>NW_028227270.1:65153138-66465638 GCF_978045245.1 Mus caroli | reverse complement strand
GAAAACTCCGAGAGTGGGAGGTCTGTCATCCTCTGTGGGGAGGTTTGGCAATGACTGCATAACACTGTTTCTCTATAAACTCTGGTGCCTGCGCTCTGCTTGTGAGGTGAGCCACTTAGATGGTGGCAGGGGTCAGGGAGGCAGAGGGATGCAAGAGCATCAAGGGAGATGATAATGTGGACTCTGCGGGGTCAGAGGGGAGCGTTGGGGCACAAGTGGTAGAAGCCTAGAAATGAGGAAGTGCAACATCCACCAAGGCCCTTCCTTGTTACTTCAGAATGAGCCTCCACCTAGACACCTCAGAGTGCCTGCCTCCCTCTCTTCCACTCTCAGGTAACTCAAAAGACCTTTAAGCGTCAACTCACTGTCCCCAATGCCTTCTCCTCCACTCTTACTCCCAGATACCTGCATGTGGTTTGCACGCACCACAGGGAAGCAAGCCTAAGGGGATGCAGAGACCTGGGAATTACTGTCTGTTTGAAATCCTCACCAACCCAGAAGGAAGCCAGCAGACATAGGCAGCTTCAGGCACTAGAGATAGAGAATTAATTCAAGGATCTGATGGAAGCCGTGAAGTGCTTCAGCACTCTCAGAGATACTGCAGGGCATCCAGAGAGAGGTGGATCTAGGCTGGGAGTCACAAAAGCAGCACACGCTTTCCTGGCTGAACGCATGCACACATGCGTTCTACACGGAGGTCTGGCATGTGCTGAGGAAGGGAGATATAGCTGCGATGGAACATACCAGGGTTTCTGCACCCTGCAGTGTGGATTGGGGTTTGCCCTTCATGATTTACAGACTGGAAATTTGGTCTCAGTTTTGAGATAGGGTTGGATCATTAAGAGGTGGGGCCTGGTGGGAGATACTTAGGCTGTAGGGAGTCTCTCTCTACCCTTTATCAAGCATCTGAGTTGATTTTTTCTGGAGACTGGATTGGTTTCTCTGGAGCGAGTGAGATCTACGTGACTGGTTTAGTGACTGTAAGAGTAGGTAGCTGTGGATCGGCTGGGCTCCCACATCTTCTGCAGATGTGCCTCTCCCTCTCCTTTGCACATGTTGCTTTTGCCTCCGTTTCTCCTCCTCGATGAGATGCCGTATGGGCTGCCACATGGAAAACTGCAGCCCAGCAAGATCAGTAAGTACTGTTCCCACTGCCTGGAATGTGGGTGCTGACCCTGCAGATGTGCAAGGCCTCAGCCCTACAAGGAAATCATCCCAGAGTGAGTGACAGCAAGGAATGTCAGTTCCAATGGTCGAGATCAGCAGTATATAGCCCGTAGCTACTTTGGGGCACAGAACCATTTGTAGACATCTCCAACTGGTCTAGATGTTGATCTGTAACTTCCTGCTGGGCTCTGCCCAGCCCAGCATGTTGCCATGAAGACCAGCTGACCCTCAGTAGAGACACTTAAAAGATAAACCCTACATTCTGCTCAGCTGGTCCAAGTCTTAGGTGTTTTCTTTGAGAGTCACCTGTGTGAATTTGTCTTTGGTGCTCATCATGTCATCAGATGTGTGTAATTAGATGTGACTCTGCCTGGCTGAGCGTGAACCACTTTGTCATATTAAGCTAGTCTCAGGCAAACCGATATGGTTTCTCTCCTTTGTGATTCCCAGATCTTATACAGAGGTGTGCAATCACATACGTATATATGACATAAAAGAGTGAGACTGACTGCCCATGGGGACAAAGGGACTAAACAGAAGGAGGGGAGGGCATGGAAAGGGAGGGCAGAGGGGTCTGGAGGCACATATGCTCAAAATACCACATACATGTGAGTGAAATTATAAAATCATTACAAATGGGTAAACCTATCCCTAAAGACCTGTCTGGGGATCACAGGGCTTCAGTGGAATGGGAAGATCAGCTGGATGCTCTCTGAGCTAGCAGGTGTTCACAATAGTGTCTGGCTCCTGAGTCTTCATTTGGTTAATCAAAGTTTGGGATTTTATTTTAGAAACAACAGGTTCCCCCTCTATCAATATACCATATGCAGATTGTTGTCTGACCCCTCTCCCTTTCATTCATGTAGGTTTGCCATCCATCCATTCACTGATCTGGACTTCACATCCATCCATCCATCCATCCATCCATCCATCCATCCATCCATCCATCCTCTTTTTCATCTCTCTAGACCATCCACCCACCCATTCACCCATCCACCCATCCATCCACCCATTCACCCACATATCCAAACATCTATCCATCTATCCATCCATCAATCCATGCAACCATCCACCAATCCATCCATCCACCCACCCATCCATCCATCCACTCATCCACCCATCTACTCACTCATCCATCCATTTATCCACTCATCCATAAACCCATCCATCCATCCATTTATCCACTCATCCATAAACCCATCCATCCATCCACTCATCCACCCATCTACTCACTCATCCATCCATTTATCCACTCATCCATAAACCCATCCATCCATCCATTTATCCACTCATCCATAAACCCATCCATCCATCCACTCATCCACCCATCTACTCACTCATCCATCCATTTATCCACTCATCCATAAACCCATCCATCCATCCATCCATACATACATACATACATACATACATCCACTCATTCACCCATCTACTCACTCATCCATCCATCTATCCATCCATTCTTCCTTCCATCCATCCATCCACCCATCTACCCATTCACCCACACATCCACCCATCCATTCATCCACCTATCCACCCACCAACCCATCCATCCACCCACCCACCCATCCTCCTGTGTATCTGTCTGGACCTGTCCTGCTCTTCACCTCATCTCATACCTCAGCTCACCCTATGTAGACAACATCATCTGCTTGCTCCCCAGCTTCTTCAGCTGTTCTGGGTTTCTCATCAGTGCAGACCACAGCTGCATTTCTTTCAGCGTCCTTCTCATTCAGGATGCTGCAGGAGTGAGCCATGAGGACAGGACTTGGACATCTGTTCAGATGTTAGGAACAGCTGGCCTGGAGCCAGGAGAACTGAACTCTTGTCTTCTAGAATTTCCTTAAGGGAAATGTGTAGCTGACAAGGAAAGAATTCTGGTATATGTATTACAGTGGGCGAAAATTAAGGGTGAAACTCTCCAGGCTGCTGTTAGAGACAGTTTGAGTTTCTTTGGTTGTGTGGATCTAGTGAAAGGGAAAGAAACTAAGTTCTCACCATGAAATGTGGAGAAAGATGGGATGTGGTTGATCTTGGGACATTGCAGAAATTAGCCAGAGCCCTTCATTACCTCTGCCATTTAAGCACTGCGCCCTGTAGCTTCCTGGTGGGTTGCTCCAGGTGCCATTGGATGGATGTGGAGAATGCTGTTGAAAGTCAGGATCAGATGTATTTTCAACTGTAAGTCATTGTTGGAAAAGTGGAAGTGAGTGGGAACAATACATCACGTTTGACAGACAAACAGAGGCAAGATCCTCAAGGACCAACTACAAGCTGCACTAATGACTGAAGCTGTGAGAAACCCCGGGGAAGCTGCTGAATACAACTCAGTGTGGGGGAGACGTTTCCTGAGGAGACAGAGATGCAACACACGTGCATTCATTTACTCCAGAAAGAGAGTCTAGGATAGACCCAAGTAGCAACTGCACCTGAATCCAACTTGGGGAACCAGTGAGCTTTTACTGGGGTTACTAACAGGGGTATGCATGGGAGTTACAAAAGAAGGGATGACAAAAAAAAAGCCCTCCCCTTACACAGCTGATAACTCATGGAAGATGCAACCCTGCATGTCTCTGCACAACGTGCAGGCAGCTCCATAGGTCCAAGAATACCTGTAGCTCTACCTGTGAGTGTCTCCTCCCCCAGCAGCTGACAACTGCTTCCATAAAGCCGAGGAGGAGTCTTCTAGAATCATCTAATTTTTCACCTCCCCAGACCTCGATGTCTTGTTTCTCTCCTGAGTCTCAGAAGCCTGCCCATCCCTCTGCAGAGAATATTTTATTCAGAGGAATCTGCTGTATAACACAGAACATCAGAAATGTTGTTTTGTTTAGAACCAATTCACTTCCTAAGAATCAACTCTCCATATTAGGGAGACTGTCGGTATAAAGTGTGACAGGCCATTAGAGTGTCGCCTGCTGCTCAGGCCATTTTGTGGACTCTGCTTTGGGAATGAACTTCATCAAGATGGAAATTTACCCCCCCCCCCTTCAGCCGTGGTGACTCACGAGTGTGAATACAGGAGTGTGATTTCCCACCAGAGTGTAGAGCATACCCTGGTGCTGCTGTGTACAGAGAGTGCTGTAAGCAGCAGCCGCTCCCCACCACAAGCTTGAAAACCAAGGTGGCTATGGATGCAGGAGTCCACATCACGCTCACTGGTCTCTTATCTCCTTACACATACCCGAGACGCCACCCTGTTGCAACACAAAAAAAGGGAAAAAATTACAGAGGAAGTAATAATACATTAACATGAAAAGGAGCTGCACCTATCCAAGGAGATGAGCGTGCAGTGTGGCTAATGCCAGTGCCCTACTAATCCTGGTGCCCTCACAAGCCCAACTTTCTTCCTTGTGCCAAACCCTTGATAACAGCAGCTTCTTCTCAGAAGGTGCTCTTTTTTCTTCATAATTTTCTATGCTTGTTTGTTTGTTTCTTCTTTCCTTTCTTTTTAATTTCTTTTCTTCTCCCTTTTTAATTTTTTTTTTTGGGGGGGGGGCAAGATCTCACTGTGTAGCTCTGGTTGTCCTGGAAAGCACTCTGTAGACTAGGCTGGCCTTGAACTCAAAGAGATCTACCTGCCTCATCCTCCCCAGGGCTGGAATTTAAGGTGTGTACCATCACCACCTGCATTTATTTCTATTTATTTCAAGAGTCTCCTCCGAAAAGGAAAAAAGTCTAGATTGGTATAAAACCACATGCCTTGTTATAAAGGCATGTGAAGATAATAAATTGATATGGTTTTACGTCCCAGGGAGATTCACTTCAGTGCCATTTCTTCCTTTCTCTTCCCTATCACTATTTCTCACTTGCAAAATTAATGTGTTATTAGGGATACTGTAATCCTACTTTATGTGAAAACATAGCTCTAATTATCAGTTCAAAGTACTGTTGTACCTAGCTGGGTTAGAAAGGATGAAATGTCCAGAAAGGAATGAAAAAGAGCAACAGCCAACAAACAAACAAGCAGAAACAAAGAGATAAAGAGCTCTGCAGAAATGATCATTAGACAAAGTTGAAAACGGCCATCCGTTTGTTTCGAAATTGTGGAAGGTGTCATGTGCTTTCCCCTCCACACTCGTAGATCACTGATAAAGAGGGAGCAGACGTCTTGTAAAAGCCAGAGGTAATGAATGTCTGCCCTGAAGCAGTATTTGCTGGACCCGACAAAGCCATTGCTCACATGTACTTCCAGCAGTTGGGACAGCATGAGCAAGACCTACACAAGATCCAGCCAGCCACAACCCCAACATGGATGGAGGGAGGGTCTCCTGGAGTTCCAGTCCAACTGAGGGGATTTTGGAGGGTGGTGACTGCTAGGGGAGAAAGAGGCCGTTTTTTCAGGGACTGAAGAAGAGTCTGCCCATGCTCTGGTACATGGATCTACACCATGCACATACATGCAACATGGACTCCATAGGTTTATAGAAAGAATGCATGAAGCTGGGAGGAGAGAGAGGTGACAGAAGAGGGGAGGGAATGAAGTGGATTTGTTTTAAACATTATGTGCATGTATGGCATGCTATAAAAAAAAACAACCCTTTTTGTACTTCTCAACAGACTGTAGAGTGTACACATATGTTCTTACACATGAATGTCCGTCTATGTGAAGATTGTATGTGAAGGCCTGTTTGGAAGACTCATGAAAGTCAGACAGTTGTGGACTTCAGCCTGCGTTGCCTTTAGGATAGTTACAAGTGTAGGCTAACTCTAATAAGATGATGCTCTGAGGAGCTTGTGCAGTGGAAAAGTTCTGTGTGTTAACGGAATTCACTCGGAGTTATGTTTCTAAGTCACTGATAGCAACTCAGGCTTTAGGCAGGTTATCACTGTGCCATTTGATTTTATAGTCATTGGTGTTCAACTGTGCGATGTCTGAAAACAATGAGAACAAGAGAGAAAAACTGCTCAGGCGGGGGGGGGGGGGGGGGGGGGCGGGGAGCGAGGGGCTCCTCCCGGAAACTAAGTACTCTCCCTCTCACTCTTGACAACAAGTCAGCCAGTTTTGTCTGGCCAGAGGCTGGAAATGTCCTTGGTTCCAGCTGTAGTTCTGTCTGGCCAGAGGCTACAAATGTCACACATACTTAGGGGCCTCGGCTCCTATTCTGATCTCCCATTACCTGTCTCCTTTTACATAACAGTCTGCTGAGCTCCTGGCTGGAAGCTATGCATGGTCAGGTGCCTCACTGGCCTGGGGGGATGTGCCTGAAACCCCACTGCAGACACCAGGATGAAGAGGCACATGAACACCGCAGGGATGGGGAAGCTGCACCTCACAGCTTACAGTCTCATCCACAACCTAGCAGGGCCTTCTTAACCCCTAGACAGAGAACCTCAGCAGCAACCCTTTCTCGGGACCCTCTCCTGATGTGTGGGTCCTGCATGTGCTTTCTTTATCTCCCATCTTTGCTATAATAAAACTCCTTTCTCTCCTCACGGTCTCCAGGAAATTCATTTTTCAACTTTGTGAAATAAAGGACCAAGGTGGCTTTTGTGGCTGATATCAGCCCACACCTGCTGAGTTAAGCTCATCTGAGGCAAGGACTCGTCACTTCTCCCTGTTCCAAAAGTGTTAAACAGGGGCTGGAGAGATGGCTCAGAGGGTAAGAGCACTGACTGCTCTTCCAGAGGTCCTGAGTTCAAGTCCCAGCAACCACATGGTGACTCACAACCATCTGTAATAGGATCTGATGCCCTCTTGTGTGTCCGAAGACAGCAACAGTGTACTCGTGTATGTTGTAGTAAATCTCCAACCCAAATAGGCCCCAACAATGAAAACACAACTCAATTAATATGAATATGAGCTGTGAGCCTAGATTGGGCAGATCTACCACTACACTACTATCTTCCCCATCTATGAGACCCTTATAACTTGTGGTTTCTCAGGCCAAGTGCTGCTTCTCCTCCTCTATGCCCCCTTCTCATCCCTCCTTCTTCTCTCTCCCAGCTTTCAGCTCCTCCTCCTCCCTTCCTTTTTCTCTGTCCAATCACCGACTCTAGCCTTGAGGTGGGAAGCCGGTTTACAGGAAATCACCTGACTCACTCCTTGTTGGCAGCCCCTCACAAGAGGACAGAATTAATATCAAATTCAACTCACCCCAGGGCTATCCGCAATACATATACATAAAATAAATAGATAAATCTTCAAAAGTGTCAAGTAAGAAATTGAAAGCAGGAAACTCTGGAGTTTTATCTTCTGTAGAAAAAGCCGATTCTTTTTACATTTCCACTAAATAACCATTTCCATTAGCCGCGTTCGGTAATCTGTCCATTCCTTTTAACATCATTTGAACAGACAGGAGGTGAAGGAATTTGCTCTATCGTGTTGATTTCAATTTTGAAATCTGGAGGAACCAGATCCCATTTTCTATTCAAAGTTTGCTTTTGTTAATAATGTTGTTTGGTTAAAAAAATGATTAATGAGTTTCAGATATTTTTTCTTTGAAATTTCAAGATAATTTTTGTGTGTGTGTGTTAACTTTTCTAGATCCAGCTCTAGATATCATTGATGTTAAAAAATCAGTTGTCTGGGGGCTGGAGAGATGGACTAGTGACTAAGAACACATGCTACTCCTACAAAGGACCCAGGTTCAGCTCTGAGTAGCACTTGGTGGCTCACAACCACCTGTACTCATTTCCGTCCCAGGAGACCCAACACCCTTTCTGGCCTTTGCAGGCACTGCATGCATATGGTGTATGTACAGACAAGTAATCATACATTCATAAAACTGAAAAAATTAAAAATCAGTGGTTTGAATTTACTGAGAAAACATTCATATTCTTGGAGAAAAAAAATGACCCAAACGAAGAAAAGAATCTCGGGACTGTTTTGAGGATCAAAGAATTTCTTGGAACAGCAACACGTGCATGAAGGGGGAACTTGGCACATGCTTTCTTGCTCCAGATGACACGTTGACATTTGACTACATGGGCATCCTTGGGAGTATATGCATAATACTCCCCAGCTGCCGTTTTTAAAACTGTATCCCCAACATTCAACTTTACTAATGAAGACTCAGGAACCAGACGCTGTGGTGAAAGCCTGCTAGCTCAGAGAGGCAGATATAGCACAGAGCTGACCTTCCTACTCCACTGACGTCCCAGAAGGAGACAGCTCCTGCCCCTGCTCCTGCTCCTGCTCCTGCTCCTGCCCCTGCCCCTGCCCCTGCCCCTGCCCCTGCCCCTGCCCCTGCCCCTGCCCCTGCCCCTGCCCCTGCCCCTGCCCCTGCCCCTGCCCCTGCTCCTCCTCCTCCTCCTCCTCCTGCTCCTCCTCCTCTTCCTCCTCCTCCTCTTCCTTCTTCTTCTCCTTCTCTACACTGCCTTATAAACCTGTCTAAGCTGAATGTCCTCCTTTCTGCTCTCTTCCTGTCAGCTGGTTGCTTGCCCAACCTCTTGACCTAACATTGACTTCATTTAATACCATTTACAGAAAGCTCTTTGGATTATATGTGTGTGTTAGAGTTGAGCCAGACCGCAACAAGATTCTGCCAGTTCACAGTCTTAGGATTCACAGTGTGATCAAATATTCTGCTACATTCCCCCTTTTGTGTAAATAAAAGACTCTTTCTCTAAAATCAGTAAACTATATACGCTCAGGTAAGAATTACATTCACAATGGCCAGTCCATTTGTATTTGGCAAAAGTACTCTACTATCTGTCTGACCTTGGTGAGTCCAAAGTTCTGTGCCCCACTTTATTATAGACTTTAAAATTTTTCTTAAATCCTAAACAACTTAGGCCTAACTATAACTATCTAGTCTTCAACCCCACCAGAGACCTGATAAGAATAAATATTACCTGAATAAACAGGAAGTGCAGAGCAAGCAGCTAACAGAACTGTAGACATAACTGGACACCAGGACAGTCACCCAAGACTCCTCTGCAGTATTGGAGCACTGTCCCAGATTATCTGACAGATTTTCCTGTAAAGCAGGAATTATGAAAGACATCTTTACCTTGTTCTGACAGAGTCTGGTAGCCAGTTTTCTTTGTATCCTGCTTATCCACGGCTTGGACACCATATTGTCAGTGGGTGAAGCTAGAGCAATTGCTTGGCCAGTGGCGGCTTGCCAGATTTGAAGCAAACTCCATAGAATGATTTTTCACTGCTCATCATCTTCTTTGAACTAGAATAGGGGTGCTGCCAGGAGCTGACATGTCTCATTGTTAAAAAAAAAAAAGTCTTAAATTAATAAAACAGGTGTCGTAGTCAGGGTTTGTATTCCTGCACAAAACATCATGACCAGAAAGCAAGTTGGGAAGGAAAGGGTTCATTCAGCTTACATTTGCATGTTGCTGTTCATCGCCAAAGGAAGTCAGGACAGGAATTCACACAGAACAGGAACTTGGAGACAGGAGCTGATGCAGAGGACATGGAGGGATGTTACTTACTGGCTTGCTTCCCCTGGCTTGCTCAGCTTGCTTTCTTATAGAACCCAAGACTACCAGACCACAATGGGCCTGGGCCCTCCCCCCTTGATCACTAATTGAGAAAATGCCTTAGAGCTGGATCTCATGGAGGCATTTCCTCAAGGGAGGCTCCTCTTTCTGTGATAACTCCAGCTTGTGTTAAATTGACACACAGAACCAGCCAGTACAACATGCCATATTCTACAGATGGATGATGCTTTTGAAGACCACTGAACTATCTCAGGAAATGGGAATTGGCAAATGTGAATTGCTTGTCTGATCAACTTAGAAAATAGCTGCAATTAACTAAACTAGTATCAAACAAAACTGCAAGTTTGATTGCCTATTAACTTTCATTTCTTAATTGTCCTAAACAATTTGTAACAGTAGCTTTCAAAAGGACTAGAACTTCACATTGCATTTTTAAGAATTACATAGGTACAATACCTTAAAGGAGTATGCTGTAAGCAAAACGTAACCTTAATTTTGTATCAGTATTCAAAATACAGTGTAGCCAAGTATAACCTTAATTTTGTATACCAACACAACCAAATATAATTAATGTAATCTTAATTTTGCATCAATATACAAAGATATATAAGCGCTGATTTAATAATCTACCCTTTTTTCTACTATTCCTATATTATTCCTATATCCCCCTTTTTGTCTAAATAAAACAGTAAGATTTTATCCAGTGGTAGGGTTACTACAACCCAGATGGACTCATCATTGTGTGCCCCCTCATCTTCTTGAAAACCTAAAAGGTTACTACTGTTAGGAATGGCAGAAAACCTAAATATTTTAAATGTTGTATTAGGCAGATCTCAGAAAGGTTTGAGGACCGAGATCTATTAAGTCCATCCAAGGTACAAACTGTGTTCCTAGTGACCTGCTTCAGCCTCAAACCCAAAAACATACAGGAAGCTAGGTGAAGCTTAATCTAGGATTAATTAGTACTCTGTATGACTATAGTATCATGACAGAACGTTTAAATATACATGATAATCTCATATATATATATATATGTATATATATACATATATATATATATATATATATATGAGATAATATCTTCAGAGAGTCAAATGAAAACCAACAGATTATGAGATTAGTGCTACTAGAATCGTCCCTTATTTCCCAGGAGACTCTTTGATATGAGACAGAGATTTGGGATTTCCCTTTGCCAAGCAGGTATGAGTTTAGAGAAGGAGAGAGCCATGCTCCACCACCAAAGCCAGCTTTAATTTTTAATTGAATTGGGACCACAGAAGGAGCATTTGCCACTCTGTCTGTAGAGGGCAGCAGAGATGAGCTGGAGGTGGGCGATACTTCTTGGCCATCTATTTTACTGTTTCTTGAGGCACTTTCTCTTGATGATCAGTCCCTTTTCTTCAGATGTTTCATTTGTCCAGTGGTCTCCGGATTCCTTGGTTGGGTGCTTTTATTGTCTTGGAAAAATAAATACAGATCCCTGCCTCATCCCTAACTCTGGGGGGTTAATTTTTTGGCTGGTTATATCTTTCCTAGGGCAAAAATTTTGGGGGGAGGGGGGCAACAGAAAAACTATTTTCTTCCTATTGAAATTTTTAAAAATTTCTTTTGAAATTTTGAAATATATATATATATATATGTGTGTGTGTGTGTGTGTGTGTGTGTGTGTGTTAGTGGATAAATGTGCCTATATCCCCCTTTCTCTTTATAATATATAATTTCAAGGTTTAGGTGTATTTATTTTTAGGTCACCAAGGACAGTCACTTTGAATTTCAGGTTGCCTTTTGCAAGTAGCTTTTAAATTTAGATCACTGTAATTCTTATTTGCCTGCCTGTGCCTCCCAAGCACTGAGATTAAAAATGTGCTGGGATTAAAGCATTCATAGTAACTCTAGAATCTAAAAAGCAACTCACTTATAGAGATCTGCCTGTCTTTGCTAGGATTAAAAGCACGGACTTCCACCACTCTGCTCAAATATTTCATCTTAGCTCCAAATCACTCCAATTCTTAGAGAGTTAGAAAACAAGTCTGAATTGTAGTAACCCTCGGTGTTTTCTTAAAACATTTCAGTCTCTTAACTGTGTTTTAATACCAGGCCACAAAAATATCCCATTTATTCAAAACAAAAACAAAAGAACTCAAAAGCTGATGTCCAAGTCCAAGGTAAGCGTGCCTTTGGTAAATTGTCATATATATATATGTATATATATGTATATATATATGTATGTGTATGTGTATGTGTATACATATATATATATATATACATATATATGTGTGTGTATATATATGTGGATAGATAGATAGATAGATAGATATCCAAATGAAGATTCAGAAGCCAGATGCTTTGGTAAAAGCCTGCTAGCACAGAGAAGCAGAGAAAGTACCCAGCTGACTGACCTTCCTACTCTACCGACATCCTCAGAGGAAAAGGCTTATAAACCCATTGTCTTATCAACCTGTCTAAACTCAATGACCTTCCTTTCTTTCTCCCTGTCAGCTGGCTACTTGTTCAACCTCTTGACCTATCGTTGACTTTATTTACTCCTGCTTACAGAAAGCTCTTTGGATGAGAGGTGTGTGCTAAGGAAGGCTGAGCCACACCACAACAACCTGTCTACAATAAACAGACAGCTCTTGAGTTAAAGGTGTGTGCTGGGCTGAGCCTCACCACCAGGTTTTTTCAGTTCACAATCTTGGGGTTCACAATGTGCTCAAACATCCCCAAACCCCCAACATTGACCCTAAAAAGGCGATATTGAAGAGAAATATATTGGATTATGACTTTCCTTGTACTTCAAATTTTCAATTCTAAGGTGGACATAATTACACTGCTCTGGGCCTTTAAGATAATCAAATAGAAAGCCACTAAAAAGATAACTAAAGCTGGGGTCAGTGAAAGTTTATGGGGGGACTTCTATCCCACACCTAGCCTTAATTCCCTGTTGACAAGAGGAAAGGAATTGTTCCAACGGTGACCTCAAGGTCTCATGCAGCCCTTCTGCCAATGCCTGAAACTATTCAGTATGGACCCCATGGGCCTGATTGGGGGGTGGGGGGCAGGGTAAGATTTGCTCTGGACAAAGCTTTCACAGCTCCTCTGAGGGAGTCCTGCTGGGAGTCAATTTAGCCATAAGGTTAAAGTAAACAAGATTGATCCTGGAATAGCCACTGAAGCATCATTCAAACCTATGTAGGACACCGATTGTGTAGCACAGCTGTCTGAGACTCAGGCCCTGGTGAGGATGCGTCCTGGGGAATAAACACATTGGAGGAAGCTGTTCACAATGCCAGTAGCCAATTGTCTGGCACAGTTTCATTGTGAACCAAAGAAGCACCACTGTGGCTTGCCTCACTGTTCAAGGGTCTTCTTTACAGATTTCTGCATTCGTGTTATGAGGCTTTGATGAAGTGGAAAGCAAACGGCAAAGTTCAAGCCGGCTTCTGAGGCTTCCTAAAGCTAGTTTATGATTTCCAGCTTTTCAAACACTCTTCTAATGGGCACTTTGACTCCTACAGAATTCGCCTCTCAAAAATTACTCCACAGCCTCGCTCCCTTGGCTTTCCTGGAAGCAATTTCTCACTCTCAATTGTGAAATACATCTGGACTTCGAGAGGATTCTAATTCAGGCGTTTCTGACTCGCTGCTCTCCGACAAGATGTTATTTTATGAAGGCATCTGCCAACACCCCCCAGTGTCTCTTCAGTGATCTCTTTAAATGTGCCTTGATACAGCTGCCACGGAAGGGATACTGTACGCCCTGTGTGTGTGTAATTTTTAACCTTCATCTTGGCAACAGAAAATGGAATTCAGGAGTGTCAGGAGTTTTCCACTGAGCTGAAGCTAACGGGGAAGCTTCCCTAAGCGAACGCCCCTTGTGAACAACAATGTTGGTAGCAGGTCGAGGTGCACAGTGGGATTGAATGTGGCCTTTTCACCCCAGTTTGGCACCCAGGGAGCTGCTCAAGTGGCTGCTGGCTTTCTCCTCTTTCCAGCTGGCTAACTTCCGCCCACTGCAGCAGGAAACACCCTCAACTGTACCACTAGCTACTTCCTAAATACAGGCGCAACAAACTTTGATTCAAAGTTTTTAGTTGACACATATTAATCACACACGGCGTGCTCAGTGTGATCAAAGCAGAGTAGCTGGCATATCTGTCACCTAGAACTAAGATTATGCGTGCCAGGAGCATTAGAAGTTCTCTCTAGTATCTATTTCAATACAGAGCTGTTTTCCACCACAGACCCCCATCAAGCTACAGAGCATTGAAAGTTATGCTTTATGTCCAGTGCTCCCTCCACCTGCAGACCATCTCTCCCTGCCCTCCTACTCACACCTTTCCCAGTCTCTAGTCATGTGGATATTTTTAAGTTTAGTTTATATTCAAGATATAATTATGTTATTTCCCCTCCCCTTTCCTTCTCTATCCAATTCCATGTCCCCATTCCACCCACTCCCTCTCAAATTCCTGGCCTCTTTATATATATATATACTTAAATGTAATATATTATATACAAATATTACATATATTTATATTATATAAATATAAAATAATATATTTTATTATATTTATATAAATATATGTTATAATATATTGGATAAATATAATATAAAATATAATATTTTAATATATAGTATATATGTAATATATACCTACATATGTGTGTGTGTGTGTGTGTATTTTCCATAGTCTAGCTCCATTGGCTTTTTAGGAAGCAATTTCTCACTCTCAATTGTAAAATATATCTGTACTTCAAAAGGATTCTAATTCATGCATTACTGACTTGCTGCTCTTTGACAAGATGTTATTTTATGGAGACATTTGCTCTATACATACATACATACATATACACACACACACATATGTAGGTAGGTACATGAGTCTGAGTCTGTTTAGTACTGATTATATGTATGTAATTCAGGGCTGACCAACTTGAGACTGGAAAACCAATTAGGCTGACCCTCCCTGGGGAAAGACTATTTCTCCCACTCCCATGGGGTTTTTTTATGGTAGATTTAACGCACGTTTCCCTTCACCCTGGGAAAGGATCACATGCCACTGCATGCAGTACATACACAGGACCAATTCCTGATATATATGACCTTCCACTCGGCTGCCATCTCTATCCATCGTCTTTAGGTGCAAAGCTGCAATGGGGAATCACCAAACCACACATGGGAGTCACAAGTATGGATTCAAACTCTGGTTCAACATTCTGAATAAGCTATCAACCAGCAACTGCAACATGGATGCTGTACTTATTTAAGAGATGAGATGAGACTGTGTATGGGACACTTGTGCCCCAGATGTGTCTGTCTGTGGAGAGTGTGATCAGCAAACAGTGAGAAGAATGGGAGTATCGGCTTAGAGATTG
Organism: Mus caroli; assembly: GCF_978045245.1. NCBI lineage: Eukaryota > Metazoa > Chordata > Mammalia > Rodentia > Muridae > Mus > Mus caroli. Next base: position 66,450,695 of record NW_028227270.1, on the reverse strand, counting down.
CAAGTTATTCTACAACCTGGATAACTAGAGGATGCTCTTGAGGGCATGTGTCTTCAGACAGAAGCTGGGGAAATGCAGCCCTCTCCACCTTGTATTACACAGGGAGTTAATACTTCTACATAGCATATGTAATACATATTTCTGGGCATTGTGGATGGACCTGCTGCCACAGTCCTGCAGTTCAGGGTGCAGCGCTGCACACCTTGGCTTCTACTGGGACCCCAGATGGTGGTCTGATCTATAAGGCAGATCCCGTGGAAGCTTTGAGAAGCATAATTCTACTGGAGCATCCTTTCTGATGTGAAATCTACTCTCCAGGGCCAAACCAAACTTGGAAAGTGCATCACTTAGCAACAGCTGGCTCTTATCAGAAATGAACATGAGACTGCAGTGACCTTGGGGACACAGGGTTGGCAAACCACCACAGCACTGATTAAAAAGAACCCCAAAGGCAGAAATATCTATAAATAGCAATCAGCTATCTGTGGCATGGGGACATAGCTCAGGGGCAAGAGCCAGGCTCTGAAATTAGACGCAAGATAGACCTCAACTTGGCAACAGACAGTGTGACCTGCAACAAGAACTGTGACTTCTATCAATGTCCCTTTGACTTGCAAGAACAGAAAGGATTCCAAATCTTTTAAATAATGTTGCAAAGATTAAGTAATTGACAGATGTGAATCATGCAATGCCAGCCATATAAAATGCCTACTAAACAGTAGCTATTGTTCATATTAAAGACATACACACACACACTATATATATATATATATATATATATATATATATATATATATATATATATATATATATATATAAACATTTTAAGAAATGACTCTTATGAACCTGTAGAGAGTCCCTCCAGGAACAGATGTCAAATGCCTTTGTCAAACTCATTTGATGGAGTTGACCCCATCTATACTGTAATATATTTACTATTCCTTTGCCTCCATCTATACAGACACATATAGATGTCACTAATATTAATAGTAATGGTAATAGTCCTTCATTACATGTTTAAGCCCCAAACACTGAATTGTATAACACACATCTTTTTCTATTTAAATCAAATGTGATATATATTATTCTTACTCAGTATCTCAGATGTCTGACTCAATCTTGCGTTTTTCATTCTATTAATAAAGCAATTAAAGCCAAGAGAGATATATGGAGACATGAGAGAAGTTACATTAGTGACAGAGCAATGCTGAAACCTAAGCATAATTTACCACTCACACTATTGGTGCTTACCCAAATGTGTAGCTTGAACAACTGAAGTATGGATGGATACATGAATTCATAGATGAGTAGGGAGATGGATGCTTGGATGGAAACATAAATGTATGCAAGAACCGATGGAAGGAAGGAAGGATGGATGGATGGGTGGGTGGGTGGGTGGGTGGATGGGTATGTGGATGGATGATGGATGGGTGGATGGATGATGGGTGGGTAGGAAAGTGGGTGGATGGATGGATGGGTGGGTGAGTGGATGAATAAAAACATAAATGCATGCAAGAGCTGATGGAAAGGGTATGGAGAGATGGCTCAGAAGTTAAGAGCACTGACTGCTCTTCCAGAGGTCCTGAGCAATTCCCAGCAACCACATGGTGGCTCACAACCATCTTTAATGAAATCTAGTGCCCTTTTCTGGTCTTCGGGCATACATGTAGGAGACTGCTGTATACATAATGAGTAAATAAATCTCTAAAAAAAAAGAACTTATGGGAAGATGAGTGGAAGGATGGATAGGTGCATACATGCGTATGTGGATGAATTGGTGAGTAGGTGTGGATGGTTGGTTGGATGGATGGATGGATGGATGGATGGATGGATGGATGGATGGATGGTTGGATGGATGGATGGATGGATGGATGGATGGATGGATGGTTGGATGGATGGATGGATGGTTGGATGGATGGTTGGATGGATGGATGGATGGATGGATGGATGGATGGATGGATGGATGGATGGTTGGATGGATGGTTGGATGGATGGATGGATGGATGGATGGATGGATGGATGGATAGATGGATGGATGGATGGATGGAAGGATGGATGGAGAATCACAAGCTGAGATGGGTGCTGTACTTTGGTTCTGAATGTTCAGCTTCAGAGAAGTTGTTTGCAGTGGCACTGGCTAGAATCCAGCTGCTAGATGGATGACCAGCTCATCAAAGGGGCTGCAGAACATATTGGACCAGAAAGCAAAGGTTTTAGGCTAGCAGTGATTAATCTCAACACTGATTTCCCCTCCCTGAGTGAAGATAAAGAAATTATAGAACCAACCACATTGTTACATTCTAAGGCAAGCAACAGGGCCAGGGAGATACTTAGCCTGACAGCCAGAGTTCAATCCCTGGAACATAGGAGGTAAAAGGAGAGATTTAAATCTCCTCTGATCTCCACCTGTGCACCATGAAACACACACCCATACACACACACACACACACACACACACACACACACACACACACACGAAACTCACACACCTTAAACAAATGTAATGCGTGTAAGGCTGTGTGGGAGTGTGATCACCACCATGTCGTGTAACAGGTGACTTTAGGGAAAAGTGAGACCAAGTAGAACCCAAGGGGACACAGACATTCAAGGTTATCTGCGTAATTTCACCATGGCAGCTCAACACCCCTGAGTCCTATCATCCCTGAAGGCAGAAGCATCTAGACTCATTATGGAACCTGATATCCAGTCCCTTGGCACTCATTTAATTTGTGATTGAAGGCAAAGTTGATTTGGAATTTGGGGTTCCTTGGATGTCTTGAGACACCATGCTGCTTTTACACTACGGCACACTTGCACTTTGTTCAAGTGACTGCCAGGTAACAGGTGGAACTTAACCCAACAGAAGAAATGAAACAGGCACCAAATGGGCCACTAATGTGGATTCTCTGAGAGCCACAGTGTCCTTTAGCCCAGGAAGCCAGGATGCTGGATGATTGACAGGCCTGAAAGCCACTCTGAATGGATGGCTTCCAGGTTTATTGTCTCATAATCCTCTTTTAGTTTTGTGAGCACTACATGCACATGGTGCTAAGACATGCCACCAGAACATATGTGTACATGTTTTTACCATGTCATTTTGTCCATGGTTCAGTGGCTCCATCTGCATCTTTTCTACTTACATTTGCTATGTAGTCACAGGCTGTAGTCCCCATGGCTGAGAGCATGTGCTCCCAGCAGAGTACGAAAGTGGCATGTACACAAGAACAGGAGAATGAGCTTTGGCTGATGTTACCCATAGTTCCAAAGTTCCTGAACACTTGAAAGATCATGATGTGGGCATGATCATCTCACCCTGAGTCTCCATGACTCAAAAGAAACCAGGCTTCTCCCCATAGAATGTGTTGTCTTGTCATCAGATTTGAGGCAGAAGAAAATTGTATTGTGTTTTCTCTGGGGCATAAAGAAAAAGATAAGACACCAACCCTTTCCCTTTTCTATTTCTAGAACAATACACTGAAGGCATTACCACTCCCTTTCCCACTCACGGAATGCCCTGCCGACCTGCCCTCTCGTGGAAACCATCCCCATACTGTCAGCAGAGCGATGGGATTTGTGAACAATGCTGGGCATCTGTAATTTTCCTCATTGAATCGGTGTCAGGAAATGAGTAGTGGGGGAGATTTAAGTCTGCGAGCGTGTACAAAGAAGGTGGGAGTTGGGGGGAGCATGTCATTAGCAGGGGCAGTGGGACTGATGTGGTTTCCAGGGAGATGTAAGCACAGAGACACAGCAATAGGAACAAGTCAGGAGAAATGTGGAGGAGGATAGCTGAGTGGCCCCCAGTCTGCCTCAGCTAGCAAAGAACCTCTTCCTGAAGCTATGTGACTAAGCAGAGATGCTGGTACTGAAAGCCAGTGTCTTCCCCCAGAGACCAAACCCAAACTTACAAACATCAAAATCCTGGTCAGTTTCTTCTATTTGCTCTACTGGCTTGTCCTCCTCTAAGCTGGAAGAAGAGTCAATAGTAACGTTGCCATTGTCTCTCCTCCAGGAGTCAATAGTTACATTGTTGCCGTAGTGCTCCTCCCATACCCTTTATTCCACTGAAATTAAAGCTTTAGTCCTATGAACCCTGGCTACAGATGGTGAGCCCCATATGACAGACACCCCATCTCTTTAGCTATCTCTGATTTCTAGTTCAAGTCTACCTGACCTATAGGAACTTTCTCCAGGAGTCGCCGATAGATGTGTATTTGACCCGTTGGCTGAGTTCCTGGGAGATGAATTCAAGATGAATCTCTCAGAGAGACTATTGACTCCAGCTTAAAAAAAAATAGGAGAGAAGAAAAAAGAGAAATCCGTAGCAAATTGTCATTAAAAAGATAAAATCACATAACTAAATGACACCTGTCACCCAGCATAACAAGGACAGTGGTGTTAAGACAAGATTGGACTGCTCCTTTGCTGCAGGGCAGGTCTGTTGGTCTGAGCAGTATGTCAGGATCTCGGGGAAGACATGAGATGAGGCCGCATCTCCAATCTCAACAGCAGCAGCAGCCAGCAAGAGATGAGACAGGAAGCGGTGGGTGGATCTCCTGCCCTGCATGTGTTCTCGGCTGATCTCCTTGCACCAGCCCATCCAAGGTGACAGGGAGCCTTGGGCCCTTCACTGGTACAAGAAGCTGAGGAGAAGGGGCATCTCTGGGGTCAGTGCAGGAAGCACTAATGCCAACCAAGCCCATTGGCATCAGGCACCATGTCTGAGAGGCACCTTCTCTGTTGCCACAGAGTGGGGGATATGATGAACATTAGATGAAGTTAGCGTTCTGAAGCCAGGCCTGGTTCTGGGTGGGTGGGTGTCTGTTCCCACCTTTATGAATCCATGTAGAAAAAGAAAAATGTGGCATGACTATGACCAAAGCACATTACATACATGTATGAAAGTGTTAAATAACAAAATAAAAACCATGAAAGTATACAAAAGAATCTAAATCAGTGGGAGCGCTCTGCATCTACCAACACTTTAGAACGTGGTCCTTTGCACTAGCCAGTACTGTGAATCCCTGGTAGCTTTTCGGTTATGTTTTGCAAATGTCTTCCCTGTAGGAGATGACAGACTGCAATCCCTTAATGATGGAGATATGTTTTGATAAATGAGTGGCTGGAAGATCATGTGGAAAATCACAGTGTATCCTCAGAGAGGATCACATGATCTTTCTCTCCACCACCATACACAGGAGACACTGATGCTTAAGCTCCAGGCAGTGCCCGACTGTGTTTGATTGTGGTGTTTTCCAGAGTAGCTCACTCTCTGCCCTTGGTGACAGGCTCACAAGGCCTGAGATGAGGCTTCCACTGGGTGTCTATTCTGAACTAAAAGGAAGCACCATAATTATGTTTTAAATATTCAAAAGGTGGCAACTGCCACCACCACCACTACCCCGCCCCATGTTCCAGTAGCTTTAGCAGGATCCATGAGGTCTTTTAAGAACTGAATCGTGTTATCTGCAACATAGATAATCTACCCCCTCCTTTCCTATTTATGCTTGTCTTGTTCCTCCTCTTGTCTTACTGCTGTATCTTGAATTGCTGAGATCTCAAGTGCTGTATGGAGGGAGTGAGGACAGAGCTGGCACCTTTGACTTATTCCAGACATGGAAGAAATAATCTCTTTGTTTCCTTAAAATAAGATTTTCCTATGTCATACAATGTTGGCTGGAGATCTGTCATGTGTAGACTTTACCGTTTTGAGGTAATCCTTGTCTAATACTGACGTATTTCCAGCCAACCTAACCAAAAAGAAAGACATAGAAGATACATAATAAAAATAGAGATGAAATTAGTTGCTTCAGGAGATTGCAAAGAATTTTTCTATCCCTGGTTTCTTCAGGGCTTTCATCCTGAAATGCCCAACATTATTGAATGCCTCTTCTACATCTATTGAGATAATCATGTGATTTCTGACTTCAAATCTACACATCTGTTGGATTGCACATATTGATTTGGGTATGTTGAGCCAACTTTGCATCTCTGGAATAAAATCAACTTAAGCTATGTTTTTTGTTGTTGTTTTGTGGGTTTTTTTTTCAATTCAACTCTCTCCAACTTTTATTGCACAAATAATCTCCCTAATATATTTAACTTCAAGAAATTTCTATATAATGCATGCACATGCATTTATTTATTGTTTTAATTTGTATGTGTATTTGTGCATGTGTGTGTGTGTGTGTGTGTGTGTGTGTGTGGTCAGACCCTACTTCATGCATTTTAATCCAGTCGAAGTTTCCTCACGATGACTAAATGTGAACAATGTGACTATTCCATGCGAGGACTTCCCTGTACTACTTCAGAAAATATCTCCTTTTTTATTTTAAATTTTTTTTCAAAAAAAAATAGAATTTCTATAGAATGCTTAAACAGTAGCTGATAGATTGTTCATATAAAGATTAAATAAGACATTTAGGAAACTTAAGATTTTGGATACATGCAAAATTTAACTTCCAAGCGAATCCAAAGAATGTTGTGCACAAATATTTGTTTCTTTATTTTTCTCAGAATTCTAGAAGCACAACAACTTGGACTCTTTTTCCTCTTTATGTAATATTCTGATATACCAATATTATGATAGACTAAAAATCAAGCACAATGTTGCTTTTGTACAGAGCTAATGTTTCTTCCTTACAGATGGTTCTAAATGCTTCAAATAACAAGACCCCAGACCATGAGGATGTGTTCTTTGTTTAGTTCGTTTTGTTTCTACTTGGTTGATTTCAGCCCTGAGTTTATTTCCTGCTGTCTACTCCTCTTGGGTGTATTTGCTTCTTTTTGTTCTAGAGCTTTCAGGTGTGCTGTCAAGCTGCTAGTGTAAGCTCTCTCCAGCTTCTTTTTGGAGGCACTCAGAGCTATGAGTTTTCCTGTTACCACTGCTTTCATTGTGTCCAATAAGTTTTGGTATGATGTGTCTTCATTTTCATTAAATTCTAAAGAGTCTTTAATTTCTTTCTTTATTTCTTCCTTGACCAAGTTATCATTGAGCAGAGCGTTGTTCAGCTTCCATGCGCATGTGTGTTTTCCATTGTTTTTGTTGGAATTTAAGTGCATGGAGAACTGATAGAGGGCATGGGATTATTTCAATCTTCTTGTACCTGTTGAGGCCTGTTTTGTGACCAATTATATGGTCAATTTAGGCGAAGGTACCATGAGATGCTGAAAAGAAGGTATATTCCTTTGCTTTAGGATGAAATGTTCTATAAATATCTGTTAGATCCATTTGGTTCATAAGTTATTAGTTAGTTTCACTGTGTCTCTGTTTAGTTTCTGTTTCCATGATCTGTCCATTGCTAAGAGTGGGATGTTGAAGCCTCCCACAATTACTGTGTGCTTTGAACTTTAGTAAAGTTTCTTTTATGAATGTGGCTGCCCTTGCATTTGGAGCATAGATGTTCACAATTGGCAGTTTGACAGACACACCGTATCTATTTAGCAAAACAGCAGTCATAGCCTCTCACTAGGTGCTGTGATCTCCCTAGCAATGGGTTTTGGACACAATGACGATATCAAACGAGAATTCTGTCCTGTGGAATAGCATCACTTCTAACCGGAAAACAGTTGGTTACCCCCTCTAACAGATGTATCACCATTACTTCAGTGGGCACAACTTACCTGGCAGATCAGTGTTATACACAGGATCCAGAGGTAAGCAAGACTACCATAGAGCCTTATCCATCCTGCTTTTCAAAGAAGGGGTGAAGTGACACTAACAGAGCCCTTACCACTGTGATCTCTTTTGATCAGCAAAAATCTATACTTTGTCATCAAGATACGCACAAGGATAATGTACAAAGAAAATCAAACATAGAACTTGAATATCCAAAAGCTTTACAAGTTAGGGTTTCCAGAAGAAAGCTTAAGTATGTGATATCTTTATTCTGAAAATAATTAATGTCAAGTGGATGGAGAGAGAATAAAATGTATACCAGACTCCTTCCTTAATCATTGAAAGGCTACGAACAAAATGGATCCAAAGGCTGAAGGTAATTTATGCTCACTGTGTGTGGTCTGTAAGAAGCATTCATGGTCATATTTTGAATGCTAAGTGGATGTCTGCCTCCGTTAAAGCTGATCGAGTTATCTAGGTTTGACAGACAGAAAACTGGGGTTAAAAGATTGAAGTGACTAGTCCAGGGTCAAGTGGCTTGGTGCCTGGAAGCTTGAACTCCCATTTGTCCGACACTCAACTACACTCTTCCAGTCATTTGTAACGTTAGACTGCTTGTCAATCATTCATGATTTCCCTCGGCAGGCACTGCTTGCTTTACTTCATCAGCACTGTGGTGATGGAGCATAAAGCAGTTGGCTGAACTATTCTAAGGTCAATCTAAGGAGGAAATGCGAAGGACAAAGAAGAGGTGAATGGCAGAGACCCTCTGTATCCCGCTTTGGAATAATATCCTCAGCAAGCAGTTGTACAAAAGTACATAGACCAGCCTAAAAATATTTGGGATGATTTATAAGCAAACCTCCAGCAAAATGATAGAACACAATTATGCAAATGGCTAGAGAAAAATAGGAGATGTTTTTGATAGGGACACAATTATCTACTAAGCAAGGCAATGGCCATAGCTGCCCACTAGGACCTTTGACCTCCTCACAATATCAAAGGAGAACTCAGTCCTGTGGAACAGACTCACTTCCGATCTGAAAGCAACTGGTTACCCCTTTAACCGTTTTACCACTATTGCAGATACATGCGGTTCAATGTTATGTTCAGCACATTTATTTTCTATTCCAGACTGTTTCTAGGTCAGAAAACTGGGTACTCAAGGTACAAGAAAGAAATTTTGATGACAGGCTGCATCAAGGGTCATGTATGCCATCTCTGGCACCCCTGCCCCGCATCCTTTAGTAGTTAAGATAGAGCACTAGGGAGAGAACAAGCCAAGCCCCTGGTTATGGTGTTAGTTAGGCAATTCCTCCTAATGCTTAGCGCCTCTGTTATAAATGGGCAGAGTGCCCATTCTCGGGATAAAGTTATTAAGCAAGATGCTATTTATGAAATTATTAGCGTAGTGTTATAATACAGTGCACAATTCCGAATAAACTGCTACTGTTATCACAAAGCTCTGTATTAAATAAACCCAATGGCAAAAACCGATGCTCTTTTTTTTTTTTAACTAAATTCACTTAACATAGAGCAACAGTGAAATCGTGGAAAGGAAAGAATTATTCAGACTCCACAAAGTCAGTCTGCAGAGTCGTTTGGCTCAGGATATGGAAGGTTGGGACACTATGTTTCATGCAAGTGTGTGTGTGTGTGTGTGTGTGTGTGTAAGAAAGACAAAGGGGAGGCAGAGAAAGGCAGCAAGCATTAGCTAGCCACTGTCTTGGAGTTTGTGGTTCTTCACGAGGATGCTGAAGCTGAGGGAGCTACACAACCTGACTAGATCACACAACCAGTTTATAAGAGTTTGAGGATCTGAACTCAAGACAGCCAGAGGCGTAAACCTTTGCTTGCCTCCACCCTCTGACCCTAAGGTCACTGTCCCTCACCAACCCCTCTCCCAGCCTATGTAACAATCTCGTTCTTGAACTGAAACAATTAGTAAAAGGAAAGTCTGATGACTACTTGGTCCAAAGAGTCTAATTTCCCTAAATAAGTAACAGGTCCCAAAGAGGATCTGAAGGAGGAATAATTATGCTTTCAACCACAAATAGGGGATGAAAGGAACAGTGCTGGTATTAGAGCGGTCTCCATGGAGATCAGGAAGAATTCTTAATTGTTTCTGAAATGATCAGATCAGGCTGCAGTCGTCTCTCCCATCTGCAATTGAGTGACACAAAGGAGCATGGATCCAGAGACACCACCTCTGATCTAGAAGGTTGCTCATGATCGCACAAGCCTTTAAGGGTCAAATCAAGATTTCTCTTCCTGGGTAGCAGTTACTGTACTTTAAGAAGAATAACACGAGACAAAAGAGTCTTCCTTTGGTCTGAGTTACAGTCCAGATTCCTGAGTGTTGCAGAAAAATGACTTTGCAACCTCCATCAATGAAGTGTCCCTCGTGCCCGCTTGCATCCCATCACATTGTGGCTCTTGCTGTCTGGACACAGCTCCCCCACATCCTCAGCCTTTTGCCAGCCCCCTCTCTCTTCTTGGAAAGTTTTTCTGAGCCACTCACTGGGAGGCATAATCCCTTCAGTCTACCACTGAAGTCTTGCCTCAGCACATGATTCTGTCTTAGCAAAACTCCATGTGAGCCTGTATCAGCTGACACCACTCAGCCCGACTGTGGAAGTGTCAAGGAGCCAACAGAACACCACCACAAGTTTTTTATGTGTTTCTCTCTATGGAGTTACAACAAATGGAGCTTAGCTACTCAATGTAAGGCCAACCAATACATATGTGTTGTTGGCAAAGAATCCTTCATCGTGGGTCGTTTCATGTGCTTGCTTTAGCAAAGCATTCTCTCTCCTTGTGTCGGCTTCAGTGAAATATTCCTTCTTGTGACTATCACAGCAAAACATTCTTTTGTTTGTGTCCCCTTGAGAAAAACAGTCCTTCGCGTATTTGCTCCAGCAAAACACCTTCTAAAAAAAACTGACTTTTCAAAGAAACTGTAAGTTTCCACTTCATTCGGGTGTCACTGTTGTGCCAGGTGTCCACTCTAGGGGACATCTCCCTAAATCCATATTGTCATGCTCCCTGGGATTAATTCTGAATCCTGGAGAAATCCTCTGCACACATTTTCTTGTCCAAGCGAAACCTTTGCCGCCTCAAGCTCTTGAAACTGCAACTTCACCTTTCACAGAGGACAGGAGACACGGTGTGAGATTGCTCGCATGGCGGAGCAGTGGAGTCCTGAACTGTCTGTGTCCTGGCAATGGGAACACTTACCTAAGGATACTGCCATCAGAGAAGGGATTCTTATCATTAGGCCCAAGCCCTTGTCAGGTTTCTGTGGATTCATAACAAACACCCCTGAGAAATTCTGTGCATGGCGGCACTGTGGGTGCCCATGGTGTGCAGCCTGGCATGAGGGGCAGGCACTAGCAAAGCCAGGGAAGAGGGTTAACAGCAGCAGGCTCGTCTGCGAGATGGTGAGATGCCACAGTTCCTTTTGGAGACATCTTGGGGCTGGGGGCCATTTCTCTAAGAGGTTGTTACTGGATGAAGCCTCCCTCCCCTCAGTGGAGTCTAACCGTGAAGGTGGTATCATGCAGCAGGGGACTTCAGACAGCCTCGTCCAATGCTCTGACAACTTAGACACTAACCCTTGCTATACTCTGTCTCGCCCACTCCTCTCTCTTCTCCCAGTTAAATCTTTCCATGTGAGACTCCTCTAAGCTTCTCTCCAGCCACAGTGAACTTACATTGTTTAGTCTTCTTTTTATTAATTTATTTACTTTACATGCCAGATCACAGTTTTCCCTCCCTCCTCTTCTTCCAGTCCCTCCCTCTTAACTTCCTTCCCCCATGTGCTCCTCCCCCTGCCCCCTCCCATCTCCCTTTCTCCTCAGAGAAGGGGAGGCCTCCCGGGTATATTGACCCACCACTGCATATCAGGTTGCAGTAAGTGTAGGTGTATCTTCTATTGAGGCTAGACAAAACAGCCCAGTTAGGGGAAAGGGATCCAAAGGCAGGCAGAGATAGCCCCTGCTCCTGCTGTTCAGGCCATACATGAAGACCAAGCTACACATCTGCTACCTATATGTAGCAGTTCTCCTGTACATGTTCTCTGATTGGTCATTTAGTTTCAATGAGCCCTTATAGTGTTGTTTATTCTTAATTGAAAATAATTATACATATTTATGGAGTAGAATTTTATACATATATAAAATATATAATGCCCAATCAGGATGATTAACATTCCATCTCCTTCAATAATTATCATTTAATTGTGTTCAAAAGAAAAATTTCAACTCCTCTATTTTGATGTTTTGTGAAATACATAATACATTTTTATATACTATAGAAACACAACGCCAAGGAATGCAAGGGTTTAATCCGTCCATCTCTGTGCACTTTGGTCACAGATTATTGACCTCCCCGCATCCTCCCTCCCCTCTGTCTGTCTCAGCTTCTGGTGGCTGACTTTCCATTCTCTACTCCTGCAAGTTAACCTGTTAGCTTCCACAGTGAGACCACTGAAATCACTTTGTGACAGAACTGGTCTCTCGTTCTCCTTATAAAAGGATTTCAGGCTTGAGGTTTCAGTTTCTCAATGTGCTAAGAAGTGAAGCACGAGGCAGTTGGATCTTCTCTTTCCCTTGAAACTCTCATCAGGTCTGGAGTCGGGGTCTGGGCAGCCTGAGTGACAGGCAGTCTCAGAAGTGAGTGCTTCAGAATCGATTGTTTTCCTACATACATGTCAGTGCCAGAAAGGGTATGTCAACCCAGAAGCATCCAGGCAGCAGAGGAAACACAGCGCTAGCACGTTGGGTGACCTGGGAATCTGTTTACCACCTTGACAAGACATCAGTGTTCTCCCCAGAAACGGGCTCAGATGAAGCTAAGGAAGAGTCAACCTCAGCATCTAAAGCCATGGCATGGGGCTTAAACGTAATTACCACAGAGAAGCGCTTTCAACTGAGATTGTCACCATGCAGAGCTAGGGTTTCACATTTAATAGCTAAGTCCTTCATGAAAGATCCACTTGTCTGGTTTGTATGGACCACACAGTGTTGGGGAGATGACCTTATTTTTCTTAGACTCTGTATGAATGAAATAATAGGAGGAAAGGGTGCAGGCTATCCTACTCTTTCTAAAAATACTGTAAGACTTGAGCTAGGAGCTGAATGTAGTGACTGCCCGCAAAGAGTTTTCATTTCACACAGAATGGTTTCTGCTTCACATGAGCTAAGAGGCTGCCACATTCCCACTTCTTTAAATTAAAATGGCCTCGTACATTATAAGTTTGTGTAAACTTTAATTATTTAGTCAATGAGACTTGGCCCTGTAAATTAATTTTTTCTCTCCATTTTAAGATTTTGAGATCTCACTTCAGAAACGTTGGAAGGAATAACAAATTATATACCACTCTACAATTCAAAAATTACTCCTGCACATTACTAACTGATTTTCAGGAGTCCGACTCTCTGGGCTGTGGTAGTAGCCAAGGCAAGCAAGCCACTGCTTTCCACAGTGGGTGTGTAAACAGAGGGAGACAGCCAATGAAAAAGGAGCCGAGGAACCGTCAGATAGAGGTGAATGCTGTGGTGAAACAAAACAGAGCAATTTGGCAGACATGCTGCCACTGAAGATGTGACAGGTAAGAAAGATTCCTGACCTCTGAGAAACGGCAGCATTGGAGTCGAAGCCTAGATGAAAATAAAAAAAATTGTGACAACTTAAGAAAAAAGACTTAGGGACAAAACCTGCAGCCAAACCCATTGTTTGAGCCGAATGGCATGTTTGAGAAGCTAAAAGAATGTCTGTGTGGGAGCAAGGCTGGAGACAGGGGGAGGGGCTAGACAATAGTAAGTACCTGTCGGAGGTTTGGGTTTTACTGGGGTACAGATGCTTTGTTGGGAGTCTCGTGAGTTTGGAATACCCCATGAGTTGTGGTGGAAAAAGCAAAAGCAGGGAACACGGTGGAAACCTGATTGCAATACTCTGGGAAGGAAATAAGATGACTTGGTTGATGGCAGAACTGGAAAAATAGAGAAGGCAGTTGGGACATGTGTTAGAGAAACAGACGTCAGTGCGTGGATGTAGGAGACCGGAGACATGAGGAATCTACAGACAGTCTAGGCTTTGACCTAAGTGACCAGTGGGGTAGACTGGAGGAAGCATGGGGCTAGATGATAGAAAGAATAAAGGAAAGTGGGATTAGGGATTAGAGATCCGTTTGGACAATGTTGCAACTGAAATGTCCATGAGACACCCAAGCAGCGATTCTAGAGGTCACTGACAGATCAGAGTAGCGAGCTAAGGATAAGTGGAGACCTGTGAAATTAAAAATCATTTACATGGTACTGGCTGAAGTCACAAAGGGAATTGGGGGGAAAAAAAGTGTCCTGCCCCCAACAGAGTCACGTGATTTTGCTGCCAGGAAAAAAAAAAGGGGGGGCGGGTAAGTATCTGTGAAGTTGAGGAATTCTGGGAGAATGTGACATCAAGAGCCAGGAGGGAAAATGGGTGGGAAGGAATGAATTCTACATGCCAAGAGGTTGAGTGACCCAAGTAGAGCCGCAAAGCAGCCAACCACAGCAGTGTCCTGGGCAACGCGCAGTCCTGAGCACGCGCAGTTGCTTCTGGAGCTAAGCAGCTGAACTCACAAGGCAGTCTTAGCTACAGACCATGAGCATGCACCCAAGGTCTTCTGTCCTTTCCTCTGAACCACTGGAGAGCAAAGTAATCTCAGTGGAGCCCACTGTGCCCTGTGGTCCTAAGTCAAAATACACCCCTCCCCTTCCCTCCTCCATCTTCCTCAACACACCCGGAGGGATTTGTAGGTTCCCTGACCTGTGAGGCCCAGAGAGAAGAGACAGATTTAAACGACAACATATTTTTTTTGCCAAAAGTTCTTGTGTACAAAATTCTAGAAGTCTCTCATAAATATTATTCACTTATTTTAAGAAGCAATGTCCTATGGTATTTTTCTAAAAATAAATAATTCAGGCATCCTGTCTCTATTGGTAGTCTGCCAATCACAACAAATAAATTTTCAGGTTTGTGAACACTGCAAGGAGGTTAATTCTGAGAAGTTGTTAAAGTTGGGAAACACGAGTCAAACGTCCCAGAAGCTTTGAAGACATACACGACAGCACTGGTGTTTACATTTTGTCACAAAGGAGTTCACTTATGCTTTCCTTGTGATTTTGAGAGACCCCATGGAAACTATGTTCACGAAATAAACTTATTAATATCTCATATTAGACCAAACATTTTTCCAAGAATGGAAAACAAATTGTTCTCATAAACTTAAGGATGTGTCCTACAGCCAAATAACAAGTGCGTACAGGATTAGATTTTGAAATGGAGATTTGTAGGTTTAGGGGGTTTTTTTTAAACCTACTTTTAATAAGGGTCCTCAACTGCTTCAACCCCACTTCTAGCCCACCATCCAAAGGTAGGGGAACAAAGGGGATGTGGACCTGTTTAAAAGTAGATTTTAGAGTCATTCCAATCTCCATTGTCAAGATAGCAGCAGTCCAGTTCAGTAGCGTCAGAACAGCAAACACAAATTGAAGGAAAATGAGAATCAGCAGTGGTGGTATGATCAAGCAGAAACAGCCAGGCCTCCACCGAACTGGGACAAGTCAGTGGGAGCGACCAGAACCAGAAGTTCTCTGCCATGCCTCTCCCAAAGAAGTAAAGATCAGTGAAGACTCGAGACCAACAAAGCATGGCAAGGCTAGCTATGCAAGGTCCCATCGCTGTCCCTTGAGTCCTATTTATACACTCTCCAAACAACACATGTCCTCCCACAGGTCTGCTCAGCAAAACACCACAGGAGTCTCCATCACATGACACAGCCAGAAACTTCCACTTCAGAGATTAGTGGGTGGCAGCTTCTCTTAGCAATACAGCTTTTGCAAAACAACTGACTAATGTCAGCCCTCTTTTCTAAAAGTCATACCAAAAGGAACAATGTATCTCCAGAAAACAATGCCTTTGAGAGTAACCAACAAACTGGTCCCACTCACTTATGCTCCTACCAATGGCCTCAACCTAATCCAAAATCTAAAGGACTATGAGCCCACACCTGCGGTCATTATCACATGCTTTCTCTGGGTCTCATAGTTTAATGTTGGGAGATCAATAAACCAATGTGCTCACTGATCAGCCTGTCACTGAGCTTGATGTAAGACACAGGAAACAAAACAGGACGTGGTCCCTGTCTCAGAAGAAACATTGTACCCAGAAACACGGCGCTAGAACATTGTGTAATAATCACCACGTAAGAAAAACACACCAAGGGCTACAGAGCAGAATTAAACTTGGTCTGGACAAGGAAAGCAAAGGAATTATCCCAAAGATGGTGTGTAGGTTTTGGTTTTCACAATAGATATGTTTATTTCGGTTAAAAATAAAAGGGCAGGAACTCTAAGTATTAGAGAGGCAATGTTTTAGTTCCTTTTCTGATGTGATTAAAAACACCACGACCAAATGCATCTTACAGAATAAAAGACTCTGATCTTGCCAGGCGTGGTGGTGCACGCCTTTAATCCCAACACTTGGGAGGCAGAGGCAGATGGATTTCTGAGTTCGAGGCCAGCCTGGTCTACAGAGTGAGTTCCAGGAGAGCCAAGGCTACACAGAGAAACCCTATCTCAAAAAAAAAAGACTCTGATCTCACTTACGGGTCCAGAGGGATGAGCACCCATTATGGCAAGCAGACGTGCAGCAAACAGCATGAGCAGCAACCTAGGGAATCACATCTCAACTCCACGAAGAAGTGCCAAGAAAGCAAACTGGAAGTGGGGACTATAACCCCCCAAAGCCCACTCCAAGTGGCACACTGCCTCCAACAAGGCCCACCAACTCCAACAAGGCCACACCTCCTAATAGTGCCACTCCCTGTGGGCCAAGCATACAAGGGCATGAGACTATGGGGGCCATTCCTATTCAAACTGCCACATTCCACTCCGTGGCCTGCATAGGTTTATAGCCATAACATAATGCAAAATGCATTTAGTCCAACTTCAAAAGTCCCCATGGTATATAAAAATCTCAAACTTGTTTAAAATTCTAAAGTTCAATGTCTCCTCAGTGACTCATGCAATCTCTTAGCTAATTCTCTATAAAATCAAAATCAAACAGCAGATCACATACTTTCAACATATAATTGCATAGGATGTGTGTGTGTGTCTGTGTGTGTGTGTGTGAGTGTGTGTGTGTGTGTGTATCCTTTGCCATTATAATAAGAGGAAAGGAAGCATAGTGAGGAAACACTGGACCGAAGCAAGACTGAAAACGATCTGGGCAAACTCCAAACTCTGCATCTCCATGTTGGATGTCAAAGCACTTTTCAGATCTCCAGTTTCTTTCAGCTTTGCTGACTACAACCCACTTCTCTCACTTGGGCTGGTTCCACTCTCTGTTAGCAGTTCTCCTCGACAGGTGTCCCATGGCTCTGGCATCTCCAATATTTGGGAGTCTCCAAGGCAACCCAGGCTTCACCTTCACTGCTTCATACAATGGCCTATCTGCATCTTCATATAGGGACACCTCTGAATGGGGCTGGCTTCAGCAGGTTTCCTTAGTCTCAGAGGGAGACCCCATAACCCCTGTCTTGTGTTCTTGACTCTAGGGTCAGAACCATGTGGCTGAAGCTGCCATATTCTATTGCTTGCTGGGGCTGGAATGTGGTCCCCGTGTTCAATCACATCCTCACCAGCTTTCTGTTGTCAGTCGTTTCCTCCACTGTCGAAACTTGGCTCTCCTGAAACTTGCTCTGTAGACCAGGCTGGCCTTGAATTTAGAGATCTGTCAGCCTCTGCCTTCTGGGTGCTGCGATTAAAGGTATGTACCACCATACCTGGACCTAAGCTGTTCTTTAATTTCTTTTGACAAGTTGGCAGCTTGGCCTGGCGGGGTCTTGTTCTTTATTCCATTCTGTTCATTTATCTCCTTGAACACAGCTTAGCTTTATTTCATATCCTGCTGCCCCTTTGCTCCTCAATCTGTCCATTTTACATTTTCACTTGTTCTGCTTGCCTTAATAAATTACAGATCTTCATAAGAGTGGATACTAATAACTACATGGCAGAGTCAATAGTAGGCTGTTTAGTGATTTCCTCTACCAAAGGAATGGATCCAAAGTCTCTTCAATTTAGCCTCAGGCAAGCTTTTCAGACAAGAACAAAAACCAGTCACATTCTTTTCCAAAATATCGCAAAGCATTCTCTGTGCCACATACTAATATTCTTCTCCTCTGAAACTTCTTGAGCCAGGCTCCTTACAGTTCAAATCACCCTCCGCACCACTGTCTCCTGTGCTTCTACTAGTATGGCCCATTAAACCTCACGTGTAGAATTCCACTGCTTTTCTATTCCAAAGTTCACATTCCTCCAAGCACAGCCAGAAATCAGCACCCCTTCATGGCCTCTGCATCAGCTCCTGCCTCCAGGATCCTGCCCTGTTTGAGTTCCTGTCCTGACTTCCTTTGGGGTACATTGAGTATTGACTACACCTATTGAAGAGTCTAAATCCTTATGAGGAAAATGATGTAACCATGGGGAACAGAAGTTTCTAGGTTATGTAGAAATAACCAGTCTGTTACAAAAATCAGATCAAAACCAGTTAAAACTCAAAACCAAAGTAGTCTGTGTTTGGATAGATTGGCTCCAAGAAGTGCTCATTAACCTCTCTGTCTGTCTGTGTCTCTGTCTGTATCTCTCTCAGTCTCTCTCTCTCTCTCTCTCTCTCTCTCTCTCTCTCTCTCTCTCTCTCTCTCTCTCTCTCTCTCTCTCTCTCTCTCTCTCTCTCTCTCTGTTGCATCTGGCCAAGGGCCAGACTGGACATCTGGGCCTGAGGAGGTGCTACTATAACGAGCCTGCAAGAAGTGAAAATATTCTAAAGAGACACTCAGACTATCAGATTTGCAACAATAGCCCCCAAAGTTGGAATTCCATCCAAAATTTCATACTTGGAGAGGGAAATGGCTGGAGTCTGGTGCTAACCAGAAAAAAGAACTTGTCTCTTGGAAAGAGATTTTACAGTTTTGCCAACCTGTTGGACCATCTTTCTGGAGGAGGCTGGAGCCAAGACCTTGATGCTGGGTGAGGACATGAACTACATTTATGCATGCCTCTGTCCCTTTATGTGAACCTAAATCTCATGTCAGAACCCCAAGGACAGACTTGAGGTGACTACAGGATGCTTTTGTGCCCCTTTCCAGTGTGACCATACCAAACAAACCTTTTTGTACCTTTTCCTATTAACTTGTCTCTTCAGTTGACTATCAAAGATGGTGGCAGAGCCTGGCTTGTTAGGGCTTCCAGAACACAGGCTCTGACTCATGACAGGACCACTTCGTTTTCTGTTCTGTGCTAGTCAAGACATTTACACAACTTGGCTCCAGTCCAAGGCCACAACTACCTGAACAGTTAGCTTTACTGACTGATAAGGAAATCCTGAACTATGGGACTTAATGTTTGTTGGCAAGGCTCAGAAGGAACAGGAAGGCTGGAGGGAGTGTTGGCGTTACATTATCCCACATTCTTTACATGCACCGACCACTGCCATTAAGAAAGGAGTAAACGGTGCAACCCTCATTGACCATAAATGAAAGAGTCTCAGAGAGCGTGTGACTCACCAAAAGGACTGGGTAGCAAGCACACAGCTTCCCCTGGAGGGAATGCTCTTTCCTTATATAAGCTAATCTTTAGGACCCAGGAATGGTCTGCTGCTGTTACAAAGCCATACCCTGACTCATCACTGTCTGCTCAAATGACTAAATGAAAGGGGAGTGACAGTGGACAGTGACACAGGGGACAGGAAGGCTGAGTGGGAGTGGGAAGGTCGACAATCCAGATCCTGGCAGCCACAGGGCTGCTTCCTATTCTTGCTCTGCCTCTGAGCAAGATTGCAACTGGCAGCCTTTCTCCTCCATGCTCTGGGCTTCGGTTTGCCCTTCTACAAAACCGGACAGGGAGGTTGTAACTATTTTGGCTGGGTCGATGAGACTGTTGTGTGAAGTGAATAAGCCTGTTAAATAGACCCATAAGCTGTGTCTACTAGCTGCACCGTCTTAGGGGAGATCATCTAAATCCTGAATGCCTCTTGGCCCACCTCTGGCAATAACAATGCTTTCTTCTAGAGCCATTTAAGGATTAAGGGAGTATTTGCAATAGTGCTAACTTATTGATGGCTAAGATCATTATTATTATTATGGTTAGTCCAGGCTTTGATGCAAGCAAGTCTTCCAAATATACTTATGGTGTCCGTGTTTGACAAAGAAGATACTCCAGTCAGGTTGAGGAGAGTAGGAAATTGGGGGAGGGGTTGGCCCCGTGATTTTAGAAGCTCAGTGATTCTGGCCAAGTCACAGAGGGAAACTTCCCCATAGTAGTTTACCAGTCACTTCTGAGGCAAGGCACCTGGTGGCATCAGGAGATGTCTAGGTACTCAGCATCCATGCAACTGATGATAAAAAATGATAGACCATTACTCTCACTCTTCTGTAATTATCATATATTCGGCCGCCAGTGCACCTGAGAGACATCTTCGAAGGCACATGGACAGGTCTGTGTCTAGAATATCATGTGAACACAAAGGAACTCTTTCACCCCATCACCCCCCACCCCGTTTCCTTGTCTATAAAATGGTCCCAAAGACTCATGAGGTTCTAGTAAGACTAGAAAAGAATGGGATTGGCTCAGCCTCAGAACTATTAGGTGAACAGTTGTATTTACAGGTCAGGGTAACTCTGTCTATGTGTAGTTTTCCAGCTCAGGAGCTCACACATGTACATGATGGATCACACATGTTGGTCAGAGTGGAGATTGATTGCTTTTCCAAAACGTTTTGAAAGTTGCACCGCCTGCTCCCAGATGCTATGAGTAACATCGTCATTGGTGTGTGGTATGGGATCTCTGGCTTTGTTGTAGTGGTAAACTTCTTATAGACACTGTTAAATAAAATACAGAAGACTGTTAGCTTGGAATGAGGCCCTGCGCTAGGCCCAACCACAGGCCAAATGAAAGTTGGTTTCTCCATGCTAACCTCATGTACCACCAAGCCAAAACTAAACCCCTTCTCTGACCTAAGATACTTCAAGGATAAAATAGTCCTCAAGCTTCCTTCCGAGTCCACGTGTAAATTCTTTTATCTGTCAGACTAAGTACCTGCAAGAGGAAGTTTGTGCTCCCTATGACCATGGAGATTTGTCATCAGTATTTGATGAATCTCTATCTCGGAAGCCGGCTTTCTGCGACCTTTATCTCTCCCTTAGCTTATGTGATGGTAACAGAAACAGCTACTGCGGTGGTAGGCTCAGCAACCACATCAGAGAAGTGTTCTTCCTAGAAATTCATTTAAAAATGCTTCCACTTACTGCTGATGAGGACAGGAGGTGGAGACTGGCTAAGCAGATAAGGGTAAAAAGATGGCAAGAAAAGGGACTGGTTTCTTTCCTGGCTATAAGCCAGAAATGTCCTTGCGCCTGACCACAGCCTTATCCTTGCCAGAGGCTAAAGATGCCAGAAGTGTTTAAGTCAAAATGTCTCTGGACTTGCTGTGGCTCGAGGCCAGAACTGCCAGTAAGGGTGGGGGCGTGGATCTGTTTTTCCCTTAAAGGAGTACACTTTCCTTGAAGCCATAGTGAGGACATGTGTATAATGCTGGCACCAGGACTCCTGGGAACTTCACTGGATAACTCATTCTTTAGTCAGTGAAGCCTTATTAACTTCAAGGCAGTGACAATCAGTGGCATTCCAGGGACCCCTCCTGCTGGACGAAACCCCCCCTTGCCCTCATTTCCTTCTCTTAATCTTATTATAGCAAAATACTTCTTCATAAAACTCCCCTTCTTTGGTCTATGCTTTTATACTTTGAGTTCTCAAGATGAGAATCCAAAAGCCATATTTTGATGGCTTGGGGCAATCAAATTTTCAGACACTCCGTCCCAGAACTAAACCCACTCAAGAGCTGAGAAGGCTTCTACTGCTCCCAAACACACCTGGAGAGGGCTGGTCCGATGCCTCAGTGGTTAAGAGCACTGGTTGCTCATGCAGAGGATAAGGGTTTGATTCCCAGCACCCATATGGTAGCTCATGACTATCTGCAACTCCATTTCCAAAGGATATAATGCCCTCTTTTGCCCTCCCAAAAGCACTAGGCATGCACGTGGTGCACACATGCATATGAACAAAAACACTCTGCTGCACAGAATACATAAATGAGTCTTTAAAAAAAAAAAGACACCCAGGGTCAATACTTGGCACAGTTGAAATTCAACCCTTAGCAAGAACTGAAAAGTGTGATGTCAAATGAGTGGGAACCGTGCTTCTCCACCTTCTGGGCTTCTGTTTCCCACAACAAGAATCCATTAAGGGCATCAGAAGGGAGAGAAGTCAAGTCGCCTCTCAGGACAGTATGGAGGGCCAAAGAGGACCCAGGGAGAGTGACAATAACCCAAGGACTTGGCAGTTCCCAAAGAGCAGCAACAGCCAGGGTGGATCCTTGACCCAGGAGAGACTCGGGCTGTTTCTCACTTACCAGATGGAGAAAGGTTTCAAATCGCACTGAATCTGGAGTAAAGACAGTGAGGAGAGAGAACCAGGCCTTCTTAATCCTTGCTTCGTGGAGTAGGAGGAGGGAGAGGGGGCAGATGGGAGCGGGAAGAAGGCGGTGAGGGGGCCGGTGGGAAAGTGTTCTTTGCTGTTCCAGTAAAAGCTTCCAAAGAGCTTAAAGAAGTTCAGAAAAATAGAGCCTTATGAGGGGAGTTGAGGAGAGAGCTGCATGTCAGAGTGACAAAGTGGGGACAAAGGCCGTCCTGAATCAACCAACACATTGTCTCCTGGATTTTGTGCTACTGTCCTGCTGCCTGCAGTGTTGTTAAGCTTAGGAATGTTTTATTGGGGGCAAACAAAAAGAAAAGTGTTAACTGTTCAGGCACCTCAGTTGAGGGAGCCACTCTCCAGATGTTGGGGGTCTCTGACTTTGCTATGGGACCTCTCAAGTCCTCGCTTTGCTTTAATGTCATCTGCGCATGTGCTTTGCTTTCACGTCATCTACACATGCCTCCACACACAATTGTCTCTGTTCACCCTCAGTGCCCCACAGCCAAAGGCTCCCTGTCGGTCATTCCCAAGCTGGCATGACCTTGAGTACTCCACATTTGCTGTGGTCTGAGGGGACAAGTTGTCCCCAGAAGGAGAATCTGAGTCTCTGTGTTAAACCAATACACGTTGTCTCCCGTGGACAGAAAGGAACAGAAAACCATGCTCTGTTAATCAGGAAAAACAAATGCCAGTTTCCAAAAAGGGGGTGGGGGTTGAGCTGAGCAGACCCTGCCCCAGGATCTCACCTGCCCTTTTCCATGGTAAGCACCATGTGACTTGCAAACCTCAGCTGGCAGCTTTGCCAACCGAGCCGGCTCTCACTTCCAGTAAGGGAACCGGCTCCTCCCTCAGAGACCTCAGGATACACTGTTACCATCGCTTACTTCGCAACGGATTTAACTTATACTTTAGGCCAGCTCAGAGTTTAGGATCCCAGACCTCCGAGGAAAACCAAGAGCCCCCTTAATTTCTGGAGTAGATGCTGTCACACCCTCTCTGTGTTTGAATCTCTGGGAGAATTATTTAAATAACACTCTGCCTTTTAAAGGGCTGTGGGAGAGATAATTAGCACTTACCCATTGTCTGAAAATGGCAGGTTATAAAATCTAGCAATCTAGCTCAGCTTTCATTTTTAGATCTTTTATGGAACATGAAATTCTACTCTGCAATCTTGATAGAAAAGCCTCTTTGTGTGTGTGTGTGTGTGTGTGTGTGTGTGTGTGTGTGTGCATTTAGAGATTTATTTAGGTCTCAATTTTGAAATCCAAAAAGTCCCACACTTTGTGATATAGGCTCTCTCTCCCCTCTCCCTACCCCCCAAGAACAACTTTCTTGGCATTGAAAGAGAACAGTGAGGGGAATCTAGAGTCCTGGCAGGTGCCCGGAAGAGAAGGAAGAGTGCGGAGCAGGGGGAGGGGAAGGATGCATGGCTATGACTTCTTAGAGATCAAGGAAGTAGTGGCTATTGCTTATTGAAAGTCCAGTGTCTCAAGCAAAACCACTTCTGGCTCTGAGTCAGTAAGTTTGGGTCAAGCTCGGTTGACTCCTGACCCCTTAAGTGTCTCTTAGACTCAACCTTGTACAAAATGACCCTTTGTCCCCTGGCAAGGGTGACTGGCTTGGGAGAAGGCAGGTAATCAAGTCAAAAGGATAAAAATCTAGCTTGTGGTTCTGTTAGAACCCTCAGGAAAGAATTATTCTCTGTCTTACATGTCAGGCCCAGAGCCACGGAGAGCCAGTTTGTCTGATTGAGTGCAGCTTTGCCAAGGCATGTTCAGAGGTGGGCTCAAGATCAAAAAGATGGCCATGAAGATCCCAAGACTAAAACCACGTCAGCCTTGAACTTACCAACTGTCAGTTGCAAGAACAAGACCTTTTTGGTTGAAATATGTTCTTATGTGCAAGCAAAGAACATCCTGTAGAACACGCTAACAATGGCAACAAAAACAAATTAGCGTTTTAAACCCAGCCTTCTTCTCCTCCAGCAAACGGCCCATGGACCCTACAAGATTGATTTCATGAAGCTTCACTTGATTATTACACAGGCAAAGGTATGTTTCAAACATGCTAGGTACTCCAGGGTCTTATGGATGCCTCCACTTCCTCCTCCGGACTGGGAGCCCCTTAAGACCAGGGATTCACGTGAATTAACCCTTTCCATGAACACTTGTCAGAGCTCAGACGAGGCAGCCACTCAATAACCATTACTTATATTGGGGAGGAAGAGCAGAAAATTTCTCCCTCCCAGATACCTTACTTTTAAATCATGAACCTTGTATTTGTCTTAATAACTACAATTTTTTTCTCAAGGAGAAACGCCTTTTTCTTGGTGTCTAGAGTGAGTTTTAGTGGTGGTGAACTTTGAGAGAGATGACATGCATGTCAAAAGCACATTTCAAATAGCCCAACAGTTCTAATAGAAACAATTTAAAATTAAATTACAGGTCATATGCCTTCTGTTACATTTTGCATGATGTTCAAAAATTAGACAATAAAAGTCTAGCTGGATTTAAAGTTTTTCTACTTAATTACTGCCTACATTCATTCACATTCATTCATTCATTCATTCATTCATTCCTGTGGTGGTTTGAATGAGAGAGGCCCCGCCCATAGACTCATGTTTTCATGCTTAGTCCCCAGTTAGTGGACTGTTTGGGAAGGATTAGGAGGTGTGGCCTTGTTGGAGGAGGTGTGTCATTAAGAGGTGGGCATTGAGGTTTCTAAAGTTCTTCCTGCTCTCAGATCAGATATGAAGCTCTCAGCTGCTTCTTCAGCACCATGCCTGTCTGCGACCCACTATCATGATTATAAACTAACCCTCTGAAAAAACTATAAGCAACCTCCTAGTTAAATGTTCTCCGTTATTAGAGTTACCTTGGTCACGAGGTCTCTCCACAGAAGTAGAGCAGTAACTAAGACGACTCCAGTCTCTCTTGCGCCTGCTACACAGAAAGTGTTCATGAAGCAATAACTCCCCATATTCTCACGACTCTACATTTGTCTGGTGATCAGTTTCCCACAGCATTGGCAAAGAAGAGCTGGTGTGTCTGATGTGTCTGATGCTAAGGCAGCCGCTCCAAATGGGATTGCAGGGTGTCACTCTCTGCCAATAGCACCCATCATTAAAACACCCAATTTGTCACCTCGGGGTTAGGAGTTAGTATCTGTGAAGTCTGGTGTGGCAACCCTGAAGGGTAACACCCATGCCTGGAACTTGCTGGTAAAACAGCAAGTTTTCCATTAGTTCTCCAAATCCCAAGATACCTCTTTAAGCTTGAAGTCCAGTATCTCTGTTTAGGTCCCCCAATCTGCCTAAGAAAGGCTCCAACTCATCAGTCCCCACCCCCACATCCATTCCTTCTCCTCTTCCCCAAAGCCAGGTGGATATATATATATATATATATATATATATATGCCAGGAACAAACAGAACTGGAGACCTGAAGGATTGGGCTATGGCTCCTACTATATCCTCTGTCACTACTACCTAGTCTTAACATTGAACAGCAGTTGCCAACAACCTTGCTCCTGAGTGTGGTCCACAGGCATGCATTCCACTCCATCCAACAACTTACAACACTCGACTTCTTCTGGCTCCACTTTAGTTAGATACTCAACTACTCATATCAAGGCCCATGCATCTGCTGCCATAGCAAGAAGGCATCCCACCTATTAAATGTGATTACCTCAGTGGATGCTCCTGGGGGCTTCCAGAAACCAAGGCTCACCTGGACCTAGCATCCGCTCAGGCCGAGATATTCCACATATTAGCTGAGAACCAATAAAGCTGTAATTCAAGGTGAGACCTTCATTCACCACGTACGATCTGCGCCTAAAGGCAGCCTTGGCTACTCCTCTAAAGAAATTCCTTCCTCCACAGCATAGGATGAGAACTGGGGATTACCTGAAACCTCCTGGGTGAACTGTTGGGCCCCAAGGTCAGAACCAACTTGTTGTGATATTTTTGGCTGGGGGATCATGAATAAATATATATTCTCCCAAGAACAAGGCATCTATGACAGAGCAGCCAAATAATGACTCCACTGAAGTCCAGCTTGCTGACCCAGCATTTAATAGGTTTGTTTACAGGCATATGGGTGTTAGGTCATATACAGAATTATACCGTGAGAGAGCTAAGGTACAGCAGGATAATTCTGGACATGCAATATTCCAGCTCTTTCACAATCATTAAAGTTTCAATTAGTCAACAGAGCTTGTAGAATTAATAATATAAGTGTTACGTTTCATTTTGCCTCTCTCTCTCTCTGCCTGCCTCCCTTTCCCTCCCTCCTTTTCCCTTTCTCCCTCCCTCCCCATCCCTCTGCTTTCTCCCTCCACGTGTGTGTATGTGTGTGTGTGTGTGTTTGTTTGTGTACATGTGCATTTGCGTGTGTGTGTGTGTGCTCCGGAACCTGCACCTTCACTTAGGTAGAAGTTCCAAACTGACACAGAATATCTCCCTTGATTGCTTCTCCCTTTGTTAATTGAGGCAGTCGCTCTCACTGAGCCCAGAGCTAATCAGCTCTGGCTAGCCTGGCTTGCTCTGGGGATGCCTCTGCTCTGCCCCTCTACGGCTAGGATTATACGTGACCTCCACTCCTATCCAGCCTTTGCACGTGCTTTAGAAATCCAAACTCCAGCGCTCATGCTTACGGGTGTACTCTTTAACCATGAGCCATCTCCTGGGATGCAGTTTTTTTTTTTTTTTCTGGGATCATCAGTCAACAGCACCCTGGTGTCTGAAAGCAGGCTCAGGTAAATCCAACCCCTCCTATTTTCTGTGCATCCTGGGAGACTGTCAAACATGTCTATGCTCATTCTATCCATTCGGCAGGTTGGTGGTGAAAGCATTTGCCTTGAAATGCATTTAGAACGAAAAGGAGCATTGTGAAGCACTGAGCTGTGAGCCTGGAAAGCAGCTGTATCCCACCCACAGGACAATCACTCCCCAGCTAGGAGCACGCTAGCAGCTAGTGGGAACACCATATGGACAAGTCAAAGCAGATTAATTAAATGTGGTAGGCCTTGAATCCCATCCAACTCCCCACTAGTGGCTAGTAGTGACGAATGTTTACACTTTGAAAATATCTTTTTGATTTATCCAAATGATAGCTTTTTGTGAGCCCCTAGTGTGGGTTCAGTTGAGAGTCTCAGATCCAGTTTTCAGTCAACTTGGAATCTTCCAGTGGTCATGGCCAAAAAGAGTGCCAGCCAGGGGTATGTCTGCTGCTGACAGCGATGGGAAATCTCGTGGAGTGACTGAGCTCTGGAGAAGATAAGATCATGTGCCACTCATCAGAGGCACCAGGTGACCTGATGGTCCTGTCTGTTGTTTTATTCCCAGTTGGAGGCTGGTGGCTATAGATGCATTCCAAGATAGTATTGCCTGAAGTATCCCTCTTAAAAGAAAATACATACCCAAGAAGACACAGCACCCATTTCCCTGAGAGAAAAGAGATTTTTGTGAAAATTCTTTATTAACACAAAGCCTACTACTGAGTTTTCCTCCTAGAATATTCCTGAGAAGAATGGACAGCCCACAAGACTCTGAGATGAGTGTCATGTCAACTCCATCCCATCCCCTTCCTGCAACTTGAAAAACCTGGGGCATGCCACACCCTGAAGAATACTGATCCTCACTCCAGTCTAGATATATGCTCTCCCGGTTGTCTAAAAGCTTCCATGCATTCTAGTTCCTATGTTTGATGACCTTGGCCTGATTTTTTTAGAAGTGATTTACAGAAACATTCCTTTCCTGTGGGCAAAGTATTTGTAGCTGCTTCTACAAGGAAAAAACAGAATTAAGATATAAAATGAGTGAGGATTATTTAGGTCATAGGAGAGAGGTGGGTCGTGGAGATGAGCTGGAAAGCTGCATTTTCAGTTTCCTCAGAACTGTTTCTCCTTTATACTTAAAGATATAGAAATGAAGCCTAAAAGAGAGCCAACTCTATGGGCTGAGGATCTCTCTCTCTCTCTCTCTCTCTCTCTCTCTCTCTCTCTCTCTCTCTCTCTCTCTCTCTCTGATGGGTGTTGTTTCAAGGTCACCACTTAGCAGTGCTATTCAGGAAGGATGAGGTTGCTATGGAAACCTCTGTAACAAGTGGTACAGCACCTCCGACTCACATAGCTGTGTCTTGAAGAAGCAGGAGTAGGCTCTTACCTACACTCAGGTGCAACGATGTCTCTCTGACATGCAGAGGGTTTGTTACTGGTACACATCTAACTTTTAAGGAGGGACAGTTACTGAGAGGTGTGCCATAGCCAAGATGCGTTGTTATGCTCCTGTAAGTGGCATGTGGGGAAACTATCTTCTCATCAACAGTTATCTCTGCTTCTTCTTAACAGAAAGGACTTCTTTCCCTTCCACTCAGTATTTGATGCTTGCATCAGTCATTGATATGAGAAATTTGTGATGAGCTTAAATACACAAAAGGCTAAGTTTGTAAGTACAAAGGGCAGACCTGACTCACCAGAGAGGACTCTCGCTGATGCCAGGAATCCGAGTGTGGGTCTTGGCGTCATCACTAGCTAGCTTGGTTGGTGTCGTCACTCTGTTCTGACATTCTCATCAGAAGGTCATAAGGAAAAAAAAATCTTCCTATAAACTACAGCAGGGGAAGCTGACATTTATTGATGACGTGGTATGTTCTAGACACTCATAAATAACTAAACAAAATTTAGGTGCAAACACAATCATAGAAGAGGCTAAATAGATCAGCAGGAACATATCTTCCCACATGGGACCACAAATATCACACAGCTGAGTGTGAATTGATTATATATGAAACCAAAAGCTGCTGGTGGATTCTGAGTGGCAGAGTCATATGATCCAAGTGGGTCTTAGAAAAGTTCACCTGGAAAAATGAGAGACTGGAAGGCAAGAAGCAGGGAGGCAGTTATCACAAAAAACCAGGAGAGAACTGGTGCAGGTGAGTGTATCAATGTATCAATGTATCACTGATGCATCTGTGAGATGGATTGAGATACATCCTGGATGGTACTCCAGTAGAGGAGTAACTATGTGTCCATAATGGTGGTCCATACCCATTGAACCAAAGAGATGGCTCCACTCCTGACCTCCAGAACCCAAGGATATGACTTGACTTGGGAGTAGAGTCTCTGTAGGTCAATTAAATTAATAAGAGGACATTGTGGGCTGGAGAGATGGCTCAGCGGTTAAGAGCACTGGCTGCTCTTCCAGAGGTCTTGAGTTCAATTCCCAGCAACCACACGGTGGTTCACAACCATCTGTAATAGGATCTGATGCCCTCTTCTGGTGTGTCTAAAGACACCGATGTACTCACATAAGAGAGAGAGAGAGAGAGAGAGAGAGAGAGAGAGAGAGAGAGAGAGAGAGAGGTCTAAAAAAAAAAGGACATTGTAGATCCAGGTGTAGCTAAATCCAGTAGCTGGTGTCCTTATTAGAAGAGGGGACTTTGGACACACATGCAAACAGGAAGATGCAGGATTACAGGCAGAGGTAGAACAAATCAACTACAAGCCAAGAAGCCCCATGGATTTCTGGCAATGAAGCAGCAGAAGTCAGAGTAAACACAAGTCAGCCTCCCCTGACGCCTGGAGAGAGAGCATAGTCAGGCTAGAGCCTTGGGTTTTCCTTACAGCCTTTAAAAACTGAGAGAGGATACATTTCTACTATTTTGGGTCAGCAAGTTTGTACCATGTGATAGTTCATTTTCATTGTCAACATGATAGATTTTAGAATCTCCATGGAGCTACACCTGTGGCTGCATCTTTAAGGATCTTTCCAGAAATGTTTAACTAAAGAAGGAACACCCACCTGGATGTGGGTGGCATCAATAATTGAACGGTGTCTTGAGATGAATAAAAAGGAGAAAATCAGCCAGGGAGGTGGCTCCATTGGTAAGGCACTTGTCTTGCAAGTGCAAGGACCTGACTTCAGAGCCCCAAATCCATGTGAGAAGATAAGACTGGTGCTTGCAATCCCAGCTCTGAGGAGACTGCAACAGGAGAATCGCTGGACCCACTGGTCAGCTATCCTGGTTTCCTTGGGGAAGTTACTTACCAGTGAGAGATATACCTCAAACCAAAGGTGGAAGATGTCTGAAGACTCCCTAGGCTGTCCTCTGTCTTCTACATACATGTACATATCTGTGCATCTATGCATGAGCACAGAGACACACAGACATACACATATAAGAGAGAGAAACAAAGAGAGAGAGAGAAAGAGAGAGAGAGAGAGAGAGAGAGAGAGAGAGGTAGCCATTTGTTTCTCTCTGCTTTCAGAACCCAGATGCAGTTTAACCAGCAGCTGAATAATCCTGCCACCATGCCTCAACCACCATAGTGGAGTGGACTGTGAGTCAAAATAAGCCACTCCTGTCTTAAGTTGGTTTTGGTCAAGTATGTTGTCACATTGATGAGAAAAGTCATGAATCCATGGTTTGTTGTTGCAGCAGCCCCAGGAAGTGGGTGTGACTATTCTTTCATGATCATTTTTCTAGAGAAGAATCCAGACAACATTTTATCACAGGTATAATGATTTGACATATAAGAAAAGCCCAATGTAGGAAATGCTGGGGTGTAACACCCAGGCCACCTCTTCTGGAACTACCTTTCTACCTCAACTTGGAAGTGTCACCTGCTGAGGACTCATAGGAGCCTCTCTTTAGGAACTGAGCACCACATTCAGCCAACATCTTGTCCTCCTCTCTGAAGTAGCCCCTGTCTATCTGCTGCTTGTTCATTGATAGAGATTAACAAGACACCTTGTCTCAATTCAAGGCTTCTCTGTAGGGCAGCCCCAGTACCTGTGTGTGGGTGCATTCATGTGTGTATGTATGCATGTATATGTCTGAGTGGTGTATGTGTGGGTGTGTGTGGTATATGAATGTATGGTGTGGCATGTGTGTGCACATGTGTGCATGCTCGTATGTGTGTGTGTGGGTGTGTGTGGTATGTGTATGTGCATGAGTGTATGATATATGCATGCATGCATATGTGGTGTGTGCACGTGTGTGTGGTATGTGTATGAATGTGTGGTGTGGTTTATGAGTGCATGCCTGTATGTGTGTGTGTGAGTGTGTGTGTGTGCATGTGAGTGTATGGGGTGTATATGAATGTATGGTATGGTGTGTGTGCACATGTGTGCATGCCTTTGTGTATGTGTGTGAGTCAGTGTGAGTGAGTTGTATGCGATATGAGTGAGTGTGTATAGTGTGTGTGCATGCATGGGTGGGTGTGTGCATGAATTCATGCACGTGTGTTTATACAGCTACATGATATGTAGAATCTACAAATAAAATAAAATGTGTCCATTTTTTTTCTTTTCCTGTTAATCTGTTGATGAACACCTAGGCTACTCCATAACTGGACTGTTTGGAATAAGGATGCAATACATATGGATGTAAAAGTATGCCTGCTCTTAAGCTACCTCTCTAGAAGTGGTATGGCTAGATATGATAGGAAACTTGCTATCCTTATACCTGATGGAAGATTAATATTTAAAATATGTAAAGAACTCAAAACTGACCCACGTCTACAACTCTGACTTGAAAACAAAATTAATCCCACCAATATTAAGGGACTCTTAAACAATGTATGCATGTCCCAACCTAAGGTGTGACACAAAGCAGGATGCTTTGTCCCTCTGAATCACCACAGTTTATGAATGTCAAAATAATCAACTGCAAGCCGACGGAGAGGATGTGACCCAGGGAACCCTGAGGAAGTTGAACGATCGGAATGCACACTGGTAATAAAAGCCAGCCCAGTGAGGATGAAAACAATAAAAAAGTTTATTAAAAATTCCCAGGGCAAACAGAATTTGAGATGCATAGGGACCAAAGACAGAGAGCCATAAAGGGATATATTAACCCCATGCACCAAGGTGGGAACACAAGATCCGTATTGTGAAGAACCGGTTGTTACAGACTTGTGAGAACAAAAAAAAAAAAAAAAAAAAAGGACTTGGGAAGAAGCTGGAACTTAGCTTTCAAACTTCCAGAAGGTTCCAGTGCCCGCACACACAGCTTACGTTGGTAGTAACCTCTCCATTTGAAACTAGAACAAGTCAAAGCAGCTAGGACTTACTTTGCAGGGCTCGATCACACAGCATTTCCCATGGAAAACTCATCTGTCTGTCCTAGGAGCTCTGGGACTTTGATTTACTGTTCTGATGTTCTCGGATCCTGGAGGTGTGAGGTGAAGCAGACAGAGGTGAACCGTCAAGGTCTGGTTTCTGTACTAGATCCTATTGATAACAAGGTGCTGGAGTGGTGTGTGTGTGTGTGTGTGTGTGTGTGTGTGTGTATGTGCGCATACATGCATGCATGAACACTTACTCATGCACACACTCTCCCTCACACACACTTTAATACACATGAATGCATACCCCCACACACACACACTCTTACACACACGCATGCGCACAAACATACACTTGTCTCTTTACCCTCACATCCTGCCCTCAGCAACATTATTGTCCTCTGACTCATGGGAGACACATTCAAATACCTCTAACTGATGCCTGAGACCAAAAATAGTGCCAAACCTTACACATGCCATACTTGCTATGTGCATTTGTACATAAAGATTAATTCATGAACACAAGAAAAGATGAGCAAAAGTAATTGATGGGGAAAAAAAAAAGAATCTCGTCGACAATGTACTGTAAACGTTACCTGTCATCTCTCTTTCAGCTTAACTTGTTTACACTGCACTCACTCGTTCTTTTGGCTGGGGTGTGCATTCCATGCCATAGGTATGAAGGTCAGAGGACAACGTTCTCTCCGTGTGTGCCCCAGGGGTCAACCTCGGGTTGCCACGCTTAGAGGTAAGTGCCGTCACCTGCTGAGACATCTCCTCAGCCCTATCCCTAATTCTATTGCTTTTCATTTTCCCACCGTTTGTGTCTATCCATGACAAGACTCTGTCTCCTTCCATGGGGAGCAGAAAGACTCTGTCCAGAGATCGCATTTCTCTGTCCATTATATGGGGGGCCAATTAATTGACAAGTGGATTCAGAATTCATGTGAGGGTGAGCACAACGGGTTTCTTCCCGACACAATGAACCTGAACACAAAGCTTAGAGCTGGGTTAAGGAAATAACCAGTAAACCCTTGAACTGCATTTACCTTCCAATACTGAAAGGTCAATGGAGGGCGGTGGAGTGGGCTTTGGAATCCATTACAGATTTCTTCCAAAGCAAAAAAGATTGTACCTTCTTTGTAAAAGACATGTCTGAAAAGCAGAAAGAGGAAAGGCACTTCCAGGCATGGGAGTAAGTATTCTTCTCGGCTTCCTTATAACTCCACTTCTAACAGTCTGTCTCCCACTTAAAGCTTTCATCCAAGGTCCCTGGTGGGATATTTAAGCCCTGCCCCCTTCCCCAGCGTCTGCAGTTTCTCTGCATCTGGGCCTATGGGAAGGTTGTACTTCCGGGAAGGCGCTGCCATGCAGCTAGTTCTGGCCAATAGCATGACCATAGTGATGTGTCACTCCCAGACGAGAGCCAATAAAAGCCAAGCACTCCTCATTTTTGAACCTACAGTAGATATGGGTAGTCCAGGAAGTAGAAGGCCCATCAGTCTGACTCAGGACAGCATACAGCAGAGTCCCCACTTGACCCATGGTGTAACAGAGAGAAATAGATCATTGCTACGGAGACCTGGAGGGTCTGTTACTGCAATATGACCCAGCTCATCCTGAGGAGTTGCTGCCTCCAACCCGCTTTTCTTCAGTGGGGTTCCTAAGTTGTAGTATCACTCCTCACCTCTGTGCTTTGCTCATGATGGTCGCCCCAGGTGCCCTCACTCACATATCCGAAACAGCCCAATCTCTGTATCTATCACCTCCTTCAAAAGCACGGCAACCATCACCATCCTCACCTTCCTCTGTCTCCCATGGGCTGAAGCAAATTCCTTCTCTTGGAGCTCAGTTAAGGACACAGATGCTGACTGACTAGAATGTGAGGGGGTGGGTGTAGGAGAGCCCAATGGCCAGATACAATTTGTCTGCCATCCCGTAATATTTTAAGGATTTGGGGGCTGCATATGGATCGTGGCCCCTTGCTTCTCCATGTCAGGGGATGCCATTGTTCCTGCAACCCGAGCAGACGAGTATTCCCCCATGGTCTCTATATACTGTGGAATGCCAGGCTTGGTTTCAGGCTGAGGGAGGGACTTGATATTTTCCCCCAAGGCATACAAGCCATGGGCCAACCATCTTGTTTTGAGAGTAAAGGAAGGAGCTGGGGAGACAGCAACAGAGGAGAGGGGGAGAAAATACCCAGCCACACAGCATGACATATGGCAGCAGTGGCTCCCTGCCAGCTGTGGAGGGGCTTGATTGGCCATGGGGATAATTTGAGAACAAACAAGAAATAGCACGACTCCCTACAGGAGAAGACCCAGAATGAGATTGAGGCGTGGTATGGATTCCACCGGGGAATGCTAGGATGAATGGGAAGTTATTGGCAGCCGTCAGTGCACACTGAAGTTATCTAAAAAGATTCAAATATTCCTGATGTCTGGGAAGCACCCATGACTAGTTAGATCAGAATCCCCAAACTCGAGGCATGGCACTTCAACGTCTTCAAGAACCTTCCTGTAGTTCATATGTAGCCCAAGGAGACATCCTGACACATCTTTCTCTGCACCGCAGCTTTGCACAATTGACTTTGCTTTAGGTCTTAACATCCTTAGTAAAATCCACATTTTGTGAAAGAATATCAAACATCACTCCTTTATCTTGACTTCAACGCAGCAGCCTCGCCATCACATCAGCCCTTCATGAAGAAGGAGCTGGTGTCACACTCAACTACACACACACACACACACACACACACACACCAGTTCCCTTTGTAGACAACTGGGGCCATGCTGTATGCTCTTGATACTTTGTTGATGTGGCAAAATATGTAGAAGAATCCATTTTTTTGGACGCCAGTATACTGGATACCACAGCAAGATTTCTGCGTATTTCAAATCTCTATGCCTTGGCTCCTTGACATGGGTGAGTATTTGAGCCTCTTGGTTCCACTAGCTCAGCTCTTCAGGGCTGCTTGGTGGCAATTCCCTCCTACATCCCAATCGAACCAGTTGCCCCTAACTTGAGATTTATGAAGCTATAATCACAGCTAACCTTGACTGTGGGGATGAAGGAAAAGAACTGACTTTTGCCCAAAAGCCATATGTACAAATCAACAATGCAATATGTACAATCAAAGGGGTATGTTTCATTCATACCCCTTCCTGCTTGTCTCCTGTCAGTCCTGATATAGCTTCCAGAAGCCTTTGTAAAACAGTATTTTTGAAAGCACTGTAGATAAATATTCAGACTGACTTGGTGGATTCAAACTGGAAATCCCCTTTCTTCTTTTATGAGAGACTGGTTCTGTGACTAACCCCAACCCACTGCCGATAAATACCAAAGTCCAGAAACACCCACATGGCCCATGAAGCTTCTGAGCCCTAAGCAGCTCGGTGAATGCTGGTCCTACCACACTAACCAGACATCGTCAGACACTCCTCCACACTCCCATATACCATGCTTACTCTGAATTGAGATTTGAACCTTCACTTAGCACAGTCGTGGAGAATACCTAATGAGTCACAGAGGCAGTAGGCTATTGTGCAGTTAGGTCACATTAAATATGTGTGCTTTAAAAAAAAAACTTCAGGTCTGATTTTCTTAAACATCATCAAACAAGTTACAATAGTTCTGAGCTATTCCCCTCCATATTCAGTTTTTACCTTTAAGAAGTGAGAAAAAAAATCAATAATCACTTACTAAAAGTTTCCTATTTTTTTTTTCTGGACAGCTAACGTTGCCTGCCAGTTTGATGCACCATAGAAAGCATTTTTTTTTTAAATTTCCCCACTGAAAAATAAATTTGAGGCAGTTTTCCACCTTATGTCATTCTTTTTCTTACAATCATTAATAAACCCTTTAAATTGAAAAGGCTACTTTCTTCTCTCTCCCATAATGCTTCCCTCCCAACCTGAACACTTATCACAATAGTTCTCCAGATGCTAAAAATAGGATTAAAAGCAAAATGGGTCCCCATCCCATTCAACCTGTTGGGTGACATGGGCCAGTCACCTAGACTCCTGCTGCTCTGGGTTAAGTAAGTATTTCTGCTTCCTGGGGTCCAGTTAATGGCATTCAAGAGGAGAAAATTATTTTCAGTTTGTTCTATATACCCTGCAACCTGATCTCTCAAGGAGAGCTGTTTCCTGAGCATAACAAAGCAATGGTTTGCTCAGCAACATAGCGAAGAGCTTGGGTGTCCTCTAATTCTTCCTAGTTGTGTGCTTATGGGCCACAGTGGGATAATTCAATACGCAGAGAGAATGTATTGAATTACAGGACCTTGAACATAGTAGGTGAGGACTCTGTCACCGAGGCTTACCTTCAACCCAATCACAAAACCAGAAAAAAAAAAATCCCAAAATTCATGCAGATGTGCCATATACCCCAAACAGCCAAACAACCCTCAGCAAAAGAGTAATGTTGGAGATAGGTCAGTGTCCAACTTCAAAATATGCTACAGAGTCATAGTAACAAAAACAACATGGTATGAACATCAAACAGGCTCATAGGATTAAAAGCAAAAAGGGTCCCCATCCCATTCAACCTGTTGGGTGGCATGGGCCAGTCACCTAGAAGTCCCAGAAATAAATCTACACAACTACAGCCATCTGGTTTCAACAAAGATGTCAAAGACACACGCTGGAGGAAAGAGAGCCTCTCCAGCAAACAGTGCTAGGAAATCTGGGTGTGCACATCCAGCTATTGAAAATAGATGCCCTACCTCTTGTTCTATAAAAAAAATCAATTTGAAATAAACCAAAGATCTGAACAAAAGACCTGAAACCCTGAGACTGCGAGGGCTTTCTGAACAGGGCTCTGGTGACAAGAGCAAGAGTGGCAAGAACTGACAACCCAGATGACCCACTTACAATCACCTGCACACAAAGCAAACTAAAAGGCAACCCACAGAATAGGAGAAAACTCTTTCTGTTTATCTCACAGTTATCTGTTAACTCTTTCTGTTTAAACATGCAGACTATGTAAACGA
Source organism: Mus caroli (assembly GCF_978045245.1). Classification (NCBI taxonomy): domain Eukaryota; kingdom Metazoa; phylum Chordata; class Mammalia; order Rodentia; family Muridae; genus Mus; species Mus caroli. Next base: position 66,413,441 of record NW_028227270.1, on the reverse strand, counting down.
CTTGAAAACCAAACACTGGAAGGACAATCAGGCCAATCAATAAAGGGACTAGTGAATGAGGTACAGTTTCAATGACAGCACAGAGGGGCAATGATTTCATGAAGAGGAGCATCCGCCCTATGTAGCCATCAGAGAAACACACGTCCAGACCACATTGAGTCAGCCCCATGTCTCAGAATGCCTATCATTAAGAATCAAAACACTAATAAGTGCTGGTGAGCAGGCTGGAGAGGGTAATCCTTATCTACTGTTAATGGGGATATGTGGGAAGCCACATACGCCATTATAAGATGGCCCTCGCCACCACCCATAAGTTTGGGTAAACAACCAATGTGCGCATGTGCAGTAGAGTTTTTTTGCCGAGTCACTGCCTGGCCCGAGGCATGCAAATGAGGTACTGAAAGCATAACCAATTGGGTGTAGACACGCCTCTCCTCGGCCTATATAAGCATCGCCAGTTCTGGGACTCGGGTCTTTTCGCCTCTGCAATCAAGCTCTCCCAATAAATGTGTGCAGAAGGATCCTGTTGTGGCATCTTTCTTGCTGGCGAGTCGGGCGCTCACAGGGATATAAATCAGTAGAGTAACTATGGAAGTAAATAAAAAGTATCAAAATAATAAAAACCAGAGCTACCATGCAATCCACCCATTCCATGTGTGATGGGTAAGAGCAACTCTCACGCTGACAGGATCTAGAATAAGCAAGGAGATGACTTCTGGGCATGCTTGTGAGGGAGCTTTCAGACTGGGTTAATGGAAGTGGGAAGGCACACCCTAACTGCAGGTATCACCACAGAGGGGGTACATGATAAATACAAAGGAGAAATGCACTGGATACCATCATTCATCTGTCTCTGCTTCCTGCAGAGATAGGACCAGCAGCCTAGAAATGCAAGCCAAAATCACCTCTTCTTTCCTTTGCCAATCTTGTGTACATCTGTCTGTCTGTCTGTCTATTTGGGAGGCACATATGCAATGGTGTACATGTGAAGGTTAGAGAACATCCCTTAAAAATTGGTTTTCCTCAGCCACCACACTGGTTCTGAGGATCAAAATCAGGCATCAGTTTTAGCTCTAGCCACCTTGTCCCTGGAGAGTCATCTTGCTGGCCCATCTTCCATCCTTGCTGCCAAGGCTGACAAGCTGGGCTTGTTCCCTGAGACCCACATGGGAGAAGCAAAAAATGGGCTCCCACAAGCTGTCCTCAGAGCTCCATGGATTCACAGTGTGGGACACGCACACACCTGCTAACAAATACTTTAAACACAAAATAAATGAAAATGAGGAAATATTGATCAATCTATTATGCACACAAGAAGACAGATCTTCTAAAGGACTGGGCTTTCCAGGGCCACATAAGTCTCTCTCTCTCTGCTAAAATAGTTTATCCTGACCTGTTTTTTAAGATGTCATATATTTTATTTTATAAAAAATAAAATCAATGTACTAGTTTTAAGATTATTTATATTTGGATATATAAGGTAGGATTGGCTTGTATTTTTTTAACTGGGTCTGTTGCTTTGACATCAAGAATATTCCAGGCTCATACACAGCACTCACTTGCTTTTTCTAGGCTAAGTACTCTAGGAACTATTGTAAGTACAGCCTGCCTGTAAGCTGAACACACAGGACTACGAATCCATAGGGCATATGGTTTGTTGTGGTGGTGGTGGTTGTTTCTCTGTGTACCCCTGGCTGTCATGGAACTCACCCTGTGGACCAGGCTGGCTTTGAACTCACAGAGATCCATCTGCCTCTGCCTCCCAAGTGTGTGTATCACAACCACCCAGCCCAAGTTATCTGGTTTTTAGGAGGAGGGGTTAGTTTTGTTAGAGAGTTCATCCTCAGATGGACTAAGGGGGGAGGGGAAACAAGACAGAAATTACCAACATTAGAAACGTATATAGAAACATCCCCATAGCCGGGCGTGGTGGCGCACGCCTTTGATCCCAGCACTCGGGAGGCAGAGGCAGGCAGATTTCTGAGTTCGAGGCCAGTCTGGTCTACAGAGTGAGTTCCAGGACAGCCAGGGCTATACAGAGAAACCCTGTCTCAAAAAAACACAAACAAAAAAAAAAAAAAAAGAAAGATCCCCATAAATGTATGAAAAAATCCAAAAAAAATTAAGGAAATTTTATAAGCAAAATTATACACACAAATTAGATAACCTAGATGAAATAAAAAAGCTACCAGACAAACAGAAGCTGTCACCCATAGCTCAAGAAAAAAAAATAAAGACACTGCAAGTGGTTAAAAATTGAGTTATTAATCAAAACTCTGCCAAGTATATCATCTCAGGCCATATTCTGGTGAGTTTATTAAGAGGAGATACTGCCCTGCCTCTGTCTGAAAACAGACAAGATGGAGACTTGCCAATTTACTCCTGAGGCTCATGTTACCTTAATATCAAACCACGAGGGAGAACACTATGAAAAATAAACTAGGCAGCAAAACACTTCACAAGCAAAGGCACAAAAATATTAACATTAGCAAAGCAGGGCAGTAAGCAGAAAGGACGGTGCTCTCGTGGCACGTCCTTCTGCCTATTTACAGTGCTGAGTGCCTGATGCATGGGTTAGCCAGCCATGGTCAACCATAACCCAGTGTCTTAGTCAGGGTTTCTATTCCTGCACAAACATCATGACCAAGATGCAAGATGGGGAGGAAAGGGTTTATTCAGCTTACACTTCCGCATTGCTGACCATCACCAAAGGAAGTCAGGACAGGTACTCACACAGGGCAGGAACCTGGAGGCAGGAGCTGATGCAGAGGCCATGGAGGAATGTTACTTACTGCTTGCTTCCCCTGGCTTGCTCAGCTTGCTTTCTTATAGAACCCAAGACTACCAGCCCAGGGGCAGCACAACCCACAATGGGTTGGGCCCTCCCCCCTTGATCACTAATTGAGAAAATACCTTACAGCTGGATCTCATGGAGGCATTTCCTCAAGGGAGGCTCCTTTCTCTGTGATAACTCCAGCTGTGTCAAGTTGACACACAGAACCAGCCAGTACACCCTGTGACACACACTTTCCCATACTCTCTGAAGGGTTTGACTCATAAGTCTTGAAGAAGGACAACGGTAGCCCTGTTCCAGCCCGGAGTACACCTGGCACCATAGCAAATAACTACACTAGAAGTCCCCTCAACATTCGTGGAGGAGAGTTGGTGGTGAGCACCCCTGCTTTCTCACCGTTTGACTGATACAATGGCAGGGTGTGCTTTGTGGGTTCCTAGAGTCACCAGTGGGATTGCCTTAGTGAGTACCAAAGCTGTCTATCCCCAGCACACACCGTATCACCCTCCCTCATCCCTATCATACCCTCCCACTGCTTCCTAGAGTCATCCTTCCCAAAATACAAGCACACTGAATCTTTGCCACTGCTTCGACTTCCAAGACATTCCTCCATGCTAGCTCCTCACTGCCTGCCACGGCACAAGCTCAGAAGGTTGCAAGAAAAAAAAAAAGTCACAATTTTTGATGAAATCATTTGGCTTACAGCCAGCCAGCCAGATGGCATCTCAGATTATAACTGACTTTCCCAGGAAAAGCCTAAAAAGAGAAAATTCATTTGGGGTAGAAGAGAAAAAATTCAGTGACAGAAGGAAGTGGGTCGCCCTCAGCATTTAGCCTTTCACAGGGCAACAGGCAGGGCTGATGGGATAATTATGGAAATCCAGTCCAATTACCATCTTCATTACGGTAACAGTACTGACTTCACAGAATACAAACCATGACATTAGGAGGGTTACCTCCCATGGGACACCGTTTTCGCAAGGCAGTTTGCATTCACCAATGTGCTCCCTACCCCAGGGTCTGTTTGCTCAATTTCATACAAGATTGTTCTGTATCAGAAACAGGCACAGAATTAGAATTGCGGTAGCAGAGTCCATTCTGTAATCGTCCCTTTTACGCCATCATACATGGCCCTGTACATCAATGCATGGAAGGTATGCACAAATAAATAGATAAGTTTGCAATGGGCATTCCTCAGATCTCATTCAATCAATTCTCCAACAGGCAGGCCTGTGTGTCCACTATATTCCATCTCAGTAAGCATATAGCCACGCTAGGAGAACACTCTCAGTAAGTCATGACCTGGTATGATGCTCTTAGTAAGCCACAGCCTTAAATGATACCACAGCAGAAGCTGTGACTTGAATTTTGACCAATAAAACATGACAGTGGTTACTGAACATCACCTCCTTGACTGTGTCAGACTTCATCTTGATACAGTAGGGTTGTAGAGACTCTGACGGCTTTTAACTGAAGGGCGTGTTGTGAAAGGGCAATGTGGTTATGCTGTAGATGAAGCTTCAAGGAACTTTGGTGACTTTAAGAGATGGGACCAAAAGCACCAGAACAGAGTCAACAACAATAGCAAAAAAAAAAAAAATTGGAGTAGAGATTTCTACCTAATAGCTACAAAGGCATTAGGCCTGAAGTCGTCCTGTTAGGTGACTTCCCCATTCATGCCTCGGACAACTATGATGCCAGTCAACAACCCAATTTCAGTAGAGGGTCCAGATGTGTGATGGCTAAATTCCTCCCCAGTAGAAACTGTAAGCTGGTCAATGTAATTACATAATTACATTAATTACAGAATTACATATCAAGCCGTTTGTTGTGCAGCATAGAAAACTGAGATGTAGAGCTGAGGATACTTGTTGTGTTTCTGATACCGTCTTTGCATCTACTTTCTCCATATTTAACCTGTCATCTTTCAGTCACTCACAAATGGAATTCATGCTCCAACTCTGCACAATGAAATAAATCAAACTCAAGGCCTGGAATGATCAGGTTCATTTGTAGCTGAATTGAAGGGGAAGAGGCCACACACTTTTATTCTCTTGGATTGGCCAGCCTCAGGAATGCCTGCTAATTTCTGAGCACTCTCCTTCCTGAGGAAAGTGTTAGACTCATCTTCTTTCTAGTAAAATCATTGGTTCTTGTCATCTCCAAATCACCCACCTAATACATATATCGAACAGAAAGGTAAACAATATAAGATACTACTAAAACTTATTTTTAAGTGACTATACACATTTGATGGCTAAATACTGCCTAGGTCCAAGTGTGGGATGGTGGAGGTGAGAAATGCCAATCCACACACATTAGGCTAGCCCTCCTTTATGGTGTTTTCTGGTTCTCCTCCCAGGTTCCAGAACCAAATTGCTCACTGAGAGACTAGATAGAAATAATCCAGGTGGCAGGCTAGAAGCCTGGTCCCCTGAGAATGAAAATGTCTTTAGACTGAGCAGTGGGGGAATCCAACAGCATTTCTGTCCACCTCAGACTCAGGTTTTTCTCCCTCCACCCTCCCATCCTCATAGTAGGTTATCATTTCTGTCTGGTGAGCATACAGACGCCACTGAGCTTGTTTTGAGAATAAAGTATGGTCGAAGGTAACTTGTGCTTTTAGACTAGCTTCACCTCTTTCCTTCCCTGATGAGAACTGGCACTATGTAGCCTATTGTCATAGACATGAGGCTGAAGTTGCAACTTCCTACAGACACGAAGCAAACACAGGTAGTACAACTTTGCTGTCCGTGGCCACAGAGAATTTGAGGTTACCTGTTATTCTAGAGCACACCAGCCTATTCTACCTCCAGAAATTGACTCCCAAAATGGGCTTTCTTCACACACACACACACACATACACACACACACACACACACACACACACACACACACACGGCAGAGTGAAGAAGGAAGGAAGGAAGGAAGGGGAGGAACGGGAACGGGAACGGGAACAGGAACAGCTACCCTGAAGACCAGAACAATAGGGTCTCTGTAGAGCAGTAGTAACACATTTAGAAAAACCATAGTTCATAATGTTGTTGCACCTACAGGGTTGCAGATCTCTTTAGCTCCTTGGGTACTTTCTCTAGCTCCTCCATTGGGAGCCCTGTGATCCATCCAATAGCTGACTGTGAGCATCCACTTATGTGTTTGCTAGGCCCCGGCATAGTCTCACAAGAGACAGCTATATCTGGGTCCTTTCAGCAAACACTTGCTAGTGTATGCAATGGTGTCATTGTTTGGAGGCTGATTATAGGATGGATCCCTGGATATGGCAGTCTCTAGATGGTCCATCCTACTAACCAGTACCCCGGAGCTCTTGACTCTAGCTACATATGTATCAAAAGATGGCCTAGTCGGCCATCACTGGAAAGAGAGGCCCATTGGACTTGCAAACTTTATATGCCCCAGTACAGGGGAACGCCAGGGCCAAAAAAGTGGGAATGGGTGGGTAGGGGAGTGGAGGGGAGGTTATGGGGGACTTTTGGGATAGCATTGGAAATGTAATTGAGGAAAATATGTAATAAAAAAAATTTTTAAAAAAAAAGAAAAACCATAATAGCCCAAGGAGCTTGCACCTCTTAGCAATAAGAGAGTCAGGCAGAACATCTTCAATGTGCCTTAATTGGATTTTTTTTTTTAGCATTTTAGCAGAGAATTACATGAAAGACATGAAAACAGATGAGACCTGTCACCCTTGGACCACATCTAAAGCCTGAGAGGAGGCTAGAAAAGCCAGACCTTAAGTATTTTCCAGGGCTATTCCTTTTCAAATCCAAACAGAAGAGCTAATCATTCAGACTTGGCCTGGTGGGAAGAGTCTACTCAACAGTTTAGCCATCATAATTAAGCCATCACTTTCAGGCCTTCAGGCTTCAGCTGGCATCTGGGTCTTCTGGTTGGACTGCTATGTGTCCATACAGCTTTACAATCTCCTCCCTGGAGTGAGAGCTGAAACTATAAATGTAAAAATATAGCACCTCTTTGAATAAGAAGCTTTGGGAAATTAATTAAGATCTTTAGTCAGAAGATTTTTATTTCTCTTTTGAAGAGAGATTTCATGGATGGTGTCTAATGCCCAGTTGTACCTTTAAAGGGGATTTGAGAGATTTGAAGGAGACATTCTATTGCTGGCTTTGGAGAAGCAATTGGTCACAAGAGGACCTAAAGACAAGCTCTAGGAGATAATGTTATCCTTGGACAAAAGCCAACAAGACAATGAAGGCCTCAGTTCAGTGCTGTGTGGAATTGGATTCTCCCAAGAGCCATGTAACATTTAAAGGCAATCGTGAACCTTAAGTCTACACAATCCCACCAACATCTTCATCTCTCTGTTGAGACACCAAACAGAAAACTCAGCTACACATACAAATATGGGAATTCTGACCCATAGGGGAAGATTAATATGCACTGTTTTAAGCCAGTGAGAAATTATATGGTGGTGATAGGAAACTAAGGTAGACTTTAATAAGTCATTTCTGTTAGTGTAAAGACCTCAGAGGAAATACACAGCTCACACTCAAGATACTCACAATCAAATTTTAAGTCATGCATTGGAAGGAGTTATGGGTGTAGCCACTAACATATGTTGTTGATTGGAAAAGTCAAGCTGGTCTTTTGCTTTGTTTTGCTTTTTGAGAGAGAGGTTTATAGCAGAAGAAATACTATACTAGATGAAAAAGGAAGAGACCATGAAAATTGAAGATCTGCAAAATGTTCAACCTTCTACAGCTTGGGGATGGGAGGCAGGGGGGCGGTGATGGGGGTGGTAAGCCCACCAGCCAAGCTCGGGGGGGGGTGATGGGGTGGTGAGCCCACCAGCCAAGCTCAGGGGAGGGGGACACATGTTATTCCCTGATCTCTTTGTTGCCACTTAGAGAAACAGTTAAAAGGGTGGAGGAGGGTACCTACAGGAAATCTGTCCCCCTGGAAATCCCAAATCTCTACCAAAATGTGACTAGAGACATGTTATGGGCCAGAAGAGTGTTGTGGTTCCTATAGTCTTTCTCTCTCAGAAGGGACATACTCGTAAATGTTACACCACATGTGTTCTGACCCTGCAATTTAGGTTGAAAACAACAGAAAGTCTGAACTGGGAGAGGGGGCTCATTAGTGACATGGTGACACTTGTACTCAAATTTTACCTCCTTGTCCTGATTCCTCCTACCCACCTAAAGGTTTCCACATTGAGCACAGGAATGCCTTTCCCTGAGGACCTGCAGATGAGCTGGGGAACTTACCAGGGTTTGCTCAAATCTTGACTGATTAGAATCAGCCAAGATCCTTTTGTGCCTCTGGCTGATATCCTGCCCCGCAGATCTTTGCTGATCCCCGTTTCTCCAGCAGGCCATCCACGGTAGGTCTCTGACTGGCTGGTACCTGCTCCTCGACTCAGAGTCTGTTTCCTTCGCTTCCTGGAAAATCTTCCTAGGGTAACTGAAGAATAAAAAAATACTGACTGCCCTGAGAACATGGGCCCTGGCCCCCGGCCAGATGGCCTAATTCCCTGGAACTTTTGGGGAAAACAACCACAAAATGTTTCAATGTCCCAGGTACCTTGAAGTAAATATCCACCCCCTATTTCCTCTCTGATCCTCCCCCAGGTTGTGTTTTTTGCCTTTATAAGCCTGCTGGAAAATAGGGTGGTTGTCAGACTCCTCTACCCCTGCGTGGTGTATGGGTCTCGACCTCAGCATGCTGGTTTGTGTGCCATTAAAACCTCGTGTGTTTGCAGCAAGCTTGACTGTTGTGGCTTTCTGGGCTTGCAATCCCTGAGACTTGAGTCTCCCTTCGGGGGTCCAACATAACTATGATCCTTGCTTTCTGGATCTAGATGTTTCTGAAGATCACTCAAAGGCCTGTGAGATCCTGGACTTTATTTTGGAAGCCGAGAGTGGGTAGGTGGGAAGTGAAGCCCTTAAGTGCCTTCCTCAGTGAACCCACGGTTCTGTCTGATGGGAAAAGAAACCTAATGTCTTCTAACTAAAGACCAGACTCCTCCTCTTCCGGTTCCCTTCCTTTCCTGCGCTAAAGGATTTAGGAGTGAGCCACGTGGTTTTCCTGGCCCATGAGGGCTAGAAGGAAATCATGATTCACTTCTGGCAGACACTTCCAGAATTAGCTCAGGAGTTGCTGCATGCGTTTTCTTTCTGTACACATCTGACTATGTTCCAGAATGACGTCTTTTTATAGCGGCTGAGTCTCAGGGTGAAGATAGAGGAGGAGGAGATGTCTGACTCGGGCCAGTGATAAACCTTTTTTATTATAAAGCTCGTGATTGCTTCTCAGACTGTTTGTTACTGTGGCATGCCTACCAGTGTTCTCAAGTGGCAGTTTGGGAAAAACAAAGCACGAAGACCTAAAGAAAGCAGAACTATGTTCATATTCTCTGAAAATGAGGTGAATATAAAGGGGAGCTTTGGCTGATTCTGTAGAAAGAGCATCTCTGTGGTGAGAGGGTTGGTAATCATGAAGCGAAAAAAGCATGCTATTCTATGGCCTTCACTTAAGAAATCCAGAAGGATTTTTTTTCTTACCCCAGATAGTAGTAATAAATAATAAGAAAAAAATATCATCAACAACAATAGAAAAACTATTGTCAGAAATATTTTTGAAGACAGGGTACAGTTCGTACCCTTGGCTGGCCTACAACTCACCATGAAGACCAAACTGGCCTTGAAGTCACAAAAATCAACTTCTGCCTTACCAGTGCTGGGATTAAAAGGTCTGTGCCACCAGAAGTGGCCTATTGTCAATAGTTTTGAATGGAAATTTAACAGAAATAATGATATTAAAACACACACACACACCATAAAAGCTTCTGGCAATCGTGTGTGTGTGTGTGTGTGTGTGTGTGTGTGTGTGTGTGTGTGTGTGATCATTCTTTAGGATCCCAGGATTGAGGATTCTCTATTGGGTACAGGCTGTGCATAAGCAGACAGATGATCTACTATTGGGCATATTGGATAGTTCTCACATGTTAGAGTGTATAGACAGACCCGGACCCTGAATGAATTGTAACTAAAGACAATGTTTTGAACCCACTACATATTACTGGCCCACCAAAGACACTGATGGAGGACTGACCCAGCACCTTATACTTGACAGTATAATACAAAATAAAATGAAAAAAAAATTCAACATCCTCTTTCCTAGTCATTGTGAGACCCATAGCCACCACAGTCCTAGCTGTCTCCTGTCCCTGCCAGACAACACAGCATCAGAAGCTAAACTTCCTGCTGAGCTGCGACTTGGCACCCACTCACCAATCTCTCCAATTAACTAACTTCATTTTAAGAATATGCAAGCTGAGGCGCCAATGGTAACTTGTCTGGTATCTCACTGACAGTAAGGGAGACAAGATGTTTTCAGTTTCAAAAGTATCTTTGTTTTCATCAATTATGCTTTAAGATGTTTACTATATATTTAAGAGCCTAAGTGATAAAATGCCATTGAGCTTCATGAAATAAAATGTTACAAATGAAGATTCAGGCTTCACAGCCAGGGGTGTAGCACACACCTGTAATCTCGGATACGTTCCAAGACATCAAAAGTTAAAAAGCAAAAAGAAAACAAACAAGAAAAAGCTAGCATGATGAAGTTTCTGAGTCTATAGACTTAGCCCTCTCCCACTGTATGGCCCTTCTTTCTTCCCCGGGAAACCATTTCTATAAATTTTATATTGATTTTCTTCAGGCATAGCAATATGTGGAATGTTCTTCAATGTTTAAAACTTTAGTATGGCCATTAGCTGTTCTGTGCATATTCCTTTATACCATGGCTTTTCACTCAAACATAGGGTTTTGAAATTTTCCCAAGTATCCCAGGTTCATTTTAACCTCTTGTGATCTTCCCACAAAGACATTCCCTTCAAAGACATTCAATCCAATAGGAACATGGATGCCTCAACTGACTGTGAGGTAAGTATCAGGATTCGGGAACCCTAAGATCAACCAGCCCGGCTTAGAGCAATCGCATCCAGAGGAGCATCCTATGCAGAGCTGGACACAGATGGAGTGCTCAGAAAAGATGCGCTGAGTAGATTCACAGATATTAAGAACACGTAGGAGTTTAAGATGCTCCCGTGCAAGTGTGTTTATCACCTTATTGGAGAAAAAGGAAAGTCATCAGAGTTGAATGTTGAAGACAGAACAAATACCAAGACCTTAAAATAAACATGCCACCTCCCTTCCATGGGTCATATGGAATATTTAAATAACATCCTTGAAATAAAGCATGGGCTCCTCAGGAGGATCCCAGAGTTGAGGTGATGGGTCAGACAGACAGACAGAAAGGCCTCTGTAGAGTAAGTCTTTCTGCCAGTTAGCTCTGCTCTATCCTTGACCAAACATCAAAACCTCCCAGAGCTTCCAGAGGCAGCTCTAGCTTTGGACAGCATCTTCCATTGCATTCTTGCTGTACCGTCTCAGCACTAAGGACAGCTCCCAGGCATGCTCAGCCTCTGTTGCCTAGGTACCAAGCACTTCTGCTGGGTCAGGGAGGCTGGAGGAGGGAGCTGCAAGAATCTCCACCCATCCCTGCCAGCCTCAGTAATTTAGGCTTCTCGCAGAAGCTCCTGGCAGCTGGAGATCAGTTGTCAAGAGTTTCTCACTAGAAAAACGTGAAAACTTGAATCTCAACTCTATCGAACTATTCACTTTTTTAAAATTTCTCAAAAGCAGTAAATGTACTAGGCAGTGCTTTCCCGGAGGAGGGCAGGCTTTAAAGTAAACATATAAATATATACATCTTCTTTGGGGTAGGTGAGATGCAAGAAATAGCCTTGTTTCTTTAGATTTTAATCTATACTTACTTACATGCACAGCTTGTGCTGGGGTCACACACACACACTCACACACCATCCTTTGTCCCCAGACTCCCACGTCTGAGTTCCCCAGCACCCTCTGCAGATAGTTTCAAGTCTGATTTGGCATAGAAAGGGTCTGGATACTTATGAGCATCTCCGTGTCTGCCAGGCCTGAGCACAAGGCAGAGTCAGCAGAGGATTAGTGAGCCTGCCACGCCCCAGACACCCAGTCACACCCTTGACACTCACTGGCTCCTATCACTGTCACATGAGCCCAGGGTCACATGATCTGACATTCCCATTGACAATAGCAGTCAGCACTTATACAATGCACCAAACAATCCTAAACATTTCCCTTCTCTTGTCAAAGCACCATCTCCAGTTCCTATGGCCTTTTAAAGGACTCCTAACAGTGGGAGCAGGGAGAGTCTCTGACTCTGTCTCCTGCCTTTGGGACCCTTTTTCCCTACTGAGCTGCCTGGTCTAACCTCAATAGAAGATGTGAGGCACCTAGTCTTTCTGTGACTTGGTATGCCACGGCTGGTTGATATTCATGGGAGGCCTCCCTCCCCTTTTCTGAAGAGGAAGGAAGGAGAAATTGACTGGAGGGGGGGCAGGGAAGGATGAGGGGGAAGGACTGGGAAGAGAGGAGGGAGGGGAAACAGAAGTCCAGATATAAATTTAGATTGATTAATTAATTAATTAATTTTAAAAAATAACTTAACAGAAGGATCAGCATCTCAAATAAAGAGAACCGGTATCTCTTTATTTAAACCTTCATACCAAGCCTGTGGAGCCAACTTAGGTGTCAGACCCTGTTGGTTTGCTGAGTTAGTAGGGAAGCCGGCCCTAGGTTGTCTCTGCTTGGTCTGCCCCTCCTCCCTGGCCCAGGAGCCCCTGGGAAAGCGCTAACAGGCCCCAGGCTGAGATTCCTCTGCCAACACAACTGCAGCAGTGACAAAGTGTCCAGCAATCTCAGCAACATCATTGAGAGTCAAGCCTGAGGATGTCAGAAGCCTCTCTTAAGGGACTGAGGGAGAGAAGAGAGAGAAAGGCAGGGACTTTGTAGGGAAGCTTAACAAGAAAGGAAGGGCTAGGGAGGTATCATTGTGTCAGCAATGAAAAATCTAAGATGCACATACTCCCACACTTAGCCTAATTTTTTTCCACTGAAGAAAAATTAATGTTAAATTCAGAAGAAACCCAGGACAAATGGCTAACTGGGGCGACTATTCAAAGTGAGGCTCTCTCAGCCCATACCAAATCGTGGCTCCTCTCAGCACTTCTCTCTCTCTCTCTCTCTCTCTCTCTCTCACACACACACACACACACACACACACACACAAACACACACACACACACACACACACACTTGATGTGTTCTATTCTGCTGACCATTTTCAGTCTGGACTCCTCCAGATGCCTGACTGTTTTCTACCTGAGACCCACGGTAACCTTCTCCTCGATGGTACCTAGGAACCTCACATCCTCATTGTCAGATAAAGTAGACATGTCAGCACAAGCACACCGCTCCACGTTTCCATCAAAAGCATTAAGAAAAGATCTTAGAGCTTGGAAAGGGTGCAGCACACCTTTAGTCCCAGCAACTGGGGAAACAGGTAGGTGGATCTCTGTGAGTTTGAGGACAGCCTGGTCTACAGAGCTAGTTCCAAGATACCCAAGGCTACACAGAGAAACCCTGTCTCAAAAAATGAACAACAACAAAAAAGAGATTTTAGAATAAACATAAGCATGAACAAAATGGGGATAGTTTTATTTACCCAAGAAGGCATGAACCTCTTAAGAGCAAGTCCCATTTAGATGACAACAATAGCTATGTACATATATACATACATACTTACATACATATATACAGACTTACATACATATACATATTCATACACATATACATATACACTTACATACATGCATATATACATACATACACTTACACATATATACACACACATACTTACATAATATATACATATATGTATATACATATATAGATATAAACACACATACACATATGCATACTTACATACATACACATATACATATATACTTATATACAACATATATACACATATATACATACACTTATATATACACACATACTTATATATACATACATATATATACATACATACTTATATACACACATACATGTACACATACATATATACATATATGCATGGTCCATTTTAGAAAGAAGCTTGCAAACTCTTTTCTGTGCATGCACAAATTACTCTGTGAGGGCAGCTGTAATGGCAAAAGTGAAGTTGCATGATAACCAGAAGCTGTCACCGTAAGAAGAGAAAGCGCACAAGCCTCTGGGGGCCCCAGCATCACTCTGCCACCACACCGGTTCACCTCTATCCTTATGTGAGTGGGCTTTAAATGAAACTGCCCTGGGTCCCCTAGACAATGACAAAGCTCCCGTCAGCAAATCTACCTGAACCGCAGAGGACTACTTGCAGACTTCACAGGTAGGAAGTCACTCTAAGTCAGAAGCAACAAGGAGGAGCACATCTGCTGCTGCTTCCTGCGTGACAGACTTGTCCCGTGGCACACATGAACTGGCCGTGTTTGCTGGCTTAATCTTACATCTTTAAGCCCTTGATGTTAGACTGTCCACATTTCACAGATGGGAACACCAAGGGCAGAGGAAAGCAAATCCCAGAGTGTTTCCTCCAAGAACTACCTGTGTGACCTTTGGCAGCTTACTTAACCTCACTGAGATTCAGTTTGCCATTTGTCTTGTAAAGCAAACTATTACAAGGAGGAAGGTGAGGAGAGAAAGTATATGGGGGAGTGGGGAATGTATGGGTATAGGTAGGGTATGAACGTGTGCATAGTTCTCAGTACAGAAAAATACTTTCTAAATGCATTCAGTATATTCTTTTCTTTTTCTCGTCAACAACAAATCCTTGGCAAGATGTTAAATCTGTTCCTCTTCCCCTTGGTCTTCAGGCCCAGATATACCATTGGGTCATGTGATCAAGCTTTAATGACCTCTTCTACAGGCTGAATGCATGTGTCCATCTCTTGAAGCCTCATTAGCAAGTCTCTGGTTCCTGAGCTCTGGCCATGCCAAGAGCTGTTATGTACAACAGGTCACAGCTCCAGTGGCCGTGGATAAAAGCTTTCCTGTTTAATTTTTAGGAACTGCCAAGTGCTGGGAGAAATGGGAAAGAATTAGGCAGCAAAAACCAGAGGCTGAGATCAACAGAGTTGAACCTAGGTTAATTGGCTCACTTTATAAATGGGGAAACTGAGGCCTAGAGACAGACCATACCTTTAGCGTTGGTAATTTGTGGATTTTGTTTATACAATGAGCATGTTTGTTTGCACAGCCTCGCAGAGATTCTGGACTCATAAATAAAGGAAATAAAAGCTAAAATAATGAGCCAAGGAGAGCCTCAGGTCCCCAGACATTCCTATCTTCCAACCCCACACTTCAGGAACCCTGGAGCTTTCTTGGTGGTGGTTCTGTCTCTTCTACTCCCTCTACTGTCCTGGGATGGTGTGAAGTAGTAGACTGTCCAGACAGGAGACTGGACAGGGACCCAGCCTGGTCCTCTGCGAAGGGAGGACCCATTCATTCATCATGCTCTGCAATGACAATGTAAGTGTACATAAAACTTCAATCCTGTTGTACTGGCTGGTTTCGTGTGTCAACTTGACATGAGCTGGAGTTATTACAGAGAAAAGAGCCTCCCTTGAGGAAATGCCTCCATGAGATCCAGCTGTAAGACATTTTCTCAATTAGTGATGATCAAGACTGTAGGTGGTGCCATCCCTGGGCTGGTAGTCTTGGGTTCTATAAGAAAGCAAGCTGAGCAAGCTAGGGGAAGCAAGCCAGTAAGTGATATCCCTCCATGGCCTCTGCATCAGCTCCTGCTTCCTGACCTGCTTGAGTTCCTGTCCTGACTTCCTTTGGTGGTGAACAACAATGTGGAAGTGTAAGCTGAATAAACCCTTTCCTCCCCAACTTGCTTCTTTCCTCCCCAACTTGCTTCATGATGTTGTGCAGGAATACAAACCCTGACTAAGAAACCTGTCAATCTGCACAACAAGAACACTATAGAGCCGAGTTTTCCTGATGACTAATAGCTTTTCCTGCAATCCGCCCAGTGGTGAATCCTTCTAATAATGACTAGGACCGACCGGAGCTGACATGAAACATTGTAACGATTTCCTACCAGCAGATGCCTCTTCTTTCCCGTTTCTGGAGACACCAAACATCAAAAGCCATCAAGAAGACCCAGACAAGATGCATCGCTGAGCTTGTAACAGTGAAAGAGAGCCATGGGCTTGGGATCGATCCAGGCCCCTAGACGCGCATTCATTTAGCTCAGGAGACATCACGAATCTCCCCACTTGCATTTAAAGGACGGTCATGTGACAACCCTAGGACGTGAGAGGAGTCCAGCTGAAGTTCAAATGCAGATCTGATACGCTTCCAACCCACGCTACACCGTCTCTGCATCACACAAGATTAAAGCCTCCAGACCGTTCCTCCAAATCGTCCTCGCCCTCACACTGAATGATGATGCCAGGCATGGGAGCCACTACTTGCGTGGCTCCCCACTGCCAGAGCCAGGGCCGCTTCTCCCGGGCATCTGCACCAGCCAGTCTGCTTGCCTGCCAGAGGCATAAATATCACTGCAGCCACTTCACTCGCGCCGACTCCAACCTGCCAGACGCGTGGGTGTTGTCAAGTGAGCTACAGATTCCCAAACTTCTGTTTCCTCTGCTCAGAACCCAACACTGTCAGTCCCAGGCACTTTGTTTTTGAGTTTTCATTTAGAAAGCGACAGAATTGCTTTGCCGGAATGAGTGGCTGCCACCTGCACAGGTCCTAGGTAAAGAAAAGGCCAAGAGAGAGCCCCCAGTTGGCCTATCTGGGGCACTAACTGAGTGTTGTCAGTGAGTACAGCAGGCTTAGATGTACTGGGTTCATCTCTGCTTGGCTGGAGTGTCTCAAAGACATCCTGAACAGTGATATCTTAGAAGGATGCTGAAACTAGACAATCTCCCTCTTCACTGCCTTTTTTTTTAAACTTTACATCCAGCTCACTACCCCACTCGCAGTCACTCCCTCCCACAATCCTTCCTCGATCCCTGTTCCCCTTCTCCTCTGAGCACGTGGCGGGGCCCTGCATGCCCCCTCACCCTGCCACATCAAGTCTCTGGAAAGCTAGGTGCTTTTTCTCATACAGAGGCTAGACGAGGCAGCCCAACTATAACATATTCCACATACAGCCCCCACTCCAGATGTTCAGGACCCATATGAAGGTCAAGCTGCACATCTGCTACGTCTGGCAGGGAGGCCTAGGTCCAGCCCTTCTGTGCTCTTTAGTTGGTGGTTCAGACTCTGAGAACACCAAGGGTCCAGGTTAGTTGACTGTTGGTCTTCCTATGAAGTTCCTATCCTTCCTCCTATTCGTCTATAAGAGTCCCAAGCTTTGCTGTCTTTAATTTATGGCATTTATTTGTGTGTTAAGAAAAAGAGGTATGCATGTATCGTGCTGTGTTTGTACGGGCCAGAGGAAAAATCCTGAAAGCAGTTCTCACCTTCCACCCTGTGGACTCCAGGGATCGAACTCAGGTGATCAGGCTTGGTGGCAAGCCCCTTTACCCAGTAAGCCATCTTACCCACCTTTTTTTTTTTTTTTTCATTCTTTCAGAGGTGGGAAGGTGGATCAGATGGCAGCTTCTGAAGAGACTGACCTGCTTGCAATCCCAGCTCATTGATTTTAGAGTGATTGTGTTTTATTCAATAAATACAAGCATAAGCATATTATGACACAATGCTTTAAAATTTTTAAGTGGTAGTTTAATATTTTTTCATGTATGTCTTGTTGCAACTTTTTAACATGGGCTATGTCCATTCATACCATTAGACTCCGGACATGAGTGCACCAATTTTACCACAACTTGGACAGCAACGGGAGTTTTTTTTTTTTTTTTCTTTTTACTCATTGAAAAGCTATAAGATAATGTGATCATCATTTTTATTTGGATTTATTTGACTAGGGTATAAAAATTCTCCCACATAAGATTTATTTCCTTATTTTTGGATCTCAATACTTCACTACCTTCTTTTCCCCCCAAAAGACTTCAAAAGATGACTTGAGTCTGAGTACCCAGGATTCAGTCGGTCTTTTTTTTTTTTGGTTTTGGTTTTGGTTTTTTGTTTTTTTGGTTTGATTTGGTTTGGTTGGTTTTTTTGTTTGTTTGTTTGTTTTTTGGGTTTTTGGGGATGTGTTTTGTTTTGTTTTGTTTTGTTTTGGTTTGGTTTGGTTTGGTTTGGTTTGGTTTGGTTTGGTTTGGTTTTTCAAGACAGGGTTTCTCTATATAGCCCTGGCTGTCCTGGAACTCACTCTGTTGACCAGGCTGGCCTCGATCTCAGAAATCCGCCTGCCTCTGCCTCCCGAGTGCTGGGATTCAGTGGGTCTTAACAAGGAAACATGTTTCATAATGCACTTTAGCTGTATTTGGCTGGGTCTGGATGGTCCAGATTCCTCATCCATGCTTAGTGGTCTGTGTCTCTGGCAGCTAATTTCTGTCTTAAACATTCTCCTTGTGCCATGAGTTTCCTGTGTTTTTTTTTTTTTCCTCACATGGCACCTTACCCTGAATCAATGTCATATCCATGTGAGTTTCTCTGCATCTCCCACATCAGCCCCGGGCCCCTAGTCAGCCCCAGACAGGATAATCCAGAGGGAAATGCCTGACACACATTAATTAGACTTAGGAATCAGGCTGGTACTACTACAATACCACGGTCTGTTTGCAAGGACAGGGCTGAGTATCAGCAGGTCTCAAGCTGAGTCTCAACTCATCCATTGCCGGGGAGACTCTCAGACTCCTCACAATCCCAGGTCCTCTTCTCACCTCTGAAGTATACCTGTGCACACCTTTTACTCCTGTGACTGTCAAGACTGGGTCTTAGGAGGGCAATGGTCCTGGGCTATGGCTGGAGCCTTGGCAGGGAGAGGGGTTGGGGGAGGGGTAGCAGGGGGTAGGATTGAGGGATATGTCCTACTTATTGCTTTTACAGGTCTGCTAATTTCAACCCTGTTCCTTCTTATTGCTTTCTGCCTGCTGCTTTAAGGTCTGACTTATTCCTGGTTACCTAAGACTGCAAGATGTACCCTGTGGTTATCTATTTCAGTTCCCTCTGGTTTTAAATCATTACACTTTCATCTATTTATTGTGTGCAGTACCATATACAGAGGTCTCTTCTTCCAGATCAGTCCTGGGAATCCAACCCTGGTTAGTAGGCTTGGCAAAGGGGGTGCCCACTGAGCCCCCTAGGCATCTCTTCTGTGAAATCTACTGTAAGTATTCATAGTTATGAACTGTGGTGCAGACCACCTCAGCCATCTCTGTGGCTCCTGGTAAGTGATGTTCTCATTTTCATTTGATTGTAGGAGTTTTCCAGGCTGCTCTCTGACTTCTCCAGTGATTTGCTGCTTCCTTGAGTGTATTGTTGAGTGTCCAAGTATTGATGCGCTTTCACTACCGATTTTTAATTTTGTTCCTTTGCGATCTGAAACGACTCGAGGTCACTTATCTCTGTCTGTATTATGACTTTCTTTGTGGCCTACATTGACTTTTATTTTTGAAAAGGTCACGTGGGTGAAGAAGACTGAGGATTCTGCATCTGCTGGCTGGAATATGCTATAGACATATATGAAATACCTTTGGTTGATTTTAGTATGTCTGAGCTATCTAAAGATGACAATGGGGTATGGACAGATCCTTTATGCCCATTAGTGTTGTCTGGTGACATTATCTAGGGTCACTATCATTCAGTGCTTGTGATGACAAGGCTTCTTGATGGACCATTCCCTTTATTAGTACACAGCATCTTGCTTTATGCTTTCTGGCCAGTTTCACATTGAAGTCCATTTTAGCAGAAGTCACAAGAGTTATGCCTGCTTGCTGTTGGCTTCCATTTGTTTGGTTGGGTTGGTTTCTGTCCTTTAACGGTTGGCCTTTGGCTGTCATTGTCAGTGAGGTGTGTTTCTTGGAAACAACAGATTGTTGGAAATACTTTTTAGTCAAGTTAGCTATTTTTTTATTTCTCTGCTGGAAAATTGATTTTACTTACATTTAAGATTATTATTAGGGAATATTTACTAACCCCCATTATTTTATTGTCTCTTTCTGGTTAGTTGGGTTTTCTTTCTTTTTCTTCCTTCCTTCCTTCTTCCTTTTTTCTTCTTCTTTGTTTTTTTCATTTTTTCTTTCTTTCTTTCTTTCCTTTCTTTCTTTCTTTCTTGTGAATATCAGTGTTTTGATGTTTTGATGGGTGGGCATGATTAAGTCCATCATCCTTTGCCAATAAGAGAATAGGATCATTTGACTTGTCCATTCTGCCAATGGCCCCACAAATTATAAACTGGCCGATAAGCCTGCCTTTGACCTTGCCAGCTCAGCCACATTCATCTGGATGGATGCATGGTCCTTGGTACTGACAATATGAGTGATAACAGAGCACTTCCATAGCACATACATGTTTCCTCAGCACATACATGTTTCCACAGCACACATGTTTCCACAACACACATGTATCCACAGCACATACATGTGTCTACAGCACATACATGTGTCTACAGCACAGACATGTATCCACAGCACACGCATGCTTCCACAGCACATACATGTTCACACACTCCAGGAATTGTTCTATATGTCAAGGCTGAACTTGCTTCATCCAAGTCCTGCCCAAGCACTGTTACTTTTTTATATTAATGTAGACATGGTGTTTATGCAAGAATAACGCAGATTATTGGAAGAAGGAAATGAGCATCCATCCCATCAAAGCCATAACCGAACAAGCAGAGACAACAGTTAATACAGCCTCCTATTGGTTAACTGCAAAGTACTGGCATTGCATGGGTTAACCCACTGACTGGTCACAAAACACTTCCTGAGACACTTGCAGTTACTTTCCTCTTACCTGGTCCAGATGAGACAGATAACCTTTCCATCATCTGTTCCAGAGATGAGAGAATGCTGTGCCTGAGGCCCGGGTGGAATCCGAGGCATGGGGCTTGAACTGAGGGGTTTCAGACTTCCCACTGGCGTGATAGACATGACAGTGAGAGTGATTTTTAATGAATGGAATGCATCCTCTCCAGGGTAAAAAAAATCTTACTTCTCCTTAGTGAGCAGCACCCTCATCACCTTCTCTTTAGTATCAGGGTGAGTCCTGGAGAACAACTGGGCACAGCTTCCAGCTACACTGGATTCTAGCAATCTATAAAAGCCTCCAGACACGGCAATTCTCAGCCATGCTTATGCAGTGTGACCACATAGGGAAGTTTAGGAAAAAGAAAATGCATGTTTTCCTTGGTCCATTCCCAGCAGTCGTGGTTTAGGTGGTCTGGCATGTGCTCTGGACATTAAGAGTTTGAAGTTTCTAAGTGTCTCAGTTATGCAGCCAGAGCTAGAGTGGGAAGCAACATGCAGCCCGCTCTCTCCCTGTCATCTGTCCTAGCAACTCCTAGCTGGATTTCAGCAGACACCTGCACTTCTTGTCCAACACTGAAAACCTGGAGAACATTGTGGGGAACATCTCAGGTCCATCTCCAGTTTCTGATTTAGTTGAGTCTGGAATGGAGCCTGAGAATTGCAAATTTTGACACTTCGGGTGATGCTGTGGTCCCGTGGAAAATACCTTGAGACTACTATCTTGGATCCAACAATTCCTGCTTTGTCTGTGCCCTGTCTGGGCACAGCATTCACTGAACAGCACAGGACGCCACCCTCTGCCTTTCATTCCTGAAGTGACCAATCCTTCCCTCCACTTCCCAGTTACCCTGTTAGAAGCACTCTGAATTTCTGAGTCTCCACTCTCTTTCTCTTTTTACAAAAGAATCTAATTTTTTCCTTATTTAGGCTGTTTTCCATCACTAGGTCATACACAGAGAGCTTCCAGTCCACCATCTTACCCACAACTCCCCATGGCCTCTAATTTAAGTGTCTTAGCTCCTCCTTCCTCCCTAAGTCTACGCAATGCGACTCACAAAAGCACCTTACAATGTCACTTACAAAAGCAATTCTTTAAGATAAGAAAAGTAAGTGAGGCTGGGCATGGGGCATACGCCTTTAAACTCAGCACTAAGGAGGCAGAGACAAGCAGGTCTCCAAGAGTTCAAGGTTAGCCTGGTCTACCTGGCAAATTCCAGGCCAGCCAGGACTACATAGAGAAACCCTGCCTCAGAGAGAGAGAGAGAGAGAGAGAGAGAGAGAGAGAGAGAGAGAGAGAGAGAGAGAGAGAGAGAGAGAGAGAGAGAGAGGAAAGGAGGAAGAGAAAGGGAGAGGGAGGGACAGGGAGAGGGAGAGGGAAAGAGAGAGAGAGAGAGAGAGAGAGAGAGCGAGAGAGAGCATTTTTTACTTAATTTTAAACTCTAGTTGTTAGATCTTGTAAATTACACCCTTTTGAGCAACGTAAGAACCTTAGTAAGTCATAAAATCACATACTGCTTCTCTTGTGAAGCCAATATCAATATTTTAGATGTGTACTGTCCTTTTAAATTATTTTTCTCCCGCATTTCCCCCTCCCCTGCTCTGTCTACATTTAAATTTGAAACAGGAAACATCCATTGTCTCCACTTGATATACTCCCTGGGCTTTGCTTCACGGACACAGCATAGAATTCTCTGCTGCATCCTGGGAAAGAACTGGCCTTCCCTGCGTTAGGGGCCTTATGAGGGGAACGTTTCTTACAACTCTCACATACAAACCACACTCTGATTCCTTTTGGGGATGAGGAGAAACTGGGCCTTTTGAAGCCAGGCACACCTGTGCCTATTGCTGTGACCTGAGGCAAGTAAATGGGGACCATAAAAATGTATGGGTTTTTCTACTTACGATGGGATGGTGCTGGTGTGGAGGTGTGGAGCCATTGCAGGTCCACGGCTCTTCCTGTCCCTAACACCAAGTGTGAGTAAGGCGTGTGACACCAGGGCACTAATAGAGTGTGTGGGCTGTATAGGAAGCACTAGCATGGAAAGTTGTAGACAGTCAAATGCAAATGCCACATGATATGAATAAAGTGGCCCCGATGAATTCTGGGTTTGCCACTGAGAGCAGAGCTCAGTAAACACTTTTTATAAAGCATCAGCTGGGAGGTATTTAAACTTTGTGGCTATACTGTTACCCAGATGTGGTTGCTGAGTCACCGCTTACTGTGTTACAAAACACTTTGCACTGCAAGACTTCTGAGGATCTGGGATTTTGAGTGGAGAGGCCTGGGAAGCTGAGACCACAGTTTGAATCTCAAGGCTGCCTCCAAAGTCTCCTTGTGCTCAGCCTTCTCCACGCCTGTGATTTTTCAGAAACTCTGAAAACAGCTGTGAGTTTTCAACACTGCCCACAATTGGATCCATAAAGCAAACTCTCTCCCACAACAAGGATGGAGAGAGGAGGTATTAAAGATGCATGGTGGTGGGGGTAACATGCAAAAATCATGGGAGCTGACAGCCATTCGACAAGAAATAACATGCTCTCTCTCTCTCTCTCTCTCTCTCTCTCTCTCTCATCTCAAGGTATAGAGATTAGCTAAGGTAGCACACGGAGTGTCTGAAGATCACAGGTGTCTGTCTCCATGCTAGTGATTTTTATTTTATTTAAAGTTAACTGGTAGATCAGCATTGCCCTGCAAGCAGGAAAAGATTGTTTGTAGCACATTTATATCCCAGTCTGAGATGTGTTCAGCCTGGTTGTTGGTAGCTACATTCCCATTGTTCAGCATCTTTCTTCCTTGACAAATCTCTGTCTGGGAAAAATAAAGAAATGATGCAGAGCTCATGAGATGCATCAAGGGTGAACTCTACCTTCATGAGCAAACTGGTGTTTTGAACAGGACTGGAGAAGGGACGGGCAGCACTACATTCAGCTGTTGAAACAAAGCTGATTTTTAATATTAAAAGAGAGGAAATGTGGGAAAGTGGTCATGCACAACGAATGTCTTGGGACACACGAGGGGCATATGAAGGGGGCCTGGTGTTATCTGCAGAGCCAGCCAATCTACGGGCAAGTCCTGTTGGAGTCAGAGGGTTAGAAGAATATAAGCTCATCTCAACCTTACATCTCAACCTCCACATCTGTACAATGGGAAGATACTGGATTGGAGAGATGGCTCAGCCATGAAAGGCAAGGCTTACAACCTCAAGAGGAAAATACTGTTTCATGTTAGCTTCCTGTGGGGCTTTCAAGACCAGTTCTAGGACTAGATCTCAGCGCTCAGGAGGCAGAGGCAGGTAGATCCATGTGAGCCTGAAGCCAGCCTGCTTTACACAATCAGTTCCAAGTGGGGGAGACCCTGTCTCTAAAAGGGGTATGTGTGTGTATGTGTGTGTGGGTGTGTGTGGGTGTGTGTGGTGTAGTGTATAGGGAGGAATGAAAGGCCTCTTCCTAGCACAGGTCCATAGCTCTTTCTGTTTAATTTCATTTCAACAAACGTCTAGTCGGTACATACACTGTGTTGGATGCTCAGCCAGGCATACGAGCCTCAGATGAATGAGGTATGAACGCACTCCTGACTCTACAAGGCTTGCAGCATGCTGAAGTAAGGGACAGGAGACACAGACGAAAGTGTCACCAGAGATTATAAGCCATACAAAGTGGATATAAAAACAACAGCACAGGTCACCATGAGAGAAAGCGAGCCCTCAGAGGGACCTCACTAGACAGCTCAGCCCAGGTCTGTAGACCAGCATCCATGAAGTTCCTGAGATATGGGACAGGTAAGTGCCTACACTGTGAAGCAGGAGGCAGCTGGGCATCCCAGAGCCCGAGGGTCAGCGGTATGGCTCGGGAGCCTCACTCCCCTTCGGAGGCTGTGGCCAGTACTCAGAAAACAGGATTTTTCTTTAATCCTCATGTAGCTCTGAACAGTGTTGAGCTGTAACCTGTGAATAATTTATGTCTATTTCCATTAAAATCAACAACTGCCCTGTGCAGTCCCCGGACAAGACAGAAGCTTGGCTCTTAGGAAAGTAGCTGAGAATGTACTAAGCCCATCCCCAAGGCTTTGCTCTTTCCCCATGATTCCCTGCTCCAACACTACTCCCCACCCCCCAGCCAAACTCCACAGCCCACCCTGCCTTGCTGGCAGCCATTCCCATACTCCAGGCTTCTGTCTGACTATTCTCCTTGGGAGGGCAGCCTTTCCTTCTCCTCCACCGTTTGACCATTACATAACAAATGCCCAGGTCACTGCTTCTACCTTCTCTGACCTACTCTTACTCTTTAACTGGAAAATTCAGCCTTCTGGTGTCCCCTGACTGTGGAGGGCAGAGGATGATAGATGGGTCAGTGTACACTGTATATTGTCAAGGTGAACGCATCACTGCCATGGTGCTTTGGATAAGAGTGGTCTCCATATCTCATGTAATTGAATGTCAGTCATCAGAGATTAGAACCCTTTGAAAGGATTAGAAGGCTGAAGAAATACGGCATTGTTGGAGGAAGTGTCACTCAGGGTAGGATTTGAGGTTTAAAAAGCTCACACCAGGCTCACCGTCTCTGGCTCTCTCCATACCCCACATCTGTGGCTCTGTCCCTGCTGATGGATCAGGATGTAGCTCTCAGCTACATCTCCAGCACCATGCCTGCCACCATGTTCCCTGCCATGATGATCATGGACTGAGCCTCTGAAACTGTAAGCAAGCTCTCAATTAAATACTTTCTCTCTTAAGAGTTGTCTTGGTCATGGTGTCCCTTCACAGCAATAGAGCAGTGACGGAGACATGTGCCAAAGACCCTATTGTCCTCATACCCATGAGAATGGTAAGGTCTTTCCTAGGTCAGGCTTGGGGAGCAGGCAAAGCTCCTCATATCACCTTGATTAACTAGCTTGCCTCCCTGCTCAGCTGTGTGTAGTAAATACACCAAGTGGCCAGGATGATGGTGCATGTGCATCAGAGCACATGGTCTATACAATTCCAAATTTTCTATCATTTCTTCCTTTCTGTCACCCCAGTCAGGTCAGCCCCAAAGCCATCTGGACTGCAATATATGACCATCCTGTTATAAGAGACCCCATATTCCCATCCCCTTCCTCCCCAAATTCACATGTTGAAACCTTAACCTGACGGAGTGTGGTTGGGTCATGGCAGTGAAGGCCTCATGATGAAATTGCTGCCCTTAAAAGAAAGATAACTCCTCCCTCCTTAGTACCTCTCTATCTCCTTTAAGTCCTTAAAAAAATCTAGCATAAAGATGTTGAATCTTATATTGTGTTTCTTGTTTCTGTGAAAAAAGCAATTTAAAGAAGATATTGTTGTGGTGGTGGTGGTAGTGGTGGTGGTGGTTTGGTTTTTGGTTTGGTTTGGTTTGGTTTGGTTTGGTTTGGTCTTCTGGCTCACAGTGTGGAGGGGAAGCATGGATGTGGCAGTGTGAGGCAGATCAACTACATTTCATCTGCCATCAGGAAGAAGAGAGAGACGAAAGCTGGCCATCAGCTGCCTTCTTCATGTCCCCATTTTATTCAGCTGTGACTCTAGTCCACGGATGGTACTTCCCACATCCAATGTGGATCTTCCCACCTCACTTAAACCTCCCTGACAGACATGCTCAGAAATGTGTCCACTGGGTGATTCTCAATCCGGTCAACCTGACTATAAATATTAGCCACCACAAGTCCACCCCTTGCCAACTGAACACCTACACACATGTCTTTTAACATAAAATTCCACCTGTGATCCCCAAAGCATCATGAGCATGCCATAAAGAGATTATATTGAGTTCATTTGAAATGGGCCCCCAAGTTTCAACAATTCTGACCTTGTCCAGTAGCTCATGAGACGATCATGCAATTTCTGGTTTTGAACCAGTGTGATGGATAGAACTAATCACTTTACTTAGGTCAAACCATCCCTGCATCTCTAGAATGAGGCCATCTTGGTGATAACTGGTGTTTTTGATGAACCAGCTCCCTTTGGGGCCTCAACTTTCCCTCTTCTGCAACCAGCAGTGACTTGTGAATAGCCCTGACTCCTGGGAAAGAAGCTAAAAGAATTTGTATGATTGCCAAGTTGTTTTCTTGGGGAGAAAAAAAAACAAATGTCACCTCAATTTTCTTTCTCCCACTTTCCAGCAGCTGAACTGCAGGTATGATGGTAAGCGATCTTCTGAAGAATAAGAACAGGGACAGTGCATTAAAGATGACAGAACAGCAATACAGAAGCTGGGACACCAGGGACAGCATCCACCTGAGAGTCACTTTCTACCTCAGATTCTTCCTGGAGAAAGAAACTACAGCCAGCCTTCCAGGCCCACAAATTCTGCCTCTGTGGATTCAGCCAACCAAGCACCCAAAGTATTTAAAAAGAAAATGTGGGTAACTCTTCCGAGCCATTACTGCTCAATAAGACACAACACTTATTTATAGTTTTCACATCATAGTGACTATTGCATACAATATAGAGGCAATCAAATACACAGGAGGATTGCTTAGGTTATGTGCATAAATGTCACCATTTTTATTTAATTTTTTATATATTTTTATTACGTATTTTCCTCAATTACATTTTCAATGCTATCCCAAAAGTCCCCCGTACCCTCCTCCCCCCCACTTCCCTACCCACCTATTCCCACTTTTTGGCCCTGGCATTCCCCTGTACTGGGGCATATAAGGTTTGCAAGTCCAATGGGCCTCTCTTTGCAGTGATGACATACTAGGCCATGTTTTGATACATATGCAGCTAGAGTCAAGAGCTCCGGTGTACTGGTTAGTTCATAATGTTGTTGCACCTACAGGGTTGCAGATCTCTTTAGCTCCTTGGATACTTTCTCTAGCTCCTCCATTGGGGGCCCTGTGATCCATCCAATAGCTGACTGTGAGCATCCACTTATGTGTTTGCTAGGCCCCGGCCAAGTCTCACAAGAGACAGCTATATCAGGTCCTTTCAGCAAACGCTTGCTAGTGTATGCAATGGTGTCATCGTTTGGAGGCTAATTGTGGGATGGATCCCTGGATATGGCAGTCTCTAGATGGTCCATCCTTTTGTCTCAGCTCCAAACTTTGTCTCTGTAACTCCTTCCATGTGTGATTGTCTCCAATTCTAAGAAGGGGCAAAGTGTCCACACTTTGGTCTTCGTTCTTCTTCAGTTTCATGTGTTTTACAAATTGTCTCTTATATCTCGGGTATACTAAGTTTCTGGGCTAATATCCACTTATCAGTGAGTAAATATCATTTGAGTTCTTTTGTGATTGTGTTACCTCACTCAGGGTGATGCCCTCCAGGTCCAACCATTTGCCTAGGAATTTCATAAATTCATTCTTTTTAATAGCTGAGTAGTACTCCATTGTGTAAATGTACCACATTTTTTGTATCCATTCCTCTGTTGAGGGGCATCTGGGTTCTTTCCAGCTTCTGGCTATTATAAATAAGGCTGCTATGAACATAGTGGAGCATGTGTCCTTCTTACTGGTTGGGACATCTTCTGGATATATGCCCAGGAGAGGTATTGCAGGATCCTCTGGTAGTACTATGTCCAATTTTTTGAGGAACCCCCAGACTGATTTCCAGAATGGTTGTACAAGCTTGCAATCCCACCAACAATGAAGGAGTGTTCCTCTTTCTCCACATCCTCGCCAGCATCTGTTGTCACCTGGATTTTTGATCTTAGCCATTCTGATTGGTGTGAGATGGAATCTCAGGGTTGTTTTGATTTGCATTTCTCTGATAATTAAGGATGCTGAGCATTTTTTCAGGTGCTTCTCAGCCATTTGGTATTCCTCAGGTGAGAATTCTTAGTTTAGCTTTGAGCCCCATTTTTTAATGGGGTTATTTGATTTTCTGGAGTCCACCTTCTTGAGTTCTTTATATATATTGGATATTAGTCCCTTATCTGATTTAGGATAGGTAAAGATCCTTTCCCAAGCTGTTGGTGGCCTTTTTGTCTTATTGACGGTGTCTTTTGCCTTGCAGAAGCTTTGCAGTTTCATGAGGTCCCATTTGTCAATTCTCGATCTTACAGCACAAGCCATTGCTGTTCTATTCAGGAATTTTTCCTCTGTGCCCATAACTTCCAGGCTTTTCCCCACTTTCTCCTCTATAAGTTTCAGTGTCTCTGGTTTTATGTGTAAAATATCTTGGCGTGACTCTAACTAAGGAAGTGAAAGATCTGTATGATAAGAACTTCAAGTCTCTGAAGAAAGAAATTAAAGAAGATCTCAGAAGATGGAAAGATCTCCCATGCTCATGGATTGGCAGGATCAACATTGTAAAAATGGCTATCTTGCCAAAAGCAATCTACAGATTCAATGCAATCCCCATCAAAATTCCAACTCAATTCTTCAACGAATTAGAAAGAGCAATCTGCAAATTCATCTGGAATAACAAAAAACCTAGGATAGCAAAAACTCTTCTCAAGGATAAAAGAACCTCTGGTGGAATCACCATGCCTGACCTAAAGCTTTACTACAGAGCAATTATGATAAAAACTGCATGGTACTGGTATAGCAACAGACAAGTAGACCAATGCAATAGAATTGAAGACCCAGAAATGAACCCACACACCTATGGTCACTTGATCTTCGACAAGGGAGCTAAAACCATCCAGTGGAAGAAAGACAGCATTTTCAACAAATGGTGCTGGCACAACTGGTGGTTGTCATGTAGAAGAATGAGAATTGATCCATTCCTATCTCCTTATATTAAGGTCAAACCTAAGTGGATCAAGGAACTCCACATAAAACCAGACACACTGAAACTTATAGAGGAGAAAGTGGGGGGAAAGCCTCGAAGATATGGGCACAGGGGAAAAATTCCTGAATAGAACGTCACCATTTTTATAAAGTGACTTTAATACCCCTTGGTTCTAATACCCACATGAACCAATCCCCCGAGTTGCTGCTGTGACTGTATTGAAATACAGCACTGGAATTAGGCTCTCTGATGCCTGCAAGCGAACCTGCATCTTAATTAATAGTCTCGACATTCTGGGTAAGCTCAGGGCAACTTGTAGATTTCTCAAACTAACCCTTCCCTCACTCTGCAAGGCAATGGAAGAGGCATGCTACACAGAGGGAACCGCATGCCCGGGGCCACAAAGATGTGAGGATGCCAAATACATTGGATCTCACAGCATAGAAATAAGAAAGCTCACTTGCAGCAGGTAGAGAGGTGAGGGTCAATATGGAGAGGTAGGTAGGCATCAGTCCCAAGATGGCTTGAGGCTAGGAACAGGCAACTTCCTCCAGACCCATTGGTGATCTCTTTTGGCAGCTACCTTGAAATCTCACCAATAAAAGTCCAGTTTAGACTGTCAGAGTTTTTGTGATAGCCCCAGAAGATAAAAAGAAAGGCATGTGCATGCAGAATCCCATTATCACAGTGCTTCCACGAGAGCCTGGAAACCGAGCAAGTCTTCAAAGGCAGAGATGTGGGGGCCCCTTGGTCCAGTTGGATCAGACCTGGTTAGAAATGGTTCCTGTTCTGTTCTACCATCTTAGCTGTACAAGCACTGGCTTCACTCGGTTGCCTGGGGCAGGTTGTCATCGTTAAACATCTGGGTTTGAAATGCAAAGTGTTTAAATTTGGTAGAATAAAAAGACCTCTGCAGGGAATGAATACATTCTGGATATTATGGGGAGTGGTTTTATCTCCTCCAACTTCCCCACCTCCAGCTTTCAAATACTGTACCCCAGAATGTAATTGCATTTAGAGATCAGGAGTTAATTAAGAAGGAAGTCCACGAGTGAGTAGTCTAACTCCATATGACTCGTATCACAGGAAGAGGCAATTTATCAATCCCCAGGACCACACAGCAAAGGGGAGAGGGGACATAGATAGACATCCAAAGCCATACCAGGGGTATTTAGGGACTCACAGGGAAGACCTCACAAGGATACAGAAGGTGGCTGTCTACAAGACAAGGAGACAGAAGTCAAGAAGGAACCAACGCAGTCAATTCCTGAATCTTGGACTCCTGGCCTTCAGAACTTTAAGCTGAGACACTTGTGCTGTCCTGTTGGTTCTCGTTTCATCACAACCCTGGCAGGCACAGGAAGAAAGAAGCAAGGAAAAGACCTGGATTTCTGTCTACAGCTGTGCCTTTTCCACCTTACCAGCATGCACAGAGGGATATGTGTGATGAGTGAGCTACCATCTGCTAAAAAAAAAAAAAAAAAAAAAAGCCACACTGTGATGGTGATGATGGTGGTGGCAGTGTATATGTGTGTCTATGTGTGTCTGTGTATGTGTGTCTGTGTGTGTGTGCGCACACGCACACACACACACACACACACATGCTTAGAATAGAAATCCTAACAGTGCCTAAGGCTTCCCATGGATTATTCATCCTCCTGACAAATAAGGTCCCATTTCTTTGGATAAGAGAGAACATTTTTGCCCAGCTCCATGGCCCTTTGGGAAGTAATGTGACAAGATTCAGACGTCAGTGTCCAGCACTGCTGATGGAAAACATTCTTCAAGAAAATGGCATTTGTCATAGGACACACATTCGCCTCTAGCCCTTCAGCTGTCCAGGCGCATTGACCAGAGTTTGTAAAAGTGACCCTCCTGGTGGAGACACAGATCTAGCCTGTGTCATTCACCAAGAGCTAATGCAGAAAGAATCTGCCCTCATGTTCCTGGTACCTCAAGGACCTCGACTCCAAGAACCCTTGAAGTGTCTTGGGACCTCCTACCTCTAAGGCATTGCCCCCTGTCTAGATAGATTTTACTGCACATATGCCCTAACAGGTATTTTTCTAACTTTGGATTGGGGCTTTCCTGGGCTTTAACATTACAATATTGGGAAAAATTCTTCTCCTTCTCCATCTTCAACCTGAATTTCCTATCCATCTAGTGAGGGCTTCCAGTCCTTTAAAACTATCATTTTGACATTAATATTTGCTCAGAAATGAATGTGTGAGCCTTTTCCTGGGATCTGTAGTTCACAGGATTCCTCTTTAAAACAAAGAAAGAAAGAGAGAGAGAGAGAGAGAAAGAGAGAGAAAGAGAGAGAGAGATCTAGAACTCACAGATTCAACTGAAAGTCCTCTCACCTGTCCATGTGGTTTATTACAATTTAAAATAAACAACTTAGAGAGAAAGGAAATGGTTGGTTGTTAGGGGACATGAAAGGGCTGAAGAATAC
Organism: Mus caroli; assembly: GCF_978045245.1. Classification (NCBI taxonomy): domain Eukaryota; kingdom Metazoa; phylum Chordata; class Mammalia; order Rodentia; family Muridae; genus Mus; species Mus caroli. The sequence continues at coordinate 66,381,699 of NW_028227270.1, read as the reverse complement.
AAGAAAGCCTGGTACAAAGTTCCTCTGATCACTGAGAGTGTCGGGGTGCAGGAGTAAGCAGGGCAGGTAAATCTCTCATCCGTGTCCATCAATGTAATGCAAAGTCTGTGTGTGGTATCTACTCTGGGTCCCTTCAGTCCTCATTATCCTTCCCTAACCAATGAAAGTCTGAGGTGGCAGGTAGAGATTGATTTGGTTCTTCTGGAAGAGCCCTATACAATGCAAACCTCCTGGCCCCAAGTTCCCAAAGTAACTCTGGGATTCAAATATATATATTTGAAACACACACACACACAAGAGCTTTGGCTGTTCTCTGACCATCTCATAAATTAATATTCCATTTATTCTGATCTAAGTTCTGGCACATGGCAGGTTACATCTGCTAAGGTTCCATATGTGTCCTTCCTGTTCCCCAGAGCCCCATCCTCCTGCATCTGCTCTATCCCAGAATCTCTCTGTCTATGGCACATCCCAGCTTCTATTTCCTGCCTTGGAAACAGACCAATCAGCTTTAATTGATAGCTGTTGCACCAATACAGTACACTATATATATATATATATATATATATATATATATATATATATATACATATACATATACATATGTATATATATCAGACTTTAGAGTTTTTTTCCAGAGCCTCGATGTACTTTATTTATTCAACTGAGTAGAAATTCTTTCTCAAGTTATGCACATCATTTTCCTATTTGTACTATGATCCCATCAGAGAGACCTACAAAACCCTCCAAAGGAAAAAAATTAAATTGATGAAAGAGTCTTAAGGGGGAAGTCGTGTTTCCCCAAAACCCTATACCTGAGGCTTTGGAGTCAGAGCTGTCAATACAGAAATGGGGATGCCATATCACATCACATTGTTGCCTGCTGTCGAGGTGGAAAGGCTGGCCTCTGTGGCTCTGGAGAACAGAGATAACACCCACATCAGAGTCCTGGCGATCCAGGAAATAATCTCATCACAGATCCCAAGTCTGTGTAGCATTTTTCTCACTACAGGCATCAAGGGCTGCCAGGACAGGCAGTTGTGGTTTGTTTATAAATGCTCCAGACTTTTGCATCTTGCTGACATGCCAAAGAAATGCTGGGGTTGAGAGAGATTAGGTTTTCAGGCCTGTTTCTTTTCCTAGGGCTAACATATCCATCACTTCAAAAGCCTAAGAAAAATCTTTTTATATCTTACCCCGCCTGAAAGGATAATTTATACATAAAGATACCTTTTACCCTGTGTCCTGTGGAGACCTATTTCTTATAAAATTGTCGCTTAGGAAAACACAATATCATGAGGGATGGGGCTGTCCGTGATGAGCACCTTTCACTAAACAGCACTTGTATCCATTTGTTTTCTGTTACAGTGATAGAACACTGACCAAAAAAACATTTGGGAGAGGAAAGGGTTTATTTTACACTTAAAGCTAACAGTTTGGTTACTGCTGGTGTTTGGATCTTTACTACAATCTGTTGTAATTTATACCCATGTTTCTAATTTATTATTATTATTATTATTATTATTAATTTGGCTCTTCTCTTTCTCTTGTTTTCTTGATATTGATTTTTGGTTTTTGTTTGGTTGGTTTGGTTTGGGTTTTTTGTTTGTTTTTGTGGGTTTTTTGTTGTTTTGTTGTTGTTTGTTTTGTTTTGTTGCATTGATCCTTTATATTCTTTTCATTTCTACTTTATCAATTTTTGTTCGGGTCTTAATGGTGTTTTATTTCTGCTGAATTGGCATCGGGATTGGTCTTTTTCCAGAGCAGTGGATGCATCATTAAGTTATTTATCTGCGTCCTCTCTAGTTTCCTAATGTCGGAACTATAAACTTCTCCTTGGAGTGCTTTTGTGTAGCCTTTAGACTTAGGTATGCTGTGTTTGCATTTCTCTCAACTCAGGATTGCTTTTACTTCCTCTGGATTTCATTAAGGATCTACTCATTGTTCAATAATGTACCATCCATCCCCCACAAGTTCGTGTATGTTCTGGAGTTTCTCTTGTTATTGATTTACAGACTTGTTCCATTGTGATCAAATGATAGAGTGCAGGAAATTATTTCTGTTTCTCTATTAAATCTATTAAGACTTGCACAGTAATCCACGGAGGACTCCAAAGCAATATGGGGAATTGACATTGTTCCTGGTGGCCCACCAGAACCAGACAATAAGCTGCTACTGTTAAAGACATCATACACTTTGAATGAAGGATAGAGAAAGCCTGCAGTTGGCTGGAAGCTTTCTCCTGCTGGCTAGCTTCCATGGCGATGGAAGCTGTAATTTAGGTCACTGCAGGCAAGAGTCATCAAGGATCTTAACCCAGCTTTGGACACTGCAAACTACAATACTATTCTGCCAAGCAAGAGGTGCCATACATGCTATCATGGCATGACTGTTTTAAGAGTAACCAACGGCATTCTGATTGGATCTGAGGCCCGCTCAGCAGGACAAAGTTCATACCTGGGATTGTCAAAGGTCTGTAACTGAAGAGGTCATAAATCCTAGCAGGGATTCTACTCTTTCTGTTTTGAAAAATGGGCATGTTATTAAACCATCCCCTTCATATTTATGTAGAAGCTATCTATATATTAGAGCTGATTTTAGCCTTGTATGAGGCTAATACAAAGACTCATGGCTGGTCAAGATGCAGAGAATACATGACTACTGAGCACTCTGACCTCAATAAATATTCATACCGCCTTTCCAAGACTCAAGGAGCATCAGTGAAGAGGATACAATGAATGTAAGATCTTAGCTTGGAGAGGTGGCTATCAAATGCTGTCTTCTAGACATCATGTGTCTCTCTACTCATGAACTAACAGCATCCATGCTTACCTACACAGGACCTATCTAAGGTAGAACCCATCAGCGTTCAGTCATGGATGGGGACGGAGCTGATGGGTCCCATCTCCTCCCTGGACTGCCATTGTGAACTTTCCTTCAGTGATAGAGCCAGTGATGAGTACAGTGGGAGAGAGATTTGTTGGGATGAGGGAGGACTTGATGGGAGGTTTAAGGGAGGTTCTGGGGGTCACCAGAATGTGTTATATACACATATGAAAAACGTCCATTGCATACACTAGCAAGATTTTGCTGATAGGACCCTGATATAGCTGTCTCTAGTGAGACTATGCCGGGGCCTAGCAAACACATAAGTGGATGCTCACAGTCAGCTATTGGATGGATCACAGGGCCCCCAATGGAGGAGCTAGAGAAAGTACCCAAGGAGCTAAAGGGATCTGCAACCCTATAGGTAGAACAACATTATGAACTAACCAGTACCCCAGAGCTCTTGACTCTAGCTGCATATGTATCAAAAGATGGCCTAGTCGGCCATCACTGGAAAGAGAGGCCCATTGGACTTGCAAACTTTATATGCCCCAGTACAGGAGAACACCAGGGCCAAAAAGTGGGAGTTGGTGGGTAGGGGAGTGGGGGGAGGGTATGGGGGACTTTTGGGATAGCATTGGAAATGTAAATGAGGAAAATACCTAATTAAAAAAAGAAAAAAGAAAAGAAAAACGTCAATGAATCAATCAATTTCTAAAAAAAAAAAATGGGGGCGGGGAGAAGCAGAAATGATCAGCTCAGTGGGGTTGTCAGTGTTGAGGAAAACCTGTCCATCATAAAATGAAAAAAAAAAAAAGTAAGTAAATATGAGAGGCAGAAATCCGATATTCAAATAATGGGAGAAAATAGAGAGAGAGTAGAACAGACAAATGAATCATCCTTAAAACAGACTTTAGAAAATTCCCAGATGGACAGGAGAGTACAGATTGAAAGAACCCATCCCAAAGCCAGCACAATGGATAAAAATAGCCTAATACCAAGACAAATAATTGTGAGATATCGGAGCACTGGCAGGGAGGAGGGGGAGGGGAGAAATCACATCTAGAAGAAAATTGTCACATCTAAGAGATCGGGTGTAATAATTGCTTTGGATTTTTTTTTTTTTTTTTTTAATGTGTGAGCTAGGAAGCGGTGGTAAGCGCCTTAGCATTCTGAAGGGAGAAAAAATCCTGGGTAGGATTCTAGAGCCAGCCAAGTTGCTAATGAGGGAGGAATATAGATTCAGGATATTTTCAGCACCACCGTGCCCCCTTTCTTGGAAGTGTGCTGTGTTAACAGGGCACGGCAAGCAAAGAAACAGGAAGTCGTGGATCAGAAAATGGAGGCAGCCCGAGGCACATCCTTGGGAAGGTGAAAGGCAATGGAGAGGAGGTACCGTGCATCTCTGGGTGATGCAGGACCCCACTGGCACATGACACAGTCCAGGGAGACTGATTCAATAAACTTGAGCGTGATTTGATGAGAGCAAACACTTTGAGAGACTTGCTAAACTGGCAAGGAGTTTAAGCTTGAAGTACAGATAGCCAAACTGACAAAGAAATCAATTGGAAAACAGTTACCTCCAAGGGAAATTTTCTTTGATGGATATTATATCATTGAGCCAGGAAAAAAAATAGCAGAGTCAGACCATATGCAGATATTAGTGATGTGATTTGAAGGAGAAAGGGGGAGTGAAATATATTCATTGAAAATGAATGGCAAACATCCAAAAATATTAAGTGAAATTAGCATATACCTATTATCTCAAAACTGATGAGGCTGAGGTTAGAAGATATGACTAAAAAGGTAGTGTGGGTCAATAAGACCAACAGAGTCAACTAACCTGTTGACCCTTAGGGCCTCCAAGAGACTGAACTACCAACCAAAGAACATGAACAGGCTGGACCTAACCCTCTCCCACATTTGTAGTAGACGTGCAGCTTGGTCTCCATGCAGGTCCCCCAACAACTGGAGCAGGGACTTACCCTGACTCTGTTGCCTGTCTGTGCATCCTGTTACCCTAGCTGGGCTGAATTAGTCAATCTTTGAATTAATTAATGGAAAGAGGGAAGCCAGTGTGGGTGAGCCAGGCATGGTAGCACACTCCTTTGATCTCAGCACTCTGGAGGCAGAGGCAGGCAGACCTCTGTGAGTTCAAGGCCAGCCTGGCGTGCATAATGACTCTCAGGTCAACCAAGACTACATAACAAGATCTTGTCGATAAATAAATAAAACAAAAGCTGGTGTAGGTTAAATGTACATTTCAGACCAGCTTCAGCTATGTAGCAAGATCTCACTTCAACAAAGGAAGGAAGGAGAGGGAGGGCAGAGGAAAGGAGAGAAGAATGGTTGGTGCAATACAAAGCAAGACACAATATGGTAGCTATGTTATTCAAAAATAGAAATAGTCCCATTCTATACACTCTGTACTAGAGTGGAGGGATGGGGCATCTCTATACAGTGCAGGCTGGCCACAAACTCGAAACCACCTTGTCTCAAATGAAGCCTGTTGGGATTAGAGGTGTGCACCTCCTCTGCTAGCTCAGAAGAATTAACCCTCTCACCTAAAACACATAGAAGACCATATTGCGTAGGAAAAAATGTATTCTGTCTTATACAATAACATGACGCCACTACAAGGCCAAAAATAAAGGGTTTTAGAGCAAGCCATTGAAGTCAAATACTAATGAAGAATAGACAGGGAAACTTTGCTTGCCAAAGCCTGATACAAACAGCCGGCCTTTACCAGCCATGAACTCTGCTCCAGCCACTTACGCCTCCTATTACCATGTGAATTAACTGCACACACTAATAAATGGATGGGTATGGCAGCCTTCCAGTGAAACTAGTCAAAACCCTGCTCTTAGGTCCTGCACAATGTCTCTGTGCCTAGTTAGCCCCTTACCTCCTTCGGCATCACCTCTGCCTCTGTGCTCTTTTGCATGCTCAGCTCTGGACTGAGCTGACATCTTTCTTTTCCTGATTCTTCAACCATGGGAAGCCTTTTTCCATCATGAAGTCGTGCTATAAATATATCCAGTCCTCTGCCAGCATGTTCTTGTACCCAGCTCACATCCTAATCTCATGACGACCTCTGCTCAGGTGCCATCTCCTCAAAGAAGCCCCCGGGTCACCTGATGTAACCCACCCCCGTGTCCTATGCCACTCACCTTTGAGTCATTATTTCTGAAGTGCACACTGCGTGTCGGAATGTGGGGTGTGGGGTGTGTGCACTGAGAGCAAGAGCGCTGTCCACCGACTCACAGCTGCATCTCCTGAACCCAGACCACTGCCCGACAGAGGCATCACTGAAGCTCGGGGAGTAGCAGTTGAGTCAGTAGATGAATGGATGAATAAGTGACTCTAAAATGATTGCAGCTGTGAAGGGCTCTTACCTTCTCTTTCAACCTAGAAGAGAGAACTTTATTCCATGGTCAGTCTGGCTTTACCTCTGCGACACTTTGAGTTTGTAGACAGAGAACAGTTCCACGGTTTGTAACTGATAGATACAGATACAACATTCCACCACTAAACACAAAGCTATTACAGTTGATAGCTGTTGGAGAAGGGAACTCGGTTTTCTGCAATGGAGAGTCACCAAGTATAACAAGCACATTTCAGGACAAGGACTCAGGTGCCCAGGCATCATTGGCCCAAACAAAGCAAACTCCGTGTTTTCTGGGGGGGGGGGGTCAGGATGGGGAAACCTTTTCATTTTGTTTTGTTCTGTTTTGGCATTTTTGTTTCTTATTGGATTTTGTTTGTTTTGTTTTGCTTACTTTGATTTTTGTTTGTGGGGAAGAGGGTGTTGGGTCAGGAGATAGAGAACATCTATATGGAGCTGGGGGAGAGGAAAACATGAAAATATATTGTATAAAAATGTTTTAAATTTAAAAAATTATTTAGATGGGGGTCGGGGAGAAAAGGAGGGAAAAAGGGAGAGGGGCTCCCCTTGTACCTTAACTGACAAATGACACAAAACTCCTGTCACTGATACATTGAGGCTCTGGGAATTACAAAGGCAAAACAAACTACTGCCATTTTTTTTTTAATTTCTCTTTTGAAAAGATGGTGCAAGTTTTTCACAGAATCTCATATTATCAGAAGCAAAAAGCCTGTACCACCTTCCTATGATCCAGCCTTCTCTCCCCAAATGAAGGACACCTCAGAGAGGAAAGAGTCTTGAAGGTCAAAAGGCAGGTGTAAAAGCACTGACCAACACTACTGCACACACACAAACTCACTCATACATACACTCATATACACAGACATACATACACACACATATACACACACAATACACACATACACACGCTCATATACACACACATACACACATTCACATACACTCACATAAACAGACACCCCACATACTTACCTACACACCCACCCCATACTCTCACCCTCATACACACACACACACACACACACTTACACGCATACCCCACACCTGCCCCCTACATCTACCCACACTCCATCCCATACCCACCCCATCCATCCATACCTACTACCCTCACTCCCACCCACCCCACCAGCCCATCACCTCTCTTGGTTATAAATAACCAGAGAATGGATACACTCCCCATATCTTTTAGGTGGAAAGTCCCCATTGCATCTGAAATCACTTTTCTCTTTGAAGCAAAAAATATTGGCTTTGGAGTCTAATTAGCTAATTCTTGGTATCGTGTTTAAGAATTTCTCGGTCTCTCCAACATCAGTGTCTAATGGTTGATGTTAACCAGGGAGTCTTTCATCTGCTTTCAAGCCCTTTTCTCTGATTTACAGTATTTGAAGAAGAAAGTGTGTATTCATTCTCCCCCCCCTCCTCTCCCCCACCCCATCCCTCCCGACCCCGCAGAGGCTGAAGAAGAAAACCAAAGTTACTGAAAACAACAATTTCCTCTGTTGTCGGATTGGCTTCACAGGACCTCATTAATCCTCCTCACAGCCCTTTGAGGGGGTTATTTTCATTTTATAGATTTAAAAGCAGGTTTGAAGAACTAAGTTCTCTCTTTTTATAAAGTCAGGAAAGTAACGCAAATACAGAATTCAGAATCATACAGATTTGAATTTAAATTTCAGCCCCAGGCCTCTATTTCATGACGCTGAGCAAGCCATGCTCTTCTTGGGGCCTCTGGGCTGGAGTTGTCCAGTTAGACACCTGTGATGATAAAAGTGCTCTGCACCTGAGCTGTCCATGTGTCCACCATGCTGTGAAGGTCTTGCATCTGTGACAGATGCACCCATGATCTGACTTTCATGTTTAGTTGATTCCCACATGCAGAGTTGCATGTGGGTGACTAACGGGCACCATTTTTCAGCCATCCACTTCTTCAAAGAACCTGGGCAAGAGAGACCTTCATGAAGGCCTCACACTTTAGAAGGACCTACACAGCTGTCCTCTGGTCGCAGCCCTCCCCATGGTCAGAGGTTGGCATGAGAACTTGGCTCACACTTCCTTCTACATCTGTGTTCTATGACCTAGGATTCCAAATCCATTTCTAGGATCACGTGAATCTCTTTCCTAGTTCAGTACCAGGTGGTGTGAACCTGTGCTGTGCACTTGACAAAGGATGTGTGAGGGGTGGTCATTCACGGGGCGTGGAAATAGAATATTCTCATCAGCTTATGTATCCACATGGATGTGACAGGGCCCAGAGGGACAAAGGGCATCAGAGCTGGAAAGTGGATTGTATAGAGTGCACACCAGGCTTAAGCTTTCCCTAACATGCCATTTACCACTGTGGTTGGAATGGCAAACATTCCCCCAAGTCTTTGGCATTTGAATGATTGGTCCTCGGTTGGTGGCACTGTTTGGTTGGATGGGCCAGCCTTCCTGGAGGAATTATGCTACTGTCTTGCTCTCTCTGTTTCATACTTTCAGTTCCAAATGTGAGTTCCCACTTCTGTGCTTGCTGCCACATGAAGTGGAAATTTCTAGTTTCTTTGGAGACTCCATTGTGCTACGTGATGTTTTCCTGGAAACCGTCTTATGAGAGCACGTTTTTGCTGAAGCAGACATTGTGGGAGGATGTTTTGCTGAGAACAGACACGTGGTGGTGTACTGGAAGCAGCTGGGAAAAGAGGCATATGATGTTTTGCTAGAGAGGACGCTTGAGAGAACACATGATGTTTGGAAAGGTATAAATATAACCCAACAGACAGTGGATGACACTGTGTGGTATTGGTTTGCCTTGCCACTCTTTTCTGGTCATTGTTGAGCTTTGCTGATGCTGATCTTCACTGTCAATGCTGTGTGGTATTGTTTCATCTCGACACTCTTTGCTAGCACATTGTTTATCATGACATCATAGAGAGAAATGCACTGGGCTGGAGAGATGGCTCAGTGGTTAAGAGCACTGACTGCTCTTACAAAGGTCCTGAGTTCAATTCTCAGCAACCACATGGTGGCTCACAACCATCTGTAATCTGATGCTCTCTTCTGGCGTATATGAAGACAGCTACAGTGTACTCATATAAATAAAATAAATCTTAAAAAAGAAAGAGAGAGAGAAAGAGAGGGGGGAGGGGGAGGAAGGAAGGAAGGAAGGGAGGGAGGGAGGGAGGGAGGGAGGGAGGAAGGAAGGAAGGAAGGAGGGAGGGAGGAAGGAAGGAGGACACTAAAGAACTTCTGGTGGTGTTCTGGGGGCTTCTTGCCACTTCCACAGACTCAGGCCAATTGGCAGAACCTCAGATTTTCTTCTGGATCAAACTGCCATTGCTGGTTCATGAATGGTGTTTAAAAGTGGATCAAGCTACTGCTGCTGGTTTGTGTGAACTGAACTGCCGATATCCTGACAAGGCAAATTGGATTCACTCCAAAGAACTTTTTCCAAACAGGTCCACATCTTCCTTTGCCCTATTAACCTTTCCTTTCTACTACCTCTGGTGAGTGGTGGTTTAGGAGGGATTTGAATAAACTTATTAGAGTAGGCTCTGGAAAATATAAGCCTACAGCCATGCCTGCTGCATGTCACCTTCTCCTCCAGCATGGACTCCTATCTCTCTGGAACCATAAACCAAAATAAACCGTCTCTTCCTTAAGTTTCTCTTAAGTCCTGGTGTTTTGTCACAGAAACAGAATAGTAATGAATACAAGAGGCTTCCCCTGCACCCTCCTGTTACTTCCCCTTTGGCCTAAGTTTTAGAGTTTCGTTTACAATTCTTGCTACTGAAGAACACTGGTACACCATCCTTACCAAGTTCCCAGTTATTGTGACTGCTACGATGGGACAGAAGAAAACAGAGCTGTGAAAGTTGCTACACAGTGGTGCTCTAGGATTGTACCTTTCACAGACCTGTCTTCCAAAGGAAACCATCTCAGAGATTCACAATCACATCCAGCCCGGCCATTCTCTTTGGCGACACCTGCACCAGTGAGCAACTATGTTTCTAAATGTTTAGTAACATATTTGTTTGTCTGTGTGTATCCATGGAGATATGCACCTGCTCCAGCACAGGTGCAGATGACAGAGGGCAACTTGCTGGAGTCAGATCTCTCCTGACAGCATGTGGGATTCTGGAATGAGACACAAATCATCAAGCTTGATGGCAGGAGCCTTTGCCCATAGAGCCATCTTTACATCCCTGTCAGTAACTGTTTCTAAGAATGTACACAGACAGTAAGAGGAAAACTAGAAACAAAATGTCTGCTTAGCACGTTGAGAGGAGAACTGTACCTGCTTTCATTGAACCAGATATCCATGCATCAGATTTTGTTGGTGTTTGTGTGTTTTGTGTGTGGCTCAAGACAATTCTTGATGAGGTACATCTCAGAGAAGCCAAAAGGATGGATGCCCTAATTGGAAGTAGCACAGTATACTCATGAGTCATATGCAAGCACAACCATGTTGTATATGAAGAATCTTAGCTGTGGATGTTGGTGTCCACAAGGGATGTCTGGAACAGTCCCAGAGAGAAAACTATTGAAAAGGTAACTTTGAACTTCATATTTTAAGCTGTAAACACATTTCTCACATTGTTATACATGATTTTTTTGTTAATTCATCTTTACTTACTTATAAAATGCCAATTATTGAATTGATATTTACTTCTAATTAATAATTCACTAAACCAATAAAATGACACTGGATAGTATTATACTGAAATAAGTACAGAAATAGCAGTCAGTAAATTTCCATTTATGAATAATCGAGATATCTAGCTGCATTGACTGTCTTAGCATAAAAATCTTCCCACACAATTATATGGCATTTGATATTCCAAAGTACAGAGTCATAGAACAACTCTCTCAGCTGAGAGTTCCAATTCTGAGTTAGGAACCTTCCTCCATCAGACTGTGATGGTGCTGGTAGTCTCTGCTTTGGCTTCGTTCCTGTGATAGAACACCCTGACAAAGATAACTTGGAGGTCAAGAGACTTATTTTAGCTCAGTGCTCCAGGTTACTGTCCATCATTGCTGAGAAATCACACTAGCAGAGCCTCTGGCCCTCTGGCCACATTATGTACATAAAGGAGCAGCAAGAAAGAAATTAATGAATACACACTAGAGCTCAGCTCAGCAGCTCCACTCACACAGTCCAAGAACCTCTGCCCAGAGAATGCTGCTATCCACAGCGGGTGCTCTCCTCCACTAACCAAAGTAATTCCCCAGGGATACGCCATGGGCCAACCTAATCTAGACAGTCCCTCTTGGAGACTCCCTTCCCAGGTGACTCCAGGTTTGGTCAAGTTGACAAAACCGGCCTTCGGTCTTGCTGTTTCCTTCTTTACCTAGGTTGTTAGGGAACTCAGAACAAGTTTGGCATAAATTTGAAAATAGCTTGTTCAATGTACTGGATTTTTGTGCCCACTAGACCCCTCCCCCCCCCCTTCCCCAGCTCCTTACAGTCTTATGCTAAAATCCTATTCTCCATGTGCCCGTGTGTCGGCAGGGCCTTCAGGGACTCACATCTGTCTGGAGGCAGGAGCCCTCTTTGGTAAGGCTAATGTCCTTACACTAGGGGCCCTGCAGGACTCCCTCGCCCTCTTTATGTCACATGAGGATACAACAAGGAGCTGACCAGAAAAACTCATCACTGAACCGTGTGGTATCTTGATCTTAGACTTCTGTCTCCAGTCAACGAGAACCTTCTGTTGTTATGAGCCGAGCTGTCTGTGGTGCTTTGCTATAACTTTCCAAACTACAAAGACACAGCCTGAAGTTTCTCTTCCAAGCTTGCTTTCTATTTCCTACAGCTAGGTCTCTTTTCCATGAATAGTTCCAGTGCCCCTCCCCCTTTTTGTTTTCTAAGTGCTTACTCACCAAATAAAGTGTTCAAGATGTGACTTATACAAACACATCCGGGTCATCACCATCTACCCCACGTGACCATTACGGCCATACTGGATTTCACATCCCCAGAACTGACTCATCTCCTAAATGAAAGTCTGTACCTTCTAACAAACAGATCCCCGTGTCCCTCGTGATCCAAAAGACAAACGTCTTCCTCTCCTCTGCTTCTGTGAGTTGTTTTCTTGAGAGTCCATATGTAACCGGGATGCTGTCTCTCCATATCAGGATTAGTTCATATTGCCTGTTTTCGGGCTCATCGCCGTCATCGCAAATGGCAGGAGTCCCTTCTGTGGCTTAATTCTGTCACATGGAGCATAATTTCTCCACTTATTAAATAATACTTGAGTTGCTCTCATATCTTGATTATCATGAATAATGTTGCAGTGGACCTTTGACTTACTCATGATTCATAGGTTTTTCTCTCGCCAGATTAGACCAAGTTAAAAGCTGATAAAGGTAGGTTGATTAGGCATTGCTCCAGGGCCGGTTCATCAATCCTATAGAATGGGGCCGAGAAAGTTGGGCACCTCAGCAGGGAACTTTTATAGACCCTAGGCGAAAGATGATGATGTGTCAGCCATAAGCTGGGTTTGTACCCAAGTATGATCAAGAACTGAGCACTTAGACAGAAATTTGAGTGGCTGGCAGCATCAGGGGAGAAAGTTGAAATAGCTGCCAAGAATGCAGAACTAGGCTTTTGGCGCCATGCCTTTGTTCGTGGGATTTTCAGTGCAGGCGGGGTTGGGGGGAGGAGAGCAGTTGGGGTTTCCCAGCCTGTGCAGGGGCGAGCAGGAGTTCCAGCCTAATAGTGATATCCCGAAAAAAAAATCAGTACCCACGCCACGGAGAACCTGAAACAGAACCACCTTTAGTGGCCTGCTAGTTAGGGGAAGGTTCTACTTGGCATTTTCTTTTCACGTAGTTAGAGACCCTGAGTAGGCGTTTACACCCTGATCTCGCTGCCCCAGACCTGTCTCACCTGCTCTCTTGGCACCAAAAGCCTATGTGGTTTGCTACCCATCTTATATCTTGAAAATAGAGAACTGTAGCAAAACAGATTCCAGGACATCAAAAAAATCCAGACTCCGTTGCACATTTTTTCATCCTTATAAACCAGAACTGGAAGCCTGTTTCAACGAGTCTTACTTGTGAGTTTCCTACCTTTCGTATGATTTGCTTTTCTTCCCAACTCCTTATCGAACCATGTGGCTCCTTCAGTGATCTAGCATAGCTCGACAATGTGGAAGAGATTTCATAATGGAAAGACTGTGTTACATGCCCATGAATATTGAAAATGAACTATTTGAGCTAAACTTTAGATATAGTTATTCTGGTAGTTATGTAATAATATCAGAAGAATAAATGAAAACAACCCAGGAGGTTTCCAAATTCATTTTTAATAAATTTATTTTTTAATAAATTTTACTGATAACATTACCTCTTCCTACTGGTAGTTTCAGTAAACTCTATTAAATTTATAGCTGGAATCTATAATGGTGTAGGTTGTAGCCTTACCTTGGTAAACATAAAGAAAGATAAGAAAAATTAGGGAGCTGGAGAGATAGATGGCTTAGTAGTTAAGAGCCCTGGCTGCTCTTTTCAAAGATTGGCACAATTCCCAACACCCAAACACCACCTCACAACCATCTGTAACTCCAGTTTCAGGGGATCTGATGCCCTCTCCTGGCCTCCACAGGCACCAAGCACACGCGTAGGGAACAGACATAGCCACAGGCAAAACACTCATACACATATTGTAGTAGTAGTAGAAGGAGAAGGAGAAGGAGAAGGAGAAGGAGAAGGAGAAGGAGAAGGAGAAGGAGAAGGAGAAGGAGAAGGAGAAGGAGAAGAAGAAGAAGAAGAAGAAGAAGAAGAAGAAGAAGAAGAAGAAGAAGAAGAAGAAGAAGAAGAAGAAGAAGAAGAAGAAGAAGAAGAAGAAGAACTCACTTCACTGGCGTATGGTGAGTCCTCCCTTGAGGCCCTCCATGCACTGGCAGCAGCTCACAAGTGTACTTCAGAAGAGCTAACCTCACACCCAAGGTATCCTTATGACATAGGGAGCCGTCCTTGCACATCCTGTGACTACAGCCTGGCTCTCTTCTCCCTGTGACTACAGACACCCTGTGGATGCTCCCTTCTGCCTTCTCAGACCCTCCAAATGGGATGATCACAAGACTGGCTAAATTCTGCCCACTTTTTACCCCGAGATTTGAGCTCTCTCTTTCTCTCTCTCTCTCTCTCTCTCTCTCTCTCTCTCTCTCTCTCTCTCTCTCTCTCTCTCTCTCTCTCTCCCTCCCTCTCTCCCTCTCTCATTATTGAAATATTGGATCCAGGCTCTTTCCTCGTCATAATCTGAAGCCTGGTGTTCCCACCCCTCCCCCAGGATAAACAAATCCCCAACATTTATAACCTTAGAAGAATCGGGGAAATGGAGTGTCTGCAATTCTCTTGACTTTGCCTTCCCTCCTCGCTTGATCACAGAAATCACAGGAAATGAGGGCATGGGGGACAGAGACAGTGTCTCAACCTGCATAGCAACCCCAAATCGAAATGGTCTATGTCCTTGCAAGGGGATAAGTATCCTATCTGAACAGAACACATAGAAGAAAACTGAAACTCTGCCCCCATCACCTCCAAGCTGGGTAGCCCTGGCAAGTTCTCAGAGCTTCTTTCTTGCAAACACACACATGCACACACACACACACACACACACACACACACACAACTTATATAATAATACTTACCTCCCAGAATTTTAGCCAACATCTATAAACACCTGGCATATACCAGGCACTAACAGGTGTTCTTGCTCCTAACCCCCACCCATTCTCAGCTAAGGAAGTGGGTTGCATCAAACAAGAGAGCACACCCCACACACACACACCCAGGAGAGCACACTGTGAGCTACAGAGGGAACTGATTTGACACAAAGCCATTACCAGAACTCACAAACATTACTGGCAATTCCCCCCGGTGCTCATAAACTGTTGCAAATCTTTCACCCTTGAGTTTGTCAAAGCACATCTTGAAGTAGTTTACATTTTCAGCTCATAAACCCTCCTGGGATAATAAGTCCCACCCGCTAGTCCCAGTCCGTAATCACCTCTTCGCTAACAGTCAAGTTCGGGGAGGCAAAGAGAGGAGAAGGTCATAGGCTGTGCCAGCTATGGGCTGAATTTACTACTTTCTGCCTGTGAGGTCTTAAGTAAGCAGCTGGCCTGCATGTTCCTCAGCTTCCTGCAAAGTGGAGGCGAGGGTACCCAGGCCGATTGTTCTTTAGCCTGAGAACCTTTGGGCCACACTGCTCTCGTGCGCTTGCTTTCATGTGGCTATCCAGAGTGCTTGTCTGGTCATGCTGGCTCTGAGAGTCTGGCGTTCTTAGTCTTTAGCTCAACTCTCCCTGTCCGCCATGTTTCTACCACATAGCTGCTTGGCAATCCTCACTGTGGAGGAAAGCCTGCTACCTCTGCTTTCCTGAATCCTAACTCACGCATCCTCTCTTCCCCTTCTCCATCTCCCTCCTCCTGGCAACGCCTGAGACTTACAGCTTGCCTACCCTATTGTTTCCTCTCAGACTCTGATGTAACTGTCCTTGAGCTTTCTCCTGAGTCTGTGTCTAAATTCTCTTCTTAATGAAACTAAGAACCCAGAGGGAACCCCCATTGTTAGTCTGTTTGTAAACATTTCCATCAGGGCTCCCAGATGCCTGTCATGTGCCTGGACATTGGGGCCTGAGGTTAGGCCTCAGATATTAGTCAAACCTCTAGGTGGCCCTTCAGGAGTCTGTTTTATTATGCCTCAACCCCAGGGCAGTCTTTTGTGAAACCATGTCATGGATACTGGTATAGTTTTAATGAGTGAGGTTGCAAATACTGACTCTGTCCCTATATGGTCCTTCCTGATCTCAGGCCTATTTCCCTGAACTGGACTCAGTGTCAGCCTA
Organism: Mus caroli; assembly: GCF_978045245.1. Taxonomy (NCBI): domain Eukaryota; kingdom Metazoa; phylum Chordata; class Mammalia; order Rodentia; family Muridae; genus Mus; species Mus caroli. The sequence goes on along the minus strand of NW_028227270.1, from coordinate 66,365,635 downwards.
GGTGACAAAAAACACACACATTCACACATGCACACATGCACATACCACACAAACACATATATATGCACACACTCACATATCATAGAAACACACACACAACACATTCACAATACATACACACATTAACATATATACAGACTGTACAAACACACACACATTCACACATACACACAACACACACATTCACACATACACCCACACATACTCACACACATAAACACATGCACACACCACACAAACACATATACATGCACACACTCACATATCATAGAAACATATATACAACATTCACACATCCACACAACATACACATTCACACATAAATATACAATACATTCACACATACCACACAAATGAACATACACACCACACATACATGCACACACATTCACACATGCACACACCACACAAACACCACACATGCACTTGTATCACACACACACATACACACACACACATACACACACACACACACACACACACACACACACACACACTGCATCTCCTCTCCCCCATTTGCCAATCCATTTCGAATCCATGAGCAGTGCTCATACTTTCTCTGACCAATGAAACACTACGAATATAATTTCTTTGCAGTTCAGTCCTTCAGAGGACTATTAAAATTGTCTTTCTAATTTCATTCAAAATCTTCAGGCCAATTTCCTCCAAAATCTGTTTTAAGCTCAACTCCTTCATAACCATGATATGGGCTGAAGACCGTAAAGTTGCCCGACATTTTTAGTGCATCGACTTTGAGTTTTTTGTGTGGGAGTCTATCTAGAACAAAACACCAATTATGCTGCAACTAAAATTGAAATGAGTCTCATTTAAATGCCTTAATATAGATCCATAGAAAAATTAGGCAAACATAAAATTGAATATTTATTCAACCACCTTGGTGATAAATATTGTTGCTAACTTTTTAGGGTTATATTCTTTCAGGATAATTTTAACAAGCTTAGTAAACTAATTAGCATTTCTAAACCTCTGTTTATCAGGAACATACCTAAAATTAACACTTAATATCAGTTTGGTGACTTCATGAAGGGCCAGTGTATTTCTAAGGACATTTATATGATCTGTCCTTAAAACAAATATGCAATCACCATGTATTTGTTGTAGCTCATGCCTTTAATCCCAACACTCAGTAGACAGAGGCAGGTAGACCTTTGAGTTTGAGATCAGCTTGGTCTATAGAAGGAGTTCCAGAGAAACCCTGTCTCAAAAAACAAAACAAAACAAAAACAAAAAACAAATGCATGTTCATTGTATGAAAGATAAGAGTATAAAAAAACCTGTCATGGATTCATAAGGAAAAAGGAGAAATTCGTGTTGTCTTTTTAAATTGCATCAAAACTAAATCCAAGTTTTTGATAGTCAAGAAGAGTATAGAATTCAAAAGAAACTGTGCTAGGAGATTCTTTCCCTCTACTGTGTTATGTGGCCATTTTGGACATTGAATACTAAAAAACTCATGGCAGATCCAGGTCTTTAATTAATAGTCATCCTGGCTCTCTTCCTCCCTCTGTTGTACAGACACCCCTGAGCAGCACCAGTCTTCTGTCACCTATTGGATACCACTGTTCTGGGTAAATCCCAGGCATGCCCTCCCACACACATGACCATGGTTGCCATCCGCATAGTCATCATTGTCATCATCATTGTCATCATCATCATTGTGGTTGTCATTATTGTCATCACCATCATCATAGTCATCATCATCATTGTTAATCATCATCACTGTCATCATCATTGTCACCATCATCATCATCATCAATTCATCTTCATCATCATCACCATCATCATCATCATTGTCACCATCGTCATTGTCATCATCATTGTCATTTTCACCATTGTCATCATCATTGTCAATCATCATCAATTTCATTGCCGTTATCAGTGTCATCATCATTGTCAATCATCATCATTCTCATCATTCTCATCATTGTCACCATCATCATCATTGTTGTCACCATTGTCATTGCCATCATTATTGTCATTATCACCATCACCATCATCATTGTCATCATCATTATTGTCATTATCATCATTGTCATCATCATTGTCAATCATCATCATTGTCATTATCATTGTCATCATCATTGTCACTATCATCACCATTGTCACCATTGTCATTGTCATAGTCATTTCCTTTCAGAATCAATTCAGAAATATTTTGATGTGTCCTTAATTTTTATAGTTTTGTGTTTAAAATAACCATTTTAAAATATTATCTTCTTTTTGCATAAACATTCCCATGGGAGAATAAGTAGAGGTCAGAATAACTAAAATACAAACCATATTTAGATCTAAATAATCTATATGTACAACTTGTACATTTTTCTTCTGCCAGAGTGAATTCTTTTTCAATCTCAGCTGATAATTTTCTTGGGCTATTTAAGCCTTTATCACCTTGAAAGTTTTGAAGAAATCATTTAGCTCTTGGGTAGTTAATTCAATTATGTGACTTAACCAATTAATGTCTTCCAACAATTTTTGAAAATCATTAAGAGTTATCAATTAGTCTCTCCTGATTTGTGCCTTCTGTAATCAAATCTTTTGTAGATGTATCTTATATCCTAGATAATTAATAGACTATCCTCTTAATATGTTTTTCAGGAGGAATTTGTAATCCCCAGCAAGGCTAAATTCTCTTTACTTCATCACACATTTTTCCTAAGGTATTTTTATCTGAATCAGCCAATAGATACCATCTATATAATGGAAAATTATGGACTGAGGAAACTGCTTATGAATTATTTCTAATGGCTGTTGTACAAAGTATCAGCATAAGGTAGGACTATTCAGCATTCTTTGTGGCAAGACTTTCCAATGATGTCTTTTTATTGGATAATTTCTATTGAAAATAGATAGTGAGAAATCAAACCTTTCCCGTCATACTCATTTAAAGGGATTGTGAAAAGCAATCTTTTAAATTAATCACTATAATAGGTCAGGTCTTAGGTAACAGGATGGCAATGAGATTCCAGGCTATAAAGAGCCCATTGGCTGAATGATTTTATTAATTGCTCTACAACCTGTCAACATGCTCCATTTGCTTGATTTCTTTTTAATGACAAATACAGGAGAATTCCAAAAGTTGGTAGACTCTTCTTTATGTTGATCCTCCAGCTGCTCCTGCACTAGTTGTTCTCATGTCTCTAACTTTTCTTGTATCATAGGCCATTGTTCTATTCAAATGGGTTTGTCAGTTTGCCAGTTTAGTGTTATGGCAGCTGGTGATCTACTAGCAGTGACTCCTCCATATAAAATTGAAGAATCAGCCTCTGCTGTATCCTGTTTATTAGCAGCTTGGGAAGTCTACTGTTTTCCATAACATTCTAAACATTTCTTTATTAGGAACATCTCATCTTTCACAGTTTGTCTCTAGAGTTGGAGGGATGCTAATCTGTGCTTCTCATAGTTGCAATAGATCTCTTTCCCATGGATGTATGGTTATAATAGCCATATGTGGCCTTAATTCTCCTATTTGATCTTCTGGTTCTATATACTTAATCCATTTTAGACTTTGCTTTACCTGAGACAATGTTCCAACTCCCAGGAGCTGTAGATACCCTTTGATAGACTGGTCAAGCTGGATTCCAGGAATCTTTGATGTTATAGCTACATCTGCTCCACTGTCCACTAATCTTTCAATCTCAATTTCATCTAACTGTATTTTTAATTTGGGTCTTTTATTATTTATAGTAGTTTGCCAAACAATCAGGTTTTTGGAGAGTGGTATCTTTAGGATCCCTTGTTTTATCTATATGAGCAGCTTTATCTCTGTAAATGGTTTATTTAAGGTTTGAGCAGCTCTGCTGTCGTATTGGGCTTAGAATTTTCTGGTTGTTTTTCAGAATAGTCATTTCTTGGTGGACAGGAAATGAATGGCTCATGTTTTTTGTCAGACCTTAAGCAAAGCCCCTTAGTTTTCTGATATTTAGGAATTACTTCAAATGTCTTTGGATGATCTACATACATGAGGCTTATGCCCATTCCTTCCACAGCTTTGGCATTTCACAGAAAACTTCCCCCCTGAATTATTATTATAGAAGACTTTATCCTTAGGAACTATTTGTCTCCAATCCTTTAGGGATTGACCTGATCTTTCACAGCTACAGCAATGGACATTTTGTGTTTGTATATCTCCTGTAGTTGTTTATCCTCCTGTAATTGTTAGTATTAGATTCTCTATTCATAGTAGTTTTAATCCATTTATAAAGAGGTGCCAGTCTGGCCCTTAAAGATCTAATAGCCTTTTTTCATTGAGCATTAGCATTTTCAAAAGCTAAAAAATCAATTTAAATATCTCTAGCAGTTGGATCTGATATTGCTCTGGTCAGATCTGTAATTAATCTTTGTAAAATGTCAGTGAAAGACTCCTTTGAACCCTGGTTTATTTTTGTAAATGACTCAGTTCCTCCTCCGTTGTTCAAACTTGTCTCAAGCATGCAAGGCTATTGTATGACATTGTTCTAGGATATCATTACCAAGGATAATCTATACTCTCAATACAGAATATGAACCTTCATCTAGTAGCTGGTCCTTGACAATATCAATGCCTCTAGTCCTATTTCATTGCCCATGATTGAAGCCTCATCTTTCCACACTGTCCGTCATTGTAATTGAGGGCCAGACACTAAGATGGTTGCCAGCAAATATCTCCAATATTTTGGAATTATATAATTTTGTGTGGCCCAGTTACTAAGTATTTGTTTGATATATGGTGACTGTAAGCCATAGGTCATTATTGCTTCCTTAAATCTTTTTAAATATTGTGTCTCTATAGGTTGTCACTTTAATCCTTGACAACCCTATGGATTTCTTTTACCTCCTTCTAATTCCCTTAACCAGACTGAGAAAATCATTTTTATGTATTCTTTAAAACAGACATAAACTGCCTATTTTTTTCAGGCTTGTTACAAGGTGATGCTGTAGGTTCTGGACTCCCTTTCTCCTTCTCTATCTCAGTATCTTCTTCAATTTTATTTATAGTTTTTCTAATTATTCTTCTAAGGCTTGTGTCCAATTTTTTCATCTTTGTCCTTGTTTGTATCTCTTTGTACAAACATATATCTTAGTATATTCTCAATTTTATTTAGAACCCTTTGTAATTTTTTTCTTCTAAGGTTTATTTCCATCTTTCATGTTACTCCCTTTCTTGTCTCTCTAAAGTCCTTTTCTTTGAGAAGACATAAGAAGCCATCTGGGCTATCAGTATTAAAATGAAAATTAGCAATGTGACAGTAATCATAATTGGTAATGTGTCAATTCCAATTTGGTCATTTAGCTTTCTCTTTTGTGTCTATCCTTAAACCCTTTAAAATGGGATTTTATACAGTCTGAAAGCTCTGTGTCATTATGTCTCTCATCTTTATGTGCCTTATTTCCTTAAATTTATTTAATTCTATCTCTAATGACTTCATTTTACCAATTTAAACTATTTTTACGATTATGTATACCCAGTGATTTTTTTCTTTTATTGTTTTTGAATTTAATACTTTACCAGTTCAGAAGTTTGGGGCTTTTCAGTCCCACTGCAGCTCTGGGGAAATCTTCAGGCTTCTCAGGCCAGCACATTTCTATGGCATCTAACTCCACTCCCTTAGCTCAGTCTAGTAGGTTACTGGTTCTTGGTTCTGTCCCCTTTGAGTCTGTCCATTTTTCTGGGTGTCTATAGGCTTTTCCAGTGTGGACCAGAATTGAACCACCTAGCTCTCTGTAGCCTGCTTTTTAACCTTTCTCTGGAACCATGCTGTACTTGAGAGAAGCCACAACTACTATTTTCTCCAGTTCCAGTCCCAAAGAGACAGCAAGGCAGCTCTAGCACCTGCCACCTGGGTTAGCTCATGGGCCTTATCTTTCTCTCTCTTAAAGGGAGTTAGCTTCCCACACAGATAGGAAACTTTTCTGGGAAGTGTTTATTTGCACTTTTTACCTGAAACTTTTCTAAGCTTGGACTCCATGCCCCACATTGGGCGCCATTTATAACAACAGGCTTTTCCATCTGTGCCCACGTTCCTGATTTAACAACTTTTGAGACTAAATTATTTAGGAATAAATGCCTGGGCCAAAGGATTTGGCTTCTTCTTGCTAGCTCATAACTCAGTTATCCCATTTATTCTGTTCTAAATCCAGCCACATGGTTGGTTATCTTTCCTCAGTTTTATGTGACCATTTCCATCACTGTTCAGGGCAAATCTCCTCTGCCTGACTCTATCCCAGAGTCCTCTCTCTCCCTGCTATTTATCCTACCTCCTATTTCCTGCCTAAGCTAGCAGGCCAAACACGTTTTGTTGTTGTTGTTGTTGTTGTTTTTAATTGACAGATGATGCTTCCATTCAGTACACTAGAGATTTTCTCTACATCATTTTGCTTCACATATCCCAAACTTCATTCAGGTTGAATATTTCTAATCCAGAAATCCAAAATCCAAAATCTTAAACTTTTTGAGTGATGGCACAATGAATAAAGAATGAAAACATGGCACATATACACAATGGAGTTTTATTCATATTTTAGAGAAAAGCAAAGTTATGAAATTTTCAGGTGAGTGGATGAAACTGGAAAAAACAGAGTGAGGCAACCAAGGCACAGAAAGTCAAAAGCTGTACACTCTCCTCAGCTGTGCATCTAGCTTTGAATCACGAATTGTCTGTATGCAGTGATTGGGGGTGGGGGGTAATGGGGAAGACTGACCAGAACAAAAGGACATAAAAAGTCATATGGAAACCTACATCTTGCAATCAAGCTAAAAATTAATTTTTAGAGAGAGAATTGAAGGGGAAATGCTCTACATGGCTAGCTAGCATTTCCTTTTTGAAGCCATGGGTTATTATGCCAAACCCCAGTGCCAGGCACACAATACCATCTTATAAGTTGTTGGTCTAGGAGAGTTCAGAGTTCCCCCCCCCCAATAACACAAACATTTGCTACTCTCCTTGGTTGCCCACCAAAGCTGGATAATAAACTTACTGCTAAAGACACACTGTGGTTGCATAATAGAAAAATCAAGATGGAACCTTCCTCCCAACTAGCTAACTTTCATGGTGCCCAGAAGTTCTCTATTTAGGCTCCTGAGTTGGGAAAAGGCAGTGGTCATTCCCAGGTGAGAACTCTATGAATACTAATCTCCACCTTCCAAGAAAGAGTGCCCACTTGTGTGATGGTGGCATGGATTTCTGTGATGACAATCAATGGCTCTCTGGCTAGACTTGAGATTTACTCCATAGGAGGTAATTTATGCCCAGTACTATTTTTTAAAAATCTATTCAAAAGTTCTGGATGGGAGAGGACAAAAGTCCTTGGTAGAGACTTAAGTTGCTGTTTGGATAAACTTACATTGCATACACTTCCTTTTAACCAGATGTGCTTATATGTCCTAACAATTGTTGTTCTCAGTCTTAATTAGAGGAGCCTTTCTTTCTAGCGACTGCTGGTAATTGCAATATTGCATGGCTGTACAGGGTGCTGTAAATAAGTGTCACTTGATTGCTCAGTTCCAAACAAAGTATTTATACCATTCCCTCTAAAGCTTGGAGATCATGCAGAAGATGAGACAGGAAGACTCCATGAACCAGGAGAAAGGGGAAAGGGCTGTGAAATGCCTGGCCCATGACACTTGGCTTTCCGCACATTCTGACTCTCTTCCACAGTAAATGACTAGTTTGGGAAAAAAGATTGATCCAGGGAGGGAACCTGACAATAAAAAGATTGGATTTTTTTAAGACTTAAAATTCCCTAATTTGACAAAAAAATAAAATAAAATAAAAAGTAAGTGAATAGCATAAATCTCGAAGCCTCCTGTCTGTGGATGAAACGTGATCACTCATCTTCAGCTTTTTACTGCAGCTATACTTTTCCACCCTGCTTCCATGACGTCTTTATCATGATGCACTCCAACCCCTCAGGAACTGTAACCACAAATAAACTGTTCTGTTTCTTTTGCTGCTGCTGCTGTTTTGGTTTAGTTTGGCTTGTGTTTGGAGGTTTTGTTTGGTTTGGTTTGGTTAGTCCTTGTTTTTTTGTTTTTTGTTGGTTTTTTTTTTTTTTTTTTTTTTGGTTGGTTGGTTAGTTGGTTTTCTCTTGTTTTGAGGGGTGTTTTTTTTGTTTGGTTGGTTGGTTGTTTTGACGTGACTTTTTACCTCAGCAAATGAAAAGTAGTGATGTGAGGAAAGCAGAGTTGGTTCTAAGACATCTAACCATGTGGCTTATAAGTCTCTCAATTCCTTACTGAAAAGTTTGAAACTTTGGGCTGGAAAAGGCATTGAGTGCTATGGACAGAGCCTAATGGGTCATTCTTGTGAAGCTTGGCAATCAGTAATGCTGAGGAAAAAAAATGTGGACAGAAATGTTGAAGACTAAAATGTAAAGATCCTATAGTATCTACTGGGGACAAGTGGAATGGCAGTGACTTCTTATCAGAAACCTGAAAATACTTTCCACTACTGTCAAATCAGAACTATAGAGCCAATTAACATGTTCTTTGGGAATTAAGAAAAATCAAGGCATTTTCAAATAAAGAAAAATTCAGAAATGAAGATATGTGATCATGTGTTGTAAGATTCAAGAAATAAGAGATAACAATTCTTAAGTTGATAGCCAGATTTAATGTATTAAAATTATATAGCTGATGACAGCTTTAGTATAACATGTATGTGGAAAGGCAAGAAAACAGAAGCTAGGGTTAAGGGTTTGTACTGGCTAGTTTTGTGTCAACTTGACACAGCTGGAGTTATCAGAGAGAAAGGAGCTTCAGTTGAGGAAATGCCTCCATGAGATACAACTGTAAGGCATTTTCTCAATTAGTGATCAAGGGAGGAGGCCCCTTGTGGGCGGTGCCATCTCTGGGCTGGTAGTCTTGGGTTCTATAAGAGAGCAGGCTGAGCGAGCCAGAGGAGGCAAGCCAATAAAGAACATCCCTCCATGGCCTCTGCATCAGCTCCTGCTTCCTGACCTGCTTGAGTTCCAGTCCTGACTTCTTTGGTGATGAACAGCAGCATGGAAGTGTAAGCCAAATAAACCCTTTCCTCCCCAACTTGCTTCTTGGTCATGATGTTTGTGCAGGAATAGAAACCCTGACTAAGACAGGGTTTAAAAACTGGATTATATAAAATGATTCTATAAAAGAATAAAGTATGCCACCTCATTCTACCTTGGTTTCAAATTTATTATCTTATGTAGATATAGACATTAAGAATGTATGTACTATTGCAAGATGGAAGACACATAAATATATCAGAATAAAGAGTCAAGAAATATCCCAATGCACACTCATGGGTGAGTAACTAATTTTGACAATGAAATGGGCTAGTCAGTAAGAAAATGGTCAAAAGCATGAAGAGACACTGCCTGGACACAGCCTGACCCTTCTCTCATTCATTGTCATGTCTCTACTCTGACAACCCTGAACATGGGTGTTTTGCCACCCTAGAGTCATGGCTTTTGCACTAAGCGACTATTCTTTGGCATTCATTGGCTTATCAATTGCACAACCCCCTGAAGATACCCAAATAAGCCCCTGAAATTAAATGGTGCTATGTCTGCAAAGGAAACTGGCAGTCCTGAGTATTTTAAAACATCTCTAGATTATTTATATGCAGCATTGTAAATGCTGTGCAAATCAGCACTGTACTGCATTGTTTTATGGAACAACAGCCAAAACAAGTCTACATGTTCAGTACAGATGCAGTTTATTTAAATATTTATTTCTGGCATATAGTTGGTTGAATCTGTATGTAGCCACCTGATACAGAGAAGTGAGCATGCTGTTATCATGACACAAGGGAATCTCATTCAAACTAGCATGGAAGATGTCTACTAAACCACTCCACTCAGCCCACTAACCAGTCTCTGGGAGGGAGAGAGGGAGGGAGGGAGGGAGGGAGGGAGAGAGGGAGGGAGGGAGGCAGGCAGGCAGGCAGGCTGATGCCCACTGGGTCACTGTCACTCACCACCCTGGGATACTCTCTAGCACTCTGTGTTCCTGTGTTCCCACTAGTAGAGCTGTCTGCATACCGAGAATAAGTTATATTTGTTCCCTAGCCAGCTAAGGCTCCTTGAACTGTTTTTCTAATTTTGTAATTAAAATAAACATTATGGAAACCAATTAAATAGAAGTGGGATAAATAAGAGAGTTGCCTTTTCAATGAAAACTAAATTGAGGGCTTTTGAAGGGCTCAAAAAAAAAAAAAAAGCAAATCACTCATGTAAAATTATAGATGTTGAACTGGGTGTGGGTGAGCCAATGGTGAGAGCTTCAGAGGGGGAGCCATATAAAAACTCCAGATGATTTTATAAGGCTACCTCTTCTAGAAGAACTATCCCTTTCACAGAATTCCAAACTGGGAATTTAGAACAGCACACTGTCAGTTCTGGTGCAGGAAATACCAGGAAACTCCAAATAAGACACACAACAGTCTTGGCCCTATACCAAAAGATCATACTATTTAGCTACATTTAGCTACTATTTAGTTACAGGCATTGTTAGAATAAACTGTTTACCATGGTTACACAGTTCCCAAGTCCTCATCTTAATTTATAATCTCCAGCCACAGACGTTCCATAATAGCCCCGGGAATTGGTTCTAGGATCCTCATGGATACCAAAATGCACAGATTATCAAGTCCCTCATATAAAATGGTGTAGTGTTTGTCTATCATCTACACATTCATTCAAAAGCTTTAATTTGCCTCTAGATTGTTCCCAGTGCCTAGTGTAATGGGAAAACTGTGTCAGTTCTTGTTGTACTGTGTTATTTAGGCAATAGTGGGGAAGAAGATATCTGTGCATGTTCAGTATCTTTTGATCCCCAGTAGTTTGGATGTGTGGATGTAGAACACATGACTGTGGGGAGTGCTGAACCCTGACAGGGTCTCTCTGTACTTCCACAAACATGAATATACAAATATACATACACATAACTGAAGATGTACAGTACAAACCACCCCAAGAGTGCTACCTTTATACCCAATTATTCCCACATTTGGAAAGGTCAACTGAGCAAATTGTCCCAAAACCTAGAAAGCAATATGTATGAAGACAAAGTATCTATCCAATGGAAATGTGAATTGTTGTTCAACAATCCCAGTGTCTATTTTCTCTGAAACATCTTTTTATCTCTGCCCTACTGTGTACAGTTTTAACCCTACTGTGAATCTAGGCATATGGTCTTCATCTACCCTATGTATGGCATGTGTCTTCTCTCTTGGGACTCTGAGTTTTGTGCAATGACTACACACGAACAGTAAAGAACAGCTGGTGTTGAGTCACTCCAGCAGCACCAATGACAGCAGCCTCTCTTGTGGCTCCCAATCCTCAGACCCTAGCCTTTCTGTCATTCTTCAGCCCCTTACAAATGGTGTGAACCCATCTGTAGCATCCATGCTGCCTAACTGCATAGCACTCATCTCTGTTAACTCGCCCTACCTGATTCAGTTTGTAAAAGTCACAAACTGTAGCAACCATGTAGAGTCAAAGAATTGGAAAAGACTCAAGTAAATTATAGTTTACCCACTCGAAGAAATTCTATGTTGTTGTTTAAAAATTACAGTTATTCAGATATAATAATGAAATAGAAGTGTCAATAATATCTACAAAAATAATTCAGGGTACAAAATTTTATTCACAGCATGGTTATAACTGTGTAAAATATGCACAGAAGAACTTAAAAATCATAGCCATTATGTTGAGACTACATAGCTTTTGGCTTTTGGATTTTAAGTGCTTTGCTAATTGACTAATTGACTAAATTCTGTTATTAAATGGAGATACTAACTTTTGTGTTTGTAGAGATTTTTGAATGAGAAAGAAAGAAGTCAGGCATGGTCCTGTTTCTCTTGCTTTGGGGCTGTCTTTATGACGGGGCACAGAGTACTCCCAGTAGCACATATTTTTCTATCTATGGATACAGAAGGAGCCACAGCTCAAATTCTTGAATGTCTGGAATATGCTAAGCACAGTTCAGGGAGTTGGCATTGAGACAGTAGTCTTGTGAGGCTGATAACATACATGGCTTCCAGTTGTCAGGGAAACAGACTGAAGACCAGTGTATAAGTGGGAGCTTTGCACTGTGCAGAGCCTGTGAGGAGACTAGGAAGCTAGCGCAGAGGCAGGCACAACAGATGTGGTGTGTGCTGTATGGTCCACAGCATGGTCTGCTGACCCAATCTGCTAATCTGTGTCTTTTGACTACAAAATCGAGTCTATCCATACACGGTTATTATTGACAGGAGTGTGCTGATCCCTTACATTCTGTTGGTCTTATGGTGTTTGGTGTTTTCTTTGTCCTTCCTTGCTCAACAACTATCCGGCATCTCTTATTCCTGTGGCCTCTCAGGCCTCTCAGCTTCACTTAACTTTCTCTTCAGACCAAGGGAATTCTTCCAGATCCTTCCGTAGAGCTAGCTTAGTGGTTTTAAGTGCCTGTAGCCTGCCTTCACCATGGAAAGGTTTCTCTCACCTTCAATTATAACAAATAGTTTTGCTGAATATAGTAATCTGAATTGACTGCTGTGATCCTCAGAACCCGAAATACACCCTTCCAAGCCCTCCTGGCTTTGAAAGTTTCCTTTGATAAATCAGCTATTTTTCTGATGGGCCTGCCTTTATGTGTAACTTGATCCTTCCTAGAGCTTTCAAATCTCTTTCTTTGTTCTGTATATTTAGTGTTTTAACTATAATAGGACATGCTGAGTTGTTGGGTTTTGGGTTTTTTTTTTTTTTCCTCTTCTTATTGACTTGGCTTTCTCTGTGCCTCATGTACTAAGATCACGGGTATCTCTTTCCTTAGGTTCAGGAAATAGTTTCCTATCAGTTTATTGGAATTATTTTCAATGTCTTTGGCATGGAATTATCATTGTTATCATTATTATTACTATTATTATTAATATTACTATTAATAGTATTCACCATAATTTGTACATTTGGTATTTCCCTGGTGTCCCAAATGTTTCATATGTTTCGTTCAAACTTTAATGGAATGACCCAATCCTGCCAGCTCATCTTCAGCCCTGGATATTCTGTCCTCCATGTGATCTGTCCTATTAGGGACTTTCCACTGAGTTTACTTAACTTATTGAATTTTTCATTTTCAACATCATTCAGCTTGTTTCTCTTTAATAGTCCTCTCCCCTTGATAAATTCTATTTTCATATCCCAAATAGACAATTTTTTTTTCATTTCATTCATCTGTTTCCTTATGTGGTCTTGGAATTCATTCAAGAGATTATTCATAATGTCTTAGAATCCATTCACAAGTTTATTCGTGGCCTCTCAATTTTTTGAGCATATTTCTGATCAGTCTTCTTAAATCTTTCTCTGAAATTTTATCTAAACTGCTCACCTTGTTGCCATTACTATTTAATGATGATTTGAGGAAGAGGCATGGTCTCTTGCAGTGGTTCTCAACCTTCCTGATGCTGCATGCAACCCTTTAATACAATTCCTCATGTTGTAGTGACCCCAAACTCTTGCGCGCGCCCGACTCACCAGCAAGAACGATGCTGCAACAGGATCCTTCCACACACGTTTATTGGGAGAGCTTGATTGCAGAGGCAAAGTGACCCCAAGCCCAGAACTGGTGCTGCTTATATAGGCCTAGGAGAGGCGTGTCTCACACCCGGATTGGTTATGCATGGGTTATGCTTACCACCTCATTTGCATGTCTACATCTGATTGGTTAACTACTCTCTCATCTGATTGGTTAACTTCTCTCTCATCTGATTGGTTAACTTCTCTCTCATCTGATTGGTTGTCTCTCATCCGATTGGTTAACTTGTCTCTCATCTGATTGGTTAATTCTCAAAACCTCATCTTGGCAAAAAAAGCTTTACTGCCTATGTATGCGTGGTGGCCAGCAGTAGCCAGCACCACCCTGCAATGGCACATGTGGCTTTCCACACCAAACCATAAAATTATTTTCCTTGCTACTTCATAACTTCAATTTTGCGACTGTTATGAATTGTAATGTAAATACCTAATACTCAACATATCTGAGCTGTGACCCCTGTGAAAGGATCGTTTGACACCCCCCCCCCAAGAGGTCATGACCCACAGATTGGGAACCTCTATGTATTGGCATTTCATGTTACTTGTCTTTCAATGGGACTTACACATCTAGAGTCAGTTTGTTAGTTAATTCCTTTTAGACATGTGTCTTGATTGATGGCTCGGATTGGCGTTTGGTGTCACCTTGCCTTGAAAAGTCTTGACTCTGCTCAGTTCCTCTGAAGTTCAGTCGTAGGGACACATAGTATTGATTCATGGACTAGGTAGCTGGCACTATCCTGACTCAGCTCTGGGGATTACAGCGTCTGACTTCATCCGCTGGGATCCATAGAATACAGCTGACATGTGTGCTGAAAGTGTTGTGCATCATTCAACACAATCACCTAGGGTGTGCATGGTGTGGTGAGACTATGCACCAGGGTCAAACATCTTCGGGCTTCACAAGCCAGGGGTACATGTAGTACATGTTAGAAGTTGGGGGACAGTTGCTGCATCCTCTAACCTCACCAGCTGGTGTATGTTAAGTCAGAGGGAATATACAATAGGAATAGGTAGGGTAGTGTATTCTGTGAGCTGACCAGACAGCACAGTGTTCAAGGAGTATAAATGTGGGGTCATACATCCTCTGGCATCAGGAGCAAGGGAACATGTGAGATGGCAATAGTGGTCAGGTCACAACTTCCACTGGATCATGACATCAACCATGGTGTGCAAGGTGTTCTGAGAACAGAGTGTACACTGGGGCCTGGCGTTCTTAATGTGTTGTAAAGCTAACATACTCAAGAGTTAGTTCTAAGAACTATATAACTGTGTATTATCCCTTTAAGAGATCAAAGCCATGTAGATTGAACATGAAGAGGGAAAAAAAAAGGCAGGCTAAACAATGAAGGAGCTATTACCTACTAGATGTGGATTTTAAATTAAGTTTAGTTTAGAATAATTTAAAATGTGGTCTTAGCTTTCCTCACTAGCCAAGTATTTGTGGAGCATGTATATGCCATAGATGAGTTCTTGGACTTTGCTTTGGGTGACCTTCTACAGCTGGGGTAGACACTTGAAACTTTTGCCTCTAGGCAAAAGCAAAGACCTCTTTGTAGCTCAAGTAATAGCTGAGGGTAGTGGTGTTGTGGGCCATATGGAATCAAATACATCTGAGCTGGGTCTCCAGAAGCACCGTAGATTTGTTCAGCTTTCAACCATACTGTCCATCAATATGTGGTGTTCCAAGTTGGACTTCTTACCCTTAAAAATCATACTAACTTCTCTTTGAGATATCCCTTCCTCTGCCATGACCTCAGTGTGGTTCAGACACTCATCAGTCTCATCACAGCAAACTGGAAGGCAGGCAGTTAGTTGCTATTCTTCTGGCTTGTGGTTCCGTTGGATGAAGGACTCACTGGTCCAAGAAGCAGTCAACTAACTCTAGGACTTAACACAGGCATACACAGGGCATGCAGTGGAAGAGAGAGGAGCAGATGAGGGAGGACCACAGTGGAAGGAAAGTGAGCTGTGCATCCCCCTTTATCACGGGAGACACATGCTATGGTTCTCAGTTAGTATTTTGAAGCTAGTGTTCATTCAAAATAATGGAAACCTTGAAAGGGTATACTGCAGACATGAGGTCACTACTTGACTTTAGTGTATAAATATAAACTTTGCATACATAAATCCATGATACCTTAAGATATATATGTAACTGAGTTAATCTAGGAAAACATGTCAAATATGTTTATACAGGACTGTGTGCTTACAGTGAAAGGCATGAATTCTCTCCTACTGAGAGGATCTTGAGTCCAATTAGATGCCTCTTGGTTACCCCCAGGATGTAAGTGCCACTATTGCTCTTCTAAGGCTCTCTTGTCTTTCTGATCACTCATGGTTCTGAACACTACAGTTCATTGGGACTGTTGATGACTTTCATCCTGGAGGCTTGAATGGCCTCTTCCAGTTCTATGAGACCAAGTCCTCAGGAAGTCTTCCAGGTCAGTTCCAACTGGATTTCTTCAATTATTCTGTCCAATGGGTTTGCACAAAGCCAGTGGAGTTACTGACTAGTTCGAAATTCATCATGTCCACAGTAGAATAAGAGGGCATTTGGGGATGCTGCTGGCCTTGTATCAGAATTATCTCTGCCAATTTGGTGATCTGTGTGTGAATGCCTGAGGAGAGGACTTTCATGTGCCCAAATCAACACAGAAGCATGGCAGAGGAGAGGAGCAGCTGTAACAGGGAGTATTCTTAAGAGTGGATGTCAGATCAAAGGATTTCAAAATGTGCACAAAGCACCACGTGAACATTTCCCTTAAGAAGAGCCAGAGCCTGAACAAAAAGCATAGCAAGTGTTCTCCCAGATGGGAGCCCTCAAACTGCAGTTAATGATGTGTGCTCCCATGGGCTCCTCCACACGTAGATTCCATGCTGGCTAGATTCTCAGATGTCAAGTGTGCTTTTTTTTTTTTTAAGTTCCTTTGTTTCTGTGTCTTCCTGAGCAATTTTCCCTCAGCCTTTTAAATTGACAAACATTTTTGTATAATGTTCTGTGCTGTGCATTTCATCTTCACATCATCCTTTGATACCAGAGGTATAAACGGCACAAAGACTTCTAATTTGTTTTGTGTGCCTTTGTAGATGTAACTCTGTGACAGGGCATTTTCACAACATTTTCTTTGTGTACAAACATTTCCATGCTTCCCTGAAACATATATGTCCTCTTTGTATTCCTGCATTTGTGAACGCTAAGTTTATCCATATCTCAGCTCTTTGGGCATCCGTATATGCAGTGGTGATTACTTTCTGATTTTGGCCAATTTCATCAAAGGATGGGCTACTTCTCGTGGTGTTTTTAGATGACCACAGTTATAAAGTATAGTGCATACAACTATTCACCACAATGACAGGGACTTTTGTGAAAATATTTTATCTGCTCAAAATTGTTACATCCATGTAGTTGTCACTAGCATAACTGCTTGTGCTTATAAAAGTATATTCATTGTGTCTTGAGTACCTCCTTTATAAAGTCATTGCACCCCTGCCTCCTGAGGACCACCCCCAGTAACCACCCTCACCCCTACTTCCTGAGATCTGCATATCCAGGCCACCACCCGGAGACTTCTGATGACAACACTGAGAGCCTTCTAACTCTACAGAAGCCCTGCTTCTATGCTCAAAGGCCACACCTAGCCCTGCCTGAGCCAGGACCCCTCCTGGTACCCCATTGTCACATCAACACTGAGTGGCCCTAAGACTGAACTCCAAGCACTATTTAGATGGATCACAAAATGAGACGTTGTGATAATAGAGATGAATACTCAAACACCTACTCGACAAAAGTGGAGTAGAGATGTATTCCAGAAGCCCTGCCATTGACCTAACTCCAGATGCCTTGATTCCATCACAAACAGTACAAAAGGCAGGCATAGCCAATACAATGTACCTTTTCCAAAAATGGGCTTTCCCATAGAAATGTTCTCTGAGAAAAGCAACTTATAATGGCATATAAGACAATGGTTTCAAATTAACTACAATAAAAAATGTTCAAGAAATGCACAGATCCTAAGTAAATACCAGAATGAAGGCTGTAGGAAATGCAAATCATTAAAAGAAATAAAACAAGCCAATACATACAGAAAGAGTTTACTGAAAGGGTAGAATTTCTGAGGAACAGTCAAGCTGAAGACAAACTTAAAATAAAATTTTCAGCAAATCAAAAAGAAAGCTTAGTGGAAAGTCTTATCAACAGGAGGGAGCAAATGGAGTAGAAATTATCAGGGCTTGAAAACAGGGTCAGGGAAACTGAAGGGCTCAGCCAAAGAAAATGTTAAAGCTTTAAAAAGGAAACCAAAATGTGGCTGGAGCACACAGGAACACTAGAACATTATTAAGAAGCCAAATTTATGAGTAATAGTTAAAAACAATGAGAGGAAGAAACCCAATTCAAAGGCACAGAAAATATTTTTAACAAGATCATAGAAAGAAATTTCCAAACTGTAAGCAAAGAGGTATAAGAGTGTAAGAGGCACACAGGCCAGAAAAGAAAACCACCCACAACATATTACTGTCAAACACTAAATGCATAGAGCAAACAAAGGCCATTGAAAGCTCCAAGGAAGAAAGGTCAACTCACTCACAAAGGCAGGTGCACAGAATAATCACTGATTTTCCAATGGAGTGTTTAAAAGCCAGGGGAGCTTGGAGTACTATTTTTCAAGTTATGAAAGACCACAAACTCTAGCCCAGACTACTATTCACAACAAAACCATCAGTCATAATTTAAAAGGAAAGAAAACTATTCTTCAATAGAAAAAAAACAGATTAAAGGAATTTATGACCTCTCAGCGAGTTCTACAGAGGGCACCGGAAGGAATACTTTGATATGAAAAGGTGAACCACAGCCAAGATGTCCCAGGCTAGAAATAGATCTCTTTTGACTAACTGCTCTAGAATTGTTTAAGAAAACAACACAAAACAATGAAAGGAACTGATGCACATTGTTCAATGTAATTACCCAAAATTAATGGCCTCTATTCCCAAATAAGGTGACACAGACTAGCAGATTGGATTGAAAAATAGGTTCCATCTCTTTGCTGCCTCCAAGAAACACATCTCACCATCAAAGACAGATGTAAACTTAAAATAAAAGGATGAAAAAATATATTCAATGCAAATTGAACTAAAAACAGTCAGGCTTGGCTATTCTAATATCTGACAAAATAAACCTCAAATCAAACAAGTCAAAAGAAATAAGAAAATTCACTTCATTCTCATTAAAGAAAATAATCCACCAAGAAGGTACCATAATTCCAAATATTTATTCACCAAGCATAGACTCACCAAACTTCAGAAAATAAATTATTAGATATGAAACCAGAGATTATCCCAACATAGTGATAGTGTGTGACTTGAATACCTAGCTCTCACCAAAAGACAGGCCATTCACACAAAAACTAAACAAAGAAGCATGACAGATAAATAACATAATTACTTAATGGACCTAACAGACACCCACAGAATATTCACTCAACACAAAAGGACACATATTCTTCTCAGCAGCCCATGGAACCTTCTCTAAAATCAACTATATATTAGAACACAAAGCAAGATGTGGAAAAGATATAGGAAAACTGCAGCCACGGCCTACATTCTAGCTGACCACAATAAAATAAAGCTGGAAATGAACAGCCAAAGAAGTCACAGAAAGTACATGAAGTCATAGAATCTAAACCACACACTATTGAACAAAACTGGGTCAAGAAAAGAAAATCAAAGAAGAAAGTTTAAAATTCCTATAACTGAATAAAAATTAAACTGTAGCATAGCAAAAAACTATGTGGAGGTCCTAAGAGGAAAGTCCATAGCACTAAGCTCCTATATGAATGGGGGGGGGGGAGGGGGGGAAGGGGAAGAGGGGGAGGAGAGGAGGAGGGGGAGGGAGCAGAGCTAATTAATAACTTGATTCACCTGAAAGTCTTGGAAAAAATAAACAAAAATAAACAACACCTAAAAGCAGTAGATGGGGGAGCTGGTGAGATGGCTCAGTGGGTAAGAGCACCCAACTGCTCTTCCGAAGGTCCAGAGGTCAAATCCCAGCAACCACATGGTGGCTCACAACCATCCATAACGAGATCTGGCGCCCTCTTCTGGAGTGTCTGAAGACAGCTACAGTGTACTTACATATAATAAATAAATAAATCTTTAAAAAACAAAAAACAAAAAAAAAGCAGTAGATGGGAAGAGATAATCAAAATCATGATTAAAATTGAAGAATTAGAAGCAGAAACAAAAAGAATCAATGAAATGAAGAGCTGGTTCTCTGAGAGGATCAAGATTGCCCAACATTTAGCTAAGTCAGCCAAAACAAATAGTGAGAAGATGAATGTTAAGTTAGAAATTAAAAGTGAAATATTATAGCAGACCCTGAAGAAATTCAGAGGCACATACATACTTTTAAAAGTCTATATTTGTCTATACTGGAAAGTTTAAAAGAAATAGATGAATCTCCAGATGTGTATGACCAATCACAATTAAAATTAACTCAAGATGAAGCAAATAATTTAAACAGACTCATGGCAACAAACAATAGGAAAGCAATAGCCGGGCAGTGGTGACACATGCCTTTAATCCCAGCACTCGGGAGGCAGAGGCAGGCGGATTTCTGAGTTCAAGGCCAGCCTGGTCTACAAAGTGAGTTCCAGGACAGCCAGGGCTACATAGAGAAACCCTGTCTCGAAAAACCAAAAAAGAAAAAAAAAAAAAAAAAAGGAAAGCAATAACTTAAAATTCCCCAACTTTAAAAAGCCCCAGGTCAGATGGATCCAATATAGGATTCTACCGAACCATCAGAGAACTAAGACTAATAATCATCAAGTTATTCCATAAAACATAAAAGGAAGGAACACTTCCAAATTCTTTCTGTAAAGCTATCACTCTGATGCTAAAAACCAGATAAAGACTTAAAGAATATAAATATTAGTTCCATGCCAAAGCCATGGCCTATTTAACAAAGACTTAGCTGCAGGGATGGGGCAACAACCATCAAGTTGTTGGTCAGTGGAGTCAAGGAGACTTCTAAAATAAATAGGCTCTTCTCATTGCCCTTGGTCACCTCCCAGAAGTTGAATATAAGATCCCGTTGCTGAAGACATCACATACTTCGGATACAAAACTTGAAGGAATCAGGACGAAACTGGCCTGGAAGCTTCCCTGAGATATATGATCCGAAGATATTATGTGAGGTGCCAAGGGAGAGTATCAGCCAGGATCCCCACCAGCAGTAAAGCCTACAGGCCACAATGAGCAAAACAGCCAGACGTCCCTAAGGGCCATCTGGTGGTAGCTGTCAATTTTCTACTTGAATTTAAGGAACCTTGGTAAGAGCTAGCTCATGCCTGGGACTGTACTTAGTCCATTACCTGTGGCTGGCGAGGCCAAGAGCCTAAGAGGAAAGCTGACTACTGTCATTTTCCTAATCCAGGATGATTTCTACCCATATTAACTATCCTTCTTATCATATCTGAGTGTTGCTATCACCCTTTCGCAGCATATGGAAACCATTATAGCAATCCACTACTGGTCCAAACGCAGAGAAGAATAGACAGTGCTGTACCCAACCATAACTGATACGTCTACACTGCAGCTCCTACACTTAAGACTCAGGAAACATTGTGGAAAATGGGGAGGGTGGTGTTCAGAGCCAAAGGACCAGAATACCTGCGGTGAGATAGTGTTTTCTATATGTATGACAGGGGTAGGGGGTGGGGGGACTACATCCATGACATCTCAAAAATTCAGTTGCTTTGTGTTTCTTGTGCCTTTTTCTTTGGCTCTTTTTTCCCTGTTTTTTTGTTTTTATTTATCTTATCTTAATATCATTTTAGGTGCCTGTTTGTATGAGAGAGAGAGAGAGAGAGAGAGAGACAGACAGACAGAGACAGAGACAGAGACAGAGACAGAGACAGAGAGAGACAGAGAGAGGATTGTTTCGGGTGAATGGGGAAGTGAAGAGGAGAACCTGAGAGGAGGTGGGGGAGGGGAAACAGTCAGAATGCAGTGCATAGGGGAAAAAAAAAATCTATTGCTGGGCAGTGGTGGCGCACACCTTTAATCCCAGCACTTGAGAGGCAGAGGCAGGTGGATTTCTGAGTTCGAGGCCAGCCTGGTCTACAGAGTGAGTTCCAGGACAGCTAGGGCTACTCAGAGAAACCCTGTCTCAAAAAAAAAAAATCTATTTTCCATTTTTAAAATGTTGTAAAGGAGAGAAATATATATATAATTGTCTAAACAAGACCATACAATGGCAGTCCCTACTGACATGCCAATGTGGACTGGAGAAACTCCACAAGGCCTTTCCCCTAAATGAAGAGCTATAAGCAACTGGTGACTATAAAAAGCGGCAGAATCATTCTTCTCTAGGCTAAATCCTCCTGACAGGTTATCCAGTCCTAACTGGCCAACCAAAAACACATGCACATAACAGCAGCACCACACAGCCTGAGCAGGCTGTGTGTATGTGGGGTGTGTGTGTGTGTGTGTGTGTGTGTAAAAGAGAGAAAGAGTGTGTGTTAATTTAAAGGAGGTCATAAATTTTTGAAAGACCAGGAAGTACATGGGAGGAGCTGGAGGGAGAGAGAGAGGAGGAGATGATGCAAACACAGTACTCATATATAAAATCCTTACAAAGTAATTTAAATCTAAACACAATGGGTGGGGTAGAACATGAATCTGGGGTGAGAAAGAGAGGAGAAGGTGGACCACAGGAAAATAGGAGAAAAGGTTGGGAGTGCATATGATCAAAGTGTACTGTGTGAAATTCTTGAAGACCTAATAAAAATCACATACCAATTCCTTTCATGAACATAAACAGAAAAAAATCTTAATAAAATAATTACAAGTGAAATCCAAGAGCTCACCAAAAAAATATGTGTGTGTGTTTGTGTGTGTGTGTATATATATGTGTGTGTCTATGTGTGTGTTTGTGTGTGTATATATGTGTATGTGTGTGTATATGTGTGTATGTGTATATATGTGTGTGTATGTGTGTGTATATGTGTGTATATGTGTGTGTATGTGTATATGTGTGTGTGTATATGTATATGTGTGTGGTGTTTGTGTGTGTGTATGTGTATATATGTGTGTGTGTTTATGTGTGTTTGTGTGTGTATGTGTTTATGTGTGTGTGTGTGTGTGTGTGTGTGTATATACATATAATCTACAATAGGTTGGCTTCCCCTCAAAGATTTAGGGATAGACAGTCCAACATACAATAAAATAATCCACCACATAGATAGACTCAAGGACAAAACAACATAACCATTTCATTAGAAAAGTCCTTAGACAAAAATCCAACACTCCTTCATGATACAAGTCCTGGAGAATTTAGGACTATGGGGGACATACTTCAAATATAGCTAAAGACAATGCACAAGGAACTCCCCGCCAGCATTACACTAGATGAAGAAAAGCTCAAAGCATTGTCAGTAGCAAGCCAAGGACATCCACTCCCCTGCAATGTGGTGTTTGAGTCTTGCCTAGAGCAGTAAAGCAAGAGGAGATAAACAGGATACAGATAGGAAAGGAAGTTAGAGTATTCTTGTGCATATTGTATGCATAAAAGGCCATAAAGACTGCATGAGAAAACTCCAACAGCTTATAAACACATGCAGCAAAGTAGCAGGACATGAAATTAATCCATATAAAGCCAGCCAGCCAGGCCCATTGCACACGGAGGGAGCCGGACTAGAGGGAGGGAAGCTAAATCAGACAGGAGGGTGCAGGCAGGATCTTAGTCTGTGGTGCAGGCGGGATCATGGTTGGCTGAGTGTGTGGACAAAGATCACAAACCCAGAAACAGCTTGGACAGCTTGGAGAAACTGGTTGTTTATTGGACAGGGGAGAAAGGGGTATTTGTGACCCTGGGGAGGTGATCAGGGTCTCCGGGGCAAGGTGTGTGTGGCTGTGCATCATTGGCCAGGATAGGGATGTTGGGAGATGCTGCATCTGCATTCTCAGGGGCTTAGGGTTGGGGTGGGGGACCGTATAAGATCAAACAAGGATCAAGCCTGGTAGCTGTCAGGGTAATAAATCCTTACCAGGGTTGATAGTGGGAAAGACTACTGTATGGCTCCAGGTTTGGAATGGAGAGGCAGTCAACTCCTGCCATCCTCATCTGAGGTATCTGGGATTGAATCTATCCTCAGCCCTGTAATCCTGGGCCATTATGGTCCTACAACAAAAAAAAATCAACTATTGGTATTGCCTCGTGCTAATCATGAACATATTGAGAAAGAAATCAGGAAACTCAGGAAACAATTCCATTCGTGATGGCATCAAAAAATCATGAAGTAAATCTAATCAAGGAGATGAGCGGCTTATGCAGCAAAAAAATTGAAGCACAGAAGAAGGAACCAGGAGATGGATGGACCTCACATACGCACAAATCGGTAGCATTGATAAAGGGAAAGCAGCCATCTTCCTGAAAGCAATCAACAGATTCAGCACAGTCTTCATCTAAATCCCAATGCAATGTTTCACAGAAATTGAAAAAACAATCTTAACCTCAGTTTCGCCTGCAACTCTTATCATGGACTGTAACATCCAGCCCCCAAGGGCCTGGAATGCCATCAGCCTCATGAGAGGGGTGGAGGAGGGGGAGGGAGCACTGTTTCCTTACTAGTCACAACACAGGGTTGGGTCTTAGTTATGACACATAATTGTGGGGGTTTTTTCCCCCACTTCAGAATTGTTTTGTTTACTATAATATGTTTTATGTTTATAAAGGTTTGCATTTCATTTTGGTGGTTAACTTAAAACAATTTAAAATGGTATTTTGTCTTTTTTTTTTCCTATTAGTCATGTCAAATTTTAGTTAATACTACCTTCTTCTTAGTTTGGATTTTATGGCCATGAAAAAAAAAAAAATCCATGACCAAGACAACTCTTATAAGGACAACATTTAATTGGAGCTGGCTGAACCAAGGTTCAGAGGTTCAGTCCATTATCATCAAGGCAGGAGCATGGCAGCATCCAGGCAGACATGGTGCAGGAGGAGCTGAGGGTTCTACATCTTGAGTCAAAGGCAGTCAGGAAGAGAGTCTTCTCTGCACTGGGAGGAGATAAACTAGGAAATCTCAAAGCCTGCCTACACAGTGACCACTTCCTCCAACAAGGCCACACCCACTCCAATAAGGCCACGCCTCCTAATACTGCCACTTCCCTAGGGCAAGCATATTCAAACCACCACACCTTTATTCTTGTTTATATTTGCATATACTTAACTGTGTGCATCGGATTATCACTTTGAATTCCTCTCTTCAGGGCCATATATTTTCCTTACCTCCTTGTTGTTGGGCTTGGATATGTGAACTGAACTAGCCAATGAAATCTTAGCAGGTGAGACGCGAGAAGCCTGAAGTGTGTTTTTGCTCGACGACTTCTCCTATGTCCATGTCTTGTGCTGTCAGAGGACCTTCCTGTGTGCGGCCTAATCCAGAACTAATGAGTGTGGCTATGTAAACTCAGCCCACGATTGGCAGCCAAATACAGATGGCCTGCAGCCTGAGGCAAAGCAGCCCAGCATCTCTACTTTGGATGAGCCCAAACCGATGACAGATGGGTCAGTGTAAGAAGGAGCACTTCTCAATTGGCTGTTACACAGCAAAAGCCAGATGCTATTTTTGTGCTCCTCCTCTTAGCCAGTTCTAAATATATTTTTACACCCAACTATGACATAAAAGGAACATTTTTTTCTCTTATTTTCATTACATTTTCCTCTCCTGTTCGTTGTAAGTTTCATCATTTCTATAGTTTTACAAGATGTTGTATTTACAGCCAATTCTGCCACCTAAATACTCACATGATTATTAGTCTTCATCAATAGGGCTGTCTAATGCTCGCCACAAGTCTTGGCAGACAATTTCTTTAATGTCTTGGTTGGATAAAGTTTGCTGTTTTTATTTTCCTACAAGAGGACTCAAGAAACGGAAACTCTTGAGCTCTTGTGCTTTTGAAATGGTCTTGCTGTAGTTTTTTTATGTAACAGGATTTTGTTTGGTGTTGTTTGATTAGGTTTTGTTGTTGTTGTTGCTTTGACTATAAAAATCAGTTTATAAAATTCAGTGCTTCATGTTTGTTTTCCTTAAACCTGAAGCTGAATGCCCTTGAGAAATCTAAAGTCAACCCAAGGACAAACAAAACAAGTTCCCACGTGCGAGAGAAGAGCCAGAGTCTTCCCATGGGACATGCTGGGCTCCTTCAGTCACAGCTCCTTGCTCAATAACAAAGGCCATGTGTTCCCTTCCTTACACATAAGATGTGTTTGGGACAGTAGGTAGAGTTACCTGTCACTTCAGGAAGGCATTTTGGGTGTTTTGGGTTTTTTTTCCTTTTGTTTTGTTTTATGTCTCTTTTGTTTGTTTGTTTGGTATATTCTTTGGGGCCTCCAGTTATGCATGGTATCTAACTCAGAAAATTGCTCTCCCACTGAACCACACTCCCTAGGGTGGTTTGACTAGCCTTGCCCCATGAAAAGTGGCACTATCAGAAGGTGTAGCCTTGTTGGAATAGGTGCGGCCTTGTTAGAAGTGTGTCACTGTGTAGGTGGGCTTTGAGGGCTCCTAGGCTCAAGCTCCACCCAGCACAGAAGAGAGCTTTCTCCTTGGACACCTGCAGAACAAGATGTAGAACTCTCAGCTCCTCCAGCACCAAGTCTACCTGCACAATGCCGTGTTTCCCCAGACGATGATAATGGACTGAACCTCTGAAACTGTAAGCCAGCCCCATTTAAACATTTTACTCTAGGAGAGTTACTTTGATCACGGTGTCTCTTCCCAGCAATCGAAACCCTAAGACACTCAACTGCTATCTAACCTTTAATCTCACACCCCCTTTATTTATGTTTTATTCGTTCAGTCTTACCACCCCAGGATCTGTAGACTTCACAGACCTCTCAGTGTGTTTTGTGGTATTTGTTAACATTTGTTCTCCTTCTCGTTGTGTTTGTAGGATGGTTTCGATGTGTCTTCTTTTTTTTTCCTCTGACTTTTGGCAGGCCCCATTGTGTCCTCTGCCTCGCAGCTCCACTTCTGAGTGGCTTCACATTGGATGTTGATGAAGGTGGATGTTTCCTCACGCATTTACTCTGTGACAGATGTTTGTGTGCAATTTGAATCTGCCCTGTGCCTATTGTAATACTAAGTGCTCTTTATTGATAAAATCTGCTGCTTCTTTCCCCCTTTTCATCCCTGTCGTTTCTTCAAAACGATAGTTCTAGTGTTTTCCCCCTTGTCTGTTGTGTAATGCATTCCATTCTTGTCACAGCAGTGATTCTCTGAGTCAAGTGTCTTATGAAATTGCTGTAGATAGAGAGGCCAGGGTCAGACTGCAATTAATTTGACTCAAAGGTTGTCCTTTCGCTTGGTACAGACTATACCATTGCTTCTGTCTCAGTAAGGGTTTTACTGCTGTGAACAGACACCATGACCAAGGCAAGTCTTATAAAGACAACATTTCATTAGGGCTGACTTACAAGTTCAGAGGTTCAATCCAGTATCATCAAGGTGGAAGCATGGCAGCATCCAGGCAGGCATGGTTGCAGGAGGAGCTGAGAGTTCTACATCTTCATCTGAAGGCTACTAGGAGAAGACTGGCTTCCAGGCAGCTAGAATGAGGGTCTTAAGGCCCACACACACAGTGACACACCTACTCCAACAAGGCCACACCTACCCCAAACAGGGCAGCAACACCTTCTAACAGTGCCATTCTCTGGACCAAGCATATACAAACCATCACAGCTTTTATAAGTAGACCATCTTAGTGTGTTTCCACGTGAGGCCTGGTATGAGCAGCAGTATGTTTCTGTATGCTTTTTCTGCTGCTGCTTTTTCTGCTGCTGCTGCTGCTGCTACTGCTACTGCTGCTGCTGCTGCTGCAGTGTGTTACGCATCCATACCTGTACCATGGCGGGATGTCAGACGACTGTAGTACCCCACTCCTTGATGTTAGACTTAACCATGCAATTTCCTTTCAGCTCATGAGCTGTGGGTAGGCAAGCCAGGATGAGGGGCATGAGCTGCATGTGTTGTTCAGCTTACTGTCTTGATTCTTGGTTTTCTGAGAAGATCAAGCCTGGAGCACATTGCTTTCAGGAAGTTGGGATCCACACAGAGTTAACCACCACTAAACCCCTCAGTCTGGAGTCTGATTAAACTTAGAATAGTCTAGGCAGATCAGCTCCAGCCACCTGGAAGGCATGGAGATAGGAAATGTTGTTGAGTTGATTGAGCCTGCAGATGTTTGTTATATAGCAAGACATGACTAATCCATCCAGAGTCCTCACTTCTCAAGTCTGGGATGGGGGCACTTTATCTACCATTGTGCATACCCTATTTTCTTAATCTCTTTTCAGTGAAAGGACATAGTGATTTCCCTCTGGACCCAGTATCTTAGTGAGTTCTTCCTGTTTTTGGCTGCTTCCTTTCACATAGCTTCTGTCACAGGGGTCCTTAGAAAACAACCCTCCATATGTCTTCTAGCTTCACTGAAGTCTAAGTCTTTACTCCCTGCTCCCTGTATTGCTTCGAGTGGCTTCAAAACAGAAGGGCTGATTATCATCTATTTTCAATGAATATTTGCCTTCCTTCTAGAATAAAAAGGTAGTACAGAGATTCAAAACAGCATGAGCTTTTGAAATCAGACAAACTTGGATCAAATCCTGGTCTAGCACCAAGGTACGTGAATTTGATAGACTTGCTTTAATCTCCCTGGGTTTCTGTGTGTTCCCTCGATTTATGAAGCTCTGGCAACAGTTGTCTCAAAGAATCACAGGAAAGAACACCTTAAGAAAATTGGTGTGAAACTATGGACAGCTTCCAACAGCACAAATAATGATGGGGATGCCATGTGGTGATGATTTCACTGGGCGGTAATGGCGAGGGAACAAATGTCCAGGCAGAGGGTTTGAAGCTTGAGGGTAATAGGTGGGAACAACACTAAGTACGTCTCAGAAATCTGCACTGGAGCAGCTAGACTTACTGATTCTTCCTGGAGCTCAGAATGCAACTTTGTTTCTAACGGTTGGTCCCTCTTCTCTGATTTGCAATTTTTCTCGGCTCTCAGCTTCTCACGGCCTCGGTTCTGGGGATGGAGCAGGTGGTTCAAGTGAAGCCAGTTAGTACCACCTCATTGCCTGAGCACTGTCCCCTGGTTCGCTGGTGAGGGCATGGCTCATTTAACACCAGTGGGATCGTAGATATTCGCAGGCAGCTTCAGGAAAGCAAGAGTTTAATCTTCTGAGATGTATAAAAGCAGACATCCGAATCACATCCCAGGAGATCCTGGCAATCCTCTCATAGCTGACGATAAAAGGGAAGTGGTTTTAGGATGGGGCTGGCAGAGCAGAGAAGAAACTCGAAGAGAAAAATACTCTAGTGCTCAATGATCCCTGGGCAGCTCCATCAAACCAGCGCTGAGGTCCTCCTCTAGCTGCAGTGGGACCTGTGCTTATACACTGTGCAATTATGTAAGCCAGTTAGCCTGTTGCTTAACTCACTTAAGCCCATTTGAATTCAATTTTGTTGTTGTTGCCTGCAGCTGAATGGATCCCACCTTGTTACCAGATAGATAGCAAAGCTTCTACATTAGTCCATCCCCTGTTACTTAATAAACCACCTGACACTGGATGCTTTTACACATAAAAGATGGGAGGCCAGGGAGATGGCTTAATTGTGGGGAGCGGGTGTGGCGGCAGTCCCAAAGGCGCCAGGGACTGCAGCTAAGTCGTATGACTTGTACCTGACTTCCTCATATAAACCACAAACATCGTGAGAGCTGCGCAGGTGTACCAGGTTACTGGTGAAGTCATTTTGGTGGAGATATGCCCCTGCTGCCCTGATTAGCTGAAGCTGCGTACCTGGTGAGGTGATGTGGCCTGCTGTGAGTGGATGGGAACTGATAGTATATAAGAGTGAGAGGCCCAGGGCTCGGGGTCTTTCGCCTACACAGTCAATGCTCTCCCAATAAACGTGTGCAGAAGGATCCTATTGTGGTGTCTTTCTTGCTGGCGAGTCAGGCGTCCCACACTTAATGGGCAAGGTACTCGGGACATAAACATGAGGACCTGAGCTTAGACGCTCAGCATCTATGTAACACTCGAGTGTGGTGGTACACACCTATAACCCCAGGTCTGAAGGGTGAAGACAGGAAGATGCCAAGGGCTCGTTGCCCAGCCAGTATAGTCTTCTTGGCTGGTTCCAGACCAGTGAGAGATTTTCGTCCCCTACCCCCAATGAAAGTAGATTAAGTAGATGGAATGGAAGAACAACACTCAGCGTTCTTCTCTGGCCTCCAAACATGTGTACTCACGTAAGCACACACACACACACACACACACACACACACACCAATTTCCAGCATTCAGAGCTTTCTTTCCCTTTAAGAATTAATGGTAACTATGATCTTTTTTTAAAATCCTCTCTTGTCCCAGGTGAAATAGGGATTCTCGTCTTCTGGGTGGGGCACGAGGACACAAAGTAGTAAGACCACTCCTGCTGGGGAAGTGGTTGGGAGAGCTGAACAAGGCCAATTGACTGAGCACTGGCTTGTGTTCTCTGTACCGACCCCTTCACCTCCTGTAAAAGCGTGGTACCGACACTCAATCCCTACCCCCCCACACACACCTTAAAGGGCTTACCACAAAGGAGCATCCTTTAGCTTTGCAACCCAGATTGCATTTACCATTCACCTCCTGTGCCCACCACCTCCACCCCCTGAAATTGCCCCCTGAAAGGAGAATACTCAAGAGACACTTTCCAATTTCCAAAGCAAAGGACTTGATGTTTGTGTAGCTGGTATAGTCACTAGTATAATGTGCATATATTTGGATATATATTAATTAATATGTGTATATGTAATATATTAATTGCTATATTTATGTGTAAATATACATATATTAATCAACGGATTAAACATAGTTATGCTTGACCCAACTGTCAGCATAGGTGGCCAGATGCCTAGCTTTCACGGCAAATGAGGCACCAGGGCTGTGTCATCGAGGGTCATCTTATCAGGGCTGCACCCACCTGAATACATGCTTCTCTATGGCTGGTCCTGTATTAGTCTCTCTATGTGCAGAATACAGACAGAAACATTCTTCCTGGGTGTTTCTCCCAGTTAAGGGAGCTGCTTCAAACCTCTGCCTCCCATCGTGAAGCTTGCTGGGGACTCAACTCTTCAATGTCCACCACCACAGTTCTCTTAGTCAGCTATGGTCTGAAGTCTGTGGAAGGAAGAATTCAACCAACAGTCCATGATTCCCCCTGGAACTCCCTCCCCCAGCTCCTGAATAGCTTTTACAGAGGAGTAGGTGGGTCACAGAATCGGGCAAATGGTGCCTTACAGACCAAGAGGAACACCCCATCTTCAGACCTCAGTTGGCCTCTTACCTCATCCTTCTCAGCCTTAGCTGGTCCAGAGGAAATTCTGCCCTTTCCCAGACCTCAGTCACACCTACTTCCTGGTCCCTGGATGATTGACAGTCAGAAAGCCCACATTCTTTCTCTCTTATCTACCTAGAGGTTGATGGTGGCAAATTTCCTGCTTCATGGGATGTGTCATGATATATTGTCACATCCTAATGCTATGTCACATTATTTCCTTGGACACTGAATTCTGAGAGACAGCGGTAGGAGAAGGGAACCATGCGATGTGACGATTTCAAAGATTTACCCTGGGCACTGTATAAGAAAACGTTTTCCAAAGTGTCTGACACTGGGTCTGACTGACACAAAGCACCAGCAAGTGTCACCTCTCTTCCCTGTGTGTCACACAAGTTCATTTCCCTTGAAACTAAGACTTCTCTTCTAGTTGCCCTTGACTTCCAATGTCACCGTTCTCCATCCCATACCCCATTGCTAATCCTCCCCGCCCGCCTCCGCCTACGTCCCTTTTGTTCCCACTAAAGATGGCTTTGCTTTTTCACCTGTTTAAGTCTTCCTGCCTCCCACACTGATGAATTCAGTTAGACTGAAGAAAAAAAAAAAAGGCCTCTTCCTCCATAAAACCCCAATTAATCAATCATTCAAGACTGAGCAATTTGGGGTGATGGTATTTAGTGGGAAGAACAGCTCCAGTGCTGTCAGGCCTAGGATGTGACACTAAGAGCAGAGAGACCTAAGAGGAGTAATTTGACTTTTTTCATATCTCAGTTTGCTCACTCACACTACCTTAACTCTTAAGACCGGTAAGAGTGAAAATTACCTGAAACCTCAGGGCAAAGATGGCCAGGTGATCGTCAGTATAAACTAAGGATGCCTGTTCATACCAGCAAGCATCCCTTTAAATCCAAAATACCCACAGTAAAACAAGAAAATAATACACAACAACACAGAGCACACAACAATTGTAAACAGACACGTGCAAAGAATGTCCAATCTGCTCACTTCCCTGCCTTTCCAGCTAACTGTGGGCAGGAATTTAGTGCTGGTCACACGGGGGACCAAGCAGAAGATGGTAGACCGTAAAACCCCTGAAGTCCAACCCCATAAGACAGACAAGCTCAAAGGCATCTATTTCTAGAGCAGCTCTCATGTGCACACCATCAGTGGCCTGCTGTCACCCAAGTATGTCTTCTTTATGGTCAGGGCATGGTCCATGTATAATGCCTTGGTCTAACATTGTTAACAATTCCTAAATCACTGTGAGGAATGCTTGGGTCTTGTGACCAAATTCAACCTTCAAAGCAGCATGATCACAAAGCAACCTTCCCTGGTATTTTTCCTTTGACCTAAACGCACACCATTCCCAGAGCATCCCGGATGCTGCCTGTAGGGAACAGAAGGGCCAGATGGACATTACAGGGTTCAACTCTCTGACCCCACTCAACACCATAGGACTTGACCTCTTGTTCTGCCTGGCTGAGAAATAGATCCCAGAGCCAAGCGAAGTGTGCTTGCTTTGTCGCGTGTGAGGATCTGCCTTCTACCTTGTCGCTTTTTTTCTTCTCAAACCTTTGGTTTTATCATCTCTTTGGTTTCTGTTTCTTGTCAGATGCAGAAATGTCTCTTCCCTCAACCTACTGAAGTCTTCCATTCTGGCCTGTGTGGCTTTTATTGTCTGTCACACGAACAGACAAATGTGGGTTTCTAGCAACATTTCCTACTTTCTGTTAAGCACCATCAACCACACCCATCCCCATCTCCAACCCCAACCCCACCCCGTCCCCTGTCTCCCACGCCCACCCACCCCTCACACAATTGAAAAGAAAAATAATCTACTTGTGTGAAGTAGCTCATTTGTTTTGGGAGAAAAACCAACAGGTCATATTTAGTGTCCTGAATAAATTGTTGTCCT
Source organism: Mus caroli (assembly GCF_978045245.1). Taxonomy (NCBI): domain Eukaryota; kingdom Metazoa; phylum Chordata; class Mammalia; order Rodentia; family Muridae; genus Mus; species Mus caroli. The sequence continues at coordinate 66,332,788 of NW_028227270.1, read as the reverse complement.
ATTAGAAAGAATGGCCTAAGATCATGACAAAATTAACTAGAAATTTAAAAACAGATATATAACCCCACCCCCCAAAAAATCTTAAAAGAGAACTTTCTAAATATTACAAAGATGAAGTCTCAATCAAAGTTAAACACAGTTAAAGCTAAAGGGGAAATGAGATTATCAGATCATGTGGGTTACACAAACACTACTTACTGTTCCACTACACTATTCTGTTAAATTGCTCTGGGAAAGGAATGAAGAAATAAATTGACTTCTAATGACATTCTGCTGCACTCATAGATCAGTGCCTTGCTCAGCCATCATCAGAGAAGCATCTTCCTGTCCCAGATGGAACAATACAGAGACCCACAGCTGGCAATGTGCAGAGAATGAGAGACTTTGGGATACTCAGCCCTAAATGGGATGTCTTCATCAAATCCCTCCTCTTAGGGCTCAAGGAACCCTGTGGAAGAGGAGATAGAAACAGTGTAGGAGCCAGAGGGGACCGAGGACACCAAGGACACAAGGCAGGCCTGACGGACATAAACTCACAGAGACTGTGGCAGCATCCACAGGACCTACACAGGTCTAAGGCAAATGGGATCCCAGCACTGAGAGGGGACACAAACTCCTGCCCCTAACCCAGGAGCCATCACCAACTGATTCATGAATGAAAAATTAGTTTTCTCCATTGGCATCTCACTAGGTATACAAACCACTCCTAAACAGCAGGCCCCAGGCCCACCACTACATAGCCATAGTGGACCCAAAATGAACTTAGTGGTGTTTGGGGAGGTCTTTATCACACAATGCTTTGACAGGGATTTTTTTCTCACAGCTCTTTTGATATGATGGCTTCTAGTAATGCATTTCTATGAGATTTCTGTGTGCAGTAGTGTGCCTCTCTGTGTCTGCATGTATTTCTCTCTGTGTCTTTGGTTCATTGCCTTCTGTTTGTGAGTTTGTCTTGTCCTGTTCCTGTTTGTTTGTTTGTTTGTTTGTTTTATCATATTTTATTATTATCTTTGTGGTGTCTGTTTGTTCTGTAACAAGGGAGAGAACGAAGGGATGGGAGGGAAGGGGAGGAGAATGGGGGGAGGGAGTTGTGGGGAAACATAATCAAAATTTCTGATGTACGAAAAAAATCTATTTTCAATAAAAGAAAAAAATGTAGGCTACAGAAAACACAGTAGTTGGGGGGGTCTGTAAATGTAACTAGATGCCACTAAGAAAGGAAAGAACTGAAGTCAAAAACTTAGTGCTCCCCCTTGGGAGAGAAGGCAAGAAGGAAGCATGGAATCAGAAATCAATGAAATAAAAAACGACAAGCAAAGATAAAAATCAAAAGCTGGGTCTCTGAAAGAAGCAGTAAAACTAATGAATCTAAACTAAGGAGGAAGGCTCACACTGCAATATCCGAACTGTAAAAATGATTTCCTGACTGGTTCCCTGAAAACTCAAGGGATAGCCAAAACTCTGACAGCCCCATGTCTAAAGAACTCACCTAGATAAAAAAGAAAGTCACCCGAAAGACATAAGCTACCAAGGTCACGTGGAGCCAAAGAGAAACCCTGCATTTGCTGTTTTAAAATAAAAAAAAATGAATAACTAAGTGTTAGGAAGGTGGCTCAGTGTTGGTGCACACCTACTATGTGGCTGGGAAGGTGGCTCAGTGTTGGTGTACACCTACTATGTGGCTGGGAAGATGGCTGAGTGTTGGTGTATGCCTACTATGTGAGAGACCCTGAATTATTAAATCCTCTCTCTCTCTCTCTCTCTCTCTCTCTCTCTCTCTCTCTCTCTCTCTCTCAAACACACACACACACAACCTTCTTCAGGAGAAATGGTGCCAGTTCAGAAGACAGAAGCAGAAGGGACAGTTATTACAATGGCTATCATCCTGAAGATAAAGAAACACTGAGGGAAAATCTGGATGAAAGGAAACATGGCCACCTACTCTTCTACTCTCCATCTCCTCATGAACAAACACAAAAATCCTCAGACCATTAGCAAGTCAAATCCAACAGGACAGGAATTTCTTCCATGACAACTACACAGGACTCAGCGTTCAAGAATCACACTCAACTGTAACCCAGCGCACCAACTGCAAAAGAAGAAAGACTGATAATAATAGCAAGTGATTGCTCAAAGCATTTTATTAAATCTACCAGACATTTATGATTTGAAAAACTCTTAGCCAGCCAGGAACAGTTTGAGGACTCCTCAACTTGGCAAAACTAAGACTCTGAAGACGAACCGTACAAGACATCATCTGAGTGGCTCCCGAGCGGATGGCTCCCTCAGGACGGTGCAGGAGTTCCGTTCCAATGCCCACGTTAAACATCCTCTTGGAAACCATAGGGAGTTCAATAAATCCAGAGCAGCAAATGCAAGGCACACAACTTGGCAAGTAAGAAACGAAATTATCACTTTTCACAGATGATGTGGTAGTCTGCATTCAAGAACTTAAACAGAAAGGCTGGAGGGGCAACTCAGTGGGTGAGATGAAGACCTGAGTTCATGTAAAAAAAAAAAAAAAAAAAAAAAAAAAAACCCAGGTGTGGCTGTGTATGTGTCTGAAACCACCAGACTCTGGAAAACAGAGACAGGATAGTGGAGCCATGAGCTCAGTTCCAGGTTGAGAAAGACTCTACCTCAAGGAACAAGGGAAAGTGACAGAGCAGGATACCTGCTGTAAGCATGCATCAGCACACACACATGCGAAAACATATACGCACATACTCACATGTACAGCACACATGCATATACACACATGTGCATACATACATACATGGCATACACACATGCACGTACATACATGCTAATATACTCATGTGCACATATACATGGCATTCACACATGTACATACACATGCACATACACCACTGTATGCAAATAATAAACACACACATTCAAAGAAAGGGAGGATAATTTAGGCACTCAAAAAAAATTTTTTTTTTTTTTGGTTTTTTTCCAAGATAGGGTTTCTCTGTGTAGCCCTGGCTATCCTGGAACTCACTCTGTGGACCAGGCTGGCCTTGAACTCAGAAATCTGCCTGCCTCTGCATCTCAAGTTCTGGGTTTAAAGGCATGTGCCACCACTAATACCAATTTTCTCAACTTGATCTGTACACTTAATGTAATCAAAACTCAAAGGTGCAGCCAAAAAAAAAAAAAAATTGTAGACACCATCAAAGATATCCTGTTGTCTACATGGAAACAAATGAGACCCAGAAAAACAAAAACTATGAAAGAGCAAAGTTGAAAGACCCACATGACAGTTTCCAGAGGTGCTTCAAGAGCCATATAGCAGGATATCATGACACTGAGAAACAAACCAGGAGATAGGATAAGGACAGAGACAGACCCACATCAGTGTCGTCAACTGATCTGTGACATGGGTGCAAGGACAATTTACTTTATTTTGCTTTGTGTTTGCTTTGTTTTAATTTTGAAATTGTATTTGTATTTTATGTATATGAATGTTTTGCCTGCATGTCTGTGCACCATGCGCATGCAGTATCCACATTGGCCAGAAGAGGGCATCAGATCCTTAGGACTGGAATTACATCACAACCTGTCTTCAAAAGTGATGAGAATTGGACCCGGGTCCTCTGGGATAGCAGCCATGGCTCTTATCCAATGAGCCATCTCTCCAGCTCTGTGTTTTGACATACAGTGTTGGAACATAAGGGTTGACAGATATAAAAACAGTCTAGACCCAAGTCTTACAACGTACACAGAACTTACCTTAGAATGGTTTTCTGTATAACCTATATGTGAAATATAAAGCTATAAAGGCATCTAGAACAAAGTATAGGAGGGGCATACATACCATTGGCTTTGATGATGAGTTTTAAATGCAATGCCAAAGAAATGCCATGAAGGAAAACATGAATGAGCTTGGGCTGGGCAGACAACTTAGGAAAGTGCTCACCATGAGGACCTGAGTTCAAATCTCTAGCACTTCCATAAAAATCTGGGCATGGTGTCCCGTCTCACTGCTGGAGGTGGGCTCTGTAAGTTCCCTCTCCCTACTGTTGGGCATTTCATCAAAGATCCCTCCCTGTGAGTCCTGGGAGTCTCTCACCTCCCAGGTCTCTGGTGCATTCTGGGGGGTCCCCCCCCACCTCCTATTTCCTGAGGTTGCCTGTTTACATTCTTTCTGCAGGCCCTCAGGGCTTCAGTCCTTTTCCCTCACGCAGTACCAGGTCAGGTTCCCCTTCCCCAACCCCCCAAACCTGGGGTTGCCATCCCACAGTCATACCTCTGACCCATAATTGTTTCTGTCTGAAAGAATTACAGGGATGGAAATGGAGAGGAGCCTGAGGAAAAGAAGATCCAGCAACAGGCCCAAAGTGGGATCCAGCTCAAGGTTCCAAGGCCTGACACTATTGCTGAGGCTATGGAGCACTCACAAAAAGGTATCTATCATGACTGCATTTGGGAAGACCCAACAAGCAACTGAAAGGGTCAGATGCAGATATTTACACCCAACCAATGGACAGAAGCAGCTGACCCCTGTTGTTGAATTAGGGAAGGCTGAAAGAAGCTGAGGTGAAGGGTGATCTTGTAGGAGGACCAGAAGTCTTAATTAATCCGGACCCCCAAGAATTTCAAACACTGGATCACCAAACAGACAGCATACACCAGCTGATATGAGGGCCCCAACACACATACAGTAGAGGTCATCCACGTCTATGTGCATTCAGAGATGATGCACCTAAGCCTCAAGAGACTGGAGGCCCCAGGGAGTTTAGAGGTCAGGAGGGGTGGGGCATGGGGGCATCACTGTGGATACAGGGTGTGGTGGGGAGGAGGTGTGGGATGTAGAGCAGTTGGAGGGTGAATGGGGAGGGGTGGGGAATGGAATATAGAGTGTAAAAAATGAATTAAAAATTAAATTAAATTTTTAAAAAAACCAACAACAACAAAAGAATCTGAGCATGGCAGCTTACGTGTGCAGTCCTGTACTGGCTAGGTGGAGTCAGGAGTCAGGAGTCAGGAGAATCTGGGGCTTTGCCACTCTAGTTATATCTTCAAACCCCAGATCAATGAGAGACACTGTAACAAAACTAAGATGTCAAACAGCTGAAGAATTCCTGAGTAGGGCCTCCGTGGGAGGACGAATGCACACATGCCCATGCATTCCGCACACTGACAGCAGGATGGAAAAGGGAACTGAGGTATGAGAGAGAGAGAGAGAGAGAGAGAGAGAGAGAGAGAGAGAGAGAGAGAGAGAGAGAGAGAGAGGTGGTCCAGGAAATACACAGCTAATGTGGCACCCAAACTGCAGAGGGGCACCTAGAACTTGGGAAGGAAAACACACACACAAACAGGGGCAGGAGAGAGTCCAGCCATTACAAGCACTTGCTGATCTTCCAGAGGGACCCAGTTTTAGTTCCCAGAATCCAGGAGATGGTCCCCAAACATCCATAACTCTGGTTCTAGAAGATGAGGTGCGCTCTTCTGATGTCATGTGCGCCAAGACATGCTTGCAATGCTCAGACCCACATACCAGCAAAGCATGCATACACATAAAGTAAAATAAATGGATCTAAAAAAACAAAACAAAACAAAACAAAAAAACAACAACAACAACAACAAAAAAAAAAACCAGAAAAACTAGAAGGGCATATGATCCAGACTGACACTTCAACAAAAAAGACGGACAGAGGACGAGGGATCTGGAGTTGAAACAGTAGCAGAGAGCAGCACATAGCTATCAGTCTGACTGAAAAGGAGACACTGACGACAGCCGTTGCTGATGAGGGTGTGGAGAGACCAGAACCTTCCCTCACCAATGGTGGAAATGGAAAAGGGTGCTGCCACTTTGCAAGGCATTTAGGCAGATTTTTTCACAAAGCTGAACTTTCTTACACAGCACTGCCATGCTGCGTCACCCAGCTGGATCAAATCACCGCATCCACAAAAAAAAAAAAAAAAAAAAAAAAAAAAAAACCCTACATGTGAATATTTATAGCACTTGTTTTCATTGTCACCAAAGCCAAGAAGCATCCGGGCTGCCTGCCCTTTGGTGGCTGAAAGCTCTACATTGTGGAACGCTGCTGATGGAGAGAAGAGCACAACAGAGCCACACCAGACAGTGGTGAATCATAGACACACTTGATAAATGACTTAGTCAGGGTTTCTATTCCTGCACAAAACAGAATGACCAAGAAGCAAGTTGGGGAGGAAAGGGTTTATTCAGCTTACACTTCCACATTGCTGTTCATCACCAAAGGAAGTCAGGACTGGAACTCACACAGGGCAGGAACTTGGAGGCAGGAGCTGATGCAGAGGCCATGGAGGGATGTTACTTACTGGCTTGCTTCCCCTGGCTTGCTCAGCTTGCTTTCTTATAGAACCCAGGACTACCAGCCCAGGGATGGCACCACCCACAGTGGGCCCTCCCCACTTGATCACTAATTGAGAAAATGCCTTACAGCTGGATCTCATGGAGGCACTTCCTCAAGGGAGGCTCCTTTCTCTGTAATAACTCCAGCTTGTGTCAAGTTGACACACAAAACCAGCCAGTACAATAAATGAAAGAAACTGGTCTAAAAGCAGCTACATGGTGAACAGGTCCATTCATGTGCCAATCGAGAAAAGGCTGGACTGTAAAGAGTAAAAAGAGCTGTGGTTTCTAGAGGCAGGGAAGAGAGAAAGGTTGAATGGGCAAAGTAGAAATGTTTTCCTTGCATGCATGCCTAACCAGTTGCTTGCGTGGACTCTGGATCCCCTCAAACTGGAGTTACAGGTGACTGTGAGTGCCTTGTGGGTGACTGGAATTGAACTCGAGTCCTCTCGAAGAGCCTAATCTCTCAGCCATCTCTTTAGCTCCACGGTGTACTTCTAGGACTCTGAAGCTTTCTGCATGGCACAGTAATGCTAGACACAGTGTGAAGCCATTCTTCTGAACTTTGCCGAGCAGAATGTCCCTTAATGCGTGGAATTCCCTAAGGAGGTTGTTGTTTTAAAGGTCTAGGAACCCAAGGTGGGATTTAGTGGCATTGCAGACACTCGAAACAACTTTGTGAAGAGAAAATATGATGTAACATTGAAATCGATGGAATCTATAAGACTAAAAGCAAATGAAACCGCCCATAAGCCCATTGCACAAACACTTGACAAAGTGATCTCCACCATGGGATCAACCAGTGGCTCAATGTGGGGATTGAACAGTGAACTCTCACTGACTGGATGGAAGGAAGTGGGGACCAGGCTCTCCCATCTCAGAAGGGTGGGGATAGGAGAGGGGAGGGGTAAGAGTGGCCTGTGTGGCTGTGGGTTCCAGCTGAAGATGTCAGAAGAATGCAAATTTAACTGAACACATCTACCAATGTTTACAAGGTAAAATGTGCTTTCATGTGTGGATTTACAGGTTAGTACACATGTGTCTCCACTAGGCTGTCAGCTAAGACAGCCCAGAGTCCCTCTCAGCAATCAGCATGCACAGTGGGCAGAGCTCAGGGCCTCGGACTCCCTGGGAAGATGCCTAATGCAAGGGCTGGGACAGGAAATACTCAAGTCCAGCCTAAAGCATCTTACAGTGCCTGAAGTACAGAGGTTCAGGGGAACCCTCAATGACAGCCTCGTGGGAAAGGGCACTGGGGCAGCTGGCAGAACTCCCAGAGGTCAAGCTAACACTGAATATGAAAAGCAGGTAATATTGAACTATAATTCAATTAAAACTTAGATTTCCAAGACCCACGCTGACCTAAATAAGTAACGGATTAAATAAACATGTGAATATGCACATGTTTCCCACAGTCCTTCAGACACACAAAATGGTGTCTTTTAAAAAAAAATAAAGCATGGCTGGAGAGGTGGCTCAGTGGTTAAGAGTTCTGGCTGCTCTTCCAGAGGTCCCGAGTTCAATTCCCAGCAACCACGTGGTTGCTCACAACCATCTGTAATGGGATCTGATGGCCTCTTCTGGCAGATAGAGCACTTATACATAAAATAAATAAATAAATCTTAAAGAAAAGGCAAAGGGAAAAAAACTTTATTAAAAAAAATAAATAAGCAAAGTGTGGGAGGGGCAAGAGTAACGGCTCGGAAGAAAACCCAACAAATACTCTCTGCTGTGGGACCCAGGTGATAAGTAATGACTACAGTGTTTATTCTTAACCTTAACCTCTACACCCTTCTTCCTCAAAAACAATCCACAGTCTGATGGTGCAGACCCCACAAACCCCAGCCAAGAGTCAGTCTTCTGTGTCCAACCTTCATTTGTCTAGACTTCCAGGTCTCTGAACATTCCAAGACACTGTCAGAGCCTAAGGACACCTGGTGGCCAGCCAGGTCTGATGTGGTGGCCTGGCTGGAATCCTATGGTAAGGAGCAGAACCTAAGGGAACGGAAGGAAGCCTGAATAAACTGTGGGCATCAGTCCACAACAAGCATGCCAATGTGTTTCCTGAATTATAACCATACTCAGCTTACTTTCAGTATATTTTTATTAATATGTTTGAGGATTTTACACAATGTATTTTGTTCATATTCAATAGTTCTGTGAAGTATTAGTCATGGGGGTGGATGGGATAGAGGGTTTGTTGAAACCTATACTATCATTACTATCTGCCAATCTAAAGCCATTCTGAAATAAAAATTCATCATAAAAAGTAAGATATCAGTCCTTAATTCTTAAGGAGTCTCGGAGTCTCCCCTCCATCAATCCTCCCCTCCTCCATCATCCTCCCCCTGTCTCCATTCCTGAGTGCTCTACTGCACTTGGAACCTCTGTCAGCTGCACATCTGTGGCATCCTAACCATCAGGGTGAGCCAAGTCAGGCTGACTGCTCACACTGCCTACCTCTTGAGAGACACTGCAGGGGCTGGTGAGATGGCTCAGTGGTTAAGAGCGCCGACTGCTCTTCCAAAGGTCCTGAGTTCAAATCCCAGCAACCACATGGTGGCTCACAACCATTCATAACAAAAATCTGATGCCCTCTTCTGGAATGTCTGAAGACAGCTACAGTGTACACACTGTAAATAAATAAATATTAAAGAAAAAAGAGAGAGACACTGCAGAAAGTCTGGCCAGAGGTCAGGAGGCTGTGGCCTTTTACGAACTGACCTTTGAGAAGAGGACCCCAAAGGCCTTCTCCCATACAATAAGTGTCTGAAATAATTAACCACATCTCTCTATCACTGACAGCCACAGTGAGAGTCTGTTTCCTGTTGAAATAACAAAAGGTTGGATACTTTGTTCTTAAAAAAATAATAATAAAGTAAGTTTATTTGGTTCACTTTGAAAATCTAAGGCCATCTGCTTGGCCTCTGCTAAGGGCTTTGTGGCAGAGGACATATTGAGCAGGCAGGATCATGTGACACACAGGAAAGCCAAACAAACTTTGGAGATCAGATTCCCAGCTCTCAGCTTGGAAAATGCACTCTGGTGAGAACTAAATGAGTTCACACCAGAACACACCATCAAAGATGAAGCACCTTCTACTGACCCTCCTCCTAAAGTGTCAACTCTCTCTTAACACCACCACACTGGTGTTCACTCAAACCCTATCCAAACTGTTCTCTCCCCAGTTCCTTTCTGGCCTGGTGATCCTCTGCATTTGACTTCTTTTGGAATCTTACAGGTTATGGCATCGAATACTTCACACTTAAACGTTTCCCCCTCAGAACAAAAGGTCAAACGAGGGGGCACCTAACCTTTCCTTCCTGTTACCTTAATTGCTTTTATTTCCAAACCTGAACACTTTTTACTTGAAAGCCTTCATGGCAGTTTTCTAGAAATATCTAACATGAGCCAGCGGGAACATTTAACATAAACATGATAATAAAACATTTGCTATTTGTACCACAGAGAATCACTGGCGAACCACTGTCAGTTCTGTGGGTCAGATTTGCTCTCTAAAACCATGGAGTTACAGTCTCAAAAAACAAACAAAAAAAAAGAACCGTTCCCCTAAAACTCCTCTACTGTTGTGTATAAATGCATCGTGTCCCCCACAGACTCGTGTTTGAATGCATAGTACCTAGCAGACTATGCACGCACATAATGTATGTTAACAACAATTAATGAAAAAAGAAGCCAAGAATTTGAAAGAGCAAGGGGGGGTGAGGATTTGGAGGGACAAAGGAGAAAAGAAAAATGATGTAATTATAGCAGTCTTTATTAATTTTTTGAAAGGTACAGCTTTCTGGAAGAAGTGGGTGGTTAAGGACTGGCTTAAGGTTTTACAGCTCAGCTCTGGTTCACTCTCTGCTTCCTGAGTGTAGCTACAATGTGATCAGCCTCTCCTGACATGGTGGAGGGTACCCCCAAACTGTAAGCCAAAGCAACACCTTTCCTTCTTAAACAGTTTCTTGTCAGGTATTTGGGCACAGATTCTAACATCCCTCCTTGCCCCTCTTCAGTGGAAAAAAAGGGGGGGTAATATGTTTCTAAAAATTGCTGAGCTACAGAAAAAATCACATAGTGTGACTACAGTTGAGTTACAGGATAATCGCACAATGTGACTGCATTCCTATAGATTGATATTAATAACTCTGTGTGTGTGTGTGTGTGTGTGTGTGTGTTTTCCTCTAGTGAATCTGCCTGTTTCTGTTTATTCCAGTGAACCTTTATAGGCCAGAGGAGACATGTCCTTAGACTTCTACAGCATCCTGCAGCTAGTTCATTCCTGTATTATGGACACTCATTGTCTACTGCTGACTCACAAAAAAGCCAGCAGGATGTGTCCTGCACAAGAGGCTGGATAGGGAAGATTTGGGGAGCTAGAATCACTGGGTCAAACCTTGTGTGTATTTTAGAGTTTGATAACTACAGCCAAACCCTTCTCTTTATTAGAAGTGTCAATTTACATTACTGTGACAGGGAAAAAAAACGTCTGTGTCTTCTCCCCAACTGGAGATTCCACTATAGGACAGAGCTTCGTCCAAATAAGATGTCATAAATTATATGGCACCAAGGGCAAACAAATGGGCTTCTGCTTCAAATTTGATGCCAATGGATGCTTTCTAAAAAGGACATTTGTACTTTTGCCTTGACAGCTTTTTAAACAAGCCAAAGCCACCACTTCCTTGCCCCCAGTCCGCTCTAAAAGTAGGTCCTCTTTAATCTTCTTATATCAGTCAGAAACAGTCTGTTTATAGCTAACCTACTATGAGGTCAGTAAAATCCACAGATGTTTTGCACAAATGTGGGTGAGCACTCCCCCTACTCCCAGTTTAATAGCTAACAGCAGTGTGCATTGAAAAAGCATCTTAGAAATGGGATGGACCATTATCTTAATTACAGCCAACCTGTTTGCAATGTTAAATACATTTGACCTAAAAACTCAGTCTCCATACAACATGAATGTGGCTAGACAATCCAGGAATGCTCCTGTGACATTTGGCTGGCATTTCTCCTCTCTCTCTCTCTCTCTCCCTCTCCCTCTCTCCCTCTCTCCCTCTCTCCCTCTCTCCCTCTCTCCCTCTCTCCCTCTCTCCCTCTCTCCCTCTCTCCCTCTCTCCCTCTCTCCCTCTCTCCCTCTCTCCCTCTCTCCCTCTCTCCCTCTCTCCCTCTCTCCCTCTCTCCCTCTCTCCCTCTCTCTCTCTCTCTCTCTCTCTCTCTCTCTCTCTCTCTCTCTCTCTCTCTCTCTCTCCTGTGTAAACGCCTGAATCATTATCCAGGCACATAAATATGAGAGTTATCATTTGCCACCTAAATACTGTTTCAAATACCTCCTTTGATTGTGTCAGCAGTAGAGAAACCGTTGCTGAGACAACCCCATACTGAAAACCAAATTGTATGTATGGGGAGCACCTACCTCACTCTTTTACAAAGATATTAACCCACTGATACATCTCAAATCCTTTTGTTGCCCTTGTGCAGCCAGCTGTGCTGGGCAGTAAGAATATTTTGTTTTAAGGATGCATGACTCCCTCTGGGGACTCCCAAGCTCGTATGAGAAACAGAAAGCAGACAGGGCAGAGGCTGGTCCTGCAAGGAGCAGCAGGCATCAGAGGGAGGCCTCAGGGAGAAGCACAGGGAGATTCAAACCATGGGGAGTCTCCTGCGGATGAGGATGGCAAGGAGGAAGAAAAGCTAAGGGCTGTCACCTGAGGGTGACCAGATGAATACGGCAGGAGCGAGGAAGGGTCCAGGGCACATCTGGCTTACTCTCCAGGTACACCAACATGGGCCTTTGCAGAAGGAGACACCATGTCGAAGCAATGCACGTGGCAGACTGTGGTGCAAACCTTCATCTCTGCATCATGCCCAGTATCCAGAGCGCTGGCTCAGCACAGTTCCCCAGCCCCAGTCTATGCATTCCCTCTCCATATCCATCTCTACCTGTCAAAACTCCACCCATCCTGTGGCCCACTTCTGGTGCAGTTCTCTTCCCAATCCTAGGCCCAGTCCCCATGCCCTCCATTAGCATGGTCTTCTCCATTCCTCATCCCCATCCCCTATTCCCCATCCACATACCCCCTTCCCCACCCCTACTTGCCACCATTCTCCTATCCTCATTATAAAGTGTCCCTGGTCATGAGGCAGGTACATAATCTTACTGAGATTGAGTACATGTGTCTAATCAAGCTGGCGTGCAAAGGCAGATCTTAGCTGAGAATAAGTTGCCTCTGGATTCCCTTGAACCGCACCAGGTCATGATTTTTGAAATTTCAGTGTCTTAAAGATCTGCTTGTCTTAAACTCTGTGCACCACTCATTACTCATGGACCCTTTTAAAACCAACCCCCGGAGCTCTATAGCTTGGAGCTGGGTGAGCGGTCAGAACCACCTGGAATGAAGTTGATGTTCATCTAGTTTATAGTGAAGGCATTATTTCATTCTGTATATGCCTGGGGAAGTGTCCAGAATAAAAAGGTTTTTTTTTTTTCTTAATACACCAACTTGAAGTGATTTAGAACACTTATTGATTAAGAAGTTATTTAATCAATACTTGATAATACTTGATTAAGAAGTTACTTAATCAATAAGGACTATTTCCTGGTAAAGAGAATGGGATCATGGTTAAAAAGAATCATTTTCCAGCTGTGTGGCCTTGTATTTATCCTATACCTTGAGTACTGAGGTGGGCATGGCGGTGTTAACAACGCCCTCTGTCGGATGCATGTGAGAATAGACCGAGCCCCTAAAGCAGCACTTCTCGGCCTTCCTAACGCTATGACCCTTTAACACAGTTCCTCGTGTTGTGCTGACCCCCAACCATAAAACTACTTTTGTTGCTACTCTATAGCTGTAATTTTGCTACTGTTACGAATTGCAGTTGAAATGTCTGTGTTTTCCGGTGCTCCGAGCTGACCCTGTAAAAGCGTTGTTGGGCTCCCACCGTGGGTTGTGACGCACAGGTTAAGAGCCGCACCCTAAGGATTGGACTTGGTGCTGGAGTCGTCCTCCTTGAGGCTCACCACACTGCAGACACACCTGGAAGAGTGCACTTCCTTCCTCCCTGCATCACACCCTCAGGATTGGTTTGTTTGCGTGTCCCTTTGGCCCAGTGTAAAGTCCCTCCAAGGCTGGGATAAAATCTGACTTGTTTCCATGCCACTAGCATGCAGCATGGGATCTGCCCATACAAGATGTTCTTAGGGGATTACTAACTGAAAACTATATCAAGTTGTGTGTTTACAAATACACGTACATTACAAACAGCCATATGCTAATGAGTTTAGCTATTTGAATGTGTGTGTGTGTGTGTGTGTGTGTGTGTGTACACAGATGCTTTTCCTGTGATGTACGAGTATAATTACCTCTCTGGACAGCTGTGAGAGACTTCTAGGAACTATAGCTCAGATACCAAAGAAGAATAAATCCAAACACATTGGAGAGAGCATAGAAGACTTATGCAAATATGTCAAAAGTCCGCACATAGCAAAAGCATCTCCAGGGAACACAGAGATAATTTAGTCAGTAAAGCATTTGCCTTACAAATAAAAGAACTTGACTTTGAACCCCACTAACCACATAAAAAGGCAGGCATGGTGGCACAGTTTGTAATTTCAGTCCTGGGGAGATGGTGAGATGGAGTCCGAACAAGGGGCTCCCTGGTCAGCCAACCTAAGCACCACTGAGAGCCTTTACATAATTAATTAATTAAAATTTAGTTAGATGGCTCCTGAGAAACAAGCTCAAGGTTGACTTCTGGCCTCCACATAACATACATGTACCCACATGCATGCAAACAAACACATACAAGTAAATAAATACATTTGAATAATAAAACTGTGGGGGCTGTGAAGATGGCTCAGTTAGTAATGTGCCCACTGTGTAAGCATGATGAGCCGAGACCAGATCTCCAGAACCCCTGCTAAAAATTCCAGTGTAGTCGCACATCTGTAACATCTAGTGCAGTTGGCAGGGAGAAGGGTGGATCCCCAGTGCTCCCGAGCCAGCCAGCCTAGACAGTCCTGTGGCTCCCACATGCATGTACACCTTTAGACACACATCCACTGCCTGTGTGCACATGCACACACACTCAAATAAATGGATACATAAATACATTTGTGACTCCAGCATTCCCTGTTTCAACTCACTGATTCATTCAGTAAAGATTTGATAAACAAGTCTTGTAAGTCACACATCCTGAATTCTTAAGAATAGACCCAGAGGGCTGGAGAGATGGCTCAGGGATTAAGAGCACTGACTGCTCTTCCAGAGGACCCAGGTTCAGTTCTCAGCACCCACACGACACCTGACAACTACCTGTAACTCCAGTCCCAGGGGATCCAATGCCATCTCTGTGACAATATTTCTTTTCGATTTCAGTGAGCTTTTTTAAAGAATATAGGAGCACAGAAGAAAACAGCTTCTGTCTGGCAAGACCTATGACCTCAGCACAATAATGGAGACTGCCCCACTTCATTCTGAAAGAAATAAAGGAGACCGTCCCACAGCAGTGTGGTAGGAGAAGGGAAGAAGAGGTTAAACTCTGGCAGTTTTACCTAACATAACCTTAAAGGGTAAGGAGTTGTGGGAGTTTAAACACAGCAGCAGGGAAGGGCAATTCCAGCAGAATGAACAGCGTGTGCAGAGGCATAAAAGCAAGAAAGGGACATAGGGCCACAAGCCTCTTCCGGTCAGAAAAGCACCGGGGTAGCGAGGGCGCAGGGTCGGCTGACACTCGCCAGCTACCCACAACACCCGCCACAGGATCTTAAGACTTCTGGTGAGTGGAACACAGCTTCTGCTCCAATCCAATTGCGCGCGGGACCTGAGACTGCATTAGTTAGGGAAGCAGAAACCGGCCTGAGTAGGGCCACAGGCCTCATCCTGCCGGATCAGCACCGGAGTAGCTAGAGCGCAGGGTCGGCTGACACCCGCCAGCTACCCACAACCCCCGCCACAGGATTTTGAGACTGCTGGTGAGTGGAACACAGCTTCTGCTCCAGTCCAATCACACGGGACCTGAGACTGCTCTGGTTGGGGAGAGAGAAATCCGGCCTACAAAGAGCCACAAGCCTCTTCCGGTCAGAAAAGCACCAGGGCAGCTGGGGCGCAGGGTCTGCTGACACTGGCCAGCTACCCACAACACCCACCACAGGATCTTAAGACTTCTGGAGAGTGGAACACAGCTTCTGCTCCAATCCAATTGCGTGCGGGACCTGAGAATACATTAGTTAGGGAAGCAGAAAACCGGCCTGAGTAGGATCACAGGCCTCTTCCGGCTGGACCAGCACCAGAGTACTGCCAGCTACCCACGACCCCCGCCACAGGATTTTGAGACTGCTGGTGAGTGGAACACAGCTTCTGCTCCAATCTTTAAACAGTGACAACGACAACAACTAACCCCAGAGATTACCAGATGGCAAAAGGTAAACGTAATAATCTTACTAACAGAAACCAAGACCACTCACCATCATCAGAACCCAGCACTCCCACTTCGCCCAGTCCAGGGCACCCCAACACACCGGAAAAGCTAGACACGGATCTAAAAGCATATCTCCTGATGATGGTAGAGGACTTCAAGAAGGACTTTAATAACACACTTAAAGAAATACAGGAGAACACTGCTAAACAGGTAGAAGACATTAAAGAGGAAGCACAAAAATCCCTTAAAGAATTGCAGGAGAACACTGCTAAAGAGTTACAAATCCTTAAAGAAAAACAGGATAACATAATCAAACAGGTAGAAGTCCTTAATGAAAAACAGGAAAACACATCCAAACAGATGATGGAAATGAACAAAACCATACTAAACTTAAAAGGGAAGTAGACACAATAAAGAAAACCCAAAATGAGGCAACACTGGAGATAGAAACCCTAGGAAAGAAATCTGGAACCATAGATACCAGCATCAGCAACAGAATACAAGAGATGGAAGAGAGAATCTCAGGTGCAGAAGATTCCATAGAGAACATCGGCACAACAATCAAGGAAAATGTAAAATGCAAAAAGATCCTAACTCAAAACATCCAAGAAATACAGGACACAATGAGAAGACCAAACCTACGGATAATAGGAGTGGATGAGAATGAAGATTTTCAACTCAAAGGACCAGCAAACATCTTCAACAAAATTATAGAAGAAAACTTCCCAAATCTAAAGAAAGAGATGCCCATGAACATACAAGAAGCCTACAGGACTCCAAATAGACTGGACCAGAAAAGAAATACCTCCCGACACATAATAATCAGAACAACAAATGCTCTAAATAAAGATAGAATACTAAAAGCAGTAAGAGAAAAAGGCCAAGTAACATATAAAGGCAAGCCTATCAGAATTACACCAGATTTTTCACCAGAGACTATGAAAGCCAGAAGATCCTGGACGGATGTTATACAGACACTAAAAGAACACAAATTCCAGCCCAGGCTACTATACCCAGCCAAACTCTCAATTAACATAGATGGAGAAACCAAAGTATTCCACGACAAAACCAAATTCACACATTATCTCTCCACGAATCCAGCCCTTCAAAGGATAATAACAGAAAAAAACCAATACAAGGACAGGAACCACGCCCTAGAAACAACAAGAAGGTAATCCCTCAACAAACCTAAAAGAAGACAGCCACAAGAACAGAATGCCAACTTTAACAACAAAAATAACAGGAAACAACAATTACTTTTCCTTAATATCTCTTAATATCAATGGACTCAACTCCCCGATAAAAAGACATAGACTAACAAACTGGCTACACAAACAAGACCCAACATTTTGCTGCTTACAGGAAACTCATCTCAGAGAAAAAGATAGACACTACCTCAGAATGAAAGGCTGGAAAACAATTTTCCAAGCAAATGGCATGAAGAAACAAGCTGGAGTAGCCATTCTAATATCTGATAAGATTGACTTCCAACCCAAAGTCATTAAAAAAGACAGGGAGGGACACTTCATACTCATCAAAGGTAAAATCCTCCAAGAGGAACTATCAATCCTGAATATCTATGCTCCAAATACAAAGGCAGCCACATTCATTAAAGAAACTTTAGTAAATCTCAAAGCACACATTGCACCTCATACAATAATAGTGGGAGACTTCAACACACCACTTTCACCAATGGACAGATCATGGAAACAGAAACTAAACAGGGACACAGAGAAACTAAGAGAAATTATGAATCAAATGGATCTGGCAGATATCTACAGAACATTCTATCCTAAAACAAAAGGATATACCTTCTTCTCAGCACCTCATGGTACCTTCTCCAAAATTGACCACATAATTGGTCACAAAACAGGCCTCAACAGATACAAAAATATTGAAATTGTCCCATGCATCCTATCAGATCAACATGGACTAAGGCTGATCTTCAATAACAAAATAAATAATAGAAAGCCAACCTTCACGTGGAAACTGAACAACACTCTTCTCAATGATACCTTGGTCAAGGAAGGAATAAAGAAAGAAATTAAGGACTTTTTAGAGTTCAATGAAAATGAAGCCACAACATACCCAAACTTATGGGACGCAATGAAAGCATTTCTAAGAGGAAAACTCATAGCTCTGAGTGCCTCCAAAAGGAAACTAGAGAGAGCACACATTAGCAGCTTGACAACATACCTAAAAGCACTAGAACAAAAGGAAGCAAATTCACCCAAGAGGAGTAGACGGCAGGAAATAATCAAACTCAGGGGCGAAATCAACCAAGTGGAAACAAGAAAAACTATTCAAAGAATCAACCAATCAAGGAGCTGGTTCTTTGAGAAAATCAACAAGATAGATAAACCCTTAGCCAGACTCACTAGAGGGCACAGGGAAAGCATCCTAATTAACAAAATCAGAAATGAAAAAGGAGACATAACAACAGATCCTGAAGACTTCCAAAACACCATCAGATCCTTCTACCAAAGGCTATACTCAACAAAACTGGAGAACCTGGATGAAATGGAGAAGTTCCTAGACAGATACCAGGTACCAAAGTTGAATCAAGATCAGGTTAATGATCTAAACAGCCCTATATCCCCCAAAGAAATAGAAGCAGTCATTAATAGTCTCCCAACTAAAAAAAGCCCAGGACCAGATGGGTTTAGTGCAGAGTTCTATCAGACCTTCAAAGAAGATCTAATCCCAGTTCTTCACAAACTATTCCACAAAATAGAAACAGAAGGTACTCTACCCAACTCATTCTATGAAGCCACAATTACTCTGATACCTAAACCACAAAAAGACCCAACAAAGATAGAAAACTTCAGACCAATATCCCTTATGAATATTGATGCAAAAATCCTCAATAAAGTTCTTGCTAATCGAATCCAAGAACACATCAAAACAATCATCCATCCTGACCAAGTAGGTTTCATCCCAGGGATGCAGGGATGGTTCAATATACGGAAATCCATCAACGTAATCCAGTATATAAACAAACTCAAAGACAAAAACCACATGGTCATCTCGTTAGATGGGGAAAAAGCATTTGACAAGATCCAACACCCATTCATGATAAAAGTCTTGGAAAGATCAGGAATTCAAGGCCCATACCTAAACATGATAAAAGCAATCTACAGCAAACCAGTAGCCAACATCAAAGTAAATGGTGAGAAGCTTGAAGCAATCCCTCTAAAATCAGGGACTAGACAAGGCTGTCCACTTTCTCCATACCTATTCAACATGTACTTGAAGTCCTAGCCAGAGCAATTCGACAACAAAAGGAGATCAAAGGGATACAAATTGGAAAAGATGAAGTCAAAATATCACTCTTTGCAGATGATATGATAGTATATATAAGTGACCCTAAAAATTCCACCAGAGAACTCCTAAGCCTGATAAACAGCTTCGGTGAAGTAGCTGGATATAAAATTAACTCAAACAAATCAATGGCCTTTCTCTACACAAAGAATAAACAGGCTGAGAAAGAAATTAGGGAAACAACACCCTTCTCAATAGTCACAAATAATATAAAATATCTTGGCGTGACTCTAACTAAGGAAGTGAAAGATCTGTATAATAAAAACTTCAAGTCTCTGAAGAAAGAAATTATAGAAGATCTCAGAAGATGGAAAGATCTCCCATGCTCATGGATTGGCAGGATCAACATTGTAAAAATGGCTATCTTGCCAAAAGCAATCTACAGATTCAAAGCAATCCCCATCAAAATTCCAAATCAATTCTTCAACGAATTAGAAAGTGCAATCTGCAAATTCATCTGGAATAACAAAAAACCTAGGATAGCAAAAACTCTTCTCAAGGATAAAAGAACCTCTGGTGGAATCACCATGCCGGACCTAAAGCTCTACTACAGAGCAATTGTGATAAAAACTGCATGGTACTGGTATAGTGACAGACAAATAGACCAATGGAATAGAATTGAAGACCCAGAAATGAACCCACAAACCTATGGTCACTTGATCTTCGACAAGGGAGCTAAAAACATCCAGTGGAAGAAAGACAGCATTTTCAACAAATGGTGCTGGCACAACTGGTTGTTAACATGTAGAAGAATGCGAATCGATCCATTCCTATCTCCTTGTACTAAGGTCAAGTCTAAGTGGATCAAGGAACTTCACATAAAACCAGAGACACTGAAACTTATAGAGGAGAAAGTGGGGAAAAGCCTTGAAGATATGGGCACAGGGGAAAAATTCCTGAATAGAACAGTAATGGCTTGTGCTGTAAGATCGAGAATTGACAAGTGGGACCTCATGAAACTACAAAGCTTCTGCAAGGCTAAAGACACCATCAATAAGACAAAAAAAACCACCAACAGATTGGGAAAGGATCTTCACCTATCCTAAATCAGATAAGGGACTAATATCCAATATATATAAAGAACTCAAGAAGGTGGACACCAGAAAGTCAAATAACCCCATTAAAAAATGGGGCTCAGAACTGAACAAAGAATTCTCACCTGAGGAATACCCAATGGCAGAGAAGCACCTGAAAAAATGTTCAACATCCTTAATCATCAGGGAAATGCAAATCAAAACAACCCTGAGATTCCACCTCACACCAGTCAGAATGGCTAAGATCAAAAATTCAGGTGACAGCAGATGCTGGCGAGGATGTGGAGAAAGAGGAACACTCCTCCATTGTTGGTGGGATTGCAAGCTTGTACAACCACTCTGGAAATCAGTCTGGCGGTTCCTCAGAAAATTGGACATAGTACTACCGGAGGATCCAGCAATACCTCTCCTGGGCATATATCCAGAAGATGTCCCAACCGGTAAAAAGGACACATGCTCCACTATGTTCATAGCAGCCCTATTTATAATAGCCAGAAGCTGGAAAGAACCCAGATGCCCCTCAACAGAGGAATGGATACAGAAATTATGGGCTCCGGGACTCCGCCGAGCTTAGTCTCTACAGGTCAGAGTGGGGACCACGGGGGCAGACGGCTTCTGGGACAGGCAGGAGCCACAGAGCCGCTGAGGCAGCACCCTTTTGGGGCCGCAGACTTCCAGCACCCTCCCAGCTGGAGGACAGAGACCTGCCCTGCAGAGAGTGCCATCTTGGCTCCGGGACTCCGCCGAACTTAGTCTACAGGTTAGAGTGAGGACCACAGAGGCAGACAGCTTCTGGGACAGGCGGGAGCCACAGAGCCGCTGAGGCAGCACCCTTTTGGGGCCGCAGACATCCGGCACCCTCCCAGTCGGAGGACAGTGACCTGCCCTGCAGGGAACGCCATCTTGGCTCCGGGACTCCTCCGAGCTTAGTCTCTACAGGTCAGAGTGGGGACCACGGGGGCAGACGGCTTCTGGGACAGGCGGGAGCCACAGAGCTGCTGAGGCAGCACCCTTTAGGGGCCGCAGACATCCGGCACCCTCCCAGTCGGAGGACAGTGACCTGCCCTGCAGGGAGCGCCATCTTGGCTCCGGGACTCCGCCGAACTTAGTCTGTACAGGTCAGAGTGAGGACCACAGAGGCAGACAGCTTCTGGGACAGGCGGGAGCCACAGAACCGCTGAGGCAGCACCCTTTTGGGGCCGCAGACATCCGACACCCTCCCAGCCGGAGAACAGTGACCTGCCCTGCAGGGAGCGCCATCTTGGCTCCAGGACTCCACCGAACTTAGTCTGTACAGGTCTGCTGACAGAGGATACTCAGAATCCCCAGAAGAACAACCTCTGAACAGAGACAACTATAACAACTCCAGAGATTACCAGATGGCGAGAGGTAAAGGTAAGAATCTTACTAACAGAAACCAAGACCACTCACCATCATCAGGACCCAGCACTCCCACTTCGCCCAGTCCAGGGCACCCCAACACACCTGAAAAACTAGACCTGGATTTAAAAGCATATCTCATGATGATGGTAGAGGACATCAAGAAGGACTTTAAAGAACTACAGGAGAACATGGCTAAAGAGTTACAAGTCCTTAAAGAAAAACAGGAAAACACAACCAAACTGGTAGAAGTCCTTAAAGAGAAACAGGAAAACACATCCAATCAGATGATGGAAATGAACAAAACCATACTAGACCTAAAAAGGGAAGTAGACACAATAAAGAAAACCCAAAATGAGGCAACACTGGAGATAGAAACCCTAGGAAAGAAATCTGGAACCATAGATGCAAGCATCAGCAACAGAATACAAGAGATGGAAGAGAGAATCTCAGGTGCAGAAGATTCCATAGAGAACATGGGCACAACAATCAAGGAAAATGGAAAATGCAAAAAGATCCTAACTCAAAACATCCAGGAAATACAGGACACAATGAGAAGACCAAACCTACGGATAATAGGAGTGGATGAGAAGGAAGATTTTCAACTCAAAGGACCAGCAAACATCTTCAACAAAATTATAGAAGAAAACTTCCCAAATCTAAAGAAAGAGATGCCCATGAACATACAAGAAGCCTACAGAACTCCAAATAGGCTGGACCAGAAAAGAAATACCTCCCGACACATAATAATCAGAACAACAAATGCACTAAATAAAGATAGAATACTAAAAGCAGTAAGAGAAAAAGGCCAAGTAACATATAAAGGCAAGCCTATCAGAATTACACCAGATTTTTCACCAGAGACTATGAAAGCTAGAAGATCCTGGACAGATGTTATACAGACACTAAAAGAACACAAATTCCAGCCCAAGCTACTATACCCAGCCAAACTCTCAATTAACATAGATGGAGAAACCAAAGTATTCCACGACAAAACCAAATTCACACATTATCTCTCCACGAATCCAGCCCTTCAAAGGATAATAACAGAAAAAAACCAATACAAGGACAGGAACCACGCCCTAGAAACAACAAGAAGGTAATCCCTCAACAAACCTAAAAGAAGACAGCCACAAGAACAGAATGCCAACTTTAACAACAAAAATAACAGGAAACAACAATTACTTTTCCTTAATATCTCTTAATATCAATGGACTCAACTCCCCGATAAAAAGACATAGACTAACAAACTGGCTACACAAACAAGACCCAACATTTTGCTGCTTACAAGAAACTCATCTCAGAGAAAAAGATAGACACTACCTCAGAATGAAAGGCTGGAAAACAATTTTCCAAGCAAATGGTCTGAAGAAACAAGCTGGAGTAGCCATTCTAATATCAGATAAGATTGACTTCCAACCCAAAGTCATCAAAAAAGACAGGGAGGGGCACTTCATACTCATCAAAGGTAAAATCCTCCAAGAGGAACTATCAATCCTGAATATCTATGCTCCAAATACAAAGGCAGCCTCATTCATTAAAGAAACTTTAGTAAATCTCAAAGCACACATTGCACCTCATACAATAATAGTGGGAGACTTCAACACACCACTTTCACCAATGGACAGATCATGGAAACAGAAACTAAACAGGGACACAGTGAAACTAACAGAAGTTATGGATCAAATGGATCTGGCAGATATCTACAGAACATTTTACCCTAAAACAAAAGGATACACCTTCTTCTCAGCACCTCATGGTACCTTCTCCAAAATTGACCACGTAATTGGGCACAAAACAGGACTCAACAGATACAAAAACATTGAAATTGTCCCATGCATCCTATCAGATCACCATGGACTAAGGCTGATCTTCAATAACAAAATAAATAATAGAAAGCCAACCTTCACGTGGAAACTGAACAACACTCTTCTCAATGATACCTTGGTCAAGGAAGGAATAAAGAAAGAAATTAAGGACTTTTTAGAGTTCAATGAAAATGAAGCCACAACATACCCAAACTTATGGGACGCAATGAAAGCATTTCTAAGAGGAAAACTCATAGCTCTGAGTGCCTCCAAAAGGAAACTAGAAAGAGCACACATTAGCAGCTTGACAACACACCTAAAAGCACTAGAACAAAAGGAAGCAAATTCACCCAAGAGGAGTAGACGGCAGGAAATAATCAAACTCAGGGGTGAAATCAACCAAGTGGAAACAAGAAAAACTATTCAAAGAATCAACCAATCAAGGAGCTGGTTCTTTGAGAAAATCAACAAGATAGATAAACCCTTAGCCAGACTCACTAGAGGGCACAGGGAAAGCATCCTAATTAACAAAATCAGAAATGAAAAAGGAGACATAACAACAGATCCTGAAGACATCCAAAACACCATCAGATCCTTCTACCAAAGGCTATACTCAACAAAACTGGAGAACCTGGATGAAATGGAGAAGTTCCTAGACAGATACCAGGTACTAAAGTTGAATCAAGATCAGGTTAATGATCTAAACAGCCCTATATCCCCCAAAGAAATAGAAGCAGTCATTAATAGTCTCCCAACCAAAAAAAGCCCAGGACCAGATGGGTTTAGTGCAGAGTTCTATCAGACCTTCAAAGAAGATCTAATCCCAGTTCTTCACAAACTATTCCACAAAATAGAAACAGAAGGTACTCTACCCAACTCATTCTATGAAGCCACAATTACTCTGATACCTAAACCACAAAAAGACCCAACAAAGATAGAAAACTTCAGACCAATATCCCTTATGAATATTGATGCAAAAATCCTCAATAAAATTCTTGCTAACCGAATCCAAGAACACATCAAAACAATCATCCATCCTGACCAAGTAGGTTTCATCCCAGGGATGCAGGGATGGTTCAATATACGGAAATCCATCAACGTAATCCAGTATATAAACAAACTCAAAGACAAAAACCACATGGTCATCTCGTTAGATGCGGAAAAAGCATTTGACAAGATCCAACACCCATTCATGATAAAAGTCTTGGAAAGATCAGGAATTCAAGGCCCATACCTAAACATGATAAAAGCAATCTACAGCAAACCAGTAGCCAACATCAAAGTAAATGGTGAGAAGCTTGAAGCAATCCCTCTAAAATCAGGGACTAGACAAGGCTGTCCACTTTCTCCATACCTATTCAACATTGTACTTGAAGTCCTAGCCAGAGCAATTCGACAACAAAAGGAGATCAAAGGGATACAAATTGGAAAAGATGAAGTCAAAATATCACTTTTTGCAGATGATATGATAGTATATATAAGTGACCCTAAAAATTCCACCAGAGAACTCCTAAGCCTGATAAACAGCTTCGGTGAAGTAGCTGGATATAAAATTAACTCAAACAAATCAATGGCCTTTCTCTACACAAAGAATAAACAGGCTGAGAAAGAAATTAGGGAAACAACACCCTTCTCAATAGTCACAAATAATATAAAATATCTTGGCGTGACTCTAACTAAGGAAGTGAAAGATCTGTATAATAAAAACTTCAAGTCTCTGAAGAAAGAAATTATAGAAGATCTCAGAAGATGGAAAGATCTCCCATGCTCATGGATTGGCAGGATCAACATTGTAAAAATGGCTATCTTGCCAAAAGCAATCTACAGATTCAATGCAATCCCCATCAAAATTCCAAATCAATTCTTCAACGAATTAGAAAGTGCAATCTGCAAATTCATCTGGAATAACAAAAAACCTAGGATAGCAAAAACTCTTCTCAAGGATAAAAGAACCTCTGGTGGAATCACCATGCCGGACCTAAAGCTCTACTACAGAGCAATTGTGATAAAAACTGCATGGTACTGGTATAGTGACAGACAAATAGACCAATGGAATAGAATTGAAGACCCAGAAATGAACCCACACACCTATGGTCACTTGATCTTCGACAAGGGAGCTAAAAACATCCAGTGGAAGAAAGACAGCATTTTCAACAAATGGTGCTGGCACAACTGGTTGTTAACATGTAGAAGAATGCGAATCGATCCATTCCTATCTCCTTGTACTAAGGTCAAGTCTAAGTGGATCAAGGAACTTCACATAAAACCAGAGACACTGAAACTTATAGAGGAGAAAGTGGGGAAAAGCCTTGAAGATATGGGCACAGGGGAAAAATTCCTGAATAGAACAGTAATGGCTTGTGCTGTAAGATCGAGAATTGACAAGTGGGACCTCATGAAACTACAAAGCTTCTGCAAGGCTAAAGACACCATCAATAAGACAAAAAAACCACCAACAGATTGGGAAAGGATCTTCACCTATCCTAAATCAGATAAGGGACTAATATCCAATATATATAAAGAACTCAAGAAGGTGGACTCCAGAAAGTCAAATAACCCCATTAAAAAATGGGGCTCAGAACTGAACAAAGAATTCTCGCCTGAGGAATACCGAATGGCAGAGAAACACCTGAAAAAATGTTCAACATCCTTAATCATCAGGGAAATGCAAATCAAAACAACCCTGAGATTCCACCTCACACCAGTCAGAATGGCTAAGATCAAAAATTCAGGTGAAAGCAGTTGCTGGCGAGGATGTGGAGAAAGAGGAACACTCCTCCATTGTTGGTGGGATTGCAAGCTTGTACAACCACTCTGGAAATCAGTCTGGCGGTTCCTCAGAAAATTGGACATAGTACTACCGGAGGATCCAGCAATACCTCTCCTGGGCATATATCCAGAAGATGTCCCAACCGGTAAAAAGGACACATGTTCCACTATGTTCATAGCAGCCCTATTTATAATAGCCAGAAGCTGGAAAGAACCCAGATGTCCCTCAACAGAGGAATGGATACAGAAATTATGGTACATTTACACAATGGAGTACTACTCAGCTATTAAAAAGAATGAATTTATGAAATTCCTAGCCAAATGGATGGACCTGGAGGGCATCATCTTGAGTGAAGTAACACAATCACAAAAGAACTCACACAATATGTATTCACTGATAAGTGGATATTAGCCCAAAACTTAGGATACCCAAGATTTAAGATACAATTTGCTAAACGCATGAAACTCAAGAAGAATGAAGACCAAAGTGTGGACACTGTGCCCCTTCTTGGAATTGGGAACAAAACACCCAGGGAAGGAGTTACAGAGACAAAGTTCGTAGTGGTGATGAAAGGATGGACCATTTAGAGACTGCCGTACCCAGGGATCCATCCCATAATCAACTTCTAAACGCTGACACCATTGCATACACTAGCAAGATTTTGCTGAAAGGACCCAAATATAGCTGTCTCTTGTGAGACGATGCTAGGGCCTAGCAAACACAGGAGTGGATGTTCACAGTCAGCTATTGGATGTATCACAGGGCTCCCAATGGAGAAGCTAGAGTAAGTACCCAAGGAGCTAAAGGGATCTGCAACCCTATTGTTGGAACAACATGATGTACTAACTAGAACCCCGGAGCTCTTGTCTCTAGCTGCATATGTATCGAAAGATGGCCTAGTCAGCCATCAATGGAAAGAGAGGCCCATTGGACTTGCAAACTTTATATGCCCCAATATAGGGGAATGCCAGGGCCAAAAGAATGGGAATGGGTGGATAGGGAAGTGGGGGGGCGCTATGGGGGACTTTTGGGATAGCATTGGAAACGTAATTGAGGAAAATATGTAATAAAAATATTTAAAAAAAAAAAAAAAGAAATTATGGTACATTTACACAATGGAGTACTACTCAGCTATTAAAAAGAATGAATTTATGAAATTCCTAGCCAAATGGATGGACCTGGAGGGCATCATCTTGAGTGAAGTAACACAATCACAAAAGAACTCACACAATATGTATTCACTGATAAGTGGATATTAGCCCAAAACTTAGGATACCCAAGATATAAGATACAATTTGCTAAACGCATGAAACTCAAGAAGAATGAAGACCAAAGTGTGGACACTGTGCCCCTTCTTAGAATTGGGAACAAAACACCCAGGGAAGGAGTTACAGAGACAAAGTTCGTAGCTGTGATGAAAGGATGGGCCATTTAGAGACTGCCGTATCCAGGGATCCATCCCATAAGCAGCTTCTAAACGCTGACACCATTGCATACACTAGCAAGATTTTGCTTAAAGGACCCAAATTTAGCTGTCTCTTGTGAGATGATGCCGGGGCCTAGCAAACACAGGAGTGGATGTTCACAGTCAGCTATTGGATGTATCACAGGGCTCCCAATGGAGAAGCTAGAGAAAGTACCCAAGGAGCTAAAGGGATCTGCAACCCTATTGTTGGAACAACATGATGTACTAACCAGAACCCCGGAGCTCTTGTCTCTAGCTGCATATGTATCGAAAGATGGCCTAGTCGGCCATCAATGGAAAGAGAGGCCCATTGGACTTGCAAACTTTATATGCCCCAATATAGGGGAATGCCAGGGCCAAAAGAATGGGAATGGGTGGGTAGGGAAGTGGGGGGCGCTATGGGGGACTTTTGGGATAGCATTGGAAATGTAATTGAGGAAAATATGTAATAAAAATATTAAAAATTAAAAAAAAAGCAAAAAAAAAAAAGCAAGAAAGGGCACTGGGCATTCACTGCACAAAGCTGGAGGTGCTTGTAGGATGGCGCTCTTGAACACTGAAAGACATGAGGCTGCAGAAGCCACCTTTAGTCTTGGTCATGAAAGTCTTTGAATAAGCGTGGTGATTTAAAAAATAATAATAAGTGGAATCCATTCGAGAATGCTGTGTGTAGGTAAAACACAGTTCTGTTTGTGTATTTAAAATATCTTCCTGAAATGCAACTTAAAACTGCTTTCTGATTCCGTCTCACCTCAGTCTGAATGGCTATCATTAAAAAAGAATTGCTGGTGATGCTAAGGGAGGGACCCTTATTAACCACAGGTCTGAGTGTAAACTGAGTGTTAAGCATTGTGGAAATCAGCATAAACGTTTCTTAGAAAATCAAAAGTAGTAGGGACGATTATACCAGTCCTAGGCAGGTACCCAGAGAAGTCGAAGCCCTACCACAAAGTTATTTACAAATTCATGATTAGCTGCACTGTTCATAATAGGTAGAAAATGGACCCAACCTAGACATCCATCTGTCAAGAGACAAATATGTAAAGAAAATGTGCTATACATACACAATGAAATCTGACCCCATCTTATAGAAAACTGAAATCATGACATTTGGAGGAGAGTGGATAGAATTGCACAGAGCCATGTTTAGCTTTAGAAACAGACTCAGAAGACAAGAACCATATTGTCTCTCATTTGCACATCTGAGATTTCAACTTTTATAGATGTGAATATTGTCTTAGACAGGGCTTCTATTCCTGCACAAAACATCATGACCAAGAAGCAAGTTGGGGAGGAAAGGGTGTATTCAATTTACACCTCCACATTGCTGTTCATCACCAAAGGAAGTCAGAACAGGAACTCACACAGGGCAGGAACTTGGAGGCAGGAGCTGACACAGAGGCCATGGAGGGATGCTGCTTACTGGCTTGCTTCCCCTGGCTTGCTTGGCTTGCTTTCTTACAGAACCCAGGACCACCAGTCCAGGGTTAGCACCACCCACAATGGGCCCTCCCACCTTTGATCACTAATTGAGAAAATGCCTTACAGCTGATTCTCATGGAGGTATGTCCTCAAGGGGAGACTCCTTTCTCTGTGATAACTCCAGCTTGTGTCAAGTTGACACACAGAACCAGCCAGTACAAATATGTTTCTGTGGGAATGATGGTACAGGCCACGAAACTAAAAAAAAAAAAAAAAGACCATGAGAAGGGGGAAAGAATCTTAGGTGAGGCAGAACATATGTGCCTGGAGAAGCAGAAGAAGGCTACTTGGGGAGAGGAAGGGGCAGCAGAAGTAGGGGAGGGGGAGGACTGGAAACAAAGCAAAAGTGTCAGATGCCATAAGGAAATCCTTTACTATGTCAGTGAAAACTAATGAAACCTTCCCTTCTGTTAGGGTTTCCAATAGCAAAAAGAAACTGCCTGGAGAAAATCCGTCACAGTCAATGCTTGCCCACAATGGCACTCACATCTCATAATTTTCAACCAGAACAGAGCTGAGCCCCTCCCTCTGCTCACTCCAACCACATCCTTGTTGGAGAGATGAGAACTTACCCACAGGTGTTATCAATAATGGGCCCATTTGTTTAAATGAAACGAAGCATCCTGCCCTGTAACACAGTCTTCCTGGGTCCCATTGCCATTTGCCACTTCACTATTATCTCTGTTCCCAGGGATGTGTGAGGTGGCCTCAGACTAAATCCTTCCCCGTGGCTGAAGACATCTACAAATGTCAAGTGCTGGTGGGGGTCTGTTTTAGCCGGCTCCATACATTTTTCTCATTGTGATTAGAAGCTTAAACCTTTTTAAATCAGAGATTAATCCTGAGCATCTAATACTATTTAAATTACAAGTCCCAAATCTTGAACAGCTTACAGTCCAAATGCTACTACTGCTATAAATCTGTGTATCCCATGAACATCGATGTGACAAACAGCCAGGCAGAAACCTTAGTGGTATGTCTGTGCTGTGACATGCTGTGCCCTGAGTCCTCTGGCAAATAAACAGGTCATGTTTCCTATGTAGGGACTTCAAACAAATCTGTACAGCTACATCATATCTACCAAGTGTCACAATCTTGTGACCCACCATGCTGCTTCCTTCAAATGACCTCTGTATATCAGCCACACAAACAAACAAGTATACATTTACTAGCCCAGACGAGGTAAGTCACTGGCTTATGATTCCTGAAACAAATTCTCCAAGATAAGGAGATTTGGTGGATTAAAATGTTTTGTGCAGATTTGATCATCGTGTAGTGGCAGCTTAAGGCAATTTTCATAACCAGGAAGACATAAAATGTCACTTGTTACTGTAAGGGTGAATAGCTGCAGCAAAAGAGGACCCCCAACCAAGTGTATGCTGAAAATTAATTACATTCCATTAAAAAACACAAATGGCAGATCCATTTATACTAAAGGTCAATGCTATGAGACAGTATCCCAGGCTCTCACACACTGCTTCATTCCCACCCTCAGACAACCTGCACAATGAGCCTCGTCTCCCAAAAAGGGCACTGGGCTCAGAGAAGTAAATATACCCATTTATGCTCACTTTTATTGAAAGAGGACCCTGTACTCTCTGCAGAGGGCTTCGGATAGACAGTGGAAGTGGGAAGAAACACTGGTGCATGCCTGGCCTGAGGTCACACGGAGTCCCCAAAGACAATGAAGAACTCAGGAAGTCTCTGAAGCCGATTGCACACTGACCTGGTGCTAGGCTGAGCCTTTCCTGACAAAACCTAAGCAGAAGCTCCGCCCCTCCCACTGATGGACACACTCAAGTGGGACTCACAGTAATACTTGCTTAGGTCTCAGGAGAAGCCAGCAGCTGGGCTGTGGGAACTTCTGGTTCATTCCCCAGCCCTGAGCTCAGGCCTCCTTCCTGTCATGCCTGTTATTATGTGTACATTTAATGAAGGCAGCTTTTTTTTTTCATGAGGAAGAAACAGAAAATCTGAAATGGTCTCCATCTCAGTTAAGTATTTCACATATATAGGACATTATTACAACCCCTGACTGGAGTTAAAAAAACGAAATATCAGTCTTACCACAGGTCTTGCTTTTATACTTCTCAGAATTAGCATTCTTTAGATGGCCTAAGTCGATCCAGAATCAGAGAAACCCGGAGCACAATCTTGTTCAAGGTGTGCTGAATTTTACAATTATTCAAAATCACTTCTAAATGCACTATTGAAGGGACACTCCTATGTCAGATTTCATTGACTCCACAGTGACAGCCTTGCCTGAGCACTGTAGCCTGTGGCTGTCTGAGCTTCTGAGTTGAACCTAACGTTGAGCCTCCAAGGGAGCAAGGCATCCAGGAGCCATGAGATTTGAAGAAAAGGCACAGGGTTTTTCCTAGAACTCACTCCAGATGTGTTCGCTGAATGCCAGGGCCTGGGAGATGCAAGTGGGACTCTAAAGAGATGCCATCTGCTGTGTAGTGTTCCAGACTATAAACTTAACCCCTTACTTTCTACATCACCAGCAGCTGGGCCCTTTCCCTTCCTTGGGTTAGCTGGCAAGTAGCACTGGCAGAACCTGAGAGTGCCCCTGCTAATCGTCACGGTGATCCCAGGGTCACAAGCCATGTTTTCTTTAGAATAGATCATTTCTAAGTTGTTTTGAAATAAGCGTCACTAGCATGCATGGTGGTTGCCCTCAACTACAAAACTACAGCCACTCAGAGCAAGACAGTCCTTTCTAAAATTTTTATTCCATTTACAAATAATCTCTTAAAAAGAAAGAGCTAAAAATGAGAACATCTTCAAATCTGAAAAACAGAGAGAGAAGCAGAATAATTTTTCAAGTGAACAAAGGTTTCTTCTTCTTAGAACACAGTTAAAATATAAGAAACATGTGTGGCAATGTTTTCCACATAAACATTCTAAAGCAACCAAGGGCACATAGGAGAGAAATCCCTATCTTAGAGGAGGGGATATCCGAAGATGCTCTCCCCGTTTCTTAGCTGTCTACCTGAAACAGTCTAGCTTTTAAAATGGGTTTAACAAATGCAACAGAGCTCCATTTGGGGTTGATTTGAATTCACAAAATAATTTTATTTTATGTAAGAAAGCATACAAGCGGTAGAGCTGAGAAAACATTCACAGTACGTAACACAGACCCCTGCAGGAGATACTGTTAGCAAGCCAGTCAGTCTTTCCTTCAGTTCTATGCACATGTGGCAACTGCTTCCAAAGAACACCTTGTAAACATTTCAAACAACAAAAGAAACACTGTTGCAATGCCCCCACCCGAGGGGACTTGATGGTACTTTTTGCAGTCCAGGCTATGACTTGGAAACTAGATTCAAAACCACAGGGGAAAAAAAAGTAGCATTTGTGACTAGTGATGCTGATGGCTTTGTGATGCTCAACACACACCGGGAAGGGGTTCTTCTATCCCCCCCCCCACCAACAACAGAAGTGTATACTTCGACAATGACGCACCATTCATTAGCTAGTTTACCACTAACATTAAAGAGCTTTTTTTTTAAGAGAGGATACTAAATTCGGATTAAAGCACTACAAAAGTAGCCCCTTGAGCAGCCAACTTGGTTAGACCTGGGCAGATGAAGAGCCAGCAATGAGCCCAACTATCGGAGGGGCTGCTGTGACCTGTGACTTTACAGCTCATTCACCTCACTGCACATCTTAATCCTGGACAGTCATTTGCTTGTTTCAGAAAGCTATTTCAAGCATGAAATGAGAAATGACAGGGAGGGCCAATTATTTTACATAAATACAAAGTGGCATATGCTCTTCCTCGACATTCAGACAGAAATCTAAAGTTGTATTTCGTCTTGAGCTGGCTTGTACAGAGATATTTACAGAAGTGCAAATTCGCCTCGGGGAAAGCCTCTGCCATTTAAAACATTCAGAACACAATAGTAGCTTCTTTTTTAAAAAACAGATCTTTCCAAAATCTTTTTAGGGGGCAGAGCATTGGTAGTGTTAGTCACTTCTCACCTTGTGTTTATTTGTGTCTGTGTTGAGTTAAGGAACCACCACATCAGCCTTTGCTGTCTTCCCAGAAGCCATTCCCAGCTCAGAATCTCAGTCTATGTGTACGGTTTCATTGGCTCATGAAGTGCTAGTACAATGGACAGTTCAGTCTCCGATTTAACATTGGTTCGGTCTATTAAATAAGCTAAATATAGGTTCACTATGATAAATTTAAAATATCCATATAATACAATAAATAAATAAATAAAACCGTTATCAACAATGCATCTGTCAATTCTGAGAAAGAAAGAAAAAAAAAAGAAATCCCACTTTTGCTGTAAGGCTCAATTATTGTTGGAGAAGTTAATTAACAAAGGCATGCACCTACCTTTACAATCTGAAAACTGCTTGGACAGTTTTAGCACCTGTTTGGATACAGCAAACAACTCTCACACTTCCTTCCTGGAAAGTTTGATTTTTAAGTGAAGCTGTTTACAGTTGACTTTTGGCCCTATTCTTTTTTAAATATATATATATATATATATAGTGTCCTAAGATAATGCTTCAAAAAGGATTTCAGAGCCAAAGTCATTTCCCTTGTGGCTAGAGAATACACTGGAGTCAGTGAGTTGGAGAAGCTCTGTAATTGTCCAAAAGCAGCAGAGGGGTCTCGTGTTAATTTCTTAACAGCAAGCCCTAGAGAACTCGTAGCTTCAGAGATGAGAACCCAATATTCAGGTTGAATGCTGTCCGCTGTGTGTAACGGGTTGGATCTTTTCTAGAGAGACATCGGTGTCATAGTCCAATATGACCGATAAGGCCGGGGACAGCTTCTCCAGTGGCTTAGATATGCCACCAGCCTCCTCCCTCTTCAGGTCCTCAGAGGAGCCCACAGCATGAGGGATCAGGTAAACCAGATTACAGTCCTTGGAGATGGAGCCTCGGGGCTCATGGTGGCTGGAAAACATCACGGCCCCGTTGTTGTTGATGCTTACAGTCTCTATGGCATTATTCGTTGTAGGGCAGAGCCTATAGCATCCTAAGAGGGTCGAGAATGCCTTCTGAAAATCGGCATTAAAAGCATAAATAATGGGGTTCAGGGAGGAATTCGCCCAGCCAAACCA
Organism: Mus caroli; assembly: GCF_978045245.1. NCBI lineage: Eukaryota > Metazoa > Chordata > Mammalia > Rodentia > Muridae > Mus > Mus caroli. Next base: position 66,298,675 of record NW_028227270.1, on the reverse strand, counting down.
CACAAATACATCGAAGGTGATGGAATCAATGCAGAATGGCTGGGTCTCCTCAGAGCCACAGAAGGGCACCATACAGTTCGAAATGAAGAAAGGGAGCCAGCAGCACACGAATACCCCCATGATCACAGACAGTGTCTTCAGGACTTTTGTCTCCCTCTTAAAGGACATCTTAAAGGAACTTTCTGATTGGGAGCATTCGACAGGGTTTCCATTACCTGTGGTGGTCTGGCAGTTCTTGGCATGGACCGCTGCCCTCTCCAAAGCTGAGATGCGCCGAATTTGCTTCTGGGCAATCCTGTAGATACTGGTGTAGGTGACGATCATAATGGCTACGGGGATGTAAAAGCTTATGAGGGAGGATGAAATGGCGTATGTCCTGCTCAACCTTGTGTCACAGTTGTCATCCTCGGCATCTTCCAGGAACGTAAAATTGCCATCCAAGGGCCATGTAGGTTTTGCCTTGTGCCAGCTTAGCTGCACTGGAATGAAGGATATGAGAACAGACAAAGTCCATGCTACGCTAATCAGGATGAAGGCTGCCTTCGGAGTCATCTTCCTCTCATACTGGAAAGGGCTGGAGATAGCCCAATACCTGTCCACGCTGATCACACAGAGGTTAAGGATGGATGCCGTGGAGCACATGATGTCAAAGGCTACCCAAATGTTACAAAAGGACCCAAAGGGCCAAAAGCCAGCAATCTCAGCCACAGCTTTCCAGGGCATGACCAAGACAGCCACCAAGAGATCTGACACAGCTAAAGAGATGACAAAGAAGTTGGTCACCTTGGACCGCAGGTGTCGAAACCTGATGACAGCGGCACAGACGAGGGTATTCCCCAAGAGAGTGGACAGGATAAGCAGGGACAGAAAACAGGCCGTGAGGATGCGAAAGGAGAAGTCCCTCTCCACTGGCAGGCCGGTCTCATCCATGGTAGAAGTGTTAGGAGCCATCTTCCAAAAGGAAAGCACTTCCGGTGGCTTAGCCCTCGCGTTCTTGGCCAGGCTTAGCCAAACTTCCCCCAATCACTCACCACCCAGCCCCTTCTCCAGCCCCAGTTGCTGTCTGGACAAAAGCACAATGGTGTTCCATCAGGAGCATCTCCGTAGCAATCCAAGCCATACCAGGAAGAAGACCCGCTTGCTTTCCACCTGTCTTCTGGGTTCAGTGCTCCAGGTCGCTGTTCCCTGGTATCGGCTGGTCCCTAGATTCCCTAAGGAGTACATAGGCTTTTAAGCATACTCTAAGAATCTGGGGCCTCTTCCTGGTCAATTTCAGTCACTTTTCAGGGATGCTGCCTCTTCTTCTGAGACACAGCCTAAAATACATGCATTTCTCCTTCAAGCCCCTGGCACCACATCTCTCCAAATGTCCTAAAAAGCAAAGGGAAACACAAAGTCGTTCACCAATACTCTGTGCAGACCTCCTATTTGGCTACACAAAATCTCAGTCCATCCCCCCTGGACAAGTCCATCAAGACACCTACCTTGCTTTAGAGTCACTTCTCCCAAAACCCCTGGAGCTGCCCTCCAGCAGAGCAAGAGTTCCCCCTCCTCGTGCAGAAAATTCTCTGGGATGGTTTGGAAAAGGAATCTCAGGCCAGGTGCCAGGGAAGCGGCGCCCCTCCTGCTACCTTGCCCACCTACAGATTGCTGCCCCCGCCCCCAGGAGGGTTCTCGGAGCTTCCTTGGGAGAGGAACCTCCAGGACTAGTCACTGGAACAGCTTTCTGTCCTGTCTGAGGAAGCCCGGCTCTGGGCTCCCCTTTGGCTCCTCGTTCTTAGGGCAGGACCCTGAGCCTCCCTGTGGCGCCACCCGCTCGCTCCCTGTCAGCAGTGGCAGGAGCTCCAGGCAAGCACAACAGCTCGAGCGAGCGAGGGCACCGGCCGGCGGGTTCCAGCGGCGCACAGCCCACCCCGCCTCCGCGTCCCCTCCCGGCCCTGGTGGTGGGCTGAGCTTGACAGGCAGAGTGGCGGGCGACAGCCACACGTGGTTCACTGAAGGCACAGCTGGAGCAGGGGTGTGGGACGCCTACCTAATCGCTGTGCCCTCTCTGGCTACCTGCCCCCCCCCGGGGGGGGGGGGAAACCCTGGCACAAGACAGAACCTGAGGGACAAATCCTGATGCTCAAATCAAGTAAACCAAACTCTCATTCAGCGCCTCTCCCGGTCAACCCCAAGTTCCACCCAAAGCTCGGGGTCAGAGCTGACCCTACCCACACCCACGCCCTGCTAGTCCTGGACACTGCCCACGTCGCTGAGCTGTCACTGAGTGCCCCGCAGCAGGGGTACAGGAAGCCCCAGGACGAGAGTGCTCACCAATCTGGGAGACCACGCTCCCCGACTCCGCCAACCCTGCGCCCTCTCCCGTGCGGCTCGCTCTGCTCTCCGCGCTCCGCCCGCCAAGGCGCTTCTGCGGTCAACTCACGAGTGCAGCCCGTGACCCGCGCCCCACAAGCACCCCAAACACGGCACCGCACTCTCAGCAGCTACCCGGCGCCCTCTGCCGGTGCCTCTGGTTTCCTACACCCCGCCAGCGCCCTAGCAGGTTCAGATCACAGGGGCCTCAGCCAGTGTGTGTAACCAAGATGCAGGGCCTCGTCCCTGCTTTTCCCTGTCCCCTTCTGCCAGAATCTGGACGATGAGAGGCAGGTCTTCCGAGCTCTAACCTCCCTCGTTTGAAATGCCCCTAAAAACTCACAAGAATAAGAAGTCCCTTTGGCTAGCATTTTATTCTCTAAGCCATGATTTTCCTTTTGTGTCCCCTGTGTGCCAAGGCTGGAGCAGCAGTGAGAACAACATGTCAACTTATTGTGCAAGTGATCAGAGACCTGGCATAAACTCAGCAGCCTCTGTGTCCCCTAAACACACACACACACACACACACACACACACACACACACACCTCATGATGTTCGACATCTTGCAAAACTCCTTCCTTATTGGCTTGCACGGCTTCATTTCATCTGTGTGGACAGTGATGCTCGGAAAGACTGTGGGCTCTACTCCACGTTAACACAGTAGCTAATGAAGATGGCGGCCTGACTGTCACTTGCACAGCCGTGTCTAGGATGGAGCCCACTATCTAAACAATTACCACAGGGATAAAGCAGAGACAGGAATGTGTGGCCTCAGAGAACGTTTAGTGCATAGACGCAGCCCCAGAGTGCCTTCCCATCTGTGTGAAAAGAGATTAAGTATGGAACTTGGAAATCATTTTGCCTGGACTCCTGTGCTTACTGATGTAAAAATTAAATGAGATACTTATTTAAGAGTTGGGCACCAGATATGGACTCAGTCAGCCCTTGGTGGCCAGAAATTCTTCAGGGACCAATTTTAAAAAAAATAGTAGTCTTGTCTCCATGAGAACCACACACCACACTGAATGCCCGAATTTTCTCTATACAACCTAAATAGCTCTCCTAATTAGCCAGCAGAAATCATATCTTGGTTTTGGATGTAGTTCAAATGATTGACACCAGTCCTCCTCTACCTGTGCTCCCGGTTTGTCCTCCCACTGGCAGGCTTGCTGCCACACACCAAGTTCCACAGATTGGTGATCAGACATATACCCCAAGAACCACATGCCTTTAGAATGGTGGCTCTCAACTTTCCTAATGCTGCAACATGTGGTAACCCCCAACCAAAAAATTATTTTGTTGCACTCTATAACTGTAATTTTGCTAGTATTATAAATCATACTATAAATATGTGATATGCAGGCTGTCTGTTATGTGACCTCTCCACACACACACACACACATACATATACACATAAGGGGTCAAAATTCACATATTGAGAAACTCTGCTTTAGAGCCGTGAGTCAGCACAGGGTAAAACCCTCAGGGGATTCTCATCCCTGAAGCAGTCGCTCTCTAAGCACTTGGAACTTTATGTTCGTCATTTTTGACCAGCGAACACAAATTAGAGGATGTTTCCAGTCCAAGATGGTCGTGTGAGTCTGGAATTGTAACTCCTCATGCTCTTCCTACCCTGCAATTCCCTGAAATAAGGAAGATAAGGACAAAGGGCCCTCTGGAAGCACAGGAAGCTTTTGACACTTTAGGGATCCTTTAGGGCAGGACTGAGCACGCTGGAGGAGGGAGGACTCCCTCAGGGAGGGAAAGTGCTCCTCCAGCTAGCACTTGAAGAAGAAGCAACAATGTAGTAACACTTAGGATTGTAACAAGGAAGCTGGAGGTGACCGTGAGGGCAATTTGAGGAGTAAGACTTCCCCTAATGACTTGCCAAGGACTCTAGAAAATGGCCACTGCTCTTTAAAGTAGAATGACAGCCATACTAAAGCTGTCTCTGGTGGCATCATTTTGTCTGCAATGCCAGTCCGCAGCAGAAGAATTCATATAGAATGGGAGGAAAGGCTAATCGTGGTGCACTGGACAACCTTGGTTCCTTCTAACACTCGTAGCTACTCAGAGAGATCTCTGGTTGAAAATGCCTCTAACCAGCCCAAACCTGTTTTTGTCTTCTTCAATGTCAGCTATCGCTTTGCTCATGATATTTCTCCACCCCAGGAAAATGTCAGCCATTTTGATATACAAGCATCAGGCTGTCTACTTTCCTGAAGAAATCAACAGGCAAATAGAAGATGCCTGTGAACAACAGAGATGGGAGAAGGGAGAGAATTACTGCAAAAGAGTTGAATTGTTTCTCCTTCATGGGAAATGAGTGTGTTGGACTATTTCTCTATGGTCCTGTAATTTGGAAACAGGCACCCAGGACCCTTTCCTGTGAGGCTTAGCTCACTGGCATGTGAACCCAGTCCCTCGGAGGACAGGAATGGATACAAGGTCTCTTAAGTCTCAGGATTTCAACCATGCACGGTGTGAACATCATGGGGATCTCAAAGTTTGGCTAGAAATTTGGTTTTGGTTTTGGTTTCTGTGCCCCTCCCACTTGGGAGTCAAGGTGAAGCAAATCTTCCAATTTATTCTTTAGAAATCTCCCTACAAACAGTAAGAACATGAATATAAATGCAAGCCGATATTAGCATTTGATCATGCTGAGAATGTAGACACAAACACAAAAGCATCTTTGTTCCCAAATCAGCATGTCTTTGTAGGTACACTGTGATTTATGCACGGTGAGGAGGTAAAGGTTAAAAAGATGTTTTCAATAACTTTTTTATTTTAGGACTGTAAACGTCAGTGAATATAGAAGGCACTGTCAGACAAATGCACTGTCAAGTGTTCTCAAAAGTTATACGTAGGCAGCTTCTGGGATTATTAAAACTGGCTTACTAACTACCTAACATGGTTGCTTGCAGTGTTAGCGAAGAGTGTTGATAGCTTGATCTTCAGCAAGTGACTACATTGCTCATTACAGACAATAAATCCCTATTCCCATGTCCTGTCCATCGCTATCATACAACTTTAAATCAACACGTGTCCCTTTGGATAAAAATTGACAGCTAGAGTGACCACCATATTTACTATGGTTCTCTCCTTCTTCTTCCTCTTTTATAGGCTTAGGTGAGGTTTGGTTTGAGTTTTGTCTTTTGTGGTGGTGAGTTAAACCTGCAACCTCTCAGACACTGAGTAAGCCCTCCACCCCTTAGCCAGATTCCACTGTGTCTCCTCTACTATTTATCTTTTTATTTCTTTCTAACCTTTTGTTATGTTCACAAAAGCTTCCTGGTTTGCATCGCAGAGATAAGATCTTTCCTCGGCCTGTCCCCAAGTGATAGATTAGCCATATATACAGAGGGACATCATAATGGTGTTCTTCCAGATCTCAAACATTTGCACCTCAAAGTTGGACCTTTTTCTAACTCCCAGGGTCCTGTTAAGCTGCCTGGAAACCATGTGACCTTTTCAGATCTTGCTCTGAAGGTTTATTGAGTAGAACTGGATAATTTTTTACCTGAGGCTATTTTAATATAACTGAAATGAACTCCTGTGTCCCTCTGCCCCATGCGCAGTGAGTGATGGGGTTTTGAGTCTGGCTGGTGAGAACAGGTACTGTCCACAGCCTTTGCTCCGACCGATCCTCCACATTTGCATATCCTCATCCTAGTGCAGAGGTTAGGTCTCTGATGAGCTCAGAAAAGATTCTCTGAAGCTATCAATATTCTTTCTCATTCTCTCCCTCTCCCTCTCCCTCTCCCTCTCCCTCTCCCTCTCCCTCTCCCTCTCCCCTTCCCCCTCCCCCTCTCTCTCCCCTCCCCCTCTCTCCTCTTTCTTACTTTCTCTCCCTCCTTGTTTCTTTCCCCATGCCTTACTCTCACAGTTTCTAGCTATTTTGCTCTTGAATTTCTTCAAGTCTTCAATTTGGAGAGTCTCCCAGACTACACCATGAATGGGAACTTCTCTTGAAACAGGAAGTGGCTGCACCAGTCCAATTTCATCTCCCTGGTTTCCCATCATGGGGGAATCAGGAAGTAGGGACACCTGTCTACTCTTCACCCAGGATTTCGATCTGGAGGGATTTAACGTCCTTTGTTGCTTGATGTCAAGAAATCAGGAAATATCCCAACTTTTACATTTTATCCTTGACTTTATGGCAAAAGATTCTTGACAGGCAAGGGGACCTGAAATAGAGGTATATGGATATATGGGATTTTGGATTTTTTTCTTTTAACTAACTAACACATCTTTTTTTTACATTTATTTATCTATGTGTGTAGGTAGAGGTAGATTTGCTCCTTCCACAATGTACATCTTGGAGGTTAAACTCAGGCTGACTCACTGAGATGCAAGCACCTTTTTCCACTAAGCCATCTTGCTGTCCCATGAATTTTCTTTTTCTACTAGAATACTTCTACCATCCCATTATCCTGGCCTGCTATTCCATAGGTTCAAGTGTGAGCCCCATCTACAGTAATGACACACAGATTCTCCCTTCTCCCGTCGAAACTCCTTAGTTTTGAGAGATGCAGAATCAGTTTGGTCTAAGCTGGCTTTGGGGGTCAGGAGCATAGTTAATTCTTTATAAGAGATGCAACCACTGCAAATGTTACCATGTAGTCTGTAAATGTTTTTGAGTGTGTTACTGGCAAGTTGCCTGTCCATGTGCTAAGACCACAGCAAACATCTCTAATCCAAGACTTTGTACTTCAGTGTTAAATGATAGCTACCTTTTGTACAGCATAGTACAGAATTGCAGTGCAGTTTATTTTTTGTTACTGTTAAAAAAAAAGCAAAAGATGAGCTTACTAAAAACAAAAGAGAGAAAGAAAGACACACAGAGAGAGAGAGAGAAGACCTAAGCCAGGGCAAAAGAAATGTTAATTCACAAAAATTATTTACTCTGTGTTCAAAGAGATTTTTTTGTAACAATATATGGACAGTATAGTAACAGGAGTCTTTGCAAACATGTTGCTAAACTGGACTTTTCAGACTGGAAATGGCTGCTCTGTGGAGAAACTAAAGGTACAAGAGTTTCCTCTGGGCCAAGAAGATACATGACTAACCCCAGAGGGATGCTTCAGTCTGGAAGTAATTCCCAGGCCAAGGCCCATCCTACTATTCTTTTTTTGGGAGCTGTAGAACCTTAGGAGGCTGAATTTTGCTGAAGGAAGTAGGTCACGGGCCTTAAGGGCTTAAAAAACTGCTTTTGCTTCAGGTCTGCTCTCTGCTTCCTGGTCCCTGAGACACAAGTAAGCAGTAGCCTCACGTTCGTACTGCCAAGCCTTCCCACCAGGATGGACTACATCCCCAGATACCACTGGCTAAAATATTCTTCTCGTTCCTCAAGTAGCTTTTCCTCAGGAATTTGGTTACCATGATTTAAAAAAAAAAAAAATTAACCAGCTGTGGTAGTTTGAATATGCTTGGCCCAGGGAGTGGCAGTATTAGGAGGTCTGGCCTTGTTGGAGTAGGTGTGGCCTTATTGGAGTGGGTGTGGCCTTGTTGGAGTGGGTGTGGCCTTGTTGGGGTAGGTGTGTCACTGTGGGAGTGGGCTTTGAGAGCTTCCTCCTTGCTGCCTGAGGATACCAGTCTTCTGTCTGCCTTCAGATCAAAATGTAGATGCTCAGCTCTTTCTATACCATGCCTGCCTGGAGGCTGCCATGCTTCCATCATGATGATAATAGACTGAACCTCTGAACTTAGAAGCCATCTCCAATTAAATGTTGTCCTTTACAAGAGTTGCCTTGGTCACGGTGTCTGTTCACAGCAGTAAAACCCTAAGACATCAGTGCAGAGACCTGCAGTGAATGGGCAGACCTAGGGTTGAAGACTGACGTCATTACCATCTGCCTGTGAGAAGACAGGTTTCTTCATCCTTCTGGTACCTTTATCTATACCTGAAAAAGTGCTATTTACCACACAAGACCGTGAGGAGCAAATGAAGTTCTATCTATGGAACACCAAGGATGTAGGAACTGGTCGGGAAATGTCACTTTCTAACTCCTTGTCTTAGCAAAGGCTACTTTCAAGTGAGCATTTGTTGAGATTGGGGCATCTGGCTGCTCTTTAATGAATACATTTTCTTGGTGATGATAAAGTAGCCTGCTAATCCTCGCTGTAGGATAGAAATCTGATCTGAGGTTGAATAATCAGGTGCTTCCTTTGTGAGAAGGACAGGGGAAAGAGAAAAGTTTGACTGGCTGGGAAGCCATGTGCCCCACCAATATCACCTTGACCAGACTGCTTCTACTTTAAGAGTGGAAAGATAGTGCTCATTAACGGAGTTCTGTGGTGGCTGGTAGTGATGAGTCCACCATGATGTAATGCGCTTCATGTTGCCAAAGTGTGTGCTTCAAGGATTAACATGGCAAGTGCTGTGTTATTTTATCACAACAATTAAAAAAATGCATAGGCAGATAGATCTTTGAGTTCAAGGCCAGCATAGTCTACACAGTGAGTTCCAAAGAAAAACCCTGTCTCAACCAAACAAACAAACCAAAGGATATGGGAATGAACCAGTCACCGTGGTCTCCAGAGAGACATCCTGCCAGGTTTTGTTGCTGCAGTCCCCTTGCTTGTCTGATCATCTTAAAGGCCTGGTGGGCCAGTGCTCCTATCCAGCCTTTGAATGGCATCACCTATACAATGAAGCCCTCTTGTGGCCTGAGGCATCCAGTGTGAGCTCCTAGGCTCACTCTCCTGAAAGAGCATCAACTGAAAAAACTGGCGGTTAAAAGATGTGGCAGAAGCAACCTAGCAAGGAACATTCTTAGTTTACTCTTCTTCGCAACAAATAATAGCTGCAATGTGCACTCTTTCCAGGTTCTGTTTACACCAGGTCACCCTATCTGTTCAGTCGCTACACTACACGGTTAAGATTTCTTGGATGTTACACTTACAGTTTTGTTTGGGTTTATCTACAATATTCTTTCCCTGGATAACACGTATGCACATCCAAGGAACAAGTCAGAACCACAACTGGCAAACTCCTGGGTTTTGGCCATGATGTAATATTCCATATGAATCTTGCCTGAATGGGAAGATTGGAAGAAGAAAGGGGGATGTGTTTGTCCAGAGGCACAGAATGGAGTTGATAGTTGCATCCAGACTAGTCCTTTCTGACTGCACAGGCTACAATCTCTATTTGGTGAAGTGAGGATCAAGCTGTGTTAGTCCATCTTCTATTGCTACAATAAATAGGGACAATCCAGTTTTTTAAACAGGGCAGAGATTTATTCATCTCACAGTCCTGGAGATTTGGGAGCATGGTGCTTGGCTCTCAGGAGGACGTTTCCTGCTCCATCACAATGTGACAAAGTGTGAAGGTGGGAGAGTATGTGAGAAAAAAAAGGTCATGCGATGAGATAGGAAGTCAGAGAGCCAAGCCCCAGGCTTCTCTTTTCCATGTTCCTTTTTGTAGAAACTTAGAGAGATTCTCTAAGAGCCATATTAATCCTTCCCAGAGTGATGACCTAGGACCTCAAATGGATTCAGACAAGGACTCAAAATTAATTTTTTTAAATAGAATTTTTTGACTACTTGAAAGTGTGAAAAACAAACTTATAAATTAAAACAAAGCAGTCTTCATATCAGTACATACTTTTCCTAAATCTATATTGAGTATATAATACTGTATAAGATTTGATGGCAGGGCAAGAGGTCATTAAGGGAGCTTACAAATTACAGAATGAATTAGTTGTGTTAAACTACATGGAAGCAAAGCCAGCTCCCAAAGGATAGGGATTTCTGAGTCAAAGCCAGTATAAAAATGTGTTGTTTCCATTTCAGTGTGATGAATGCCATTATTACTGTTCAAATTTGTTAAATTGAAACATACAAAAACAAAACAAAACAAAACAAAAAAACCATGGGGAATGAATATTGTTCTTTTAGCGCCCTCTATTGACCAACTCTGATGCAAGTTTTATCAGCCTGTTTCAAACATTTATCAACTTGCCTGATGTCACTCACTAATAAGAGGTAGGACTGATGGGGAAAAACTATCCTTCTCCATGGTCCTTTATTAATCTACACACACACACACACACACACACACACACACACACACACGGATATTTATGACTTGATTGTACTTGCTATGAATTTCTTAAAAGAAAATATGAGAAAACACAACTAGGAATAACTTTGATTAGAGAGAACATTCAAAGCTCTCCACACCTGTAATAGGATCTGTAGCCAAAGAAGAAAACAGGCTCAAAATATCACTTTGAAGCTTTGGCCTACACAGGATAACAAAGACGCCCCAGCCCCGTCTCTGCCACAGGCATGGTGGAATTACAACAGGAACTGAACATGCTCATTCCAAGCCTCTCCTGGTTTTCTCCCCTGTCCTTTAGCTGATCTGAGTTACAAAGCACATTTCCCAGATTACTTTGCCTTACTTTGCCATCGACCTGCTAGTTCTAGCTTGTCTTATCCATCACGAAACTGGGATGTGACCCTGAACAATCCAAATCCAATGTGAAGCTGTTCCCAAATGCAGGCTCACCAGGCCACCTGTGTGGTTGACAGGCCAGACACCTGGTGCTCAGTGGTGGTGGTGATAGCGCCATTGTTTCCAAAAGAAAACAATGTAACAAATTGGATACAGTGTATCAGCTTAGATACAACTGTTTTTCTCAACTGTTTGAACATGGTTCTTAAACATTATGCAGGTTTGCAAAATCAATCCTTTTCCGAACTCTGTTGTATCTACCTTGAAAGAAGACGCTGCTGTCGCACTAGGGAACTCTGCAGGGCGGTACAGGCTGGATCACACTAGACAAAACATGGATCTGTGTGTTCAAAATAAATGGCAGATCATGAGAACACATCCACATGGCCCTGAACATTCTAGAAGCCTCTGCAGCATGTACACACAAGTGGGGGAGGTGGTGGCCAGGGAGGAATGGATCATATACATAGCTGGCAGGCAGTATTGTGACTAAAAAGGCTTCCAACTTTCAGGTCTACCTAGAAGATGCTTTTTAAAAATGTCAGACTCCCCCAGTATTATGTAAATTAGCCAGCCACCTTTCAGCAAAGCTTAGACCATTGGAAATGTTGAGTACCTTAGATACAACCTAGGAAAACTGTTTGAAATTTGAGCTCCTTTAGCCTCCCCTCTTTGAGAGAAGGAATACTTTGATGTCTTTTAAAAGTTGTTACCTCCTTTCTCTTCTGTGGAGAGCCGTGCCACGAGCAATCACCATTATAAGATGGCGCCGGCCTCCGCTGTGCCTAACTAGTAAACAAGCCTTGTACGCAGGTGCGAGAGTGAACTCACGCCTAGTCACTGCCCATCTCGGGGCGTAGTAATGGGGTGATGGGCGAGCAACAAATCAGGAGCTGACACGCCACATCAGATGCTGAAATGCCATGGCTGAGGGCTATATAAGCAACGCCATTTTCCGGGGTCTGGGTCTTCCCTCTTAAGAAGCAATAAAGCTTTTGCTGCAGAAGAATCCAGTTGTCTGAGTGTGTTCTTGCTGGCAAGAACCATAGCTCGGGACAAGTGGCACCGAGGAACCCAGGAACTTTATACCATCACACCAGCGCAAGGGAGATCCCCCATTCGAGGGGCAGAATCAGAACTGCAGGACACTAAGGCTCTGTAAGGTATGTACAGTCTTGAAATTTCTCCAGAGTTAGACGCCCTTTTGATTGTTTTCACGACAATTGTTCCTTCCCTTTCGGTTTCGTTTTGCTTCCACTGCTGGAACTGCTGACTGGTTCTCAGTCGTGGTCAGGCCTGGACAGCGACCAGAATGGGAATCTCCCACTCTGTAGTAATGGCCTTATGGTCGGTCTTGAAGCAGTGTGGCCTGAAAATCGCCACTAAGACTATAGAGGGATTTGTCAGGGAGATAGATCGTGTGGCACCATGGTATGCTTGCTCAGGGTCATTAACTGTCACCTCATGGGACAAACTAAAAGGAGATCTAGTTAGGGAACAGCAGAACGGCAAACTTAAAGCAGGGACCATGCCGTTGTGGAAACTGGTAAGATCGTGCTTAACAGACAAGGATTGTCAGCAAATGGTTGAAGCGGGGCAGAAAGTTTTGGACAAAATTCAAGACAGTCTATCAGAGACAGAGTGGGGAGAGAGGTTAAGAGTTGAGAGGAAACAAGGTGCACTGAAGAATAAAGGCCTTTCCACGGGCCTTGAGCCCAAGGAAATGAAATATAAGGGACAGAATGCCCTGGGAGAGCTTAGAAAAAGGGATGGAAAGGGAGAGAAGAAGAGAGATCGAGCTGGGGAGGCACATAAGGAAAGGAGCCTCTACCCGCCATTAGACGAGTTCAAGGCACTAGCTGTCAGTAGCTCAGAATTGGATAAGGAACTTAGCTCCTCTGAGGAAACAGACTTAGAGGAAGAAGCAGCTCGCTATGAGGGAGAAAGATACCAGCCAGATGAAAGACGAGCTAATCAGTCACAGAATAACACAGAGAAAGCAAAAGCAGCTAGAGACAAATGTCAAATTGCTGCGCGGTCTCTGGGCCCTCGACCTCTGGGTCCTAGTGCACCTCCACCATATGTGCAGAGGTATCACTCAGACTCATTCATTCCAAAAGAGGAACAGAGAAAAGTGCAGCAAGCATTTCCAGTCTTTGAAGGCGCCGATGATGGATGCATTTATGCTCCGGTGGAGTATTTTACCTTCTCCCCCAATATGTTGTTTGGGCCTGAAGAAGAGTTTGTAATGAGAACGGGCCTCTTCTTGCAGGACCGCAGAATGAATCCTTACTGCAAATGGCTACTTTGTGGGATTAATGGAAGCTGCACAGATCTTAATCCCCTTGTTTTCTTAAAAGGAGGTGCTGTAGGAAAGGCCATTTACACTGGTCTCTCCAATTATACCCTGATTGGGGCATATGGACCAACAAAAAAATATATAATTCATACTGAAGAAATCTCTGGTTTAAATAAGACACAGATTAATCCAACCAGCTATATATCGACTCCAGTATGTGTCTATCCTCCCTTTTTGTTTATTTTGTCTAATGATTCATTTGAAAGCTGTGTAAATGATTCCTGTTGGATTTCTTAATGTTGGGATGTAACAAAGGACTCCCGCACCATGGTGGCCTGGATCCCATGTTGGATCCCTGTTCCAGTGGAAACACCCTCCACCTTATCCCTGTTTCGACAAAAAAAGAGATTTTGGCATTACTGCTGCCGTGATCATAGCAATTTCAGCCAGTGCAGCTGCTACTACAGCTGCAGGATACGCTATGACTAGGACAGTCCAAGCATGCACAAAATTAAATCAGCTTTCAGTCGATCTGACTGATGCCATCACTGTCCAAACTTCTGCTAGTACCAAGTTAAAGGGAGGGCTGATGATTTTGAATCAGCGCCTTGACCTGGCGGAGGAACAGATAGGCGTCCTATACCAGTTGGCCCAGTTGGGTTGTGAAAGAAAATTGGGCGCTCTGTGTATTACCAGTGTCCAATATGAAAATTTTACTCATGCAGCTAATCTGTCTAGACAGCTTTCCTTGTATCTTGCAGGAAATTGGTCCGAGGGATTCAATTAGACTCTTGAGGCCCTGAGAGTGGCAGTTTTAAGGATCAACTCAATGCGAGTGAACCTGTCATTGACAGAGGGCCTCTCCTCCTGGATTTCATCTACATTTTCTTATTTTAAGGAATAGGTGGGGGTAGGTTTATTTGGTGTTGCCACCTGCTGTGGACTTGTGTTCATGCTCTGGTTGGTTTGCAAGCTCAGAACCCAACAAACAAATGACAAGGTTGTGATAGCTCAAGCACTTGCTGCCATTGAGCAAGGGGCCTCCCCCGAAATCTGGCTATCTATGCTCAAGAATTAGTTGACATTGGTGGCTGGCCTCTTTTGTAGAGTTCTCCCTAGGTCATTTAGTAGTTACTGTCACATAGCACTGCGGTATCTAGGGACAAGCAACTTTCCTCATGCACAGATCAACCTAAGACACGGGGCCCGGTGGCGATAGGGTTACCCTATGACAGGAAAGGCTGTGTGACATTAGAGGAACGACCTAAGACAGGAGCCACAGCGGATAGGCATAATTACACAGACCTAGTCCAGCCTCATTTTAATAAAATAAAAAGGGGGAGATGTGGAGAGCCGTGCCGCGAGCAATCGCCATTATAAGATGGCGCCAGCCTCCGCTGTGCCTAACTAGTAAACAAGCCTTGTACGCAGGTGCGAGAGTGAACTCACGCCTAGTCACTGCCTATCTCGGGGCGTAGTAATGGGGTGATGGGCGAGCAACAAATCAGGAGCTGACACGCCACATCAGGTGCTGAAATGCCATGGCTGAGGGCTATATAAGCAACGCCATTTTCTGGGGTCTGGGTCTTCCCTCTTAAGAAGCAATAAAGCTTTTGCTGCAGAAGAATCTGGTTGTCCGAGTGTGTTCTTGCCGGCGAGAACCATAGCTCGGGACACTCTTCCTCATCTGTGAGGCCAAAGCCAACTCAGTTCCTCAGGAGACTTCCCTATGCAGCAGACAAAAGGAAGGAGTTGGCCCCTCAAGCTTGACTTGGCCGTGTGAGAAACATCTCCTGCACATGCGGCTGCAGTAGGGCAGGAAGGCAGCAATAACAGCAAGTCACATGCTGTCAGAGAAAACCCTGAGCTGGGGTCCTAGCCCTGCTGCTGAAAGTGACCGACTTAGAGTGAACCCGTCTCCTCCTTGGGCCTCTATTCTCTACCTTTTTGAAACCTGCTTCATGAGGTCATTGTTAGGACTGGACTGGGAAAGTGAAAAGCAGGAAACTGAACAGAAAGGCTCAGAAAGGCACTGGGTCAGGGGCTCATCCTCTATGAGCATGTACAGTCCCTGAGTAAAGTCTCTGAACTCCCGGTTTTTCTGGGAAAGCATTGCTATTAGAGTGACTTCCTGCTCCCGTGTCTGCTGCAGGTAATGAATTGCTCTCTGCCCTTCCATGCCATGGCTGGACTGACACTGGTTTTAGATTCACCAAGGTGGGACAACCTGCCACCCATTCTGTGTGGTAACAGAATAACTGGATTGGATCTAAACAGCAAGTGGAGTGGAGCATTCTGCGAGGAGTGAGGGAAGCAGAGCAACAAGTGCTTAGCCACAGACAAGGAAATCTGAAGTACGTTTTACCTTAATTCTACCCAATTACATTAAGAATCATTTGATTGGGCAGAAAAGATGGCTCAGTTTGCCGCCAAGCTGGACAACTTAAGTGCAATTCCCAATACCTTCATGGCAAGAGGAGTGCTCCAAATCACCTCTCCCAAGTTATCCTCTAATCTGCTCCACATGTGCCCTGTGGCATACACACATGCTAATGTAACACATACTCACACATACACACACACAAATGTACACACACAGACACACACAGATACACATACATGTACACACATAAGTACATGTACACATATATACACATAAACATACATGCACACAAACACATACATGCACACATACATGTAAACACACAAAAACATACACACATACACAAACACATAAACATACATGCACACAAAGACACACAAACACATACACCACACACACACATACACTATGAACATATAGAACACACACACACTATGAACATATAGAATATTATTTAGAAACTCGTTTGACTAGTAGATTAGCTCCTTCAGAGCCCATAATGGGTAAGCTTCAATTTCTTGGCAGGGACACCATCAATTTGGCCTCTGATCTAGTTAAGAGACACAACTAGCTTATTTTATTTTTCTTGTCACCTTTGCTTTCAGAGAGAGGGTCTCATTGTGTAGTCCTGATTGGCCTGGATTTTGCAGTGTGGACCGCTGGCCTTTGGCTTGTGGTTATCCTCCTTCCTCTGTCTCTCCAGTGCTAGATGATGAGGTCATACTGAAGTCAACCTCAATACTGTGAGAATTGCTTTATTTTTAAAGAAAGAGCCCCTTTGGAGGCGTTGCACAGGGGACTTGCTAGACTTCTTCCACTTGTACACAAGAATGTGTGTCAGATTATTGTGTACTTGGCCAACAAGGAGCTTGCTGGCCCTTCTTCAGTACCACTAACTGGAAAAATGGCAAGTCACCAATGGCAGCTACCTTTAAGATGGTACAGAAACCCAAGATTCACAACTTTGGGGAGATGATTCCCTGTCATCCATGTCTGTCCCTTCATTTCAGAGCACACAGAGTCCAGATTCTGTAGTCTCTATTTGAAGAAAGGGGAGTTTTTCAAAGTTTCCAAGATGTTTGCAGTGTGGAGCTAGCATGGACCTGTGTAACTAACAATGGTCCCACTGTCCACATCTCTCCTGGAGAATGACCTTGCTGGCCACATCTGCATTTTGCCCTTTCTCTTGGTTTCAAGCTCTCCTTCTGGCCCTAGCTATGGCCCCAACCCCTCCCTAACTTCATTGGTAAAGGAGCCTGTACTAGTGCCCCTTTATCTCAGCCCCTCTTGAAGGCAGGATACCTACATATCCTCTAGCTATATTCCATGGCAGAACTACACCCAGCCCTCCCAACCACCCAGGTCCACACCATGCCCAGCATCCCCGGCAGCTGCAGCTTCCCACCCACAGCTGTCTGGAGGGGTTTCACAACAGTCCCTTCCCACAGCTCTTCTCCCAATTCATCCTTTAAACCTCAGTTAATCTGTCTCCTATCCCTGAAGTCTTCCCAATACATGGACCAATTCCTTCCTCTGGGCCTGTCTTAGGCTGAGATGACCTGCTTCTTCCTTCACCCTGAATATCTTGATTTCGATACTATGTAACTCACTCCAGTATCCCCAGCACCCTGAGTGAACTCAGCCTCCCCTAAGATACACATCCGAGAACATCATGATTGACACGGGACACAGGGAATTGAGAGCATGGAGTGTAGACCTATCTTCATTTTAGCTACAAGCAGTCATATTCTCACAATTTTTGTCCTATTCTTTCCATGTAAGAGTTATCAGGATACATATTTTATACAGTGAAGTTCTATGTGCAAGGTGTAGAAAGAATCTCTTGTATCCCTTACCCCCACTGTGACAATGTGTTAAGCTAGGCAGACTCAGCCCTTGGGTGGTGGACATGCCGGGTGTGCCATCTTTACTTGGCTGAGCAACAGCTCCTCTGTGTCTCTTGTTATCATGACCCTGCCCAGCCTCTGAGCCTTTGACCTCCAATCCAAGATATTGATTAACTTTGTGCTTTATGCATGTTAATTAATATGAGAGCTACCCTGTGCTCCTATGGACATTTAACACAGTGAGACAGACCTTTTTAAATTGTACTACAGACAACCTTCTAAGAAAGTCAAACTGCTTTAATACAATGCATTTTAAAAATTGTTGATAAACAATGTTTTGGTTATTACTGACCTAGCTTCATGTAAAATTTTCTTATACATACATATACATATACATATATGAGAATGACAAATTATGGGTCATTCATAGATACAAACATCATATATTTGTTTTAATAAGATCTCAAAAGCATAAAAAAAATCAAGTAACTATTTTGTTTGTTTTTTGTTTTGTTTTGTTTTTTTGGTTTTTTTGAGACAGGGTTTCTCTATGTAGCCCTGGCTGTCCTGGAACTCACTCTGTAGACCAGGCTGGCCTCGAACTCAGAAATTCGCCTGCCTCTGCCTACCAAGTGCTACGATTAAAGGCATGCACCACCACCGCCCGGCGTCAAGTAACATTTTTAATGAGTTTTTTTTTAATCATGCTTCATGCCAGAGACTTCATTATATAGATTATATTATAGTAATATTAAGTCTGATAGCCAGTGGACATAGAGATTCCAAATTTAACAATTTTTGTTAGATCTTTTCATGAAAAACACTGATTCCATATTAGTAAGTTTATAGTGTATATGTGTATACCAACCTACATCTTAAAACATCTAACTTCATGGCCTCATCTATAACAAAATGCATAATCCATTAGCATTGGACTAACATAAGTGACAACTTTATCATTCCTAGAGGAAAACATAGCCTATCTCAACATTGACAAAATATACATATATTTTCTGTGGAGAAAAACCCAGAAGCAATGTATAGCTACTTTTACACATAGACCAGACCAGATCTTCAATCTTGTTTTTTTTTTTTTAACCATGTCGAATAGTCATGTTACAAACTAGAGAAAATTGCACATTACAGCACACGCCCAGCTCATGGTGGGCATCCAGTTATTGCCAGTCTCTTCCTATCTGTAAGTCTCTGCTGAATTGCTGGATCCAGAACCTATAGGCTTCCCTATCACTTGAGGGGAAACATCCAACCAAGCAACAAAGCAAAGGAAGAATCAGAGCTCAGCAACATCTTTGCTCAGAGCACCAGACTTTGATGATGCTCAGAAATGTACCCGGACTACTGCTGACTACAGCGCTGCTTTGTTTCGCCCTGTTCCCTGAATGGCTCAAAGTCCACATTCAAATGCAAAGTCCCCACAGCTCTCAGCAGGGTTAGAGAGCAGAACTCTCAAAGCCTTCTGTTTCTTTCTGTTTCAATACCAAACAAAGGCCCCTCAGTCCCAAGAAAGCTACTGCCCTGGGGTAAAACAAAACAACTATACAATAATGACAAAACTTGTCTATTTAAAGCAATGGTGCAAACACCTAAAGACACCCACTTTCTCTTTTAATGCCTCCTCTCATTTCCTCCCCCTTTGTCCACCTATGCCTTCTACTTTTTTCAGTAGTTCTATGTGCCTTGGATTTTGCCATGAATTCCCAGTCAACCAGGTCTGGAAATCCAGCTCAGAAGATATGCACGGGGTGAAGGGCTGTGGTGGTTTGAATGTGCATGGCCCAGAGAATGGCACTATTAGGAGGTGTGGCCTTGATGAAGAAAGTGTGTTATTGTGGAGGGTGGCTTTAAGACCCTCCTTCTAGCTGCTTGGAAGACAGTTATCTCCTGGCTGCAAGATCAAGAACTCTTGGCTTCTCCAGCACTATGTCTGCCTGCACATTGCCATCCTTCCCACCATGAGCCCCAATTAAATGTTTGCCTTTATGAGAGTTGCCTTGGTATCTCTTCATAGCAATAAAACCCAAACTAAGACAGGAAAGGAGAGATTTCTTGTCCCTGTAACTAGAAGCCCAGGGTTGGCTTCAGGATTGACTAGGCTCAAGGTCTGACATGTTCTCCAAACTCTCTCTCTCTTTCTGCTAACTCACTCCTGCAAACTGGCAAAGGGGGGTTACTTGGCTCCTTTGGCTGGAATCCTCTTAGCTTAGCACCCACAATCTGTGTTCGTGTGTGGCAAAGGAACTAGAGAGGATTAATGTCTCTTTTCCAGTGTTTGCAAATTCAAGGAGTCTGACCTGGGGGGGGGGGGGGCATGTACCTGGAATTGAGGCAGGTCTAAAAGGTAAGTAATCATCAGATCAAATGGAAGGAGGGAGAGGGTCTATTCCCAAGAGAAAGGGCAAAGACACATATGACAGAATTTGGGGGACACCCAAGTCTTCACCTGCACAATGTTGCTTGACAGCTCCTGACCATAGCGGTGTGATCTTTTCCTCCTGAATGGCCCATGGTTTTGCCACTTGCTTGGACCCACAGACTGCAGCAGAAATGCGAATGTGCCTGTTCTAAGTCTTGGCCTCTGCTATCTTCCTTCCCATCTGTTTCCCTGCTATGCAAACATGCCCAGCACAGCCCATGGGCAAAAAGAAACCAGAGCAGAGTGAAGTCAGCCCACTGTTGTACCTAAGGCCTTCCTTAGATGCAGAGATGAGTACAGCCATCAGTCTTGTAGGGATGAAGGATAAGCAGAGAGCAGCCCAAAGAGGTAGAAACACCTAGCCAGCACACTGACTCGGAGACAGAACACACTGTTACAGTTGTACCACCTGGGGTTTTAGAGTTAGTATATATGGTTACTGTAGCAACAGAAAACAGGTTAGTTGTCTCTACTATGCCTTCTGTTCTGTTGCCAACCTGGTGGCTTGTATAGCCCTCAGTTACAAATACTATTGCAAAGATGTTAAGTTAGATAGTCTACTGTTGCAAAGTTCACAGTGGATTGATATATTTATCTTAAATACTTGTTTACAATGTATGGGTTCTCTCTCTCTCTCTCTCTCTCTCACACACACACACACACACACACACTAGCTCTCTGTAGAGTCCTTTTGTGTTTTGTTGGTTGTCTTAGTTAGGGTTATTAGTGCTGTGATGAAACACCATGGCCAAAGCAAGTTGGGGAGAAACAGGTTTATTTGGCTTACACTTCCTCATCATTCACTGTTCCTCACCTAAGGAAGTCAGGCCAGGAACTCAAACAGGGCAGGAACCTGGAGGCAGGAGCTGATGCAGACAGAGGCCATGGAGGGGTGCTGCTTACTGGGTTGATCCTCATGTCTTGTTCAGCCTGCTTTCTTATAGAACCTAGGACCAGACTTCCATGAGTGGCATGACTCACAATGGGCGGGCCCTCCCTCCCCCATCAATGACGAATTAAAAAATTAATTCGTGCTACCAGCTTGCTTACAGCCTGATCTTAGAGAGGCATTTTCTCAACTGAGACTCCTCCTCTCTGATGACTCTAACATGTGTCAAGTTGATTAGAAAACCAGCCAGGATATTGTATCTTTGCTTTCTCTCTCAATCCTTTTTCAGTCTGCTTTATGAATTCACTTGCAATTGAGTTAGTTTTATGTTGTCTAAGGCAGTGTATCCTACTGCCTTGTGATGCAGTATATTCAGGAGCCACAGGTATGGTGGGGCGGGGGGGGGGGGGGGTGGGCAGTAAAAGAATTCACACAAGACAGTACTAGGTATAAAGGGACATGTTTAACAAGCACAGTGCAATGAGACAAAGCAGTAACAGACAAACTATCTTCTTGGCTTAGACCAGTTTTTAATGTGGGGACTGTCTTGGTTTCTTTTTCTGTTGCTGTGATAAAACATCCCGACAAAAGCCACCCAAGGGAAGGAGGAGTTTATCTTAGGTCACAATTGGAAAGCACAGTCCATCATCCAGTGGAAGTCAAGGCAGCTGGAGCTTGAAGCAGTGGATCAGTAGGCTCCAAGGCAACAGCTCTTTTAGACCTATGGGTATTTAATTTGATCAGTGTGGCCTTGGTCACATCATCCACACTCAAAGGAGCACCGCTTTTCTTTACATTGTTATTAGGGCCTTCTTGGGCCAGTCTCCCACAGTAGAAGCCCCTAACGGTAGAAGCCTGATCCTCGGTGCTGGTAAGATGGCTCAGTGGGTAAGAGCACCCAACTGCTCTTCCAAAGGTCCGGAATTCGAATCCCAGCAACCACATGGTGGCTTATAGCCATCCGTAATGAGATCTGACTCCCTCTTCTGGAGTGTCTGAGGACAGCTACAGTGTACTTACATATAATAAAAATAAATAAATCTTAAAAAAAAAAAAAAAGCCTGATCCTCACCCCCACCCCCATGTTCCCCTCTGGTGACCTTTTTTTCAGCCTGGCCTGGATATCTGATTGGCTGGATGGAGCTCCTCATTGATTCTGGTACAAACACATCCTTTCTTTTTTTTTTTACCATTCTTCTGTGTTTGTAATTGTAGGACAATCTACTCCTTCAAAGTGTTTTAGCTGTATTGGGCTCTTTGTTTTCTCATATACACTTTACAGTCACCTTGTTGGGATACAGACAGACACACTCAACGCGCGCGCGCGCGCGCACACACACACACACACACACACACACACACACACACAGAATCCAAATTCAGTTCGGAATCTCATTGCTTGTAGAGGTTATTTTGGGGAGAATTGCTATCTTTAAAAAAAAGGGGGGATTTATCTACCTGTGCAAAGAATGCAATTCGTTATTTGTTGTATTGTGCTGGCCTTCAGAATGCGTCCCAGATTCTATGCTTCTCTCCACATCGTCCAACCTGGTCTAACCAGGTCCAACCTGGCTAAGCTCATGACCTCTGGCCTGCACGTCCCCTATGGTCCCATCTCTGTCCAGCAGCCAGTGACTCTTTTGAAAGTGGCACTTGTATTGTCTAGTTTTTCTTAGAGGGCTGGCTGTGCCAAGCTCCCCCATTTTAAGAAGCATTAGCCCAAATGAATGGAGGAACAATGATGATGGGTGGTCTTCTAAAAAAAAAAAAAATTGAAAAACAGTGGCATTGACCCGGGCTGCGGCTAAGATGAACTTAGGCGTTCTCAGTGTGGCCAGAAACAGAAGCGCGGGCACAAGGGGCGTGCGCAGACTGCGGAGCTCAGCAGCCAAAGCCGTGAGTGACACCGAGGCAGAGGCAGGAACCTCTGGGCGGGGCCGCGCGTCGTGAGCGCGCGTCGTGGCCGCGCTCCTGGGGGCGGCGCGCGGGGCCGTGGCGCTTCCGGCAGCTGGAGGCGGCGCCGAACGGGACCGAGCGGCGCGGGTGGCGGCCGGGGAGGCGGTGAGTGGCGGGGGGCGGCGGAGCGCGCGCCGGGAGCCGGAGGCGCGCGGGATGGCGCGATCTCGGGGGCTGCAGGGGACCCAGCAGGGTCCACTGTGCGCGCTGGGGTATGCCTGAGGCTGGTTACCTACGCCCGGGACCTCGTGGGTCCGCAGCTCTAGACTGGGGCTAGGGAGGCCTCAGCGTGGAACTGATCTCGTGGAACTGATGTGAAAGGGGAGCATCATGCACCGTGCCACGCGTCCCTAGTCACCGCGTGACGAAACATGCTGGGTGCAGGCGGCCAAGATGGCTGCCAGGGGACTGTCTCCACGAGGATGGGCGCGCGCAATTGCCAGGTGACCAGGTGGCTCTTGGTAGCTGGGACCCGGAGGTCGGAGTGGAGACCACTTGGTGGCTGACCTCCAGCTCTTAATCTCTTCAAGGGACCGAAGTGTCCCAGGTAGAACCATGGGACCCGCATCCTCAGCTCCCACATCGTGTTCCTACTGATCATCTCAGGTTCAACCGCCTCCAGAATGACAATGACCACACTAAGGTCTGTGCCTCCGGAGTTAGATCTCTGACTTTTGTATTCATCCAATGCTGCCAAATCCATAATCCAGATTTGAAAACTGAGGCATTAAAACTTGAATAACTTGCCTAAAGTGTCACAGCTGGCCAGGGAGAAGAGCCAGGCAATCCGAGTATATATATTGTTTCCACTTTGTCCCTCAGTGACGATGTGATGATTGAGAGACCTCGTGGAAAAGCGTAGTTCTGCTGGATTTCAGAGTTTGGGCCTTTACCCGGGACCCTCCCTTTATAGTTTTCTCACACTCCTGATCCCTCATCTGCTGCACCTACTTTGTGTGCCTCTAGTCAGCAGCTCTCAACTGTGGTCGCATATCAGATGTTTACATGACGATTCATAACAGTAGCAAAATTATGGTTATGGAATGGCAACGAAATAATTTCATAGTTGGAGGAATCACTAAACCATGTATTAAAGGCTACAGCATTAGGAAGGTTGAAAACCACTGCCTAGATTTATCTCTCTGTCCTTGTTCCAGGCAGAGGCAGGAGTAGGGAGGCGAGCTCTGAGGTAAAGAAGAGGGCTTTGTGGGTCTTAGAATGCTGGACTCAGGCTTGCTGTGTGAAGGAGAGTTGTTTAGAGGACAAATGGAAGTTCAGCAGGAAGTCCTAGAACCTCAGGACACCCCATCCCCCCACCCCACCCCACCCCCACCCCGGGACTGAGGTTGTCACATTCACAGCAATGACAGTGTTTGGGAAGAGTTTGTTAATTCCCACCCAGCTCTGATAAGGAATTGCTCCATCTGTGTACTCAAGGGTGCAGCCAAAGGTCTGCAAAATGGAGATAGTTGCGCTTAGTTTTCTGTAAAAGTTTGATGAAACTATCCCGGGGTGTTCAGCAAAAGCTGGCTGAGAGGAAACATCCCCTTTCCCCTCCTAACTTCCTGCCAAGAAAGCTGTAAAGACAGCCAGACCAAAAGGACTCATAAAGCAGTGGGGCCACTTTCTCTTTTATCTAAACTTTGTGTGTGTGTGTGTGTGTGTGTGTGTGTGTGTGTGTGTGTGTGTGTGTGTGTGTGTGTGGTGGTGGTGGTGGAGGAGGAGGAGGAGGAGGAGTATATATGTAGTATATGTCTGGCTGCAAGTGCAGCCAGAAGAGGGCATCAGCTCCCCCTGGAATTGGAGTTGTCCACAGTGGCAAACTACCAGATGTGGCAAATTCAGGTCCTCTGAAAGAGTAACAAGTTAACTATTTAGCCATCTCGAAGACCTCCTGCTGCCTGAAAATGAAACAAAGTATCCCTGCAGAAATGGCAGCTTTAGTTGTGCAAACAAGGTGCATTTAGCTGTGTGTAGCTGTTGAAAAGGTGGTTTGGACTTCAAGGTAAGAAATCTAGAATAGTCTGTAATAATCTGTTTCGTTCCTTCATTTCCTTTGCTAGTTATTCATTTGAAAGTAAAAACTCATTGTTGCCAGGAGGTGGTGGTCCATACCTTTAATCCCAGCACTTGGGAGGCAGAAGTAGATTTCTGAGTTTGAGGCCAGCCTGGTCTACAAAGTGAGTTCCAGGGCTATACAGAGAAACCCTGTCTCCGGGGGAAAAAATTATTGTTAGGACTCTATCATTGTATAAACTTTATATATCACTTAGTCAGGGGTGGGGGAGGGGGAAAACACCCAGGTCCTTCATCTGTACCAAGTTCAAATTTATTGTTTAGTTGACACTATTAATTTGTAACATAATTGTATAGACTTTATTATGTGTAATCTATGAGTTGATTTTTTTTCCTGTAGCTGAGGACTAAATTCAGAGCCTTGTACTTGCTAAACAAGCCTTCTACCACTGAGCTAAACTCCCAGCCCCAAGTTGATTCTTTTGGATGGCAAATCATTGGACTGAATATGTCCGATATATTCTGTTCCTTGTTGGGTAGTGTGTTATCATTTTTGCAGGCTAATGCTACCCCATCTCAAAGGGAAATTATAATATAATTTCCATTGTTAGTCTTTAGCCAGGGTTAAAGGTTTGTCACCAGTCACTGTGGAAGTTCATTCCATGTTCCTTGTCTATGAAACGTCAGAGAGAGAATTCCTTTTCAAAACCAGAAATCAAACATAGTCTGGTGTCTCTCTAAAGGTCTGAAATTTGGTTTATTTTGAAGAAAGTTTCTTTTGATTAGACACATGTGAGGATCTCTGGAGAGTGAGTGCAGCCCCCTTCCATTCTCTGCCAGCCACTGCCAGTGAGGACAGCCGCTTCCGCTCTCCATCACTACATTTCATTTATAAGGTCAATAACACCTACGTTACAGTCCTATGGGCTCTGTGAAATCGCTCCAGTGGTCGGTTTCTTCATCAGGAAAATGAAATGTAGGATGAAAAGTAACTCCTATGTTGTGGGATTGTAGAGTCCATGCTCCCATCCATGTCATGTTTGTTTGGATCAGTTCCCATTCTGTTGATTGTCCCAGGGTAGGTGACAAACTGGGGATCCTCTCTAGCCTGGAGCCAGCCTGGAAAAACAGGCCAGTAACAGCAGATACAAAGAGCTGGGACATCACTTAGACTGCTCTAGCTCAGGCCTTAAAGGTCTTCCATAAGACTGAGTCACTTGGTTTATATTTTAATTTTTCTCCAACTGTGTTTCCCAGCTTGTCTGGTCTTAGGATATTCCCAGTGTTCCTCTGACACACTAGTTTTACCTCAGCTCTGTCCTGTCAGACTCTCTACATCCATGCTGTCCCAGAGTTACAGGCGTTTCTCAAGGGGACAGAGATGTTGGCAGCAAGTGACTTGGGTTCACATCTGGGCACTGCTAGAGTAAAGTTAATGAACTGCCTTCCTGTGCCAATGAGGGTAGTAATGGTTCTATCGTTTAGATGGAGATGCTGTCTTAGGGTTTTGCTGCTGGGAGCAGACATCATGACCAAGGCAACTCTTATAAAGACAACATTTAATTGGAGCTGGCTTACAGGTTCAGAGGTTCAGTCCATTATCACCAAGGCGGGAACATAGCAGCATCCAGGCAGGCATGGTGCAGAAGGAATTGAGAGTTCTACATTTTCATGTAAAGGCCACTAGCAGAATACTGACTTCCAGGCAGCTAGGAAGAGGCTCATAAGCCACACCCACAGTGACACACCTACTCCTACAAGGCCACACCTCCTAATATGGCCACTCCCTAGGCTACACATATACAAACCATCACAGATGCTGTGAGGACAGCTTTTGGAGTAAGTGGTTAGCAAATATTAGTACTTATTGGTATCCAGAGGTCCACATTTATAAATGTTTTAAAGTTGTTGAATAGCATGCATCAGTCCTCCAAGTAGTTGGCAGAGCTGAGGTTTGAGCTCAGGTTTGCTCTGCCCACAAGCATAAGTTTCTGCCTTTAGCCTAGCAGCAGCTCTCATGCATACCTAACCCCCCTCATCTAGGACTCAAGCTACAGAACAGCTGGCAGAGGTGGGAACAGCATCTCAAGTCAATTCAAGTGACTAGCCCACTGGTTGACAGTGCCCAGTCATAACAAACTTAACCTGGAGTCATGGAGGTGGACGTTCCCTTACCCAGCTGTATGCTGCCTGTGGCGCAGGGAAGGCGGTGGGATTCTCACCGAATTGCTCATGAAGATTGGGACATGTAGTGTTGTAAGCACGAGCAATCTGGTTCCCCTGTTACCTAATGAGGATAATAACAGGAGGCAGGGTGACAGAAACAAGTGAACTCTACTGGCAACAAGCTGGTGAGTTGGAAGGCGGAGGAGTTTCATACTCAGTCCTTCATGCCAGGGGCTGCAGATACAAAACTCACTTGGTATTCCTAAGGGGTCTAATTTTAGAGCCAGGTGAGTGCCCAAGTGGCCACTAATTCTTCCAGTAGCCAGTTTTCTTGATGTGGTTTCTGAATTGTCCTCTAGTCCTCAGGGAGCCCTGAAGCTTGAGGGGTCCCATAACATCTAAAAAAAATCATGGTCAGGGCGGATGGGGAGTGTTGTTTTTTTGGTAGTTTCTTGTTTTCAGGTAAGAATCATTTTCTTGGTTAATTATAATTTCTTTGGAGAGAATAGTCTGACCGTCATGGGCTTCTAAGTTCCAGCAGCAAGTTAATCCAGTCATTGCTTCAGTTACCTCAGGTGGTGCTGGGAGAGAGCTGACCCAGCCATTGGCCTTACAGTATCATGTGCTGAGGATAGACTGGCTTTTTGTGCTCCTCATTGTGGTTTGCATGTGATTTAGCTGCTGTGAATTTTTTTTCTCCCCAGACAGGGTTTCTCTTTGTAGCCCTGGCTGGCCTGGAACTCACTCTGTAGACCAGGCTGGCCTCGAACTCAGAAATCCTCCTGCCTCCCAAGTGCTGAGATTAAAGGAGTGCACCACCACTGCCTGGCAGCTGTTGTGAATTTTAAGGTAGTTTGAGCCCATTGAAATAAGAAGTACCTTTGACCAGTGTGTGGATTCGAACACCCGTCAATGCGATCCCAGTCTCAGACAGGGTTTGCTGGGTTACTGGTCTTACAATGCCCCTTCAGCAGACGTGGATGAGGTCTATGCATAGACAGCTTGCTGTATGAAGGGTCTCTGCATGCGTATTTAAAGAGATTAATGTAGGATATGTTCCATTATAATCTGCTTGCTTTTCAACCTGATGTTTTGCGTGTTAAGAACATTGGACCCGAGCCTAAGCCAGTGAAACTGCCTTCGTGTGCACTGGCTGCGTTCGTTAACCATGTTTGTTAATGAGTATCTACAGAGACCAGAGAAATGTGTTCTGATGAGGCTTCCTGAGCCTTGGCCAAGAGATCAAATGTTAGCACTAACAGAGTTCCTGCCCCCTTAGAAAACTGTTTCGAGGTCTGGTGCAATGACTCAACAGGTACCTGGTGCTTAGCCTGATAGCCTGAGGTAGATTGCCAAGATCTCCACCTTCAGGACAACCAACTATTGCAAGTTATCCTCTTAGTTGTGTGCCATGACACCCTCCCACACACACATGCACATACATACATGCAAAATGGATAAACTAAAAAATGGTTGCCTCTATGAATAAGAAAGAGAACTTTTTATGGGTGGTCTCTGCCAACACCAGGAACAGCAGGGTAATAATGATCAGGGTGGGCCAAGAGGGAAATCTGGTTCAACACAGCTCAGTACTCAGGGCTGGTTCAAAGTTTGCAGGTCTGACGACAGGCAATTTGTCTCAGGCATATTGAAGCACAGCATGATTTGGAAAAAAAGTTTGCTGGTGACAATCACCTCAATCCCATGTGCACAACAAGGCTTCAGGCGTGGAATGACTACATCGAGACTCTCTGTAAAGCAATTATGACATCTTCCATAAAGATGAGTTCTATAGACTGCATGTGCCATCGTAAAGGTTGAGGGGTGGAGGAGTGGGGAGAGTCTGGTGTGGTCTCAGTCATTCAGATAGTGCAAAGGTCTCCAGGCTATAAATCACCCCCACGATCTGCCTTCCGGACAGAAAACAGGTTCTCCAGTCTCTTCTTTTGAAGAACTGCGTGTTTAACATTCCTGGCTTTCCCTAGTGCTTCTCTGTGAGCACAAGGACCTCCGTGCCTCCCACAACTTACTGCTCTTGCAGAGTGCCTGAGTTCAACTCCCAGCACCCACAATGGCAGCTCACAGCAATCTGTAATTCCAGTTTCAAAAGCAGCATAATGCTATAATATTAATTAATGCTCCTATGACTGACATCCTAAATTGTTTATGAGACTGAAAATGAATGACTTGTAAAAGCTAATGATTATTTATAGATAAAGAGCTTGAAATCACTTTGCTTCTTAGTAAACTATAGAAAATGCTTTACATCTATCTGGTTGGTTGGTTGGTTTCTTATAAAAGCAGGTGTTTCTAAAAGGCTAGGTGCTAAATGTAAAGACTAAAATCACTCATATAAAAGATCCTTTAATAGGAATTAATACCTCAACTGACCAGTTCAGTCAGGCATCAGTGGGACAGACTCCATTCAAAACTAACCCCAAGCCGGCCAAAACTCCGGGAGTTACAGTTCAGTTTTTGAAATGCAAGGGGAAACCTCTTGCCCCAAGTCTTTCTTCTGGTGTGTCTGCTGCGTTCGGGCTAGCGTGGTTGCGGCACTAATTTACCCTTCAGACTGTGGAACATAAGAAATCTGCCGCTCGGGCTGGTGAGATGGCTCAGTGGGTAAGAGCACCCGACTGCTCTTCCGAAGGTCCAGAGTTCAAATCCCAGCAACCACATGGTGGCTCACAACCATCTGTAAAGAGATCTGACTCCCTCTTCTGGAGTGTCTGAGGACAGCTACAGTGTACTTACGTATAATCAATAAATAAATCTTTAAAAAAAAAAAAGAAAAAGAAATCTGCCGCTCTCGAACCAGGCTGCTTCAGCCGTGAACAACGCCGAAATGGCCAAGATTAAGGCTCGGGACCTGCGTGGCAAGAAGAAGGAGAGGCTGTTGAAACAACTGGATGATCTGAAGGTGGAATTGTCCCAGCTTCGGGTCGCCAAAGTGACAGGCGGCCCCGAGTCCAAGCTCTCCAAGATACGAGTCGTTCGCAAATCTATCACCCGAGTCCTCACTGTTATTAACCAGACTCAAAAAGAAAACCTCAGGAAATTCTACAAGGGCAAAAAATACAAGCCCCTAGACCTGCAACCCAAGAAGACTAGAGCCATGCGCTGCTGGCTCACCAAGCACGAGGAGAAGCTGAAGACCAAGAAGCAGCAGCGGAAGGAGCGGCTGTATCCTCTGCGCAAGTATGCAGTCAAGGCCTGAGATAACAACGACAATAAAGTGCGAGACTGACTGGGAAAAAAAAAAGAAATCTGCCAATGTGCTACGTGAACCCCAGTACTGTTCACCATCAGCTGTAGGTGCTGTGCTGTGGATGCCTCCTGGCTGCTCTATGGAGTGCCACCAGCATGGGGTGTGGCCCTGATGCTCCTACATCTTTGCTGGTTGTCTAGAGGGATGCATTTTAGCAGTCTGCCTGTAGCCTTGGATAGATGTGACAAGAACGTACTCCCAGCCCCTTGTCTCGTGTCTCTCCAGGGTACCTTTCATTTGCCGCCAGTGTACCAAAGCTGAACATTCTTTGCTATTGTCTGCAATGTGTTCTTTTGAGCTATGTATGGCATTTTTCCTTACCCATGCCTCCTTCTGCCTTTTGGAAAGTGCGTATCTCCTTGAACTCTGTGGCTAGGCGAGCATCCACACCGTCCCCAGTATTGGTGTGAGACTGAGCAATAGAAGGCCTTTCTGCAGGCAGGCAGCAGCCTCTCTCAGCTAACTCCTCTGTTAGAGAACCCACATCACTGATTGCCACAAATCTCTTGTTTCCTGGCTCAAGAATACTCTAAGGAGTAGTTTGAACTCTGCCCAGTCTCAACCTTCAGGACAAACAAGCCTTTAACTATAGTCATTGGGCGCCTGCTCTCTGCATGCTAACCAATCCATCCCGTTACTTCACCTAGCCACCACCACAACCTCACTTCTTGAAAGTTGTGTGTGTGGTATTCCCAGTCAGGATGATCAGTCTGTTCGAAGAGGGCACCCCATCTCTGTATGTCACTCGGGCCGCTAACCCCATACCCTGTGCCACCACCATCCCAGCTGCAGTAGGAACTGAAACAAACTGACCAAATGGGCAGGAGGAAGGCAGTATGCCCACAGTCCCATGCAGCAGCCCCTTCCTTGGCCCACTCTTGACCCAAAGTGAAGCTGGCCATGCATCATCTATCTCAGCCTTGCTTCCTCCACCTGACATACACATGGCGCCTGAGTGCGAAGTACAAGAACAGCCCTGTTCCTGCCCATGGCTGAACCAAGTGAACTTGGGAGTCAGGGTCAGGGTGGGGCTGGGAGGAGGTAGGTTTTTCGGTTTTCTTTTTGTGTTTTGTTTTGTTTTGTTTTGTTTTGTTTTGTTTTAAATAAAACTAATCAGTTCCTGAAGAAAATGAAAGTGGAGAAAGTGAAAGCCCTGCTTGCCATGGAAATTGATACTTTCAAAAGGGTTTGGGTAATTGACTATAGTAAATAGTTACATTGTACCTGGCCCTCTATCAGCAGTGTCAGGCAAGATGCTGATGCAGCGTTACTGATGAATCTGGTGGCCTTTCTTTTTCTGGGCGTGGGAAGCACAGGTTACTGTATCCAGTTTGTGCCGGTAAAAAGCCACTTGGACTCACAGTGAGGGAATGGAGCCCTGTTTGTTCACTTTGCCACACTAACAAACCACACATTTAGTACCCAAAACGAGTTTATTTACTCTCTTAGTGTGCTGGAGGTCAGAAGTCAAACTGGGGCAGACTTCCCCCTGGGAAGAGTCACTTTGCATTTCCAGCCACTGGAAGTTCCTGCTCTGCTCAGCTGTCCACCCAGCCTCACTTCAGCTCCAGCTTGTGACTCTGGACCTACTCAGATAATCACAGGATGTGGAGCCAAAATCCCTGAGCCAAGCCTCAGAACTATGAATGCAGTGGTTCCTCAGCTCCTGGGCACCCTACTGTGCACTTGGGAGACCACAATGGGGCTTTGTGGCTTCTGAGATCTGACAGTTTAGCCTGGAGTGTGAAGGTCTCTGTGCAGAGAAAACCGCCTTGCTTTCTTCCTCCGTAGGTTGGGAATAGCCTCTGAAAATCTTTCCTCATCTATAAGAAGTCTGTAATGTATAGAAAGGGCACAGCTGTTGTGGAAAATGAGCTGGCTTATTTCAGCACTGGCCTGGGGAGAGATCACATGCTCTCAAGCATCCAGGGTATCTCTGGGTTTAATAGGAAAACATTCATTTCCCGACCCATCTTTGTCCCGTAGAAGGGATATTTCACAAGGTCTCTGTCTGCAGTGTTCCTGTGGCTCTGTTGGGCTATGCTCTGTGAAGTATGATGTCCGCAGTACTAGAAGTTTCTTTCTAAGAAGTTCTCTTTCTTATTTAAAGAGAAAAGGGGACCTCAGAGACTCCATCCAGTACTCCATAGATAGTAACTGATTTTATCCTTAAAGGAAAAAAAAAAAAAAAAGCTAAAGAGACTAAAGAGAAAAAGCGATGTGCTGGGGTCCCCTCTCCCCTTCAGCCATGTCACTTGACAGAGTATTTCCTTCCCTTGGGTCTCAGGTTTCCTGTCTGTATGATAAACTTGTTGGATAACTCAGTTGTAATGTCCTGTATAGTTCTTATGCACTACTACCACAAAGTATCCACTAGTGACATAGTGCTGGCTACAATTTAGCCAAAATGGTGCTTGTACTTAACACACTGGACAAAGTTTGTTGTTAAGAACTGGCACACGCCTTTAATCCCAGCACTTGGGAGCAGAGGCAGGCGAATTTCTGAGTTCAAGGTCAGCCTGGTCTACAGAGTGAGTTCCAGGACAGCCAGGGCTACACAGAGAAACCCTGTCTCGAAAAACAAAAACAAACAAACAAACAAAAAAACAAACAAACAAAAAAACCCTTGAATTCTGTGAAAGCTACATTTAAAATGTTGCCTTGTTGCCTCTATTTAGCATAAAAGAGAAAGAATGCTCTTGAGAAAAGCTGTCCCCTGGGGAAGAGTTTCCCCCCAGTCTGAGAACATCACAGGGCGGGCAGGGAGGGAGCATTGGCCATGTAGCTGTATTTAGAGCATGGTCCAGTGCCCACTCGTTGAGCTGAAGGTTTGCTAGACCACCTGTGGAGTCACATGTCCAGGTAGCCTCAGCCAGGCCTAGTGTGTGAAAATCTCTAAAAGGCCTGTGTGTGTTTTTAAAAGCTCTCCTTCACCCCATGTATCCTGTGGTTTAGAGCTTCTGTCTTTGCCAGTGCTGTTGTAGGAACAAACTGAGCCTTTGATGTGATGTACCTTTGCTTTTGAGTTTCTCTGGGCTTACTGAACCACCCCTTCCATCTTTAGCTGTATCTCTTACAGTAGTTATCAACTACTACTACGACGACGACGACTACTACTCCTACTTGCCTAATCAGTAGAGATTCCTTAATAACCTTCATCTCCAAACATAGGCAATGAAGGTAGTCAGACCAGCTGGAGGCGCAGACAACCTTTGGGTTCCTCTCCACTATGGAGGGTGCTTAGATGCCTTGGCTGCCCTCTGTGGGTGAGTCTGAAAGCATCCCTACATATAAACTGGAGTTTTTATTTACTGTTTGTGGGCTATCTAAATAATCCATGTTTCCACACAGTGACCCAGCCTTTTGTTGTCTATGAGACCCATTTACCTGTTAGCTACCAATGATCAATCATAGTCCAAAAACATTGAATGAGAAATTTCAAAAACAGGAAGATATTTTGAGAGCGAACACATTCCCACAGCTTATATTGTCATATGTATTGTTCCACTGTAAGTAGTGTTAACTTCTTGCTGTGCCTAATTTATCGGTTAACCTTATTCTGAGTATTAAATATGTAGAAAAATATAGGGGTCCATACCATCTGTGGTTTCAGATATCCACTGTGAGGACTTGCACCCCTCCGATAAGGTGAATTACAATATGTCTCTGTCCCTGGATTTAACATGCACAACTGTTTATTTTAATTTATACTTTGGGTCTGTTCTGTATTATAACCTTATCAGGCAACAGCCAGCGGGGATGGAGCTGCTGTCCAGTGGAGGAGTACTTCCAGGCTCACTGTAGTAAGGGAGATCACGACCAGGGGAGTTGTATGGGCTCTAGCCAAGCAGAGAAGGAAGGCTTATCTTAGCACTGTAGAGGACAGTGTAACTTATTTCTGCAGCATTATGATGAGCACAAACCATGACTGGGGAAAGAAGTTTGCACTAAGAAGCAGACCCTCATCCCTGTTTCCTTGGAAACTACGGTGTTGAGATGGACTTAGGATTCTGAGTCCAGAATTTCCTTAATGGGATACCTGGGCTGAGAACTCAGTGGCTCTCGTGCTGGGGAGCAGAGGAGGGTGGGTTGGTTCATTCTTATGTTTCAAAATGCAAAGTTTCTGAGCATCTGTGATTCTGCAAAGCCAGGTCTCTCCTCTAGGAAGTGGTGTCACTCAGACATGGAGCTGTTGACACTTCACAGCTGGGAGAAAGATGGTTTCCTGTTGGCTCCCCACCTACTTTTATCTGGATCTGCTGTCCTAGCCTGTTTTATCAATAGCTAGATTTTACTCTATCACTTCACCGCTGGCTGCACCGCTTCAGGCTTGGGTGCCTGACTGACATGGTCAATTTTGACCCAGTGGTCAGTGATGCTTTATTATAGACAAAGGATAGGGTGACCTAGCATTTGATCTTATGCCTTAGTGGTCCCTAGAATTCCTAAACAAAGCCATGATTAGAACTAATGTTAGAAACGGAAATAAAAAAGTATAAGAAGATTACGTGAGTCCTCTCTAGTGATTGGATCCTTTGACCCACGGTCACCAGAGAATTCATCCAAGAGAATCGCCAGATATGACAGAAGAGAGCCCCAGACAGGCTGTGGTGTTATGTGTAACATAGAGAGCTAACACAAAGCAGGACTAAAAGGGTTATTGTGAGTCCACATTGGAGAGCTGACACCTCTGGAGGCTTTTTATGAAACAAAGTAAATATCCAAGAAAGGGGTGGAAAGATTGTAAGAGCCAACAGGGGTGGGAAGTGCTGGGCTGAGGTGGAATAAGCCTGCAGGGAAATGGTGTCCTCTGGATGAAATGGGCAAATTGCATCCACTTACTCTCAACAGTATGGGCTGCCTGAATGAGACCATGTCAGTCAACATTCCAGATGAGGGAAGGACTTGTCAGCTGCTGAGAGAAGGAGGTTTCTTCAGGGTGAATCATGTGATAGGCTGCTCATGCCAAAGTGGTTCATACTACACAGATGTACATACTTGGACTTGAGCTATATATATGTGTGTATATACATATATATGAATATGTAACACATACATAATATATAAATATGACATTAGAAGAACAGGTCAAAAATTTGAGAGGGGGATGTAGAGGGGACACAGGACAGTTTGGAGAGGGATAGATACAATGAGAACACATTATATTCATGTTTGGAATTATAAAATAATTAAATAATAAGATTTAAAAGATAGCACATCAAATTTTTATATGCTTGTAGATGTTCTCAGGAAAGGAATATCCGAAGACAGTGTCAATTATGACAGAGAGGCTGGATTGTGGGAAAATTACTTTATTTGCCCAGTAAGGTGGTGGTTTTCTGCAAGCCAGAAGCATATAGCATAACATTAGAGAGCAGTTCTGAAGTAGGCAATATTCTTCGGAAGTAAATGAGCAAATAGTCATGGACCAGAGAGCAGACGTGCTCTAAGGGGAGGGGAGCAGGCAGGCTCTAAAGGAGGGGAGCAGGCATCCTCTAAGGGAAGGGGAGGTGCCATGTTTGGTCTGTGGGGCTATCGGCTTGTGTTGCTTGTCTCAGTGTTTCTGGTAAATTAAAAAAGATGATCTTTAATTTTTGATGAGCAGGTTTTATGCTAAACAGGCTGAAAGAACCTGCCATCTCTTTCAGTTTTATAATTGTTAGCATCCGCTATCATTATTTATAGTTTTATATTTTTGGGTATCATCCATTACTTCCAGTAGGACATGACATTTGTTAGGCCAGAATTCGGTGGTAACTTTGACATCAGCTGCCTCGCTCAAGGGCATGTGCAAGTTGACATCAAGTGACTTCCTAGATCATTCACACACACACACACACACACCCCGCCCCTTTTTTTTTGAGACAGGGTCCCTGCTGAGTCTGGAGATGGCTTGTTTGGCTCAGCTTACTAGCCAGGAAGCTCCATGTTTGGGCCAGCATGCTGTATTGCAGGCAGTTTACTAACTGAGCCATCCCCTCCCCGCCCCCAACCCTTGTTAAAACTTGGTATGTTTCTGCCTTATCTAGAGTGATTCTGACTTTCCTACAGGAAAGCAATGATGAAATACTATGTACTTTAGAGATGAGAAAGATGTGGTAAATTTCTGAAGTCTTGCTGAAATAGACTGAGGTTTGTAAACAGCTTGCTTTGTTTTAGAACGGTTTCCAGCTTGGCAGTTATGGACTACATGCACCCCGTGGTAGCTATGAATGTGACCGAACAAAATCAAAACTTAAACATGAAGTATTTGTGTGTGTGTGTGTGTGTGTGTGTGTTTTTAATTAATTACTTAAATTGGTATGTGCGTAAGAGCAAGTGTGTGCACTGTGTGGAGGAGGGGATTAAGCACGTGCAAAGGCACGCCAGTGGAAATCAGAGGGTAAATTTGTGGAGTTGATTCTCCTACCTTTGATGTAGGTTTGGAATGCAGGCCACCACGCTAATGTGGCAAGCCTTTCTCTGCCGAGCGTCTTTACACACAGGTTAATCGTGAACTGCAAAATAAGCTTGTAGTAACTGTGTCACTTCATCTGACTTGTCTTTCCCTTTTCAGGATCTGGGACGATGTCTGGGGAAGTGCCACCCAACATTAACATCAAGGAGCCTCGATGGGACCAGAGCACGTTCATTGGCCGAGCCAGTCACTTCTTCACGGTTACTGATCCCAGAAACATCCTTTTAACGAACGAACAGCTAGAGAATGCGAGGAAAGTGGTGCATGATTACAGGTAATGCTGGCGCTGCACGGTGCACAGTTGTGCAGTGCACAATTATGGGTAACGCTGCCAGCCGGCGCTACATTTCCCAGCTTATTGCATGATGGATTCATTGTTGTTTTCAAACTGCTTCGTGATTTTGCAGTACATGTTTCCCCCAGTAAATTGCTGCTTACCAAAACAAATGAGCAAATAGGAAGACCAAGTAGAACCACAAATAGCCAGTGTTCGTTGTAGCTGTGAGGTCTCTTTCCCTAGCATCCTGAATTCTTTTCTCTAATACCACTGTCTCAAGCATCTTTCTATCTTTGTACAGAAACAGCATCATTCAGGAAAGATTAGCAGCTGCAGCTTCCTTCCCCAGGACATTTGTAGCCCCAGCCTGCTAATCCACAGAGCCCTCCTACCCAGACTAGCTAGGCCCTCCTCTGTGCTCCACCTAATAAACACCTGAGGTTCCCGGTTGCCTGGTAGGTGCCCTCCAACACAGTGCACAGCTCCACTGGATGCCAGCTTTCCTGTATGTATGTATTGGCTCCTGATAACTAGGGTAGGGCCATGGCTGCTGAGAAACAGCCCCAGTGAGAAAGACTTTGTAGGTGTGTGTTCAGATGGGAAGGAATCTAACGGGAGTTCAGGGATGCAGATTTGAGATGCACCCCATCCCTGAGAGAGCCACGCAGGATTTTAAGAGGATGCTACCCATGCAGGGACAGTCTGTCCTCCATATTCACCAATTTCCCTGGCCTTGTCAGGGAAACCAGTTCTGGTAGAAACCTCTAGAAAAAAGTCTTCCATCGATATTCGACATGGGCAGACTTTTCTTGTGACTATTCCATGAGCAATACAGTCTAACTGTACAGGGCATTTTTATTTCTTGAGGTGTGACAGGTAATCTAGAGATGATACCAATGTATAAGAGAGAATGCAGACATGATGCTACCTGCCTGAGTCTCAGTGACTCAGAAGGCTGAGGCAGGAGACTCACCTAGCCAGTGTGTAAGATAAGCTTGAGCAATGTTGTAAGATCTCATCTCAAAAATAAATGAGGAACATTTGGAATGAAATACAAATAAACAAATATCAAGCATTCTATAGACAGTACCCTAATCTCAGAATTTGTATGCTTAGGGACAGCTAATTCAGCAGTAGACTTATTTTTCTATAAAAGACCGGATAAGGAATATTTTAGGGACTGGAGAGGGGCTAACATTTAAGACTTAGCACTCCTGATCTTGCAGAGGACTTGGGTTCAGCTCTCAACACCCATGTGGCAGTTCACAGCTGCCTGTATGTCCACTTTTAGGGGATCTGATGCCTTCTTCTGGGTCCAAAGACCCAGGCACGTATGTAGTACACATACATGCCTGCTATTATACACATAAAATGTTTTGAAAGAATAAGTACTTCAGGCTTTGTATACCTCAAGGAGTCTCAGTCACATAATAATTTTGTTAACTTTTTATAATCCTTTTAAAATGTAAGACCCCTGTGATCCAAGGGGCATCCAGGCATGGACACTACTTGGCTGACTTCTGCTCTAGGGAAAAGCCAATCAGATACAGGGAATCGGACCATCAGGGGTGCCGCACCTGAACATTCCAGGAATAGCGCACCTCAGGCTAGGCAGTTAGAAAGGGACCAGTAAAGAGTAAGTCTGCAGTATGTCAAGAGAGGAAGGAAGGAAGGGGTTAAAAGGAACACAGCAAGAGCCTAGGAACTAAACCTGATGTGCCTTACATGCCTGCTGATAGAAACCAGCCAACTAGTAGTAAGACTAAGCAACGATACATTCCTACCCAAGAGCAAAAGGCGAAAGGTGTAGGTAGCTTTTGCTGCCACAGCCTGCAGCTCGGGTCCTGGAATCCTGAATGAGGCAGAGAGGGAAGGAAGAAAAGACAGACACACGCATACAGGAAAGCTGGCATCCAGTGGAGCTGTGCGCTGTGTTGGAGGGCACTTACTAGGCAACCCGGAACCTCAGGTGTTTATTAGGTGGAGCACAGAGGAGGGCCTAGCTAGTCTGGGTAGGAGGGCTCTGTGGATTAGCAGGCTGGGGCTGCAAATGTCCTGGGGAAGGAAGCTGCAGCTGCTAATCTTTGCACACTGATCACTCATACTTAGACTCACCCTTGGCCATCTCCCCTGAGCCTGGCCCATATGGGGATCTGACTTTGTCAGTTTCTCATGATCTGAGGCCTGGCCTTTGTTGTAGACATTCTCCCAGGGGAATTCCTCCACCTCCTACAAACTCAGACTCACGTGCAAAGGATAAAAGTCATAGGAACATTTAATATTTTACATGGCTGTTGCATTAGCAAGATTTCCTCATTTCTAAATAATCTTGGATGTGGGTAGAATTCTATTATGAAAGCTTATTCCTACATCTTTTCTAAGTGGAAAAGGTAGGACAGTTAAAATCCCAACATTAGGAGAGTGATTTTTTTTAAAGCTCTCTTTTTTTAAAAAAGTAATCTGTAGTGTTTAGAGGATGGGTCTGAGTCACAGAAGGGTCACACTCCCTCTGAAGATTCTCAGGGAGGGTCCCCCTTGTCTCTGGGAATTGCCAGCACCCCTTGGCTTGTAGATATGTGATTGTACTGTCTTCTCTGCTTGTACACAGACACTATTCCTTAGATTTATGACCTCTTATCCAATAGCATTTTCCTTTGGCTAATTGCATCTATAGAACCATATGCTCTTTGATGTGGACATCAACTTGGGAGTTAACCCAGTGTAGATGGTTTGGAAGAATGTTATGTAAACAGGTGGAGAAGTATTTACAGACTATTATTGAATAAAGACCCTGGTTAGTGAGCATCTGGTTTGGTATCATATCTTAAACACCTTGAAAGACTGTATATGCCCAAATGTTGCCAATGGCAAACAGTATATACGCTCTGGGCAATTTCATAGCTCCACTAAATTTGAATATTTTCTAAATGTCTGACAATGAGCATTTCATTGATGATAAAATATGACAAATTGTGCACCAAGCCCTTTATTTGCACCAAAGGGTCCCTAACCTGTTCACCAACTACAGGTTTGAAATAAAGCAATAGCGAGCGTTGAGAGCCATCATGTTGGTCTGACAGCTAAAAATGGTTCAGAGTCTGCCAAATTCAGATGGCACTTTTAACATGTCATTTAAAACAATGAATATCTTCAAGTTGAACACTGCTTGGTAGACATGTTACTTTCTGTTATTTTCCAAGTTATGGATAATTGAGGTGAGTGGGTTTGAGGAGTTTGCTGTAGTTGTTTTTTTGTTCTTATGCTCTAGGCTGCGAGCGTGGGTCAGGGATAGCATGCATGCTAAGTATGTGTGAGGCGTTGGGTTCAGTCCCTAGTACCCAGAACATAGAAGTATTTTAAAAAACAATAATTACAGCCCATGCTCTAACAGGCCTGCCAGGTCCCGTAGGCATAGTAAAATCGAGCAAACCATGTAGTTCATGGTCTGCGATGCCCGAAAGGAGCAGCAGTTGCTGGACCGGTTGTTGTCATCTTCTAGGCAAGGAATCGTTCCTGCCGGCCTCACGGAAAATGAGCTATGGAGAGCGAAGTACGCGTATGACTCGGCCTTCCATCCTGACACCGGTGAAAAGATGACTCTGATAGGAAGAATGTCAGCTCAGGTCCCGATGAACATGACCATCACGGGCTGCATGATGACCTTCTACCGGTACGTTACAGCAGGGTGCGCGTCGCGGGTTAGTCAGTGCGCTATTGCGGTCGTTCAAAGAATATTTTAATATGAGTTCTACCGAAATAAAATGCCACACTGATTATGTTAACAAGAAGGATGAATTCATCCCTATGGTATGTCAGAGTATGTTGTACCACATAAATACAGTCAGTAAAAAAAAAAAAAAAAAATGAAAGAGGATATAGGTCAGGCGAGATGGCGCTTCGAGTAAAAGAGCTTGTCACCAAGCCTGAACACATGGTTCGACTCCCGGGAACCACTTAGTGGATGGAACAAGCCAAATTGTTATTCATTCTCTGACTCCACGTGTGTACATGCACACATGCATACAAAATAAATAAAAATTCAAATTAAAAACTTTAAAATAAAATAGAACCTATGACAGCTGGAAATACGGTGGAGGTGGATAGAGAGGTTCAGCCCTGGAGCTACAGCTCTTGGGAGACTAAGACAGGGTTTTGAGTGTGAGAACAGCCTGGTAATACAGCTAGCAACTGTCTCAAACAACAACAACAACAAAAGTAACTACTAAGATAAGATGAGGCATCATTTCATCTTCACTTCTTCTCTAAGTGAATGGTACCATTCTCTTCAGCAGCCTTTAGCATGATGTATATAAATGAACACCTGTTTTATCTAGCCACGGAGGCTCAGACCTGGAATCCCAGCACACAGGAGACTCAGGCACTCAGAGGCCATGAGTTTGACTTTGTTCCTGGCAAACAAGATAAGATTAAATAATTATGATAATAATAAATAACACAATTCCTTTTATTTAAATGCATGTTTTGCCTCAAATGATGCAAAATCAGGAACCAGAGAAGTGGCTCCGTGGCTAAGAGCTTTCACTGGCTGCTCTTGCAGAGAACCCTAGCTCAGTTCCTAGCACTGCATGTCAGCTCACAACTGTCTGTAATTTCAGTTTCAAGAGACCATCACCTTCTAGCAGGCACTGTACATACACGGTGCACACACATACATGCAGGCAAAAACACTCATAACACCTAAGATTAGAAATAAAGCTTTTTAAAAAAGATATTAAATAATACCTTTGTTTAAAAGGAAGGTGACATTTCCCCTAAGTCTGAAGGTCTTAAGAAAATGAGATAGGCTGGGCAATGGTGGCGCACACCTTTAATCCCAGCATTTGGGAAGCAGAGGCAGGTGGATTTCTGAGTTCGGGGCAGCCTGGTCTACAGAGTGAGTTCCAGGACAGCCAGGGCTACACAGAGAAACCCTGTCTCGGAAAACCAAAAAAAAAGAAAGAAAGAAAGAAAGAAAAGTTAAAAAAAAATGAGATAGGAAAAAAAGAGTCTAGAAACAAATTCTGCTTTCTCTCTGTAGATGCAGAAGTGTTTAGGCACAGTGATAGACAATGATACAGCATCCTCGTGCATTAAACCGGTAAGCAGAGCCAAGCCTGCTTTGCTTGCAAATAGTTTTGTTTTACCCAAGAGAAGAAATCTTCCATTTATTATCTACTCTGTACCAGGTTTTGCATAAAATTTATTTATTTATTTATTTATTTATAATTTATTTAATTTGTGATAGGTGTCCTATATAATCTTTTTGTCAACTCAACACAAGCTAACATCATTTGGGAAAGGAGACTTTCAAGTAAGAAAAATCTTACCATAAAACTGACCTGTAGGCAAGTCTGTTAGGCATTCTCTTGATTAATAATTGATATGGGAGAGACCAGCTCACAGTGGGTAATGCCACCCCTGCGCTGGGAAACAGACTGAGAAAGCCATGAGAACAAGCCAGAAAGCAGCACTCCTCCATGGTCTCTCCATCAACTCCTGCCCCCAGGTCCCTGCCTTAAGTTTCTGCCCTGACTTCCTTCAGTGATGGACTATAACGTGCAAGTATAAGCTGAGCAAACCCTTTCCTCCCCAAGTGGCTTTTAGTCATGATGTTCACCACAGCAATTGAAACCCAAAGACAGGAGCCTTGTGAGCTTGATGGTAAGGAAACAGAGTGTCAAGGTAGACCTGTGGCCCTACATCTGTAGCCCAGGCTATCTCCCTGCATTGTGCCTTTCCTTGCTGATAGTTGATGGTTAACATCTCTTTAAGAAATAAGGGATGCTCACTGGTGCTAGTGGTATGTGACAACTCTGCTGTGTTTTAGGACCACACCGGCTGTGCTCTTCTGGCAGTGGATAAACCAGTCCTTCAATGCCGTGGTCAACTACACCAACAGAAGCGGTGACGCTCCCCTCACTGTGAAGTAAGGCTATGGGGCTGACCTGTCCTCCATGAGCCCCTGCTCCTTGTGTAGCAATGCACTTATACACACTGCTTGCTCATGCAATGTCTCTCCTCCTCTCTCTCTCGAACTGTCTGCTGTTGCCTGCCTCCTCTGACGTCGATTGTGCCATTCGTTGTGTAGTGCTGTGTAATGCTGTGTGGCTTATACCCCAAGCTCAGGACCCTGCAGAATGCCAACT
This sequence comes from Mus caroli, assembly GCF_978045245.1. NCBI lineage: Eukaryota > Metazoa > Chordata > Mammalia > Rodentia > Muridae > Mus > Mus caroli. The sequence goes on along the minus strand of NW_028227270.1, from coordinate 66,255,719 downwards.
GGCAGCCCTCAGCCCTGCCTCTGTTAAATAATTCCCTCTGGGCTACATGAGTCAAAGCCCCCTGCCTCAAAACAAAATGAAGGGACTTTGTAGTTGTGTGACCTTTCTAGATGCTTTGCTTTAAAAAGCGCCTCATTTCTGGACTTATGAATTTGTCTCCTGTCTAAGAAGATTGCAGGGGAGTGGAGGGGGGGACAAACTGAGATTGAATAAATAAAACTATAGATATCACTTGCACTATATTTGAAAGAGAAATCGTTTTCCTGTTTTATTTTTGAAAATTGCCTTTGACTCTTAATACTTTGATATCATCAAACGAAGCAAGGGACACGGAAACCTGCCACCCAGTGGGGTTTCTCACAATGAGCAGAATGGGTCAGGCTCAGCTGCACATTAGAGATAAGCTTGGACTCTTTTTATACAGTGAGGTAACGTTGTAAGAATGGCAGAGCTGCCCTTGGCTTTCTGTGCGTCCCTTAATATTTTGAGTAACAATTTTGATTTGTGCAAATGTGCCTCAGACACTGCCCAGAGGCTCTCCTGTGTCCATGGCTTTCCACACCCTCTCAGCCCTGCTCCTTCCTCACTTTCCATGCGCCTCAGCTGCATGTCTGCTTGTTGGGGTTGTAGCCCAGTTTTAGGGATGTGTTTGCTTTGTCTTTGGATGCTCACACTGACGGAGTGAGCCCAGATTTTGCTCTGCAGACTCTTGGTTTCTTATCGTTCATTTCTGTCTCCCCAGTTTCTTCCGGTCATAGTTCATGATCCCCCCAATGTATACCTGTCATTTACCAGTGTCTTTTTTCTTTCCAGTGAGCTGGGAACGGCTTATGTTTCTGCAACCACTGGCGCTGTGGCAACGGCCCTTGGACTCAATGCCTTAACCAAGGTACTTTAGCTTTGTTTCCATGGTAAAGTGTCTCAACCTGTCCTCACCTGTCACTCTGGGTGCCTCTGTCGTGTCTCAAGATTTCTAGTCACTTGGCTTGTTTGTAGCCATCTTCAACCGCATATTTTAATTGTATCTTCTAGTGGCTCAAGGAAGGGTTGTAATTAGAAGCATCATCCAAGACTGGTGTGTTCCCAGCTCTGAGGATTAACTATCAAATGCCTTTTCTAAAAAGCCCTTCTGAGACTGGAATGGGAGTCGGGGGATGTGCCTTGAAGAGGTAGAGCTACTATCTCAAATCAAAGTCTGTGTGCTTTCAGCACCTGAACTAAGCTATCAAAGTGTCTGAGATGGATAGATTGTCTCTGTATGTCCTTGCCAGAGATACAGAAATACTTCTAAGAGTTTGAGGGCCTCTTAGCCTGGCTCTATCCAGCCAGGACTGCGGTGTTTTTAGGAGGATATAAGCATTTCCATTCAACCACCCAGGAAAGTTAAGACGGCACTTCTGGAATTATCTTTCCTACAGCGTGTCTCGCCACTGATAGGACGTTTTGTTCCCTTCGCTGCTGTAGCTGCTGCTAACTGCATTAACATCCCTCTGATGAGACAAAGGTAAGATGAAATATGTGCACTGGGCAAGACAATAGAGTTTAGAAAGGACGTGAATTCTGAGCTCTGCTTTGAAATACTCTGGAATGGCTGGCCCGTTGGGTTCTCACTTACTGAAGTGGGCCAAAGCAGAGATGTGTCTCTAGCCTACACCCTCTGCAAAGAGAGAATTCTGTATGATCGAGACCAGAGAGAAAAACCAAGCGTTCCTTGAGTTTTCCTTGGAATTTTCTTATGCAGTTTAAGGTGATTTCAGTCTCTTAGAATGGATAGGAATAAAAGGAGAAAAAAAGAGTGTGCATTGTGGATAGATAACAAAAACCAAAGCAATAACAGGAGTTGGGCTCCCATCGTTAGGATCCGAAGCTAATGAATATCCAACAGGGCTGTGTTGCAGTGACTTCACTGCTTGAGTTCACTCAAAAACAGTATGTACTGTATCTATTTCTGATTTAGAAAGTTGTTCAAATCTGTACAGGAACATAGAAATCAACCTCACCCTTGAGCTGGCATATCCACCCCTCAAATCCTATCATTATTGAAAGGTACATCCTTGAGGGTTGAGGGGGGTACTTGTGTTATTTTCCCTTCCTGTCTATCACGGGAGGCTTGAACCTGTTCGTGGTATTTAAAAATAGGCTTATCAGTGCCAAAAAATGACACTTGAGTGGGAAACTGGGTGAAGGAGGCACTTGATCTCTCTCAACAGAGTCCTCCTTCGGGATGCTCCCCGAAGGCATCTGTGAATCCCTGTGTGTGTGTGTGTTCCACCCTTCAGGGAGCTCAAGGTTGGTATTCCTGTCACTGATGAAAATGGCACTCGTTTGGGAGAATCGACCAACGCAGCAAAGCAAGCCATCACGCAGGTGGTCATTTCCAGGATCCTTATGGCAGCCCCGGGCATGGGTGAGTGAGCTTGGTGGTCCTGCCTTGTAGTTCATTCCAAGCTTTTATGTGTCGGTAAACGGAACAGCAAACACAATTCCCCTTTGTGAAAATGACTAGCCAGGAATGACTAAATAAAATACACTCTACAAATGCTTGGGGCTTTCAAAAGTGTCCCAGATATTGGATTTGTTTGGGTTTTGGAACATTTACACATATATAACCAGCTTTCTTGAGGATAAGGCCCAAAGTTAAATTTGAAGTTTATTGATGATCCACACACATCTTATATGTGTGGCCTACGCGTACAATAATAATTTCATGCAATGTTGCTAATGGTTTCAAAATATTATAGGTGTGTGTCCCAACTGATGTGTTGTGTGACTTGAGAGTGGCTGAGGACATCATTTGGTTCTCAACAAGTTTCTGATTTGGGAAGATTTCAGAGCGGAGAGCTAAGGAAGGAGGATGGTAGGGATAGAAGAAGCAAGGCCGGCAGGCGAGGGACCGGGAAGACATGGTGAATCAGAGGTCCAGCGGGCATCAGCGGGGAGGCAGGAGCTTGTCAAGTGTGTGGCAAAGTCAGGTGCAGCTGGAGGAGAGAGAGGGCTTTATGAAGCCTCAAAGACTGGAGTCAGCTCCTGGGGCCAACCCTGGGGTTAGGTACTGGGACATTCCAAGCTCTGAGCAGTGGAGGACCATGCCCAGTTTTGAACATGGTAATTATGTGAATGTGGGTGCTGTGTGAGACTGGGTTAAAGGGGTGATGCAGGGGTGAGTGGAGACTGTTCGGGAGGCTGTCTCAGCACCACAGGAAGCAAGTCATGGTCACGCTGAGGACAGCTTTTAGAAAATGTGTGCCTGACCGCTAGTCTGGTAGCTATATGGTGTGGGGTCAGCATGCAGTGAGCAAACATCTGGGTCATAGTAAGACCCTTTGAGGGGCTGGAGAGATGGCTCAGTGGGTAAGAGCACCCGACTGCTCTTCCAAAGGTCCGAAGTTCAAATCCCAGCAACCACATGGTGGCTCACAACCACCAGTAATGAGATCTGATGCCCTCTTCTGGTGCGTCTGAAGACAGCTACAGTGTACTTACATATAATAAATAAATAAAATAAATCTTAAAAAAAAAAAAAAGACCCTTTGAGAATGTCCAGTCTACCCAGTGGGCTGCTCAGAGGGGCTAGAGAAGGTACTCAGACACTGAGAATCACATGGCCTGGGAGTGACAGCATTCTCTGCAGGAAAAACAAAGGAAGAGAGAGAGAGCCAGGAGTTAATGTGCCTGTACTTCGTCACCTAACCTCGGCTATTAGGAGACGCTCTTGCATGATGCGTGACTGTCAGCTGCTGCCTGGCTTGCATGCTGATTTGTTTGACTGTTGTCACGTGATACACTGAGCTGGCTAGTTTGAATGAGCAACAGAAGTTGAAGAGAAGTATAGGAAGTAAAACTGAGGAATTTTTGCACTTGACCCTGTGTGTCTGCAGCTCAGCATCCAAAGAGCCAACCAACCTTCCAAAAGGAAAAGACTTGTGCATTGAACACACTCAGGCTTTCTTGTTATCCCTCAATGATACAATGTAACTATTTGCACATCATTTATGTTATACTATGTGTTGCAAGTCACCTAGAGATGACCGCAGCTGTGAAGGCGGAATATCCACACACTGTGTACCTATAAGGAGTCCCGGAGCCAGTCCCCTGTAGATACTGAGAGACAAGCAATGCTGCATTTCAGCTAACTAGGGGAGATCACCTTTGTCTAACTGTACAGAAGAACCCCTCTGTACTCTAGCAGGATGCCAGTGTGGTCTGTGAAGGTATCTAGGAAACTACAGTCCCACAACATACAGAGACTCTAATCCAATCAGTAAACCTAAATTTAATCATCTAAAGATTGCTCCAGGAGATTCCATTCTGCCAATGTAAAACTAGCCTAAAAGGGACCCAGCTTTCTATCGGATAGTTGCGGGAAAGTCAGCTGAAAACAGGCAGTAAGTGCAGATTTAAGTGGCTCTGTCTTTATTACAGCAATCCCTCCGTTTATCATGAACACCTTGGAGAAGAAAGCCTTTTTAAAGGTAAGGCAAGTTCTTCTGTTTTTTTATGAGCCCTTTTCTTTCTTTTCTTTTCTCTTCTATGTTTCTTTGTTTGTTTGTTTGTTTGTCTGTCTGTCTGTTTTGTTTTGTTTTGTTTTGTTTTGTTTTTGAGACAGGGTTTCTCTACATAGTCCTGGCTGTCCTAGAACTCACTATGTAGACCCTGCTAACTTTGCGGGGTCTACATAGAGATTTACCTACAACTGCCTCCCAAGCGCTGGGATTAAAGTTGTGTTGCCATCCCAGCTGGCAGTGAGTGCCTGTGCTTCCTTCCTGGGCCAAGACAGATTACCTTATCTTTCCATGATGTGGCTGGCGAGAAATGAAGCCAGGCTTGGGCTGGAGCAGCCTCAGCAAGACTGAGGCTGTGACAAGTTTATTTAGTGCAACCAGACTTTGCATACCTTTGATCAGAAACAGAATACAGTGAAAACTGCCAGGATTGATACAGTTGTAGTTCCAGGATGCAATGGTGTTTGCAAGCGATAGAGAGTACACAAGATTAATGTCTAAACTGTCCTGTCCAGCTTCCATGCTTCCTTGACTTCTAAGGGAACAAAGAAACACAACGCTTCACTACCTGAAGGCACACAGTGCCCCAGGAGCCTCAGACTCTAACCTGAAAATATACAGTGCATGCCTCTCAAGGCAGCTAGGCCAGACCAACTTTGTGATTTCCTACAAGTGTCTCTTAGAAAGTTACAAAGTTGCTTCCAAGTGACAGTTTGAAGGTCAGTTTCCCTTGAAAAGTTACAAAGTTGCTTCTGAGACGGTCTCTCTAAGCTGCTGGGGTGAGGCTGGCCATCCCATCATCTGCTGCATGCCTAACTGGATAAAACTGGGATGATGGCAGGGGCTTTGGAATTTGGGAAGTTACACTGGAAATGGAAAGCAAGCTCTGGAGAGCTAGCTTCATGGATCATTGAATTTAGTATTCCTCTTTGGTGGTCATCTCTAAAAGTTTATTAATCTGCTGACTGTTTGCCCTGACGGCCTGGAAATCTCACACAAGGAAGTGCCCACTGCTGTGCGTCTTCTCTATCTATGCCCTCCAGAGTGTGTTTTAGAGGTTCAAGGATTAGCCCAGTTGGGATGGCTCTTGCGTATGATGCTGTGTGCAGAGACATACTCAGCAGCAGAGGTCCTGGCCCTCTCTGGAGCTCTCTTGGGATGAATCATTTGAGTCTTAAAAGCAGAACTGTGAAAACAAGGGAGAGCCATGCCTAAAAGTTCAGAAAAGGGATGCTGCCTCAGACCAGTTGCTTCTGGATAAGATCATTATGTGTATTCGTAAGTGCATTTACTCCATTTGGGCACCGAGGGAAAGGAAGTCCATGTGATGGCTGGATGCTTCATAAACACTTTCTCTGTGTAAGCCAAGAACACACGCTGGGAAGAGACAGCGTGAGCACCTCACAGGGTCCCTGTAAGGAAAAGGAACTCTCAGCCCTGTTCTTAGAACCTCTGGGGACGTGGAGAATTAAAACCCCCAAGCTATACTCTCTGAAACATCAAGGCTCTGTCACTCTAACCTGGCAATATGCAGTAGTGTCAGAGTCACTGGATACTGACAAAATGTCTCTTCACTCCTGGAGCATTGTCAGAGGGAATCCTCCTGCTTCTCCGAAAAGCCGTACCTGGGAGGCTGCTGGCGGCCTTAGCCTCAAGTTAACAAAAAGGCTAAAGCAGTAGCTCATACTTGAGCAGCGCGCCTGTCAGTGGATCCCTTAGGTCTCAGTTACCCACAGTCCAGGAAAACTAAATGGGAAATTCCACGAACCAGCAATGTGTCTAAATGCGTTTTAAATTGTGAACCTTTCTGAATGGTCCTCTGCATCCTGTCTAGAGTGTAAATCGGCCTTTTGTGCAGGTTGTCCACGCTGTTCACGTTATCTGCCTGTTAAGCACTCAGCAGCCGCCTCTCTGTTCATGTCAGCTACCATGGTTTCATAGTGCTTGTTTCTGAGTATCCCTTAATTATTCAGTAATGGCTCCAAAAGGCAGGTAGTGATCCTGGCAGTTTCATGATACTATTTTGTAATAATTCTTAGTCTTAGAACTAATAATTGTGTGATTAGCTACTGCCAATATTGTTATTATTAGCTCAGTAGCTCTGATTTATGTTAAATGTGGTCATAGGAGACTGTCTAAATGGAAACATGCTACATCCCAGGGTTGGCACTATCCAAGGTTCCAGGCAACCCCTTGTGGGCTTGGGTAAGGGGAGTTGGCATATAGAACAAAATGCCATTGAGTCCTCTCTTGACATTTAACCTACTTCAGTAAATTATTTTGAGGATACATGAAAAGAATTTACTAAGCCGGGCGTGGTGGCGCACGCCTTTAATCCCAGCACTCAGGAGGCAGAGGCAGGCGGATTTCTGAGTTCGAGGCCAGCCTGGTCTACAAAGTGAGTGCCAGGACAGCCAGGGCTACACAGAGAAACCCTGTCTCGAAAAACCAAAAAAAAAAAAAAAAAAAAAAAAAAAAGAATTTACTAAAGTCTTTTTCTAGTACAAGTTTAAGAACAGCTCTCTTTGATAGTTTATAGTAAGCAACGCAAAACTCCTATCTATAAACTACCGAATGATGGCATCATATGCAGTTTGCCCGTCAGAAATCTCCATGGCTTTCAGATAATCTAAAAACAAATCCACATGCCCTTCTCTGTTGTTCTCTGCTTGAGGTAGAGGAGCAGATTCAGACTCTGAGGTAGTGAGGTGGTGAGGGAGCCTCCCGACAGATCCACACAGTAGACATGGAGTCAGTATCCTGAGCTCTCGATCTGGAAGGCACCAGGTCTTCATCATCTGCACTGAGGATGTACGTTGACCCAATCAGCCTTTTAGCTCTCTTGGTCCTATCTTAAGGCATTGGCATAAATAAGTCTAAAAATAACAGAGAATTGAGAACATTTTTAAATAAGGCAAATATCCCTTCCAGCCAAGGCAAGTGATATCAACCTTTAAAAGCAAGGCTAGGCCTGGAGACGTGGCCTAGTGGTTAAGACTGCTCTTGTTGAGAACTCACCTCCTTCTCCCAAGCACCCACATCCTTTAACCCCAGCTCCAGGAGATGCAATGCCCTCTTCTGACCTCTTGTGGCATCTACATTCATGTACATATACCCATATACAGACACGACACAAACATGTTTAAAAATCGTGTGTGTGTGTGTGTGTGTGTGTGTGTGTGTGTGTAAGTGTGGCTAGATCTCTTGACTATTGTTATCTCTGTTCATTTTTTTGGTATAAAAGTTAAAGCTTTTGCAAGAAAAGAATAGTCAATGCTAGGTCATGGTCATCATGATTTTGGGTCACTATGGAAAGTTTGCAGGCTGCCTTCAATAGCAGAATCACTCCGTGTAAGCTTTCCTGGAATCACCCATACCCAGTGAGCAGTAAACGCCTACACTGCAGTTATATAGGGTCACCCACAGTCCAAACATATTAAACGGGAGACTCCACAGACAGACAATGTGTAATGCACAGCTTGACAGTGGCGCAGAGGCTGAGAATCTCGTCACTTTTAGAAAGGACATTATTCAGAAGAGTCTGACTCCAGCTGAGGACACAGAGCACGCTGGCTGCCAATGTGTATCTGATATCATGGCTCGGGATTGCATCCGTTCATAAGAAAGTGTGCGTCTTTTTGATGGAGGACAAATGGCCATGGGGGGTGAGGGGAACCCAAGACAGGAAGTCAGTTCTTTGGAATTCCAATTCACTTATCCTTTTGAACTCTTGGGGTCTCGGTGGTGGAACAGTTACCATGGTAACTCTAATCTTACCATGGCAGGCACTGGACAGAAGATCCAGTTAGTCATATAGCACATTTTTCTGGCTGTGATAGACAAAGTTCCTGGGTGTATACATCCTGACAGTTTCTTGCAAGAAAGACATTAGATGAAACAAGTGCTCTGCTCCCCAGAGCTATACTGTCCACATCGCCCACATCATCCTACATTTCTACATTTTTAAAAAGACATACATGTCACGGTCTTATCCCACCTCGCCCTTTTTAATTTTTAAAAATGTATTGTTATGTATGTATATATGGTGGTGGGCATACATGTGGAAACCTGAGGGTAGCTTTTGGAATTGCTTCTCTTTCTATCTTTATGTCGGCACCTGGGATTGAACTCAGGATACCAGGCTTACACAGTGAGCATCTTTACCCACTGAGCCATCGCTTCCCTCCACCCATCTTACTTTATAGGTTGCGGCATGATATGTGTCCACACCCATCTGTAATTTGGAAGTATTGCACTCACTTACTCTTCCTAAGAAACCTTCATCACAATCCCCAAAAGGGCCACTGGCTTTGGAATCCTGGTGGCAAAGTGGTTCCAGATGTGGCCAGAATAGTTCCAGGTCATTTCCATGAGCCTCCATAGCTACAGCAAGTCTGGTTGTAGCTCTATTTCCAGTTCCAAGGGAACATGCTGCTTTGAAACCATCAAAGCCAAGTGTTCTTGAAAGAACCACGTATGTGCAGCACTCCCAAGTTCAAAGTTGACCCACACATACCCACCACTCCCAGGTTCAAAGGTGAAGTTCTCCTTCGGTATCATCTTTGCACTTGGGGCTTGTTTAATAGTGTGACCATTATGCAAGCTTACACTGGGGCAGAATACATGAGCGTTCCTATTTGGAGCTTGAAGCCTTTTCTCATCGTTTTTGGAAATGCAGACTTTCCTGTGATGACCAAACTCCTCTACCAACGTGAAACCGAATTGAACATTCTCAGCTATTTAAACAATTCTCGGGGAACATTCAGCATGACTCATCCTCCCCCACATCTTATCTTTTTCCAAGTGGAAGGCTGGGAAAACAAACCAGCTATGGGCGGGTGACTCATCAAAATCCCTAAACTAACCAAAAGTTCGCTGCCTAAATTACAATGTATCCTTGAATAGTTGTCTTGAAGGATAGTTCTCAGCTGCCTGGTACTTTCATTGGGAGTAAAACCGATTGGTTTGGATCCCCAATGTCAGTTTTAGAACTTTTCATTCTGGATCCTTTATATTTCTCTAATAACAGACTGCTGTTTGCTCAGTAGCTGTTGGGGATCGTTTGCTAATGGACACGAGTGTGATGTTCTTTACTTATTCATAGACAGTATTTAGTCTTGAGCCCTTTGCTGGATGCCTGTGCTAAGCAGTATTCGGTAGTAGAATCAGAGAAGCAGGGCACGGGCCTTGCTCTCAGGGCAAGATTAAGGTGCAGGACCAGAGGCCACAGCACAGGGTGACTTCAGCTTGGGGTAGCAGCGAATGCAGAGGAGCTGTGGCTGGCATAGACTCACAGAGGATCAGCTGGTGCCACATGTCCAGTAGAAGCTTTCTGAGAAGAGAACATGTGGCTTCATGGGGACTTGTGGGTGATGGGGCCACACAGAGGGAATTGATTCTACCCTGCATGCAAATTACTTCTCCACAGTTTATGTCATCTAAATGTAAGAGCTCAACTGTAAAAAGAAAACATCATTGAACAACAGCATGGGCAAAGATTTCTTCGAATACAAGATCAAAGGGGAAAAAAAACAAAAATTTAGAATATTTCAAAATATTTTTTAAATTCTGTCTTTCAAAAACTACAGAGAATGAGAGAGAAGAACCCCACACAGTGAGACCAGTAGCACAGTAACTCTTTTTGGTAAGAAAGTAAATCAAGAATTTTGTTAAGAACTTAAAACACTCCTTCAAGAAACTAACACAGTGCAGAAATAGGCAGAAGAGGTCAGCAGAAGCCTCGCTGCACACATACAAATAGCACATAGAAAATGCTTGGAATTTTTTAGTCATTGGGGAAATTCAAAGTAAAACCACATGAAATACCTATTGGAATGGCCACGATCCTGGTTGACAGTAATAAGTGCTGACGAGTCTGGGTAGAAACTGGAGCTCTCAGGGCTTGCTAGTAGCCATATAAAATAGTGCAGCGACTTTGGAAACTATGCTAGCCATTTATTCAAACATATGCTACAAAGCAATCCAGCTACTTCTAAGTGTTTCCCTAAAAGAAGTGAAAGCCAATGCCCATAAAGGAGAAAGTTTATCACACGCAACTTTGTTTATATCACCCTCAAACTGGAAACAACTCTAAAGTCAACCGGAAAGTGTATCAACCCGTTCACTGGAATACTTCTTACCTTGTCAGCAAAAAGCAAGGAAGTATTGATGCATGCAGCAGCATGAACAATTCCCAAAGTAACAACACAAAAATGTAGACACTGGATATCAAGCCCCAGACTCAGACCTGGTAATGTGTGCCTGTCATGCCAGCCAATGAGGGGTAGTGATAGGAAGACCAGGAGTTCAAGGTCACTCTTGGCTCTGTAATGAGTTTGCTTGGGCCACCCTGGACTAGATGAGACTCTTAAAAAGGGGAGGGGGTAAACTCAAACCCTCAGGAATATTAATATATAGTGAGATCAAAGCTACAACTTTACCCTGGGACAGAGACCAGGCAAGAAGAGGAATCTCTGAAGGGCATGGGTAGCACGGCAAGCATTTAAGATGATAGATGGACTCATTATTTTTAATATGGCAATGCATCGTAGCTGTGCATATAGGTGACAAATTACATTGTATACATTAATTGATTCATATTATTGATTGTGTGTCAATAACTGTAATGGAAAGGGAGCTATTAGGAGAAAGGAATTGAGACTCACATTAACATTAAAAAACGTAGCCACGTCACTCTGTATCCCAAGCTATATCAGCCTGAAGATATATATCTTCTAAACTCACGGTACTATCTTTGATTCATCTGAAGTTTTTTTGTATAATATACCCACTTTTACAGTCTGTTAAGAAAGACATGTCCCTCCCCTGAAAGATTGTGTGTATGTAGTAAAAGATCGACAATCCTCAGTTCACTCATTTCTGGGCCTCAGGCCAAATTCTCCTTGAGGAACAGGCAGGATGAGGTAGTGGAGACAGAGTCAGGAAGATGGCTGATGATGGGTTCGGTTTTGCAAGCCAGCCAGAATTTTCCAGCGTCCTTGTCACTACGAAGAACCCTCAACCTAAGCTAGCCTTCAGTTTGTGTGTCTCTATCCTGAGGTGACATACAAGTGCATTCTTTCAGATATGTCTGACTCTATTTACTTGGGCAGGCAAGAGGCCACTAGAAATGACAGTCTGGTCAGGATCAGGTTTACCCACCCTTACAGGCTCACTCAACAGTTAACCTGCTATCCCAACCCTATGGCTGGGTGCTATCCTGGGAGTCTCATGTCCAGGAGGATCTTGGGTGAGAATTTATCATCTTCCTGTGAAAATCCCTCATCAAACAGCCACTGATTTGCATAGAGGTAGGAGGACCATATGTGTTGAAATCATATAGCCCAGTGACCTGAATTTAGAATGGGTGCTAGTAAGTACCCAGACCGCCTGGCCCCAGGATGTTTCTCAAAATATATCCTGTCTTGAAGTGTCACATGACAGTAGGTTGCTTTTTTAATCTTTTGGGTTAAGGCGCCCCAGCATAGCCTATGTGGGTTGGTTTCATTTTGATGACATTTTTCTCTTCCTCTTCCTTCCCTTTCCCTCCATCCATGTTGACCTTCACCAAAGGAGTCTCCTTGGGCACGAGGGTATGCCTCCTATGCACGTGTCTCTTAACAACGGTGTGACTCAGAACTGAGGTGTCTGATTACATGCCAGTCAACTCACGGCTCTTGCAGAAACTCCTGCAGTCTTACTTAGATCACCCTGTATCCCATTGCACTTTGTGTTGTATATTTCCCTCTTTTAAAAACTAAGTATCTAACAGTTGTTTGTTTTCTGAAATACCAACCTACACCCTCATTACCCAGATGGTTAATTCTGGGAATAGTTTTAACCTACTGACAGCGGCTAAATCCAAGAAAGAATGTGCAAGCGAGTGGAATATGATGGCTGCTAGGCCCCTCTCACACTTGACCACTGTCCTGGGCTCCTGGCTTGTCTGCATCCTTACCCTTAGAGGGACTGTTATTTTATATCCTAACGAATCCTGGGCACTGCCTGCTTTCTCCACAGTTAGTCTGTAGTGGTGAGGCAGAGATTTAGTGCAAGTTCATGTCTCTTCAAGCTTGTATGTTGGGCTCCTCTGCCACCCTAGCAGCAGATAAACCGTAAGTAAATGCTAGCGCAATAACAGTTGGGCGTGGTGGCTGCTGCCTGGTCATCGCTCGTGAAGTCAAAACTAACCCGTGTGGCACTTTTATCCTGGGTCTGACTAATCCTATCTCATTGGGTCTGCTGCCATGTGGATGCTGTTTAGTCAGCAGAGGACACTGCCTTGAGGAAGCACATGAAAAGTATTCACGCTTGTGTCTTTCTCAACACAGAGGTTCCCGTGGATGAGTGCGCCAATTCAAGTCACGTTGGTTGGCTTTTGGTAAGTGGGAATTAACCTTTTAAAATATTGACTACTGTTATTTTTGTACATGTATTTATTCAATAGGGGTGTGTGTGTGTGTGTGTGTCTGTGTGTCTGTGCGTGTCTGGGCTGATCATGAGAGTCAACACAGAAATTACACATATTATATTGTCTTAGTCAGGGTTTCTATTCCTGCATAAACATCATGACTAAGAAGCAAGTTGGGGAGGAAAGGGTTTATTCAGCTTACACTTCCACGTTGCTGTTCATCACCAAAGGAAGTCAGTACTGGAACTTAAGCAGGTCAGGAAGCAGAAGCTGATGCAGAGGTCATGGAGGGATGTTACTTACTGGCTTGCTTCCCCTGGCTTGCTCAACTTGCTTTCTTATAGAACCCAGGACTATCAGCCCAGGGATGGCACCACCCACAAGGGGCCCTCCCCCCTTGATCACTAATTGAGAAAATGCCTTACAGCTGGATCTCATGGAGGCAACTGAAGCTCCTTTCTCTGTGATAACTCCAGCTTGTGTCTAGTTGACACACAAAACCAGCCAGTACATATATAATTATTTTTTATGCCTAGGGAAGGTTGGGTGATACAAGAGAAAACTTTTGAAAATAGCACCAACCCCAGGTGCCTAGAATGTGTGGCTCCAGTAATTAGAAAGATGGAAACTGTCCATACAGGAATCTATATATTTAGCTATTTAGGTGATCTCCTATAAATGCCAACTAACCCTATGGTCTTGTTACTTTTGTTTGTCATTTTGGTGATCGAACAGTCCGTATTTGTAAGGCAATCTCTCGTGCTCTAAAGAAAGGAAAGAGGTTGTTATTGAAATACATATAGAGAGAAAAGGAAACTGGAAGTGACCCCTTCACCCTGCTGACCTGCCATTTTGTTTTGTTCTTTTAGTTTGGTATTCGCCACCCCTCTGTGCTGTGCTCTGTTTCCTCAGAAGAGGTAGGTGCTGGTTTTTTGGGGGTTTTTTTGGTTTGGTTTGGTTTGGTTTGGTTTTTTTAGAATTCTTGTCAATTTTGATCCTAAAAAACAAGCTGGGTACACAGTGCAGTTATTTCATTTCAGTGGTAAGAAACTGGGACTTTAAAGGCCCCAGGCAGACCATGCCTCTGAAAAGAAGAGGCTGGAGGCTAGTTTTGGTCTGTGGGGGCCTCAAGACCCGCTCTACCCAAGTCTTGTCTGCCCCCTACTGTTGGTTACATTTGGGACCGGTTTAGCCTTTGTGAGAATCGGGTTACCTCCTGCATGGTTTCGCTTCTATAACCTTTAGCGTGGCTCGTTTCATTGGAGCCACGTGCAGGCATATCTGTAGCGTTCATCCCTGACCACAGCTCTGCTCTTCACTTGGGTAGCTGTCTATAGTCCCAGTGCCGTGGTCATCCAGGACTGTGAATGTCATTGCCATGTGCTCTTACCAGCAATGAGACATTTTCAGCTAGAAATCAGAGGTAAACAGGCTTAGCCACTGACTCCTTACAGTTCTTCGTTAGTGACGGCAATTTTCCCAAAGAGAACAGGATGCTCGGTTTTTGTAGCCAGGTGCAACCTTTCTGCTATGTGTCATGCAGCAGCCCTGGGTCTCTGAACCTGTTCGCTTTCCCTGTCCTTCCTACCTCAGGATTCCCATAATTGCCCGTGTGATAACCTTCTTCCTTCTACCTTGTCCCAGTTCCATGTCTGTGACAAGCTTGGAGGATGAGTTGCAAGCAAGCATCCAAAGGACTCATCCTGAAATACGGCGTGTGTACTTTAACAAGGGCCTGTGAAGCCAAGATCAAGCGCTGGAGGCCGGAGCCATCTGTGAGCCCCCCTAAGCCACAGCAGTGAGGAGATTTGTATGCCGGGGCATTCAAAAGCCTCTACAAGATCTTCGTTAAGAGTCAAGCTGCCGGTCAGGAGTCTGACATTTGAATCGTGTTGTGATTTACAAAAAAAAAAAAAAAAAAAAAAAAAAAAAAAAAAAAAAAAAAAAAAAAACCTTCTGGTAGATTTTAATGATGCCATTTCTCCAAAGCCCCCACTGTAAGGTTTCAAAAGCACTGGTAGGCATAGCATAGATGTTCCAGTTACACACTCAGTAAACACTGGTTATCAGTCATTGGAAAGGTTACCTGCGCAACCACCAGATTCCATTTCTACTTCTCTTCCCCAGAGGTCTCAGCAATGAATCGGGAAGACACGAAAAAGGTCTAAGACTAAATATCCAAATTATAAATACTAAGGAAACTTTGTTTCCAGTTTGGCAATGGTCCAGTCCAAAGTAGAACCTCAATTGAAAAGACTGAGGTTCAGAGCATCAACACTCCATACACCTCCCGAAGTCAGCCATAGACCGGTTTTTTTTTTTTTCAGAAGTGAAACCATTGTCCCTATATGCCTCTTTTTTCCCCCTCTTTTTTTTTTCCATCCTTGTAGAATTCTCCCTGCTTTCAGGAAGATACAAAGAAACCACATGAACTAGTCCAGCATCTGTGGACATTGTGCTATGTTCCACCTTGTTTGAAGACTGTGAAACAGTGTGGCATGCCCACATCTCTATAGTGATTTTTACATGTGATGTATTCAGTGTAGCTGAGGTCACTTTGGAAGTCTGTGGCTGTTCCATGTCCTAGGCAAGCCACTTGTTAACCCTGAGTGACAATCTTTATTAATCATTGTTAATTCAGAGATTTGTACGTGAGAAAACAACAACAACAAAATTAGAGACTAGCTAGTTTCTGTAGGTTATTTTTCCCAATAATGTTTCCAGATTGAATTTCCTCATAGAGAAAAAAAAAATTGTGTGCCTTGTGTCTGTGCTTCTCTGCTCTCTGAAAGGATGGATGGATCTGAAGTTCTCAGCCCTCCCCCCACACTGCTGGAATCTTCTGTAGAGCTGCCTGCCAAGCCACCTGAAACACAGTGGCTCCCTGTGACACTCAGGCCTCAGATGAGCCTCGCTTGCCTTCACTGCTTCTGTTTTAAACAGTGGTAAAAACCTGGCGTTCAAGGCAGAGTCCACAGGTGCTTAAAGGACACTTTCAGAAGAAGCTGAAGGCCTTGAGGTCTGCCCACCCAGCCGATCTCGGAGTCCTGGCCCCAGTGCATGTGTAGCTCTAAGAACATGAAGTAGCTGGTTGCAAGATGGACCAACTCACCAAGTGTCGGCCGAGATAGTGAGAAACGCACAGTAGACATGGAGCTGGGCTCTTTTAAATTTGTTTTGTGAAGTTTCAGCCTCTTGATGCTTTTGTATAGGAATACTCACTGTGTGGTTTAATCATGATTTATTTAAAAAAAAAAAAAAGAACAAATGAACGAAAATTGGCAATCTTTGCTGATCTTCTAAAAATACTTTTTTTTTTCCTGAAGAAAAAAAAGCCACACGAAGTGCAATAGGGTTGTGCGGCGACTCATTGATATTTCTCTGACGTGAGATAGAGTTGTGTATGTGTGACTGGCTAGCAGCTATCAGTATTAGCGAGGTCTCTTGCCGATATCAGAGTCAATGTGTCATTTCAGTTTAACTGGATGAACTGTCAAATAAAGAAATGCAGAATGAAAACAAACTGTCTCTTACTTGTCCGTGAAGAGTGCGGCTTGGGTGTTGTAACCTGTTCTGCCTTCATCTGAGTACCACAAATAAGAGTTGTAACATCTCCTGTTGGTACCTGTCCCTTAACAAATATTGTATCTCTGCTTTGGGTTGCTGGTCTTCTACCCTCTTGAACTACACAAGAGCCGGACCCCTCTCTCCACAACCAACTCAGAGACGCCCAAAGGGGACCCAAACAGTCCTCTGAAGAGTAGGGTTTTGTCCAGTATATGCATATTAGTGGTAATAATATCATTGATAACTTAGACACAGGTGTAACAGTGATAACTGACAATAAGGAGACATGAGCTATAACAATGCTCTGTTATTTAAAACACAGGGATTGTTTATTTCTGGACTTTTCCATGTAATCTTTTTTTGAATCATGTGGATAATGAGGAAAAACAAATGTACAAAGAGCCTGCTGTACGATGAGGCCACGCCCCCAGCCTCACTCAGTGTAAGTCAGAGCAGAGGCCACGCCCCCAGCCTCAGTCAGTGTAAATCTAGAAGGTACCTTAGATTTGGCTCCAGACCACA
Source organism: Mus caroli (assembly GCF_978045245.1). Lineage (NCBI taxonomy): Eukaryota > Metazoa > Chordata > Mammalia > Rodentia > Muridae > Mus > Mus caroli. The sequence continues at coordinate 66,238,718 of NW_028227270.1, read as the reverse complement.
GTGAGGCTGAGGTCAGTTTGGTCGCCTGTCAGATTCTAGCCCAGGACTGGCGTTGTAAACAGAGAAACGTGCTGATTTGCAGTTGGGAAGTGAGTCGTTGATAGGACAATACAAAGCCAAGTACTGTAATTTTTTTCTCTTAATTTTATTGTGGTGGTTTGAATAAGAATGGCCCCCAAAGCTCTTGTGCTTAGTCACTAAGGAATGGCACTACCTGAGAAGGAACAGGTGTGGCCTTGTCAGAAGAAGTCTCTCACTGGGGATGGGGTCTGAGGTTTCAAAACCCATGCCAGGTGCAGCCCCCCTTCTCCCCATCCCTCCCTCCATCCCCCTCTCCCTCCCTTCCTACTGGTTGGGATCTATACAACTCTCAGCGTCTCCTCCAGCACCATGTCTGCCTGTGTGCCACCTTGCTCCTTGTGAGTTCTGGAGGTCAAGTTCTAGAGTCTTCGGCCCTAGCTGCAGGTACTTCCTGAGGCATCTGACAGTCCCCGAGCCTTGCTCACGTCTCTTCCTTGGTTTCTATTCTGTCCCTATTTTCACCCCGAGCGTTCTACTCCAGAGCATGGGTCTTAAGAGTCAGATAAACCCGGGCATTAGCGCTTGCTTTTCAGCTGGTAGAGTCCAATCACCATAAGAAATGTCTGAGACCAATCAGAAAGTGGGAGGGGTTGCTTGGCTCGTGGATTTAACAGCTCTAGTCTTCACTTAGAAAGGCCCACTGTTCTTGAGTCTCTGCAAGAGGTGCGGGCTGGCAGTGCCAGGCTAAGACTGATAAACTGACCAGGAAGTACAGCATAAAAGATAGAAGGCCCCATGGTTTCTTTCAGTAGCATGTGCCCAGTGATCCAAAGACCTCCCAACTAGACACCATGTTTTATAGGTTCCACTACCTCCCAACGGTGCCACCTGAGAGCCCAACCTTGAGAGATGGACCTTTGAAGAGTGTGTCAAACCCAAACTAGTACTATGAACAATGAGAGTATCTGTGTTTGTTTGTGTATGTGTTTCTGTCTGTGTGTAATTATGTGTGGGTTGATTATTATTTGGAGAAAGTAATTGGTGCTGCCCTTAGAGTAGCTGTAAATATTAAAGCTAACCCCCATGCAGACGTTACCATGGCTCTTGGCACATAGTAACCGTTGTGTAAATGGTTTCCTGGTGAGTATTTGCTGGAGGAGCACAGGCCATGTATTCTAGATGTCTGCATATCTTTCTGGGTAAGAAGTCAGAATCTTGAAGACTTCATCTGAGGTAACTGAAAGTATCAGGTTAAAATGGTCAAACTCCCTCAGAGTTGTACATTCTTGAATCTGACCTCAATCTACTGAGCTAGAATCAGTTTGAAAGTCCTAGCAACAGCCACATTTCTGGTGTTCCAGTGGTCAGCTGGTTGCTTTAGGGGAACCTGAGGTAGCATTTGGTCCTCTGTGATTCTGTATTTAGTATTCACAAGCTTCCATAAGGCAAGGAAGCCATTGGTGACATGCTTCAGACAAAATTAACAAGCTTACAAAGACGAAAACTTGCTATTTTACCCATTGGCATGTATCTATCACGCAGAATAATTGGTAACAACCAAGCATCTTTGTTGCCACTGGGTTCAAGCTGAGCTCTTGGCATAAACATCCTCATGTCCTGTCCAGATAAAGAAAGGAATCTTCCGTACCATGGGGAAGTTATAATTCAGATGCAAAAAGAAAATGAAATATCAACTTTTTCTGGGAACAGAGCTGAGAAGGAGTGTATGGTCTCTGGGGATCTGGGGCAGGGAGGGTACTGACCAACAGCTTGGTCCACACCCAGCCTCTTCTGGAAGAGGGTAGAGCTGAAGATGATCTGCATGGCCTGCTTAACTCTGGAGCACAAACATCCTTTCTCAGAAGATGTGAGACTCTGAGAGGTGGCTTGACATGTCTGTTGACACTGGCTCCCCAAGCCTGTGTCTCCACCCATATCTGCCCAACTTGGAGGTGATTTGCCCAGCCTCAGCCTCTCCATCTGTAGTTACAATGTAATTGTCTGAGTTACAATGATGCAGTGCTCTAAGATCTCCATGGTAACTCCCCATAGTTACAATGTAACTATCTACCGGCTCTACAGTAACTCCTCCAAAGGTTTCTCTGAGCATTGTCTCCATTAAAAGTAAGAATTGTCATAAAGAAACAAACAATGACAACAAAAGTCATGATGCAAGAAAAGATCCCAAGGATGGGAGATGGCTCAGTCTGTACAATTTCTGCCATACAAACACAAGGACCTGAGTTCTGATCCCAGATCCCAAGTGAAAAGCCAGGGGAGGTAGGCCATGCCTACAACCCCAGTGCAAAAAGGAGACAGGCAGCTGGTCCTTGAAACTCATTGGCTGACCATCCTCATCTTGTCAGTCAAGTTTAGTCTCAGTGAGAGACGATCTCTCAAAGTAAAAAGGTGAAGAGCAACCAAAGATACTTGAAGTCTACTGCTGGCCTCCATATGCATGCACAAGCAAGCATGTTCCCACAAACATGTATACACTACACAGTAACAAGTATGTAGAACATGCTGGGGAGAGGGAGAGAGAGAAAATGAGAGAGGAAATGAGAGAGAGAGAGAGAGAGAGAGAGAGAGAGAGAGAGAACCACAGACCTTACCTGAAACACTCAAAAGACTATGAAAGATTCTATTTAAACAAATGCACTTACTTGATAATAACACAGAGTCTGAAATCACATCCAGTCAAAGTCAAAGCTTAGCATTGCCGTGTCCCAGAACAGGATCAATGGTTGTTCCTGGAACAGTGTTACATCACCGGAGACTGAGAACTGCTGTTCTCACGTCCACTCTATACTTCTTGAATCAGAAACTAGAGAGAGACCTAGCCAGCTTTCCGCATACACCCTGAGTGGTGCTGAAAGACACAGATTTGAGAAATGCTGGCTGTGGCTGGACTCTCCTGACTTGGATTCAACTCTGTTTCTTAAATTAAGGCAGGCTAAGCTCTTTAAACCACAGTTCCTACAGCTGTAATGTGAAGACAGCACTTCCTTCCCTGGGTGGTAATGAGGATTCACATAGCATGTAGCCTGGCTTCCTTCCCTGCGTGGTAATGAGGGTTAACATAGCATAGCATAACATGGCATGGTGCGTGCTCAATACTCTGGCCTAGAGTTCCACAGGGTTTTGTCTGCGGCCCAACTAGAAAGTGAGAATGCCCAATTGCAGAGTACAAGTCTGACAGTATCTGATGACGTTTATAAAACTTGCATGCCTCCTTGTTAACCACTTCAGTTCTACAAATCAATCCCATGGAAATATGCTCTCTGGCTTCTCCCATGCGAGCCGTGTGAACTGAGTATGTTGGGGAAGCAGGTAAGGGACGGGGGTGGCAGAGAGGTTGGAGGATGTTCACAGAGGATGGTGAGATATTTCCTAGCAAAAGATAATAGGCATGCAGTTATAGGAATAATCAAAGACATTAGAACGCAAGTCCTTTAGTATTTTTTAAAGTCTTGCAAAATAGACCTATAGGTACATTACAGTTGACTGTCACAGTGTGAACTAAGCAGAGAAGAAAGGCTGCCACTAAGACCGATGATGGCCTGAGGTTTACTTTTTCCCCTCTTTTCTGTTTCTTGAACTCAGGACATGTTCATTGCTATTGAAAAATAATTCCACAGTAGAGCACAATAGTACTTACTTTTGTTCTTAGCACTCAGGAGGCAGAGACCGGTGGATCTCTCTAAATCTGAGGTTGAAGAGATAAAGTGTCCTAAAGTCATGAAGACCTAAGTTCAATCCCTAGTGTCTGCATAAAAAAGCTGGGTGCAACAATTGGTGATCACTTGTAACCCAGAACTGGAGAGACACAGACCAGCAGATCTCTTGGGGCTCAGTGGCAGGCAGCCTGGCCTAGGAGGTGAGCCTGAGGCCAGTGAGAGACTCTTATCTCACATCTCCGTGTCAGGCCTGAGCCAGGCTTTGCGATCCCAGCTCCGGACCAGAGAGGAACAGCAGTACTGTGAAGTGACACCAGAGAGCAGCATTGCCTGCAAGATCTCAAGACTGATGCTAGATGCTTCCAGGAGCTGCCTGCTGGTGGCGAGAAGAAAGACACAATTCCCCCAGCAGTAGCTATTGCTGTGATTGGAGTCCATGGGCAGGATGGAATCCTCCCCATGTGCATTTCTTTGGGGTACATTGTAAAGGAGGGGGTGGGTCTTCAGCGAAAGTAAGAGAAAGGCATGGTCACACCCCAGACTAAGGTGAGCAGGGCTCTGCCCTTGACCTCTGTGCCACCAGAGCTGATGATATTCCAGGAGCTCAGAGAATGAGCATTGAACTTTTTGTGGAAGGGGACAGAGTGGGTGTGCCCCCAGCAAGCCTATTGAGCCATCCCCAATGGGCGCAGAGATCACCAGGAAGGGAAACTATGCCAAGATCTAGAGAGCAGAGCAGCATGCAGCAGCTTTGGGAAAAGCCCACGAATCCTGGTCCTGCGAGCTCTGAGCACCCGAGACGGCACGACTTCAGCCTCAACCCTGGGCTTCCTTCACAGCCTGGCGCTGGCACTGCTTCGGTGAGCCTGTTCTCAGAGCCTATTTCCTCATCTTTAATGTGGGCCGATCTGTTCCACTGAGTAGTCTGAACATTAATATTCCCAGGGAACTCTGGGCCAGTGGCCTGTTTGTGTCCCCCTATCCCTTGTCCTTTTTCTCTATAATAACATCTAAATGTAATAGCTCCCACGCTGCTTCCGGGAGCTTCATTCGGGTGGTCCCGGAGAGCCATCCAGCTGCCTTCAGGGCCAGGAGCATAGATCCAACAGGGCTGACAGCAGTCACCAGTCAGGCTCTGTTCTCATCCCTTTTTCTAGTAGACTGTGCGCTACTCTGATAATGAAAATGCTGACTACAGAAGCAGTGGCTCTGACAAAGATGGTAATATGAGAGAACAGCCTTTTAAAACTAAAAATAGAGAGGAAAATACCGGTTCTATTGAAATAAGAACGGGCCCAACCCCGTGGTACAGACTCTGAATAACAATCTCAGACGAGGAAGGAAGAGCTGGGAATCCACTTTCAGAGAGGAGCCATGTGGGGTGAGGAAGGGTGAGAAGCTTTAAGGGGCGTGTGGGTGTGAGGACAGAGAAAGTGGCACAGGCCAGGAGACATCAAAGAAGGTGGTGGTGGTGCTGGTGGTGGGAGCTGGTAGTGGTGGTAATGGAGGAGGAGGGAAAGGAGAAGGAGGAGGAGGGCAGAGAGGAGGACAGAGAGGTGGAGTGAGGAGGATAGAGTGGAGGAGGAGAAAGATGGAGAGGAGAAGGGGAGGAGGAGAAGGATAGAGAGGAGAAGAGGAGGAGAAAGGAGAGGTGGAGGAGGAGAAGGACAGAGAGGAGGATGGAGAAGAGGAGGAGAGGATGAGGAGGAAGAGGAGGAGGGAGAGGGGAATGAAGCCCCTACATGAAGTAGGGTTGCTACAGAGGAAAAGGCAGTGTGCTGTGAACTTAGCATGAGGAACAAAGGAATCTCCAGGTGCTTAGAGTCTCCCAGCAAAATCTGGAGGAGGAAGATTCAATTCCATCCATCTGAGAACAGAGCCAGAGGTTGGGGGAGGCGTGTTCCGGAGGGACAAGGACAGAGACTGACAGCAATGGGACATCACTGAGTTGACTGAGCATTAGAGCACTCACTGTTTGAGTATATAGACAGCACACATTTTTAATCCCAATTTTCATTCCAAGTTCATTTGAGAGGGAATTAAAGGGGTCATGTCCATTAAAGGGGTCTTGTCCTCCAGTCCCTTCCAAACCTCTCTCAGTGAGAGCTTAGGCTGGGGACTGGAGTTTTTAAGCACTGGGAACCTATTTTAAGATGCATCTCTGGCTGAGAACTTCTAGTAACAGGAACGTACCAGAAATCGTTCCGTGGTTCTGGCAATGCTAGGAAGCAGATTAAGGCCCACACAGTTGCACTCTGTCCAGCACTGTGCAGAGCTTACTGACATGTGTTCTCTCTCATGTAGATCTCGCCCATCAGTGAGCCCCATTTTGCAGAAATTCAGCTTATTCCTCCCTAAAGAACACTTCATTTCATCCCTCATGAGCCCTGTGAATGACTTTAGAAATGGCCACCTCGCAGGTTGGGGAATCACAACAAGTGAAAGACCCACCAGCCACCATGACACAGAGAGAGGTCTGAGCAGAGTACCCTGCCCACCACACTGGAGCCTGCCACTGTCACCTCCTCCCAGGCCCAGCCCTCAGCCTACCTTCTGCCAGTGTCCAGATGGACAGGGCCAGTCTCTGTTCCCATGTTAAGATATCCTGAAGCTGCCCAAGGCAGGCAGCAGATGTCCCTAAGGCCACGGCTCCGAAGATGTACTTCAGAGAGGGTTTCAGATACAGGGTCGGCTGCTTGAAGTATCAGGTGCTGTCTGGAGCCCCACAGTGGGCTCTATTATGCCTGCGCACCTGTTCTTTGGTCTTCGGTGGACTTCAGTGTAAGGTTTCTTTTCTCCTTGTGAGGTGCTTATTCTGGTACATTGACGTTCCCTGCCTATTGCTGCATAACAAACCATTACAATCACTTCTTTCTAGAAGCTTCTACTCCGGATCCTGCAGCTGGCCGGGCTTTGCCTCTCCTGCTCTCACCCGGACTCAGGTGAGGAGCTGCATGTGGTTGCTGGGAAGCCAGATAGGTCTTCAGTTATGTGCATGCCTAGTAATCAGGCTAGGGTGTTGGCTAGGGCACCTCAGTGCCCCCCCACCCCCATGTAGCCTCTCACCATCCGTAAGGCTAGACCTTATCATTCCAAGTACTTACCATGCTCCTGATGATACTGCACTTGTTTGTATCCAAAGGAAACCACTCTTGCGCTAAACCCAGAGCACTGGAGGAAGAAGTCTGGGAGCTCCCGGGAGCCTTGTCGTGTTTAGAAATGTCATTGGCATGTCCTAATGGCCTGCTCCAGGAGCCCCTATCAGAGGCTCCTATAGTATCTCTTCCTTCTCAGTATCCCAGTCTCTTCTGTGCCTCATGATCCTGGATTCCTGACTCATGGATCACCATCATCCAGAAATTCTGTGCCTCACCACCACCTCACCTCCACAGTACATCACACCTACTTAACAAAGCAACGGGGCCTATGGCCTTCCCAGCCACGAGGTTTTATCTTGTAGCACTAATAGTGAGTGTCTTTCTATAGAGGGGATCTTACATTAAACAAAAAAGCAGTTGGTTACAGCCATAACAGCTGTGCCACCACCACACCGGTCAGGCACATCTTGCCTTGCATGTTGGTAATGCTGCACACAGGGTCCACAATTGAGAAGGACTGTCAATGCCAGCTCTTCCCCAGCAGACTTCAGAGTAACCTTATAGCACTAGGCTAAAATGTAGTCATCTCATCAGTAGGGACTTAGCATCTACTTCTGAAAGGCACCCGACAGCACTGGCCTATGTGAGGACAGAGGACCTCCCCGGCTAACAAATTATAAAGAGGAAGCCCATCCCTGGTACTGAAGTTTTTACCCATCAGTCTATGGCTCTGGGTATGTCTCTCCGCCCCTCACACACACAACCCGCCCAGCCAGACCCGCCCCCCCCCTTCCTTCTAGCTCTTCAATCACTATTTCTACTGTTTGTCTAGATGCTTTTCTAAGTCTCTAAAACATTCAAGGGATAGTATTATGTAACAAAGTTTTTGTTCAGAGGATGGGCAAGATCTCTGATGGCCCATTGGCAGTCACTTCATACATAGTTTCTCTGCCCAGAGGGAAATGTTTCTCTTTAGGGAGAATGGTTACACAACAGTCTACTCTAAAGCCAAGGCCTGCCCCAGACTAGATTCCAAAGCACAAACGCTTTTACAACTCTTTACCCTGTCCTTGGAGTGGTATCTTGTCATCCATTTGTTTGAGTTATCCTGTGTATGGTTATGCTTCTAGAAGCTCAGGGTCTAGAAAAACACGGGCACATAATGACACAGTCATATGTGCCACATTATGACATCGTATACCTCGAATGTATTCAATCTTTGTGTGTACATTTTGCATTGTACTTTAAAAAAGATTTATTTATTTATTTATTTATTTATTATATGTAAGTACACTGTAGCTGTCTTAAGACACCCAGAAGAGGGCATCAGATCTCATTACGTATGGTTGTGAGCCACCATGTGGTTGCTGGGATTTGAACTCAGGAAGAGCAGTCAGTGCTCTTAACCACTGAGCCATCTCTCCAGCCCTGCACTGTACTTTTGCAGAAATGGAGATTAGACTTAGGGCCTCATGCCTCAATTAAACCTTTCTTTAAAAGTTGACTTGAGCTCTGGACCGACGCTTACAGGAACTGTGAGTCAGCAGTTTGAACCTACCTCTGATCTAAGTTCTGGTTTTGGCATCCGCTGAGTGACTGGCTATCCTGGGCAAGTCTCATACTGCTCACCTGTACAACAAAAATAATCAGAGCAAGAGCCCACCTTGCACAGCTGTGGGGAGGGAAAGATGATGTAATGCATGAAGACAGCCTGGCACAGTGCCTGGCACACAGGTAGACAGCCTGGCTCAGTGCCCAGCACACAGGAAGTGATAGGTAAACATATGAGCCAGGACTTCTTTTCTCAAGTGGGAAACCAAGCTCCGTCTGGTCCTGAATGATAAAGTGTGTGTTAACGAAAGGTTGGTTGGTTTTGCTTTCAGCTTGGGCAGGAACAATAATCGGGGGGAAAAAAAAGGAATTTCCCCAGGGAATATGGACCAGGTTTTAAAGAAAACAAGGGAGGCAATGGGGAAGCCAGCTGGTTGGCTTCTGAGGAGAGAGGACTTGAGAAATGCGGAGCCTCTTCTTCCGCATCAGAGCTCCTTTTATCCGGAAGAGTTTCTCATTTAATTATGCATGGAAGGTAGACTCAATGGGAATCTATTTGCATAATAAAAGGGGTGATTGATTCCAGTGCTGTGGTGCCTTTACCTTTCAGGACGCCCCGGTCTCTTTGTCTCCTTTCTAATCATTTTTTTTTGGGGGGGGGCATTTTATTTTCTAAAAGAGTAAGAAATGTAGCATAAGAAGATATCAATTCAGGGAAAGGAGGTGCCGTGGTAACCAAAGGGGTTAATTTGACTTATGGCCAGGAAGTCTTTCTTCTTTTACTTTTCCCATGAAGGGCAATAGCTAACGAAGAAAGTGTGTCAATTCCTAGGTTGACAGGTTGGCCGGTTTGTCTGTCTCTGTCTGTCTGTCTGTCTCCTCATTCCCATTAGAAAGTTTCCTCAGAAAAAAATGTTAAGACATTCTGAAAACCTATACATTTTAACAAAGAAAACTAGATGTAAACTTAACATTTATTGAATAAACTTGCATTTATTCAGGAATTCCAAGAAAATTTGATTTAAGTTTCAATGGTTTAAGTTTCAATGTTATGACCAGTTTGTAGATGTAGATCTCTGGGTTATAATCTACCTACCAGAGACTATAATCTTCTTGAGTCCTTGATACTGTGAACTGAAGTTGGGGTCAGGGAGGAAACACATACCTATATGCTAAGGTTTCTACAAGACTGGTTGAGTGATTAGAACTTTGGCAGTATGGAGAGTTGGAGAGTTACAAACCCAGGGCCAAGTTATACTGGTCTATCTTTCGTCCCTTTAGCAGCCATTCATTGCCTATCTCCGTGTCTAACCTAACATTCTTTCAAACATCCGTTAAACCTTTAAGATGTGTTAACTTTCCTGATCGCTAGCTTCCACTCATCCAGTAGCTACAAGCTGGCTATCACACTGCATCTAGAGTATCTCACTGGCTCTGCTTTGCTAGAATCTACTTGTCCTATTGCGGTAGCTTTGACCAGAGCTCTGTTGAGGCTCACCAAGGAAAGGCTATTTCTTTCTGGCCTTAAAGCTACCCAGAGTTGGTCAATTTGGGCTGTCAATCGCCTGGCTAAGACAACCCATCAAGAAGGTAGCTTTGCCTAATGCCATAAGGTGTTGTCTTTTATGGTAAGATGCATTTTTTGCGGTCATCAGACAGTTGGGCCTTGTCTTTTAATTCAGTTAGTTAGTGTGTGTCCTTTGATGAGGAACATAACCCTTATGAATCAATTATTATTGAAAGGTGTGTATTATGTGCTGTTGTTTGGTTGATTTGCAGTGTTTGATGTCTTTCCTAGTTCTCTGTTGCTTATCTGTTATTCAAGAGTGGTTGGTTCCTCTCTGAGCCTCATGAATGTGTTTGTCTATCTCTTGAGCCCAAGAAATTGCTCCCATCATCCTCTGGAGAGCTGACTTACTAGGCTCAAGATCTTTAAGCTGTCTTTTCTCATAGCAAGTTTTGCTTTCTCCTTCAGTTACGACAGGTAGTTTTGTTGATGATATTAATCTGGGTTGGCAGGCACTGTCTTTTAAATTTTGAAAACTATCATTCCCAGCTCTCATGGCTTTTGATTTTTCTGTAGAGAAATTTTGTTGCTAAGCTGAGGGGCTGCCTTCTCATGTGACTTTGTGTTTCTCTCCTGTTGTTTTCAATATTCTTTCTTTGTGCTGTGTGTTTAGTGGATTAGTTACAATGTGGCTAAGGGAAGCTCTTTCCTGGTCCTGTCTGTTTGGGGTTGTAAATGACTCCTGGGTCTGGATCAGCATCCTTTCCCCTCATTTAGGGAATTTTTCTTCTGTAATTTTGTTGAAGTTATTTCTGTGCCTTTATAATGGAAAGCTCAGATTTGTACACCTTAGATTAGGATATGAATTAAAAGGGAAAAAAAGGTAATAAAACCCCCATGGAAGACATAACAAGAGTCCCTACCCTGTAGAATTTGACCAGACCCTGAACTCTACCCTGATGAGATGAGGTGTTCTGCCAAGGAATCTTGACTTGTTCTGCCAAGATGTTCCGTCAAATCATCTTTTCTGTTGTCTGCTTCTGTAATTCACTTGCCAAGTCCTTACTTTACCAAATTCCTCTGGAAATCCCCAGCTTGCCTCCACCCTGCTTCCCCCCCCTATAAAAGAGACCTAAAAAGTTTCCCCTTCACTGTTCTCCCAAAGCCTGCTTTAGGGAGACAGCCCTGTACTTAAGCAAAGCGTGCTCAGTTCACCATAAAACAGGTTTGTGGCCTTTATTCTTGCTCAGTGGAATTAACAGAACAAATTTATAGTTATTCTTTTTTGAGGTTCTTTCCTTTAATTTCTTAGATTTTTTTTTTAAAAATCTAATTCACTCTCTCTGGAGGCCATTACTGTGAGATGATTGAATTTTAGGTGAATTCTAGTTGCCTTGGTTTTTCACATTCTTTGTGGTTTTGTACTAGGACTTGTGCGTGCGTTCAGAGGTTATTGGTTGAATTTATTTATTTCTTCAAAATTTATTTATTTTAACTCTTTTTTTTCTTTCAAAGCAAGTGTTTGCCTTATTCAAGAGAAATGACATAGCCGGGCAGTGGTGACACACGCCTTCAATCCCAGCACTAGGGAGGCAAAGGCAAGTGGATTTCTGAGTTCTAGGTCAGCCTGGTCTACAGAGTGAGTTCCAGGACAGCCAGGGCTACAAGAGAAACCCTGTCTCAAAAACTAAAAAAAAAAAAAAAAAAAAAAAAAAAAAAAAAAAAAAAAAAAAAAAGAGGAATGACATGGTTGTATGGTTGTAGTGTTACAGTGTTGTTGCCCTGTGTTATAATGATGGTTGGGGCACCCAACTCTAATCCAGGTCTCCCCAGGTTTTATCCTCACCACTGCCACTCTCCCACAGAAACGATCTTTGCCCCTCTGATGTGCCATTCACTGGTCAAGACAGCCTGATGCACAATAGGCAGAGTGTCTGCAGTGGCAGAGGTTAGGGAGATAGTTATAGACAGGGGTGGGAGTCACCTACCTCATCTGACCTCTGAGTGGGCTGATGCACTTCCTCTACCTGGGTGGTATGCTCTCATGGGGCATCACACAGGGGCTGGAAGCTTGATAGACACCCTCACCTTTCCAGAGTGACAGGCAGAGCTGAATGAAGCCTTTCGAGTATAAAGTCTTCTAGGTGGTGAGCAGGGCTGGAGCTCCCTAGGCACACAGTCCTCAGTGAGGTCACAGGAAAGGCTTGCGTCACATAGACACACTAGCCTGATTGGAGAGATGTGTAGGGCTAGGATGTCACAGGTCCACAGTCTCTACTGGGCAGGGGAGTCTCTCTAGTCCTTTGTTGGTTCAGTCAGATAGACCAAGACACCGAAACTCAGTGGCTTATACATAACAGAAACTTATCCCCAGTTCTGGGCCCTGGAGATTTTGTGTAGCTTTGGGGTCCCTTGATTCGTAAGTTTCGATTCGACGTTATCACACACGGTTGAAAGTCACATTTTTGCTGTGGCTGTTTGCTTAGCCAGAACTATTGTGCTTGAACCAAGTCTTCATGTTTAAAAGGTACAAATTTTCACTGCCCTCGTGAAAAATGATTTTCTCATTATTCAGTACAATTCTCACGGGAAATCAAGTTTTCAGACAGACAGAGCCCCGTTTTAAGTCTTCTAAAGGAAACTTCACCAGAGGTGAGGAGAGGTGATAACCATATTTTAAAATACAAACTTCCAGAGCCCAAAAAATGATAGAATGTCTTACTTCAAAAAAGTGAAGAATATTAGCCGGGGCTGACCAGTTGGATTCCTGTCATGCTATTGATACTAAAACTGTTAAGATACAATGAATTTTAGGTTAGGAAGTCCTAGGATAAACTCAGATTTCTGTCTCTTTAAAATGATTTCAACTGTTAATATTTATTAGGGACTCCCTAATAAGATTTGGTGTTGACTCTTTTACTCAAATTACACAGAAATGATTAGTAACGGGCTGGAGAGATGGCTCAGTGGTTAAGAGCATTGGCTCCTCTTCCAGAGATCCTGAGTTCGATTCCTAGCAACCACATGGTGGCTCACAACCATCTGCAATTCGATCCCATGCCTTCTTCTGGTGTGTCTGAAGACAGTGACAGTGTACTCATATACAGAAAATAAATAATTGTTCTATAATTAGTAACAATATGATGCAGGAGGCCAGCTGCACCACTAGGTCATAGTTGGAGTTCTGAACAAAAACAACAGAAGCAAGAGTGAGTTCACTTGTTTCCTGTTGGTGACCTGTCTGCCTCCCACAAGGATGGAGAACTGTGAACACTGCCCTAACATGAGGAGATTCTTACACCAGGAAGCGCCAACATAGCAGGGCCAGGGCACAAAGTCTGCAAACACTGTCAAATGGAACTGTAGCCAGAGAGAGTATCCGTATGTATGCACTTCATACTTTTCCTGTGAACTGCAACCTAACGTGGTCAGTAGCACACTAGAGTGTTGGCAATTTACCTTTATGGTAAATCTCAGCTCAGCCCACTAGCTGAACTTGAGACCTATACGGCTAATGGTTAGACAGATACCACCCAGACGGTGAGTAGCCTATTTCCATTTCTATCCATTGCTTCCCTTTTTCTGTCTGTACATTTTACCCAGACACAAAGACACTTCAGAACCTTTATGAGTCTACTGTGGGTCTTGGGGTTGGCTAGCTGTTCTATACTCGATCATCTTTTTAAAAATGAAATGTATGTTCCTACTTCTACTACTGCCCTTCAGACTTCTTGAAGGGGCAAAGGGAGTGAACAGAGCAATTTGGGGGCATCATCATTGAGTATTTGGTTACTTTCAGTCAAAAGTATTTGGGTGAGTGTGTCCTGTTTTACAGAATAGGAGATGAACTCTCTGGCTAGAGAAACCACCGAAGAGTCACCCCTCTCCCTTGGTGACTCCCTTGGTGACTCAGCCAGCAAGCCTTCCCCAGTGTGCTCCCACATCCTTTCACAAGAACAGCCTTGGCTCACCCCCAGCCTCTCTTCCAGGACACCTTTGATTCTGTTAACCATGGGAGCGCTCCTATCCATACAGATTAGATTACTGTAAAAGCCCGGCATTTTCAGTTCCTGCAGTTGGGTAGAGGTACAGGGGATGTTTAAGGAAGTTCAGGAAATGAAGATCTGCTCCCGAATCAGAGAGAAGAGAGAGAGGAGAGATGAGACAGGAGACTGCGTGGAGGGGGGTGAGGGGATAGTTTGTTGCATTTTCAAACAGTATTTCTTTTCCTGTTACAAGTAGGCTCAATTTTAAACATATTCATTGTTATTCTGTTTCCTGCCGAGTATGTGCCAAAGCTACAGCTCATTCTACTGCCTCCTTTAGGTCCTAAGAGATAGCCTAGGCCTTGAAGACTCAGGTTTGCAGGAGAGGCTTGGGTGCTTTTATGCTTCCTTAGAGACCACAAAAGAGAGGTGCTGAGGTTGCTGTGGGCCCAGTTCTGTCTGATTGGCCCAGTGAGCAACAGGAAATACTCCTTCTCCATGATGTCAATGCTACTCAGTACAGGGAGGCTTCAAAACAGGAAGCCCCAAGGTAGCAAGGCCTCCCTACTCAACTCTGATCCATCTCTCTATGCACTCCCCAAGAACTGAGAGAGACAGGGAGGACACGGGCTGCTTGTAGCTTCATGAAGCTGCTTGGAAGAAGATAAAGGAGAGGGGAGGGGGGAAGGCCATGCTGTTTGAGGTAAGGGGTGGAAATTCTGGGAAATCAAAGTGCAGAATTTCATTCGAGGAATAAATTATTCCTCCTATCTCTCTAGCGAGGATTAAGGTGATCTGATTCCCTCTGCCTTTCCTGGTGGTGGTCCCACACTCTCCTGAGGCGTAGCCCCATGACCAGGGACTTCATAACAGCCCAACTAGCCCTGCAATGCTACAGATATCTTGGAAAGTTAGGTCTTCTCCCAGGTCAGAGACTTCATCTTCCCGACCAGAAGAACTGGTCTCCATTAATGGACCTTCTCTACAGTTAAAACGATAACATTATTTTCAAAATGGTTATGAATCTTTGTGATCTTAGATTAGGCAATATTTTTTTGACATATGACAACAAAGGACAAGGACCGATAACAAAAGTAAATTAGACTTTACAAGATCTGAAGCTTGCTTTCAAACTGATATTTCATGCCTCTGTTATCCCAGCACTCAGGAAAGCAAGGCAGAAGGGTCAAGAGTTCAAAGCCAGCATGAGCTACAATCCAAAACTCTGTCTTAAAAGCCCAAGGATTAGAGAGAGAGCAAATACCAACTCTGAACCTCGTCACCAATACTTACAGAAAAGAAGCCTCGTGCTGAGGTGATGGCTCAATGGCTAATTAGACAGGAGACTGGAAAACAGGGATCGAAGACATTCTAGAGATTAACATAGAGAAAGCAGCATCAGACAAAAGACTAGCAACCATAGCTTACCTGTGCTTCATTCAACCAAAAGGAGATGACCAGAGAAACCAACAATATAACAGTTTTAGAAGGTGGGGTACAGGGGTTGGGGATTTAGCTCAGTGGTAGAGTGCTTGCCTAGTAAGCGCAAGGCCCTGGGTTCGGTCCTCAGCTCTGGAAAAAAAAAAGACAAAATAGAAGGTGGGGTACATAGTGAGTAAATCACTCACAACAGGTTGCTTTTCCCTCTTTACCTTCTTGGCGCCAGAGCACAGGTGAGCTATGGCCCACCTCCAGGCTCCTCTGCATCTCTCCCTTAATAAACTCTCTCCTTTTCTATGACTATCCATGTGTGTCTGTACAATTCATTGTAAAGAGGCACAAGAACCTGGTGATTCCAGAACTCGCCCTCAAGACTCAGGGGCGAGACTGCTGGGGTAGGAATGCTTGCTATAAAGGCATAAGGACTCCAGTTAGTAACCTCAATCTCTCTCTCTCTCTCTCTCTCTCTCTCTCACACACACACACACACACACACATTTAAAAACCTTTGTACTTCAAAGGACAAACTTACTAAAATTAAATGCAGAATGAAAGCTGTTTGCAAGTCATATATATGATACCAGATTTGCATCTATAATACAGAAAAACTCACAGAATTCAACAACAAAAAGATAAGTAACCTGGAACAAAAATGGATTTAATGGGTATTTCTCCAATCAGTACATGGGGTGGGGTGGAGGGCGGAGGGAGCGGGGGTGTGGGGGGTGGTTGTCCACGAGGGTTAGGAAAGTTAAGTTGAAGAACAGGGTTTAAATGGTCTGTGAATATGATTGAATGACAGACTTCTAGGATCAGCTTCAGCAAGACAGCTCAATTTTGTTCTAGAGGTGCGGGGGGGGGGGGGGGTGGATAAAGGAAGAGGGCAGCAGTGAGGTTATTTCTGATTGGTGTTCACTGTACACTTCATTTGCATTACACAGCAAGGCCCTATCATCTGAGTGGGAGCATAGCATCTAATTATCATAGGGCTCCAAGAGGGAGAGCATTTGCATGCAATTGTGTCAAAGGTTCTACTTAGGATAAGCATCCATACTCAGGGACATCTTCCAAATAAGGTCAGATAGAGAGTAGGATGCCCCGCTAGGGGAAGGGGGTCCTCCATTTTGCGCTGAACTTGGGGAGATGTTCATGAATACGGTGGACTGCAGTCTTCAGCAGCAAGGCCCTCCAACATTCCACGGCTCACACAGTCGTGGCTAGAGCTCCCTGTACCCACTTCCTCTCATCTCTTACTGAGGACACACCAGGTTTCTTTTCGGTGTTTAAGCTTCTGAGCTGGCTCCCATAGTGGGGACTTTTGTTTGCTGTTTCTGTGGGTGGGTCCTCTGCAGTCTGTCCCTGACTCCTGGCAGAAGGGGCAGCCATCCTCACAGCCCTGGCAAGGTCGTGTTTGCCTGTGGGTTTCCACTGTCTTTACTTCTCTCTGCTTCTTCAGAGGAAGCTCCTGGAAACAAAACACTGGCGTGAGGATTGGTACACAGTAGGGCGATTAGCACAAAGTAGGATCTCAGTAAAGCATGTCCAATGAAGAAATGGCCCAGTGCACACCTGCATAGATGGTCTGTGTCGTCAAGCTGTCACACCTCTCCAAGTGACTTGTTGACATTCTGCCAAACCTCACTGCCTTTCTGTCCCTGAGCAATATTCTCTGAAGATACCTTAGTCAGTGTTCTGTCGCTGTGAAGAGACACTGTGGCCAAGGCAAGTCTTATAAAGAAGAACATTTAACTGGAGCTAGCTTACAGTTCAGAGGTTTAGTCCATTATCATCATAGCAGGAAGCATGGTGGCACACAGGCAGAAATAGTACTGGAGACAGAGCTGAGAATTCTAAATCTGGATCAGCAGGCAGCAGGAAGGGGGAGTGCCACCGAGCCTGGCTTGATCTTCTGACACTCCAAAACCCACCCCCCAGTGATACACTCCTACTAAGTCACTCCTTAATGAGCAAGCGTTCAAATCTATGAGTCTATGGGACCATTTCTACTCAAACCACCACATTCCACTGATTGACCATCTTGTGGCTTGATTAGGACTGTTCTTCATTGCTGAGAGTTGATGTGTCCCAGTTGCTCCAATCTGTTCCTACGTTGGGAGGGTAGGGTGCAAAGCAAGAGATGTCAAGGACTTAATTGCCAATAAAACCCTTTCTGGCCAAATTTGAGCAACAAGAGGCACTGGAATGACTGGCTTTCAGGCCAAGCCCACCTGGATTCCTTTCATCAATTTAATGATTGCAGCCCTGTGGGTGATGTCCTAGAATCTTTTCTTAGAACTTGGGCTTCTGCAGAATGTTAACTGACAGCAGATCTGAAGTTTTTACAAAACCACAACCAACTAGAGCAAATATTTAAAGAGAACGAGTTTGAAAGTTAAGTACTCGCTACAGCTGTATTCCTCCAGGATGGAGGTATGTTCAGAACTGTTTGCCTATTAGGAGACACAGCTAAGGATGCACAATGTTGGGGTAGAGGGGATGTCTAGCTGATTAAAGAAAGAGAGTCGTCATAGTGGGATTAGGAAGATAGGAACCTAGCTTGGGAGGGCTTATCACACTAACAGTTTTAGCTTAGAGGAAATCAGCTTGGTAAAGCACTCTCCTACACTACGGAAGGCTTATGCTCGCTACCAAGAACATGACGGTGCTGATGCAGGAAAGAGCTGGCAACAACTAACATCACTCCGCAGGACCGCACAGACCATCTTTATGCAGTAATGTTCAGGTTTTGCTTTTGAAGCAAGAGTTAGAGTCTTGGACCAGGTAGGATCATAAGACTACACAACCCAGACACAGATCCAATCTTTAGACACTTTTCCATTTGGGAGAACAGCGCTAATGACGGTCCCATTCTCTGATGTTCAAGTGTGTGGTGTATGGATACAACAGCAAAGCACTAGTTTAGTCAAGGTAAACGGGCAGAATCCAGTGTGATGTGAGAATCCAGACCACATTACCTCTGAGGCTGCAGTACCGGATAGAAGCCACACCCCTCCCAGACACCCACAAGCCTCCTACAGAGACCCTCCCTGTCAGTGGGTCTCCAGCTGACAGACATCAGATGGTAGGTAAGGTTTAGTGACCATTCACTGTGCCCGCCTTCTGCCTGAGGATCAGAGATCCTGAATGCAGGCTCCCACTGTGAAATTCACCCTCCTCCTCCTCCTTCTCCTTCTCCTCCTCCTCCTCCTCCTCCCCCTCCTAGATCTATAAGGATTCCTGCTGCCTCTCTCATGTGCCTAGTTCTCCTAAGGAACCCACCATACTGTCCATTTCTGGCTCGGACACCTGAATTTGTCTGAGTCTCTGCCCTGCTGTTGTTGTCTGCCAGCCCAGGCCATTAGTAACTTTTCTAATATATTTCTTACTCCCAATTATCTGCCTCAGTTTCCCCTTGAGCCTCACAGCTGAGTACTTTCAGTCAGGTCTTAACTATCTAATTTTCCCCCTTACTATAAATGGCAGAAGAACTTCATTAGACATTTTACACGTTCAAAATCCAGGTATAACGTATCCTGTTTGAACAGGAGTGCCTATTGGTCACCTTACATGTATTAAGAATACACGCTTAAATGAACTTGAAAAATGTGTGTGAGTGTTTTGCTTACTTGTATTATATGCGCTGCAGGTATGCAATGCCTGCAGAGGTCAGAAGAGGGCACCTGATCCCCTGGAACTAGAGTTACAGATGGTTGTGTGGAACTATGTAGGTGCTGGGAACTGAACCTGGGTCCTTTGGAAGAGCTCTTAACTACAGAGACAGCTCTCCAGTCCTTAACTTTGAAAACTTTTATATACAGCTGTGCAAATTTGCTGGTCATATATATACATTCATACACAACACACACACACACACACACACACCTCAGGAAAATCATCTTAGAACAGTTGATTATAAAGCAGCCATTTGACAGAACTTATCATATACAGGTATGGAAGTGAACCCTGACTTTGCTAGGACTTGGCTTCCTGGGTAGCAAAAAACAGTCAAGAACATAAACAGCTGAATAAAATATACACTGGATAACTGTACAATGTATACATACAACTCAAATATTATATTATCCAGTCCTGTAGCATTATTTATAACAAAATGTACTGTCTCTTAGGGATACACTATCGTAGCATTAGAATTAATCTTAGCACAAATTTCTATCTAATAATAAAATTGTCCCCTCCTAACATTGACAAAATATATGTGTTTTATATGGGGCAGAGCCCAGAAAGCATGCAAAAAATTAAAAAATTAAAAAACACCTTACATAAAAAGAAATGTTTTAAATCTGCCTAACAAAAAATCAGTTTAGATATTTCCTGAGTATTTTAACAATTTAATCACTCTTTAAGTGAAAGACATCCATTATCTATCTTTGGGGTAAGATGTAACACG
The DNA here is from genome assembly GCF_978045245.1 of Mus caroli. NCBI lineage: Eukaryota > Metazoa > Chordata > Mammalia > Rodentia > Muridae > Mus > Mus caroli. The sequence continues at coordinate 66,219,030 of NW_028227270.1, read as the reverse complement.
TGGCCTTTTTCCTATTGCACACAAAGACAGCTTGCCCTGGTCCTGAAGGATGGTAGAATTTGCATCTTTTGAATTCCCAGCATGAAAGTAAAATAAAGCATAAAGATGCCTGACTGTACATAAGTAATCATTTCATGTGCACAGCATGTGTATACCCATCCCACATTTTCACTTGCATAATGAGAATATTCATTCTCAGAAAAATTCACTATAGGATTTTCAAGAACTATCTCATCCTGACAATCCTATAGGAAGATTTTTTTCCTACAAGGACCAATTAACTTTGTCCCCATGCTGCTTTAGACACAAAATGGGACAAAAAATAATACATTGATGCAAAGTGAACTTTTGGATAAATCATCATGAGTTTACAAAAGATTGGTCACTTAGAAGTCTTGCTAGGAGACGCCGTGATAATGCTCACATATTGCACAAATCACAGTCAAGTTCTCTTAAGCACTTTGTTTCTCCGTGTTCCTGGTGGTTCAACAGAACTCAGGGCCTCAGAAAAGCCCCAAAGAGAAACACACTTCAGCCTCCCTGGTCAGACGGCAGATGCCCTGAGACTCAATAGAAATCTAAATTCTAAATTTCTTCCCAGTTGACAAGGCCTGTCATACAAACAGCGTAGTAGCTCAAACTATCTAACAGCACCTCACGGCTCAGAACTCCAAGGTGCACCAACTGGAGAAAGACTTACTGAGGCTCAGACTAGTCCAAACACTCATTTCTGTTCACTAAACAAAGACAAGAGGCAGCTGATGGTGACTATAGGGGGAAGAAAAGCCTTCAATAAGATGACGCCAGCTGCTGTTCCAGTCATCCGACCTTTTCTTCCTACTGGAGGTCAGCTGTGAGTGGACGACATCCCAAATGTGTCATTATCTGTGTGGGATGTCTGTTACCAGAGCCTGGACCCTGGTATCCCCAATGGGTTAGGGCTTAGCCACCTTCCCACAACAGGCAGGTTAAAACGACCAAATACTCAAAAGCAGAGGAAGGAAATGTGTCCAACTGACTACATTAGGAAGGAGGAGAGGTTCACTGAGCCCCAAGGTTGTCTTCCAGGGTCCTGACATCCTGACATGGGGTTTAGGTTTAAGCAAAGGTTAGAAGCTTGAGTAGCTAAGCAGTAATGGTCGAGGTGTGGTACACAGATGACTGCCATCAGCTCCTGCCTCTCCTGCAAGCTGCTCTGATGAGGTGTGAGAACTGTGTGGACTCTTTCAGGGAGACAAACTCCCTACTTGCCTGGCATCATGGCCAAGCCTTTTCCTTCCCCATCATGACATGTTTGAGACATTCCAGTTCCTTCAGTTTCGTTGTCTGAGTAGTCTGATAGCTGATGTGTGTGTGTGTGTGTGTGTGAGTGAGTGTGTGCCAGTATGAGTGTTTGAGTGTGTGTGAGAGTGAATGTGTGTGAGTGTGGGTCTGTGTGAGTGTGTGAGATTGAATTGTGTGAGTGTGTGTTTGTTGTGTGCAAATGCAGTGTGTGAGTGAGTGTGTGAGTGTAGTGAGTGTGAGTGTAGTAAGTGAGTGTGTATATGTGTGTTTGTGTGAGAGGGTATGAGTGTGTGTTTGTGTGTGTGAATGCAGTGTGTGAGTGTAGTGTGTGTGTGTGTGTTTGTGTGAGAGGGTGTGAGTGCATGTATGAGTGAGTGTGTGTATGTGTATGTATGAATGAGTTGTGAGTGTGTGTGTGTGTGTGTGTGTGTCTCCTTAGGATATCTTCACCAGTCATGACAGTTCAAGGATGATTTGTGAGGATCTGGTAAGCTGAGACCTATAAGACCAAATGATGACTTTCTTTATGTCATGAAGTATCCAAGTAAGCACAGGAGAAGGTTCAGATTTGGGGGAAAGGCTTGGATATGAGCCTACCAGAGGAAGTGTTAGATTTAGGTCATGTGACCAAAGATAACCTAGTAGTGTGCTGTCACTTGGGGATGTAATGTTTATCGCAAGTCTTAAGCCCTTTGTTGTCAAAGTAAGCCATATCTGCATACCTACACAATTACTTCTGGGTCCTGCCAGAGCTATGGAGAGCTAGCAGAGAGACCATGACTCAGGGGCCCAAACCCCCTTGATCACTCAAAAGTGGATCTTCTCTGCAAACCACTTTCAGGAGCTTGTTCAACACTGTGCTGGGAGCTTTCCATACCTGGAACAGCAGGTTAAAAGGCAGAACTCAAACTTCTAAGAAAAGCAAAACCAAACAAAAGAGAGCACTTTAGAGTGGCCACTTTCACACTCAGCCATGAACAAAGGGAGAGCCCAACACCTGCCCTAGGGAAAGGCTGCACTGCCAGGGCCCAAAGCCATACAGGAAGGAGGCCATCATGGTACCCTGGGAAGTCCAAAGCCATATGGGAAGGAAGCCATCATAGTACCCTGGGAAGCCCAAAGCCATATGGGAAGGAAGCCAACATGGCCAGGTATCATGGTAATGAGATGCCAAGAACCCAGAGTGGTTCCCAACCTAACCACACACCCCATGGAGGCACAGGTAGGAAGCTGTACCAACTCTATCAAGTGACCAGTATCCACCTCCTTCTCTGAGATGAGCTGCCCTCTGCTGGAGAACGGACTTGGACTGAGTATCCCAGCCTAATCTGTCAAGTAGGAAAATCTGTGGCTGTGGGATTCAGGAACAAGCTCTGGACTACTGTGGACATAGATCTCACTCCATCTTGTCATTCTCAACTGTGAACCTTGAGGAACTCACTGCCTCTCTTACCTTCCCAGTCTCAGCAGAGAACACGAAGCTGCCTTCACAAAACTACCCAAGGGATGAATGTGCTGTCACCAGAATCCAGCCGAGAATGTTTTAGAACATGTTATAGGAAAATTCTTTTTCATGTCCAGATAAGAAGGTACTTTTTTTTATTAGATACTGAATGAAAAAGTGTTTGTTCCAGCAGCACAGACAGTAAACTGCCAGGAGCCATTAGGGAAAGGGCTAAGGCAAGCAGATGACTTTCCTGGAGATGGCCCACCATTTTTTTGCATGGTCTATGATAGGTGAGCTCTGAGAGGCAAGGCCCTAAGAGACTTTATCACAAGATTGCTTTTTGCTATTGATATGCCTCTCCTATCACTTTTACATAGTTTAACAATTCCTAGGCATCAGGCCACCTATTGGGCAAACTTCCTGCAGATCAACACAAAGATGATCTTTCATGAATTAATGCTTCTTAGATGACTTGGGTAAAATAATTTTAAGAAGAAAATTTTAAGAGATGGTTTTAATTGTTTTGCTAGAAAGATGTAATAAAGGTAGAATCAAGAATAGAATGTACCCACTCCTCAGAACAGTAAGTAAAGGCTGCATAGTAAGAAAAACAATGAGCTTCCATAATTACGCTAAAAAGAAAAATAGGCTTGGGACAAATTTGTGTTCAAGGAAAAACATTCAGGTCCAAGGATGAAGCCAAAAGTGTGCACTATGATAAGGCAAGGCCATGTGAAAACTGTTGCTTCGAACTCATAATGAACTTACAGCAGGAAACACTGCTTTGAACTTGTTATTGATATCTTTCTGTAACTCCCCTTTTTTGTAACATTTTATCTATCAGGTAATTCTTACATGGAGAACTTTTTGTCTAAAAGCTATGAAAAGCTGAAGGCAATAAAGAAAGATGATATGGTCATTTTCCCCCTTCAGTTGGTGTCTGTGTTGTCTGTGTGACTTCTTTCTCTTCCTTTCATTTCTCTCTGGTTCAAAAAGAGTTAACAAGCTCCAAGCCTCTTGTGTGGCCAGTGAGGGTCTCTTGGCTGACTAGCCAGGGGAAGGCACACTAGCAATAAATCCTTTGCCCAATTCCCCGCTGCATGGGTTAATCCCCAGAAATCAGTGCTTATTTAAGCACTAATAATAAGAGAATTATAAAATAAGAGGTTAGCACTTATTTAAGCACAAAGAGTTAAGTTTTCAGGGCTTAATAAAGCACAGAGAGTTAAAGAGAAAAGACGCTAGTGGGTTTTAGCCACAGAATAAGCCAGAGAGTGTAACCTTTCCAGAGGTCATCAGATTCTAGTCCCCAGCACAGTTAGAGGGAATTACAAGGCTGGAGATCATAATTCTTTTGTCCTTCATCCAACTCTATGTTCTGCTTCATCTCCAAACCCCAAAAGGCCAGCCCAGGCTCCTGGCAGTAAAGCCAGGATGACATGCTCGGCAGAGAATGAGCATGACCCCGTGCAAAGATGATGTGCAAACTCACGAGCATGGACCCTGTGCGAGAAAGATGTGCAAATTCATGAAGCATCTTTTATTTTTAAGTGGAAAAGGTTTTTTAAGAATGAAAAAGTGGGAGGAATTGGAGGAGGGAAAACCATAATCAGAATGTAGTGTATGAAAAAAAATCTATTTTTGAACCTCAGCCTGTTGCCGTGCTGTGCGGGTGGGGTGGAGGACACTCAGAGGCCCGGCTGCCACTAAGATGAGCAAGTGAGTGATGGAGAGATGGAAGAAAATGAGAAGCTGAGCTATGTGTGCATGATAAAGAGAGAGTACTGAGAAACAGTCTGATGGGAGCAGCCTGCCCTGCCACCTGAGGCCACAGTGAGGTCCTAGCTAGTGCTGCTACCAAGAACCATGTCTAGGTCTGTGGCCCTGCAGCATCAGAGGTCTGTGTAGATGCCCATGGCCCATGTTACCACCAAAGACCGTGCTGATTGTTTTAGGATGTTACTGCTGTGCACAGATACCATGACCAAGGCAGCCCCTACAAGGACAACATTTAACTGGGGCTGGCTTACAGGTTCAGAGGTTCAGTCCCTTATCATCAAGGCAGGAACATGGCAGCATCCAGGCAGGCATGATACAAGAGATGCTGAGAGTTCTACATCTTTATCTGAAGGCTAGCAGAATACTGTCTTCTCGGCAGCTAGGATGAGGCTCTTAAAGCCCAGACCCACAGTGACACACCTACCCCAACAGGGTCACACCTTCTAATAGTGCCACTCCCTGGGCAGAGCATATCATATACAAACCATCACACTGATGTCCCTGGTCTGGGCTGGCATGAGGGTCACGTTGATGTCCAAGGGCTACACAGAGCTGGCCCCAATCCTTGCCTGGGCAGTGCTGCAGAGCTGGCCCTGATGGTGTGAGCATGGGAGAACTGGCAGGCTGACTAACTTAGCTGCTATCATCTAACATCCAGGCCCAGATCCAGGGCTTTGAGTTGGCCTACTCAGTCATTTACCCCATCTATGAACCATGAAGAGTGTGAAAGGGGCCAATCCTGCAGATCCAAAGCTGCAGGATCTCTATGTCACAGGGCAATGACAGGATATTCGAGAGGAGGGGTCCCAGTGAGGTTCCAGTATTGATAGAGTAGCAGAAGCCACAGACCTGGAACCAGACTCAGGACGAATTGTAATAAACATTTGCAAGTAAATCTGTTTAGGCAAAAGGGTGACTGTGTGACACAGTGTGACACACTGCAGCTTCCACAAGAGGTTTCTGCTTGTTTGTTTGTTTGTCTCTTTGCTTTTTATCTTTGTCTGTTTTGTTTTGTTTTGTTTTGTTTTGTTTTGTTTTTGCCAGTGAGGGAGGTTGCAAGGACGGAGGGTGGATATGGAGGGGGGGGGAGATGAATGTGACTAGTGTGCAGGATGTGAAATTCACCAAGAATCTATAAAAAAAAGGTTTTTTTTAAAAAAAAATCTATTTTCAATTTTTTAGAAAACATAAAAGGCACAAACCACAGGGGAAGGCATTGATTTGATTAAAATCCAAAGCTGCTGAGTGAACGTGATCCAATGACAAAGTGGAGTGAGTAGCCAAAGGTGGGGGAAGGGCCTTACGGACACCGGAGACCAGGATATTGTAAAGAAGTCCTATCAATCAGGTATAGAAAGGCTGTCAACCTAAACAGCAAATGGATAGTCTCTGAACCCACCCAGGAAAGGCATGTGCATGGGAAATTCAAGAGGGCACAGCCACAGAGCAACAGGCTGTAAAGGGGACTTGCAAAGGATTACATAGAGCAGACGTTCTCAGTTGAGAGCATCACTTACAGGTGGTGATGCACAGCCAGGCAGCTGCTGGACATCTTGTCCTTGCAGAAGCATTTTTTCCACCGGGCTGTAGTGGTCTCTGCATGGCTCTGGCCATGTAGCTAGTTACCATTCCTATCACTGAGTGTATGTACGTGGAATCCCAGTGTCCTAAGTTGTTTCCTTGGTTATTTTTATTAGGATTTGACAGACATGATTCCCAGGACAAAGAGACAAAGGAAGACTCTGCGAAAGTAACAAGAAACTCACAGGAGAAGAAACAGCAAGAGTGCCCCTCAACCAACCAAACAAACAGCAAACAAACAAAACAACCCACAAATGCACAAAAAACAGTCACCATCATCAGTAGAGACCAAATGAAAACTAGTTTCTATTTCTCAGTCAATGTTTCACAAAACTGTTACTGTCTGGCCCACACATGGGCACTAGGAAGATGTAGAGCATGAAGCGTCAGTGTGAGAATCAAGGAGTATGTGAATGGGTTCTATGGCGAATCTCTCCATCACAGAAAAATCTTGAGAACCTGTATCAGATAAAGGTATTACAGGTTCTAGAGGAATTCTTGAGGACACCTCAGCTGCCCATCAACTGGGCGACGCATCAGTCAACCAACTCTGACAAGGGCCAAACTCTGACAGTTGTCACCTACATGGAGACTGGCTCCAGGATCCCCAGCAGATGTCAGGATTGGAGGATGAAGGTCCCTTATCTAAAATGGGATAGTGTCTGCATAGAGCCTCATACTTCTGCCTGTAGACTTTGAGCCATCTCTGGATTATTTAGATACCTAATGCAAGGCAAATGCTGGGCAAGCACTTTATCCTGCATTGTTCCGGAGATAACAGTAAGGAAAGAGATTCTGTGTTCAGTGCAGAAGGCTTTTCTCCCTGAATTTCTTGTTCTGCAGTTGATTAAGTCCTCCGATGTGGAACTCTCAGGCACAGAGGAACAGGTATGCTTGGGCGTTGTGCCATTACTGCGATTACTCATTCCACCATTAGGCAAGGAAAACTACCAGAGAGAAAATAAGAAGGATCTCTTGCCAGGCATCCTCATTATAGTGACATTGTCTTTAAACCCTGTGTGACAATCCCTGACACATGGCCACAATGCCCAGGGAAGACAAGGTAACCTGGAAGTCCACCTACTTCCTTAAGAACATCCAACTTTTAGATGATTATCAAAAATGCTGCACCGTGGGAGCAGACAATGTGGGCTGTAAGCAGGCCAGCAGATCGGCATGGTCCTGCAAGGCAAAGCAATGGTGCTGATGAGAAAGAACCCCAGGATGTATATGGCTATCCAGAGGCATCTGTAAACTTCCCAGCTCTGGAAAAACTGCTGAAATCATAGTCATGCAGCTGGCCAGTAAAGTAAAGGCTGCCATCCCTCCATGGGAGGTCATTGTGCCAGCTCAGGACACTGGGGTAAAAGAAGACCTCTTTGTTCCAGGCCTTTAGGTATCACCACTAAAATCTTCAGAGGTACCACTGACGTTCTGAGCCATGTGAGCTGATGACAGAGGCAAAGTGAGAGCCAGTGAGGCCACACTACAGAACGCACTGAACATCTCTGCCTTCTCCCATAGACTGATTGATTACCCAGCAGGTGTTAGACAGTAGCAGCATCTACAGCCTGGAAGTGCATGACATCACAGAGCAAACTCTGCACTCTGGATTCCTGGACGTGTCCAAACTGCTGTCAGTGTTTGTCTGCACCCAACTCTTACCTCAGTTGCACAATCTGTTATCAGTGGGTACCTGCAGGTCCTGGCTTTATCTGTGAAGACTGAGGATCCCTTGCAACTTGATGAAAAGGTGAAGAAGACCTTCATGCCTGATCCATTTGCACTCTTGGCTGCTGCCCACAAGTCTGCCACCACTATTGATGTTCCTGTAGCTCCTGCAGCCCTAGGCAAGGCTGAAGCCAAGGAAGGGTGGGTGGGGTGGTCAGATGAGGCTGTGGGATTTGGTCTCTGACTAACTCCTTCAAAGCAACAAGCTCAGCCAGCTTAGCTTGAGAAACATGGCAATAATAGCTCACTTCTCAGGAGAGGAGGAGGAGAGGGAAGGGAGGGGGAAGAGCCATGGGCTGTGTTCTAATAAAGCTCAGCTTTTAAAAATAGTATAACAACATACATTGGAAATGTTACAGGGGGGCTGGAGAGATGGCTCAGCGATTAAGAGCACCGACTTTTCTTCCAGAGGTCCTGAGTTCGATTCCCAGCAACCACATGGTGACTCACAACCATTTGTAATGGGATCTGATGCCCTCTTCTGGTGTGTGTGAAGAGAGCAATGGTGTACTCATATACACAAAATAAATAAATTTAAAAAAAAAGAAAATGTTACAGGACAATAGATGAATATTAGGTATATGTTTTAGAGCAGAGGAAGGTCAGAGACAAGATGATACATACCCTTGAGTTGATTTATAGGCACTCCCAAGCCATTCAGACTAAGCCACATTGTTCTGGAGCATCATAGTGAAAACATGAACTCGAGCACCAAGCGCCCCCTCTCTTTAGCAGAACGGAGACAGCCGCACTATTAAGGCGAACCAAAGAGATTCTGATTGACTGGCCCCTGTTTGATTTGCTGGTCTGGGAGTTGGTACCTAGGATGCTCTGTGGGATATTCTTCACCAAAATACCCATCTGTGCCATGTGCAGTGTGTGCATTCCTGAATATGGACTAAATTTCACACAAGAAAACTTGTACAAAAATATGAAATCTTCGGCATGCTATGGCACTCACACCTTTAATCCCAGCTCTCAGGAGGCAGAGGCAAGGTAGATCTTTGTCAGTTTGAGGCCAGCCGGATCTCAAGTTCATGAGCAAGCCATGAGGAACAAGCCAGTAAATGGCACTCTTCTATGGCCTCTGTTTCAGTTCTTGACTTCCTCCATGGTAGAATGTGACCTGAGAATTGGAAACTGAAGTAAACGCCTTCCTTCCCAAGTTGTTTTTGATCAGGTGATAAACATATCACAGCAAAAGAAACCTAGCAAGAGCTGAGAAGCTGAATTCTCGGGGCCCAAGAAGTGGCCACTCGCTAGGTAAGGTGCAGAATACTCAAGAACTTCTCCAAAGGAGATGGGGCTTGGTGAAGGAGCATAGGTGACAGATGCTGCTGGAGCTATGGCTTACTGACAGAAAACAAGAGCGGGAACATCAGAGGGGTCTTGGCTACCAACTGGTAGTGTTTAGACAGCCTGGGCTACACAGAGAAACCTTGTCTCGAAAACAAAAGAAAAGAAAAAAGAGAAGAAAGAAACAAAGAAACAAAGAAAGGAAGGAACATTCTCTTGCACCCCTGAGAGTCCCAGGATCAAGAAAGCCAGAAAGGAAATGTGGAGCTGTGCCTAAGAGGAAGGAATGGCCTGGGGGCATGCCACCCTTCAGGGAAGGAAGAGAAAGCTTTCAGCTCACAGCTTTGTCTGATTTCACAGGGAAGCTTAGGTTAAGCTTTAGTCTGGTGTCTGAGCTGGAAGCTATCAGTTAGAGGCAGCCGTGTAAACCTCTTTGGAGTCCTCTGACCTGAGTCTGCAGATGGCAGATTCCAAAGGATTGCTTCCCTAGTTACAAAGCTTCCCAATCTCACAGCAGATGCTACGTGTGTGTACAGCCGTTGCTGCAGATGTAGAACATGGGCATGCTCGTGTTTCTACAAGTACCGATATGTGCGCACAGCATCCCCAACAGGCCTGACATTATCTGCAAGACTAAAGTGTTAACAGACTTCTGAAGAGCTCAAGACAGGTCCCGACCTTGGTTGCAGCATTCCTGCATCCAGGATTGTTTTCTCATGATGTTGTCAGAGATAGGAAATAAGTTTTCCCAGAAAATGAATCACCGATAAGTGATCAACCCCTGGTGACAACTTGGAAACTACTGAAGGTTCAAAAAATAGCAAATGATTAAATACAACAATCCCAGACACACAATGAAATGTCTTACGGTCATTAAAATTCTATTTAGGGAGGCTAGTAATTACATGGGGAGAGTGGTAATCACCCAAAGGGGAAGAGGGTACAGAATGGAAATTACAGGCTGATTCCAGCGTCAGTGAAGCCTGACACGGTACAGGGGTGGAGGGAAAATGGTAAAGGAGCTATTGTTAGGGGCAAGGATGAAATACTGACTCCTCTGAATACAAATGAGTGAGGGGTAGGGTGTTTCTTTGTGTGTTTCCTATGGGAGGGGGGTTGCTGTTGTGTTTCTGAGCTCCAGACACTGGAGAGTGACTAGGGACAGAGGCAGAGACAGGAAGAGCCTAGGAAGTCACTGAGTGTGGATTCCTTGGGATAACAGACCCCATCAACACCTAGTAACAGCGCCGAACCCCTAGGGTCTGCACCTTTTCGCTGACCGCTTCTGTGAGTCTCCATTCTGCGGTTTGAAGGGATGTGGTCCACGTGTACAAACGCAGGCTATTTCCGACAAGTGACATGACTGCTTTCTTCCCCTCTCTGAAAGCTTTCTGAATCAGTGATTCACCTACAGTTGAGTCTCTCATGAAAGCAAGGAATTATAAGAGCCATTACAGTGTGTGAAGTTGTCCCGCTGGGCCAAGGACTGGCCAAATGCTCCAGCTCTCTGACAGAAACCTTCCGTGTGTATTCAAGATCAGGAGTGAGACAGAGAAATAAGTGCATGTCAGAAGTCACCCAGGAAGCAAATTCCAACACAGAACTTGACCTTCTGTGGAGTGGGCACTCTGGTCTCCTGCCACAGCATCCCTCCTGAACTGTTCTCTTGCATGAATTTCCCCCTCTCTCCCTTGACCTCACACTAAGGCCCCCACCACAGAGACACAGACAAGATGCGTCTCCCACTTCTCAGAGCAGAACGCTTGTCTGCAGCTTGTGAATAAGTAACTATAAACGGGGCTCATCCAATCTTCTTCTGAACAACTCGCCACCTCCCTTACCAGTACTCTGGCTTCTGGGCAAGTTAGATCCCTCTCTGCTTCCAGAGTCACTTACCCAAGCCTGACTAATCAGTTATCATATTTGTCACCACGAGTGGGCTGGCGTGAGAACCTGGGCCAAGGAGAGGCAGCTAAGTATTGAAGAAATATACTATGGCTCTTGCCATCTGGAGACAGATAAGAAAGTAAATAAGCTGAAGCCAGTGCAGCCATCTTGTGACATGAGGTCTATGAATGGAGTTAACCCTGAGGAAGCAGAGAAAGGGAAAGAAGGACAGAACAAGACACAGAAATAGGGATCATTACCCACAGCGTCTGTTCACGTCGAAACACTACCAGTTGGTAGCCAAGACCCCTCTGATGTTCCTGCTCTTGTCTTCTGTCCATAAGCCATCGCTCCAGCAGCATCTGTCACCTATGCTCCTTCATCAAGCCCCATCTCCTTTGGAGAAGTTCTTGAGTATTCTGCACCTTACCTAGGGAGTGGCCACTTCCTGGGCCCTGAGAATTCAGCTTCTCAGTTCTTAGCTATGTGGAGACCCTGTGCCTCTGTCATTAGGTTATTAAAGATAAGACAAAGACCCACACATGTGCAGAAACCCTACAGTTCCATGTCTATTTCACTACAGATCAGGATCTAGGTCCTTACCCCAGAACCAATTGGTGTATTTAGACTGTAAGTTGCCTGGTTTCTTTACTAGGTTTCTGTTGCTGGGATATATTATCACATGATCAAAAACAACTTGGGAAGGAAAGGGTTTACTTCAGCTTCCAATTTGCAGGTCACACTCCATCACTGAGGAAGTCAGGAACTGAAGCAGAGGCCATGGAGGAATGCCACTTACTGGTTTTGTTCTTCATGACTTCCCTCAGTTTCTTTTCTTATACAGCTCAGGACCATATGCCCAGAGGTGGTACCATCCACGGTGGGCTTTATCTTAGTCAGTGTTCTATTACTGGAAACCACAACCAAGACAACTCTTATAAAAGAAAACTTTTAATTAATGAGCTGGCTTATAGTTTCAGAGGTTTAATCCATTATCTTTATGACAGAGCATGGTGGTGGTATGAATGGGTCTGGAGCATTAGCTGAGAGCTATATTCTGATCTGCAGGCCAAGAGAGAGAGGATGGGCTTGCCATGGGCTTTTGAACACTCAAAGTCCAACCCCAGTGGCACACTTCCTCCAACAAGGCCACATCTCCTGATCCTTCTAATCCTTTCGAACAGTGCCACTCCCTGGTGACTAAGCATCAAATATATAAGCCTTTGAGAGCCATTCCTATTCAAAACACCAAAGGTTGGACTCTCTCACAGCAGTCGTTAATAAAGGAAATGTCATACAGGTCAATCTTGTGGAGGTATTTCCTCAGTTGAAATTCACTTCTAGAAGATGACTTTAGGCTTCGTATCAAGTTGACAAACTAACCAAATGACTATCTCTCATTCTGGAAGTCCAGGGTCAATGGGCTACTGTGTGTCTCCCATTTTTTGGGGGGGTGTCATTGGGTACTGCCCACAAGGGTCAGGGGAGTAGAGTCAGAGGACAAGGTTCTGACGGTCCCTAAGTACAATGGAATGACAGACTTCCAGGATCAGCTTCAGAGAGCCAGCTCAACTTTAGTCACTGAGTGAGAGGAATATATAAGGAAGAGGGCAGCCAATAGGGGATTGCCTGATTGGTGTTCACTGTATGCCTCATTTGCATTGCGCAGCATAATCCTATCACTCAGGTGGGAGCACAACACCTAATTATCATAGGGACAGGAAGGGGAAAACTTTTTTTTTCTTTTAAACAGGGAACTGGTTAAGCTTAAGATAAGCCAGGCATCCATGCTCAGGGACATCTTCCAAATAAAGTCAGGCGGAAAGTAGGAATCCCTGCTCGGGGAAGGGAGTCCTCCATCTTACACCAGGCTTGGAGAGCTGTCTGGACAGAGTGAACTGCAACCTTCCACAGCAGGGCCCTCCAATGGGCTACCTGTGGTGATGGCCTTCCTGTATATAGCATCCCTTTATTAGTCAGGATTTTCTAGAGAAACAGAACTCATAGAATGAAATATATAGGGTTTATTATCATGTCTTACAGACTAGGGGCCAGCTAGCCCAGCAATAGCTGTCTAACAATGGAAGGGCCAAGAATCCAGTAGTTGTTCAGTCCACAAGGCGGGATGGCTTGGCTGGTCTTTAGTATAAGAAAGAATCCTGAAGAAGTAGACTTTAATGCCAATGGAGAAATAGAGAGATGAAGACCAAGCAGCTTTCCTTTCACACCTTTTATATAGATGGCCACCAAAAGGTGTGGCCCAGATGAAAGGTGGGTCTTCCCACCTCAAAATACCCAGATTAAAGATAGGTCTTACCACTCCAAATAATGAAAGAAAAAACTCTCACAGATATACCCAGCCAGTTGGGTTTTAGTTAATTCTAGGTGAAGTTGACAATCAAAAATAGCTGCCATAGTCCCAAAGCTCAGGTGATTGCTTGGCTTTAGACAGTATGCATGTGCTGTCTGGCCTTTCTCCTTACAAAGCTGATAGGATTCAATTGTGGGGTAGTGAGACTTTTGCTTTAAAAAAACAAACAAACAAACAAAAAAAACCCAAAAATCCACACAGTTATGTTATGTGATTATGTTTTTGCTTTAATCTCAGGTGTGGGATACAGGGCTGTTAACTATGATTTTTGCCACACCTGCAGATAGTTTGCATTTGGAATTCTGGGGACTCTTGAGAGGGTATAAATTCAAAAGCTCCCAGAGAGCCTGGGGCGGGGGCTACTGCTTCCCCTGCTGCTGGTCCCTGCTGCTGCATTTGCTGCTTTTGCTATTGCTGGATGGCTGGATGGCTGGATGGCTGGGTTTGTGGATGGCTGGATGGCTGGGTTGGTGGATGGCTGGATGGTTGGGTTGGTGGATGGCTGGATGGCTGGATTGGTGGATTGTTGGATGGCTGGGTTGGTGGATTGTTGGATGGTTGGGTTGGTGGATGGCTGGATGGCTGGGTTGGTGGATTGTTGGATGGCTGGGTTGGTGGATGGCTGGATGGTTGGGTTGGTGGATGGCTGGATGGCTGGGTTGGTGGATTGTTGGATGGTTGGGTTGGTGGATGGCTGAATGGCTGGGTTGGTGGAATTTTGGATGGCTGGGTTGGTGGATGGCTGGATGGCTGGGTTGGTGGATTGTTGGATGGCTGGGTTGGTGGATTGTTGGATGGTTGGGTTGGTGGATGGCTGGATTGCTGGGTTGGTGGATTGTTGGATGGCTGGTGACTGGTTATTGGTTGTTGGTTTGCTGGGCTGCTGGCTGATGATATCCCAATGATGAAAATTAGATGTACCCCCAGGAACTGGATGCCCCTCATCAGCAGGGAGTAGTCTAATGAGATCTATGTTCCCTTTCTCCTCTAACCTTTATTCCCTCCTACCTAGTGTTAGGGGTTGGAAGGGATTACAGGGAAATAAGGGTGGAGAAAGATGGTAAAAGGTAAAAGAATCCAATAAAGTAGCCCAGAAAAGTACAGTCACAGGACTGCCCCAAGATGGCTTTATCTAATTCCTGTCACCCCCAAAGACACCCTCTAACACAATAGTTGGATTTTTGTCCTATCTTCTTAATGCATTATCATGGGGCTAAAACTCCAACATGATTTTTCAGAGGAGACCAATCACATTCAAACATAGCAGTCAGGTGGGGAGAGAATATTTTAAAAGGCAGATGATAAAGTGCTTAAACAGTGGATGAATGGGGATACTTTCTGCTGAGATGGGGAAGAAGCTGGGGACAGACATAGGAATAGAAACCCATGCTTTGAATGTGTACCCAATGCTTTTGAGGGCCTGGCTGAGGAATGAGCATGGATCGGGTCTTTCTAGGAAAGGATCGGGAGAAGAGAGTGTGTGCCTCCTACCCCCACCTCATAATAATGCTTCACTTTGGGGCTCTGAACTATAAAGCTAACTTCAGCTACTGAGTAGCCGTGGGCTTTTATAAGAGAATTTCGGGGACTGACAGGGATGGAGGGGAGGAGAGACAAAGTTATCCTGAGAAGCAAAAAGAACAAAGGACCACCTGAGACTCCTGAATGTGTGCAAAACAGAGTCCTGACTCAGCAGGCACTTCCCCCCCCCCCCGCCCCATCCCACCCACCCCCAATCCCAGAATGCCGGTGCCCTCCATCCCTCCTTCCCATCCCAAAATGCTGGTGCCCTCCACCCCTCCCTTCTGCCAATGCAGAGAAACACAGGTCTTCTTTCCAGTAGCTCTATGTGCTGTGGGTCCTTCTCCAGCCTTCCAGTCTGGACTTAGCCAGAACTTGACCCAGTACCCAGTTCTTTTCTTGTAGGCATTAGTAACAGCTCAGTAAACCTTTCTGCTTCTAGGATCTCAAGAGTTTGTGTTCAGCAACGCTGGAAGGGACTTTGGGCTGGGAGTCCAGAAGGAAAGCACTGGATGAGGTCACAAAACGCAGGGATCTGTAGGGGTGAATCCTTGTTGTGGGTCGGGGAGAAGCACTCACTTGGCTCCACCTGGACCCTTTAGGCAAGAATCAGGACAAGGCAGAGAGGTCTGGAAGGAAGGCTAGCACCATCGCTGAGGAAGGTGGGAGGTGAAAACGGCAGCTGGCTCCTGTGACTGTGACTGTTTCTCCTGGAGAGTCCCGCTCAGAACCAGCTCCAAGGTCACCATCTGTCCCAGCTTCTTTTTCCATTGCTGGAAGCCAATACCCCGACAAAAACAACTTAAAGACAGAAAGGTTTCTCGGGCTTCCAGTTCCAAAGGGATACAATCGACCAAGGTGGAAAAGACACGACAGCAAGCAGGGACGGCATGATGGAGTGGGCAGCGTTGGCATTTCGTCTAGGCTCTGCCCCACAGTTACCTGGCAACAGCCAGGTGAGCCTGACTCACTATAAGAGGGGCTGCTTGGCCCCTCCTCTCTCTCTTGCTCTCTTCTCTCCTCTTGCTCTTGCCCCTTACCCTCTTCCACCTCTCTCCCCATCCCCCTTCCCCTTCTCTCTCCATGTGCTCATGACTGGCCTCGTCTCTCTCTCTCTCTCTCTCTCTCTCTCTCTCTCTTCCCCCCACCCCCCTCTCTCTACTACCTTCTCAACCCCTCTCCCCGTGCCCTAAATAAACTTCCTACTAAACCGCCCTGTGACTGGTACCTCAGGGGAAAGGGATGCCTCAGCACGAGCCCGCAGAAGCACCCCTTCCCCTACAAAATACTGCGCCTCCACCAAACACATCCCTGGCTTCTCTCTTTCTTTTTACAAAACACAACAAGCAGAGAGGTGGAAGACCACGTGGGTGCATGGCATCTACATCTAGGAAGCAAGAGCGAACAGGAAGTGGGACTGGGCTATGTGGTCTGTGCCCTAGTGAGGCCCCACCTCCTAAAGGTTCTATTACTTTCCCAACCAGAGCCACCAGCTGGGGACCAACTGTTCAAACACATAAGCCTGTGGGGACATTTCATATTCAAACCACACCATTGCTCTGAAGATGCAGCCGCAGCCTAACCTCTGTTCTAGTGATGGCTCTGATTCAACATGTCTGACACTGACGAGGAGGCGTCACCTAAGCAGGCTCGGGGAAGATGGGTAATTGATAAGGGTGACATCACGGGGAGACAGGTGAGTTTAACTGCTCCCCTGTGTCCATAAGCACTTGTGGGTTTGCCTACCCTGCCCAATCCCCCTTCCCCAATTCTGAACAGTCTGAGGCCAGAAGTGAACTCCAACAGTGAAACCCCAGGTGCTCCCATGAGGTCTGGCACATGAATGGAAAAGTTTCGTTTCATCGAATATGGGCCATCCACCCAAAATAACACAGGTTACAACCGTGTGGGTTTCCTTAATATGTCTCTTTGCATTCATTTTAAAGTCCAGGATGAGCTGAGTGACGAATTAGAGATTTTTTTTTCTCCAAATGCCTTTCAAGTCACACAGCAAAATCAGTTCAGCAAATTATATGTAATCATCAAGGAAATCAATAAGAATTGCGAGTGCATTAAAGAGTTTAGCAGATTCATTATGCATTTAGCACACCCAGTCCAATCTGCAGGAAGCGCGGAGAAAAACAGGCTCTCGCATGTAAACATTGCCTCAAATTGCAGTGTCCTTGTCCTTGGTGGGGCCATACAGCCTTCAGAGGGGACAGCTGGTCTAGAGATAGGGCCACCTTCTAGCAGGGACCAAACAGCCAGGGAGTCCTGCAGGAAAGAGGTATCCGGTCCCTTTCCTGGGTTCTTCAGCTGCCTTGTGTCTCTCTAAAGGAATCAAAACTTGTTCATTCAGTAAACATTGCCTGAACACCTGTGCTACACCAAGTCCCAAGCCAGGTGCTAGAGCTAGACCAAATCAGAACAGGATGCTCAGCCTAGTGGGGCCACCGGCCCAGGACGACATAGCTCATCCCAAAAAGGAGGCTCTAAACCTCCCTGTCAGAGACTCGTTACTGGAAGTTTTGAAGAGTCTCTTTGTGGTCCCCACATGTTATTGAGAAATCAGGATCTCTACTTGGAGTTCTTGGTTTCTTTGATAAAAGATTTAATAATAAACCCAAAAGGAACCTCCAGGGCAGTTCTGTTGGAATGTAGAAGGGAAACCCAGGACATATAAGCTGCACATGTCAGCAGCTCCCCAGAGGAGGAAGGTGGAGACACGTCCATCTGTCGGGCTAGCATGGAGGTCAACCACCGGGTGGGCAAGTGACCACACGGTGGCAAGTGACCACATGGTGGGGAGGAGGAGCTTAGAAGAAAGAGGAAACCCAAAATGTTAGGAAGAGAATGTGCAGAAAAGAGATTAAAAAGAAGAAAAGGAAAAGTTATAGCTTTCTGAATAATTTGGGAAAGTGGCTACATTCTATGGGCAAGTTTGTTACAGGCAGGAATTCCAGGAAGGATTATCTTACTGAAGGGATAACTATTCTGCCTGCCTTGTAGGAGGAATTCTGGAATTTTGGTTTCTTTTAAAAACACACACACACAGAAATATTATAAGAAAATGTTTTTGTTTTAATCCCAGGCAGGGGTGGTGATACGGGGCTGCTTTGAACTGTCTGCAGCAGCTGACTGTAATTTGTCTCATGCTCTAGCAGGGCATGGTTTTGCAAGCTGCAGATAGTTTCTGTGTGTGATGTTTGGGATTCTTGGAACTTTTCAGAGGGTATATATAATGCTAGATCCTGGGTGAGTGGGGGAGGGGGTGCTTGTTGGTCATTCAGGGAGGTTGGTTGCAGCTTGTCAGTATTCCTGCTCAAAGAAGAAGAAAGGAAAAAAAAGAAATTAGATTCAGATCTCTCTCTCTCTCTCTCTCTCTCTCTCTCTCTCTCTCTCTCTCTCTCTCTTCCCCCTCCTTCATTCTCTTCTATCTAGTGATAGGAGGTGAAACTGTGGGCATAAAGGGGGGGGAGAACCCACAAAGTAGCAAAGGCCAGCTACACTATCACTTCAGGGTAGATTAATGTAAACTTGCATTCCTGTGGGATGGTCCCTCGGCCCACTGGAATAACTCTTGATTGAAGAGACAACTGTATGTCTCTAGAAGTAGATTTTATTCCTTTGGCTAGAAGGCAGCATCATTTCTTCGATGGGTCTTCAATGTTATTGTAACAGGAGGACAAGAGGACATTGGTGCAGGGCTCAGAGGAAAAATTAAGAGTTAGTAAGAGTAACATCTGTCTTAGGGTTTCATTGCTGGGGAGAGACACCATGATCAAGGAAACTCTTAGAAAGAGAACCATTTAACTGGGGCTGGCTTACAGTTTCTGTGGTTCAGTCCATTATCATCATGGCAGGAAGCAGGCAGACATGATGCTGGAGGAGCTGAGAGTCCTATATCTAAAATCTCAGGCAGCAGGAGACAGTGTGCCACACTGGGTAAAGCTTGAGCATTGGAGACCTCAAAGCCCAACCCCACAGTGACACACTTCCTCCAATAAGGCCATACCTCCTAACAGTGCCAGTCCCTATGGCCAAGCAATCACTCAAATACATGAATCTATGGGTACCATACCTATTCAAATCACCACAGCATCTCACAGGGACACAAGCACAGGACACAAATCAAGGCACCAGAGCATCTGGCTCAGTTAACAGGTGAGACCCCTGTGGGCCAGACTGGGTCTCTGCTTCATGTGCAGGTGTCATGGGAGGGGAATAATTGTGCATGAAGGTGCTGGAGGCAAGATGTGGCCTCTGGTCCACACCCTTTATGAATCTCCCTCTACTCCAGGCTCCTCAGTCACCTCTGACTACAAATCTTTCCACCTCCAATTTCTCAATTGGGTTGATAAATGGCACCAATTTGGGAAATCGGTTTTGGAAAATCGGTTTTGGAAAATCGGTTAAGACTCCCTTCTATTGACAATATTAGCATAGATAAGATCAGACCAAGATTGATTCACACCCACTGGGAGGTTGCAGCACAGCAATCTGCCCTCCTTATGTATGGTCCCTAAGATAAACATAGCTAATCAAACTCAGGATCCTTCCCTACTGATGCACAGGAATCTGCCCTCCTTCCGCATGGGTCCCCACAACAGACATAACTAATCAAGCTCAGCATTCTTCCCTACTGACTTCTTAACAAGCTCTCTAGGCAGCCAATTAAAATGCACACGGCCACTTAGGAAGAAGCTAATGCACCTAATGGTGCTGGCTGCTATGAGGATCAGGCAGTAATAAGGGGAGAAGAGCAGTTTCCCAGTCCAAGAGCAAGAAGACAAAAGCCCAAAGCAGCTGAGCACCGAAGTACGAGGACCACTCCTACTCCGGATATCAGGAAGGCTTCCATTTGATGGTGGAGTGGTTTGCAGCAACTCTTTCAGCAACAAAGAACCAACTCAACTTAGTTTCTGTACACACACACACACACACACACACACACACACACACACGGTCAGGACACATTAAACCCTGAGGCTGGCCCTCCTCGTCTCTATTTTTCCTTGTTCTCTCCTCTCTCCAACCTGCTGCCCCGGCACTGGTTTCCTTCATTAACGAAGCTTCCCTGTGTCAGGGCAAGCTGGCCACCCACTTGCACCCCACAGCTTAGCAAGGAAATCACTTCATAGTGAGCCTCTAACTCAGAGGCTCCGGTCCGGTGAGACATGACCTCTGCATGGATTCAAACATCCTGCATATCAGACATTTACATTACAACTGGTAACAGTAGCAAAATTACAGTTATGAAGTAGTGAAAGAACCTAGTGGGAAAACCCCCACTCAACTCTCGATTCGGCGTGCACCCAAGAATCACGAACAGAACACAGCACCTTGATGTAACAACACGAGGTAGTTTAATGGCAGAGCTCCGGGTCAAAACATATATCACACAGGAGACAGTGGATTCGACCTTAAGGCTTGGAAGCTAGGGGTTTTTATAGAAAAGGGGTGGGGCTGGGCTATTTGACATAAATTACATGAATCACAGGTCTCAAGTTTTATTTCCTCTCAGTAGCAACAAAATACTTTTATGGTGGTGGTGGTAGGGGGTCACCACAACCGGAGGAGCTGTATTAAAGGGTCACAGCACTGGGAAGGTTGAGAACCACTGCTCTAACAGCATGCCTGGGCCTGGGGATGCCCAGGCCTCTTCTGAGGACTACTGCTGCCCACCCTAGTGCTAGTAGCACACAGTGAACGTGGCAGGGCTGCCCCCTGAAAAACAGGAAACAATGGCCGAAGAGGAGGAGCTCAAGTGAGGACAGACAGTTCTCAGATAAAGGTGACACCTCTGAACTCTGCCTCCCACTTCCAGCAGGAGACAAGCAACGCAGCCAGGGGGAGGAGCAGGGTCCATGGCCTGCTGAAAGCAGTTCTCCGCATGCTGCCTCCTCACTTTTCTCGGGAAAAGCTCAAGTTCCGTCTGCACAGCAGTGCTGGGTGATGGGACCCTCATCCTGAGAGACCAGCTCGTCTCTGGAGGGAGTGGGTGACTCCATCTGCTCCCCACCCCTGTCTCGATGTATGTGAGAGTGTGTGTGTGTGTTGCCATAGCATGCGTGTAGAAGTCAAAGGACAACCTCAGGTTTGAGACAGGGTCTCCTAGTCACTCTTGGGTAGGACAGGCTAGCTACTCGGGACCTTCCAGGGATTCTTCTGTCTTCACCTCTCATCTTGGTGAAGGATACTTACTTCCTCTGGCTTTACCTGGGTTCTGGAAATATGAACATAGGGCCTAAGATTGCTCTCTCCAGTGCCCTCTAGGCGGCGCTCTCTTTGTGTCTGGCGTGTGTGTGTGTGTGTGTGTGTGTGTGTGTGTGTGTGTATAGACAAGAGACTGAGAGAGAGACTGAGACATCTATCCTAGTCCCTACGCCACTTGCCCATCTGCACTGCTGCCTTGCCTGGGCCCTGAGCCTTAGCACAAGTAAGCAGTGATCTTATTACATATCCTTTCTGTTCTTGATTCTAGAAACGATGCGTTAAGTCTGTGCCTTGACATCTCCAAAATAAAGGACTGTAACTGGGATTGTAGGCCTCATAAACCCTTGCCTTCCCTGCATGGCTTTTCACCGGGGTACTTTAGCAACAGAAATGAAACTGGAACACCTGGATATACCCGAGTGCCTTGCAGACTTGTAAAAATATCTAACAATAGCACTAACAGCTATGAATCTTAAATAAAGACATTCTCTGTAAATGACAAACGATGCTTTCAGGGGTCATAAGATTGTTAAGTAAAAATGCCATTAGCAAGCAGAGGTTATAGCCATATGAGTTGTGGCTAGAGAGACTCCCAAAGCCTCATAAAGAATAAAGGATATTGCCACTGGTGTTAGTTAGGACTACACAGTAAGACCCTGTGGTTTGTCTGAATGAAAATAGCCCCCAGAGACTCATAAGGAATAGCTTAAATGTAAGTGTGGCTTTGTTGGAGTAGGCATGGCCTTGTTGAAGGAAGTGCGTCACTGGGAGGTGGGTTCAGTCTAGACCTAGTGGCTCACTGTGTCCTCCTGCTGCCTATAGATCCAGATGTAGAACTCTCTGCTACCTCTCCAGCACCATGTCTGCCTGCATGCCGCCATGCTTCCCACCATGACGATAACAGACTAAAGTTTTGAACTGTAAAAAAGCCCCAGTTAACTGTTGTCCTTGATAAGAGTTTCTATGGTCCATAGTGTCTCTTCACAACAATTGAAATCCTAACTAAGACAGACCCCATTGCTGAAACCCCCACATGCTTTGGATAGAAGACATGGAGAAATCAGGTTGGGACCAAGCTGGAAGCTGCCTCTTTATTGGCTGGCCTTTATAGCACTAGAGGATGCTAGTTCTGGTCAGCTATGGACTCTTCAGTAAGAAGTATATACATAGCAGGCAAAATGGGCCTTCTTTTCCAATATTGACATGACTGTCATGGGTGTGACCAACTGCTTCCCACTTGTATGCAAGTTTTGTTCCACAGTGGGCAACTCACAATTAGTACCTTAGCCAAGATTAAATCTTGTGCCTGGTGAAGTCATAGGCTCCACCGATGAAGCCACTGCTTTTGTGTAGTGATGTTTTGTTATGTTTTTTCTATGTCAGGGAGTGGCACTATTAGAAGGTGTTACCCTGTTGGAGTAGGTGTGGCCTTGTTGGAGTAGGTGTGTCACTGTGGGTGTGGGCTTTAAGACCCTCATCCTAGCTGCCTGGAAGCCAGTATTTTGCTAACAGCCTTCAAATGAAGATGTAGAATTCTCAGCTCCTCCTGCACCATACCTGCCTGGATGCTGCCATGTTCCTACCTTGATGATAATGGACTGAACCTCTGAACCTATACGCCAGCCCCAATTAAATGTTGTCCTTAAAAGAGTTGCCTTTGTCATGTTGTCTGATCACAGCAGTAAAACCCTAACTAAGACACTGGTGTTTTGCCAAACTGTCTTCTGGATATTTGTGCTTACACCCATAGGACACTGTTACTGTCCGTCTCAATGATGGTATGCCAGAGAAACTCATAACCACTGGTAAGGGTCCTGAAAGAGAGGAACAGACACTGTACCATAGATGCTCAATGCTTAGCTGTGAACGGCATCTCTGTCATACTCCCTATAAGGCTCAGAGGGACATCGTGGAAGGGACAGAATGAAAGAAACAGACACTGACGGGACCAGAGTGAGTGTGAAATAACAATGCTCTCAGAATTTCTGTCCTGAGGGGAGGCTCATGAAGACAGAAAGTAAACAAGTTACATAATTCTCAAGGCCCCACCTTCTCCAAAGTTATATAAGCAATAAGGACTTGCTGGAGAGAGAGAGAGAGAGAGAGGAGAGAAGGGAGGAGAGAGGGGAGAGGAGAGAAGAGAGAGAGAGGAAAGGGAGAAGAGAGGAGGAGAAGAGAGAGAGGAGAGAGAGATCCATGAAGCTGTCCCCAGGTGCTGCAGAGAGCACCAGGGTTGTAGCTCTTGTAAGCGGTCACCCAGGCACGGGTGGTCTTTTGTTACCCCCAGTCCTGTAACTTCTCTATACTTCTGTGAGTAATGACAGCAAGAACAAAACCTCATTGGTTTGCCAAGTTAGACGGCAGTACAGTATAAGCATTTCCTTAGTCTGCCATTGGTGCCACATCTGGGGTAAACAGATGGGTTTTTTTCCATATCGCCCATGAGAACTCACAGGACATACTGAACCCCGAGCTCACCAATTCAACTGACTCACCAGTGAGGCTCCAGAGTTCCTGCCTGTTAAAACTCTGAACTTTTGAAATCTTATGTATGTAGAGCAGATGGAGGGATGAAGCTGAAGAGGTAGACTCTAGGGTTAGGAGTCAGATATGGACTGAAGCCAGCAGAAACAAGTGACCCATAGGTATCTTAGGACAGTCAAATCAGCAGCTAGGCTCAGAGAGGCTGAGTGAGTCCCTGGAAAGGGAGCTCATACGTGCCACTCCTGGGTTTTTGAGCGCCAGTGCTCCTAGGCATGGTTGAGGAGAAAGTTTTACTGTAGATATGAGGGAGAATTCAGTCAGAAGCATCTGGGAGGGTTCGGACTGAGCTAAAGCTATGAGGGAGGTGAAGGGTGAGAGAGGAAGAGAAGAGAGAGAGAAGAGGAGCTGAGAACCAAGAGGCTAAGAGTGAGCCAGCCAGGACCCAAGGGAAGAAGAACCAGGAGTGTGTGCTGCCAAAATGGCTGCATTGTATAGAAAAAGAGGGTGTGGGGGGAGGGGAGCCCCTAGGGGCGGGGATGGGGTGGAAGTGCTGGGAGGAGCCACAGGTTCTGAGCAAGACTTGTTTCTTTGGGACCTGACATTCTGGCCTTTTGGTTGATGATAAGAGACATCGTTGCTCAGGGTCAGGAAAACTGGAATGTTGATCCAAGCCAGGAGAGAGGTGCAGGCTGGAAGACGTTCTGTGCTGCTCACTGCCCAGGTTCTGTGGGCACCTGGGGCTTAGGGAAGTGCGGGCCACCTTGGAGCAGTCTGGGAAGCAGGTTGTGAAGGAGCTCTTGAAGCTGGAGTACTGCAGGGAGTTTGGGAACAGTTTTGCAGTCTACAGCTGATTGGAAACCTGCTGGGACAGATATAGAATAGGGACAGAGCTAAAGGTAGGAGTGTAGGGGGAGCTTTTATCTCAGGTGTAAAGAATTTGAAGCTTCCAGGCTGGTGGTCCTGGCAATTAGGGGAGGGAGGAGGCCCAAGACCTGGTAGGGGGCCTCCCCCTGATAGGGGAGGGAAGAGGCCCAAGACCAGGGTAATCTGAAGCCACTCTCTGGCTGCAACACTCTACACAGTTGGAGTAAGGGATTTGGGAATGAGAAAACTGTTGCATCATGTAGCCCAATTTTCTCTCCTGCAGCCTCTTCTCCCGAAGCTGTTTGCCCAAGGCTGTCCCTGCAGACACTCCTTCCTAGGATGACAGAGCAAGGTCATCTGTAATCCTCTAGCAATCCTGGTTAATCACCCAGCATCTCAAGGGAAGAGCATCCCTTACATAAGCAGCCAAGATCCAGATCCAATCTATGCATCCTATAGAATGTGTGTGGCGTCAGTGCTGAGGTTGTCCTGAACTCCTAAGTCAAACCTTCATGGCCTGGGAAACATCTGCACTTCCGTTCTGCTCTGAGTTGTTGTTGGATTCTTTTGTTACCAGATTTTTCTCAAATGCCTGCAGCAGTGGCTGCCGCAGAGTAAAGGTGACAGCAGCAACAGAGATGGTGATGATGATGATGATGACGATGACAGACACTCACCACGATTATAGCTGACTTGTTCCATGTCAGGCACCCTGAGGACCATCTCACTTCAAGTCTTAACAAACCTGAAGGTAAAGGCAGGAGCAGAAGCAGGTCATGGTGGGAAGCCTTGCTCAGATGCCCAGGCGGCTGAAAGTCCAGCTGCTGACGTTGGAGCTTGTCCTAGGTATCAGCTATGGGTCTCAAACCAGCAGCAAGATGAACCGGAGACTTGTTAAGCAATCATTTTGGACATTGCTGCTTCCCCTCTGAGCCAGCGGGTCTGGGATGCAAGCAGGATTTGGTGTTTCTGACCCGTTCTTGGGTGGTGGTGCTGTGTCCAGCCTGGGGTAGCCTAGGTTAGCTACTGTCCTCAGAGGAGGAAGAATGTGCTGTGCTCCCAGCTTCATAGCAGGGAAGGTGCAGACTCAGTGAACGTGGTGGAGCTGTTCCTATCTGTGGTAGCAGGATGAGCAGGAGCAGGAGGCAGCTTGCTCCTAGCCATCTTAAAGGTTACCAGGAAGCAAACTCAGCTAGAACCAGGGTGGTGCTATACCCAACAAAGTCCTCACGCAGTGATCCACTCCCTCCTGTGAGACCCCCATGTCATAAAACCATGCCCCCTCAAATCCCTATCAGCAGCTGGAAAGCCCATGTTCAAAGACAAGAGCCTAGCGAGGATGTCTGGGTGCAGAGCATAAACAGGACCTCACTCTGAGAAGCCCTGGAGCGGGTTACCATGTTACAGGTCCAGAGCCTAACAACGATGTATCTTAGGCTACCTTCCTTTCCTGAACTAGCCATTGTCTGCCCAGCTCCTGTGTCAGACCTAACATCCTAGAGCTAACAGAAAAAAAAAAATTTTTTTTTTTTTGGAATGCCTTAACAAAGCCCTAGTTTCCACCAACCAAAAGGCCCAAGGGTCATCAAACAAGACCGGAGGTCTGCGGTGGTGGATCCCCACATTGCTGCACCCCTCCTGCTTACTGTTCACATGGTGTGTTCAGAAAGCACCCCACTTTATAACCTTCATTGTTCTGTTGCTATAAACACTTCTTCCAGGTGATACCATGCTGAAGCACGGAACCTGACTCTGTGCTCTAGGGCCACGGTCACTCATATTTAATTTCTCTATAAACTTTCTCTTCTCGCCTCGGAAGTGTGAGCTGCGTTCCTACATTGGCTCCTTCCACTTCAAATCTGATTGCAAACCATTCTGTCTCCTGTAAACTCTGCAAGCAGATGCCTCCGGCGCCCCTCCCACTTTACCTCCCAGTTCTCCAAATTAACATCTGAAAGTGCAAACCCAAAGCGGTCGCCAGTTAACTTTAGAACCCATACACAAATCAGTTTCCCAGTGAGCTCAAAAGGAACGCTGGAATTAGTTAACATTTGGTTAGGTCTGACTGAGATAAAGGCCTTGCATAATCAGCTTTTTTTTTTCTGTCCCAAATTCCACAGTTGATGCTTACATTTTAGCTAAATACTTTTTCAAAGGAAGAGGGGGTGGGTGTATGAGGCACTAGAGCCTGTAATATAGTCCAAAATTATCCTCCCAAAACTCTTATTGACACATGTACATGCATATATTTTTAACGTTAAAAAAAAAACTGTGTATATATGTTTTGCCTGCTTATATGTCTGTGTACGACACGCATGACACGCCCAGGGGAGGCTATCAGATTCCCTGGAATTGGAGTTACAGGCAATTGTGAGCCACCATATGGGTGTTGGTACCTGAACTTGGGTCCTCCTAAGCACTGAAACATCTTCCTTCCCTAGGGTTCAGTTGCCAGCTCTCACAGGGCAGCCAAAGCCATCTGTTACTCCAGTACCACAGGGAACAGTCAGAGTAACCTAGGTCATGAAGTAGTTTCTAAGGCCACTCAGCCCTCAGAACGTGAGGGTGCTATTTTCTGATCCTCCCCAGTATAGACAGAGTGTGGTGGTTGTCGTGGAGACTTCTAGTTTCTTCGGAAAGTCACTTATGTCAAATGATGGTTTGCTGGGGCACACAGGTGAAAGGATGTCTTGTCAAAGCAGACACAGGAAAGAATGTTTTCCTGAAGCAGACACAGGTGAAAAGGTGTTTGGATACAGCAGACACGGGAAATAACTGTAACTTCAATTTTTTTAAACCTTATTTTTAATGATGGCTCTTAAATGCTATAACCTCCCTTGTAGCCCACCTCCCACCAGAGGTAGTGGAAAGGAAGGATGGGGGGTGCAGGGGGTGGGGGAAGCGAACCTATTTAGAAAGATTCTTTGGAGCAACTCCTGAAGGAGATGCTGAGGAAGACATGAAGAAGGAGGTAGGGCAGGACTGAGCAGAGGTCACTACCCAAGTGGTAAATAGTTTGAATGGCTTAAGTAATTTGCAAAAGCTAGTCAGGGAATCAGCCAACTCTTGTGGCCTAAGCATTTATTAATGACTAATTAGTCTGAGTTGTCATTCCAGGAGCAGGGGTGGGAAGGAAAGCTGGATTTTTTTTTAACAGTTCTCTCTCCAGAAAATAGGTGTGGCATGAAGCTGGCGGTAGGTGAAGCGATGAGACAAGAAAAATCCTGAGAACTGTAGTTCCCAGCAGCTGTGGAGAACCACTGAACTTCCTCTTCTGCCCAAGCTCCACTTGGTGTGACTGGTTAACACCAAACATAGGCTTTCCTTTCATTATAGTTCAGCAACATTGTCACTGGGGTTTTAAGATAAAAGTCTGGGTGCTGGAAGACCTAAGAGGTTGTCCTGACTACTGCCCTCTAAATACGAACTAAACAGCCCAGTAGCAGTGAAAAGCAGAGAAAGGAGAATTTTTTTTTTCAGTGTGACCACACTGAGGACAAGGACAAATGAAAGGTGGTTTCCCAATCCATCTTCGGCCATGGGGCTTAGGTTTAAGAAGACAAGCCGTTTGGGTAACTAAGCAGTAGTGGCCAAGGGGTCCCGCCCATCCTTGACTCATCACTGTCTGGGCTTCAGTGCCTACTGCAAGATGGCCTGGGAAGTGGTCCGAACTGTGTGACTTCTCTTTCCGGGAGGCAGATTCCTCCTCTGACAAGCATCAGCTCTCAGTCCTTTTCTTCTTCTAGCATGGGATTCCTAGGCAAGTTCTAATTCTCTGTGTGTCTATAGGCTGTAGCAAAGGGAGGCCATGAGTGTCTTTCTAGAACATCTTTATATACGCCAGGACAGTGATGGCAGTGTAACACAGTTCCTGGTTCAGGCTGTGGTTTAAGTGTGACTCACATATTGGAACCTTGCTGTACCATTGTTGGGAGGCTCTGGGACTTTGAAGAGGTGTAGCTTCCTATAAGGTTGTCCTGGGTGCTCTCCGAAGTCATTGCACGTGGCCCTGGGAAGGAACTGGCAGTTCTCAGGAGTTTGAAGCCATTCTATAGAGTGAGTTGTTACTAGTTCTACAGGATGAGATGTTGTAAAGAAGCAGGCCTGGTTCTTCCACGTTCCCTGGCTTCCTATGTGAGAGAGCTCTCTCTCAGAAGTGTTCTTGCCACTGTGGTACCATTCACTGGGTGCTCAGCTGCCCAGAGAGCCCTCACCACAGCCTACACCATAACCTTTGGATCATCAGTCTCCGTCACCATGAGCTAAATCAAGCTCTTTTGTTGGTAAGTTGCCCGGCCTCACAAAGTTCAGTATAATAATGCAAAAGTAGATGAGCACAATTCAGGAGGATGCTCTCCTTCCTATTAAAGTGCACAGCCACAGCTATGTTAAAGAACATGGTTAAGCTGAGCTGACAGTTTCTATCCAAGTGTAAATGTTTGGATTAAAGAGGAACAAAGAAGACAGATGCTATGTATGAGACATAAGAGCTAGGAAAAACCAGGCATGATGGCTCACGCCGGTAATTCTAATGCTTAAGAAGGAAAAGCAGGACGGTGATGAGTTTATGGCCATCCTGAGCTACATAGCAAGTGTGAGGCCACTCTGAACTACATAAGACCCTGTCAAACACACACACACACACACACACACACACACACACACACACACACCACAGTGGGCAAGGGGAGGGAAGAAGACAGAGGTGGGAGGGAAGGAGAGAGAAAGAAAGAGAAAGGGAGAGAGAGAGAGACAGAGAGATGAAGAGAGAGAAACACAAAGAGAAAGAGAAACACACACACACACACAGAGAGAGAGAGAGACAGAGAGAGAGAGAGAGAGAGAGAACATCAACTAGGCACAGTAGTTCACACCTGCAATCCCAGCACTTGGGAAGGAGAAGCAGAACTGTCACAAGCTAAAGCCAGTCCTGGTCAATGTAGCAACTTCAAGCCATCTGAGTCTATGCAGGGAGAACCTGTCTCAAAAAGAAAAGAAACTGAGCCAGGTGGTAGTGGTGCACATGCCTTTAATTCCAGAACTTGGAAGGCAGAAACAGGCAGATCTCTGTGTGTTCAAGGTCAGCCTGGTCTACAAAGTAAGTTCCAGGACAGTCAGGGCTACACAGAGAAACCCTGTCTCAAAAAAAACAAAACAAAACAACAAAAAGGAAGGGAGGGAGGGAGGGAAGAAACATAAGCAAATAGAGAAAAAGAGGAAGAGAGAATGAAATTGATAGCTAGTGTTTGAGACCAGATTCATTCTTACTTGATATGGTGGTCTGAATAGGTGTGGCCCCCATAGACTCCTGTGTTTAACTATTTGGCCCATGAGTACTGGCACTATTAGGAGGCATGGCCTAGTTGGAGAAGGTGTGGCCTTGTTGGAGGAAGTATGTCTCTGTGGGGATGGGCTTTGAGTTCTCATGCTTAAAGCCCACCCAGTGTGGAATCCAGTTTCCTCTTGGCTGCCTTCAGATCAAGATGTAGAGCTCTTGGGTCCTTCTCCTGTACCATGCCTGCCTGCACGCTGCCATGCTCCCCTCCATGATGATGATGCACTAAACCTCTGAAACTGTAAGCCAGCCTCAATTAAACATTGTTCTTTATAACAGTTGCCACAGACATATTGTCTCTTCACAGCAATGTAACCCCAACTAAGACACGCGGCAAGAGAGAATGAATAGCCTCCAGCGAAGTCCGGCTGCCACGCCAAGGCAAATGGAGAAAAGAGGAGCCGTAACAAGAATGTGTGGAGAGGGACTCCCAGGAAACCCACATCCTGATTGGAAATGTTAGACATGCGGAGCATACGTTTTGTCTTGAAGACCTGGGCGTCTGTTCCCTTAGAAAGAAGACGTAGGGTGTGAGGTGGAAAAGAAGAGAGTAACAGTTATTCTAGAGAAGTCGTGTTGCCAGCTCACACACTCCCCCGCCCCCAGCACACAGCCAGGAAAGTAGCAGGCAAGTCTGAAACAAATGTTTCCCAGAGCCCTGTTTCTTCTTCTACATCATATTGAACCAATCACTTCAAATACTTTCAAAATCCTTGACAGTGTCATTGAGATGTGTACATTTCATATATCCCCACTAACTTAATGCAATTTGGTTCTCAGCCTGTTTTTAGAAATCAGATTTTACCAGCCACAAATATCATTGGCTGTGTTTGCGGTACTGCACAGCTAGCCAAAAACATTTCATCTGCACAGGAGGCAGGAGCGTCGTGGTCTGAGATGAGAGCCAGCCACACTGGCCAGTCATCTGTAGACAGTGTCTCCCTTCTCATGCCCCACTCCCCATGAACCTTGTCCTAAGTTACTAACACTGGGCACACCATCTAAACCATCTTAAGCATTTTCTACTTGCGCTTCTGAGGTCCAGCTTGCAGGGTAAGTAGACATTCTTTGTGCCCAGTTGTATGGGACCCATACAGCTGCAGCAAGATCCAGGGGTCTTTGTCTCCTTTCCCCAAATGTCAGAAACATTCACAGTCCTGAAACTGAGCTTCTGCTTCCCTTGAGGAGCTGAAAAAGCCCAAATGCGAGTTCTGCTTCTACAGAGTAAAGGACAGTTCAGATCGAGCTAGCCCAATTGGAATTCTCTCTCTTTCTCTCTTTCTCTCAGATTTATTTATTTATTTATTTATTGTATATGAGTACACTGTAGCTATACAGATGGTTGTGAGCCATCATGTGGTTGCTGGAAATTGAATTCAGGACCTCTGCTCCTTCCGGTCCTGCTCACTCCAGCACTCCAACCCAAAGATTTATTTATTTATTATATGTAAGTACACTGTATCTGTCTTCAGACACTCCAGAAGAGGGCGTCAGATCTCATTACGGATGGTTGTGAGCCACCATGTGGTTGCTGGGATTTGAACTCAGGACCTTCGGAAGAGCAGTCAGTGCTCTTAACCGCTGAGTCATCTCTCCAGCCCCTGGAATTCTCTTGAGCGCCTTCTGGATGTCTCGGGGAATCCCCTCAGCAGAACTGTTAAGGGACATCACATGCAAAGAAGCAAGGTCCTGGGTGCCGCATGCCCTGGCTGTCTATCTACTAACCACCCAACTGTCCAGTGTCCTTATTTCAAAAGACGTCAGAGAGGTAAACACTCAAAGCACGGTGAGTAAATATAGAAACAAACAGATCAGCCCATCATCAGGAAATCTTTCTTAATGTTAGCCTCTGACCTAGTATATTTCCATTGTATGTAAGAACCAAAATGAATTTTCAGGGCCTGACAAATAGGACTAAGGGTTATAGAGAGTAAAAAAAGACCCTGATACAAAAAAAAAAAATATTTGACTAATAATAGTTCTGTTTCCTTCCTATGACCTTCACTCCACCCACACAGGTCTCCTTCCTGCAAAGAATGCCTTCCTTGATTGTAGGTTACAAAAGCTTCGCCCTCCTGATGGTCAGCTTTGACCCCATTTACCAGAGATGGTTTTGAGCACCCACTCGACTCTAGAGATGCCAGCCCAGGGAAGAAGACACAGATGTGTCTATTCCCAGCCTCACCTGGATCCCTCTACACCCTGCCTCTGCCCTTCTACCTGTAAATTCTACTTCATCAGCATTTGGAAGCATGTGTTCGGCTAAACTCCCGCTGTGTGCAATCTGTTTTAGATTACACCCAAGCTCTGCAGCCTCAGGCAGCTCCATTCCTTTCCAAGCTTAGATTTATATGTATGGCTGGTAAAGTAGTAACTCACCTACTTACCCTAAACATGTTTTGGAACTTCTGGACTGTTCATTCCTCAAGGGTTTACTCTTCTGCATGTGGCAGGTGGAGACTGGGCTCCTGTAGTAAGAAGGAATAGTTCCTTGGAATAGGAACTAGACAGGCTAGGACCTGACTTCAGAGTTGAAGGCGGAGTCCTAACAACCTTCCCAGCTAGCAACCTGATCACCCAAAAGTAGAAAGAGAAAAGAAGCAAGAGATGGCAGAAACAGAACAAAGAACAAA
Organism: Mus caroli; assembly: GCF_978045245.1. Taxonomy (NCBI): domain Eukaryota; kingdom Metazoa; phylum Chordata; class Mammalia; order Rodentia; family Muridae; genus Mus; species Mus caroli. The sequence goes on along the minus strand of NW_028227270.1, from coordinate 66,186,601 downwards.
AGGGCAGGAAATGTCCCTAGAGTCACTTGATAATCCTGGGAGGATGTGTGCATCAATGGTCAAGAAGCTGAATAGCCTAAGCCAGGGGCCCTAACCCTCTGCTCATAATGATCATTACTGCTGAGCTCTGCCAAGGACATCAGAGAGAAGGTACAAGAGAGCCCAGGGGAAGGAAAAAAATCCCAGGTCAGATCTACCCATGAGCAAGGCTCAGGGCTTGGTCTCCCTGGCACAGTTAACAACAGTTTTCTCCTGCGTTCCCAGTGTGGGAGTGGAACCAGGGGTCTGCTTTGACTGTTCCTAGCATTCCTACCAAGCAGGGAGTCTGATGATGCTGTCTTCAGCCACAGCAGAGAAATGGGGCAAGAGAAATTGCAGGGTGCGTGCAGAGAAGGTCCATTCTGGGCATGTTAAGTTGTTCTTCTTGCTAGCTTAAATCCTGTTTCTGGTGTGCTGTCGGAGAACCCAGCCCACACAGCGGATGCTCGCTGAATGGACGGCTCCCAGAACACCCTGATCTCGGATGGGGTTTTACTGTCTTGTCGCAGCAGACCGTGGACCATGCAGATTCCACATCCGTTATTGCAGAACTGCTTTCAAAGGTGGCCACTGCCCACCTGCTCATTACAGCTTCTGTGTCTTAGATAAAAGGCCGTCAAAATACTCTACAGGAACTGCTGTTAATGAACTCTTAAGACACACTCGAACTGCCAGCCTGCTGAGGAGTTAACCATTAAAAGGGTCTAGTTTTTTGTTTTTTGTTTTGTTTGTTTGTTTTTGTTTTTTTAAAGTGGTTTATGTTTTGTTTGGGGACAGCATACCAAGTGACAACTTTCACTGTGACATGTTCACACAAATAGCACTACACTTTGTTTTTCATGGCCTTCTTCTGGTCTTTCCAGCTCCCATCCTCCTCTCTTGCTGGTCACTTACCTCCTACCATTAGACCCTTCTGCTTTATTCGTTCTTGTCTCCTACCGTTAGATTTCTTCCTTCTCAGTCCCCTTTTCTATCTAATCTTTCTCTGGCTCTCTGTCTGTGTGCCTGTCTGTCTGTCTGTCTGTCTGTCTGTCTCTCTTACACACACACACACACACACACACACATACATGAATTCATGCAGTGCATATTTTTTAAATGTTCATTTTACTTTATGTGTATATGTGTGTGTGACCGTGTGCATGTATATAAACCACATTATAAATACAAGCCCATGAAGGTCAGAAAAGGAAATGAGATCCCATAGAACTGTAGCTACAGATGGTTGTGAACTCCCCGAAAGGGTGCTGGGAACCAAACCCAGGTCTTCTACATGAAGAGGCAGCTCTTCTCTGCTGATCCATTTCTCTAGCCCCTAAATTTTACTCTAGATTCTGCAAATGAAAGAAAATATGTGATATTTGCCTTTTTAAAAAATTAACACAGGTCCTTTTCAGTTCCATCCACTTTTCTACTGTTACATTTCATTATTCTTTACAGATGAATAAGATTCCTCTGTGCACATGTACCACGGTTTCTTTTTTCCAACTGCCTGCTGGTGCCATATCTTGACCTGCTGGTGCCATATCTTGGCTAGCATGAAAGGGAGGCAGTAAGCACTTGTGCTCAAGTATTCCAGTCATATGTTGCCTTATAGTTCTTCATGCACATACCCAGGAGTGCTATAGCTGAACCCTAGGTTATACATAAGGAACCTCCACACTGATTTATATAGTGGCTGGCCTAATCTACATTCCCTTCATCTATGTGTAAGCCTTCCTCTGTACAACTTCACCATCATCTGTTGTTAGTCTTCTGTCTGTCTGTCTGTCTTTTTTGTGGGCTCTTTTTCAGTTTGATACAGGGTCTCACGTATCCTAAGTTTGCCTTTTATCATTAGCTGAGGATAACCCTAAACTTAAGACTCCTCCTCACCTTTTTAGTGTTTGGTTTACAAATGAGCCCATGCTCAGTTTATGTGGAGCTGACTGGAGGAGATGAAATCTCTATGCAATTTTAAATTTTATTTCCTTGTTACCTAAAGATGTTGAACAATTTCAAGTACTTATTGGTCATTTGTATTTTTCCCCTTTGAGAGCTGTCTATGTTGTTCATGAGCCTATTTACTGTTGGAATGTGTTTAGAGTCTTATAGATTCTAGATATTAACATCCTGCTGGGTTTGTAGCTGGTAAAGATTTCCTTCTGTTCTGCAGACAGTCGGTCTCTTGGCTCTTCTGGTTGTTTCTTTTGTTGCTCAGTAGCTTGCTCATTTCCTGCAATCCCATTTGTCAGTCACTGGAAACATCTCCTGTTCTCCCGGAGTCCATTTCAGAAAGTCCTCACCTTACCTGTGTCTTGAAGTATTATGAGTATGCATTTTCCTCTCTCGGAAAAACCACTATTTCAAAGGAAAAGCCACGGATGTAGCTCGATGGTACAGTGCTGCCCTGAGTGAACCCAGCATACCCAGAACTCATATGGGAGAAGAGAACCATCTTATGACCCTCCGATGCCACCCTCCACCCCGACCCTCACACTCACAGTGTGACTGGCAGACACACCTCTACATTGGCCTGCACACATCTGCACACACACTAAAAGAAAAATTTGTAAATAAATAAATAAATAAAATTATATATTTTTTAAAAACACCCCCAAATCTGGCATCCGATGAAGGGGTCAGACCCTCCTCCTACATTTACCTCTTTTAAACCTCAGTTTCCCCGATGTGCCAGATGAAGTCAAATATTGAAAACGAGGTGTTGGGAAAAGGAAGTGAGCAGATAAACCCCAGTTTATCAGGTCTTCTGGCTTTATCAAAGCCTGTAGTGGTTCTCAGTGGGTGAGCATCAGGAAAGCCTAGCTCAGTCTGAAGATGCATTTATAGAGGTAAAAATAGCCCCGGTTCACGAGCGCTTGCCGTGCGTCTGCCACTTTGCATATAATTATCTCATTTAATGTCACCCTCATCATAATTCTGAGAGGTGGGTGCTGCCATCACTGTTTGAACAGTGGGGAAAATGGCGTTTAACAGGGATGGTTTAACAGGGATGGTACACTTGCTCAGGGCCTTAGAGCCCAGCCAGGAGTTGAAGAAAACCTGGACATGCCAGAGCCCCCAGATCCAAAGAAGAGATGACATCGGCACTTTGTTCTACATGGTCCCTGGGAGATAGGGACCTGTGGGTGTGGGGATTCAGGCCTGGGCCAGCTGATGTCTTCTAAGATGTTAATGGAAAGCTTGAGTCCAGAAGGGGAGATAATGTGTTGTCACTTGCTTGCTGTGATGCTTTAAGGGCCTATAAGCCACTGGGTGGAAGAAGGATTAAAGCGGTCATGCTTGAGGCCAGGCAGCCAGCCAGCCAGGCTGCTATGAGATGCTAGGTGACTAAGAAGAAAAGCACAGCTCCCGTGCTTGGTCCTGGAGGAGGCAGGCAACTGGAAGTTCATTCTGCATCTCTAGCTGAGGTTGTGGAAACTCACGGCTTGCCCAGAGTCACACAGCCCCAAACTGCTGAGGTTGGGTCTTGAACCCCCTAGCTCATGAGGCTGCTACAGGGAACCCATAAAGCACAGAGTCTGGACCTTCCACAGAAGCTGCAGAGTCCCCTAGTTCCCTCTGCCTCTGGTTCCTTTGTCTATTCCAGAAATACAGTGTGCAATTAGCTCTTCCATTCTCTCTTTCTTTCCTTCCTTCCTCCCTTTCTTCCTCCCTCCCTCCCTCCCTTTCTTTTTCTTTCTTTCTTTCTTTCTTTCTTTCTTTCTTTCTTTCTTTCTTTTTCTTTCTTCCTTTCTTTTTTCCTTCCTTCCTTCCTTCCTTCCTTCCTTCCTTCCTTCCTTCCTTCCTTCCTTCCTTCCTCTCATTCTTTATGTCTTTGTTTGTTTGTTTGTTTGTTTCTTGGTTTGTGTTTGCTTGTTTGTCTCTTTTGGGGGGTTGTTTTGTTTTGTTTTTGGGTTTAGGGGTTTGTTGTTGTTGTTTTGAGACTGAGATTGTCTGTGTAGTCCTGGCTGTCCTGAAATTCACTCTATAAACCAGGCTGACCTCGAATTCAGAGATCTGCCTGCCTCCGCCTCCGGAATGCTGGGATTAAAGGCGTGCACCACCACTGTCCGGCTACATTTTTCACCTTTAACAGGAGGCTGTATAGGACTAGAAAGGCTAGTGATTGTTGTCCTTCTTCAGGGACAACTGTGAGAAGGTCCCACTCTCTGTGCCATCTGGTCCACCCCAGGGTTTAGAGATGTCTGGTCTCTGGTCAGTGCTTATTGCTTCTGACTAAAGCCTGAAGGACAGCTCACCCAACCCGAGGCTTTGGAAATACCTGTCCCAAGAAACAGTGTGGGCTTATAAGATTTCTGTGCTTTGAGCTGCTAAGTTTGGGGGCGACTTGTTACTCGGTGATGGCTAGCTATGTTACGGGATCCGTCAGACTAAACCAACCTTCATCTCCTGAGACAGTGTTTATCACCTGCCACAAGTTCGTATTAGGGTGTCCCCACAAGCTGCTACTACCCACTGCTCCCATCAGCTGTCGCGGTGTTCCCTTGAGAACAGGGGTGCTCGAGGTCCTGGCCTGTGACCTGTGTGGTCACCATGCCTGCCCCTCTCTGTAGGGAGCTGATGAAATCATTCCTTCTCCTGGCCTTGAGAACTTGACTGTGCCAAGCTGTCTCCAGGTTCCAAGGCAGAGAAGAAAAAAATAGCCTGATCCTTTGCCCTGCCAGGGGAGCACTTGAGCTCAAACTTCATAAATAACAGCCTGCCCCAGCAGGAGGTTTGCCATGCAAGCCAGAGTACAAGTCATGTGAAGATTCCCACCCTAGACTTGTGAGTTGGCAAACAGCAGGAGAATCTTCATGGGGGCCACACAGAGCCCACTGAGGTGCATTTGCAAGGCAGGAGTCAACGGGAAGCAGATACAAGCAGACTGCCCTATGGTTGGCTTGACTAGAAGGTTCCCCTAGCTCTTGCCTCCTTTCTGAAACTTTATGCCCCAAGATTAATTACCTCCCTTGTAGCCCCCACTCTACTCCGGACCACTCTTCACTCATCCCCCAAGCATCCAGCTCTACCACACCCCATCCCCACATTCCATCCCCCACCCCCTGGGTGCCGCTGGCTGTCATGGGTTTCTCAGAACACTTGGCACCGTGCAAACCACCTCACTTTCACATCTTTTCCTTATTTCCCAGTTGGAACGCCAGCTGCACGAGCTCTCTGACTAAAGACTCACGCAAAACCAGCCTCAGAACATCATTGGTCCTTGTAGAGTGGACACGAAATTAATTCAGATAGGCTGTGCAAGGAAGGAGGCACCAATGCAGACCTAGAGTTTGCGCTCCCGATCAGCACTGGGAATGTCTCATCCTCGCATTCCCTCTTCCCATGATTTTGTGACTTGGCTGCTAATCTCCCTCCCCCTCCCCCCACTCCCCAAGAAGAGGAAGTAGAAGCCAGGGTACCAGGGAATGACTGGCCCGTACTTCTCAGCTGCCAGGAAAGACCAGCCAACTCAGAGGCTCTGTTGCTCTCTGTGAGGTACCTTGTGGCACAAGAAACAAGAGGACCCAGGACCTCAAGCCCCAGAGTCATGAAGAAAGTCTCCAGCCAGTTTGACTATTCAGAATAAGCAGTTCTCTACCCACACCACACCAAAAATCTCTGCCCTGATAAATGGAGGCAAATTCTGGGGAAGGTTCCAAACCTAGGGCTGAAAGCCCTTGAAGCAGCAGTGGGAGGGGCCAGGCAGACTCACATGTCTTTGAGAAAAGTCCACAAGAGCTGCATTCGAAGGCTATGAGAGCACAGACTTGGGATGGGGTGCAGGTTTGCTGCGCTGAAGTGATGGCGAGGACTTGTTCAAGGGCAGACTAATCCCAGGGCCGTACAGGACCCCCAGAGTACCACTGTTTAACCGGCACCCTCCCGCTGCCAGAGGACCTCCCAAGGAGGCCTGTTGCCTGTTGGTGTGCGATCATTACTTGAGGACCAGGAGCCTCTGAAAGCAGTACCCTTCGTCAGGACCTATGCCCACCACCTCCCCTGCCAGTTTAGTGACCTGCCAACATCATCCCCGTAAGCACCGGAGCAGAGTGAGATGGGTGGATTCATTGGCTATCACTGGACTGAGTCTTGCCACTGTCCTGGGTGTGGGGAGCAAAGGGCTACTGCCCCGTGGATGGCCTGTGGGTCTGACTCAGATCTTTTCTGGACTTGTTCCTTAGCTATTCCATGCTCCTGGATCAGAGTAAAAGCTCCAGGGACCACAGGAGCCAGAGGGGCACAGATGATAGCTTCTGCTGCCAGGAGAAAGATGGTGGGCTCTCATTGTGTTAAAGAGGCTGGCCCCTGAGTCCTGAAGTAAAGCTATCCTCCTGCCTCAGACTCAATAGTCAGCACACCCAGATGGAAATAAATTCTTTTAAATACTAGCTACCAGTCCTTTCAGTATAGGGCTACAGCAGGGCATGACTGGTACAGTGGTAACCGTCTCCTCCATGTGTCAAGGGCACAAGAATTCCAGTGGGAAACTGTGTCCCTTGTTGCCTCGTTGTTACCAAATATTCACTCTCTGCTAATCTTGCCTTTTGGGCTCACATATAAAGTTCCATTCACCAGATGGTGGCTGTCTCCAGCACATGCTCCACTGTCATTGGGAGCACCAGAGAAGAAGTCGTTCTGCTAGAGACCTAACTAGAGAGGTCAACATAGCTATGTTCCAAGAATCCAGAGTCCTGGGCTGGAGAAATGGCTCAGTGGTTAATAGCACTGACTGCTCTTCCAGAGGTCCTGAGTTCAATTCCCAGCAACCACATGGTGGCTCATAACCATCTGTAGTGGGATCCGATGCCCTCTTCTGGTGTGTCTGAAGACAGCAACAGTGTACCCACATATATGAAATAAATAAATATTAAAAAAAAAAACCTAGAGTCCTGAAGGATCCAAATGTGTACAGTGAAACCCAGCCTATGATGGGAGCACTGATGCTGAGGAGAGCCGCCAGCCCATGATGGGAGCACTGATGGTGAGGAGAACTAGCCAATGATGGGAGCACTAATGATGAGGAGAGCCAAGTCAATGATGGGAGCATTGATGGTGAGGAGAACCAGCCACTGATGGGAGCATTGGTAGTGATGAGAACCAGCAAATGATAGGAGCACTGGTAGTGATGAGAACCAGCCAATGATGGGAGCACCGATGGTGAGGAGAGCCAGTGTTTGAGCAGCACAAACAGGAGCTGGTGCTGATCCTGCCTTGATGAGTTAAGCTGGGCAGGGAAGACAGAAAATCGGTCATCTGGGACCAGCAGAGGCCAGCTTGGGCTTGTGAGTATCCCTGGCCTCACTCTAGTCCCTCAGGGTTTCTGACACAGGCCTTCAGCCCCCATGTTCCTGTTGCTGGACCCTCCTGTTATCGTGTCCACTCGCAAATTCACCCATATTCCATAACAGGATGTTCATTCTCTGATTCTTTAAGGGATCCTCCTGATATCCCCTAAAGTGTTCACTAGCACAAAATCTACCCTAGTCTTCCAGGAAGGCAGGGCCAAGGCACAACTTCTTGGTTCCTTCCCATGGAAATGAAATGTGCTTGGTTTGTTTGTTTGTTTTGGGGTTTTGGTGTTTTGTTCTCTCTGTCTCTGTCTCTGTCTGTCTCTCTCTGTCTCTCCCTCTGTCTCTCTCTCTGTCTCTCTGTCTCTCTCTCTCTCTCTGTCTCTCTTCTTCTTTCTTCTTCTTCTTCTTCTTCTTCTTCTTCTTCTTCTTCTTCTTCTTCTTCTTCTTCTTCTTCTTCTTCTTCTTCTCCTTCTCCTTCTCCTTCTCCTTCTCCTTCTCCTTCTCCTTCTCCTTCTCCTTCTCCTTCTCCTTCTCCTTCTCCTTCTCCTTCTCCTTCTCCTTCTCCTTCTCCTTCTCCTCCTCCTTCTTCTTCTGAAAGCTGCTAGAATGGAACTTAGTACAAAGGGTGAGTCAACATCCTGTATGGTTAACTGATTCCTTTCTTTGGAAGCAAGGGTGTCTCACAGAGTCAGGTGCACATATGCACGTGTGCCTGCGCACACAATCTGACTAGCACATCCCTTAATCCCACCAAGAGAAGGCCCACTGAGATGAAGACTGCTGTGAATCAGCCTTCAGTGACTGGGCTGAAGGACTCACTACCCAAGAGTCACTGGGCTCCTATTGTTTGGCAAGCATTGTTCTGTGCCCTGGGGATTTGGCAAAGAAAAACAAAAAAATCGGGGTTTGAATTCCAATGAAGAATGAAGAATACCGCAACTACACTAAGGGGTCTTCAGGCCAAGGAGCAGATGTGCCTGAGGCAGGGATGGGCAAAGAAATGAGCAGAATGTGGCAGCAGAAAGAAGCCAAGTGTTGTGAGACCAAGTTAGAGAGACGCAGAGGCTGGAAGGCCTGAGCCTGGCGCCATGCAGTCCACTGAGGCTGCCCTTCCTTCTGAACCCATCTTTCCTACTATAATGCCTGGGTCATTCTTCTGCCCCTTAGACCCAGCTCACCTCTGGTTTTCCTCTAGGCATGAGTACCAGCTTACCCTGAGTTGCCCAAAGACCCTGAGGTTTTCCTCAAACAGAAAGGGCGTTGAAGTCTTGATGCTAACACACCTGGGGAGAAAGAAATGAGAGGGTTCCATTAGCCACACAAATCTTCACAGGCTCCAGGCCTGGGAGGTAGCGAGTATGGCTGGCTGCTTCTGTTCTGGCCACAAGGGGTCACTGTCGAACACCAGTCTTGCACAGCCCTGGGGACATCTGGCTTCTGCATCACACACTCTATTTGGTCAGACACCTAACCCACCCTACCCTACTGCTGGGATCTCAGGATTCACCACTAGGTGCCAGCTGGCCAGAGTGGTTGGTACCACAGGACTTTAGCCACATGAATGGAGCTCTTCTCCTAAGCTGTGACTCTGTTTCTTACTAATGGATCCTTCCTGGGGGAACCGGTCACAACCCGTTCCAGCTCACCCTAATGAGATTTTCTGAGCTCAAACACCAGAAGCTGTGAATCAAGAGATGCAAACCCCCAATTTCTAGAGAGTCCTACTATATTTATGGTTTATATCAGGAGAAAAAAATATATTAAAGGCCAACATGGGTAAGTATTCCCACCTATTACAGCAGACATCAGAAATACTTATAATTTTCAGAGTTCAAAATATACCGTTAAGACCTGTCAATTAAAAGAAAATAGTATTTACTATATTATTTAATTCCATCATATATTATCACACTCGTACACATATGTGTGCTTATATGTACCTGCATGTATAGTTTTCCCCAAATTTTGAAATAAAATTCCATTCTCTACTAACAGCAAGAAAGAGAACGCCAGCCTCATCAGCAGGCAGGATGTGATGCTCCCACCAGAGTCTAAAGACAGCTCAACGCGTGCAGCATCTGAACTGAGCCCAACATCGCTGCATCTGTGTTTCAAACAAGGCAGAGACAAAACCATTTTGTGGACACATAAATTATCGAGCCCCCACTTCCTTTGGTGATGTGAGTCATAGCTGCTGTTTTTAGAGATAGCGTGGATGCCCTTCACTGAACTTCCCAGCTCTTTGATAACACCCACTGCAGAGCTTGCTCTCTTACTCCCACCTTAGGATTCCAAAGTAGAACCCACAATTTTTAGGCAAGTTCCCCAATTCGACCCCCTTTGTTAACCCATCCTGTGGTCCCTCTCAAATACATTCTCCCAGTGGCAGCAAATGACACAAACCTCCGTTCTACTGCCAGGCATGCTGCTAACCTTTGCATGGCTCTGGACAGGAGCTGGTCTCAAGCATCTTCCCGTGTGACCACTGTAGGTATCAGGTCCTCTTCAGTGGTTGCCTAGCAATGCAGTGTCATCCAAAGGATGAAAACATCTATCTTATTTCCTTTTCCTTCTCCTCCTTTCCCCCCTTTCGGTATTTCCAGTCAAACCTACCTTCAGCTCAATATCTCAACACTTTCTTTTTCACTTGACTACATTTATTGGAATATTTCTGCTTTATTTTAATACCTATATTTTTTGTCTTCTCTGGTGATAATCAGTCAGGATCTCTCTCTCTCTCTCTCTCTCTCTCTCTCTCTCTCTCTCTCTCTCTGTGTGTGTGTGTCTCTGTCTCTCTCTGTCTCTCTCTCTCTCTGTCTCTCTCTCTCTCTCAAACACACACACACACACACACACACACACAAAGGCTATCATGGACTGCCTTTAATGAATGGTGAATCAAATCAGAAGAGGAGAAGAGGACCAGAAACTCTTCAGGAACACAAAAGTAAAAAAACTAAGACTAGATCCTTTCCCCAGTGTTTGGAGACGTCAGTGACAGGTCTGAGACAGAGGGTCATAGGAGCAAGCAAGGCAAAGCTGGCTGGCTGGCTGCAAGCCAGTGCCTCAGGGATCTATGAAGAGCAACCCTGGAGGTCAGCTTGGGAGTCCTGGCCCAGGAGTAAATCAACCTTGGTGCCAGGCACTTCCTCCACTCTCGCCAACAGTTTTAAAATGGAGTGGGCTATACCCAGAGAAGGGAAGAGAGTGGAGACATGCCCAGCTCAGCTGCGCCACAGTCCAAAAGCCACAAAAGCTCTCTGCCCCTGGGACCCTGCTGGGAACTAGAACTTAAGAGCACCACCCAGATCTTAGCATGGACAAATCCCCAGGGGCCTGATGTCTCCAACTCTCTGGGTTAAGGCACTCCGCAAACTGGCAGAAGTTTGGGCTGTTTAGACCTGGGTCACTGTAGAACCAGCCTGAGGGAGTTTGTGCTTTTCCAATGTCAAGTCATGAGTCAGAATCAGTGTTCAGAGCGAGAGCTTTTAAGGCACCAGTGCCTGAGGTTCGGATTCTGAGAAAGTTGTTGCAAAGATTTAATCAGAAGGATGAGCTTGGCATACATTTGGAAGCCTATTATTTTTCCTACACTGAAAGAAAGGAACCGCCCTCCAGATACCTAGGAAACGGGAGCCAGTGAACTTGTATATAAATGAAAATAGATTTGCTGAAGGCTTTTCATGTGGGAAGCAAAATAGCCTAGAGCAATGGGTCTCAGCCTGTGGACTGGGGTTGTCTAAGACCACCGGAAAACACAGATGTCTACATTAAGATCCATAGTGATAGCAAAATTACAGCTATGAAGTAGCAATGAAAATAAATAATTTTATAGTGTGTGTGTGTGGGGGGGGGTCACTAGAACATGAAGAACTGTATTGAAGAGTCGTGGCATTAAGAAGGTTGAGAACTTCTGACCTAGACCGTCAGCCTTCTCCACCACCTCTTTCCTCCAGTGCCTTCTTATCGGCTATTTATGGGCATGCTATTCTGGGGGCTGTGAGCTCCTTGGCACCAGGGTGCCAGTCTTCAATGTCTTTGCTCATTTCCATGCTGACCTGCAACATCTGGGACACAGTATGCATCACGTACTCAACAGAGCTATAAAGGGAAGGATTAGATGTCTAAGCTCTCCAGTTAACAAGGTCATATGAATTTTATTACCCGAAAGACACTGAAGTCAACACTAGTACTTGACTCATCTGTAAAGAAGCTTGTCAGGGGCTGGTGAGATGGCTCAGTGGTTAAGAGTGCCAACTGCTTTTCTGAAGGTCCTGAGTTCAAATCCCAGCAACTACATGGTGGCTCACAACCATCCATAATGAGATCTGGTGCCCTCTTCTGGAGTGTCTGAACACAGCTACAGTGTACTTACATATAATAAATAAATAAATCTTAAAAAAAAAAAGAAGCTTGTCTTAGTCAACTTTATGTTTCTATCAACAAAATACATGAGCCTGGATAATTTGCAAAGAAAAGAAGTTTATTTGACTCAGAAGCCTAGGACCATTGTACTGGCATTCCCAGCCAAGGCTCCTCTTGCTTCATCATAACATGGCAGATAAGGAGGAGGAGAAGCACCCCTGTACGGAAGAGATCAGACAGACTAACTGATGTGCCTGAGAGCTCACTCCACAAAACCAGCATTGATCACTTCTAAGAGCAATGCCTCGATGACCTAAGTCACCTTCCACATAGGCCTCACTGCCTCTCAACATCAGCATACCAAGGGCCAAGCTACCAGCATATGACCTGTAAAGAGATATGTTCAAACTGTGTCCAAAGCGTAGCAAAGTCTTGGCAGACGATGAAGATGAGATCATGTGGGATAGACTCATCACTGAGAGTCCCTATAAGCAGAAAATACTGGGCTCACGAAAACATGACCAGATACAGGAAAAGAATACTACACAAGGGCTAAAGAATGCCATGGCAACTGAAGCCTAGGGTGGGTGGGGCACAGGGCAGAAGGCTCTGATCTCTACATACTTTGATTTGGACCTCCAGCCTCCAGAACTGTGGATTTCTGTCCTGTAAACCACCTGATTCGTGCTACACACGTGTTACACAAGAAGAGGATACATACAGAATACAAAGAAATACTGAGTTACAAGTTCGACCGTTTAGAGGGCACATGCCCATTCACTCTCTCTTAAGCCAATATTTACAAAATCCTGCCATGTGGCAGGCCCTATCTGAGGCAGCAGTCAGACAGGCTCCTGCCTTGGGCTTCCTGTCTGGGGAATGTTTGTGGATTTCTTTTCTGATCTGCAAAGGGAGACCCCTGACCTTTCCCGGGTCACTCCCCTTCCCTCAAGAAATGACCCCTTGGTTTCAGCACTCACCTTCAAAGAACCAACTAGCGCTCCAGTTTCTCTTCTCTCCAACCAAAGTTAAACTTCTGCAGGCTGGATTCACCTCTAACCAACAACTTGATGCTCACCACACTCCTAAGATATGAATGAGTTCCCCCAGGGAGTCCCAGGCTCAAGTGAAATCAGAAATAGCTCCGGTGTATTCTAATGGCCAACCTGGCCAGGAGCCCTGGCCTGGAGGTCTACATGTCTAGCTGATACAAAGGCAGCTGTTTACAGTGTGGTCAAGAACAGTTCAATTGTACCTCAGAGCTGCTTAAGGATGGGGATATGCCCTGCAATACATAGGATGATTCTGTTCTGTGTTATGCCACACAGAGCCTCAGTGGTCAGTCACTCCTCGTGACCTCTAGATGTCATCAAGATAAATAGAACGCCTGGAATGAGCAAAACACAGAATAATGCTTGACAGCAAGCTAGTCAGTAGAGGTGTGCTCGTAGTAATAATGAAGTAGAGTGCAGTAACTGTAGAGTAACCACTACCACTGGTTAGATTGTACCGGTTAGAGTTTAAGTCAACTAGATGCAAGCCAGGGTCGTATAGGAAGAAGGAACTTCCACTGAGAAATTGTCTCCATCAAACTCACCTGTAGGCAAGTCTACAGTGCATTTTCTTAGCTAATGGTTGATGCAAGGGGGCTCAGCTCACTACGGGCAGTGCTTCACCCCCAGCCCCCCGCTAGGTGGCCTGTGTGGATGCTATAAGGAAGCAAACACTGGGGAACAAGGCATCTCTCCGTGGTCTCTGCTTCAATTCCTATCTTCAGGTTCCTGCCTCAAGTTTCTGCCTTGAGTTCCTGGCTGCTTTCCCATGTGATATTGAAGAGTAAGATGGAATAAACCCTTTCCTCCACAACTTGTTGTTGGACATAATTTTTATCGGAGCAATAGAAAAGACAACAGCAGTGAGCGATGCATAGTAGTACACTCCTTCAATCCCAGCACTCAGGAGGCAAAGGCTGGTGGATCTCTGGCCTGCCTGGTCTACACAGAGAGTGCCAGGGCAACCAGGGCTACACAGAGAAACTCTGCCATGGCCAAAAAAAGGTGATAGTGGTGAACTCCCATGATCAATGTCATTTGGCGCGAGGCAGTCTACAGCTAGGTACCAGGGGCGTGGCATCCGAGGCAATCAAGCACTTGACGTCTCTGGTGGAATAGGGATGCTACTGATGTTGTCATCTGCCTCAGAGAGTTGTGAGGAGGATGGAAATGTTAATGAAAGTTACCTCTAACAGAGCTGGGTTCGGGGAGATGTGCACAGGTGCTTGTGGACCCTGGGGTGTGGCTTCCCTGTGGTGGCAATAACCTCCAGACCCTCTCCCCACCTCCAAAAGTCCTCTTATACTAAATGGTCCTTTGTCTCTTAGGTACCTATTGTTTGCTGTCATAGGAAGCTCTGCCAGGCCAAGGGAAAGGGTGGGCGCCATCATGCCTTTTATACAGTAAGGCTCTGTCTCTTCCACATTGCTGCCTTCCTCTGCTGTCTTTCTAATAACATCTCCTCCCTTTACCCACAACTCATGTCTTACTGGAGATGGACATCTTCCTCTACAGAAAGGAGCAGCTGCTCCCAGGCATGCCCTACCCAACTCTCTCTGTCTGGAACTTGTTCTGTCCCCTCCCCTGTCAGTTTTGCAGGACCAATGCCCGCCAGCAGTGGCTAAGGTCTGGTTTTCATGGTATGCACAAGCTCACTGGTCCTTTTGTGGAAAGTCCCTCTCCTATACTCTTCAAACCATCTCATTAGAGTGTGTCCACTCTTTCCTGCAGGGACACTTTCTGATGGTGCCATGTCACTTGTGGAGCCCATGGTGAGACAACGCCTTCCTGAGGGGTGGTGGAAATGAGTAGTTACGTGTGCAGAGCTAGAGACTGGCCCTGTTTCAGAAAGGTCAGCCAGCCCTTCTGGCCTGAGGAAGCCCCCTGTCATCATGGAAAAGCGGCTGAGAAGCCATCAGGGAGCAGGGACAAGGCAGGGAGCCAGGATCTGGCCTCGTACCACACACCCTGCAGCTTTTCTCAGCTCCCTCTGGGAGGGCTCCCTGGGGTTAGACCAGGCACAACACTGAGTCACCACCTGCACTGGGAACAGGAGGCAGGGGCATCATTGATCCATGGGCTGTGGCCCATGGAAGACCTAAGAATCTGGACCCTGCAAGGAATCTGTAGCACTATGGTTGATTGAGGTGCAGGCAGCAGCTGCTGAGAGGCCAGGATCAAAGGCCTTCTGGAATTAGGGATTGGGAGAGGGCGGGGGAGGGGGGGGCGGTATGTCTCAGAATCTCAGAATCTCCCTGCTTATAGGAGAAAGAGTAGTGTGGAGTCCGTAGGTCTGGAGGAGTGGGAGATTTCCCTTCCAAATATTTATCACATCTAGGGCTCTGTCTCTTCCAAATTGCTGCCTTCCTCTGCTGTCTTTCTAAGAACATCTCCTCCCTTTACCCACAATTCATGTCTTCCAGCATGCCCTGCTCTAACCCTGCCTCCATCTGATCTCAGGCAGGACAATATCCTTCTCCACATCTCCACCCCCAGTGTCAGCATCACCTTCAAGAATCCTGGACGTTGTAAGCCTAGGGACACAGCACAGGTGTATATATAGCAGGCACTGTAGTCTCCTGGCCACCAAGGAACAAAGACAGAGGGCAGAGTCAGGTGGTAATGCACTGCTTACGGTTATAAAGTATCCATGTCTCTAATATCAGGAAGTAGCCCTAATGCAAGACGTTGCTGTGTAATTCTACCATAGCAGGCAGCCCCCGGAAAAGCATTACCTGTAAGATCACAGTCAGGAAGGCTGTGCTGCACACAGGTACACCAGAGACCAGGACTCACGGTGACGAGGCAATTTCTCAAGGTCACACCCATATCCAGTGGATTCATGCCAGCCTTTGCTGGGCTCCAAAGCCAAGTGCTTCAAACTGCTGATACCAGCACGAGAGAACCAGGCTGAGACCCTAAGACCCAGTCTTTCCAATGGAGATGAAGCCCCTTTCTAAAAAGCGAGAGAAAACTGCAGACACCTTTGACTTGATATGGCTTCCGAGTGCCCAGGAAAGATGTACCATATTCTGACCATATTCTTGGTGGCCAATTCTCCTGAAATTGTCCCATTAATTTGCTGCAATGTCAAAAAAAGAAAAAAAGAAAGAAAAGAAAAGAAAAGAAAAGAAAAGAAAAGAAAAGAAAAGAAAAGAAAAACTCCATTAGCCTTTGGAAGAAGATCTTGACAAAGCAATTAAAATTAAATTGAGTAAAATAATATCCAAAAGTAGTTAGGGAAATGTTCAAGACAGAAACACAGAAGGGGCGCTCACATTACCCACTCATTCTTTCAATGGGTGTTCAAGCTCCCCTGTTCTGCAATGTGCTGCAGGATGGGAGGGCTTAATGCTGCGCTTCCAGGACACAGGGAAAACTATTCTTGGGAGTCACCTGAGCAATTTGCACATGAAACACCTCGAATCTCCCGGCATTCCAGACTCCAAACCCTGACATCGCCACTCTGCAAATCAGAACATGAACCCAGAAACACTACCTGAGCTTCTTAATTAAAACCGTGTGGCCAGAAAGAGGAGGCAGAGGAGGTGAGTCTGTCCCACTTCCATGCCACTGTGGTGATAACAAAGAGACAGTGACACCGTGAGCTCCTTGGATCCATGGAGAAAAGATGGCTTACTCAAGGAAATGTTTTGGAAATGGCTAATTGAGTATTTCAATGCCACAATAAACGTAATAGGAGGAAATAAAAAGTTAAATTTTTTAAAAAAATGTATTTATTTGATGTGCATATTTGTCTGCATAAATGTATGTGTTCTCTCTCTCTCTCTCTCTCTCTCTGTGTGTGTGTGTGTGTGTGTGCAGTGCTTATAGAGGCCAGAAGAGGGTATCAGCTCTCATGGAACTGGAAATTGAACATGAGTCCTCTGTGAGAACAGTGGTAGATGCTCTCAATTACTGATAGCATCCCAGGAACAAGTTTTATAATTTGAATAATATAAATTAGATTGCTATTTGACAAAAAGGCTTTCCTCAGGATCTTCGGAGGCCCAGTGGTGATGAACGATAAGCCTCTCACAGCATGGGAAAGCATGCTGCACTATTAAGATACTGCAGCCGCTCAGTTGATGCTCACTAACTGTTGCTGCCACCATCTCTGTTGCCATGGTCTCCATCAGCAGTAGCACCAGCATCTTAATCTCCACCATCTTCCTTCATCTCAGCATCATATGACACATGAGGAAAGTTTTTGAAAGAACTTTGTACTGTCTAGTTTTGTGTCAACTTGACACAAGCTGGAGTTATCACAGAGAAAGGAGCCTCCCTTGAGGAAATGCCTCCATGAGATTCAGCTGTAAGGCATTTTCTCAATTAGTGATCAAGGGTGGTAACATTGTGGGTGGTGCCATCCCTGGGCTGGTAGTCCTGGGTTCTATAAGAGAGCAAGTTGAGCAAGCCAGGGGAAGCAAGCCAGTAAGTAACATCCCTCCATGACCTCTGCATCACCTCCTGCCTCCAGGTTCCTGCCATGTGTGAGTTCCTGTCCTGACTTCCTTTGGTGATGAACAGCAATGTGGAAGTGTAAGCTGAATAAACCCCTTCCTCCTCAACTTGCTTCTTGGTCATGGTGTTTTTAGCAGGAATAGAAACCCTGACTAAGACAACCTAAAATATTCATACCACTTTTTAAACTGTCAGTATATCTGAAAGAAGGGAGTAGGGAAGAGATTGCGTATGACATTTGACTTGCTATACATGTGATTTTGTGATTAGAAACATTTTACATTAGAATCCAAAAGGAAGCTATGAGGACCCTTACTCTGAGTCAGGGGAAAGGCCAGTCAATAAGGAAAGGAAAACAAAGAAAAATTCAAAGAGAAATGAGGTCTCTTGGGTCCCCAGAGTATAAACAATAAATGGAGTGATGTCCACATGCTGAGATAGACACTGCTTCTCATCCCATGAGGAAAAGCAATAATTTGTTCAGGGAGTTGCTCTGTCTTCTCTTTAGAGAACCAGGAGTTTTCAATTTAATACTTATGCTGGTTCAAATGGATTTTTATGCTTGCTAACCAAAGCACCCTAGGCCAAATAAGTAGCTGATTATATATACATATATATATATGTGTGTATATATATATATATATGTGTGTGTATATATATATATATATATATATATATATGAATCCAACTTTATTGAGACATCATTGTAGACTAAGACACAGAGATACCAGCTATTACCTATCATACCAAAAATCTATGGGATTAAATGCTCAGTAATTGTGTGTGTGTATGTGTTTGTATGTGTGTGTGTCCATTCACAGTACTTCTGAGCTTGTACATCTGGTATACCTTTGATATAGTGTGTAGTCAACATCAATCTATTTGCCTTAGAATAAGAAATTCCACTTTCAGGTATTTTTACAAAAAATCTTGAGTCAGTTCGTGAAGGTACACTTGGCAGGATGAAGACATTGTTTAAACTGATGTGAAAACTATCAACAGCCTGGCTGTTCATCAGCAAATGAAGGAACAGCTGGAACAACTGGGACAGACACCTTGGCAGACCCTGGTCCCCATGGTCCCTGGTCCTGAGCACTTACACCTTTCTAACTATTACTTTGAATGTGTGCAGGATCCATAACTTGATTCTGACGAATAGGATGTCTCAATTCAAGAGGATGAACTGTGCACTTTGATGACAAACAGCTCTAGCTTCTGTCTGGCCAGTGGATTCGCTGTTTGGCAGACTTTGGAAAAGAAAGCCACCATATTAGGAAAGGGCTACAAGGAAAAGAACTGAGACCAATTCATCTGCCCAACAGCCACTGAAGAAGTCAAGCCCTCAGAGCTCTAACCCAAGAGTACCTGAACTTCAT
The DNA here is from genome assembly GCF_978045245.1 of Mus caroli. Classification (NCBI taxonomy): domain Eukaryota; kingdom Metazoa; phylum Chordata; class Mammalia; order Rodentia; family Muridae; genus Mus; species Mus caroli. Next base: position 66,168,028 of record NW_028227270.1, on the reverse strand, counting down.
CAGGAAGGAGATCTGCTCTGTGGGGCTTTCAGAAGAGGACTCAAACCTTCCAGACAACTCCATTACAGCCAGCAGAGAGACCCAAAAATGGAAACCCTAACTAATACCTGTGCAGATGCCTGGTCCCAGAAATCATGAGATAACAAAAAGCCACTAACTGTGGTCATTTGTTACATAGCAATAGCTAACTAATGCAAAAACCATTCTACTAGCTTAAATGGCAGAGTTACATCTATTTGTATAAAATATCAGAAACGGCTCATCATACCTTAAAGCAGAATACAGAATATGTAATATGACTTTTTAAAAAAATAAAATGGCTAAAATTTTTAATGTATAAGATCAAATTCTAGAATTTGATCAGAAGTTCATAAGACCTCTGAGGAGAAGAGCTCAGAAGACTCACTTTGTTGTACAAATGTTTTAATTGTTTACAAGTTTTATTGCCTTTTTTTTAAAAAGGAGTGTTTCTACTTAAAAATTAATATTATAGCTTTTAAGAATTAAAAGTCAAAAGGGTTAGGCCTGGCAAGATTGCTCAGTGGTTAGAAAGACTCGTTGGGCAGCCACATGGCCTCATCCAGAGCCCAGCATGCAAGAAGTCAGACACATGCACACCTATGAGCCCAGCTCTGAGGAGAGCAGGCACAAGAGGATTCATGGGGCTTGCTGACTTCCAGTCTGAAAAGATGAGAACCTGGGATGAGGGAGAGACTTTGCCTCAAAGGAGTACACAGAGGTAGGAGAGGACATCTGATATCCTCTTCAGGCCCCTGATCACACGTGCAGGCATACACATCTGCATACAGACACATGTGCACACACACAGATACATATGCATACACTCACACAGAGACATGTGCACACACCCACACAGACACATGTGCACACACTCACACAGAGACCTGTACACACTCATACAGACACATGTGCACACTCATACAGACATATGTGTGTACACACTCACACAGACACATGTGCACACTCACACAGATATACAAATGAGTAAGTGAATAACTAATTTTTTTAATCTAAAAATTCAGGACTGGCAAGATGGATCAATGAGAAGATGAAGGCATTTTATCACTAAACCTATTGACCTGAGTCCAATCCCTGGGACCCACATGATAGAAGGAGAGAACTGACTCCTTTAAGTTGTCCTCTGTTCTTTACCTATGTGTACATACACACACACACACACGCACACACACAGAATGTAAAAAAAAAAATAGACTAATCAAATAACTCAATAAAACATTCCAATTTTCATATCAAAAGGGACATTCCATGCCTGGTTTCTTCCCTGCATTATACTACAGAGTCTAGTGGAGTGAATTGTCACTTTGCAAGGCCTCCTTCAAACTAGGAGCATGTGACCTAGCCTGCAATTCTGACCTTGACTTTCCAGCAGGGCAAGATGTAAGCCTGGTAGGAGATTGGATAGGGTGTGTGATAAAAGCAAGTCCTAGCAGGAGAGCCGAGTCGTCAGCACAGGTCGGATGATGGGTGAGCTGAGCTATCTCTTCAGCCTCTAGGGGTGTGTTTGAAGAAATCAGCCCACACAACCATGGAGGCTGGCAACCCTGAAATCTAAGGCCCTGGGGGGCTGAGACCCCACGTAGGGACCTGCTGTGGCTCAACCCCATCTTTGGCTAGTAGATTTCCTTCTTGCTTAGAGTTGGGTACTTTCATCTCAATCAGATTTTCAACTGATTGGCTAAATGCACTCTGAATACAAAAGGCAACCTGCTTTCCTCAAAGACTAATTTAATGCAGTCTCGCCCCCAAAACACTCACAGAAACATGTTCACACAGATACCTTGGCCCTATGGTCAACCTCGACATTCTGCCAGTTCCTTATTTTGGATGTGGGCCAGTCATGCCCTCTCTGAGTGAAGTGGAGTGAATTGACAAATTGTGACAAATTGTCACTCCACAAAGTGACAATTCACTCCACTCTCTGAGACAACTCTTGTTTCACGTGGCTATTGCACTGCAGGTGCCTTCCTGGCAGGCCCAGCAATGCCACTTCCTTCCCTTGGCCTCGAGGCTTCAAGGGCCACTTTCCTCAGACTATTCCTTCCTCCAATTTGAATAGTCAGGAGACTTAGAATTAAAGCCATGTAGCTTTAAGGCCCAAGCAGAGGTGCCATGAAGGTGAAAATTCTGGAGGACCAGAACTAGAGGAACAAATGTGTCTTCTGATGGGGGAAGAGATGACAGCTGGGGAATGCAGATGTGAGGTAGGTACAGAAGTTGGCCAAAGATCAGAGATTCTGTGGTCCTCATTGATACCAGGCCCAGGCAATTGCCTCTTATCCTCGCTTCTCATGCCCTGTATTCATGAGCCGTTCCGGGCATTTTTCTTCCTTGTGAGCAGAAGATTCCTTAGTCTCCCCCTTCTCCCACTCACCGTCTCTCAAAGGTGTCTCTTCTCTGCCACCAGGATGCAGAGCAAGTCATAATGTTCAAGCACATTTCGTATTAGATCAACGTGTCTCCTCAGCCTCCCTCATTGATTCTACTGACCACACGTTCTACATCCATGTTCTAGCCAAACTCCTCTCTCCTCATACCCCTTCCCCCTTTCTCCCTAAACGTGTAGGTATGTCTCTCTCCCTCTCCCTATATGTATATGTATCTCTCTCTTCCTCTCTCTGTGTATATGTATGTCTATATGTATAGCTATATGTATACTATATGTATAGCTATAATTACTCTCCCTATATGTATCTTTTCTCTCTCCTTCCTTTCTTCCCTAAACGTCCTCTCTGTGTATGTGTATGCATCACACACACACACACACACACACACACACAGAGGCATGTTAGGGTTTGAGCTGTTAAAGACAAGAATCTTCATTCACAGATCTTCATGTGCCTGGCTTTGGGGAAGAAGACCACAAAGCTGCCGATACAGATGGCATTACGGACAGGAAGTGAAGTGACATTCAGACCCCCAGAATCCCTTCAGAGGGTCTGAGGGTTTCTCACTCGGCCTTTAACTCTTAAAGGTCCCACCTCTTCTCACACCACTACAATGGGGACCAAGTCTTTGAGGACAGACAGCTCTGGAACCTTCTTTGAGCTGTTTCTTGGAGTATCCTTCCACCCAATCCATGAGCAGACTTGCTCTAAAAAGTCACCTCACGGCCCCCCCTCCACCCCAGGCTGAATCACTCTCTATCCTGAGTTTTCAGAGCAGCCAATTCACCAGAAAAGACAGTGGGCTAGGAGCGTTCACGGCCTACAAGTAGGACCGTGTTTGTATGAATCTCCAGTGATAGAGATGAGAACAAGGAAGGTGCTCTTACCTCTGTACTCCCCACTCGTAGGCCTGGAGGAGATGTCAATGCTTACCTTTCAGGGCTCTGAAGAGAATCAGTTAAGATGTTGTATACAAAGAACTCAGCCCCCTATGGAAAAAATAAAATAAAACGGCAGACTTTACACACAGCAGGCACTCCCTCCTGTCTTGTGTGGCAGAACTAAGCAAGGTGCAAATTTAAAGATGCTGAGAAATGGCCAGGTCTGGGCCCCACAGCAGCACTGCAGGGTCAGGAACTGGCTTCCCTCCTCCAGGGATACCCGGAGCAGAGACCTTACTGCATCTCAAGACTTTCAGTGCATATGGAGCATCCTGCCCACTTGGGACCACACTCCTAGGAGCCCCGCACAAACCCCGAGCCACCGTAGGGAAGAACCACTGGCAATCCCAGCAGGTTCTCCGTGGGGTTTTCCACAGGCGACTCCATTAAAAGTTATCACTATGTCCTGCCATTCGATATTTGAACTGTTGTGTTTCCCCCCACACCTCCACCTTTTCCTCTTTCTCGTTTTTTTCCTAGCAGTTAGACTCAGCAGAGATTACTCATCCCGAAGCAAAAAAAAAAAAAAAAAAAATTAAAAAAGAATTTTTTTTAAAAAAAAAACCACCTTTTCTTTCCCTTTCTATTTTTGTCAACAGGTTTCCTCAGAATGAGAGGTTTCTTCCGGCAAAGGGTGCCGGAAGAAGATGGTGTTTACACATCTTGTGGTGGCTGGCAGCCTCCACAGCCCCTGCCAAGTGGAGATATGGTTCCCATTAGCAAGAGCGCCTATACTGACAGGGCTGAGCCACTGCTGCCAAAGGTCTCCCCATCTGGGATGGAGCTGGGAATCTTCAGAGCTGGAAAATGTTGCAGTTGGCTGGCCGGTTGAGAATGGCAACAAACTTTCCAGTGCAGGTAGGTTCCCCATCTCACCCCCACCCCCACCCCCACTCATGACTCTGCTACAGTGTAACGCACACTCATCCGGTTTATTGACCCATCTCTGCCCAGCACCCAGTCCCTAATCCAGTCGCTACACCAGTCTTCTTCCTGCTCACTGGTCAAGGCCACACTGGTCCCTACATCAGACACTTGTTCTTCCTCTAGGGATGCTCTATTCTCTCTTATTGTGCCCAACTCAGTCCTGATGCCACACACACCAGGGATGGTAAACACAGCTGAGCCAGATAGTCTTACTCCTATTGCCTATATTAACTCCCTTCAGTGGAACTACCTGGCATGGCCGGCTCTGTGTGGTGTAGGAGACCCTTTCCTATCTTGTTCATTGCTGTATCCTGGCATGGAATTAGTGCCTGGCAGGCTTCAGGACACGTTTGTTGAGTAAATACGTAGATTTAATGTTTCCTTTTCATTTATTTAGTGTTTGTTTTTGAGAAAGGATTTCATGTTGTTCAGGTTGGCCTCCATCTTACTATGGAGCCAAGGATGACCTTGAACGTCTGATCCTCCCTGCCTCTAAGTCCTGGGATTCCTGCACATCACACCTGACTTTCTCTTCCCTTTCTTCTGGTGATTTAGACCTTGCCCAAGCTCTTGGCAGCAGGCATGACTTGTGATGCTGCTTTTACAGACAAGGAAAGGACCCCAGAGACAGGAACTGATCCCCTCCGGCTGCCTATCTAGTTGTTCCTTGCTATGTGACAAAGCACAGCACAGCACAGCTGTCTACACCGAGGAGCTGTTCTCTCTGTGGGTTGACTGGTGGCTTTCCTGCTACTCTTGCCTGAGAATGCTTCGTGTTCACCTGTCGGCTCTAAGAGCATCACTCTCTAATCATTTTAGCATCTTAGGCATCTATATCGTGGGATGGCTGGAGCACTGTGGGCCTTGTGGAGGGAGAGCTCGTCGAACTGCTAAGCTCCTTGATCCAGATTCCTACAGCAGGGTGTACCCTCCACCTCCCATAGAATAGAAGCCTGGGCCAATGGCACGATCATCTTTATTTTATTTTATTTTATTTTATTTTATTTTATTTTATTTTATTTTATTGAGTGTATGGTGGAAGAGTGAAGGTGGGTCAAAAGGGAGGGGGGAAAGAGGGAGGGAGGGAAGAAGGGAGGTCTTTCCCAGGCTGGGACGATCCGTGCCTTGGGAAGGAAGGCAGCCAAACGGGTTAGTGTGTAGTCAGTTGTGGTGCTTTATCCAAAAGACTTTGGTTCTGGCCTCCCATTTTATTCTCAAAGGGCAGTCTGGGAACCCTCCTCCTCCATGATTGTTCCCCACTGTGGAGCGTGCATGTGTGTGTGGGCTATGAAAAACAGAAGGCAGGAGGAACTGGCCGACCTCCTTATCTGTCTCACAATGGTCTAAACCCAGTTCACATTCCTTATTAGTGGGTGAACAATCCAACGCTTGGTGAATTCTGCTTCACAATGATAGGAAGAGCAGACATCAAAGGATCAGAAAGTGACGTCACTATGAACGCTTGGCCGCCACAAGCCAGTTATCCCTGTGGTAACTTTTCTGACACCTCCTGCAGACGCTGTCGGAACCGCGACGCTTTCCAAGGCACGGGCCCCTCTCTTTTGAAATATCCATTCATTCTAACCACCAATCGCTAGAACCGGCCTGACTGTGTGACTCAGTGTGGTACTGAAGAGACCATGACCGTCTAACCTGATCAGATGACTTGGATCTAAAGAACTGGCTCAACAGTTAAGAGCTGCTCTTCCTGAGGACCTGCGTTTGACTCTTACTGTCCACACAGTGGCTCACCACCATCTGTAACTCCAGTTCCAGGCTATCCAATTACCCTCTTCTGGTCTCCATGGACACCAGACACACACACGATGTGAAGACGATACATGCAAGTAAGACATTCCTATACACAAAAATAAAAACTCAGTTTTTTTTTTAAAGGAGGATGGATGACTTCAGAAATTGTAAGGGCCTTCAGCAAGTTAAACCCTCGCTAATATTGCTTGTTCCCTGGGGACTCACGTAATGGACTAGCCTCTTCCAGAACATTCCCCTAATGGCATCCCATGGTAGATGGAAAAGAGATGGGGCAGGTTCTCACCAAAGTCATTTCCACCAACACATTAGTAGCTCTGCAAGCTGGGGGCCATCATGCTCTTGCCATGAGAGGCACTAAGTGGACAGTGACTTCACTTGTTGTAGAGAGGCGATTTTACAGATCACTGGAGACAGGAGGATCCTGGTTCTGTGTGTGACTAAAGCAGAAAGTGTGGGAGGGTTGGACGCCCAGGAACAGAGACATGTGATCAACTTGCACGTTTTAGAGATGACCTAAGATGCTTTGTGAATGGCAAGAGAAGAGCCCAAAAGTCTACCTTGGAAACAGACTGGTTTGGCACAAGGGAACATGGCAAATGCATCCCTAGTGAGCAGAGTGTGCACAAAGCTCACCTGTATCCCTTTCACTGCCTTGGCCCAAGGCTTTATCTGTTGCTACCCAAGCCTCCGTGAGGTGAACATGACCTTTAGGGTCACAGAGGAGGAAATTGGCTCACAAATAGAGACACTTACCTAGTGCTTGCCACAAGAACTTCAGGAGAGAAGATAGGGACAGGCAGAATGGCCACAGTGCTGTGCTAGGCACTGGGGTAGCAGCCTAGCTAGGGAGGCAGGTGGTCAGATGAGCTGCCCCTGGGTACTTGAGGGGAATCTGCTATGTGGAGGGAGTTTGTCAAAGAAAAGTAAGAGGCTTGGGTCTGCACTGATTTGAGACACCACCTCCTGCCAGACACTCCACCTCAGGTTGCATTGGCTCAGCATCTAGGAGGTGGAACAGTCTACCTGGACAGTTTTTATTTGTCCTGCCTCCAAAGCCCCAACCCCCTCCCAGTTCTTTCCACCAGAACCCCTGGGCTGACTGAGATCTACCCAAATCTGGCTTTCCAGATTCCCAAGATCTTCCAGGATTTTCTCAGAAAAAACTGGTTCTTCTCTCGCACCTGGCCATTCTTGGAGTGGTCAGGTCCTGGAGGAACTCAGGTGAAGGGCTCATCAGATTTCTGGCCTAGCGTTCTCAAACCAGCCAGAGTGAGCCAAGGCTGAGCATCTCCCCTCACACCATCAATGTGCACACAGGTGGGCAGAGTCTCAGGCCAGGGAGCTGCCCAGAATAAGTAGCCACTGTAGGAGGGGTGGTGGGGTGGGTGGGGGGTGGCGGGAAGGGGGGGGGGAACATGACAGATGACCATGTGAAAGGGAGGAAAGAAGAGGGAGGGGTGAAAGCGTCCAAAGAAGGAAAGGGGGGTTGGGAAGAGGGAAGAGAGGGAGGAAGAGAGAGCGAGAAAGGGGGAGACAGAAGGAAGAAGGGGAAGAGGGGGAGAAAGGGAGAGGGGAGGATGAATATGGGAGAAAACGCTGAGGAAAGGAGCGGCTTTCAGAACGAGGAGGAGCGAGTTGGGGGCGGGGACGAGGAAGTGGGTGCTAGGCGCACGCCGCCAGCTCCATCCTTGCCCCAGCCAGTGCAAGCGCGCAGTCCTAAGCGACCCGGTACAGCCGGTGGCGCACAGCAGCAGCACCAGGTAAGGTAAGGTGACCGACGCCTCCCGGCAGACGTCGCCTCGGGATGGGGACGCGGGTGGGGTTGCGCGGAGACCAGGCTGTGGCGTGGCCGCTTTGGCTGCCTGCTTCAGATTCCTGCCGACCCCCGTCCCCAGATCGACCTCAGGCTGCGCTGCACACAGGAAGCACCTGACCTTGGGCTGATGCCTCTACCTAGATTTCCTCCCTGTCACCCTCAAGGGTCATACCCACCCCCAAAGGGGTGTTATGAGCTAGGCTTGCTGCCTCGTCCCGCGGATGTGAGGGATGCCAGGGTAGCCTCACACACCCCCCCCCCTCCGTGCCCTCTAAAAAATCTTCTTGCGCTTAAAGGCTTGCTTTGTGCCCTCTGGGCGGTGGCGTGAGTCGCCCGATATATATGTGGGAGCTTGGAGAGACTTTCGACTCCCCAGCACCAGTGAAGCGTCAGGGGCTGACAGGAAGGAGCCTGTCTAGTTTCTCAAGAACAGGTCGCCTTGCCTAAGTCCTCCTGGGCTGCTGCCCCATTCTGGGCTGCTGGGAATCGAGGAGTTCCCTGCGCTAGACTGGGAGTTGACTCTGGTAGCTCTTCTGGTAGCTGTCCGAGACACCAGGGACATCTGATAGCTGTTCTCTGGTTGTGGAAGTTCAGAAGTGGCCTTGACTCTGGTTTGAGAAACCCAGTGACCTTGAGCCTGAAAGCCTCAGTTTCCCCCTCTGACACTCACAGGGCAGTAAAGCACCCTTGAGCGGAGATGTTCCCACTGGTCACTGTCATACACTAACTTTGGTGTCTACTGAGCCTTGGCACTGTTTGTCTGGAGGTCATATATGTAGCTAAGCATGAAGCATAGAACAGGGCCCAGGGAATGGGGAGGAGGGGAGGTTCAAGTCTTAGGAGCCCCACCCCTCCCCTCAGACACATGTCAAGGTGGCTTTTTAAAGAGACACCTTCCAGATAAGTCTTGGCCAAGTCTCTGCTTTCTTAATTATAAGAGAGAGTTATGAATTTCTATAAACATGTTTGCTTTCCCCAAAGGTTATCCAGGACTATGGGACTGATCTCTGAGCTGGGTTTGGGGAGAACCGGAAAGAGTAAAGATATCATTTGTGGGCAGGCCTGGCACCAGGCACATTAGATGTGTAATAATTCAGACTAAAGTTGTCATCACAGTACTGGGGACCGGTATTGTTAACCCCCTATTGCAGATGGAGAAACCGAGGTTCTCCACAGTGATTTCCCGTAGTCCCTGCTGTGAAGTTTGGCCTCCCATCTTCCCAGCTGCAGGGGTGATACTGCTTTGTATCATTCTAGTCCCAGCCATTAAATAAGAGCATGAAATGCACAGCTCCCAGTGTAGACTAGGCTATCGTTCCCTCCTTGTCCCACACGGGAAGAATAGCTGCACACTTCCTGGAGGTGACTGATGGTTGTCAGTGAGAGCTGGTACCCTGACCAAGCATTGCCTCTAAAGCTCAGAAAGGAAGGAAGGCCACTGCTCAGTGTCCCACAGAAAGCAATACTGAACTGCTTCGCCTCTGCTGCTGAGGTCACCCTGTCCCAATTACCCCCCTCCCTGTTTAGTCTCAGCCTGGACAGCTCCCCTGGGTTCTGAGGCATGCCCATTCCCTCTGTCCTGGACGAATGGCTAACTTGTACTAACTGGGTTGACTCAGTCCGTGTCATCCAAGTGACAGTGACATCTGAATAGGAGGGACAAGACAGAAGACAAAAATCTGGTGACAGATTCAATCTGGCAAACACTCCTTTTAGAGACACTCTCTCCAGAAGCCTTCCCAGTCATCACGTCCGCAGGGAAAACAAACCCAGCTGTGGTCCCACTCCACCAACGCCCCAGGAAGTAAAAGCAGGATTAAACTGCAATCAGGAGGATTTGGGTCATCCTTGGGAAAGAAATCCCTGGTAATGGGGTAAGGGTCTCAGCAAGCCAAAAAGGCTCTTTGCCAAGAATGTTTTAAAACAAGAGAACATCCATCCACATGAAGTGATGGGAGGAGAATAAAGATTACTGCAATCCCCAAGACAGTTACCAAAACTCAAAAGAGTGTCTAAATGCCCAACAATAGGGACAGACAAGTTTTTACTAAAAACAGTTTTAATGGTTGGGGACACCCTTATCCATTGCAGACATGGCATTACCTTGGATTTGAGACAAAAACCTAGAAAAAAGTGGGGAGGGATCAAAAGAAGGTTAGCAACATTTGCCCATGGTGGCAGGATTGGGGGCATGGTTGCTCCCAGGGCTTTCCTGATTTTCTGCAAGGAGTACCTACTTCGCTAATCAGCACAGAGATCTCTGTGGCTTCCAGGGCTGTGGTCTTGCTGAAGGAAGGGAGTGAGTGAAGGAAAGAGGTGTTCCTGGTGTGGTTCAGTGGATGGGCATGCCACCTCTGAGACTTCCAGAGCCTCGGTAGACAGTGTCCTCAGAAGCAATGTTTGCCAGACTGAGTTGGTCACCATCTTGTTTCCTATCTTCTTCCAACCGCCACCTGTCCCAGTTCTCATAAACTGGCATGCACAGTTCTTCTGTGTTTCATACGTATGGGTATACACCTCCATGGGGACCCCTGAAGGTGGGGACTATGGGACCCTGGAGACCCCTGAGGGCGGGGACTATGGGACCTACCTACCCTGTCTTTTCTCACTAGTTCCTTCACATAGCTAGCATGTGTGTTCTTGCCACAACAGAAGCACACATGCACACGTGGCAATGGCATGGGAGAAGAAGGAACCACAAATTATTAATGCCAACAGTTATCTGATGGGCTCTGTGTGCTTTCCAGCATCTAAGTAGCCATCCCACAGCCCTGTGAGAAGAGATACCTTGGCCTTCACAGACTAAAAAATGGCTTCTGGATGACCACAAAGTGATAGTCTCTGTGCTGGACTCTAGGGCCCTAACATAAGGCACCATCCCTAACAGGGAATGCCCAGATGGATTGGAAAGAGCCCTTGGACCCAGGCTGCAGGACTTAGGGCGGTACTGGAGACCTCAGGGTGAGATACTTAAGTGATTCTGCAAGAGCTGCCAGCAAGGAAGGTAGTGCTTGACTGAGGACCATTTAACACCCCAGGGGATCTTTTCATCAACTGCAGGTCTTTGAATGTCACAATGTCAGGAGGGATGCACTAGTAGTATCTAACTATAGAGGCCAGGGACACTGCTAGACAACCCATGGTACCCTCCCAGCGCCTCAGCAAAGAAAGACCCTGCCCCAAATATCTATCTATCTATCTATCTATCTATCTATCTATCTATCTATCTATCTGTCTGTCTGTCTGTCTGTCTGTCTGTCTGTCTGTCTATCTATCTATCTATCATCTATCCTATGTATCTATCATATCTATCTATCCTATCTATCATCTATTGTATCTATCCTATCTATCTATCCTATCTATCATCTATCATATCTATCTATCTATCTATCTATCTATCTATCTATCTATCTATCTATCTACTTACTTATCTGTATTCCTATCTCTCTATCTCTATAAGCCTTTCTGTTCTGGACATCTCAGAGAAATGTCTCACAGCATGCGACCTTTCCTGTTATGTTTTCCTGCCCCATCCTGCTGGAGCATGTGTCAGTACCACCCGCCTTGTTAGAGCTGATGGAGAGTCCATTTTATGGGCTCCACCTTTTATTTATCTGTTAACCAGTTGATGGGCAGCTAGGCTGTTTCCACTCTAGAGTTGTTATGAAGAGTTGCTGTGATCACTTGGGTGCAGGCCATTTGGGGGGACATGTACGTTATGGTTATGGTCGGGTGTGTACTTGGGGGTAGAAGGGTGAGTTGATTTGGGTTCTCCTGGATCCCATTTGTGCCTGCTGCTTGGTATCTTCTAGACGTTCAGTTCAACCTTCTGATGGCATTCTCTTACTGAGACTACACTGCAAAGGCCACAGATCTTTTCCACGTAGCCCATGGCATGGCTGTGTTCTCCTCTCTCTTCTGGCCTCAAAGCAGCAAGCTCACTCGCTCTCCGACCTTTGCATGTTTCCTTTGTCCTTCTTGCCCCTTGCATGGGTAGCCTCAGAGGGACCCTCCCTGGCTTCTCAACCTCCAGGCTAGCCCAGACACTTCCTAGACCATCTCAAACTTTTCTTTGATCACACTTGACTTCAGGTGTGAACACCCATTTCCCTCATCTCTGCAATTCTGGGCAAGTAGACTCTCCTCTCTGGGCCTCGGTGACTGATTTATGAAAACCCATAGGGGCCCATCATTGACTGATCTCAGAGGGGTTTTCCAACTCAACCTTTAGTTGACAGTGTAGTGGGAAGGGTGTGGACCCGGCCAGAGTGAGAGAAGGCTGGCTAGGCCCATGTTGGGCATGAATTGAAACAGGCAGAGTGGCCAATTGCTACCAGCCTCATGAGAGTATTCTCCCGGAGTATATGAGAGTATTATCCCGGAGTATATGGGATCTTTGGCCTGGTTTTCAGACTCAAAAATCAGCAGGAGGTGATCATTACTACTTCTAGATCCAGCAAGCACTGAATGTTGTGGTCACTGTAAACTCTAAAATTGCCAGCTTCTCCTGACAGAATAGCCTCCAAACATCCAAATCAGAGCTAGCCACTCAATCACCGAGGTGTTCAGAAAACACTCTTTAAGGCTGTCATGTGCGCAACCTGAGCAGTTCACAGAAGAGAGATGGGTGAATGTGGCAATGCGCCCAAGGATGCCTGTTTATCAGGGAAGATGGTGATGTTGCTGCCAAAGGGACAGGGCAGCCCTTCAGCCATGTGCTGAAGACCCATGATCATGGGAGACCCAAGCACCCCACTGTCCAGAGGAAGTCACCTCCAGAGATTTCAAAAATTGCCTTGGAGGTGAAAGGAACACAAAGAATGGCCATATAGCCCAGGTGAGGTCAGAGAAGGTCCAGAGGCGCAGTGCTGTGGAACTTCCAGGTGTTCTTGGGGCAGGTAGAACAGCTAGGTGTCAACCGATGTCAGCAGGAGAGGGGGGGTGGGAAGGGGTCTCACAGTTTACAGGACCTAGATCCTTCACTGCCAAGTAGGCTGTTGGAGCCACATGGGAGTCTAGGCTCCCAAAGAAGTAGTTGAGTTCGCATTTTCCAAAATGCCATTCCTCCACACAATGGAGAGGAAGGTGGGCTGGAGGAGGGTACAGACCTCATGCCCACTGATGCTGCCCCAGCTCTGCACCTCTACCTTGAGCAGAGATAAGGGCCAGGAATTTTAAGTGGAGATCAATAGGGAACAGTTAATGCCAGGCTCCTGAGGTCTCTGCTACCACAGGGGAGGCACCCAGGCTGGTGTGAACTGGCATCCAAACACAAAAGTCCAGGAAATGGAGGAGAGAGGCAGCCAGAGAGGATGGTTCAGACACAGGGATCTGGATGGCAAAGAAATAAAGGAGACAAAAAGCAGAGAGCCAAGAATGATGAAGCCTTCTGGAGACCCAAGGACAGACAGTGTGGAGGGAAGGGGTGGGGACAGTGAGGCCACATTACAGATGAGAGCAGGACTTCAAGCTACAGGACTACTATGGGCTGTCCCCAGAAGCAAAAATACTCATTACCCAGGAGAAAGCCCTTGGGTAGAGTCAGGCAACTCCGCGTGTCATCTTGCTGCTCTGGCAGTGGGTGACATCAGTCTCCCTCAAACTGCTGCCAATGGATTGGACGCCAATCAGAAAGGGAAACTCTAAAGCAATAATGACCCCCTGCAAAGGCGGTTAGAAAAGGAGAGTGTCAGCCAGGGAGTCTTCTAGACTCTGCAGGACACAGGAGGACATGCAGAGATCACATGTCCAGGGGATGATCATACAACCCACAGGGTGTTTGTTTGTCTGAATGAGCCTATTTATTATCATGTTTTACTAGCAGATATTAATTGCATAACAATGGATTTCATTACAAATTTCCCATGCATGTGCATACCGTGTTTCAGTTATTTTCACACACCCATTGCGGTCTCTCTTGTCCCTTTCCCATTCTCTCTGACCCCTTTCCTCTCTCTCTGATTAGACCTTCCTCTATTTTCACGGGTGTGCGTGTGTGTGTGTGTGTGTGTGTGTGTGTCTGTGTGTGTGTCTGTGTGTGTCTGTGTGTGTGTACCAATGAGTTTCATTGGGGCTGTTCACAGGAGGATGAGTAAGGCTTTGCTTCCGTGGGAAGTTTACCAGTGCTATACCCCCAAAGAAACTGATCCTCCCAAACAAGTAACACTACCTGTGTGTAGGTTCTGGGAAAGGTGGGGCCTTATAAGCCCCTTCCATGACAGACTGGCCCAGTTTTGTATCATCTTGTATATCTAAGGACATCAGCTGTGAGTTCAAGAGCTGTGCCATGCCTGGCTCAGTGCTTCATGCCTTTCCTGCTCTTCCCACCCACATCCTTGGGCTATGACATTCATTCCATCCTTTCTTCGGAGATGTGATCTGAGCCCTGAGGTGGTAGAGATGTCCCCTTTATGGCTGGACCTTTGTCAATCCTTAATTCTCAGTATTTGGACTTTAGGAGTCTTCGCAGCCACCATCGGTCACAGCAAAAAGAAACGTTTCCAACTGAAACTGACAGCCACGCTGTTCTATGGGTATGAACACAGCAGCTTAGACGTGTTCTGATGGGCACATCATGTCCATTTAGCAAGATAAAGCAACTGCTTCTTCATTAGGGCCCCTGCCTTCCCCAGCCACAGGCTGTTGGTGGGTGTGTAGTAATAGAAGTGAATTGCCTCCCGTGGAGTAGACGTCTGATCTAATCAAAAGCCCGTTAGTTACCCTCTTAATGGTCTTGCCTCTGTTGTACCAGTGACCTCATCTTGCCTGGCAGGCTAGACTTTTACACTCAGGGTCCACAGCTAACAGGATGTTGATGACAGTTCTCCCTCTGTGGCCTGCACAGCACCAAGGGCTAACACAGTAGGGCAGAAGCTTCCAGCCTCGTGCTAACTTGATTTCTCCATGTCCTGCAATCAAGGCCTGTGGGAGCCAACATTTTAAAAGGAGAATTCACTGGAAATTAAGACATCTTGGTTTAAAGCCAAAAGGTTGGAGTCCACATCAGCTTTCTAGCTTCTTTCAGAAAAGATAATGAGAGGGCCCTGGGCCCAGGGTGACCTTAGCTGTTTAGTGGCCAACCCTCTGGACACAGCACTGCCTGTCACCAAACATGCATACTGGATATTAAGGGACACAGCCCATGTGGACAAAGGGATTAGCGCTGATCCTGGCCAGGACTGATGAGGTTTCGGCATGCACCTCAGAGCAGTAGAGCCTTTTCTGTGTTTGCTTTTGAGGCAGGCTTTCAAATCCAGTGTAGCCTCAAACTTGCAATTCTCCTGATTATACTCAGGAACTGGGCTTGTGAATGGCTCCCACAGGCCATTTGCCTGAGGCCTCCAAATACTGGGGTTATAGGTACATACCATCTTACCTGAATGTCAGGTGACTAAAAGCTTCAATTATGTATTACTGATATTGATTCATTGCCTATTTCTTGAGTTTCTCATTAACATTTTCAGGCTGTGGATGATCACAAAAGGAAAAAAAACACTACAAATAAAAAGATTCACTGTATTTTACTTTATATTGTCATTAGGTTCATGTTATCTATGTTTTCATATTTTTTTTTACCAAAGGGGAGCATATAAATGCTATCTTACACTATAAAGATTGCCCTTAAGCTGCTAGTAGTAATTATCAATGGAGAAAGAATTGTGCAAGTAATGTAACAATTGGTATTAACAACCCCCCCTCCCAGAAGACAGTTATTACAATCCAGTCACTCTGGTCACCAGTATTTGGTGGTATCCTCCCCTACTTAACACTGATAGAATAGAAGTTCATTGAATTACATAATTCAAATCTTGATGAGGCCTTTGTAATCTGAGCACAAGCATTTCCACCTTATTATTTATAGTTTCCAATATGTGGCAATAGTACGCATAACGTTTCTGATGCAGCATAATTGACTCAGCTACTGAGCATCAAAAATCATTTTCAAGCCGGGCGTGGTGGCGCACGCCTTTAATCCTAGCACTCGGGAGGCAGAGGCAGGCGGATTTCTGAGTTCGAGGCCAGCCTGGTCTACAAAGTGAGTGCCAGGACAGCCAGGGCTACACAGAGAAACCCTGTCTCGAAAAACCAAAAAAAAAAAAAAAAAAAAAAAATCATTTTCAACGTTCAAGCCATTGCTGAGGGCGCAGAATATTTTGGGCTTGTCAAGGAAGACAGGTGTCTAGGCCACAAGTATGACTGCAGGGTGCCAGGGCAGGATCTGATAGGCAGGGTGTGGGAGGTTTAAGAGAACTGATTAATGAGGGGACAGAATGAGACTCCGGAGGAGAAAGGGCAAATGCTGGTGGGTAGCTGCAGGAAGGCAGTCATCCACGTACTGTACTGTACTGTACTGTACTGTACTGATGCACTGTTGTGAACTCAGAGATGCTGCGACTTGAGATGCAGTTGCCCCCTTGACCCCTTACAGGTCAGATGATATGGTGGTTTGAATAAGAATGCCCTTCACCCTGCCCCACCCCCGCTCATATATTTGAAGTTATCAGGGAGTGTCACTACTTGATAAGGATTAGGAGGTGTGGCCTCAACTAAAGTAGGTATGGCCTTCTTGAAGGAGGTGTGTCACTGGAGGTGGGTTTTGAGGTTTCAAAAGCCCGAGCCAGGCCCAGTGACTCTCTCTTCCTGCTGCCTGCAGATCCAGATGTAGAATTCTCGGGTACTTCCCCAGCATCATGCCTTGGTCACGGTGTCTCTTCACAGCTAGAACATTGACTAGGACAGATGATGTTGCACAGGGACAACTTCTCTTCTTCTAGGTGACAGATCTTAAGGGAAACATGAGCTACAGAACCTTGAGGACTTCATGATTATCTAACTGGGTAGAAACTGTCTGTACAGCCTCGTTTGCACAAACTACATGAACTGCTGCCTCAAAATGGCAAACCCCAGCTACTCAGAGACCAGACATCTGATATCCCTGCCTGTTAGATCTGCTCCAAGTGACCCTTAGCATGAGGACAGACCAAAACTGGCCATTGGTGGAGTGGCCTGGAACTGTTTTCTTTAGACACCAGCTTTTTTTCATCTCTGATGGCAGTGAGTGTGTCCGCACGGTCAGCCTGTAGCACACAGAAGACACTGAAAAGGCTTCCAGCCTAAAGGAGGCCACAGGGGAGCCTAGCCTCCCAAGGACATGATCAGGACACTTACCTCATCCTCCAGCTGGGCAGATGTCATCCAGCACAAAGCCTGCCTTATCAAGTGTGGCCCACCTCTTGGGATTTCTTGAGTTCTGTTCTAGAAGCATGTGTTTTGCTCCTCATAAAGTAATAACATTACTAAGTCAAGCCATAGCAAGCCAGAAACTAACTCTAACTACAACCCCAGAATTTCCATTATACTTCCTGATGATAAAAGTGGGCATTTAAAAAATTATAAAAATTATTTAAGCCCAATAATACTCTTCAGTAGACTAAAATATATATATAGTCACTGGCTTACTTTTTGTGCGCACAAACTGGTAAACTAAGGAAAACACATGTTCCTGAATGGAGGGGGCAATAAATAGCTCTGTGTTTGGAGATAATCAAGGGGAGATAGTCTGGCCACCATGTGGAATACTGGACAAAGATTCTTGCACCTCAGAGATCTCTGGGTTATCTCCTCAATTCAGCATCACAAGATGCGCAGATCCCATAAGCCTCTGCCATGCCTTCTACCCTCACCCCATGACATCCCTGAGCCCACAGGGACCCATCCAGAGCCTACACTGTTTACAATGGAAGTCCATCCCCAGTGTGCCGTTAGCCAAAGCCCTGACACACTAGGACTATAAAAATCCCATCCAGGCTTGTCTTGCCAAACTCTCTCTGGTCACAGGCCCATTATAGTGATTCTGGTCCCATATGACCAAAAGCAGGTATAGCCAGAAGCCTCTGACCTCCAAGGACTGGTAGGCTCAGAAGCCTCTGTGGGTTTGATCTCCTCAGCAGAGTGGAACGTAACAAATCTCTCCTGGCCTGATATCTAAGGGACCTTCTCCCTGTGTAGAATGCATCAGAGTCTGACCATACCTTGGCCCAGGAGAGGCTTCTAGCTCCTAATGATCTGCCCCCCTCCCACTTGGCCTCACCCCTCTCTCTTACTACTATTGCCACCATCAGGGGCTGTTACCAAAGTGACCCTTTCCAGCAAGGGCTCCTCTTGCTATCTACTCTCTCCCCTCAGAGCCATCCCCCACCTTCCAATCCTGTCTGCCCTGGCCCCGTTCCCAGCCCACAGCCTGTTTTAGACGGATTTGTTTTAGACTCGCTCTGCCTCTCTCCATCTGGTGACCTTGGCCGTCTTCACTCTCAGACAAGGTGGGACTTCAAATAAGCTTCTGTAAGAGAGAAGCAGACAGTAAGCATGAGGCGCGCCATCTGTGGAGAAGCCTCAGCGATCATCACACGGCCATGGCCCTGACTCTCACTTTTCTCCTCTCAGCAGTGGGCTGTGATGAACCACTTATGGATGGAAACACAGCCTCAGAGAGGTCAAGAGCTTTCCCAGCAGCACAGTGGAGACATAGCTAAGTTAGTATCTGACACAGACCAGGCTTTCGCCCTCCTACTACATATCGTTGGCTCCCCAGGAAGGCTGAGATGACTCCTCTGGTATAGAATAGGCAGCCCTAGGGGGTCCACCAGAGAGATGTGGGTTAGACGTGATACATGGACAGATGCCCGGGTGTCTTGTAACCCTTCCTCTGAACACAGAGAACACACCTGCCAAGTGCTACCATCTCACGATTCACTACTTTTCAAAGGTAGACCAGTAACCCTTTGGACTGGCCTCAGAGGCGTTAATAACATTGGCTGTTCTTTGCGTTTATTGACAGTGTGGCCTATCTGTGGGTGAGGGATCCTATCCACGTATAGAATGATCAGACAATTCCTTTCGCAAAAAAAAAAAAAAAAAAAAAAATCACATGCAAGAGGGAAAATGTCAAATAAAAAATATAGCCGTAATAATCTGTAAATTTGGTAATGATCATGAGGGGGTGGAGGAGTGACTGACGCTTGGGAGACAGAGGGAGATGGGATGAACTAGAAGGAATTGAATTCCAAGAGGACTGGCTCTTGACAGCCTATAATCAGCTACGTGGCCTCCACCAAGGTACCTGGTTTCTCTGCTTCACGTTGCAAAATAGGGTGACACTGGTATCCCTCTTCACAGCACACAGCTCTCCCGCAGGCCTCCAACTGAGGCAGTGGGTGCGAAGAGGCTGGGGGAAGGGATGGCAAAGGCACAGAGGATTGCCTAAGATAACCAGCAGTGTGAATGTTCCTGGCAAGGGTTAGCTGTTTGCTTCTGATACCTATAGAGTGGCCCAGCCAACCACAGGGCTTTGTCCTGTACAACTAATCTGTACCCAGCTAGAAAGGGCAAAACCTTCAAGGAATGAGCTTGGGGCAGAGAGGAGAGCAGGAGAGAGCTGGTCCCTGGGCATAGGGTGGCTGTACCGGTGATAACGATTAGGGTGGCCGCTGAGATGGTGATGGGGATGTGGGGGAGCCAGGGGGTCGGGGGGAGTAAGAGGTATCCATTTGGCAGACCTGACACTGTTTGACACAGAGCTGTGAAGGCCTGAAAGGCACCAGAGCTCTGTAGAGCTGCCTGTAAAGGAGGACTTAGAGCCTTTCAGGGACCTCAGGAAAAAAAAAATGTTTGAGTTCCTGATCAAAAAAACTACGAGAGAGAAAAACACACACTGTAAATGGCAGCTTGTAGTCAGACAACCGCAAACATAGTATTAGCCACCTAGCTACATCCGTGCTGTCCTTCCTTTGGAATGATCATAAACTGCAATGCTCCTCTGTTCCCAGGGAATATGGTTTCCAACAGAAAGTGGACAGGGCCCTAGACAAGGCTCTAAATGACTGACTGGGAAACGTTTGTTAGAGGCTCTCCATCAGTGGAATTATGGAAAAAGACCCAAGATGGCTGTCTCTTAAGCATGTTGTAAAGGGGCCTGAGGAATGCCAGGGGATGTCTGTGTTTGGATTCCACTCAGATCTCTCATATTTTGTCATTTGGAAGACACATAATTGCTTTCTTCCTCCCTGCCTCCTTCCCTCGCTCCCTTGCTTCCTTCCTTCTCATCATGTATGTAGAACTGGAAGAATCTCAAGATGTTCTAATCCTGTCTCCTCATTTTCAGGCCAAGGAAACTGAGAGTATAAAGTCAGAGTCACACCAGAACTTAGACTGGAGATCCAAATTTGCAGTAGGTTGCCCTCCTCACTTCAGCTCCTGCCCTAGACCTTTATCTCCAAGGTGGCAGGGAGTTGGACTTCTCTGCCAAAGCAGGGAGTCCTCAACTTTACTTCTTGAGAACCAAGGCAGAAGTTTGCCTTGGCTCCTTCTAGCGCCTGTAGATTCAGCCCTTCACCAGGCCCCTCTCACCCCTGCGTGCTGACCCATGCTCTTGATCCTCTTTGACCAAACTGTTTCAATTCTGAATCTATTAAACAAACATGAGCAGTAGCTACAGAGCTACAGTGAAGGAGAACACATGTGTAAAAGGTGCAACGATGTAGCCTGACAGTTCTGAGGGCCTGATAAACTGGGCGTTACTATGTGACCATGGCGTATTTGGCTACTCCAGCTAATAGTGGATGATCTCCGATTGCCTGTCAGGGAGCAAGCTAAAGGGGCTCTTAGTCCTAACACTTGACAGAGCTCACACTCCAATGGAGAATGGCAACAAGTAGGAAAACAAGCCAGGCAGGTGTAGGCAGGAGGCTGAGGCAGGGGAATCAAGCATTCGAGGTCATTCTCCCCTACACAGTAAGTTCAAAGTCAACCTGGCCATGAGATTCTGTCACAAAAAATTAAGTAGTTAAAAAATATGAGGTGGTTGTGCAGTGGAGAGGAGCCAAGTGGGCCCCTCCCCAGACCGGACACCTGTACCAGCAGAGTAACCACAGAGTTGGTGGCAGAAGCAAAGGAAGGTGACAGGGAAGAGAGAGGCTAGATATAGAGGCAGGACACACGGGGCTAGCCTGTGGTTGAGCGCTGATGTGAAGGAGGGGCAGGGAATGCAGGGTAACACCGATGTGTTTCACAGATCAGTTCTCTGAACAATGCATTTGAAGGCTGGGCAAAAGCAGAAGAGAAACGACTCAGGGACCCACTTCCTGATTCCAGACAGACAGATAAATGTATAGACAGCCAAGTCTATAGACAGAAAGTAGTCCAGTGGCTACCAAGGCCGGAGGAGGGCCCTACAAGGATAGGATCTCCTTCCTGCTGTGTTTTGGATATGTGTACAGTGTGATAAAGCTGTCTAAAGCTGCTGGATGGTGCCCCAAAACCATGCTTATGAGAATTTCAGACCAAGTGGAAAAGGGGGTGAAGCAGAAATAATAGCTTTCTCAGACAAAAAAAAAAAAAAAAATTAAGGGACCTTGTCCCCAGCTGTGGCTTGCCCGACTCTGTGCACTGCTGTCAGATGCCAAGCAGATGTCGCTGCAAAGGTGACATGACAGCTAAGCTACCCAGAATCTGGATGATGTGGGGAGGGTGTGGATGCTCACATGATGACCTAGACCTTGTACAACGACCTGCCGGTCTCACCACTGGCTGTGTGGCTTTAGGCAAGTGTCAGGCTCTCTCTGAGCCTCAGTTTCACTACCTGTCATGTGGCGATAACGTTGGCCCCTGCTGCAGATGTGTTACCACCTGCAAGTGCCTAGCCTGTGGTAGGTGACTGGCACGTGGGAATGGCCACTGTCTTGGCTTTGAGTCAAAGTCACCTTCTCCCTCTTGGGTCCGTCCATCATCCTAAAGAGACTAGTTTGAACCCATTACCCTGCTCTGTGTGGATGAGAGCCTGGCTAAGAAGCAGCAAGGCTCTTGTCTACCTGGGCCAAGAGCAGCAGCTGCAGACCTTTGCCCCAGATTTCAGATGACATTCAGATCTGCTCACCTTTCGTTATGCCTGGTGTGTGTGTGTGTGTGTGCATCCTTGAGCAAGGTGACATGAGGACAAGCAAAAGCTCGCTCTGGCTTTAATCACCATGTCCAGAAGAAGCAGAAGGGTGGAATGAAAGGCCCTGTGAGGCTGGACCTTCCCTCCAAGCAACAGCTTCCACCAGATGCCTTCCTGCAGTGAAGGCCGTGACCAAATGTCCCATGTCCCGCCCACTATGTATGAGGAAGCTGCTGCCAGCTTCACCACTTAAAAAAAAAAGAAAAAAGAAAAAAAACAAAAAAGAAAGACTCCTGTGGCCGTGATTTTCAGGGAGGAAGATGCCTGAGCGGCAAACACAGGCATTCAGGCCGATCGGCCTTTGTCTGCTGAAAAGCTAAATACAGAGGAGCTAAGAATAGGGACTGTGGAGGCAGACAGAGCTGGGCTTAAATCCTGACTTTCCCTCTTACTGAGTTTTGAAACTCTGGGCAAGCGTCACAACTTCTAAGCTTTGATTTCTGCCTTTCTAAGGTGGGGAAAATAAAAATCCCTCACTAGACGGAATAGTGCAAAGATGAAATAAAACAGTGTATTGCCCCAGGCCATAAGGTAGACACTCAGCTAATTCCCAGGTAGATAAGCCTCACTGACTGACTAGGGAGATCTGGTGTTTTCTGTCTGTGATCCGCTCCCCGGATGATCTTGAACTTGCTCATTGAACAGTCAATGTCACCCTGTCTCCTTCAGAACTAAGTCTAAACGTCTGGGCACCTATCCTCAGTTGCATTTTCTTCCTGACAGTCAGCTGGGAAGGTTGGGCGCATGGTGTAGTCACAGACATGACCACCTGGCTGTGAATTCCATGGAAGGAAGGACGGGGAGCTTGGAAGTGGTGGACTTCGTACAAAGTATCCTCTCCCTAACCTAAAACCCATTACAACTCTGCCTCCATTCCCTCTCGATGTGACCTGGTCGCCTACTTCCTTTCTGCCATGTCCCTTTCCAGCATGCACCACCCCTTCCCTTTTCAACATGACAAGTCATGGGCTATTGGGTTTTGAGTAAACGAGATGTCTGGAAATGCCCTCAGATGAGGGTGGTGAGAAGGCAGTCTTCCACCCTTGAAGTGGCTACCCATTCCCTCCCTGGGGGCATGGGTAACCTCCTCTGTGACTTGGAGGTTCTCCCACCCTGGCCCAGGTGCTCTAAGCTAGTCTTGGTGGCTTCCTCACAGTCTCTCGGGTATACTTTTATGTTCTTTCTAAACTCTGCTACCACACGCAGTGTCAGGGAGACCCCAACACAAACCTTCAGAAGCACAGCTGCCGGGTCAGTTCGTCTACGGGTTTTGAACGTGGCTCTCACTAGTGATCCTGGCCACTGAGCATCCGGAGCTGGGGAGAGCTCGAGCCATCAATTCAGAGGCACCCGGGACAACGGAGGGAGAGTCTCATCTCAAAATAAATGAGTAGATAATACTTAGGATGATGAGAGTGGGTGTTTCTAGACCCAAGAAAATGCTGCCTTTCTCAAAGTATGTGCTCTATGTGCATATGTGAGAACATAAACACACATCCATACTTATAATATACATATATGTACGCGTACATACTTACTCATACCCTCAGACACACAAGCTCACACACTAATTCACATACACATACAATATACACATGCATACTCGCACTCTCACACGCATACTCATGCTCTCTCACACATACATACATATACACTCTGATACACACACTCACACACACCCTCATACTTGATACACACTCACACTCACACTTTACACATACACACTCATCCTCAATATACATGCTCACATGCACATGTGTATGGGTATCCAGTCATCTATGGTGATGGGCAGGGCCCTTTGTCCGTGCTTGCACACACAGACCCACAGGGATGCCTGATGGGTGGCAGGGGTCCTGTTTCTTCCTAACTGTAGCATTTTCTGCACACTCTCCCTGTTCCCTGCCAGAAAGGGCATGCACCCTGGGTTACAGAACACCACCTCCCACCACAAGCTCCTCGGAGGTGTCCCCTCTCCATGTGGGCCCTGTTTTTGCTGTTACCTCATTTCTGTCTTCCATGGCTCTCTTACTTCTCCTGAAGAGGACTTGGCACAACTGCAATTAAATTAAGTAAAAACTACCCCCCAAGGACCAGGAGGAGACAGGAGATGAGGACTTGGGAGGAGAGTAAGCGCATACAGGACAAGGAAGGGATGGAGGGCCAGCTTGCCAGGCAGTAGGAACAGTACGCACAGAGGCACACAGTCAGAATGGCACCCTTCAGAACCAAGAGAAACTGAAACTGCCACAACCGTGTTCCTCAGACTGCTGAGAGGCACAGTCGGCATTCAGCAGGCAGGAGCGGACACAGAAGGTGGAAGATAGGACCATTCACCATGAATGCCCAGCCAAGAGTCGGTAAGAGACAACAAAGAGCAGGCTCAGTTCTCCCACAGAGAGCCCAGTATGGCTGGGTGGATGTAACAGGTATTTAAGAGATCCACTGAGTCCCCTGCCTATGATTGCTTTCGAGTGCTGCCCATGGAGGCCACCCAGGACAAGGGGCACACAATGGCCTTGTTAACAAGGTGGCAGTGGCTAGGAACACCTGTAGCCAAACTCAAAAGCTTCTCTCTGCATGTGTGTTGGGGGCTTGCTCTGCGTGGGTAGATTTAGGAAGGACCTCTTTCAAATGCATTAAGGCAAACATAAGGAGCTGTTGACAGGAAACACATAACTGCACAACTGAAATATTTGTGGTCAACTTGTGAGATAGGAAAGGAAGTGGCCGAACGAATATTATAAATTTGTCACATGTACAGAGAGGTAGAGTCAAACTGCTTGAAACTGTATCAAAGATAAACAAGATGTCACGCATATTACTTTTTCAGCTTTACACAACTGCTCAGGAATATTCAATATAAAATAAACACATTCCTGCCTTCAGACAGTCACCAGGGCCATGAGCATTAAGGTGGGGAAACCATACAAGAACACACACATGCACACACTCGACACTGTACACACTTTTCCCTTTATATGGGTGATGGAAAAGGATGGATGGATGGATAGGTGGATGGGTGGGTTGGTGGGATGGATGAATGGATGGGTTGGTGGAATTGATGGATGGGTGGATGGTGGATGGATGCATGGATGGATGAATAGATGGACAGGTGGATGGATGGGTAGGTTGGTGGGTGTGTGGATAAATGTGTGGGTGAATGGATGATGGATGGAAGGATAGATGGTGGATGGGTGGGTTGGTGGGATGAATGGATGGGTGGATGGTGGATGGATAGATGGGTGGGGTGGATGGATGAATAGATGGACAGGTGGATGGATGGGTGGGTTGGTGGGTGAGTGGATGAGTGGATAGATGGCTGGATGGGTGGGTGGATGGACAGACAGGTGGATGTGTAGATGACAGATGATGAATGATGAAATTCAATTGATTAGAAAAACTGAAGTCTAATCAAAGAATGAGCATTAAGAACAAGCCACCATAACTTGAACTGTGTATATTAGTCAGCTTTTCACAGAGCAACAAAATACCTAAAGTAAACAGGGAAATAAGGATTAATTGGGCTTGTAGCTCCAGAGGTGACAGTCTATGGTCTCTTGGCCCTGTGGCTTTAGGCTTACAGTGGCATAACACATCATGGCAGAAGTGCATGGCAGAGAGGTCTGTTCACCTCATGGTAGCCAGGAAACAACAGTAGAGACCTGAGGGGATCAGAGACCCACTACCTCCTTCAATTGGCTAATTCTAATGACCTCATTTCCTCTCCATAGGCCCAACTTACTAAAACTTCCACCACCTCTAGTAACACCTCAGGCTGGTGGCCAAACCTTTGGCATACGGGCCTTTGGCAGCCACTTCTCCAACTGCAGGACTGAATCTGAGTTTGGGTTCTGCCAGGTATCAGAGGAGTGACATCACTTGGGTCTTTGTCCAAACCACCGCTCGAAGTTAAACGGAGACGATTTTTCTCATTCCTATGGCTGTTCTTAGGATCCCATGATGTTTTCCTGCTGTATGCAACATCACCCAGGCCAGGCCTGTTACCCAGTATAGATTCGCTGTCATTTGTTGATCTATCTATCACCCTCTTCATGGTGGAAACTCATGTTGTCTCCATATTTTTGCCACATTCAAGCCTGCCAACAAAGGTATTATTATTGTCCATGCATCTGTGGTTATATCACCTCAGGCTGGGTAACAGGAAAAAGAATTAGTCAAATCTTAAGTCCTTTAAAGAGACATCCATTATACATTTAAGAGAAATTCAGAAAAGGAGGTTATAGAGCGATGTGTAGATGACATGGTCCCTTAGTGTGAGCATTCGACTCATTAGCACCACACAAACACCCCCTGCCTTCAGAATGCTCTCGGGGAAAACTCTGGAAGCTTCATGCTAAACAGAAAGACCGAGAAATGGATCCTGGAAGACTCACAAATCATAACAGTCACCTGTTCATCCCTGGTACCCAGAGCTCTGCAGCACATCCAGAGAAATGATTGTAGAAGAAAACAGGAGGGAGGGAGGGAGGGAGGGAGGGAGGGAGGGAGGGAGGGAGGGAGGGAGGGGATTTCTAATCATATTGAGAGCTGTTTCACTCCGATGTGAAGACTCTCCCAGACATTAACTTGAATGCCAGCCTGATGCCAAAATGCCTACAGCCAACTATCAAGGAAATGCAGAGGAAATTATTATCAGAAATATGGAGTCTCAAAAATGTCTGTCCTTATTGCTCCCCCTCCAAAGTTAATTAAGTGTGGTGGTAAGACCTGTGCTGTTCAGGCTCTCCCTGTAATGAAAAACTCCTCCAGAAATAATACCCAGAGGCTCAGCTCACAGGGCTAAAAGGCTCAGGCAGCCGGAGCAGCAGAGGGTGCTGGGGAACCCTGGTCCCTGCTCCAGCACAGGCATTGTAATCAGAGGCTGCATCTGTATTCAGATCGAAAAGCAACCCCAGGCCAGAGCTCTAAGAGGCAGAATTTATGTCCTGCAGAGATCAGCTCGCTTCTGAGAGGGTTCAGCTGTCATTTAGATTTCCACAGTCTCAGTCCTCAGGAGAACCTGCCTGCAGCTCTCAGAAAAACCAGGCGGGGAACTTGTGTAAAAGGGGCTAGCCATGAAACAAGGAATGACCTTGTTTCTCATCCACTGGAAACATAGGCTGTCCCCACTGGAGGAGACTTGTGGAGGTGATCTGGTGACAGGGGTTGTGTGTACAGGAGGGAAGAAGAGAGAGAAAGGGGAAAGGAAGGAAGGGAAATGGAGGAAGGGAAGGGGAAAAGAAGAGGAGAGAGGGAGGAAAGGAAAAAAATCACCCTAGAAGGCGATACAGTGGTAGAGTAATCACTTCCAGCCACGTGGTGGGCTGTTATACAGCCATTAGAACTGAGTGAGCTGTGTACCCGCTGATTTGAAAGTGGCAATGTTCACACTGCTACATACAAACCAATAACGCTTAGATATGGGAGTTGAACCCTGAGCAAGGATGAAGCTGACAGATTATGGAGACAGCAGGTGACAAAATTAAAACCAAGACTAGCCTTGTGCCTGCTTTTGTATGGGAGATAAGGATGCTTTGAGATTGTTAGGGCCTGGGGGAAATCATGATGATTTTGTAGCAGAGAAAAGCCAATATAAAATTTGCAGTTCCACACCCACCACGAAGCGAGATCCATGCATTCTTTGGCACATGATCCTAAGTGGCTGCTTTTAGGGACAGTGGCAGTGTTGTCAGTTCAGCAGACACCCTACAGACTGAGAGGAAAAGAATACAGACTGCCTGGGTTTTTTTCTCTGAAAAGGCTGTCAGTCCCCAGTTTAGAGTGTTTCACACACTAAATAAGAGTAAATTGAGTGCATTTATTTGCCCACTCATTCAATGCATCATTTAATCAACTGAGGACAAATGTCTACCAGTGAGTGGGGTCAGGCAGCCACCAGCAGCAAAGGGAAGCAGGCTTGTCCTAGACCTGCCCCTCCACTTTTTTTTTTCTCACAGTATTATAGACTTATATCCTGGTACCCTTCACCATCCAACATGCGCCTTAATCATCTTGGTCTTTCCTAAGGAAGGATACCTAGAAGAGTCCCCATTGCCTCCTGACCTCTCATCAGGTGATGGATGTCTAGAAAGACTCATCTTGGAACGGTCATGTTATTGGTCTAATTCTGAAGTGCTAAACACACGATCTTTATATTTTCAGCTCCTATGACCCCAGAAAGGGTAGCCAGTAGTGTTGTACCTTAAGCCATCGATGGAAACGGGCACCAGCCATGGAAAAGGACATGACAGCCTATGTGTGTGATCTCTTGCATATAAAACCTAAGCCACCTCAAGATACATCCAGCAGTGCCTCAGTCTCCATGAGGAACCTAGAAGATAGGTGTATACTACAGACCTGGGAGAAGTCTGGCATGGAAGACCTGCTGAGGACTGGGGTGTGAGCTTTTAAGGCCCTGCCTTACTTCATTCTTACCTATGTCCTGCACTTCACAAGAAAAAACTTGATCTAATTGCTAGAACAGCATTGGGTCAGTCACTACACCCTCCCAAACTTTGGCTTGGTTGGGAGCCCAGTGGTTAGGGCTAGAAGAGAAGCCACCAAAGCCAAGAAGTGAGTGTAGAAGCCACGGGGCCCCAGAATGGAACCCAATGGCACGGTTCATTCCTGCTGTTTGGACTCTATTGCATTGAAAGTCACCATCAGTGTGGTCCTCACCACCCTCATCTTCATCACTGTTGCTGGCAATGTGGTCGTCTGCCTGGCTGTCAGCCTGAATCGTCGGCTCCGCAGTCTGACCAATTGCTTCATTGTGTCCCTGGCAGCCACTGACCTGCTTCTTGGCCTCCTGGTGATGCCCTTCTCTGCTATTTACCAGCTGTCCTTCAAGTGGAGCTTTGGCCAGGTCTTCTGCAACATCTACACCAGCCTGGATGTGATGCTCTGCACAGCTTCCATCCTCAACCTCTTCATGATCAGCTTGGACCGCTACTGCGCCGTGACGGACCCACTGCGGTACCCCGTGTTGGTCACCCCTGTTCGTGTTGCCATCTCTTTGGTCTTTATTTGGGTCATTTCCATCACCCTCTCCTTCCTATCTATTCACCTAGGATGGAACAGCAGAAATGGGACCAGAGGGGGCAATGACACCTTCAAGTGCAAAGTGCAGGTCAACGAGGTATATGGACTGGTGGATGGGATGGTCACCTTCTACCTGCCTCTTCTCATCATGTGTGTCACCTACTACAGAATCTTTAAGATTGCCAGGGAGCAGGCCAAGAGGATCAACCACATCAGCTCCTGGAAGGCAGCTACCATCAGAGAGCACAAAGCCACCGTGACCCTGGCGGCCGTCATGGGAGCGTTCATCATCTGCTGGTTTCCTTACTTCACTGCCTTTGTTTACCGTGGACTGAGAGGGGATGATGCCGTGAATGAGGTGGTCGAGGGTATCGTCCTGTGGTTGGGTTATGCCAATTCAGCCCTGAACCCCATCCTGTACGCCACCCTCAACAGAGACTTCCGCATGGCGTACCAACAGCTCTTCCACTGCAAGCTTGCAAGCCACAACTCTCACAAAACTTCCCTGAGGTTGAACAACTCTCTGCTGTCCAGGAGCCAAAGCCGAGAAGGTAGATGGCAGGAGGAGAAGCCCCTGAAGCTTCAGGTGTGGAGTGGGACAGAATTCACACACCCCCAGGGAAGCCCAGTCCGGTAAGTGGTGTGGGTTGGAAGTGCTGGGAGACACCCCACCCTCTGTGTAGATGATGCTGAGACCGGTCCGTGGGCATTTTACAGAAATCATCTCTCATTCTCTTAGGTAGACCATTTACCTTCCTTTTTTTAAAAGGCCATGTTAAAGTTAACGGAGATCTTACCAAGATCCACGGAGCTGGGACCTAGACAGAATGTTACTCACTCCAGAGCTCAGGGGCCCTTCTTTCTAACATAACTACCGGGGCTGGTGAGATGGCTCAGTGGGTAAGAGCACCCGACTGCTCTTCCAAAGGTCCAGAGTTCAAATCCCAGCAACCACATGGTGGCTCACAACCATCTGTAACGAGATCTGGCGCCCTCTTCTGGAGTGTCTGAAGACAGCTACAGTGTACTTACATATAGTAAATAAATAAATCTTTAAAAAAAAACAAAAAACAAAAAACATAACTACCTTTCCATCAGGTGCCTAAGAAAGGCCCAACTCTGCAACTCAGGAGTTGTGAGTGATCAGTTATACCCTGGGGGGGTGGGGGGTTGCGTGGGGGGTGGGGAGGGAGGAGAAAAGCATGCAAAAGTCATATGAAAATCGCTTCTTCCTTGGGGAGTGTTCCAGTCAGTAGGGAATGAGAATGGCAGGTGTGGCCTCAGTAGAACCGCAAATGTGGGCAAATGTGGGTCTCATGTGTAGAATTTGGGGAGGGACAGACACAAGGACTAGGGACAAGTGGACTTCACATAGCTGGGTTTCAGAAAGGAGGACATGGCTAGCAGATCTGGGTTGTGGAGAGAAGGCTATTGTGACCTCTCTGATGTGAGCTAGCGAAGTGAGCCTGTAGATATTTAAGAAGGGAATTGCGTTGATCCATGGGTTGGGGAAGAGAGAAAAGCAAAATCTTATAGGCTACTTAACAACCACAAAACAAACAAAACCTGTAGAACACTGGGTAAGAAGAGTGCAGTAAGAGTGGAAGCATGGGAAGTGTCCAGGCTAGGAAGAGAAACAAATCAAGATGAGATTTCAATAAACTCACTGAAGGACAAAGTCACTGCAGGGTGTTGCAGGGACCCAAGGCACTGTCTTGGGAGGCAGTGGGGAAGCTTGATGTGTGCAGAGCCAGCGCCTGCTTGAGGCATTAAGAGAGTCCAGCGCCTAACAGAGGAGTTGCTCAATGAAGGTGGCTTCTCTTTCTCTTCCCATAAACCACGCCTTAGCCCCCTACAGTGCTGGTCAAGGTCGCCTACCCAGTCATTCCTTTCATTATCCATTCATTTGCAAGCCTTGATGGTAGTAGGCTCTGAGTTCTGAGGAACAGCTGAGCTTAGAACTGCCATTGCCAGGCCCTTCCATAGGCAGGTCCTCCCATAGGCTGCACACCTGCTCCTCTCCTCCTTCCCTCTGGAGAAAACCTTATTGTTCCTGAACCCTTGCTACAGTGTCACAAATTGTATCATTCTGGCCTCTGGGCCTTCCCCACCGCCACCCTCATCCCTCACTATCAAGTCCATCATCCAAGGCCGCACAGGGTGCCCCTGCACCTGGAGGCTTCCTTTTCCCATCCTGACGGATAAAATACTCCCCTCAATCACATCACCCCACTTCTTTCACAACGTTGCTTGAGTTCACCGTGGAGGTAGAATAAAGACTCAAGGGTTACAGACTAGACAGGAGAAGAAGAAAAAAAGTCCTGTTTGGTTGTCCTGTGTGTTACTTGGTATCAACCATCCCTTCTTAGTAAGCCTATTAACACACTTGGCAGAGATGACTAAGTTCCACCGGGCTCCTTCCATTTGCTATCTGCAGAGGCCAAGAGAGGGCATCCGATTCCCGAGAACTAAAGTGATAGACAGGTGTGAGAACCTGACACAGATGTTGGGAATCAAACTGTTTTCTCCAAGAAGCAGCTCTCTAACTCCTAACCTCCACTTCATAGACAGGCAACCTAGACCCAAAGTCCAGTAAATTTCCCTAAGTACTGCATGGTCGGACATTCCCAGAGGCTCCATTACTAAGTAGTCTCTGGGTACTGGTACCTGGTAAGTCTGAAGGTCCACATTTTCTTCTAGTCCTCAGGGTCGCCCTTGGTACAGGCTGGGGAAAGCCATGGTCAGCCAAGAGGTGGTGCTTGCTGCAGAGTAGACCCAGAGCTAGGATCCCGGAGAGCTCAACTGTGGTCTGTCTTCAGCCTCTGAGAACAGTGAGCAGGTGGGCTCAGCAGAAAAGAGGGCTCAGAGAGCCCACATACTTCTTTAGAATTGCAGGAGACTAAAAACAGCCAGGTTTTCTCTCTGAGCTTCCTGGGCACTGTGAGCTTTCTCATCCCTCAGTAAGGTCAGCTCCCAGCTTCCCTGTTGACTGACAGCATGTCTTCTCTGTTCTGTCTGAGGGCAAGAGCAGAACTCACCCAAAGCCTTTAACCCTACCAAGAATCTTGAAGGCAGCCGACCAAGACTCCCCTGAGTGGAGAGGGGCAGGGCACAGCCAGACAATGTAGGGTTCTCGGGAGAGGTTAGCAAAACTAACTAGCCCTATCTTTCTAGCTTGAGGCTCTGTCTGCCCCTCCTCAGCCCCATTGTGGGGGACACCTCACCCATCCCACCCCTGATTCCATCACTAGATGTGAGCTTTTTACCAAATGTTTACCAAACCCTTGTTAGACACCAGTGCTCTCAGCACATAGCCCTGGGCAAACAGCAGAGCTTCTCACAGGGTAGCCCTGAACCAGCAGGCTGCCCAGAGACAAACCAATTGGCGTTGGGCCACCACCTTTCCAGACATGACAGAACTAAGATTCCAATCCACACCTGTCTGTCTTCCAAGTCTGGCCTCTGTCTAACAAACACCTGGATTTGAACTTGGCTCTGCTATTGACAGACACCTCAGACTCAGTCCTTTAGATACCAGAAGGGGAAGCAGAGGCATTGGAAGGCTTTGATCCATCTGTAGTGCAGAGCAAGCCGAAAGGCTGGGCCCTTGGGATCTTATTCCTCTACTCACTTGCTCCAATAATCTCTGTAGAGATAAGATGCTTGGGCACCTAGCCTATTGGTACCTCTGAGTGGGAATGTCCCCCTTCCTGCAGAGCCCCTTTGTTTCTGCCCCTGGTTTGGCAAAGACCAAGGTTCCTCGAGGACTGGAGTCCCAGTTGGGTACCTCCATCTTCACCTTCCAACCCTCCTCTTGCCAAGGAGCCAGAGTGGCCTCTAGCCTGAGTCTGCCTTCCTTCCCTCTAAAGTCACCCAGGCTCTTTCAAAATTCGACTCAATTGTGGTTCAACCCTTTCGTTACTTTTGGAATGAAGATCAAAGCCTACCCGGTCACAGTCTTTGAATACCAGGAGCCTGCAATTGTACTAATCTCTCCTTGTGCAACTCCTAGGCTGTCACATGCTATCCCACCTTCAATTTGGGTTATGCTTGCCCTACTACATCATCATCTCCCAGAGGGCAGGTCCTGCCCATGTCAACCTCTGCTGAGTCCCTGAGATCCAGCACTGTGCTTGGCAGGCTGATGAATGAATGAATTCCTTGTCCTAGGTCTCCGAGAACCCTAAACACTGGTCAGAGTCACCCACTGTTAAACATCAGGAAACCAAACCTCAAAAAGGGAAGTTGGGGAGCCTAGAAAAGCTCAGAGAGAGCTTGTTCCCTTTTCTTATACATTGACTCACAGGCGGCCCTCCTCCGAGACTTGGTGCCAGGGGCAGATCTCACAGAAGCATCCAGGGCCATCTCTGAGTCACAGAGCCTCTAGTGGGAAGTCTCCCCCTAACCCGCCCACCCCCACCAGCTGTCACAGATGGGCCTGGAAGAGCTAAGACACGTGATAATGACATAAAAAGTGTCTCTAGGTAGGACAGCCATACATAGACCCTTCACAATAGCATGAGCTCACTGTGCAGGGGATGGGAGATGAGAGGGAGGGGTGTGGAGAGGAGACTAGAAAGAGCAGTGGAGACCCTGTTGTGGTTCTTCACTGGAATTAGCACATCTGGGGACGGAGCCAGATGGAAGTTGAACCCCTACTTCACCTTCTTCCCCAAACTGTACCCTTCCCCTGGCTTCTCTCTAAGGCAGGTCAGCGAGCACTGCCTTCCCAGGGCCTGGGAGGAGAGGAAAGGGCCACTGACTTGTTAACTTTCACCTTTAGGAAAAAAGACTTCACCCAGCTGACCAGACAAGGGGAAGAAACAAAAGCCTCTTTCCCTGTGAGACACAGCCTCCAGAACAGCATGTAACCTGGTAGCACAGAGAGAGCCCTACACCCTACACTTGATGCTCTGGGCAGAGAGCAGCCAGTGTGTCCTATTGGAGACATACCTGGAAGGGTTGCACACCTTCCAGGACCCACAGAAGATGTTCCAGGAAACAGATGGGAATTTTTTTTCCTTCAGAGTGTCAGATAGGTTCCATATCTAAATATGTAAGAGAGAAGCCAACGATCTTACTGCCTATGCCTTTGCAGTACTATGTCTATGTTAAGATGCACAAATACTTAGCACTATACTGGGATTGCCTGCACAGTTCAGTACTGTGTCCTCCCTGCACAGGTCCTTAACCTAGAAATGGCTCTCTATGCTATATAGCTGAGGTATATGCAAGGCCCGACAAATCAGAGTGTGTAAGTACACACTGTGACATCTGCACAGTGGTCTATCTCCTAACGGGGCATTTCTCAGATAATGTCAAATTGCTAAATAGCGCGTGACTGTTGCTCAGTCTGCCAATAGCTCAAAGGTAGCCATGATAAACAAATAAATGCAGGAAGGTGGCTGTGTCCCACTAAAGTATTGTTCACCAACACCAAAATGTCAGTTGCATAACATTTTCATGGGTCATGAGTGCTTCTTTACATTTTTATAGCCCTTTTTTATTTAAACAGACAGTAGGTAGGATTGGACCCATGGGTTATAATCTAATCACCAATGCTGGTGTAGGGTAAAACATGGATACCAACTCCCAGCTGCACACTCTGGGACTTCAGGCATATGCTTGCCCTCTCTGAGCCCCAGCTTTCCCATCAGAAAAAAAATAAATAACGGGTATTAAAACCACCTCCCTAAAAGGGGCAGGATGAGATTTAGCAGCAATTCACACACAGTGCCTGTGTCTACACCTGGAAAGCAGTGGGTTTTATTCCCCAGTGGCCTTTTTTTTTTTTGCATAGGAGAAGCTGAAAAGTTTACGGCTTTCGTGTCTTTCTCGGGACAGGACTGAGTCACTCAAGTTGTCTCCTGAGCCTGAGCCTCCTGTCCTTCATCTGGAAGCTGGGAACTTGGATTCATCACAGGAGACCCTTCCAACCATCACTACATATCAATGCTTAACAAGGGAGGGAAATTATGCGCACAACCCCAACTGTGCCGTGTCAAGAATCTCTGGCAGTGGCAATGGGGAACGTGGTTTTCATCCTGATGAGTTGCTTAGTGTGTAGAGGCAGATACAATGAATTTGTTCTTGTCATGATTAGCTACAAGTGCCAGAACAGGGCCAGGTCAGGACATCGCCTATGCACAAGGTGACTCTGCAAGCAAGAACCCCAGCCTTACAGACAGGCAGCCTCGGCCTGTTCTGTAAAGGTATCTGCTGCCGGCAACTCTGAGAAGGTCACATCTTTCTCAGAGACCCAATTTTCTCACTTGTAAAAGAGCTGGTCCTGCTCCTGCAGAAATAGCAGTGAGCCCCAGGGGTCTTTGCTGTGGGGTGACAGTGGTATTTATGTAACACTGAAGCTGTTTACAGCAGAGTGCTAGGAGCCAGGATGGGATAGCATGACAGAGTGTCTACATATCAGACTCCCCTGACTGTCACATCCTCCCTGCCCAGAGATAAGAAATGAAGGGGGGAAGGCTGTATCAAGGGCTGAAGGGTGGCAGGGATTGCCACGCAACCATCAGTAGGTCTTCTTGTCCTGTGTATGCCCCATGCTAAAGCCGCAGGGCACAGGGCACACTACCTCACAGCCCACATAAGACTGTGCACCGTACAGTGTTGGAGGACTGACTGCCCACACACCACCATCACCCACTGACTGCCATTCAAGAGAGATGGTGGGGAAGTGCCTGACTGTACTGCTTTCAATTCATCCCAGACACAAAGGGCAGAAAGAGTCCAGGGATACAAGTCCATTCACCCAGGGCCAGACAGGCATGTTGATGGGTTTCCTGGGGTCACGGGAGCATGTGCAATTCCGACAGCTGCATCCCTGAAAAGCTTGAGGGACACTGGAGCACTGCCAATCCCCAAGTGGCTGCACCACCCAAGGGTCCCCTTCTCCAGAACGACTCCTTACTTTTGCATAAGCCCCCCACCAGGGGTGAGGAAAGTTTCTTGTAAGTTCCATGACCTTCTTAGCCTCCCTTTACCCTCTTGGAAGGAATGTTAAATTTAGTTCAAACAAAATCACAACAGAAAGTCGCAGAGGATCCTTATTCTTACTGTCCACGTCCAGGTGACAGGTTCTGTGCTCTGCTCTCCCCATCTCTCCCTGTGGGACTGGCCTCTAAGAAGCTTTCCCCCTCCTCCCTATCTCCCTCCTTCCCTCCTCCCCCTCCTCCTTCCTGGTGGCAGCTGATGCTCCTTCTGATGTTCTGATTCATCAAGTCTTTGATTTGGATTCTTCAAGTCTCGGTTTTGCCAGCTCACTCCTTATCTCTGTGAAGCTGGCCATGGGAGCATCTCCTGGAAGCTGGGGCATCTCCCAGAGGTAGCCAGCTGACCTAGGCATTGCTTCCTTTCTCTAAAACTGCCTCTGTCTGAGAAGTGGACCAACCATGTCAGCACCTCCTTCTAGGTGCAGGGTGAGGACTGTCAGCAAGTACCTGGGTGTCCCCAGGGTTAAAAGTCTTCCTTTCTTTCTGCACAGGGAGCAGACAGACCACGATTTCACAGATGACGGAAAACCTTAAGTTTCCAGTGTCAGACAACTCTGTCACTTCCATCTGTGACCCCAGTGACTCTGGATGCTGAAGGTAGTCACTGCAGGACTCGCCCCACCTCCAGCCTCTGGGGTAAGTTCCCCAGGCTGTCTGGGCCCCTCTAGACCTGTCCTGTGGCATTTCTGTGATGGCACAATTGCAATGGATGGCCTGGGTCACAGCTGGCTGCCGCTAAGCTTCTCTGGGCACTCTCAGGAATCAGTCAGATGCACAGGCCCTGGCTCGAGTTGCCTTTTGTCTGTTTGCTGCCGTAAGCAACTCCAAGATGAACATCCTTGAACAAAGAACACCCAGATTTCTTTCAGACTTTTCCTAGGAACTGAGTTTCTAGCAACAGGATTCCAGGCGAGAGGGAAGGAATATTATTTTAGGCCATTTGTCCCACTTTGCTTGTCTTCGGGATGGGCTACATGGCCTTCCTGCTGCTAGCCACATCTGAAGGTATCGCTTCCTCAAAGCAGTATGATCCTGTAAGTGTTGCGTGGCCAGCTGGCCAGAGCAGAGGATAAAGACCAAACAGGAAGAAAGAGCACTGGCCTAGAAAGATCGTGGTAGGAGCCTAGAAGGAGGAAGAGTTTCTGAGAGGGCTGAGGAGGAACCCTGTGAAAGAAAAAACCCCATCCTAACTTCAAGGCTGAAGCCCGTGAGATGCTGGAGAGCAAATTAGGGACTCAGGGACTAGCATGGATGCACAGGGGAAAGGCACAGGCTATGGAGTCCCAGAGCATGGTTCAATGGAAGCTTCCACCAAGCTTCAGGTTCACTACTGATGCATTGGGCATGCCACCCTGCCTGCCTCAATGGTGAGGCACCAAGAATGAGGGGAGTGAACTCCCAGAATGCATCAGATGCCCTGGGGTCTTTTACATAAGCAGCCACTAGCATGAGTTTGGATGGAGTTTAGGATCTCCTTTACCTTAAATAAACAACCCTGAGGCTGATGGGATGTCTCTGTGAATAAAGGTACACTCCAGTGAGGCTGATGACCTAAGTTTAATCCCTAGGACCTACATGGTACAGAGAGCTGACTGTCGCAAGCTGTCCTCTGATCTTCACATATGCACCATGGCATATACACACACGTTCTCTTGCTCTGTCTGTCTGTCTCTCCCTCTCTCTGTCTGTCTGTCTCTCTCTGTCTCTGTGTGTCTCTGTCTCTGTCTCTCTCTCTCTCTCTCTCTCTCTCACACACACACAAACACTAATTTTTTAAAACCAAGTTTCAAGAGAGGATTCACAAGGAGACAGGGTAAACAAAAGCTAGGACAAGGGAGACCCAAGAGGACCCACATTCCAAGAGATGGAACCATATAGCTCCTGGCCCCCAGCTCTGCTCCATGCATCCTGAGGAGATCATGGCAGGGTGTCTGGTGCAGCTGGTCTCCCTGGAAGCCACCATCTTTATTTGCTTTGAGTCCATGGGAAAGTGACTGAAGTTCCTGGATTCCTGGTCCATATCTAGAGGTGATCAACAAATGCTCTTCTTCACATGGGAGTTGTAATGTGAAGTGAGTCTTGGAGATTCTCACAGGTTTTTGTCCAGCAGTCCAACGCCACTGGGTGACAGATGGGGAGGAGCTAAACAGGAAGAAGGGCTCCCTACACCTTTGCTTCTCCTTCAAGCAACAAGCTCATGAGCTATAACACTGTCTTAGTCGGGGTCTCCAGAGCCACAGAACTTACAGAATGTCTCTATATAGTAAGGGAATTTGTTGTGATGGCTTACAGCCTGTAGTCCAACAAACCCAACAATGGTCAGCTGTGAATGGGAAGCCCAAGACTCTATTAATTGCTCAGTCCCACAGGCTAGTTGTTTCAGCTGGTCTTCTATAGAAGTAGGTTCCAACAGATGTGCTGGCAAGTAAATGCAAGCAGGCAAAGAAGAGCAAATCTTCCTTCTCCCAATGTCCTTATGTAGGTCTCCAGCAGAAGGTGTGGCCCAAATTAAAGGTGTGTGCCACCATACCTGGATCTGGGACTTGTTTTGTCCCAGGCTGACCTTGAACTCAGAGATCTCCTCGCCTCAGTCTCCTGGAACTAAAGGTGTGTACTACCTTCCTTGCCTGGGCCTAAGCTTTTCATGGCCACTGTGCCTCAAGATCTCCATGGCAAGACCCAGGTCAGAAACTTGTGTCTTCCAGCCTCAAGATCTGGATCACAGGTGAGCCCTCAGAACCTCCAATTCCAGATTGTAGTCCATTCCAGATATAGTCAAATTGACAACCAGGAATAGCCATTACACATACCCAGCACCAACCTGTTGGCTGTGTTTCCTCAGGCAAGTTCCCCAACTTGTCTGACCTTTGCAACCCCTCCATAGTACAGTAATCTATCTCCAGCGTTAGTGTGACAAGCGACTGAGCACACAAGATGCCCAGGGCCAGGCCTGGTATGCGTAATCGCTCACAGATGACAGCTTTTCCATGGATCCCATCGCTCAGTGCCCAGAATTTAGATCTAGCAGGTGTGTGTAGCCTATAGCCCCGTACTTACCAGCAACATATACATAGCTAGACCTGAATCTCTGGATACCCGACCTGGTGCCCAGCCAACCGGCTGCTGAGAGAGTCCCAGGCCACACACCCAGCAGAAGCTCAAGATGAATGTGGGATCACACACTTTGCCTTGAGCAAGGACATCTGAGAGAGCCGCCTAAGCCCCCTTCCCTGCACCTTCCCAGTGCTGGGGGACTATTTCCTGACGGGGGTGGTATTGGTCAGCATTCTGTCAGTGAGGTGAAATAGCTGAGATAACAGCTTCAAAACAGAGGAGACGTCTCAGTGTGTGGCCGTTGTCCGCTTTGCTTCAGGGCTGAGGTAGCAAGTCTATCAGAGAGCCTCCTCTTAGTGGCTAGGAGGCAGAGAGGGCAGAGACAGCTGGGCGAAATCCCCCTCCAGAGCATACTTTGCTGTTAATGGCCTAACTTTTCTCCACTAAGTCCCTCCTCTTAAAGGTGCACACCCCACACCACCCTGACATATGCACCCCACTAGTACACCTGACTGGCCACCAAGCCTTTAGCGTGTGAACCTTTGTGTGAGGGGCAACAATGGAAGGGCAAGCTCCTTTCCCCTATCTTCTGAGTCACTCACAGCCTCCACACAGAATCCTGAGGAAGCCACAGGGAACTTGCCAGGAGTGTTAGACAGTTCCCTAAACCCCTTCGCTCCAGAGCCTTCAACAGCTCCCCAGTACCTGGAGACCATACCTCAGTCAGAACCACCTTGCTACCACAGAAAGGATGCACGTCTGTCTCCTCTGCATCTTCTCCTCCCCTGTCCTCAGAACTCAGCCCCAGCTCATGGTGTTCCCTCTGCCCCACACCCCCAAACATTTGGAGGGGCTGTTGAATCCCCCCCCCATCCATTGTCCCAGGGAAAACACAAATGTCCCCTTTCTCACACCTCAGAACAAGAAATGGCTTCTGTTCCACACAGCTCTCATGACGGTGCTGGTTCTTGCTCACGGGCAGGGTAGACACACACGCTCAGGCACCGGATATGCACATGTGTGTGTGTATGCATACCCAGCCACACACAAGTGCGCACTCTTAATCTCATGCACTCCTGCTTTCTGCTCACTCAAAGGTCCACACGTTGTTCTCTGTCTACCTCAGCTGTTGATCTGTGCACACCGTCACCATAAGTCCCTGGAGGTTGGTCACCTATCTTGTTATCTCCGAGGCAGTCTTCATTCTATCACATGCATGTGGTCTGCCTCTCAGAGAACAGCTCATCATGGGAAGCGGGTAGTATGCTTCGGAGTCAGATGGCTCCAGCTCAGACTGCCCTCTGATGAGAGTCCTCGGGGTATCTCCACCTCCTCCCTGGAGCCTCAGTTCTGTGGTGAAAACATTTGCCTCGTAGGGTCACTGCCATAGTGGAGGAGAAAAGGGTGTGGCGACTGATTAAAGCCTCAGATGGTGCTGCTTCTTGTCAATCATTTTCTGTGGGTTTTAAAAATCACATTATCTTAGAGTGTGTGTGTGTACGCATGTGCACAAGGCTCACTGTGCATCATGGTATACACAGGACGTCAGAGGACAACCTATGGGAGTTGGCTCTCTCCTTCCATCATGTGGGTCCCAGGGATCAAACTCAGACACTGTTCAAACACACCCAAGGACATCGTTATTTAATTATTGTTCAGATATCTGCTGAAATGGCACTACCATCAACACATACACACACTCACATGCACACACAGACACAGACACACACACACACACCGTCTGCTAGGGCTCCTGCTTTCAAGGCTCTGGCAGGCTAGTTGTGAGAGGCAGGGAAGCCAGCAAGCAGGTGAGGACTGCTATAGTCAACCAGAATAGGCGCTCCCACACCTGCCTGTCTAGGTCGCTGTCTCTTGAGATTGCCAGCATTCATTCATCAATTCACACAGATGAACATCCACTCTGAGGTAGAAAATGGATAGAAGGTGAGAGATCCAAGACAGGGAGATGGCTCGGAGGGTGAAGGTGCTTGTTGCCAAGCCTGAG
Organism: Mus caroli; assembly: GCF_978045245.1. NCBI lineage: Eukaryota > Metazoa > Chordata > Mammalia > Rodentia > Muridae > Mus > Mus caroli. The sequence goes on along the minus strand of NW_028227270.1, from coordinate 66,127,045 downwards.
GAGCTCAGTTCCACCCCTGGGTCCCACATCGTGGAAGTAGCAAACCAACTGCTACAAGTTGTCTCTTAACTTTCCACATGGGCAGGATGGCATATGTGACACACGCAAATAAACATATGTGGTTTGTCAAATGCAAAAAGAAAGAAAAATTTGCCACCTGCCATTATGACACCCTTAGCTTAGTCTGGGAGACAGAGAAGCAATCCAGTGGCCAGCTCAGGGAAATAAATGCAGAAACATGAGAGAAGGCAGTAATTCTGGGAGAGCTCAGAGACAGCTGCCCAAGGAGGTGACAACTGAACAGCCTTGAAACGGGAGTAGAAACAGTCATCAAAGGAGAAATAAAGGGCTGGGGACATAGCTCTGTGGTAGAGATAGCAGGTGTGGGGTACTGGGTTCCAGCCCTGACACCCTGAAGGTGGAGAAGAAATGAAGGGTATGTCAGGTGCTAGGAACAACATATGCAGAGTTGCAGACACAAGCAGAGCAGTCAGTGGTTCTGTCTGACCATCTGTCCTGTAGGCAGTAGAGCTCAATGCAAGAAGGCCCGGGAGCTCGTGTCCCAGGATGCTGCTGTTACTAATATCACAGAAGGAAGCCGGGAGTCTGGAGAAGAGCTGAGGGAGGCATCCCATGAGGGAGCATGGATGCTGGGTTCTGACCCCTGGTGGCTGAATGGATTCTAACACCTTCAGTTCAATCAAATCCGTATTTAGGAATAGTCTTAGTCTGGCCACTGGTAAGCACCAGTAACAGAAACTCGGTAAAGAAGGACGGTGGAGGTGGCCACTGACTCAGAGCCGTGAGGTCAAGGGTAGCTTGAGTGTGACTAGAACCAGTGCTGAGGTCACCAGGGACGGGTCTCAGTCAGCTCTCAGCTTGGCTTCTCACTGTCAACAGGCTTCCTTCTCCCCATGTGACCTGCAGCTGGCCCAAGCTCCCGTCTTACTGTCTTTTCAGACCCAATAGAAAGGTGCTCTCCCCAATAGTGCTCCAGTAAATGTTTCAAGTTTAAGTTTCATTCACTTGATATCCCCCAACATATAAAAAGAAAAAAGAAAAGGAAGGAAGGAAGGAAGAAAGAAAAGAAAAGAAAAGAAAAGAAAAGAAAAGAAAAGAAAAGAAAAGAAAAGAAGGAAAGAAAAGAAAAATTGGTGATGAAGGAAAAATAAAACCATCAATTTTTTTTTTTAAAAAAAATTCATTTATAGAATTAGGTCTTGGTTTTTCTATCCTGAAACTAATTGTCGTGAGCCCAGCAAAGAACACAAGAAGGGGCTGGGGGAGGTCAGCCTCCCCTCTTCCACATGGGACAGAGTGGGGATCTCAGGGGACAATTGAAGTGTTCCCAGGAGAGGGCAATGAAAAGGTGGCCCTGTTCTCTCTTGGAGCCCTGCTAACAGTCTTTGCAGCAAGTGGTGGGGGTCAAGGCAGAAATCGGTTATGGGGCTATGAGAGGTGTTGAGGAATGGAAAGCCTTCTAGTGTCTCTATGAACCTAGGCTGGAGTCTGCACACTGAGAGACTCCTATCATGGTTTGGTGAGTCTGATGGCCTAGGCCACTGGACTTCACATGTACGCAAATCCATATGATGCTGTGGTAAGGAAGTGAAGATAGGTGAAGTTTGGAAGACAGCAAGAAAAAAATGGGGACATTTAGATAGGGTATGTTAATGGTGAAATAGAAATCAAGATGAAAGGAAAAAGTGAAACTCTCATCAGTAGTCTCATTGGCCAATGGAATAAAATGACCAAATTAAAAGGATATGAAGAGCCAGGCTTGGCAGCCTACACCTTCAGTCCCAGCACTGGGGACTTGAGATATTGGAGCATTGATTCAAGGTCTGCCTGGGCTACAGGGTGAGACACTGTCTCAACAGAAGTGCCTGTGACATGGCTCAACTGAGCATGCTGCACAGTCCCCAGAGGCCATGCAGAGGTGGCAGGAAAGAACTGGCTGGTCAAACCTGTCCTCTGACCATGGCAAGCAAGCTACAGCATTTGCATGCCCTACACACCAAACAGGCAATAATAGCAATAATAGTAATAATAATAATAATAACAGTAAGTAAGGTTTTAATAGTAAGAAAATTTTTAAAAGAAGAAAGGAGGGGTTGTCAGATTTGATTATTTTAAACAAATATTTTATAATAAACAGATTTAACATATATAAAACAGAAATATTGATAGCACAGGAAGAACATATATATTAGATACCATACACTAATACTAACAAAAGGAAATCTAGCTAGCTCTATTAATATCATACAAAATAAACATTGAGTGGAAGGTATTGTTAAGGATAAATATATTTTGATGAGAGCTAATCTATCAGAAAGATCATTTTAATTCATATGTGCCAAATGACCCTAGCTTGAAAAACATGTAAAGCTAACAGAAACACAAAGAAAAACTTACAACTCATTATAATATAAAATGTATAATATATTATCAGTATTTAAAAACCAGGTATATGACTATCAATATAAGAATATAATTCTTTATTTTGATTTACAAAAATTTGCTCCCTCCCGACAAAGGCAGAGCACATTCGGAACACAAAAGAGCTGTCTAAAGCTGGGTATAGTGGCAGACACTTACTCCCAGAGGCAGAGGCAGGTGGATCTCTGTGAGTTCAAGGCCAGCCAGGGCTACATAGCAAGATCCAGGCTAGCCAGGGCTACATAGCAAGATCCTGTCTCAAAAGAACAAACCGAAGAAAAAGAGTTGAGCGTCTACTAGAACTCTGTTCATAGAGCAGTGCTCTAATGAAGACCAATAAATAAATAGCAAAAGAAACCTATGCTAACTTGCAAACGCATTCCTTAGTTGGTGGAATGAAGAAAAAAAAAAGTCTTGAAGCTGTTAGGAAATAGAGTTGAGTGCAGGACAATGGAAACAAGACTTCGAAACATACTCCGTTCCTCAAAGCGCCCACCAAGGGAAATGCAGGTGTATGCGCTTAGAACACAAACAATGGCTTTGAAATTTAAGTACTAAAAGTTCAACTTGGAAAGTTAAAAAAGATCAACACCGCGCACCCATACACAGTAAAGAAAAGGTCAACCATGGAGCAGACATTAGTGAAGCAAAAGACAAAGGCTTGGTCAAAGAAGAGGAACAAACCCAGCCACAGTTCTGCGGAAAATTCTGGAAAAACTGGCAGGTCCATCGCATAAGGAATGAAGGACGTTTTTGTAGATTTTGGTATAATTAAGAATGAAAATACCATTGGAATCAACTCCACGTCCACCCAAAGGGAAACAATGATCAGGTGGAGATGTTCAGTCAGCACCACACACAGGTAGGAAAACCATTTGCATGTTAAAAATAGGAATGGGAGGGGTCAGGAAGAAAAAAGGGGGAAAAAGTATTGAATGCCACGTGTCTTAGTCAGGGTTTGTATTCCTACACAAAACATCATGACCAAGAATCAAGTTAAGGAGGAAGGGGTTTATTCAGCTTACACTTCCACATTGCTGTTCATCACCAAAGAAGTCAGGACTGGAACTCACACAGGGCAGGAACCTGGAGGCAGGAGCTGATGCAGAGGCCATGGAGGGATGCTGCTTACTGGCTTGCTTCCCTTGGCTTGCTCACCCTGCTTTCTTACAGAACCCAGGACTACCAGTCTAGGGGTGGCCCTACCCACAATGGGCCCTCTCAGCCCTGATCACTAATTGAGAAAATGCCTTACAGCTGGATCTCATGGAGGCATTTCCTCAAGGAAGGCTCCTTTCTCTGTGATAACTTCAGCTCCTATCAAGTTGACACACAAAGCCAGTCAGTACACCACGTGACACACAAAAGCCAATCGCAACATTTAAACTTGTAGAAGAAAAAAAAAAAAAGAACACTTTGATGACTTTGGGATGTATAAGGCTTTTCATAAACAATCCCGGAAGGGAAAATAAATAAAACATGGCTATTAAAATGAAGGCAAATGCGGGCTGAGTTGCTGGCACAGTAGGTAAAAACTCTTGAGACACAGGCACGAGGAACTGAGTTTGAATCCCCGGAACCCACACTGTAAAGCCAGACATGGCCGCATGTGCTTCTAACCCCAGCACGGAGGGGTGGAGACAAGTGCATCCCCAGAGCTTGCCAGCCGACCCGAAGGATCTTACTTCAAGTTCAGTGAGAGACCTGTCTCAGGGCAATAAGGTATGAATAAAAAGTCAGCCTCAGAGGGGGAAAAAAATCATAAAACATGATACCATCTACATAAAATAAATGAAGGCAAAACAAAATATTTGCTGGAGTGAATCAGGTGCTCGTGAATTTCAACTTCTTTACTTACATAGTCTTTAAATCATGTCTATGTATTTAAAATAGGCTCTGTTTGGGTGGCTAGTGTATTTCACTCAAAAATATCCAATAGCTGAATTGTGAGCCAAGAGGATTTGCTGGAGTAGGGGATTACCTGTGTTGTTTATCTGTGTCTTTTTGTTGGTTCTACGTGCTGACATTTTACTGTGAATATGTCATGATGAATTACTAGGCAGGCTCCTTAGAGGGCAAAGGCTTCAGCTTCGAGTGGCTCCTCGGTAGTAATTTCAGCAAGAAGTACTTTCTCAGAGCTACTGGAATGTTCGTCCAAGGGCAGACACCTCCCTGCTAGCTTGGCCAAATATGTACATTGCTGCTCATGTGGGAGCAGAAACCTCTGAAATGCCACAGGCCTGACCTTGCCGACCAGACGAAGGTACAGAGTGTTAAGAGAGAGGGCCAAGGGCCACCTGGGAGTTCCCGGCAGTGACTCAGCCAGGGTGTGCCACGCACAGAAGGAGGCTGGGAATCAGCAGAGTCTTTGTCCACGGAGCCTTGCAAAGCCAGGCACCCACAGCCATAGCCACCGTGTGACTAGCAGAAGTGAGCAAGGGAAGTAGAGTCTCCATCCCTCTCCCTGTATGGAAGGAGGAACAGAGAGCTTGATGGTCCCACTGGCCAAGCTTCCCCAGCTCATACAAGACGTGTGAGATGGTTCTCTCTGGGTTCCATCTCCAGCACTGTGAACATTGAAAAGTGGCACAGATAGAACATTCGTTACCTGGGCCCCCTAACGTATGAGGTGTTCGCTCTGGTGTGTTTTATAACCCTGGGTTCTTACCAGAGTTGGAGAATATATAATTATGAGTAGCTCCATATGAGATTCAGAGGAAGGATCATGCCAACACAGCATACAGGAACAGAGCTGGGATTTGTAGGCATGGCCCCTGGTTGCTTCTCCTTATAAGGTGATGACCTTCCCTGCTCTGCCCGTAAAACTTCCTTGCTCTAGACAGGGAAGAGAATCCCACAGGCTTAGTCCAGGCTTAGAGGATACACAGGACAAGGGCTCATCCCATGGACTTGTCTCAGTGATCACCTGTTCTAGCCTGCTTTCTGTTACTGTGAAACAAACAAACAAACAAACAACAAATCCTCTATAACCAAAAGCTATTTGGGAAGAAGAGGGTTTATTTTAGCTTATAGGCTATAGTCCATCGTGGCAGAAAGCCAAGGCAGGAATTCAAGGTAGGAGCTTGAAGCAGAAACCAAGAGAGTGGCTGCTTACTGGCTTGCTCACTCTGGCTTGCTCAGCTAGGCTCCTTACAAAGCCCATACTCTCCTGCCTAGGGATGGTACCACCCACAGTGGACTATATCCTCTTACATCAGTTAGCAATCAAGAAAAATCCCCACAGAGAGGCCAATCTGATGGAGGCAATTTCTCAACTGAGGGTCCCTCTTTCCATGTATGTCAAGCTGACAAGTCATGTCAGTACCCCAGTTCTGACCTGTGCTTGTGTCTCTGCAGGAAAACAGCATTGTCTTGCACCATATGCTCCAATAACCTCCTAAGCTGCTGCAAGAGCCTGTGGAGGCTTCGTTTCCTCCAGCAACACCCAGAAGGACCCTCAAAGGAGCAACTGGGGGAGCCACTGTCTGAAAAGCCAGAAAGGACACCATCGCAGGAAGGAATGGGGCTGTTGTCCTATGAGGCTGTCTAGATCCTGCCCAGGACGCCAAGATGCTGGCCTTATCACTTGGATCTCCTTTCTGGAGCCCCTGTATACCAAGCCCCACCAAACCACTGAGGACAAACTTCAGCCTGAGCCTGGAGGCTCACAGAACACACAAAACATCTTCCCTGGGAGCAGATTTCAGACAGGTTAAAATCCTTGGGCAGAATTCCTTGGGTTCAAAGCTCATGTTGGTGCTGGCCCTAGGAGTCATGAGCAGAGAGAGCAGGACAGAGATGTCTACACAGGTGTGCATGGACGTGCTTCTGTAGAAAACATGCGCATCTGCCGAGCAGGGCAAAGGATGCTACCATAAAGCACTGAGAAGCCTCGCTTCCCTGCGGGGTCTCAAAATGAGCAGAAAAGAAGAGAAGCAAGTGGAAGAGAAAGAGGAGGAGAGAAATTGCCCTCCATGGACACCTAACTAAGTTCCAGATACTTTGCCTACACAGGCTCTCGTAATTTATATACATATGCTTAGGATAAGCATCACTATCCAGACTTTACAGAGATGGAAACTGAGAGTCAGGGTAGTGTGGAATGTACCCCAGGCCACTCAGCCAGAAAATATGTCTGGGATAGAGGTACTAAGAATGGATGTGTGGGAAGATGTGTGGATGGATGATAGATGGATGAGTATATGGATGAATGGATGGATGGATGGATAGATGGATGGATGGATGGATAAATAAAAATCCAGGCTTACGTCCATGTCTTCTAAACTACACTGATACTCAGAAGAGAAGCCAAGACAGTTCCTTAACTCAGCTAACCCTCCTCTAGCAAGTCTTAGCCCTTCAGGAAGCCCTCCATGATGAGCTACAGCCATTGATGGTGCTCATTATCAACAAGAAGTAGTGTACAGTGGGCTTGTGGGGCAAAGTGTGTCTACTGAGTCCCAGGAAAGCACAGATAGAAGCTGGGAAGATGCAGAGAGTACAAATGTGTAGGTTGACCTAGTGCCACCCTCATCTGGCTACATGACCAGAACAAATCCCTGGCCCCTCTGAGCAGCCCTTTATTCCTCTGTGTAAATGAGCAGACTCCCTTTCTATAGTTAGAGAATGACTGAGAGATTCAAGGAGGTGGAGTTGGCGAGAGTCCCAGAGAGAAGAGGATATCTGGGCTTCTCTCCCCGAGGACTCCTCATTGCTGTTGCCCTTCCATGGCCTCAACTCCTCCTTGATACCCAGGTTTCCAAGACCCTCTCCTGCTGCCTCATGCCCGCCCCCAACCCCCGCCATGTCCACCTTTTATGTGACTTTCCAGCCCTCTTTGTGACTTGCTATCCTCCACACAACCATTAGATGTGACTGTCCCCTGGAGTTCAGTGATGGGACATCTCACCTTGGCTCTCCCTTTGGGACCTCATCTGCATCCATAACCTTAATCACCAAACATAAAGAAATTATTGGCTGATTCACAACTGTAGGCAAAGCATCAGACACTGGGTCACCTCCATCTGCATACTTCAAAGGTACCTTACTGTTAACAAGTCCACAACTACCCACTCCAACTTCTCCCTCGCCTGCTTCTCCAAAGCCCTCCTTCTCAAACAGAGGATATATCCTGGGCTTCAAAACCCTTGGTCAGCCTCAGCCCCTCCTTCTACCTTGCTTCTTCTCATGGCGGACACTAGAGTCTTAGCTCCAACACATATCCACCATCCAACTGATAATCCTCATCTTCCCTGTATCACATGACCCTGCTGCTGTCGTCTCCATCGGGACAACTGGAAAAGCTGCTTAGATCTCTTTCCTACACTCACCCCACCTTCTTCCCACCATCAGCTCTCCACACAACAGCCTCCGTGGGCTGTGAAAATTCATAGCCTACTCTGTCACATCCAGGATAGAACCTTCTTTAGAACGGCCCGCCAGCCTAGCCTTGTCAGCTTCCATGTTCCTCCAGCTTCCTGCTTTGCCATCCCCTACCTTCTCTTAATTCCACCCCTGTTTGTCATATTGTTTTATTTAGCTCTACTATTTCTAGCAAACAAGGCACTAGGAGTGCTATTTCCATGACCTCAAATGCTCCTTTCTCTTCTGGACAACTTGACATCATGAGATCTCATTGAAAATACCATTCCCTTGGGGATTTCCTCCTTGTCTGTTCTGACCCTTCCTATACCAGGCCCTTGCCACACACCATGGGACTTTATGTAGAAGCCATTGACTCTATATTATACCTTATAATATGATAGTCAGCTGTGGTTTCTTGGACACTATCTTCCTCCTCTATGCATGAGTTCCTTCTGCTGACCTTTGCCTGTTGGGTCTCTGGAAGAGTACTCACACATAGTAGAAGCTTAGTTAAAGTTGTCAGGGAAACAGGCAAAGAATGGTCCACAGCAATATTTTAAGGGCTAGCCTGCCAATAAACTTCAAGGAGTAATTTGGCCTGATGACTCCCAGAGATGACCACTGAGTATCTTTATCAAATTCCCTCTGAAAGCCCAAGAGACCCACTTAGACATCCTCTTGGGAGCCAATGGCAGGTGAGTCTCTTAACTCACAGCCAACTAACCGGAGGCACAAGATCTCTGGTGCAAATGGACCTGCGTGATCAGAGAGACAGCCAGTCAGACTCAAGAGCACAGTGCCCGGGGACAACCTGCCACATCAGAAGATTCCTGCACATGTAAACTTTCTGGAGCCTTTCCTGGCAGCACAAGTGGGGTGCATGAAGCCTGGGGGAGCATCAGCTGAGGTGGAACTTCAAGTCCATTCTGTGTTTCCATGTTCCAATAAAGCTATCAACGCAGATGCTGCCTTGGTCTCTCTCTCTCTCTCTCTCTCTCTCTCTCTCTCTCTCTCTCTCTCTCTCTGTGTGTGTGTGTGTGTGTGTGTGTGTATGTGTGTGTGTGTGTGTGTGTCTTTCTCTCTCTGTCTCTGTCTCTATCTCTCTCCGACCCTCCCTCTCTCTCCATCCCTCCTTCTCTCCCTGGCAAGGAAATACTCCCAAATTTTATCATGTGGTATCTTGATTTAGAAGGGGGAAACAAAGTCATGAGAAAAGTCTGGGATAAAGGGCTCAAAGCTGGGAGGGGCCAAATTGAAAGTTGCCTTTAAAGGTTAGGATAGGGCTGAGGAGATGAAAGGACACTTACCCTCCACATAAGAGGACATGAGTGCGAGTCTCCCACACTCATCTCAAAGGGATGAACATACATAGCTGTAATTCTAGCACTACGGGGAAGAAAGAGTAAGATCCTAAAGGCTCACTGACCAGCAGTGTCAAAAATGAGCTTCAGACTCAGTGAGAGTCCCTGACTCAGGGGCTGGCGAGATGGCTCAGCAGTTAAGAGCAGTGGCTGCTCTTCTATAAGACTTAGGTTCAAAGCCGGGCGTGGTGGCGCCCGCCTTTAATCCCAGCACTTGGGAGGCAGAGGCAGGCGGATTTCTGAGTTAGAGGTCAGCCTGGTCTACAAAGTGAGTTTCAGGACAGCCAAGGCTATACAGAGAAACCCTGTCTCGAAAAACCAAAAACAAAAACAAACAAACAAACAAACAAACAAAAACAAGACTTAGGTTTAATTCCAAGATAAGACCTGGGTTCCATTTCCAGCACCCACATGACAGCTCACAATTGTCTGTAACTCCAGTTCCGGGGGATTTCACACACACACACATGTACAGACACACACACACACACACACATGAGTTAAAACAAAACAAAAAAAGAAGGAAGTTTCCCCAGCAGCTTCACCTCCTCCTGTCAGAAGCCAAGAAAAGCCAAACCACAGAGGAGGGAGTGACCTTAAGGTGACATGCTGAGATTCCAGGTTAAAAACACCTGGAGAGCTGCCATCCAACCCACTCTGTGGTCTGATGTCTCCGTTTGTTGCTGACTTGGGGAAGGCTACCATTTCCAGCTCACCTGGTGGCCTATGTGTGCAGCAGGTGTGTGGCAAAGTGTATTTGTGAAGTAGATTTTCAAACTTGTTAGAGGCTTGTCATTACACAGAGCAACATCTTCAGGATGGAAACATCCATCTATTGGTGGAGGAGAGCCACACTGTGTCGGGGAAGGGCAGGTAAGGCAAGAGAAATCCAAATCCCAGAGGACCCAACGGAAGGCTTCAGAGAAGGACACAAGGAAGGAAGAGGGCTGGGGTGGAGAATGGGCTTGGGTTACTAAGTATCAAGCTGAGAAGGGACCTTGGTATGGGAGGGATGAAGCTGGAGGTGGTAGAATTCTGAACTTTGGCCCCTTCAGAAGAAACCATGATGGCACACCCTGATGGACTTTCACAAGAACCAGAGAAAAGCTGGTGAGGCAAAGCTTACAGTGCTCTCCTCGAGCAGCGTCTACTATGTCAAGAGAGAAGCTCAAAGCTGTGCAAAAGGCTTAGAAAGGCGCACACAGGCAGGCGAGTCTAAAGGCGATGCTGGTTAGTTCCCGTTGGAGCTGCTTTCTCCCTGGTTACAGCCAGGACTGTGATAATCACCCAGGAACTAAATAGACAGCCAGGCAAGGCTGGAACCTGGGAGAGGCATTTTGCAGTCCTGATCTGCAGGCTCTGAAACCATCAGCGTGAACCAGATAAGAAGCAGAGGCTTGTAAGTGAGCCACGGTGGAAAGCCAGGAGGGAAGCAGGGGTCCCACAGACTGGCTGAGGCAGTGTGTGGGGATCCATGCAGGGTCCCAATGGGCAGCTGGCGTTTAGCAGGGTTGGGGATGGGGTGCCTTATCCTATACCGAATGTAGCAATTTAAGCAAGAGAGGGTTAATATAATAAGGTCAGGGTTAGAACGGAAACATTGAGATTTCAGTTGGGAAGCCTAGGGACATCAGAGCAGAGGCAAACAATAGCAGAGGCAAACAATGGGACAGGCAGGGTGAAGAGTAAAGCTTTTTGTCTTAAATTGAAATGAGGTATCACCACATGGTCCAGGCTGGCCTAGAACTCACTTTGTAGCCCAGTGACCCCAAACTCTGGATCTCCCTGACTCTCCTCAACTTGGCCATAACACTTTATGAGGGCCCATTCTCTACTGACCCTGAGCTCCGTGTTGGGAACACAAAGAAGAGTGTATTTGCGCATGTGTTTCCCTACTCTCCAGAAAGGTGAGCTTGTATTTAAACATTGCAAAGGAATTAGGGGAGGAATGAGGCATGCCAGTTAGCAGGCACCTCACCAGGAGACAGGTGGTAGACTTACTTACACCAGGAGAGAGGATGGGATGATGCTCGTGGTCCAACAGAACCCAGGTCTTACCAAAGCCTGGGGTGGATTTTAGGAACACAGTGGATGCTAGGGAACCGCTGTGGAGCCCTGACCCAGGCGGATCCGTTCAGAATCCCACCTCAGCTAAGCTGGGAGACAATGCAGACCTTCCAGAATAGCCGGTCGGTCATCAGTGTTCCAGAGACAGCTAATCAGCACACAGGTAAAGAACAGGAAGGAGCTTAACATGTGTGGGTGGTTCTCTCCAGGCCATTCACGCAGGAAGTGATCGCTGCAGGCACACATCTCCCACCAGAACTGCAAGCATTCCTGGAGGAATTCATCAGCTCTGGCAGGTCGCTGGCTGGGTGGCCGGAACGAGCTCCTTTACCCATTAGCAGCCTGAAGGGACTTGTGACTCATTATTTGGAGGTGACCACAGATTTCAGCACCAAGTCCCCTGATCTCCTTGCTCAAGGTCATGGGACACAAGGGGCTTCTCATACTCTGCCATGTCACTGCCCTCAGAAGCAGGTCTGCTGCAACAGGGGCTCACTCCCCGGGGCTCTGCCAAAACTGTCACATGCATGCCGTAAACCTGGCATGATTCCCAGAGAAACAGGGCCCCCAGAGGACTTGCCTTCTGGGTAATGTGGCTCCCAGATGAACCTAACCATGATTTTCAGCTGAGATCATCAAGCCCTTTCCCACACCCAGGGTTATCCTTCTGGTGGCCACCTCCGTGGGGCAGCAGCAGTCAGTCGGCAACTCACAAAATGGGGCCAGGAGAAGGAAACATGACCCCACGAACAGCCCCACCCAGTCAATGGCCTAACTGAGGCTATAGCTCAGGCCTCCTTATCAACAGTCTGTATCAATTCTGATTTAGAGTTGGAGTTTATTCCTAAGCTCGTACGTGATTGCAGAGATGGTCTCTTAAAAATAGAAATAACTAAATAAACAAGAGAGGAATAACAAGAATGCTAACGGCCGTGTCAACGTGGGAAGGGAAACTTTTCACGGGGCCCCGCCCTTAGCAAGCCTTCATGGAGGCTGCTCCTAGACAAAGAATTACAGGAAGCTAGTGGCTTCTGGGAGAAAGAGAATTAACCTCTTCCAAGGATGAGTACTCCCCTCCCCCACTTATTGGTTATCCAATGTAAAATGATCAGCCTCAAAATGATATGGACACCACCAGTGAAAACAGGCTCAGCAGTTGTAAGCACATATCTTTGTGCATGTACATGTATGTACTTATATATGTAAGTAACAATAATAATCAGAAAGGGGGTTGTTAACAGGGAGAGATGAGAGGGGTTGGGGGAGGGGAGGAAGGGGGAAGCAGAGTTTTCTATCTCAAAGAAAAACATTAAAAATTAAAACGGAGCCAGGCGTGGTGGCGCATGCCTTTAATCCCAGCACTCGGGAGGCAGAGGCAGACAGATTTCTGAGTTCGAGGTCAGCCTGGTCTACAGAGTGACTTCCAGGACAGCCAGGGCTACACAGAGAAACCCTGTCTCAAAGAAACCAAAAAGAAAAAAGAAAAAAATTAAAAATGACATATAAACTAAAACATTATACGATTATAAAGAAAACTTGAGTTCATTTGGCAACCTCCCCACCCCCAGCTCCAATCCTCATTTTCCCTATAATTTTTTTTTTGATGAATCGATTGCCTCAGATTGCTGTGCAGCGCTTAATTAAATTTGATTTTTTTTTCTTCTTTATCATTAAAACTGCAGTCTCTGAGAGGACATAAATTCAACACTACATCTTCAACTTTCAGCCATAACAGCAACACAAAGGTCTCCCTCTTTATTTTAACCATGGGTGCTTGTCCCCTGGTCTATGTGTCTGTCTCCGTAGCCACAGACATTGAGTCACTGCTACCCCTTTCTTATGCTTAAACAAGGAGATGCTGGTGACTTGACAACGTTTCCTTGTCAGGGCTTCAGTGCACATTTGCCCCAAGACACAGATAGCCCCTGACTTACAACAGCTCTACTTAGGGTTCTTTCTTTGTGGTCATGTGAGGGCGACACACATGGCATGGATGGAAATAGCATCTTTCCCCAGGTTAGACAGATGTGACAGGATCCCATCTGGTGATGCCGGGTGGCAGCAGTGGGCTGCACCTCCTACTCAGTCATGGGATCCCCAGGGTGAGCAGCCAGCACTCCGCAGTACACTAGCTTGTTAGGTGAGGGTCTCACTGGGTTAGATAGAGTCAGAGCAGCAGGCCTCTGGTGTTTCCAAACTCTGGTGAGTTACTGGGAAATAATCCCATCACAAGTCAAAGAACATCTGTACACACAAGTGGATTCTGGGTATGGAGGCCACGTGTTGTCAAGGTGCCGTCAAGGAAGAAGAATCCATTCCCAGTTGTGCCAGTACCAACAGGGAGACCCTGTTCCCCCAGCTCCCCAGTGCACCTGTGTCTAAGAGGAGGCCCTCTGGCTTCTCTTAGGCCCTAGAAGTTAGAACAAGTCAATTACCAGGACAGTAGAGAAAATGTAGGGAACAGACATTTTCACAGGTCTCCTTGAACTTGCCCTAGGCTTTTCATGACCCCTAAGTCCTGCCTTTCTCCTAGATCTTTTTAAAGGCCCTATCAGAGACACACAGCCATAGCAGGCTGTAGCAGCTAGAGTTGCCCCAACAATGCTGTGTAACAAACATCCTTAAACTCACAACACAAGACAATAAATACCGAGTCAGCTCCCGAGTCTGGAGGCATAACTAACCAAGAAGGGGCTTTTAATGGCATGGTCCAACCTCCTCCAAAGACCCGGCAGCTGTAGCACACACCTCCTCTTCAGCCACATCCTCTACACAAGTCTCTTTGCAACCTACCTTTTCCCTTACTCATCTCCCGAATCTCAGCTTGAACATCACGCCCATTTCCAACCTGTCTCTGTTCCCATTCTCACAATAGCTCACCACTTCCCATTCCCCTGCATCACTCCTTGAGAAGAACACATCAGACACATCCCCGGCAGACTTGGACACCTATGTGGACCACCCAAGTTCACTGGCATAAGACAAATAAGAAGAATCACATCAACCATTTCTGATCAATATCCCTGTTATCAGTCTCTGCCCCTGCCCTGCCGTCTACAGATACATCAACAATACCGTCACCGCCGCCAGAGGTACTGCAGAAACCACTGAAGAGTGGAGCCGGGCTGCTGTGTGGGACGATGAATGTTCAGGTCCCTTCCAGAGATGAAGTGGTATTTTATTCAACTCTCTGCACAACTTCTATTTATTGATCAAACTCTATCTCTAGGTGTAAATATTGAGATAACAATGATCACACTGTTTAGGCAATGATGAAGAGGGAAAAAATTGTCTACCTGTTCAACATGACACAATTTTAAACGTATTTTGGAGTCCACAGACCTAGAATCTGCTAGTTCAAAGAGCCAACTATATAGTTTTTATTAAGAGAAATATCAAGTTTTGCCCAACCCTTTTATTTAAATGAATACTATAAAAGAATGAATCACACACATGTGCCAAGTACCAAGCCACTCACCTGCCCAGACTACACATACATTTGGATTCAGGTCTAACCTGGGGAGGGACTGTCCCAGGAAATCCCCTTTGTCCTGTCTCTCGGTTGCTAAGATTTACTCGAAGAGGGCAACATGAACTTTGAGCATCTTATGTGACCATGCTGGCAGGTATGCTTAGGTTACCTGATTCTCAAGGGCTGTCTTTGTTCACAAGACTTAGGGGTGAGGTGTTAACTTGTAAAACACTGATACGTTACAAATGTTTCCCTCTGGTGCAGTAAAGATGCACGGGGAGAACTATAATATACCATACAACGGTGTACTATCCAGGGCCACACTGGTAAGTTTGTATCCAACTTAGCAAACAGGATCTCCAAATTATGCTTCACGAAACTCTGTGTCTGCCATTGTATTTCATGAGAATCTGTGTCTGCCAGCCCTGGTATGCACTAGCTGGATCCCTGCTGTCCCCAACAGAACACGTTCAAAGTGCCACGTGTAAGCTTTTCATTTGTATGAGTCACAGGTTAGATCTTGAATAGCAATCTTGGGTTCTAAGAACAGCTGGTGCATAGGGTGCCCCCTACTGGCTGGGCCATTTTGTCATTAGACACCGTAAGTCTGCAAAAATAGTTGAGCCTAAGGGGGGGGGGGGGAATCAGAACTTCCAAAGTACGAAACAATGTCTTTAAAAAACCAAAAGATGCTTCTTTAAAACTCTCCAAAGTACAAGATCTGAATATCTACCAAGTGTAACTTGTCAAACGTGGCTCAGCTCAGTTACATAAAACGTGCAAGGGTGGATTGCATGGAGCTCATGTGTACATCAGAAGGCAATGTGTGGAAGAAAGGTTTGTTATAGATATGTGGGAGAGCATAGCCAGAGGCAGACACATCTGGGAGGGTCCAAAGTAGACAAGACCAGACTGAGCGGTGAGAAGGAAGAAAGGCGAGAGAGGGAAACCAGGCACAACAGCCAGGAAGCCCAATGGTAAAAGTAGGTAACAAAAATGGTTGGATTATATAGGGAAGAGCAGCCCAGCCCAGGGCTGCAGAGTTCAGGGTAGAGGACAGGGTATGTCATCCAGGAGGGCCCTGTAATAGATGGGGTCTGTGTGATGCAGGGAGAACCTGGAGGCCAGGTCTACTTTGATATGCTAAGTAGGCACCTCAGCCATTTGTCCCAGGTTTGAAACCTAACCTTAAGGAATCTCTCAGGAGAGTGGGGAAGACATGTTTTCAGCATCATTTTTATGGGATGTAAAGTAGACATGAAGGCAAGGCCACATTCTCTGGCTCTGTTTCCAAGGTGTCGTCAAACTCTGGTCCACCACCAACCCCATCTTGATATTCTAAAATCTCAAGGATGGAAATGAACGCAATCCCTGCCTCCCTCCTCCCTGAATGACTGTCACCACAGTCTGTGACATGCTTCTGTAACTCTCTCCCTGCACTTGTGAGCCATGGCATCTGATAGACAGCCAGCCCATAGTCCTCTTCTACTGTCCTAGTGGAAAGAGATTCTGAAGATGAAACAGAAGGAAACAGTTAGAAGCTAAAGGTCCTCGGCTGAGTTGGGTTTTGCCTGTGCCCTGAGAAAGCCCTTCATCGGTCAGCACCTGTAGCCATTCCAAGGTGCAAGGAAGAGGTCTTGTGAAAATTTTGTGTCTCCACATCCACAAAACCATCACTTCTTTAAAAAAAAAAATCCTCCTTTAATCCCAGCACTCGGGAGGCAGAGGCAGGCAGATTTCTGAGTTCGAGGCCAGCCTGGTCTACAAAGTGAGTTCCAGGACAGCCAGAGCTACCCTGTCTCAAAAAACCGAAAAGGAAAAAAAAAAAAGTCTAAACCAGACAGTGGTGGCACACACCTTTAATCCCAGCACTCGGGAGGCAGAGGCAGGCAGATTTCTGAGTTCGAGGCCAGCCTGGTCTACAAAGTGAGTTCCAGGACAGCCTGAGCTATACAGAGAAACCCTGTCTCAAACAACCAAAAAAAAAAAAAAATCCTAATTGTTTTTAACATTCTAATTTATATTTCGATCATTTAGAACTGCTTCTTCGGTCAGCTATGGACAGCTGGTGTAGTATAAAAAAGTGCAACCAGCTTCTCATCTTTGACCAGAACCACCCACAAAGCACTCTCAGAACCACAGGGTAGGAGTTGAGGATGCCTTCCCCCACTGGCCCAGCTTCCGTTAGGCTCAGCACATCACCACATCAGCACAAACTCCATGTTAGCCCAGAATAAAATATGCAAGCCCCAGGGTTGGAGTCGTGGTTAAGATGTGTGCGAGAACCCACCAGCTGGGCAGTCATGACTGAAAACTGGCTGAAAGAGAATCACAATTCTCTCTATACCTTGAATCCCCAAGGTATGTGTTCTGACTCTGAGCTAGGTTCTACGAGAGCCTTCGAGGTCTGTTACCCATTCATATGCACCTGATTTCACCATCTGGAAAACAGGAGCGGCCATTATTACCAAGACCAAAGAAAGAATAAAATAAGCAAGCGATGCATCCAGTGCCGTCCCCGTAAAGCTTTGCTATTAAACATTCGCTTCCAAAATCACGTCATTTAAAGTCAATAACCATTTCACAGTCATCAAACACAGGACATTCCCAGGTCTAACAAATCCCGGGGCTGGACTTTTGGCAAGGACTCTTTCTTCAGGGGCTGGCTCGCTCGGGAGAGCTTGTTTCACCTTATCAACACAGGATAATGTTTCCTAACCCAGTCAAAATGACCTTCTCCGTTTTGAACTCAGTTGCACATTACCAGCTGGTTAAAATATCAGCTGCTTGCAGAGCAGGTTTGGATAGAAACATCGATTGAGTTTGATTTTGTAATTTTGTGCTCTCGTTTTAAAAGCTCTGTATCAACTTTTCTTTGTGTTCCTTCTTGAAGAAAATAAAACGAAAATCTGGAGGGTTTTTTTGGGGGGGAGGGGGAAGGTGGGAAGCCAGCTAGGAGCAGGGGAAGATGCTGAGCTGGAGATTAGAAACTTCAAAGCCAAACCAAGGGCTCTCAAGGTCCTGTAAAGGTTTGCCTGAATTTAAATAGGAAGTGCACACCGCCCCCAAATCCCAACGGGAGGGAGGAATTGGATCCTGGATTTCTCAAGATTCAGCCCATCCATCCTTCTTCCTCCAGACCCGTGTTCTCAGAAAACAGATCTGGCATATTGTCAGGGGGGAAAGGACACCATTTATGTAGTGTAGAGACTGTGGGGTGTTTTATTGTTGTTTATTTACTGCCCTGGCAGCCAGTTTTCAGTCATGACTGCCCAGCTGGTGGGTTCTCGCACACATCTTAACCCTTTCCTCCCCTGTGAAGCTCTCCTGCCCAAATCAAAAATACCCCCTTATCCAGCTACTCATGGCGCCACGGTCCTCTACCCCTGCGTGGTGTATGACCACGGTCCCGAGAACCCTCTTGAATAAAAATCCTCTTGCAGTTTGCAGCAAGACTGTTTCTTGTGGGTGATTTGGGGTGTCGCCTCTCCTGAGTCAGAACGTGGGGGAGTCCTCACATTGTGGGTCTTTCAATACAAGGTCATAACCAGGCAAGGGCCTCTGAGGGCAGCCACAGCTTCCAGCCAGCCCACCATTCCAGTAAACTTTTAATAAGCCCCATGTTAATTGCTCCCTCTCTACTGAAATCCCACACCTAACCAATGAAATGTGGGGTAGAGTCTAATGGGATAAAGATGCTGGAGGGAAGGATAGAAGGATAGGTTCTCCTTTGAGGCGTGTCTTCCTTACTAACTGAGAAGCCAAGAGCTGCCTTTCTCCACAGACAGTTGCTCTCCATACTCTGGGCTTTTACAAGTCTCTGTCTTAACCACGGCCTGCTGTGCAGAGAAGTTCCCTGATGAGGTCTGAGAGCTGCCCTCATCTCTGAGTGTAGAGATATGTGTTTAGAAGGCATTTTGATACTATGTCCATTTAACAAAATAGCGTAATCGCTTCGCCCCTGGGACTTATCGGCTCCTTAGTCGGAGTTCTTGGCCAGATTTACAGGCATGAATTTCATCCCATGGAGAGGGCCTTCAATGCAATCGGAAGACAACTGGTCACTCTCATGACATCTGTGCCGCTCTTACACCCATGAGCATAGCTTGCCAGGTCAGTCATGAGTGTAGCTTGGAGGGTTCACATCTGGGCAAGACCACGGACTCTCTTCTAGCAGTCTGCATAGCACATGCGCTACTATGAAAGCTATCCAACAGGGAAGAAACTTCCAGGTCAGTCCCAGCTTGATCTCTCCAAGTCTTGGGACCAAAGTATCTGATGTCTTCAGCAATCGAATCTTATCATCAAGTTCTGGTGGGCAACCTGGAGCAAATGACAGTAGCCTGTGTTGTTTTTGAAATCTACCAAACCTCCTCTCTCAACCAAAAAAATGAAGGGGAGGTAGCCCACATCTGAGACGGGACTTCTTATTTGGCAACCTGAACCTGCAGGTAGGAGTGTTATGTTCCGTGTAAGATGTGAGAGTATGTGTGCGTGCATGTGTGTGTGCGTGTGTGTGTGTGTGTGTGTGTGTGTGTGTGTGAGAGAGAGAGAGAGAGAGAGAGAGAGAGAATAGCATGCTTCTATATGACTTTTAAAGCATCTTTCATGTTGATTATCTCTCTCCCCTCTTCTCCTGCCTCCCATTTCCCTCTCCACTTAATCCCACCCTCTA
The DNA here is from genome assembly GCF_978045245.1 of Mus caroli. NCBI lineage: Eukaryota > Metazoa > Chordata > Mammalia > Rodentia > Muridae > Mus > Mus caroli. The sequence goes on along the minus strand of NW_028227270.1, from coordinate 66,107,664 downwards.
TTCCCGTTCCTGCCTTCAATCTTCTGAACATGGCAGGACCAGTGCACTCTCTAAGTTAACAGTGCAAGATCAAACCTGTCAGCATTTCGGAGTGGAAGGTGGAGGGGCACAGAGCCCTTTAAGCAGCTACCAACAGTTGATGGTCCCGAGAAGAAGAAGGTCCACTTATCGTTAGGAGAGTGAGCCCTGATAGATTTCTCTACTGGACAGTCACCCACCCCTGACCCTACGGACACTAATGGAACTCCACAAGTTATAAGAAAAGGTCAATAAATTGAGAGAAGGGATAGGGATATGAGGAGGATCCGGGGGGGAGGGAGGACTGGAGAGGATGAGAGGTGAATATGACTGAAATACATTGTGTGCATCATGAAAGTATCAAACAATTAATAATCAATGATATTCTATAAGGTAAATTGCAGGACTCTGGAAGTTCAGAAAGCTAAAAGGTCCATAGGCTTCTCCAGGTGATGTAAGCAGTAGACAGTTGCTAGGAAGGTAGCAGTCCTTTGCTGGCGTCTGCATGCAAGTGGGGCAGGAAGCTATTTAAAAAAAAAAAAACAGCTTTAATGAGATGTCACCCATGCCTAGGTGGGCTCTCCAGCCTTTGAGATACCCATGCTCTTGTGAGTAGGTCGTCATCAATGCCTCTGTAAGCAACTGCCATAGACTTGTTGGGCCACGAGCTAGAAATGGGCGTAATCATGGCTTTTGTCTGTTGTTTGTGACCAACTTTGGGTGAAGTCACACACCATTCGGTTTGGTTATGAGGTTGCCCCCCCCCCGCCCCATGTATATGTGTTGATTTCCAGTAGGTAGATTCAATTACTGAGAGATGACTGAATCAGGCGGACAATGAACTAACTACCCAACAGATTAACCTTTGTATATTTGTATATGGTCGCATCCTTGGGAGGTGGGGCCTGTTGGAGGAAGTGTGTCATTAGAACTCACACGAGGAAGTGAGGAAGGCCCCCTCACTCCATACCCCTTCTTGTGGCTCTGATCCTGGCTGCCACGATATCACCAGCATCCTCCCACGTTCACTGACGTGACACACTACCCTCACTCCCAGCCTTAAGCAATGGCCTTAGCTGACTTTAGCCTGAAAACCACAAGTCAAACTTAGCCCTCCACCCTTATGACTGTGACTCTTGGGTATCTTGGGTAGAGATAACAAGCCTCTCTAAGGCCATTGTTATTTTGCTATGTCACTGGGGGTATCTCATCTCTGCCTTTGATGGTTAGAACAAGGGGTCTTTCAAGACTACCTTCAAACCCAGGTCAGAAGGACCCTGCTTTTCATCCTGACCTCCAATCATCCCTCACCCTTGAGGGATGCTTGACTAGGTTCATTGATCTGGAAAGACCCACTTTAAATGTGAGTTTATGTTGTTCTTTGGCTGCCTGTCTTGATGCCCTGCTGTGGAGGAAGAGGAGGAGGATGATGGTGGTGATGGTGGTGATGATGATGATGATGACAATGATGGCCATGATGGTGGTGATGTTGCTTTTGTTCTTTGCTGACATCAGAATCCAGCTTCTTTGAGCTTCCAACACAAGCTGAATTCCAATAGCTCTCCAGATCCTCCAGGCTGTTGATGCCAGGTTGGGAGTACTGGCATCCCACTTCATGGAAGGAGCTGCTCTCGGGCTCTCAATGTGTAGATAGCCTTGGCTGACCTCCCATGACTGGGTTGTGTGAGCCCAGCAGCTGCCCATCTGCACTGTGTTTTTATCCTGTGGGTCCTGTTCCCCGACTGAGAGTAAGCCACCTGGAGACAATACCTATAACACGGTAAAGTAGACTTTCATCTGCCTCCTGACGCAGAGCACCTGAAATCCTTGGACTTGGGGGAGTAACAAGGATATCTTTTGCATGCTAATAAAGGACTGGTATCCAGAGACCATGGCCTGGCTTCAGCATAGGTACTAGTCACTAAAAAGACCAAGGTATGACTCTCAGTCCCTTCCCCCAACATCTGGGGAAGGGAAAGAGACAGGAGGTTAAGTTTTCATTGATGGTTCACGATGTACTCAATCATGCCGGAGTAACAAACTATCCATAAAACCCCAAAAGACACGTTTGTCAAATCCCCAGACCCCTGAGTTCATGCAGACCCCCATGGAGAGGCACACCCAACGCTCCAAGTCCGTGTCCTCATGCCTTGTCCTGCACATCTCTCCACCTGCTGCTCAGCAGCAAGTAAGAAGCCAATAAACATGTTTTCCTGCATTATGTAAGCCCCATTAACAAAGCCACCAAGCCCAGGACAGTGTCCATGAAACCAGCCTGCAGCCAGTGTGTCAGGAGCTCAGGCTGCAGCAGCTACCGCCCCCTCCAAACAGACTGTGTCTGTACTGAATTAAAGGAGCCTGTGGCAAGAATCTGCAGGACTGCTTGCTCGGAAAGCAGAAATCCCCACGGTTCTATTAACTAGAGACACAGAAGGGTTTTCCATGTTTCTGGGAGTAAAATACAATGGCAGAGAGGTCTTTTCTTCTCTATAGCCTTTGTCTCAGTCTACACACACCTAGGTGATTCATGGAGACTGTGAGGGTATTTGCTCAAGGTACCAGAGAGAGTGGGGAGTGGGAGAGCAGGACACTAGAGAGTAGGAAGGACCTTAATAGACGGTATCACAGGACAAGAGCGAGCAAGTCTCTCAGCTCGGCCCATCTCTCCTCAGAAAGCTGTAATAAGGACAGGGAGGCCCACCCTCCTGTCCACCCTCCTGCCCATCCTCTTGTCCACCCTTCTGCCCACCCTCCTGCCCACCTTCCTATCCACCCTCCTGCCCACCTTCCTATCCACCCTCCTGCCCACCTTCCTGCCTACCCTCCTGCCCACCTTCCTATCCACCCTCCTGCCCACCTTCCTGTCCACCCTCCTGCCCACCTTCCTGTCCACCCTCCTGCCCACCTTCCTGTCCACACTTCTGCCCACCTTCCTGTCCACCCTCCTGCCCACCCTCCTGTCCATCTTCCTGCCCACCTTCCTGCCCACGTTCCTGCCCACCCTCCTGCCCACCCTCTTGCCCACTCTCCTGCCCACCCTCCTACCCACTCTCCTGCCCACCCTCCTGTTTCACTCAACCATGTTTGCCCCCCAAGTTCCCCGCCTCCAAATACCATTGACCCATGAACTTGGAGATTAAACCTTCTGACACATAAACCCTTGTGACAAATATCATAGAAACCTTTGTTATGTTCAAATGATTCAAAGCAAGGATCACCACGCCATCCTGCACTCAGAGAGCTAGTTATACCAGGACACAAATACCAGAAGTATGGGCTGTTGGAGAGCCTGCCTACCTGCACTGGCTCAGCTCATGACTTCCGGTTATGGAGGTGGTTAGGATGTTGCGTTTCCAAGCTCTGCAAAACTTAAGCTCAGAATCACCCTTTGCTAAGAAGCCTGTGAGGCTCCTGTTCAACCACACCTCAGGTTCCATCTTCGAGGACTCAGAAGAATCCCCGCACCTCCTACTGTGCCAAGCCCAAGGCTGTGCTCTCTGAGCTGCTCCCAAGAGTTGAGTGCTCCCCAGAGCACTCCCCAGCATCCTGGACAGATAAGTAAAGCTCAATTCAAAGGGAGCTTCCGTGAAGGACAGAAATTACCACCTCCAGTTCCAATTACCAGCTGAGCTAATTGCAAAAGTAATTGCAATTGAAGGGTCTAATTATGAGGCTGGGCCAGAGAGGCATTTCCTCCCTTCCGCCTCTGAGTACCCGCCCGCTCCCTCCCAGGGGGCTCAGACAGGGTGGAAACCCCATCCTGAGAGAATGGGGGCCTAGCCTGCACCCCAGGGGCCAGACCAGTAAAGCGAAGCCAGATTTCTTCCTACCCCCATAAGGAGTTTCCACCCATGAGGGGGGGCCTCTTCCGTTGTCTTGTACCACCTAGCCCATTACTGGGCCACTGAGAGCCAGGAATTATGAGCACCAAGTTCTTCAATGTCAATACCCATACCTGGGTATTTCTTACCCTGTGGACACTGTGTGTTGTCATTGTTGGAACCCTGTCAGAATGGCCCCTCCAGCTGTCCTGAGGATACCCAACCTTGCCTGACCCTGTGTGAGCTCAGCTCACAGACAACCCAGAGGAGGTGTTCATAAATAAGCAGTCACATGAGGGTCAGCGAAGGGGGCCTAGAGTCAGCAGACCTTCCTACCCAACTATAGCTCCAACCAGCAACTCCTCTCAGGAGGCTCTGCCCCCTAAGAGATCTCCTTGAGCTGCCAGTCTTGTTGCCTTGTAGAGATTCAGGGCCAAGGAAAGGCCTGGGCTCACCTGATAACAGGATTAGGGACTGTCTGTCCATAGTGCCATGAACTGGGGGACCAAGCCTTTAAACATGGGGACCTTCTATATCCAAACTACAGCATTTTTTCCATTTAGCTAGGGCTCCCATCATGCCCAGGACTGTGGACATCTATCTGTGGGTCTAATCATCCTTTGAGGCTGGAGCAAAGGCTGTGCCCATCTTTCATCATTTCAGCAGGGAAAATTCAGGTGTCTCGGTTGACAGTTGTAAATTAATTAGTAACAAGTGTATATACCACGAGTAAACAAGACCTGCAACAGCTACAGTGTGTCTCAGCATGCTGAAACAGTCATTTCTCCAAAAGCTAGAAGCCATGCCACTAGGCTAGGCTCCAACACACCCACGGCTACCAGCTTGAAAGTCCCAGACAAACTGCCAGCACCCAGAGCATCAGGGCATGAGCGTCCACCAGGGGGCAGTGCAGGACCATAATACCCATTTGGCTAGCGCAGGCACCACCTAAACAAGGCAGAACCACCCCATGTGAGGGTTACAGAATCTTAGCTACTAGGTTAGACAGAAGGAGACCAAGGCTAAGGAGACAGGCAGAGGCAGCATCAAATCATCCTATCTACGCTGTGGGAGTTTCAAGTAAATTCTTTCCACCTGGAGTCATGGCTTCCCTAACGTGTGTGTAAGATTGTTTTTTATGTCCTTAGGAGTTTCCTGGAGACATTCATCTGCCAAACACAAGTTAGTAATGGGCTAAATCACTGTTCAATTTCTCAAAGATGCCGCGTTAATCTGACTTCCGCTTGGGAGAGGGGAAAACACCGATCCCAAAGCTCTGTTAGGAAAAGCGCTGATTAATTGAGTGTTAACAATGATCTGAGCTACAAGCAGAAAAAGACAGCCCAGGCCATTGCTCAATTTTATATTGAAGGGAGATGAGAGGGTAGTTGAGCAAGGCTTCTGAGTGCCAGCTGAATTAGCCGTTAGGGGTTTCTCACCTAACAAGAGTGGAGTGCCGACCGACCGGCTGAGGGGTCTCTCTGCCACCTCTCAGCAGCCCCGGGACTGTGGGGCCAGCACAGTCTATGTGTGTCCTGCGCTACGGTGCTTAGAGGAAGGCTTTGAGAAATACTGACCGTTCCACTGTCTGCCTCAGCTTCGGTCTGCATCATCAGGAAACGCTGACTGCAAGCCCTGAACACTGACTTGAGTAAAGTTAATCTATCAGGAAGCTGTCAGGAAGCTGAGAGGAAACAAGGGGAGCTGTGAATCTAAATGTCTGGTGTCTGCTCACACCCAACCTCCATGGGCTAGCCTGGAGAATGCCACTCATAATGGAGAAAGAATATCCAGGGAGTAGGGCAAAGGATCTGAGGAAACCACGGCCAGTCAAGGTTGATGTCACAAGGCAAATCAGCGAGTCTGCGCTGGGAATCAAGCCCCCAACACACACACACACACACACACACACACACACACACACACACGCTTTCTGGTCCCTGAGTCTGACTCTGTATTACCCAAACATGGAAAGGTGGGCCTGGGGAAGGAACAGGCAGTGTCCTTCCTTGGGGATGTGCAGAGTTCAATGAGAGGCTTGTGGAAGACCAAGTAGACTGAGTGAATGCATGGGAGGTATCGGGAGAGACCGAGCCCTCTGTGCAGAAATATGAGCCTCAGCTGCTGCTTGTCCCAGCACTGACAACTATTTCCTGAGTGAACACTGCCAAGCCCTGGGATTCTCCAAGTCCAGCTTGTCCAGTAAAGATTTTCCTGGACAAGCTCACGTGCCCTCAGGTAGCTCTCTGGCCAGCAGTGCTTCCCTTACCAAGAACAGGGATGTAGCATCCGTGGTGACAACACTCAGCTATCCTGAGCACACTCACACATGTACACACTTTCTCTAATTGCCAGGCTCCGGTGCAACAGGGGCTCTAGGCACTGCTGGTCATTAAATGGCAAGTTCCTAGAACCAGGGGAGCTGGCTTCCCAGGAGTTGATTCCCCCATTCACTAGCCATATGGTCCTGGGAAAGTGGTGGATGTTAAAGCTCAGAGGAATCCGTGTCCCTCGGGTCCAGCTCTCCACCAGCAGCAGACCCAGGCCACAGAGTCCAGGATGAGACATCTGGAGAGAAGGTGACTCAGTGCAGCCCAATCCTGCCACTGGAGACTCAGCCAACATGTGGGTCCAGAGTCCTATTTATATCCAAAGGTGGTATTTACCAAAATCATATGTTGGTACAGAAAGAACTGTTATGAAATTAGACCTGGGGAATATATGGGTATTCAAGCCCTATAGAAATCTCTGATATCCCCACAGACGAATCAAAAAAAAAAAAAAAATTAGCCCAGAGAGGGTTTTTTGTTTTTGTTTTTGTTTTTTTTAAATGACATTCCTCCCTTTCTGCCCATATCTTGAACAGTCCTTCCCTGGGTTCAGGATGTTTTTAGATTAGCACACTATAGAGAGCACAGCACAGCACAAAGAGGTACCCAAGAGCTTTCAGGATTCACACCTCCCCAGGGACATAGCCCCCCATCTTCCAAACTACTCTAAGAGACAGGCCATTAACTGTTCTGTAACCACACCATGTGAGTCCCAGCTTCCCTACCTGGGATCTCCATGCCCTTTCCTCCCACTGCCCATCCCCTGGGCCAGTCCCACGTGATTTAGGTTTGTTGTTATGGCAACATTTTCACTCCCGGATGCTGTTTGCATTAATTATAGTAATGCAAGATGTGGGGATACGTGGATCCCAAGTGTTCAAAGCACTAGAACTTGGCTCCTTCTTCACACGACGGTCTGTGGGCCCTGCGGTCCTGATCAATGAAAGACCTCTTCACTAGGACCCTGTCAGGCCTCCATCACTGCAGGCAGCTCCCCTTGAAGACAAGGGCCCTGTTTCTAACTTGTATGACTGTGGGAGACGATGAGGAGGGGCAAGGCTCAGCACCACCTCTTCCATCCACCAGGCCAGAGCTTTGAATGCAGCTGTGGCAGGAACTGGGAGAAGCCAGCCATCAAAAGGGATTCCCAACAGTGATCTCTAGGAGTTTCTCTCTGACCCTCACATCTGTTGTCGGCCATGCATTCATCTGACTTGCCACGTGCTTTGTGCAAGTCTCAAGCCAAATTGACACCAGGCTTGTGCATTTGGCTTCCGGTCACCAGACACCAAAGGAGCACACAACTGACACTCTAGTGTAATTCACATCTATAGGAAATGTACAAAAGTGGGGGTGGAGGGGACTGACAAAATATCAAAGGAGCATGAGTCAGACTGCCCGGAGGAGGTGGCCCTGAAGCAGAGGCCCGTTTGTGAGGAAATGTTTTGATAGAAGATAAGGTCAAAGGTAAATCGCAGGTCGTCACCAATGTCAGCTTAGGAGACCATTAGTGGAGAGAGCTTGAGAGATGGTTCTTCCTTTGGCCAATGAGGGGAGAGAGCAGTCTGAAGCAAGGCATCCAGAAAGGAGTGTGTCTGCTACTACAGTGTTTATGCCGCTTCTTCTGCTACCGTAGCAAACGGCCACACACTTAAGGGTGTAAAAAACCATATAGATGCCGGTTAGGTTGGGGGAGGGGGCAAGTGGGGACCCAAGGAGCTAAGTTATGGTACAAGTCAGGGTGTGCCCCCTGGGAGGCTCCCAGCCTCCAGCATCTGGAGGTTGTCTATATCCTTGCTTCCAGCCATAGTGATAACAGCATCCCTACAACCATCTCAGTCCCGGTATCATCTGCCCTGTTTACATGCAGATGTCACCTTAGCAGTGAGGACACCCTCTCAGAACAATCCTAGGAGGGTGAACACCATTGACTGGTGAGGCAGACAAACTTTTGTGGTAAATTCGAAGTACCTAGAGTATACCCTAAAATAGCAACCAATGCTATAGCAGAACAAATACACACACTGGGTCCCCTGTTATGGTTAAGAGCAAGTTACCTGCTCTGCCCATTGTCACATGGGCTGTGCTTGGCCCCACCACTGTGAGTAAAGTATTGTGCTATGATGTTAGGACCACTACAGAGGTGCCATAAAGGACTGGGCTTCTCAGCTTTCCTTTATCCTGTTATTAGCCATTGGCCAAAACACCGACATTGTGTACCGCACACCTGACTTAGGGGGATAAGCCAGAGTGGCCTCCCTACCTCAAACCCCTAATGTACCTGTGCCACGGAAGGCAACTTGGGATGCAGGGAAGAGGAAATGAGTCTCTCCAGGGGTCACTATTCAGCCGACATTCCAAGGGCACTGAGACAGAAACAGGGACATCTGTGCAGATGGCCACACACAAGGACAGGAGAGCCCTCCGTTCTTAGAGTCAGAAGGAAAAACACCAGCATGGAGCCTGGCACCGGGTCCTGGCCCCTGCTGAGGACAGCTGTGCCTCTTGTCTTAAAACGCATGTCACCTCTTCCATAATTACATCCCAGTTTTCCAGAGAGACCCCAGCCTCTTAAGATGGCCTCCTCCTCTATGGCACTGCCCACAGCCCCCTCGACTCATGTATCACCTCTATCACCCCCTGTCACTTTTCTCTGGTCACTCACAGCTCCAGGAAGGAACATAGCCTTTCATGAGTCTGTCAGCACCAGATCCTAAACTGCAAAAAAAAAGAAGGCCAGCCAGCAGCTGCTGTCTGAGATCAGAGGACGGAAAGTGTCATTGTCCCCTTGCCAGAGGTTGCTATGACCTATTCTTGACAGGGCACCAAACGCTATGCAAGGCTTCTCGCTCTGCTATCTCTGCAAGGCCACCATCATCCCCCAGAGAAGAAACCAGAGCACTGATATTTGTCCCCAGGTACAAGAAATTAGGGAGCATCCTTTTGCGGCCCAGTGTCTATGCCATAACTGTCTCTGCCTCTGACTCATGTGTATATGTTGGGATGTTTCAAGAGACAAAATGTCCACCTCCCATCTAGCAGATCACTCTTCTGATGACAGTGAACCCCAGTCTACCACCTAAACGTGCCTTTTCTTCTCGTCCCTCCCCCCAGAAAGCCTGGTTGGGTATTGTCCCTCCCATGGGCATTACAGGACAGGAGTCTCTTGGGTTCCCATCCCACTGCCCCACCCTGCCTTTCCATGGAGCACTTTAAGTGTTCCCGCTGTTGTCTGAGGAGCCCTCAACATGGACACCATGTTCTGAGGGCAAAACCAGGATTCCAGAGCCTCTGGAGCTCTCACTGAGTGTCATGACATCAACCAAGGCCAAGGAAGGGGAGAGATAGAGCACCTCCATCTTCAGACCTGCTGGGGAGGGAAGAGCTGGCAGGAGGCTGGGAGCACATAGCTAGAGGGCTCAGGCCAAGGGTCCCTTTCTCTCGCACTGGGTAACCTACACTGGTACCTCTAGGCTGCAGAAGGCTAGACCGGACATTCCTATACCACAGAGACATATAAGTACCTGTAGCCAAGGACATTGACCCTGGGGTAGATGGGCTACAGTGTAGAATCTTTATGTACTGTGTGAAAGCATTACCTGTCAATCAAAAGCCTATGACCAATGAGCTGGGGTGGGATCAGAAGGTGGGACATCTGGCAGAGAGAGATGGGCATTCTGGGAAAGAGTCTGGCACGAGACATTCACCCCAACGCTGACGGAGGCAGACATGTGAACCTGAGGAGAGGTAACTAGGCACATGGCGTGACTCAGACTACTTTAAACAGTAATAATAGAGTTAGGAGCCAGCAGAAATGAGTCAAAGCTATTGGCCTAGGCATTTATTCATATAAAAGAAGTCTCAAGTCATTATTTCAGGGAACAAAGAGGCCGGGTGGGAAAGCCTGTGGTTACACTGCAGGAGCCAGCATCGGTCTGAGCTACAGCTTTGGATTTTCCAGTTCTTCACGGCCTCAGGGGACCTTTGAGGGATGGCAGCCTCAGGTGGATTCAAGACTTTCAGTAAAGGGGAGACAGAAAGGAGGAGATGGATCTTTGACTACCTACTGGGTGCCAGGCCCTGTACCATCTCCTTGAGATAGAGCAGTTGTTCCTCTGCTTTGAGAAGGAAGACAGCTTGGTCAGGGTCTAACAGTCAGTGGGTACCAGAGCAGGGATTGCAGCCCCAGCCATCCATGCTCCACATCTCTCCTCAGCACTGTTAGGCTCCCAAAGAGAGCGAATACAGTGACCATAGCCTGTTCCACAAGAGAGAGGAAGATGGGAGGGAAGCTCAGGGAGAAAGGCAGTGTCTCACTTCCCCCAGAACCTGAGCTGGCTTCTTCTTAGAGCCAGGTGACCTCCTGCCTTGTTCTCCTCCAGAAGCCACACCCAGCCTGGGTGCCCAGAGTCCTTCATAGCCAGTCATATCTCAGTAACCTATGATGTGCTGGCATCTGGGGCTGTGCTGGAGAGGTGGCTAGGTGACCCTTCCACATAGCTGTTCCCTGCACATTGGTTGGTACTATAACTACCACTTACAGGTCTCCACCATGCGTGCTGTAGGTCCTAGCTGTACAACTTCCAGCAGCAACCAGGAGTCTCCGTTTCATATGCATGAAATGATGATTCTAGTGTCAGCCTTAAAAGACAGCTGCACATGAGCAAGCCCTCATTTGCCAAATAGCGCTCACTGTCACCATTCATTGACTGCAAGCCTCTCAGCAGCACATCAGAGAAAGGTACCGCTGGTCTCATTTCACAAAATGCAAAACTGAGGCCAAGGCCAGGCGGTGGTGGCGCACGCCTTTAATCCCAACACTCGAGGATTAGGCAGAGGCAGGTGGATTTCTGAGTTTGAGGCCAGCCTGGTCTACAAAGTGAGTTCCAGGACAGTCAGAGCTACACAGAGAAACCCTGTCTCGGAAAAACAAACAAACAAACAAACAAAAACAAACAAATAAAACCAAACAAACAAAAAAACCCTGAGGCCAAGGAGCTTCAGGACCATGCCCAAGGTCCAAGGCCAAACTCGATGCAAGCAAAAGCATCCTCAGCTGGACACAACATCAGGGAATGCCGTCTTCACTTTCACTACATCAGGGCTAAGGAAGAGGAGATACAGCAACAGACTTCCAGGCCAGTGAAGGAAGCCAGACACCTCAACAGAATTAGGGTGCCAGGTAGTGAGAGCCATCTAGAGGACTAGGGATGGACAGGTAGGGCTTGGCTCTGGCTTAAATGTGCCCCCCATCAATCACATGTTAAAAACCTAACCCCCAAATTCAAATGTTGGAGTGTTAGGAGATGAGTAATTTGAGAAGTGATTGGGGTGAAATAAGGCCATGAGGTCAGGCCCCCAAGATAGCACTAGTGGCTCTTTAACAGGAAGAAGAAAGACCTGACCTGAACACACTCTGGCTTTCTCACCATGCCCAAACCTCCACCATGCGCCCTCACCAGATGCTAGCTCCAAGCTCACTGACACCCTGGTTTCCAGGGACATTGTGTCAAATAACCTTATGTACTTTACAGATCACCCGGCTCTAGATACTTTGTTACAGCAACATAAAACAGACTAAGACAACTTTGATTCAACCTAGAGTGCCAGGGAGACACAGTGAGAGCCAGCCTTCTAGCCATGCCTTAAGGGACATAGAGTATGCAAAAAGCAGCTGCCTAATTCCTGAAAGCAACCAAGACTGGGGGCTTTGTAAGCTCAGCATCAGTCTCTGCTCTTAGCCATGTGGTCCTGGAAGAGTAGGTTTGCTTCTCAGAGTACCGCTTTCCTCATCTAAACAGCATAGCACTTAGTAAGATAATAGTGAGAACATCTTATCCCTGGTGAGATAAGATGCTTGTCTTTTCTAACCACGACTCCTGGGTGCCCCTGCATGCCTCACCGTAGGTGCAGACTCAGTATCTCACTACATACCAAGATGCCTGGTTCCGAAGAGCAGACAAGACTTTGCTGCATCCACTAAGCACTTTTCCCTGTCCATTGTCCCATCAAACTCTCCAATGTCTGTGGAATTATCTACCTCACCTTGCAGATGAGGAAATAAAGGTCCAACCTTTCTGGCCCAAGTGCTAATGCCAGAGTCTTCACGAGCAGCTGGATGTCCAGAAGTCAAGTGATGGGCACAGGCAGCTCTGTCACCGATACAGACATCACCCATCCATCTTCTTTCTGGTCCTGTTACTACGGTAGCAAAGCTTCACCTTGGGGTTCACTCTGGGATCTTCCTCACACCCGAGGGGTTGTGATGTGTGAGTGGAAACGAAGCCCCCAGCTCCAGGTACAGAGCTTAGCAAGATGGTGAGAATGTCACATCCTGCCTCTGTGGGACTGGTGCCCAAGTCCCAAACTCTTGGTGTCTCCTTTAGTGTGACTTTGGAGAGGATGAGGCTGAACCAAAAGTCAGCTGTGCCCACCCCAAAGTGAGGACAGCACAGGGGTGCCTGGGAGGGGGGGCAGGGTTGGAGACCAGAAGTCCATAGCTATCCTCAGATTCTCTGGAGCAGCCTCAAGTTTGGTTAAGGCAACATCGTGGAACACTTAGAGAAATAAGTAAATTCCCCCTTTCCCTTGAGCCAGTTTGAATCCGGGTTCCAGTCCTTACTACAGCCTTGACAAATGCAGCAACCCTAAGAAAACCCAGCCAAACTATCACGTGCCACCAAAAAAAATTGTGGAGACAGTTATTAGCATTTTAATGGTAGTAATTAAACAAACAGGAAAACAGTCCAATTAAATACGAATGTTTTTTTCCTTATCTCCAAGGCAGTACTTAAAGCGGGAATTATTTACTTAGGGAAAACCAATCAAACTCAAATGGGAAGAGTAGAAGGGTGGCTGCCAGGAGCTGGGGGGAGAGGAAGCCCTGGGTTGTTGATCAATAGCTACGAAAGCAAGAGGAATGAAGCTGAAGTAACTCAACAGCAGCCAAGCAAGCGCTTGTCTGCTCTGTGTGAGGTCCTGCCTTCTACATCCAGCATCAAGGCTTTTTAGACAGATCAGCAGGATCTAGTGATCTCTTGTGCACCTCGGAGAGCACAGGTAATCATGAGGTATTTCACACTGAAAATCCTGTTCAGGCCGTAAGGATTTTGCTGTGTTCTCACCGCAACAAAAGTTAAGTATCTTTAAAACTGGAAATAATTGATAGGATGCACCAGGGGATAAGGAAGAAGAATGTGGAATCATCTGAAATAGTTGAGTCCTGAGACCCACCCTGAGTTAAGGGCTGACTGTGTGCAGGGAACACCCACTGTGGGTTGAGTGCTGACTCTGTGCAAGATGCTTCCTACTATGTGTATGTCTAACCCTCAAACACCCCCACACACTCAGGGATGTGACATGCAGCTACATAAGTGAGGCTATTGATGTTCAAACTTAGTCAAGCACACACGCACACACAGGCACACAGATGCCAGCTGCGAGGTCATCTTCTCATCACAATATCGTTCCACAACTGTTTGGTGAGCTCCTGTGGCCTCCAGGCCCCACGGTCATCATAGAACATCACAGGAGGCATCTCAAATGAGCAAGCCGTTCTGCAACTACAGACAGAGCCGATGGAGACATCAGAGGCCACACCACCCTCAACCATTCTAAGGTGTCGAAGGCAAAGGTGAAAATCCAAGATTGCCTGGTTGCAGGGCCTGTGATTACCTTAGGGTCAGTGAAACCTCTGTCTCCAGGCCTGAAATACTCTCTGCCCATAGATCCATGCATTCTTTGTCTGCCTTGAAGGTCAGCATGCCCTCTGTGCCTACGGTCAAAGTCAAACCCTCTGTGTACCAGCACTAGTACATCCTCTCTCGGTTCCTGAGTACGAACAGTGTCTGCCCCACCCTAGACAAACCCACAGGACCAGCACTCCCAGCATCCCCAGGACCAGTACATCCTCCATCGATAAGACAAATACAGGCTCCACCCACAGGACACCACACACTCTGCCCTGGGACCATCATCCATCTCTAGGCAGCACATCCTTCATCTGCAGGACAGCATGTCCTCCCATCCCAGGACCTATGCACCCAGCCCTGAAACCAGCATAGCCCTCACCTGATGCAAGCACTGCTCCCACACTTAGGACTGACACCACCTCTGCTCTTATGACAAGCTCAAGTGCTGCCTGAAAACCCTCCCACTCTCCTTTACTAAACAAGAAAACCCCTCGCAGACATTTATACAGCCTCTTCCCGCTGGTTTGGGTGAAACCAGATCCTTTGGAAACTGTGACAGTGCCATCCAGAAATCCGGCTCTTGAGTCCAAGTGCCAAGAACTCATAATCACATAGGGCTAACTGGATCCAGCTTAGCTAGAGCAGAGTGTAGGGCAGCCACTGTGTATATATGAAGGTTGAGTCCTACTCTTCTGGCCCTGTGAGGGTGATAGTGCCGGGCTCCATCAAACCGATGAGAAAATGGTACCCAGTGAGAAGGATGAAAAAAGAGCAAAGAAGAAGTTTAACCCAGACTCCACCCCCAAAAAACTGACAGCCTCATCCCCACCCTTGCCAACACACTGAGGAATATACACAGGCAGGAGCAGAGCTGAGCTCCAAATCAGTTTTTTATTGTTGAAAATAAATAAATAAATAAATAGCCTAACCCCTCTTCCTGGGATGCACGGAAAGGGTCGACAGGGGCTCCCAGGAACAAAGCTGCTCACACTCTGCCCTGGCATCCTTGGAATACATCACAGCGCTGTAGGAACAGGCTCCCTCCGTGCCATAAATAATGGAGAACCCGTGCGCTCCGTGGCTTTCTGCTGAAGTCATCGCTCACCCACACACCCTGGGCTGCCAGCATAGCTAAAGACATTTCTTGATGATTTTTTTTTTCTTTTTAAGTAATGCAGCCTTTTATTGAAGCGAGTGTTTGAATTTAGCATCCACTGAGCATATACTTTGGTGCCACAAACTGTTGTAGGCAGTGGAGTGCCCAGGGATGACCTGGTAGTCCCTTGCTTAGGAGAGAAGGGGGTGGGGAAAGAAGGGGAAGGAGGCGAAGAGCGAGGAGGGGATAAGCGGAGAAAAATAGGAGAGAGAATGAGTTAGAATTGCTACCCCGTAAATTATTCACCACAGTTACCAGCAGGTGGGAGGAAGGAAGTGGGGGGGGGGGAGCGGTCGTGAGTATAGACAGGTCAAACAAGTCTGGGCTTTGCAAGAGGAGGGGGCCAAAGGAAGGAGAGAGAGGGGCACGCCCCCAAGACTGGGTCCAATAGGAATTCCCGGATGGTCTTTGAATGGGTGAGGGACAGTGGGGAGGAGCCTAATGATGGTAAAGCCTGCTATAGCCCTGAGGTTCCTCAGTGTACACACCACCCCTAGACAACAGGCAAGACACCCGGAGACACAGGAACTGAGCCTTTGGAGGAGGCCACGGAGAATGGAATACGGAGAAGGCCCTGAAAGCCAAGTACACGGGCTCTGAACCTGAGAGGGTTAGCCAAAGTCACTGACATCTTATGAAGGCAAGTGCACCCAACAGGCTAGTATGGTGTGGAATAGAGCCACGAAGAAAGGAGCTACTCACTGTAGGGCAGCAAGTGGGATCTGTAAAGTAGGTGAAACCAAGAGACAGAGTGAGATGTTTCTACACAGAGAAGAAAACATTCCAGACAAAGGAACCCTTGAGAGTGGGACGATTTGTCCTCTTAGATCCCAGCTGCTGTTCCGCAATATATTTGATAACCAGATCCTGATTTGGTGGGGGGTGGGGAGATCTCTACTCCTGGTCCTTATGGTTTAAGCAGTGTAGATGCCCTCCCGAATCCAAGGGTCAATTCCACTTAGCCAATCAACACCCTCCACCTCCAACAACACGTGACTCGATGGACACCATGACCTGAATCAGTAATGACCCGCTGCCCTAGAAGTTTTGCAGGAAAACCTAGGAAACAGGCTGTCTCAGGGTTTCCACTGCTGTAAAGAGACACCATGGCCAAGGCAACTCTTATAAGGACAACATTTAACTGGGGCCAGCTTACAGGTTCTGAGGTTCAGTCTATTATCATTAAGGCGAAAGCATGGCAGCGTCCAGGCAGGGATGGCGCTGGAAGAGTTCTACAACTTGTTCCAAGGGCAGACAGAAGACTGTCTCTTCCAGGTAGCTAAGAGAAGGGTCTCAAAGCCCACCCCAACAGTGACACACTTCCTCCAACAAGGCTACAACTACTCTAAAATGTTCACACCTACTCCAACAAGGCTGACACATTTTCTCCAACAAGGCCACACCCACTCCAACAAGGCCACACCCACTCCAATAAGGCCACACCTCCTTTGGCCCAGCTTTTCTTTCTTTTTTTTTTTTTTCCTGGAGTTACTTGTAGTTAGGTGAGGGAGTGCCCGACTGAGAATGGAGTCAGTATGGAGAGACATTTCTTCAGCACTTTATGTCTGATTCCCCCTCTGCCTTTGGATATTCCATTACATAAGTCAGTAATTTCCCCTTTCTGTTTAGCAACATTTAACTGGTTTATTCATACTTACAACCCCTAGGACCATGAATGAGTGAAAATACCTGTGTGAGGACAGTGATGTGTGTGTGTGTGTGTGTGACTTTCAAAATGAGCAGGCTGTGGCAGGAAATGAAGATTCATAAGTGCCACGTGACCAGAACACACAGGACCAAAGGTAACTGCAGATGCATTGTTTCTGCATCACTGTGACCAAAATGCCCCCCACGGGAGCATCGGGCAGAAGTAAAGGCTTTGGGGACTTAAAGTGTCAGGGAGGTTTCTGCCCATCATTGGCAGGGAGGCACAGAGGGGTTCCCGGTGGAGGAAGTAAGTATTGGGAGCTCCTCACACAACGGCAATTTAGGAAACAAAGAAAGCAATCATCCTTAAAGACGGCCATAATCTTCAATGGCTCTCTTCTCTCTTAGTGACCTACAGCAGGATCCCATGTCCCAATGCTTCCAAAAGAGTTCATCAAACTGGGCTCTCTCACCAATCGGGACACTTCTGAATCACACCACGCCAGGCATAAGCCACCGGAACCTGGCAAGGGCTGCGCAGCAGAGGAAAGGCACCTTGTATTATATGTATGTGGAGTCGCTCTGTTTATTCAAATGTGTTTAAAACCTAGAAAGAATGAATTCCCAAGCGAGAGCCAGACGTTTCTTCTTCTCATGCGGTGCAGAACGAAGGTGCTATCCAAGGTACTGAGAGCCCCAAGGGGCTGTTCCAAGAAAGGGAGCAGGCTGAGCCCAGTGGGTGGAGATTGGCATGCTGGCTGGCACATTGAAATGCCACCGAGCTCTACTCCCTTCTCCTCTACGCAAGTGTCACCCATCCTGTGCTGTGTCCTTACTCCCACGGAAGGTGCAGAAAGAGTCTCTGCTCCATCTTCCCTGAAACCAAAAGCAGCATGCCAGTAAATCTTCTTTTTCAGCAATGACCAATCTACTTGTTTAGGGTCAGACAGTCTGACCCGTTTTGACTTCTGGTTATCTTTGTGGTGTGATTGTAGAGTTTCACTCATCAAGTGACTAGGGCAAGTCTCTCCTTCCCTCAACCGCAGTCACAGCCATGTGACTTGCTTCGGCCGACAGAATGTTCCTGGCCTAGACCTTTAGAGGATAGATATCTAGTCTTGCCTCCTTAAATTCCACCATCACTGTGAGGACAGCAGGCACATGGGGGTTGCTCCCCTGCCTCTACCCATCTTGGGAGCAGAGACCAAGGATGGTTATATAACTTGTAGGCCCTTCTGAAAAATTCCCATGCAGGGTGGGATACCGATAGCAGATCACTAAACCCAGTGAGGACCCTTCTTTATGCAGGCTCTGTGCAGCTGCTGGGGTCCAGCACCCATAAAGCCTACCCTAGTGGAGGTAGTAGGAGCTCTTGTTTTAGGGTCACTAGCAAACACTGCTCCTAAAGTAAAGGCCCAGCCATCACGTGGCTTTGAATAGATGACCCTGGAGCTACCATTGATTTCTATTTTCAAATAGCTATAGCAAAAGAAGGGTGCTATTTGGTGACATTTCTTACTAACATGAATTTTGAACTTCAGTGTTAAGCTTTATCGAAACCTTCAGTGTTAAGCTTGGTCATTGACAGGTTCCCTTTCTGCAACTGCAGCAAGCCAAAGACGACACTGTGCTAGAGCAGCTGAGCTGAGCTGTCATAATAACACCTGTATAACTTACATCTGAAGTATTTACTTTCTGAGAACTCATAGAAACAGCTGATGACTATAAAGGAGTCACCAGGGAGTCCCAGTTCAGGTCAGCAGTGCCAGCCGACACCAAGATGTCTCAGGGAGGGTGTTTATTAGAGTGCTAAGCTCCCGAGACCACGTGGTATGGAACACACCAGGACCAACCTCCCCCAGAGCGGCCTAAGGTAACAGTTCACAAAGATCTGCCTGGAGAGGAACTCAAACAAGGATGGCAGAGCTGTAAAAGGCGCTGAGTCACATCGCGAGGAGCCAGTGCACACATTATCTTTAGTTCCTCTCTCCTCTCACCATAAGGGAAGCATCTTTGGTGCTGGCCAGCTTTCGACACTTTTATCCTTATTGATGATTCTTAAAAACTACCCTTGAACCCTACATTCATTAAGATGAATTCTTTTAAAAAAATGCCCTCGGTACCTCTGTTGCATAGAATGAGTGAATACTTGCATTGTATAGGCCTTCTGTTGATGTTAATGTCTTATTTAGCGTGTGTGTGTGTGTGTGTGTGTGTGTGTGTGTGTGTGTGTGTGTAGGTCAGAGGACAACATTCAGGAGCCTGTTCTCTCCTTCTACCATAAGAATCCTAGGGATCAAACACAGGTTGTCAGCCTTGTTGACAGGAGCCATCTTGCCAGAGCCACAATAAATTTAATTTAATAATAATATTGAGCTGATGACTGTGCAGATGTGGGAGAAAATTGTGGAAAAAAATCACTGTGACCGTGGACAAGATGCTGACATCTGACAAACACTAAATAGTGACATCTAAACCCTTCCCTCCTGTGACTGCGACACTAAGTACCTTGGCCATGAGACAATGCGATTCCTCTTCCTCTGCCTGTTCCAGGCTGTGTGACCCCAGTCAAATCACCTGCCCTCTCTGGGCCTCAGTCTGTTTGCTGCAAAGTGGAGATAACCTTTGTGTCCACAGCTGTGGTCAGGCTGCTCACACTCTCCTCTCCCCTTCCCCATCTCCACAGCCCTGCTTTAGCTGTGTCCATCGCTCCATGTGGAGCCCCAAGCTTCTGGGGGAGGGAGGGAATGATCTAGAAGCTATTTGTTGCCCTTGGGTTTTGTTGGTATCTTGCCCAGGAGTGGAGGTATAGTCTAATACTACCCACAGGTATGAGAGATGTGGAGAAAATCACTTCGCACCTAAAAGCAAGTTGCCAGTGATTACAAACATTCTCTCTTTGCTGGGGTATTCCTGAGTCTCTGTGTAGTTCCTGGGACCAAGTGACCATTTATCTTCATTCAGTCTCAGGACAGTGCCACACTGCGTCTGAGAGGGAGTAGCAGGTGGGGGAACCTGCGCTAGGCCAGGCTGTGGCGTTTCAGTGGGTCAGCCTGACTCACCTTCCTAGAGACACCAAGTCTGAGAGAACAGCTGCAGTCAGGGTTCATGTGTTGGGTTCAGCATCCCTTATCTGGAATGTTTCAGACTATGAGCATTTAGAATTTGGATTTTTTTTTCTTTTCAGATCTGTAAATATGTTAATCTACATAACGAGAAACCTTGCGTAGGACCCAGGTCTAAACATGACTCCTTCCTATTTCAAATGTACCTTTCACCCAACCCATAATGACATAGTGGAATTTTTAACAGTGTGTCTATAGAGTTTCATGCTGTGGAATTTTCCTCTTGCTGGAGCTTCTAGAGTTCTGGCTTTTGGAATATTTTGTGTTTGGGATTTCCAGAGTAGGGGCGCTCGGCCAACATTTGCAGCTAAAACAGTTCTGACAGATGCTGTACAGTGGCTGCGTCCCCCACCCTCACCCCCATGCTGTGGGCCTTCTGCCGTTCTCCATGGGATGATACGGCACAAAGCTGAAAGTCCCGACCTACAGAACTGTAGGACTAAACCTTCGTTCTTGATAACCTTCCAGTCTCGGGCATCCGGTTACAGCAGCGCCAAACAGTTTAATGCCGTGTTTATCACTCACTTTCTTCTCTCTTTGGGTTCTCTGCCTATCTCCTTACCAATTTCCCTACCTTTTGTAAGGGAAGTGGGAGCCACATGACTTCAGAGTGACCAGCATGGCCCTGGAAGGGTGTTTTAAGATGTTTCCTCTCAAGGACCAAAGTGGGAGTCTGTGTGTAGGGCTTTGTCAGTTTCCAGTCCTAGCATGAAGGCAGCCAGCTTTCCCACAGCTGATGAAAATTTAAAAGAAGCATAAAATAATTTTTAATAACCTTGAAGCTGAAGGGGTAATAAATGTTTCAAAGCTTGGCTCGTCTGAAGCCTCTCTCTGAGGTGGATTAGCTCATTCACCGATGACAGATTTGGCAGCGGGGGAAGAGGGGTAGGGTGGAAGATTGATTAACAGACTCCGAAAGCCATGTTGGACATGAAAAATGCTCCTGACCATTTAACTCTTAGAGGCCCCACATGAGACAGGGACTGTTATCACACTCCCCTAAACCCAGACAGATCTAGGGACCCAGCCTCAAACCTGACTCATCCTCTGGGCCCAGTCATGACATAGTCCCCCCCCCCCTCCACACCCCCCCTCCCCGCCCCCAGTTCAGTCCTGAGACTCAATCCAGTCCAGGCTTAAACTCCCATGCCTGATTGTCAATTGTCTGTCTGCTCCTCTCTCAGCCTGGCCAACACAGTGAGGTCTGTGAGGCAGGGCTGTGGATTTCCTACCCCTGCCAGTTCTCCGTGAGCTAGAGGAGAGGCAAACCTGCCACACCACTAAAATACACAGGGGATTGTGATTCTGGGGACCCCAAGACTGAGCAACAGACCCCAGAGAAACCATAGGAAGACAAACTTAAAATCCAGTGATCATTCTCTTAACACAACTGCCCAGCTGGGCAAGAGTGAGCTTTCTCTTCCTGGGGGTAGACACAGAGGCCAAACTGTCACCTCTTGGAATATGGTGTGGGCACCCTCTGCCTTGGTTGACAATGGGTTAATGGGACTGGAATGATATTTACTTTTAGAGAATTTCTCTGAGCCAGCAGGTAGAGTTTTGTGCTCTAATTGCTTGCTTTGAGCAGCTCTGTCTTTCCCTCACAGCACTGAGATGTGGGGTTACTAGTCTGATGTTACCGGTGCTCAAGGAAGGTACATGTCTTCTTCGGGATTATGAAGCTTGTCCTGTGACCTCCTGTGTCCTGCACCAGTGCGCTTGTGGTCCCTTGTGCTCCCAGCTACCAGTCCCACCAGTGGAAAGCAAGCCTGTGTTGCCTTGATCCTAACCGCTGAATTGAGTTTCACCAGGTTCCTTTTAGCACATCCCTGTATTATATACTCTAATCCACTCAAATCGTTGCTCTCGCTAATGAAGGAACTGATCCTCAAAGCCAATGTAGCTTGCCTAAGGCCACAGCCACTCTGGCAGATCTAGTCTGGCACAGCCAGACAGCTATGAGACTGACCCTATCTCTGCAAGGGCAAACTTGGCCACATAGCCCGGGAGAGGAGACAATGAGAAAATGAGCGGAGCCAGAGCGATTGGAACTGTGAGGGAGAACTCAAGAGGATTATGGAGGGCCTGAGGAAGGCCTTCAGGCCAGGAGCTTGGCTACAGAAATGGGGAGATCAGCCCATGACCCAGTGGTTTGTGTGGTTGCTATGTGTGACTTGAGTGACTGACTGCCGCTCCCTAAGCTTGAGATAAGCCAAGGTTTAAAGCATAGCTTTAAGCCTAGCAGTACAAGAGGACAAACAAGTTTGGGAAACTGCTAGTGGAAGACTGACTTCCAGGCAGCTAGGGTGAGTATCTTATACCCACACCCACAGTGGCACACCCATTCCTGATAAGCAGAATAAAAAAAAAAAATTTAAAAAAAAAACCAAAAAAACAAACAAACAAAAAACCCCACAACTCCATGAACCCAGAGCGTCCTGGTCTGCTCACTGGTTCCCAGCTGGGAGCTGGGTCATTTCCAGCTGGGAGCATAACCATTTACCCTCTCAGTCCCTGTGGGGATTTGCACTCCTAATATTTGCTAAGAATGAAGTCCCAGCTCCTCAGAGAAGGATCTGAGATACCAGGGAATGAGGGGGATCCTTCTTTTCCTGTGTCACCATGGCTTTTGTCCTGTCTCTCTATCCTGCCTCATGAGCACCTTCAAGGCAGTTGATGTCCCAGCCCCCCTCCCCGACCCAGTGTTGGCTTACCCTACTTGTACTCTTCCATGGAGCCCCGTATGCCCACCTCTCTCAGATCTCATTTATACATTCTGCCTTTTTTTCCCATCTAGATGCTTCAACTATTGTGATGGTTTGTATATCCTTGGACCAGGGAGTGGCACCATCTCACGGTGTGGCCTTGTTGGAATAGGTGTGACCTGGTTGGAATGGGTGTGCCACTGTGGGTGTGGGTATAAGATACTCACCCTAGCTGCCTGGAAGTCAGTCTTCCACTAGCAGCCTTTGGATGAAGACATAGAACTCTCAGCTCTGCTTGCACCATGCCTGCCTGGATACTGCCATGCTCCCACCTTGATGATAATGGACTGAACCTCTGAATCTGTAAGCCAGCCCCAATTAATTGTTGTTTTTATAAGACTTGCCTTGGTCATGGTGTCTGTTCACAGCAGTAAAACCCTGACTTAGACAACTATAAAGCTGGAGTCCCACAACTATGGAAGTTCCAGCTTCCAACTACGAGCAGTGGCAGAAAGAGGCAGCACCTCTTGCAGCCTGAGACACCCCTTAGCTTCCAAGTACCTCCCTGCAGGTAAGGCCGGATGCTCGGCTTCTCCGTGGGAAAGAACTTCAAGGCATACCAATAGGAAGCAGAGCTGGAGTTTATTGTCTTATTTTAATTGAACACAGATCTTAAGGGAGATGCTCAGGAAGTAAGAGACAGACCCACCTGTGGATGTGAGCTTCCCAAGGGAGAGTCACATTGAGGTATCAGGGTGATGATTGTAAATAGGATTTGGGATGCTCTTGAAACTTGATTGTTAATGGGTTTCTGAGGGACACCTCCCTCCTCTGTCTATGATCTTCTCTTCAATGATTGAGTGTAGGATGGCTCCGGAAGTGCCTTAGACAGGATTACAACCAGATAAAGTAAAGCCAGGAGCCACTAATGTTGTACAAGGGAGTCAGAACATGTCCTGTGATGCAGGATCCTGATCGTCAAGAGGTTTCAGTCACACTCTGGGATGGGAGTTCTCATTGCTTCTCCTGTCCCTATAACTTTTCTACTATCTTTACCTCGTGGCCACCTTCCAGGCAGTTGATGCCCCAGTCCCCTTTGACCTCTGAGGTCACTCACCCCACCTGTGGTATTTGGGGGAACACCACAAGCTCATCTCCACAGTAGGCGCTTCCAAATCCATAGCCCTCACTGCTCCGGGTAGTCTGTAAGTCTCTTGAGCCTGGAGGAGGGAGCAATTCAGTCATGGTCACGCAGCTAGAGACAGGGGCAGTCCTCAAGCCCGAGTCCTTGATGTCACACCGTGCCTGAGCCATGTGTGCCTGTGTGTCTGCAGGTCCTGGTTTCCAACCGTCCTGGCACCTGTCACAGTTTAACAGGTTACCATGGTATCGCTCCCCAGCACCGGGGCAGCAGGGACCACCATCTGTTTACACTGCTGTCAGAGGAATTGATGTCATGCGAAACTGTCAGCTCAGCGGGAGGGAGGAGGAAGAGTGGGCGGCTAGAGAGGCTTCCAAGCCATCTAAACTCATCTCCATCAAGAGCCTCTGCTCCCTGAGAAAAACCGGAGAAGGGGGGGAACCAAGAGGGCACTTCCCAAGGGGGAGAAGGGAGTGGCTATTGTATTATTCACAATTCACAAATTCTGCTCCCATAGCCCCAGGGTGGCCATCACTAGCCTGCTGCTCTCTACAGATGTTCTAATGCATAAAACTGGAAGACAGGAAGAGCATTTGCAAGGGCAGAGGAGGTTGGGTCTACTAGGAATAGCTCCCCAGTCCTCAGGTAGCAAGGCTGGAAGCTTGCTCTAGGCCAAGAGGGACTCACAGACTAGCCCCAGGGCAGCTGGGTCCAGGCAACTTAGTGTTGGCCACACTTGTAGATAATGGGAGAGAGAGGCCACCAAGAAGACAGGCCACGAGCCATGATGTTGGGTTCCACAGTTCAGCCCTGAGCAATGCTTCAATAAGGAGAGAGCAGCTGCTCGGGACACTGTTTCTAAGGGACATTTGACTGTTCTAGAAGTATCACCAGAAGGATGGTGAGATATGTCACTTTCTTGCTCAGCATCCATCCACCTCCTCCTCAGTCATAGCCCCTATTCTTCTGTGGGAAACCAGACTCTGCTGGTCACATCCACTGGGGATTAACCAGACTGATAATCCAGGTCTAACCCAACTGATACAGCTCAATCTCTGTCCATGATAGCTGGCTCAGGCAGTTATGTTATCTGAAACAAAACAATAAAAAAAAAATCAGGAATCAGGAATCGGACCTTCTCCTCTGATGGACAGCTAACAGGACAACCTATAGGCTAGGAGCGTGCAGCCATCCTGGCAGAGCTAGCCTGAGGAGGCAGCCAGCAACATCATGAAAGCAAGGTCAGAAAGCAGAGAACAGCAGGTTTTTCTCTCTGGACCCAGTCCATTCCAAAGTATAGCCTTATCCTGAAGCAATGCAGCTGGGTTTGGGGCAGTTCTTCCTGGGATGGTCTTGGTAGACTGACACCGCTCATTTCAGGGGCAGAGCCCCGTGGAGTTGGGAAGAACTAGGAAAAATCTGGGTGGGGCCAAATTGAGAGCCCCAATAGCAAGTTCATGAGCGAGAGTGGATGCTGCCTTCAAAGAGAGAGGGGAAGAAGCAGAGGAGGGGTTCCTTAAACAAGAAGAGTCCAGAAGTGAGTTGCTAGAGGAGACAGGCTCAGGCTGCCTCTAGAATCTCACCCTTCACCCTCATTTAGGCAGCACCAGCTTCTCTTCTACAAACAAGTTCATCAGGTATTTAGAAAATGTTGTTCAGAAGGGACTCCGACCTGCCTAAGTGACCCTCTGGTCCACAGCCAGCCCAAATATTTTGAGAAAATCCTTTGCTTTCCTTGGGCCTGAAGTGTCTCATCTATCAAGTGGGGATACTTTCTTGCTTTGTGCTGGAGATGAAGAAGCAAGCAGGCAAGACAGGCACAACCTCTGGGGCAGGAGTTGCTTAACAACCCACAGTTCTTGCTGAGATGCCAGACATCTGTCGAATAAGTAAAGATTTCAGGTAGAAAGCGCTTCCTTCACAAGCATGTCTGCCACTGGTTTCTAAAGCTATGGATTGTCAGCCGTACAGATCAGACCGTCTGCCATCTGGGATTTGCTTCAACATGATATAGAAGAGTGGGGGAGGGGGACACAGAGTCTGAGGAAGCTGCAGCAAGAGGTCAGGAAGGTTCACTGCTGTCCTTTCTAATAGGGCATCATTTGTAATTTTTAAAATAAAATATCAAAAAACAAATAAAGGCTCTGCCCCAATCCCAGGGTGGGCTACTCCAGTGCATTTCAGGTGTAACAAACACCAGTGCCTAATTGGGCAAAGGAAAACAAAAAGAAGAGACCTGAATAACCATGAAGAAGACCTCTCTGAGTCTATACCTCCTGCAGTCTCTCTCTTCCTCTCTCTCTCTCTCTCTCTCTCTATCAAGATTCCTAACTTGTTCTTTCTGATTTCCAGGGAGCCGAAGGCAAAGCAGGAACCAGCAACCACTTGAGTTTTCACTGAAGCAAATGAAGAACACTATAGAACTTAGCAAGAGACGAGTGTAGAGATTTCCCCACAGTTGGAAGGGACCCCACCATAACAAAGTTTCTCTGGTCCCAAGAACAGCACAGAGGCACCAGCCTTGCAGTATCCCAGAGCTATTGGCTTGAGACAGGAAACATCACTATGGCAACCAATGGGTACCACCGTCCAGAGACAAGGTCACTCTTGGGGGAGGATTTAGTAAGGGCTAAGAATGCAAAAGCCCATGCCTTAAACCAGGGGTGAGATGTTCCCACAAGGACTGTCACTGGCCTTCTGATCTGACAGGTGTGATGAGTTTTAAATTGATGTAGAGAAAGTAAGAACTGTCAGCCAGTGACCCTGTGGCAGGGCAACATGGTAATGCTGGTAACCATGGTGTCCAAAGAGGAGGATTCCGGCCTGGAGAATGAGACCCTGGATACATCTTTTGTATCCTCAAGACACAGCTGCTTCATCTATAAAGTAAGAAAATAACAGGACCTGCTGGAAAGATGCCAGCAACAGGGTGCCCTGCCTAGTAAGAGGCACAGGGCAATCCTCCTCCTCCTCCTCCTCCTCCTCCTCCTCCTCCTCCTCCTCCTCCACACAGGGCAATCCTGGCTTTGACTTGTTCCTCCTCTGTTCTGCCCGAGTCTAGGAAGAAGCCATGTAAATGGAACTGTAATTAATATGCAGTCAGCAAAGGCTAATTAAGAATTTATTTTTGCTCCTTGGCTAATGACAGTTTGAAGTCTGTTCTCTCGTTTTTTTTTTTTCTTGGTTGGCTACACAGAGTCCCCAACGTCCTCCTCAGAGAGTCGGGAGGCCCTCGTCAGATCAGCCAACAGGAATTAGTCATCACGAGAGCCAACTGCACATCTCCAGGTCATTTGTGTCCACCTGCAGGGAAGACAAACTCACACAGGCAGAGCTCTCTGTTTCCTCCCACTTTGCTCCTTGGCTGGTCTACTCTACCTTGAGCACCAAAGCACCATCTTCCAGAGCTACACTGGATCACCTCCCCTGCGCACACCTCCCCATCCCACACTGAGCCAAGGCTGCAGGCTGCTTCCTACTCTTACCATCTGCCCCTTCGAGCCGCATCCACACCTTCTCCCAGTTTCAAGCTGCCATGTTCTCCTAGCCAGGGCCTCCACACCAATCGCCTTGATCCATCCTCCCTACACAGGATAGGGGATGGGGGTCCAAATATAAAGCAGAACACTTAAAATATTCATCAAAACCCTCTACTGGCTCCACGTGGGGCTAAGAATAGCGCCCCGCTCCGCCACCAGTGGCTAATCCATCCCTTCCTCCTCTCATCTCGTTAAACACTGCTCGGAGAGTGTCACAGCTTCTGGATCTTCTGTTTCTCTGCGAGGCTTTTTCTCACTATTAAGTTCTTTAAAATCTTCCCACAGCTGCCCCCGTCTTCCTCAGGTGCCAGCTCTGGTGTCTCTTTTCTCGGGAGACCCGCGCTCCCTGACTGTACCCTCTTGAAGCAAGCTTCTCTGTCCCACGGCTCTTTGTTGTATAAATGTGCCAAAGATAGCCCTGTGTATTGGTCCCAAGGTTATTTCTGCACAGTAGGCTGAGACTAGTTAAAAGCCCACAGCGGGGGTGGGGTGGGGGGAAATCAAATTGCTATACATTTAGTTTTAAGAATAGTTCAATAAAGCAACGTTTTTTACTTACTCCTGATCTAAAGATTTGCATATTCCATAAAACTATACCTTCCTCTGCTGGGTGTTAATAAAAATAGCTTATGATTATAAGTCTCCAGGTTCTATTGCCTTTAGGGAAAACTGTCACAGAGTCCCTGATGTCATTCCGAGCAACATCACCTGGATATGTCAACAAAGTCTCCTGCCTCTCATCTAAGGTTCTCTCGTCCTCCATCACTTTCACGGGGTGGCTCCTTGAACACTTTAGCCAACACCTAGGTGCATCTACCCCACCCCACCCCACCCCATGCCCTTTAGCAGCACCTTTCTCTTCATAATACCATTACTTTCTTTTTAAAAAAGATTTATTTATTATTATATGCAAGTACACTGTAGCTGTCTTCAGACACACCAGAGGAGGGTGTCAGATCTCATTATGGATGGTTGTGAGCCGCCATGTGGCTGCTGGGATTTGAACTCAGGACCTTCAGAAGAGCAGTCAGTGTTTTTAACCACTGAGCCATCTCACCAGCCCCAACTCTTACTTTCTAAGACTGTTCGGTTAATGTATTTGCTTGTTCTTTGTCTCTCTCCCTCACTGAAATATAAAGTCCATATAAGCAGCCAAGAAGTCTACGGAAAATGCATTTGCATGATGTCTAGTTACTTTCCCATTGTTGTGCAGAAACGCCATGATAAAGACAACTTATAGATGAGTTTATTTGAGTTTGCTGCTCCACAGGGAGACTCCACCATGGTGGCAGACACAGAGGCCTTTGAGAGACACTTCATCATAGTGGCAGACACAGGGTCCTCTGAGGGACACACTCCACCATGGTGGCAGATACAGGGACCTATGATGAAGCCTTTGCACTTCTTCGTCTCTACCCCAGAGACTCATCTCCAATCCTTCCATGGAAAAATGTTGAAAATGTTCTGGGTATTTACATCCTTAGCCCTACCACTCAGGAGGCAGAGCCAGGTGCATTTCTGTGAGTTCAAAGCCAGTCTGGTCTATAATGAGTTCCACGACAGCCAGGGCTAAGTAGAATGACCTGGTCTCAAAAGGGGGGAAAAAGAGGGGGGGTGTTTAAAAAACATAAAATAAGGATTTGAACCACCAGAAGACAGAATAGACATGGTTTTCTCTATTCTTCAGACAGGAGCAACTGAGAACCCTGGGGGTTATGCACACAACAAACAACAAAGGGCTGGAAGGTAGAAGAAAGAAGGCAGACCAAGTAGTGGCTTTACAACACAAGGTGCACACAGTGTCAATGTTTGTGAGTTTGTTTTTTTACCTGTCACACATTAAGCTAAAGAAGACAGCATCTGAGAAACACCTGTGCATGCCAACCAACATGATAAAGTCCGACAAGTCCTTATTTTGGACCAGGTAAGCCTCTCGCTTCACTGGTGACAGAATATCTGGATGAATTTGAATTTATTTGGGCTCATGTGTCAGTGTATGGTCAGCTGGCTCCTCTTTCTGGAGCCAGCTCAATGTCTCAATGTGGGTTTTACTGCTGTGAAGAGACACCATGACCAAGGCAACTCTTCTAAGGCCAGCATTTAATTGGGGCTGGCTTATAGGTTCAGAGGTTCAGTCCATTATCATCAAGGCTGGAACATGGCAGCATCCAGTAAGGCATGGTGCAGGAGGATACTGGCTTCCAGGTAGCTAGGATGAGGGTCTTAAAGCCTACGCCACAGTGACACCCCTACTCCAACAAGGACACTCCTACTCCAACAAAGCCACACCTACTCCAACAAGGTCACACCTTCTAATAATGCCACTCCCTGGGCCGGTGTATACAAACCATCAAACTGGGTCATGGTGAGCAGAGCATCATGACAGAAGGACATAAAGAACAACTCTGCTCACTGTGTGGCAGCTGGAGAGTAGAGAGGCAGGCTGACCAAAAGGGACCCAGGGAAAGGGAGCCTTGCAAAGGCATGGTAACCCCCCCCCAAGTCTCCAGTAACACTATTAAACCGTAAGAATATCAATAGATAAGACCATTTAAGAAGGCAGCTCCTTCATATTCTAATCACATCCAAAAGCCTTTAGAGGAACGTTTCACATACAAAGAACCAGGAGATGTGCAGCCCAGAAAGACAGAAAGCCATTTGTCAACAACTGATAAACTGATGGAAAGGCTGTAGACCCACCCCTTGCCGCCGAGCTATGGCCAAGCTGGGAGACTTGACCTCCATCCTACTTTGCTATAAGCTTCCCACACCCCAGACATAGATACTATCAACAACAGGCAGGTAGCGTGCAGTAGTAAGCCTCTCTCACCTGAGGCATCAGGGAAGTCCACCTGAGGAAAGATTTTCCCCTCCAACCAGGAGATATAAATGGCAATGTGTGGAACTGGATAAAAATGGTTCCAGTTCCCTGAAAAATATAACTACTCTCATCTTCCCAGATAAGAAGTAGATCACTTGGGCA
Source organism: Mus caroli (assembly GCF_978045245.1). Taxonomy (NCBI): domain Eukaryota; kingdom Metazoa; phylum Chordata; class Mammalia; order Rodentia; family Muridae; genus Mus; species Mus caroli. The sequence continues at coordinate 66,077,508 of NW_028227270.1, read as the reverse complement.
GCCCCATGAAGGACATTCAATTCATAATTTTAAACCTTCCAAAAAAAAAATCTTCAGACCCAGATGGCCTCCCTGAAGAATTCTACCAAATGTTTAAAGTAACACCCGTTCTGTAAATCTCTTCCCAAGGGACAGTAAAAGGAACAACATGTCTAAGTGCCTTTCATGAAGTTAGTACCGACACAACGATGCTAACACCAGAGATAAACACAGAATCCAAGAAGGAGAAAACCACAGGCCACAGACCAGTATCCTTCATGAATATAGACACAATTTCCCTCACAAAATGTTAGCAGACAGAATTTGTGCTATTTTACCATGAACTGTAGTAGGTTGGCCTAATGCTACTTGTATTTGAATGCTAATATTGGGTCCCCAAGACTGGTTGCCCCATGCATAAGATGCTGAGTGACCCTGCACCCAAGTTATTTCTGATTGGTAATTAGAGATGCCAATAGCCAATAGCTGGGCAAAAAAGACATAGGTGGGGTTTAGGTTTCCCAGGCTTGAAAGGTGAACCCGGAGGAGAAGAAGGTGCAGGAAGAGGAAGGAGAAGCCACCAGGGGTTAGGAGTCAAGAGAGGGTGGCCCTGAGGGCTGGCAATTGGAGATAAGAGCAGCCCAGATGAACATAGTAATAACTCAGTGTTATCGGTAGGAAAGTAGATTCTAATAACACGAAGAGTGATCGCTGCCCAGAGATTGTGCTGTTTAAGACTTTTTGTAAATAAAAAGGTTGTATTGTATGTATCTTTCATCTGGGAACTTAAATAGTCTAAGGCAGGGTAGAAACCTCAGGACAGGATTAAATAATTTCTACAACAATGAACTGCAATCAATGTTGACAGACCAACCAATGCAAACCTCCATATTGATGAACCAATAATAATAATAATAATAATAATAATAATAATACAGTATGTAATTGATGTCAAAAATTCAACAATCCACTCGTGATCAAAACTTGGAGGGAAAAATAGGACTAGGGAGGACTTCTTTCACTTGATCAAAATGTCTACATAAAATCTACAACCAACACTATAGTTAATGTGAATGGTCACGGGATGTTTTCTCCATAAAACCAGGAATGCCAAGCACGTCTAATCTTTGTGCTCTTATTCCTTACAGGTACTAGAAGTTGTAGCCAGTGTCCTTGTGGAAGAGGAGAGGAGAGGAGAGGGGAGGAGAGAGGAGGGGAGGGGAGGGGAGGGGAGGAGAAGGGAGAAGAGAAGAGAAGAGAAGAGAAGAGAAGAGAAGAGAAGAGAAGAGAAGAGAAGAGAAGAGAAGAGAAGAGAAGAGAAGAGAAGAGAAGAGAAGAGAAGAGAAAATATTTTTAAAGGTAAAAAAATTGGGCTTGGAGAGATGGCTTAGGGATTAAGAGCACAAGATGGTCTTCCAGAGGACCCAGGTTCAATTCCCAGCACCTACAAGGCAGCTCTCAACCATCTCAACTCCAGTTCCAAGTGATCCAATGCCCTCTACAGGCACCAGACATAAATATGGTACACAGACATACACACAGGCAAAGACTCATATACGTAAAATAACAAAATGATTTAAAAAAAAAACAAAACTAAATGCAACAAAGGAGTTAAAAGCATGCAGAGGCAGCTCAGTGAGGACAGAAATCCAGATCTCCAGACACCTTGTAATAGTCAGGTCTGAGTGGCCTGCCTCTATCCCAGCACTCAGGGGTGAAACAGGATAGCATAGAGCAAACTGGCTAGCCAACAGAGCCAAACTGAGCCCCAGGTTCCGCAAGAGACCCTAGGCACACACACACAAACATGCATGCATACATGCACATTCACACTCACATGCACACTCACACACACAAAGGCACACTCACTTTCACACACATGCACACACACATGCCCATGCACACACAGACATACTCACACACAAGCACACTCACTCAAACACACACATACACTCACAAACATGCATATGCACAGGCACACTCATGCACATGCATGCACATATGCACATGTATACTCAAACATTCACACTCACACACATACACATATACAAACATGTGTACCCACACACATATGAACATAAATACATGTGTGCACAGACACAGCTTTCACATCATAAATTCATTCATATGCCCCCCCAGAAGCATGCAGAGCATACAGGAATAAATGAAAGCATCAGTATTTTCAGATGTTATAATTACATATGCATAGCAATCTAAGGAATATAAAAATAAAACCAAAGCCTGGAACTGTGAGCAAATTTGGCTAGACTGAGGAGTAAGACAAGTGTGCAAAAATCAAGTGTGCAAAAATCAGGCGTGCTTCTGGTTGCTAGTGTTGAGACACCATCAGCTCCAATTCAACACCACCTGCAATCACTCTGAGAAGCGAGCGTTACCTACCAAACTGGACACGTGCAGGACTGATGTGCCTCAAGTGCACAGTGCTGGGGAAGAGATTAAAACCCTAAATCAAGTCATGTAAAGTCAGCCACACTTATCGAGCAGAAGTCTTGACGGAGCAAAACACCAATTCCCCCCAAGACCCAAGAAATGTTTCTATAGCTATAGAAAAGACTGTTCTAAAATTCATGTAGGAGAATCAAAGTAACTAGAAGAGCTGATGTAATTTTAAAAATCAAGAATGGTGTGAGAGGACCCGGTTTGCTTGACTTTAAAATTTAGGCCATCCTCACCGTATCAGCGCTCACTGAGATTTACGGACTTTGCATCGGATGAGATTGATTGTATAATGTTTATTTTACTTGCAATTTTCCATAATAAAGTTTATAAAATTAAAAAATTAATATTTCAAGACTAAACAGTTGCAGGAATCCAGGCTATGACGCTGGTGCGTGGATAGATGCACAGATTAATGGAACAGAGATGAGAATCCAGAAGGAAACTCATATAAAAACACCCAAGAGATTTCTGACAGAGGTGCAGAAGCCGTTGAGCAGACCCAGACTACGGTTGCTGAAGCGCCTGGATGTTCGCTGCCAAAAAAAAAAAAAAAAAAAAAAAAAAAAAAAAAAAAAAAAAAAAAATCCCTTCAAACTAAAGCTCACATCTTATACAAAATTTAAAATGGATCATAGACTTACATAGAAAATGTTAAGCTATAAAACCTTTTGTAAAAATAGGAGATCTTCAGGGTCCAGAGCTAGGCAAAGCATCTCTAGGCTCAACATCAGAACTCTAATTTGCAAAAGAAAAAATTGAAAATGGATCTCATTAAAATTTTAAAGTTTCTCCTCTGTGAACAATACTGTTGCGAGGATTAAAAGGTGAGCGGCTGACAGAGAGAAGGCCCCGGGAAATGCTTAACAACAAAGGGCTGGTGTAGTAGGCTCAAGCAGCGATTCTAGACCTGAGCTTAATTATTAAATTATATCAAATAGTAAGCGATAGGAAGAGCATTTCAAATTCATCATATCAAGCCTGGCCTAATAGCACCTTCCTGTAATCCCAGCTACTCAGGAGACTGAGGCAGGAGGATGACAAGTTCAAGGCCACCCTGAGCTACAAAGTGAGTCTGAAGTGAGTCTCTGTCTCAAAACATAAAAAGGAAATAAAAGGTTCTGGGGACCTAGTTCCCCGTGTGGGGAGCCCAGAGTTCAAATCCTAGAATCCCCAAAACTACAAATGATATCATTCCACTTATATTACATTATGGTCTTGCTAATTTTATGTCAGCCTGATGTGTTAGTCATGATTTCTCCATCAGAGTGGCTGTGGGCAAGCCTGTGCTACAACTTCCTGATTGGTGACAGATAAGGAAGGGCCCAGTCCATGATGGGTGGAATTATATAAGAAAGCAGGCTGAACCCTACAGGAAAACCAACAGTGCCAACTAACCCCGACCCCTGGGAGCTCCCAGAGACTGAGTTACCAACCAAAGAATATACATGGGTTGGTCCAAGGCTCTCAGCACATAAGTAGCAGAGGACTGCCATATCTGGCCTCCGTGGGAAAGGTTGTGCCTAATCCTGCAGAAACTTGATGCATAGGGTGGGGAACATGTGAGGGGGCTGCCCCCTCAGAAGGGAAGGAGAAGGGGGGATGGGGGAGCAGCATTTGGGATGCAAATAAATAAATAAATAGTAAAGCAGAAACAAACAAACAAACAAACAAACCAAGCAGGAAACAAAGAAGGAAGGAAGACAGACAGACAGACAGACAGACAGACAGACTTATCAAGCCCCATGGGGAGCAAGCCAGTCTGCAGGGTTCCTCCATGGTCTCTGCTTCAGTCCCTGCCCTGACTCCCCTCAGTGATGGGGCATGACCTGAGAGTTGTAGGAGGAAATAAGCCCTTTCCTTCCCAAGTTGCCTTAGACTATGGTGTTTGTCACTGTTGTAAAAATCCTAACTAAGATGTGCTGCTTTCTACAAAAGGTGAAACTATAAACTCTGAACGAAGGACAGAAGGCAGCTCTGCGTTGCTGGGCATGGGATTGACTAGAAAGAGGAAGGAGGGAATTTGAGAGGAAGCGGTAGAAACACTTTATATATTGTTTGGGGGCTATAGTTACATGGTTGTGTGCATTTATCAAAATTAATAGCACTAGGTCCCTAAAATACACCCAATCATGTATAAACTTTACACAAATACACAACATTCCAAACTCTTAAGGACTTAGCAGCAAAATGATAAAACAGCCCAACTAGAAAATAAGCAAAAGCTATGAAGAGCTGCTTCAGCGAAGAAGGAACAGGACGGTGAGCAAGCAAGCACAAGAAACTAGTAGGCAGCACTGGCTGTCAGGAAGTGCGTGTTGCTACACAACACTGGGGTAGCTACAAAGGCTCTGAACTCTGATGAGGACTCAGAGAGACTTACCATCCCTCCGTTGCTGGTAAGGGTGTGAAAAAGGAGCTGCTGTTGTTCCCAGTTTAGTGGGTTCTTAAAAGAACAAAATATACACCTCCCACACAGCCGACCATCAACCCCGCTCCTGGAACTTCCTGTGGAGGAGTCAAACCTACGTCTACACTGATAACCCATGCAGGGATCTTCCAGATGCTCACAGACACCGCTGACAAACCAGCCCTGGCAATGGCTGAGGAAAATATCACCAAGGTAAGGCTGCAGGATGACTCTCCAGAGAGTTCTCCTGAGTGGAAAAGCCAATGGGAAAGATGGCACATTGGGTGACTCTATCTGCAGGGTTCTTAGAATGACAAAGCTCTACTGAGGTTTGGGGGTGAGAACAGATTAGTGACCTCCAAAGGTGTGTGGAGAGTGGAGTCCCTGAAAGACCCTGAGAGACAAGTGGGCTGTGACTTGATGTAGTCATGTTAACATCCTGATTTGTATATTTTCCTACAACTTTGCAAGACACTGGCTAAGGAGACATAAGACTTCTCTGTGTTGCACATCTACCTCGAAGTAAAAGATTTAATTAAAGAATAATAATATTTGGAGTTAGAGAGACAACTCTGTAGCTAAGAGTGCTCATTACTTCTGCAATGGACCTGAGTTCAGTTTCCAGCATTCAAGCCAGGAAGCTCACTACCACCTGTAGTTCTGTTACAGGGAACCCTGCACCCTCTACTGGCCTCCAGGAGGACCTGCACTTACATGCACATACTCAGCATAGACACACACCTACATACACAAATTAAAAATAATAAAAAATGAATTGTTTTAAAAATAATAATACTGTAATTGTCAGCAGCATTCCTTGTATTCAAGGGAGAAAAATTTGGAAACCACCTAGCAAATCATCAGTAGAGAAATGGTAAACGACGACAGAACATTGAACAGAGTAAGTATCTAAAGTAATCTCTCTCTCTCTCTCTCTCTCTCTGTGTGTGTGTGTGTGTGTGTGTGTGTGTGTGTGTGTATTGGGGGGGATAAACCTAAGTTTTAATTTCTTAGTGGCAAATGTCCAGGAGTGTACTTGTTACATTGAATGATGATAGATAGATAGATAGATAGATAGATAGATAGATAGATAGATGACATACACATGAAATATGATAGATAAATGACATATAGATGATAGATAGACAGATGGATAGACAGAACAGATATATAGACAGATAATAGATAGATGATAGATACATAGATATAGATAGATGACATACAGATGATGATAGATAAATGACATATAGATGATAGATAGATAAACAGAACACTTCATACAACATGGTATATAAGAAAACAAGTACACGCAAGCGCATGCGCACACACATATGCACGCACCCAGTGTGGTTCCTGTGTAAAGTACATATGCCTTGAATTCTTGGTAATTGATTGCCTCCTAAGGGGTCAATTACTGATCACTGGGAACCTAAAAGACTCTTGCCATTCTTGTGTCTAACGCAGATCTAAGCAGAGTTTATCCTCAGTATTAAAACGCTCCGTGGAGGGAGGGAGGAAAGACTGAGGGACGTGTAAAAGGCATCTGGAGAACAAGAGCTCAGAGAAAGGCTTGCTTCCCGGGCCTGCATCAGTGCCCGTGTCCCCAGCACTGCTGGCATTTGAAGGTTGCTGTTTTGTATGACCCAGGCCATTGAGTTTGCTTTAACAGCTTCTGCTCACTAGATACCAGGAGCACCACATGGAGACGGGGAACACATGTGGTGCACATACATACATGTAGGCAAAACATTCATATGCATAAAATGAAATAGCTAAACAAAAGAGGCTGCAATGGTGTGATGGTTTGTATATGCTTACCCCAGGGAGTGGCACTATTAGGAGGTATGGCCACGATGGAGTAGATGTGGCCTTGTTAGAGGAAGTGTGTCACTTTGGGCATTGGCTTTGAAACCCTCCTCCTAGCTGCCTAGAAGATAGCAGTCTTCTGTTTGCCTTCAGAACAAGATGTAGAGCTCTCAGGTCCTCCAGCGCCATGCATGCCTGGACACTGCTATGCTCCCACCGTGATGATAATGGACTGAACCTCATGTAAGCCAGCCCCACTTAAATGTTGCCCCTTATAAGAGTTGCGTTGGTCATGGTGTCCCTTCACAGCAATGGAAACCCTAAGACAAATGGTGTGTGCCTTTAATCTTAGCACTTAAATGGAAGAGACAGAGACAGGGAGACCCATGTGAGTTCAGGCCAGCCTGGTCTCCATAGAAGAGTACCAGTTGGAGCTTCATAGTGAGACCCTGTCAAGAAAGAAAAAAAGAACAGAAGGAAGAAGGGAAGGAGAGAGGGAGGGAGGGAGGGAGGGAGGAAGGAAGGAAGGAAGGAAGGAAGGAAGGAAGGAAGGAAGGAAGGAAGGAAGGAAGGAAAAAGGAAGACAGACAGACAGGCAGACATCCCACAGGCTGCCTCTGATAGGACCTAAGTATCATGGTCTCATAATGGCTCCCTGAACACATAATTAAGTAAAGAACACTTGATGGCCAGACATATGGATGGACAAAATGGCAGCTAGACACAGGCCTGGATGGGCAAATGGGTGGCAGATACCCAGACCTTTCACAGACAGCAGTCACAGCTAGGATCCCTTGGGTCGTCACCACTCATCAGGTACTATGTGGGATCCTGTGTGCTCTGTAAACAAAAGAAGACCTTCCCTTCTACCCGCTCACACCCAGGGCCGTAACACCCCACCCTGTGGTCTTACTCTCCAACGTTTCAGTTGCCTAGGATCAACTGTAGTCTTTAATAGGAAATGGAAAATTCCAGAAATACATCGTCTGTGAATTTTGATTTGTGCACCATTCTGACTTCCACAGTTCCTTGATCTTCCCAGGCTGTGAGTCATGCTATGGCCAGACTGGATGTGCTACCAGCTGTGCGGTCACAGTAGGGCTGTCAGATCCACCCCCGCAGTAACTCCGAGTTTGTGTTCAAGTAATTCCCCATTTTGCTTATTTATAGCCCAAAGCACAAGAGCAATGATGTTAGTAACTCGGATGTGCCCAGGGGAAGCCAAGAAGTGTTTGAAGTGAAAATGTGTATCATAGATGCATACTGTATGTATAGGAATCTTCCAGTTAGCTTCAGCTCTCAACTTAACAAGCCCAGGGGTATCTGAGGCAACCCCAATTGGGGGATGGCCTCCATCAGATTGGCCTCTGGGCGTGTCTGAGGGCATTTTCTTATTCTTGATGATTGATTGATATGGGAGGGCCCAGCCTACTGTGGGCAGTGCCACCTGGGCAGGTGCTCCTGGGTTGTGTAGCAAAGCTGTCTGAGCAAGAGGTAGGTGAGCAAGCCAATAAGCAGCATTTCTTTGTAGTCTCTGCTTCAAGACCCTCTCATGAGCTCCTGCCTCGGCTTCCCTGGATGACTAAGCTGTAAGCTAAATAAATCCTTTCTTCCCCAAAGTTGCCTTTGGTCAGGGTGTTCACGACAGCAACAGGAAAGCAGCTAGGACAAGGAGACACACCAGTGTGTGTGGTTCAGAACTGTCCTGAGCTTTCTGGCATCCACAGGGTATTGGAACGTGTTCCCTGGTCACCTGATAGAGAGGACACCTCACCATATGCACCAAGACACAGAGCATGCTGTCTCTGGTCACTGGGATGCTGACTAATGGGCAGCTCTCCAGCCAACACTAGCTGGGTCCTCTGATTTAATCCATCCCGGCATGATCTGCCTGGATTTTATCTGAAAGGTCTCCTGACAGCGGAGATGCACATCGAAGTCACAGTTTGCCACCTGTGCTTCTGACTTACAGGGGTGTGAACCAGGGTTCCCATTCCCCCTCCTTTGAATCCAGTTGTCTGCCTTTGGATCCATGCCCCTTCCATGACTTAGGGGCAACAACCCATCTGTTTTAAAAGAAGTGATCAAGGTTGCAGATACAGAGAGGCACGGAAAATCTGCATGGGTTATTTTATGCAAGAAAAATGGGAGGGGGGCTTCTAGGCCCCCTTCAGACTCATCACCTTCCCATACTGCCACTTATTCCGGAAGGAACGGGTGGCTCCCTGGAGCTTGTCCTTTGAGACATTTACGGAAGCTTCCTCACATGGGCGCAGCTGATAAAAATCACTGGCCGTTGGTGACCAATCCTCTGTGCTCCTGCCCCCTCTGGAGATCAGGCAGCTTTACCGCTGCGGTCTCCCTGGCAACTGGTTCCCACCTGGATTCTCTCCAGGAGCCCCCTAAGTATGCCTCAGGAGAACAAAAGGTATTTCCATCACTTTCGGAAATTGGGGAGGTCTTAGGCACTCTTGTGTCAGAACCAGGGCCAAAGACTGAATATTAGAAGGCACAGTTCTCCTAGCACCCCACCTGCAGTGGCCTCGGGAGCATTGTCAGGAGTGGAGGGAATCAGAGACCAATGTCTCAGTTTCACCGTATCTCACAATAGCATAATTATCCAATGCCCAGAACAGAATTGGAAGGAAGCCACAGGTCATTTGCTCAAGGTCACAGATGTGGCAAGGTACAGACACAAATGTGCACAAGTTCAATCTCCTGGGCTTGCAGTCCTGATGGCATGGGAGGACTCCAGGACCCCAGTGTCTATGACAGGGACTCACTTGGGCCCTCTCTTGACTCCCAACAGCCCTCACTCCCAGCCCCTTCCTGGATCCCATTCTTTTCAGTCCCTGCCTGGCTCCCACACACTGTGTCCTGCACTCCATTCGGGTTTCTGAGGCTGTCTGGGCTGTGTGAGAGGCTCAGGGCAGCAGGGAGTCCACCCACGCCTGGCTGAGAACCCTGTTTACCTCTCCAGCCTGCAGGAGCTTTGTAAATCTGAAGATTTCTGTTCAAAGGAAAGCTGCTAGCTTGTGAGGAACTGCCTCAGGCAACGGCTCTCCTTAGCTTGCCCCTGCTGGCTTAGGGGACAAGGAGCAAGGCCATCTCACTCCACTGGACACCATTTCTTAAACCTCAGAAGTGGCTGGTATCTTAGGGCTTCCCTGCCACAAGACAGAGCTGAGCCAATGAATGATCGCTGAAGAACACACACCTTACCAAGACCCTCCCCACTCCCCACCTTCGACCTCAACCTTTCCAGACCTTTCGCACTGTCTGGTTTGGCCTTGGCTGTGAGGACTAATGGCCAGAGTTTCCTCCTGTTTGGCTACCAGAAAACTAAAGCGTGCAAGCTTACTGGGCGGGCGAGAAGCCACGCCCCCAACGCCAGGCAAGCAAAGCTGGGTCCCACTACAAGGTGCGAGGTTTGGGGCCCGCCCAGCTCAGCCTGGCAGCTTCCCCGCGGAAGCAGCAGACGTCATTTATTTCCTTCATTATTTATGCACAACACGTTGGAACAGGGCCCTTGGTGATTAAAGCGCCTCGGGACAGAAATGCCGGCTGAAACATTAGCGACAATAGAGAGGGAAACAAAACAACAACACCAACTGGGACAGCTCAAGACAGAAGTTGAGGAGTACAGCTAAGGACAGCAACCTCACCACTTCACACTCAGGAGATGACCCTTTGCCAGGGGCCCTACCATCTTCTAGATCCCAGCCACCCCAAGAGCAGGCTGGCCATCATTATCATTATTAACCAGGACCATCATCCCTGAGTCACATCCCACCTCTGTCAATTCTGGCTGTGTGACCTAAGATAAGTAATTAGCCTCTCTGAGCCACAGTGTACTGGGCTCCTTCTGCTTGGGGAGTATATGGAATGCATATGAAATTATGAACTGAAGGCCTGGTATATTACAAACTTCTGTTCTTTGCATGTTAAAATGCCATTCACATACAGTTGTGGGTGGGAGCTCAAGCAGGATCAGGCTCTAACAAAGTCTTATGGGAAGTGAAGCCAGGCTTCAGCTCTGACTCTGCTTAGAAAGACATGTCTCTGATGCACTTTTTTTGATGGGTCAACAGTATACACACGTGTATACACACACACACACACACACACACACACACACACATGTATCAATCCCTTCATTCTGTCATAGAGGGAAGCTCCCTAAGACTCAGAAAGTTCTAAGAAAGGCTAGTAAAGACCCCAGAAGCAGACAACTTACAAGTCTCAGAAATTCCTGAAGTCGACCATATTCACAAGGCACCTCCTTCCCAAGTGATGACTGCTGAGGAGTCTCAGCCCAGCCTACCTGCTTAGAGGAGACTCTGACTTCTTAAGCCACCTGAAAGTCATGCAGAGAGTTCACCCCCACACTGGATTGGGCTTTCAGTTGTCCTTTGAGTGGCCTGAGTTGTGTCTGCTCCAGTAAGTAACCTCTCACCCAACCCCCTGAAAGTAACTATAGCAACTTCATTGGTCAGCCAAGCTGGTCTTGAGTGTTACAATTACTTTGGACTGTGATCAGTCCCCATCTGGGGTCAGTAGATGTATATGTCATATCTTCCCATGGAAAGTGCCATGTGATTCCCCTGCCTCCTTCAGTTGAGTCGGAATAATACAAGCAAGGGGTTCATCCATGTATCTGTCCTCAAACAAGGGCTCTATCAGATGGACGGACTGTATCCCTCCTAATGTGCAGGCCTTGTCAATGGGATGAGAAGTGACCCAGTAAGGGACGGATTCTTTCCTTGAGAACAGGACAGCTGTCCTCAGGAAAAGCCTACAGAGGGGGAATCTCTTGTTTTCCTCTTCCCATTCTGCCACATGAGGGCATGGCGTTTTCGCCCTCCCAGGAGCAGACTATTGAGGCACCATGACGGAAGCAGAGCGGTCTCACCAAACAACCGAACCTGCCAACACTTTAATCCTCAACTTCCCAGCTTCTGAAAGCAAAAGAAACACAACCATTTCTGTCCTTTCTACACCACCCCAAACCTGAATATTATGTTACAGCAGAAAAAAGCCTCTGACAGCCCCTGAGCCTCAAGCCGGTGCCCCTACGAGGGGACTCCCAAGGTGTCCATTCAACACAGTGTGTACCCTTCCAACAGAACAAACCGGGAATCAAATACCTGTGGAGAAGGCCAGGTTACAGCGTCAGACTGCGCAGATTCAAAGCCTCCTCTTAGCTGTGTGGCATCGGGTAGAACACTTAGCCTCTCTTGGCTTCTGTCCTCACTTCCCTGAGGCGTCCCCAACCAGTTAAATTCCCAACCAAGGGACCGAGTGACCTACCCAATTGACATCCAGTTGACTGAGCAGCTTTGCCTCCCTCAGACCTCTGCAGCCTCCCAGGGTCCAGCCCTGCCTTCTTTCCTGGTCTTCTTCCTTTACTGCACTCCCCTCCCAACCCTGATGCCTCCCTCTTTCCTCCCATCCCTGTTGAGGAAGCATCACCATGGCCTCTAAGAGCAACCAAGACATTACTAACACATCTGAAAGGAACAAGATGACTGACTTCACTTAGACTCGGAGCATCCTGATCAAGGAGCCCTGACAGGATGTTAGAATAAGACACCGTCCATCATTGGGGACTCTCCAGTAAAACAGCCGTGCAGCCACACAGGTGCAAACAACAGGGCAAAGACCCTCCAATAGGTATGAGAAATGGGAAGAAAAGGCCTCTGCTAATGCCAAGGTCTGTCTTGTCCAATGGGCCACACCCACTGAGATAGGGAAGGAGAAAATAGGAGCCTTGGGATGGAGGAGATGAGGGCTTCTGTACTGGCCACACCCTTTTGAAGCATCTAGCAGAGACATTCCATGGACCCAAAGATTCCCATACCCACTGGGAAGATACCTTTGTAACAGGACCGTCGTTGCTCCTTTAATTGGGTATCTTACTTCTCTGGGATTTCTGACCACTCCTCCTCCATAATGAGTGTCAGAAGAGGTAGAGTGGAGAGGCCATGGCCTTGAGGCTGTCTGATCTGCCTGGAAATGTCTTACTATGCTGGCATGCATTCTGTGTGGCTTGGGGTGTGTGAGTTCACAAATTCTTCTGTACCTAGGTTCCTTCATGTACAAGGGAGAGACAGAGCATCAGTTTATTCTTCTTGGACCAAATGTGCATCCAATGAGCACACAGATAGGAAGCCACTGCCTGTCACAGAGTAAGCATTCTACAAGGTGCCAACTAGTAGTTACAGATGTTTTTATCTGTAATCTATAAGAGCCATCTATTCTTTTATTAATGCCATGTCAAAGGCATAGATCTTGAAAGGCTAATGATTTGAAGAGATTTGAGAAAATATTTGTTTTCCCAGTTTAACAAGTCTTTACCCTGATCTCCTGGCTATGCTAAGTTCTGGAAATGGAGGCAGTACCTCCATATTTATCCATGTTCCTCCATCTTCCTACAACACGCACACACATATCCAAGCAACAACCATAACCACTAAAGTGGAGCGGGGTTCCTGTCCGCCGTGCACTAGCTCTCAAGAGCTCCACGCTGGGTCCCAGGACACAAAGAGAAGTTACACCAAACCTGGACTCTGGAGGCTGAGAGCTCAGTGCCCCAGGGAATTGGCGAATCCTGAATGAGTCTTTTCACAGGAACCAGTGTCCGCCCCCGCCGCAGGCTCCCTGCCCATGCCCAAGGCTGCCAACCCATCTGTGTCCTTGAGAACATGCTGGGCTCCTGACCCAAGCAGCAGCTGGTCCACTACCTGCTGCCCCCCGATCTGGCACCTGACCAATGCTGAGACAGCAAGGACAGAGAGAGGGAGAGCAAATCTGACGACCGTAAAGAATGGAGAAGGTGCCCAGAATGTGGGGCGTGCAACTGCTGGGGCCCGGAGTGAAGAGAGGCCTAGATTTTTAACAAATTTGGCCCCATACCAGTTGAGGCGGCCATTTTTAAATGTGAGCCTGAGTTTCCTTATCTGTGAAATGGGTGGGAAGTGTCCACAGGAGGGACATTCTATGGCTTCTAGGTCTCCTGATTGGGATGAGAGCCACCAACAAAACTGAATGAGGACGGTGACTAATGTTAAAGTGTTGCTGAAAAGTTAAACCGGAGTCTAACCTTAGACACAGAACACAGGCACATGAATGGCAGCATACATCACCTCCCACAACATACATCACCTCCCACTTCTGTTCTAATGTCCTCTAACTGGCTATGCTTTCCTTCTAAGCGACAAGCTGGCCACCAGCGACTCTACGTTCCCTTTCCACCAGCCAAGAGAGAGTGCTTCTTTCTTAAGGCTGGCCCGAATCACCTCTGATTAGACCACTTCCAGTTTCCCATTCACTCCCTCAAACAACTACTGTACCTGGGGAGATGCCACATTTCCATCGGCCAACCCTGGGTGACATGTCCCTACCTGGGAGTCCTGGATTCCAGATCGACTCGACTCTATCCGGGTAAGAGTGGAGAAAGAAGTGTGGCACGGAGTAGTGGACCCTGGAAGGCCAAAATAAGAGATGTTAATAAACATGTGCACAGGCCATTTCAGCAAATGCTGCGATCTTCTGCAGCAGCAGCAGCAGCAGCAGCAGCAGCAGCAGCAGCAGCAGCCGCAGCAGCATCCACACACGTTACACTGTGTCTTCTGTGACTTGGTGCTCCTTCTAGATACCACTCTCTTCATAGAAGTCTTTTGACACTCAGGTGGCTGTTTCTAAGCCCCTACACTTTCCTGCTTGCCTGCCACCTAAAATTGTCCAGCCATAACGTCACTGCTCTTGTGTTTGTCATGTCTTGTGTCTTGTGACCTAGTATAGCATGGTCTCTGCTCTCTCCAGCATCAGGCCTGTATCAGTCACTCTTCCATGACTGTGATAAAACACCCTGACCGGAGGTAACTGAGGGAAGAGAGGGTTGATTTTTAGCTTGTGCTTTCAGAGAGGCCTCCAGTCATCACGGTTGGGCAGGGGCATTGCAGCAGAGCAGGAAGCTGAGAGTTCCCGTCCTCAACCATGAGCTCAAAGAGAGAATGAACTTGAAGTGGCCTTCCAGGCCTTTCATCTCAAAGCCCATCTCCCGTGAAGCATTCCTCCCACCAACACCACACCTCTTCTGACAGCACCAAGTATTCAAGTACAGGAGCCGATATGGGACATTCCCATTCAGACCGCCACAGACCCCTGCACTGTTGACTTTGCTCATCTCTCCCTTGGGGCCTCTTGACCTCTGCTCTTTACAGGCCCAGTGTCGTGCCAGTTTGGGACAGATGCAGGGAATTTCAAGAACACCATCCATGTTCTCTAAGGCTCACCACACATGGTACCATACTTCTGGCCCCAGATCTTGGACCTTCTCCATCAGTGGACTTTATCCTTGACCCCTAACAACCACCATCATGGAATAAGTATATTAGAAAGATCATTGCTCCAACCGATTTCTGAAAGACAAACTGGCTTCTGTCGGTTGATAGACATAAAGTGGCCTAGACTTCCTGAACCAGCAGCACCTCTCATGGAATCCTGTCTTCTTCAGTGTCTGACTCCATCTCAGGGTGCATCCCTAGGATTCCTAAAGCAATTTCAAGTAGATTCTAGGAGTGCCTGCTTCCAATTGTCCATCAGACAGGGACAAATCATGTCACCAGAATTCCTGGCATCATTCTTACAAAATTCATGCTGGCTAAACCCATTTAGGTCCCATCTTGATGTGTTCAAGAGAACCATGGTGTGGCCAGTCCCAAGCAAGCTGCCTGGAGAGAGAGAGAGAGAGAGAGAGAGAGAGAGAGAGAGAGAGAGAGAGAGAGAGAGAGAGATGATTTCCTAAGGGAAATATGGGATCCTGTTACCATTAACAGGAGAATCCCCTGACATGCAGGCGAAAGATGTCCATTATCAGTCATTTTTAAGTGTGCCTAGAGGCAGGCCTGAGGTTTGCCTGTGTCCTCTGGAGCACCCTGTCTCCCTCACCCCCACTCCCCACCCCGGCCACTACTTAAGATCTAATTTGGAATTAGAAAGTAATCTGTTAAGCCTCTACCTCTTAGATGGGGAATGCATAAGAGTTTGCACTGGTCTTTTTTTTCCCCCTGTGAGCCTGAAATTATTTCCAAATAAGAAGTTTAAAGTAATCATAGCAAATGATGTCCATCCGTTGGCCCCATTAGCAGGATTCCTGTATCCTAATATACTTTCCTTATTCTTGCACAGAGATGGCGGGAAGAATAGAAACTTGGCCGGAGAAACATTAGGCAGAGCTAGAGAACCCCCGTTGAGGAGGAGGAAGAGGAAGGACTGTGGGAGCCAGAGGGGTCGAAGATGCCAGGAGAACACAGGCTCACAAGGGCTCACAAAGACTGAAGCAGCAATCACAGAACCTGCGTCGGCCTGCCTTAGGTCCTCTGTATATTTGTTATGGTTGTATAACTTAGGAGTTCTGTGGGACTGCTAACAGCAGGAGTGGGGGGCTGTCTCGGGGGCTGTCTCGGACTCTTTCACCTGCTCTTGAGACCCCCTTTTCCCCACGGGGTTGCCTCATCCAGCCTTAACATGAGGATGAGTACCTAGGCTTACTGTGTCTTGTTAGGCCATATTTAGTAAGTTGGTGTCACTGGGAGGCCTGTTCTTTTCTGAAGGGAAACAGAGGAGCAATGGATTGGGGGGGGGGGGGCGGAGGGGAGAAGAGAGGAGAGGATGAACTGGAAGGGGTGGAAGGAAGGGAAACTGGGGTCACCAGTTGGGATGTATTGTAAATAAATTATAAATAAAGAGAAAAAAAACATGGCTATCAGGAATGCTGACCCGGAAAATAATTTTTTTCTTGAGGTCTGGCTGGTTAGACGCACATAAAGACACACACATACCAACCCCTTCCTAACGCAGACCACGATCAAGGCCCGAACTTGGGACAGCTCTTCTGCTGTCAGGATCCTAGCTCCTGTTTCAACGGCTGTATTGCTCACTACAAACTGTGAGCTTTCAGGAGCTCACCCGGAAGTGCTTCCAGCGGCGCGGTTACCCTGGATCTCGGAAGTGTTCAGGACACTGGTCTTCAAACCCAAGGGAATAGCACTCACAGAGCTGTGCCCACAGCACTGCACCCACTGAGCCCTTGTTAGAAGCCAAGATCCTAAATCACCAGCCCACTCCACAGGTGACAGAGAGGGGAGATCTGGGGAAGTATTGCAAAGAGTGACCCCATGGGTCCCTCAGCTCAGAAGTTAGACTGTAAATGCTTTTAGAAGATGGTCCTGAAACTAGAACATTCCCTCCATGTCAGGATAATTGTGATCATCAGCTGCACTGCTTAGTTTTTTTATCAACCTGACACAAACTAGAGACATCTGGTGAGGGGGAACCTCAGTTGAGAATCTGCCTCCCTCACGTGGTCCCGTAGGCAAGTCTACGGGCATTTTCTTGATTAATGGCTGATGCGGTATGGCCCAGCCCACTGTAGGCAATGGCACCCCTGGGCAGGAGCGCCTGGGTTGTATAAAAGGGTGCTGAGAGAATAAGTCAGTGAGCAGCTTGCTGCTGTGGTTCATTCAGTTCGGTTCCTGCCTTGACTTATCTGCGTGATGAACCTTATAAGCTGTTAACTGAAATACATCCTTCCCTTCCCAGGTGGCTTTTGGTCTTGATGTTTATCACAGCAAACTGCAACATCGCTCTTTTAGTTCAAATGTAGCGATTAGTCAGCCCGCTCAGCGAGAGTTAGTTTGGGCTTTTCAGGTTAAATTATACACGGTCTGTAGCTCCCACCTGGTCCGCTGAAGACACCCGTGGGATGCAGACCAGAGAAAGAAGAAGCTGTGGAGAGCTGCCCACGGAGAAGCCCAGGAAGGCAGGGTGGAGGCACCCTCAGTTCTCAGTCCCAAACAAACTCCACTAATTGTGAGCAGCAGCGTGCCCACCACACAAGGGAGGGGCCTCGTGTGTTTTCCAGTCAAGCCTCATCCTATGCAGCAGAGACCAGCTTTTCTGCCAGCTCCACCCAGAACCCGTTTGTGAGTGAAGGGGGTGATGGTTTTCTCAAGGCACAGACTCTTTGGGGAGACTTGGACTGAAACTACCCAATGCACAGGCCTGTGGCTGGAAAATGGCTGCAACAGGAGCCACTCTGATCTCAGAGGACTAAGGAGATCGATTCCACTGGGGGAAAATGTTCGAGTCCAGGAATAGTTTGTGCGGAAAAACAGGCTTCTGGCTAGGCATACTTCAAACATCAACTGAGACGAGATGGAGGGAATATTATGAGGTTATCCAACAAATTTATTGGGAAAGAAATTACATCTTCAAAAGAATTCTCTTTTAGAACGGTTTCTCTCTAGTTTGTGTATGTGAGTGTTTTCCCTGCTTGTATGTACGTATACCATAGACACGTCTGGTGTCAATGAAGACAAGAAGAGGACATTGAAGCTCTGGGAACTGGAATTTCAGGCAGTTGTGAGCCACCAAGGGAATGGAGCCCCAGTCCTCTGTAAGAACAGCAGGTTCTTAACCACTGAGCCATCTCCCCGACCCCCCCTTGTAAATGGTTGGCCTTTTTATGTCCACCCCAGTTCCCAAATAAATTCATGAGGCTTATTTATTTATGGATAAGTGTCTAGGCCCGCTAGCCAGCCTTTCTCCCAACTGGCTCGTAACGGAACCAACCTGATTACACTATTCTATGTCTGCCGTGGGATGGTGTCTCGGTAGAATCCTCTGCACGCGATTCTTTCCCAGAGTTCCCCTCTCTGCCAGCTGTCCCACCTTCTTCTAATCCTGCCTCAGCTTATTGGCCATCAGGTATTTATTGGCAGGAGATGCTTTTGCACGGTGCACAGAGATTATCCCTACATCCCTCTCCCAACAATTCTTATTTATCCTTAAAATCAGACATTATTTCACTTTTTAATCTGTGTTCTGTGTTTTTGCTAAATGTAAGACATTTAATTTTATCTCATTCCAAACTCTTGACAGCCTAAGTTAAATCTTCTAACTTGCCTGCATGTCAAACTTTTACTCCTATTTGAATAATTCACATTGAGTAGAATTTTCTCCTAGTCCCTGGTTATTTATAGAAAATTCTACTAAGCTTCTGCAGAAAAACTCTATCTGTATGTTTGTATACATCTATATGTGTATGTGTGTATATGCATGTCTATTTACATATGTATGTGTCTGTGTAATGTATGTGTGTGCATGTATATATGAATGTGTGAAAGTGTGTATACATATATACAGGCCCTGTTTCTCAGCAATGCATATATATGTGTGTGTGTGTGTATACACACATATATATACATACATATATATGCATACATATTCATATATATGTATGTATATATATATATATATTCATCGATGTACGAAAAGATTTATTATAAGGAATTGGCTCACACCATTCTGGAGGCTGAGAAACCCCACAGTCAGCTGCTGTCTGCAAGCTGGAAACCTAGGAAAACCAATGGTGTGATTTGCAAGCATGAGCCTGAGAGCTGACAGATAAGATCCAGTCTGCATCTAAAAGACTGAGAACCAAAGGTCCTGGCTGGAGAGGAAACATCAGGACTTGGCAGCACAGCAAATGTGCCCTTCTCCCATCCCCTTGTTCTGCTTGGGCTCTCAGTGAACTCTGTGTTACCTACCCACACTGGGAGGGCCATGGACATTACAGGCTTCACAATTCCAAGGCTAATAAACTCTTCCAGAAACTCATTCACAGACATACTCAAATGTTCGAACATTGCCTGGACATCCCCATCCGGAGGACCAGCATAATGGACATACACATAAAGAAACCAGCAACGGCTGTGTACTTGAACCATACTGCTGCCTCTTTTGACTCCAGGGCTCTGTCTATTATTCCTCTTTCTCTTTAGCATCAAGAGAAGAGGATTATCCATGCCCCAACCTCTCAGGACCATCTTCACCCCCAGCTTGCCTACACATCATAAATGCATGTCCCTTCCTTGCACCCACTTAGATCCTCAAACAGCCCAAAGTCTCATCACGTCCTGCCCCACCACACTCTTGCAGCCATCCCAGCTCCTTGGTTCATCCCAGTGCCCTGTGCTGACCTTGGCATGCCTCTGCCCTCCTTGTGGGTGCTCTCATATGCATCTCTGAAAGCATCCAAGTCTGGATTCTTGATTTTGCATGAGTATTCCAGACAGATGCTTGGGTGTGAACTTTCATTGCATATGCATGCTTCATTCCATATGTGCCAGTCTCCTTCTTAGAGGAACCCAAACCCAGTCCCAAATACCAGAGAACGACGCAGACATTTGTGGGCTTTGGTCTCCAGCAAGTATCAATGCTGTACTCGTGAAAAATCTTTGGAATGGGCAGGAAGTCACACAGGAAACTCAGAATCTAACCTTGCCCCTCCCCCATCAAGTTTTGGAAGCTTGTAATCCACTATATATCAGCTAGAACTCTCTGGGTTGAAAATATTAGGAAACTCAATTTAAATTGGTTTGAGCAATAAAAGGAATGTATTGTCTGGTAAGACAGAAAAGGATGAAAGCAGACCTAACTTCAGGTGAAGCTTGATCCAGACTCAGGTGATGTGTGGGAGAACTCTGTTCCCTTCCCTTTGGGTAAGTCTCTTCCTTCTGTGACAGTGTGCTCAGCTCTAGGCCTTGTCACAGAGCTGGCCCTTTGCTTGGCCAGTAGACATTTTTTAGTACCTCCAAAGGTTACACATTCTTACCCCCAACAGCTCAAAGTGAAGTCCATCACTGAAGCTGTTTGGTTCTAGTTGAATAGCTTGGACTTTGTACCACAAACTGATCTTCATGCAATGTCTTGGTCAGGGTTTGTATTCCTGCACAAAACATCATGACCAAGAAGCAAGTTGGGGAGGAAAGGGTTTATTCAGCTTACACTTCCACATTGCTGTTTATCACCAAAGGAAATCAGGGCAAGAACTTGCACAGGGCAGGAACCTGGAGGCAGGAGCTGATGCAGAGGCCATGGAGGGGTGCTGCTTACTGGCTTGATTCCCCTGGCTTGCTCAGCCTGCTTTCTTATAGAACCCAGGACCACCGGCCCAGGGATGGCAGCACCCACAATGGGCTGGGCCCTCTCTCCTTGATCACTAATTGAGAAAATGCCTTACAGCTGGATCTCATGGAGGCATGTCCTCAAGGGAGGCTCCTTTCTTTGTGATAACACCAGCTTGTGTCAAGTTGACTCACAAAACTAGCTAGTACATACAACCTTTGTGGTCCAGAGGATGTGGCATCCTGGTTAGCCTAAACTCATTGAGTCCACCTGCTGGAGATCCACCCATGTGAGAAATGCAAGACACACTTAGGAAAAGAGAAACTGGACATTTCAAAGCTAAACTCTAGCCCACAAGTTCCACTTACTTCCTGGAGGGAAGACATGTTAACGGTCCCAGAGATGGTTTACTGGTGTGTGTCTGCCAGCTTTTCCCAAATAGCCTTTCCTACTAGAGCAGTTTTATGTTCACACAGAACTCAGCAGGAGGAATCTGGATTTTCCTTTACCTCTCCTCCCCCACAGTGTGTGCACAGCCACTGGCAGGAGTAACATGTTAGTTACATCTGACAGACGGCGTTGACACATAATAACCATATAAAGTCTATAGTTTGCTTTGAGTTCCCACTGAGTCAGGCAGTCTAGGGTGGGCCTGGGAACAGACAGTAACATGTACCTGTCACTGAGGTGCTGTTTGGAAAGTTTCACAAAACCGCCCAGCTATCTTGGCTGTCTCCGTACTTTTGACTCCCCTAGAGCCCCATAGAGTTGGAGTGATGCGTGAAGTAGCCTTTGTGATAGCCCACCTCCTTCTGCTCAGTCACAAGCATTTCAATCCTCTCTGTGTCTATTCAAGTCTTGATAGTGCTTCCCTTTAGAACACTAAAAATGCTCCATTATCTTCTGCCCCACGTTTGTTTGTCTATTCACCAACTGAAGGACACCTCTAGCTGCTTCCAGTTTTTACAAAGCTAATGTTTAAAGACACAATAAACATCTAGTGTCTAAGATATTTGTAGACTTAAGCTTTCACAATGTGTGTGTGTGTATGTGTGTGTGTTTATGTGCCTGTGTGTGTGTCTATGCCAATGTCTGTGTGTGTGTGTCTTTGTGTGTGTATGTGTGTGTCTATGTGTTTGTACAAAAGCACATTTGTGTGAGGTACAGGTACACATGTGAGTGCACGACTGAGGCAGCCAGAAAACAACTGTGAGTATCATTCCTTGGGCATTGGCCACCTTGTTCTTTTGAGACCATATCTCTCGATCTGTTTGGGGGACCCCAAGTTCAAGCTAGACTCCCACAGTCTAGTTACAGTCTGGCACACCATTAGGTCCTGACAGCACCTTCATGACCCATTAGACAGATAGTCTGGGTCTACACAAATTAGCTCCAACTAGCTAGCCCTCTTCTTCTTCTCTTCTCTTCTCTTCTCTTCTCTTCTCTTCTCTTCTCTTCTCTTCTCTTCTCTTCTCTTCTCTTCTCTTCTCTTCTCATCTTTCATCACCCGCTGTTTGTTTTACACCTGTCAGACCTCTGTGTCCTCACTGTGCCATTGAAGTCTCTCATGATGAGTCCTCTGGCCTTTGCTCAGTCACCTTCTCCTCCTTCACACCACTTTAGCCAACTGCCTCTTCACAGTCTCTCAGATACGGTGCCTTCTGCAGTCACTCCCTGAAGTTTTTATACAAAAATCATCCCATATGTGAGGTCTTCACTGACCCTTCAGCAAGCAAGTTCACACCCTCAGTTCAGCTGGACCCCCTCAATTCCTGTTTTCTCATAACAGTTCCTGCAAGAAACACCTCACACAGCTACGTGTTTCTTGTCTCCCCTCCATCCCAGGGGACAGTGAACACCATGAACATGGAGCCCATTGACCTATTTCGTTTGATGATCAATTTTTAAGTATCTGGAATTATACATGGTACATAGTAGGCACTGGCACACAGTAGGGATCAAATGAACATTTGTTGAACACTGAATTGCTAGTTCATGCTTGTAATCCAAGCCCCCAGGAAGCTGAGGCATGGGGATTGCTGTGAGTTCAGGCCAAGCCTGGACCTAGCCTTCCCATCAGTGAAGCCCTTAAAGGAAAAATACATAACGGCACATGTACATATTACTGAAATAGTGAGTGTGGTCAGCCAGTCACTTCCTCCTGTTCACTTTGATTTGATTTGGTTTTGGTTTTGGTTTTGGTTTTGGTTTTGGTTTTGGTTTTGGTTTTGGTTTTGGTTTTGGTTTGAGATAAGGTCAGTGTCTAAACTTCCCACTGGCTGCTGTGAACAGCTGACAGAGAGACAGAAACAGCACAGGAATACACCTCTGTACACAGCATCTCACTAGGGGTTCCAAGGGCTCAGCACCATACAGATACTTGTTTCTAATTTACAGATGGGCAAGCTGAGGCTCAGAGAGCTCCGCATCTCAGGATCACGTGTCTCTGCTCCCCAGAGGGTAATGAGTAATGCTGTTCCCAGCTCTGGCGACACCATCCTAGGTAATGAGTCAGGGTGTCTGGCTGCTGTTCTCACTGTGGGGTCTGCCTCCCAAGAGTCATTAGAGAGACCCTGCTTGCAGGCAGCCAGAGCTGGGAGAAGCTGTAGACCCTGCTGGCTGGCCCTCTTGTCCACCTTGCACTAAGCAGCTTTATGGGGAGATAAATGGGTGTGATTATTGGCTCAAATGAGGGTTAGAGATTATCTGCGGATTTCTCTCTCCCCTTGCAGCAGACACAATGGAGAGGGGATTAGCTGTAATGTCAGAGCCCAGGGGAGGGGACCAAGCACCTTGACAACGCACATTTTTCTAAAGCTTGAGAGTCAGATGTGTTGAGGTTTGAAGTCAAGCTCTGTCCTTGACCAAGTCCCTTCCCCCTGGGCCTGTTGTTTTCCTCTATACAACGAACTAGACACCTCTTAAAGGGACAAAACTGATAAAATGAATGTATATGAGATATATATATATATATATATATATATATATATATGATTTTATATATGTGTGTGTACACATACACCGGCCATTTACTAGACCTTCTTATGTAATGTGGTCCAGGTAGTCTAACAATGGCTATATCATGTTAGAAATACCAAAAATCTGGTAGTTGTTCGGTCCTTGAAACTGAATAATATCAGCAGGCCCAGCCTAGTGCTGGAGTCAAAAGGAATTCCTAGAGCGCTGTCGGCCTTTAGTCTACATTGGGAATCCTGAAGAGGTTGGATTTAATACTGGCTGCAGTCACAGACTAGGTGAACTACAGAGTAGAGTAAAGGCAAGCAGGCAAAAAGCATAGCTTCTCTCTTCCATACCCTTCTATCTGGATTGCCACCAGAAGGTGTGGCCCAGACTTATTCAAATCATCCGATTAAGGAAATCCCTCTTGGGAGCGCCTAGCACCCTGGGTTCTAGATGGTTCCAGGTACTTGACAGCCGAGATTGGTCCTCAGATCCTTAGATGCTCTTGGCTTGCTCCTTCCCAGAAGAGAATCGCTGTCTAAAGTCCTTCTTTGAAGACATTTACATACAACCATATAAAGCAATACACTGATTAGCTCTGAGCATCTTACCATGCTGTGACTCTCCTCCAACATCTTGAAATAGCAAAGTGAATGTTGCCGATCTCTTCCTACGTGAGCACTTCACAGGCATGTTACCATTTGTCCTTCTCCATAAATAATCCAAAGAAATACATTCTATGTTACTCTTGCTAGGCACATAAGAAAATTTAGCTTCTCATGGGTTACCTAATGTCAGAAGTCAGTGAGAGGTGAGACCTGCCTAGAACACAAGTCATGGCCCCCCATGGTTATATTTAATCCTTTCCTAAATGTCACAATTGCGTGTGGCATGATCTCGGAAGCGCATTCTGACTTGGATTTGAACCAGTATCACTAAGCTATCTTTATGCAATCTAAATGAACAGTCACTATATTGGTTCCTGAGTCTGCTTCCTCATCTGTGAATTAATAAGGCTGAGAGTTCTTCCCTCAAATGCCCATTTCAAGATTTAAATGAGATATAATTTACCAGTTAAAGAATTATATTTCCCTAAGCTGGGCAGTGGTGTTGCACGCCTTTAATCGCAGCACTTGGGAGGCAGAGGCAGGCGGATTTCTGAGTTCAAGACCAGCCTGGTCTACAAAGTGAGTTCCAGGACAGCCAGAGCTACACAGAGAAACCCTGTCTCGAAAAAACAAAACAAAACAAAACAAAACAAAAAACAAACAAAAAACCAACCAAACAAACAAACAAAAGAATTACATTTCCCTGTTTCCTTCTCAACAATGAGTATCAGTTGAGTCAATTCAACAATGGCAACAGTAAAGTCTGTAGAGCTGGCTCAGTCATTAGAAGCACTTGTGGCTCTTCCAGAGGATCTGAGTTCAGTTCCCTGTACCCACATGGAGCATCTCATGACTGTATGCAACTCCAGAGGCTCTGATGCCCACTTCTAGCCTCCGCCAGCACCCATTACTTATGTGACCCACACAACCACATATACATGAATAAAATATAAAATACTTGTTATAAAAACATGTCAAGGGTGAAATGGATAAAGGTGAAAATTCTGTCTCTTGGGGCTGGAATGTCCCATGCTGGACTTTCTGAGGTGGTACGCATTGCCCTGATGGTGACAGCCTAACAGGAAGGTGCCAAGGGCAGGGCTCATCCTACCTGACCAAGCACTGCAGCAGCCGCTAGCTACAGGTGTCCCCTGAAACTCCAGTGCAGCAGTACTGGGAAGTGGTACCTTGCAGACAGTGTCGTGGATAGATTCGTGCTGCGTAGGAAAGGGCTCGTGGGATAAATCACACTCTTAGTTATGGGGACATTGTGTTTGTCCCCACATGTATTAGCTCACCCATCTCAGACTCGCCAGCCTCCAGAATTCAGAAAATCAATTTCTACACATTTATGAATTCCCCAGTCTCAGGTACCATAGCAACATAAAGCAGACTGAAAGAACAGGTCCAGGGGTAACACGGCAGACTCGGTTCCCGTGGAGATGGGATTCAGTGAAAGGAAGAGATGATGAATAAGTGACCAGACATTTCAAAGAGCAGAAAGTGTCATCAGAAATAAAACGAGAGGTAATTGTACTATGTATTGAAGGTGAGGAGAAACCACCTCAGAGAATGCGGACCCATCTGCCTTCTCATAGGAGACATCTTACCTCCGTCTGAACACTGGGGGACAATCTTCCTCTATGACCCCACACTGAGAATGAGAGATGCGCAAGGCAAGACACTGAACAGCAGCTGAGCTGCGGAGCAAACAGAACTGAGCCCAGCCAGCACTGCAAGTCAGCCATTCCCACAGCGCGCTGCACTTCCCAGAGGAGTGGAAGGAGAGAAGGCAGATCTCTGTACCCGAGCCAAGAGGGCCATTAGCACAGCGGCTACCCTCTCAGAACATAAACTCCAATGATGACATATGATGTGATTACCACAAAACAGAGAACACCAGTACCAAAATCCAGGAGCCAAAAGATGTAACACAGGAGAGAAGCCCAGGCCTGGTCCGGTGCTGGGAGCCTTTTCTGGGTACCATGAATTGTGAGGTTCGGAAGCCATTTTGGGAAGCTGAATCCTAACCTCCTCCCACCCCCGCCGACCCCCAGGCTTTTGGAGGGGGGAAGCACTAGCTTTGTGCTTTCTAGAGTACATATTCTAAAGACTGGTGTGTTTCTTCTCATTTTCCTGCCACTTGAAGCAGTTGGTTGCCTCTAGACTAGACTCCTTACCTGAAGTTTTTTCATTCTCGGCCAACGCTTACTGGGCACCTGCACAGGTCCAGGTCTGCTGCCAAGTTTCGCTGACTAGTAAGAACCACAGGCACACAGAGCACCCTCACGGAGCTTCAGATCCACATCCCTGCAGAGTGGTGTGTGGCACCCAGAGAAAGCCCTTTGAAAATTGGAGAAGATGGCACAGCTCCTGTGGGTTAATGGAGGATATCACAGACCACTGTTAAAGCTATCAGTGGGTCTCCACTGCCTGGGACACGAAATCATGATATCTGAGTCCAAGCCTGTTCCAGACTGACTTCCCATCCTATAGCCTCTTCATGAGCAAACAACATGAAACTTATAACTCCGTGCACACAAACATACAATACCACACCTCCATTTTCATACCCCAAGACCTTGGCTATTCTGTCTCTATCTGAAGCTCTCTCTCTCTCTCTCTCTCTCTCTCTCTCTCTCTCTCTCTCTCTCTCTCTCTCTCTCTCTCTTGTCTGCTTGTAAACACTCCTTCTTAATTCTTTAAAGTTCAATTTTAACCTCTAAAACCTATTCCTGAGGGTAGTTTAGCATCCCTTCCACTGCCTACAGGAAGGTTTCCCAGCAGGAGTAAGGCGTCTAGGCACCCCATTATTAGGCTTTATATGACCCAGTCATCCAGTGCAAGCTTTGAGCCATTCCTGATCACCAGAAATTCAGATTCAGTGGCTCAGAATTCAGATCTCAGGTTTTGAGTCAAATAAACTCAGGTTAAGCCTCATCCTGCTGTCCACCAGCTTTGTGACTTCAGTTTGCTTTGTAAAATAGAGAAAGATACGAATGATTATTAGCTAAGACACAGCACGTAAAAGTCTTACCATAGTATGTCATATCTGGATAGTGCTCCACCATTTGCAATTGGTATTCAAGTTTCGTTGTATCCTGATTTGAGTGTCTGTCCGTTTATGCGGCCCACCCTTCTCCTGGTTGAAAGTAACTCTTGAACTACAGTATACTGTTTATTTAGCCTGTGTCTCCTAGGGACATGAATTCCTAGATGCAAAGAGTTGTACCCTAGCTCTAGATCCCAGGGTGCATCATGGTATAGCATCACCATTTACAAGCTGTTAGATTTGGTCAAGTCAATCTGCTTCTGTTGCCCTCGATTGTTTGGGGTATAAAATGGGCAGAATGATGCCTACTGGATAAGGCTTGTCATATACAATCAAGTGACATTGGTGAGAAGTAGTCCAGGTAGGGAGGGGAAGGCCATTGTTAGTCTGATTTTGTTGCCCAGAGTAGGAAAGGGCCATTGTTGAGGCCTATGACTCCATGCACAGTCATGTACCTGTGAGTTCTCCATGACAGACCATGTCTCTCAAAGTTCATGAATTAGAAACAGACTTAAGACACTGAAGCAGGCAATATCTATGGAAGGCATTAGCTCACCATAGCTCTATAACTCATAATGGACAATGCCCACTGTAACAGAGCTTGACGTTAGAAGGTTCTCTCTTTCTCCCTGTCTCTCTCTTTTCCTCTTTCATTCCTTCTCTCATAGAATAACATAGCAAAAAGGCCTTTGCCGACCCCTCTGTGTTGGACTTTCCTGCCACTCGAACAATGACCCAGACCATTTCTGCTCATGATGAATTGCCTAGTCTGTGGCATATCCCATTATTGCATGATAAATTGGCCTGAGAGCCTCTCCTGGATACTTTTCCCTACTAAGGATCTCTATGTGCCCCTCTTGTTGAACCTTCTCTGGTGACTTCAGAAGTGATTTCATAGTCACCCACACAGCAGTCCCAGCCTCCCCAAAGATGAGTCTGTGGTGTGCATATTAAGATAAAATCTGCTCAGAATGCTCACAGCTGGTCATACCACAGTCCTCTAAAGACAGCTGGAGGCATGGAAGAAGGCCAGGCATTGTGGCACATGCCTGCCGGCCCAACATTTAGAAGGTAGAGGCAGGAGGAGAAGCCGGCTGTGCAACATGAGACCCTGCCTCCAAATGAGAGCATATGGGAAGACTGGGTGGGCCTCGTGCAAATTCAACACATTTTACGGGAGAAATCTGAGCATCTTCAGGGTTTTGTATCAAGTTCCTAGAACCGATCCCCCCATGGATAACAAGGAATGGCTGTCAATTTATTCCAGAGAGTAGTAATGACTAAAGAATTTAAAGTTGATCGTCCGTACAGCAAAGGAAAACTGTAAATACAGTCAATCATATCATGATAGGATGCTATCGTCTACAAACGTATTGGACACACTCTAATTAAACACATGGTCAGAGATGGCCTCCTTGACAGAGCGGCATTTGAGTTTTGAGCTAAAACCCAAATGACTAGAAGGATTCAGCCCTGTGAGAGACGATGATGAGGGTGGCAAGCAAAGAAAATAGCAACTTAGATTTTTTTTTTCTTTAAGCAGCTCAGGGTGGAAATTGAGGTCATTGGAAGGGAAGTAGGTGACTCAGAGGACAAGTGTTGGTGTTAAAGCTGCCAAATGGGGCCTTTGAGGCTGCGAGGAAACTATGGAAATCAAATGAGCAGTCGCATGAGGAAAAGGGAGTCCCCTGCCTTTACAGTTACAAGTGAACAACTATTGTGTGCTAGGTGCTGGAGATCCGAGAAAAATGTGGACCCAGCTTTTACAAGGCCGGTAGCTGGGGTGGAAATAATGATAATATATGACCAAACATCTAGTAAAGGGACTTATAGGCTGACCCTCCAGCAGGAGAGATTTCACTGGCACTAGGACACTTCACTTTGTGGATTAAATCTAAGTAGTAAGGTTGCTGCCAAAAGGTACAAGACCTGGGTGCTAAGGCCCTGGATGAGTTTGCTCAGGTTCCTGTCTCACGTTGAGAACCAGGAAGATTCGGCCTTTTGCTAGTGAATGGCCTTAAATATCCTATCTTCAGAAAGATCTCCCTGGGGGACGATTAATGACACATCCGAAGGAGATACCAAAGACAACTGAGCGGAGCCTACAGCTGAACAGGTAGGTGTACAGATATGGAGGGGGGGGGAGAGATTTCCAAGTCGGGATGTCCTAGCAACAGACACCCCCACCCCGTGTCCCCAAACTTCAAGACAGAGCTATGAGTCTAGGGAACTCCCCTGTCTCCCTCTTGCCTTCCCTGCCGTTTCTTCTGCCACTCGCTGTTGTCCCAGCAGCCAGCCCCCGCCTCCCTTCTCAGGAAGCTCGGGTCTCCCTGGGAGCCCGGCTGCCCTTGGGGGAGGCCTCTGAGCTGTGTGCCCTGCAGCTCCGCCAGCTTTCGGGGTGACATTAGAGGGGCTCTGCGCCCCCCGCGTGGCTCGCGGCTAAGCCCAACAGGAGGGAGCCTCTCCGCGGAGGAGTGAGGAGGACGGGAGGGAGAGGCGCGCCAGATCCTCGGTCCCGGGCGCCCTGGTCGGCCGCGGAGGAACTGCAGCCTCCAACAGGTTCGTAAACCGCGCTCGCTCCGCGTCGCCAGCCGAGTGGCCCGGGGAGACCCTGGCCGAGGGCCCGCGCTGTCCGGAGCCCTGCGCGCCGCCGCTCTGGCCTCTCCCTCCGCAGCGCTTTCTGTCCCCCCCCCCCCCGCACCCTTCCGCACCGCCCCGGGGACAGCTCCTGGCTCCGGTGGAGCTCGGCGCGCAGCGGGTCCGAGCGGCCCCCGGGGCTCTGAGCTCTCGCACGGGGACTCGCAGGGACGCGGCATCCCGGCCGCGACCCACGGAGCGCAGCGCCAGGGCCTGAGCGCTCCCGGAGCGAAAGGCTTGCCCTGTCGGGGACTCCCGTTCCTCCCCGAGCGGCGGCCCGGGCGCGCTGGACCCAGGCCTAGTCACCGCCGCGGCCCCATCCTGGGTCTGCGGTCCCCGAGGCCTGGCGGAGCAATGGCGGGGCTCAGCTAGGACTGGGAGAGAGGGTGGAGGGGACCGGCACAGGAGGGTCCCCGGCTCCAGCGGGGCGAGCTGGGCCTAGTCTGCACTGGGAGGCAGGAGTGCGCCGCCCCCCTTTCCTGCAAACGGCCACCCCACCTCCGGGTGGCGGACTCGGGAGAGACCAACCCAGAAGCCTGCGGCTGCTGGCTGCCACCGCTGGTCTGCCCAGAACATCCCTAGAAAGTGTGAGGCTGAGTTTCCGTCGGGGAGGAGGGGGAAGGGGCTGAGAAACAACAGGGAAGCCTCTGGAAGGAGCGGGGCAGCGGCAGGCTCCCCTCCTTCTGGTCCAGGGCTCCACCCCCACCTAAAGAAAAAAAAAAAAAAATCCGAGCTTGCCAGCGAGGGAGGAAGCCGAAGCGACCGGGGCAGCAGGTTGCAAAAGACGGTTTTGCTCTGAGAGAGACTACAATTAACGAGAAAAGAGGCTGAGCCTGAGAAGCTGGGAGGTTCCCAGACAGGGAAGCCAGCTCCTGGGCAGAAAACCAACCGGAGAAGAAAGATCTCCTCTCGGGAGTTGAAGCTGGGAGGGCCCTCGTGTCACGTGACCCTCTAGTGCTCTCAAAGATTCTCTCACAGGCAGACAGGGCCTAGGGAGCAGAGGTGTCCCCTAAAAATCACTCAGCAATTTAGTAGTAGAATTGAGCCTAGAACCCAGGCTCCCTAGCTCCTGGAACCCTGTGGACCCAGACACGGAAGAACAGGTGGCCTCTGTTCTGAACCCAGCCTCAACTTTAGCATTTGGTAGCACACAGCGACAGGTAAATAACCTCCTGAAACCTTAGCTATTCAAGAGGGATGATAGCTGAGCAGTACACACTGGGTTAAGGTTTAATGTCATAGCTATGCAGTGAGTTTAGTGCGGTGCCTGGCACATCAGAACTGAACATAAATAAACCGAGTAGCTGTCACCATTAATTATTCCTTCTGAAAACATGTTCGGGGACACATTTTGGGAGGATGAAGAAGTGCCCCAAGGATGCCACAGGCCAGCAGAGGAAGCAAAAAGTAAAATTAAAATATGGTGTGTTAAGTACTCAGGCTAGTAAACAAGGCTCTGGGACTTCGGAGGCAAGAGTGTTGGATTGTGGGAGAAAAGAGATGGCAGACAGATGGAGCTGTGTATAAAGGCCTGGAGGTATGAAATTACAGCTGCCCGGGTGATGTCACCATGCCAGAAGGTCCCCAGGATGGAAGGCTGAGGCCAGTCCCCAAAGTGCCTTTTCAGGATGGAGTGTTTCAAGTATATTTATAATGGGGGGGGGAATGGGAGCTAGGGACGTGGCTCAGTCTTTAGGGCAGCAGTGGCACATGTGCCAAGCCCTGGGTTTGATCCCCAGTGCCACATAAACCTGGCCAAGGAACACAGGGCTGTAATTCCAGGTGAAGGCAGGAAGATCAGGGGTTCAAAGTTATCCTTGACTACAAAGTGAGTTCAAGGCCAGTCTGTACCTCAGGAGACACTGGAGAGGGAGGGAGCAGGGCAGGGGGATGACACCACCCAGCTTCAGTGACTGACCAATTTAACTTCCCCTATACCCATATTCACTCTCATCACACACATATACATACATACATACACACACATACCACACATACACCGGGTACATACACATACACACACCACCACCACCACATACACATACCATGTACACATATCACATATACCACACACATCACACCACATACCATACACACACAACACACCACATATACCACACACTCACCACCACTACCACCACCACATATACACCACCCACATATACACAATACACACCACACATGCACACACCACAAACGCACACACCACACCACATACACAGCACACACACACACACACACACACTGACTTATTTTTGAAAAAGCCTAAGACATCACGTAAGACTTCATATCATTGTATGCAGAGATATTTTCAACATCAGTCACCCCTTTCTGTCACCCAGACATCTGGGCCACCTTAGATGTTATTAAATCTTGACTGTCCTGCCTCCTCCGGTTCTCTCCAGTTCTCAGCAGGAAGTTTTGAGGAATAAACCATATTGTGCTGACACATACATTAGAAGAAGCTACTTTGAGAAGAGTCAGAAGATGACAAACATTACCCAGACAGAATTGTACAACGATGGTACACCAGCCAGTGTCCAGAAAGAAAACCAAAACACTAATAGAGTCCTGTGAAGAAAAACTGAGTTTCCCCTTCAAGTGACCTTCATTGTGAATTCATACAGTGGGGGCATGGTGATCAATAAGTCACTTTTACTGAATCGTGGGCATCCCCTGTACTGAGGGTAGAGCCAGGATCTTTGAATGGATCACACATACAGCTTTTCAACTCACTGTTTGCCTAGATGTGTGCTTTGGCTTTCCTGGTACACGCAGAGTATGTTATTTCCTTCCTCCACTCTAAAATAGGGCAGGGGATGTTTACCTGGTCTCCGTGATGAAGGTTGTGTGTGGCAGCTAGTCTTTGAGCCCTGGCAAGCTTCCTTTATAGGCTTTAGAAGTGACTTGAAGGTAGGTTAGTGGCACCAAGCCTCTGGCCACTGTGCTTACTTCCCAGGTGGCTCCCTGGTTCTTGTTAGCAAAGGCCTCTGAAGTTAGGCACCCATACTCCATCTCTGTGGAGTTCTGCTCCTGATAGGATTACCCCCAATGAACATGAAGCCTTTTTCTCCATTTGCCCTGAATTTGCCCACACCTCCCTCTGGGCTACAGACTACAGCTCCTTTGATGTAGTCAATGAGTAGTATTTGGCCCAGGCTCGGGCAGAACTCAGAATTCTGTGTCTCTGTAGAGTATAAAGTCTCTCCAGTGACTGCTGCAATGTGACAGCTATGCTGAGTGGCTGTGCCTTTATTGGGCTCTGGTGTTCTGACTCAGAAGTTAGTATTTTTCCCTTTTCAGGGAAGCCCCTGGTCTGTGCAATACTGTGAAAGATAATATCTCATAAGTTACCCTAAGTTAAAGGAAGATAAATGAGGAAACAGGCAAGGAGCTCTTAACATCCCCAATGAGGGGACATCAGCAGAAAATAGCCAAAGAG
The DNA here is from genome assembly GCF_978045245.1 of Mus caroli. Lineage (NCBI taxonomy): Eukaryota > Metazoa > Chordata > Mammalia > Rodentia > Muridae > Mus > Mus caroli. The sequence goes on along the minus strand of NW_028227270.1, from coordinate 66,044,182 downwards.
CTTGCCTCATGCCTGGGCACTGTTGCAGGCAATGCTAGCGACAGATAGCGTGAGCCTGTGAAGTTAGCCTGAACTAACAGATCCAGATGTTCTCTGGATGGATTGCCATGCAGAGTGCTCCAGAGGGACTCTACTCTTCCTTCAAGACACTTAGTCACTGACTGGCTCTTCCACATCAAGCACTGCAGGTGATGGTGACATGGTGTAACCGGACACATATGATGCCTGCTTTCCTGGGGCTCACACGCTCAGAGCAGACACAATCATTGAAAACAGTGACAAATATGGAAACACTTAGACAGACATGGAAATGGTAACATGGAACTGGTGTCCAAATAACAGAGTCACATTTGTGGAGAAGCACACGCTACACACACTGTGAAAAGAGCAAAGGGCTAAATGTAAGCCTGGGCTGTTTGGGAACAGGTAGGAGGACAGCATGTCTGGAATAGAGTGAGTGTGCAGAGAACCGACCATAGATGAAGTCAGGGAAGGGCAGAGCAGGGTTAGACAGAGCAGAACCTTCCAAGCTATGGTCACAAGGTGGAGTTTTATGCAATATACATTTAAAAAAAAAAGATAAAAAACTGGTTTTGCTTTTTAAATTGTCTCTGTTGGCCATGTGGAGAGTGGTTGGCCTAGAATGCTGAGTTAGGAGCAGAGGAGGCAGGGAGGATGAAATACCGCCTTCCTTCTTGAAGGTGCTCAGCACACAGTCAAACAGACAAGGGCAGCATGACCTCCATGTTGAGCCAGCATGGGCTGTATCACTGAAGCAAAGGATTTGCTCCAGCAAAGCGAAACATAGAAGGGTTTGCTCAAAGGGGCCCCTGGGAGGCCTCCAAGAGGCAGACTGAGGTTTCTTGGTCTTTACCCACTTTTTGAATAAGAATCTGCCTTCCTAGTCAGGAGTTTTCTAGACTTAGAGTCTGTGTCCCATATTGTGAGCCATATATTGAAGTAATTTAATGGGGGGAGGGGTTCTGCCCCACTCTTTCCTGTTTTGCTCCCAAGTAAACAACACAAAGACATCCGAATTTATTCACATGCTACAAACCTAAACTGGGAAGGTTCTGAGACTATTGTAACATGGCTAGGCTATTAATAACCAGACAAATGCCCCATTACCTGCCAAGTGAGACTTGCTCTGTTTCATGTGTGTCCTCAATATGAGCTTCATTTGGCCATGTGCTCATGGTCCCTGCTCATGGTCTGTCCTCATGGTCTATCCTGCCTCTTGAGGACCTCCGTCTTCCCCTACATTTTTCCTTCTCCTCACGTTCCCTATCTGAGACGCCCCTCCCCCCAACACTCAATCTCAAGTTCCACCTTCCTCTCTCTCCTGTTCAGTCACAGGCTCCAGCCTTTTATTGTCCAGTCAGAGATCGGGGAGCATTCTTTACAGTACACGGTCAATACAGTGTCCATGTCCAGACTGCAACCTGATCTTGGGGCACAGCACTCAACATGTGACTATACAGTGTACAAGACCAACCCCAACACAGGCAGTGGGTGTCAGGTTGTTCTTGGGGAAGGAGAGGAGCAGAGCTGGTAGACAGGCAGAGGCAACAGTGGCAGAGAGGAATCTAGACAACCTAGCACAGATCCCAGCCCTCCGCAAAGACACTTGGTGAGTTCAGGGAAGTCATCTATCTTTGTGACCTCCACCTCCTCATTCTTATGATCCAAGTCCCTTCTTCAAGGGGATTCAGTAAGGATTAAACAATGAGACATTCAGGGAGCCCTGGCACTCTGAGAGTAAATCTGACGGCTGGAGGATGGTTCCTTCACAAGGTGCTTGCTGTGCAAGCATGAGCACCTGAGCTCAGAGTCCCAGCACTCGCCTAAAAAGCTGGGTGTGGTTATGTGCACATGGGATCCTAGTGCTGGGGAGGTAGAGATAGGAAGCTTCCTAGGGTTCTCTGGCCAGATGATCTTCCCAAATCAGTGAGAGACCTTGTCTCAAAATAATAATAATAATAATAATAATAATAATAATAATAATGATGATAATGTAGAAAAACAAGTGAGGAAGTCACCTGACATTGACCTCTGGCACTTGCACACACACACACACACACACACACACACACACACACACAGAGAGAGAGAGAGAGAGAGAGAGAGATGTATATGCACAAACACAATCACATGCACCTTATGTGCAGAATAAATAGAAAGAAAGAAAGAAAGAAAGAAAGAAAGAAAGAAAGAAAGAAAGGAAGGAAGGAAGGAAGGAAGGAAGGAAGGAAGGAAGAAAGAAAGAAAGAAAGAAAGAAAGAAAGAAAGAAAGAAAGAAAGAAAGAAAGAAAGAAAGAAAGAAAGAAAGAAAGAAAAGTATGGTTAGTGCTAAATAAAAAGGGGGTAAAAGAGAGCAGACTAGCAAGATGCATGTGCCAAGTGACACCAGCTGGAGCCCAGCTCTGAAGATCTACAATCACTGGCTGGAGATGGCTGTCATGTTCTATAGTAAGTGAGGGCTATCAGAACGTTTCAAGAGGGAGTCTATTAGAGGAGAGTAATGAAACCCCAAGGCCCAGAAAGGGAAGGGAATTTACCCCCACACAGCCAGTTACCAGCAGAACTCTGCCATCTGTCTCCTCCATGTCTGTAGGATGGCGACGGCAGGTTATATTTTGTTCCTCTGTGACATCCTCAGAGCCTATAAGAATTCCTAGTATCTTCTCAGTAAATATTTATATAATACATTGCTGAGTCAGAGACCAAATGGAACAGGAAACATCAGAAACCTCGAATCCTTGAGAAGATTAATGCGTTTAAGGCAATGAGCAAACACCCTCCATAAAATAGATCAAAACACCTAGAGAGGTTTGTCCTAAGTCCCTCCAAACCCCAGGTTCTCTTATGATAAAAGACACAAATGTGTGTACTTCCCTCGCTGACCCCCTCAGTCCACAACGAGCATCACTTCGTAGTGTGCAGAAATTAATCTTGGAAAGGTGCCTACAAGATGAAACTGGTTGCCTAGACTTCAGTGTGGTGATTGCCAATGCAGAGAAAAATGCATTTTTCCATTTGCAAGAGGCAGGCCTTTGTGTTAAAAAAAAAAAAAAAAAAAAAAAAACAGCCATTAGAATTCCTGTGGCTGACTCGTTGGGAAGCTGTGACAGCCAGGCAAGCAAGCAGGGTCTTTCAGTTCAAGCAGCAGATGGCTACATAAGCCAGGCGCCAGTTCTCCATGCTGAACGCCTACTCAGAGCAGGGTACAGGGCCAGGCACCTCGCCAACAGCAGAGAAGCCCATCCTGCCACCTCTTAGCTGGACCATGTGACCTGCCCCATCCTTCTCTGAGCTTCAACGTCATAATCTATAAAGAGGAGAAAGGCTAGCGAGGTCCCTGGGGTCATTTTGACTTTGGCAGGCCATGTATAAGTGTCACTTCAATGCTGCCAGTAACAGTGTATAGTAAATGTATCCTCCTGTTTCCGGAATGCGTAAACACAAAGCCAGAAGTGTCTTCCTAGGCTATCCTTCTTGGGCCAGGACAAGGGCCTGGCCTTCAAAGAGCTCAGGTCTAATGGGGAGAAAGAAAACAAACACATAAAATTATTTGCCAGGTTCTATATATTCTAAGGGCAAAAGTGCAGCACCAGGGGCAGAAGAAACAGAAAGAGCAGATACCCTGGGTTATGGGAAACTCAGCAAGGTTGCAGGATAGAAATGGAGTGACCAGTGGGGGCAGGGGTGGTGGGAGCCCTTAGAGGCTGGCGCTGCCAAGTTCAACAGAGTGAGAACTGGGGAACAATCTAGTAACTGCTGAGGCTAGGACAGAGGCTGGGGCTGGGACCGGAGCCTGCCACAGAGATTTTCTTGAGGTCTATCAGAGAGCTTCCCAGGATGGGTGATTTACAACCTCTCCCAAGTCTCTACTGCACCCAGCCCAGGAGGCTGGGTCCCTTCTTCCCTAACCCCACACCTCCTCAAGCACAGAGCCTGCTTCTGCTTCTCCCATCTCCATACTCCAAATGTCTGTCCCATGCCTCTCTCTGCCCAAATCCCGGCAAGACTATGCCAAGCTCCCACCTTCCCCTGCACTCAATTCCCATCCCCCACTACCCCAGAGACACAACTCTGAGACCCATCAATGGTTCTCTCCCTAGCTGCCCCGAGGACCCTGCCTCAAGGCCAGCCACGTGCTTCTGAATTCCCCTACTGGACCACACTCTCTGCATGAGTTTGCAGGCGGTGTTCCCTCTGTCTGGCGAGCCCTTTCCATCCAGCCGTTCTCTTGGTCTCTCTAGGTTTCAACCCCCAGCTCATTTTCTCAGCGAAGCCCCTGCTACTCCTGGGGAGGGCTAGCCTTGACAAGCCTGCAGTAGAGTGGGACCTCACGCTATATTTCAGTTGGCTGCTTTCTTGGCAGCTCTTCACATCTCACTTCTGGTAAATACCAGAGGGGATCTGAGCTTGAACTGTGTGGGTCAAGTCCTTATTGAGGCTCTTTGTCATCCTCTGCAGAAGAAAGCTGTGACACTGGACTGGTCAGATAGTGAGCCGTTTAGGACAGTGCTGAAACTGAGGCCTTCCGCTGTGCAGTTAGAATAGCTAGTCTGTGAAAGGAGCTGGTCAGTTTGAGAACTGACGCTTTTGACTACCACAAGTCAAAACCTGCTCAGTCCTGGGTTCTGGAGAGCATCCTGAAGGAGCCCCTATTCCAACAGTGGGGCTAAGGGCTGAGGCTGTGTGTGCTGAAGATTAAGCAGAGTCACATAGGATCTGGGAGAGGGGTCAGTGGTCCTCTGAACCTCAGCCCCCACTTTGTTAAATGACCATTGTACCTGAAGTAGGACTGTTACTGAAAAGAAGACAGAGAGAGTCCAGGAGGAAGTGATAGGTTGCACTGGGAGGAACTGGGTAAGACGTTGCAGCCCCCCCCCCTCAATAGCCTACATCTGGTACTCAGCCAAGAAGAGGCCCACCAGGCCCTGAGTTCAGCAGCTGGACAGACAGTTTGTGGACTATGGGTTGGGATCCGAGCTCCATGCATACCTCCATGTGAACTGGACCATCACGTCAACTGCCCCCCACCTCTGCTCTCTGTTAAATTGGACCTCTCTAATCCTCAGTGTGTAAAGACAGGTCTACCAGACCATGGGAGCAGGCTCAGTCAACAAACACTGGCGAGATGCTGACATTGCCAGACCTTGGGAAAGGCCTGGGAACAGACACAGATGAGCCAATGCTGGCATCTTGCAGCAAGATTGGCACCACCAGGACTGAAGTGAGGGATGTAATTAGGATTTAAGGGGCTCTCATCTATGTGCCTCTGCAGCCAGGATCCAGCTGGCACGCAGGAGGTCGGCACCATTAAAGCCCCATTATACAGAAGAGGAAGCAGAGATGCGGGGAGATGCAGTGGATATCCCCAAAGCCAGAACTGGAAACCAGACATGATTGACAACAGAATGTATCTGTTGACACCAGATACCCTGGTGATACCACCCAAGCATTTCCTGAGCCAGTAAACAAGATGGGCAACAGCTAGCAGGTTAAGTGGAGAAGGAGCCAGGAGTTTGATCTGATGCCAGACAGAGGCCCATCCTACCCAGCCCTTTGCTAGAACTGATAAAAAGCAGTGGTAGCCTTGGATGGAGATCACAGTGACTGAGAACACTGGATGTCATGTTCACTTAGGAAGCCCAACCCCTGGCTGTACTCTCAACTAACTCCAAACCCTCTCTCCTTCTCTAGGGAGTTAAGCATCTCTGCCGTGCTATCTACTCTGCTTGGTGTCTGACTCTCCTGCATCCCAGCTCGTCCAGGAAGCACAGGTAAGGGCACTGCCCAAGGTCATAACCATTCCGGGAGCCTCTTGCCTGGGACTAAGATGGTGGGGGTTACTCTTCCTCTTCTAAGTCGGAGTGAGATGATTCGGTCAGGGGACGGTTCGATGGTTCAGGCTTCATCTTTGGTACATTATTCTATCAAACACTTCCTCTTAAAGCCCAAGGTGGGCGTTCTCCTGCCTGGTTCCAGATGAGAAAACTGAAGCTCAGAGAACAGGCCAGTGCACAGGGCTGGCAGGTGGCTAAGGCTGAGTTCCTATCTACTGTTCTTGTCTGTGGTTCAGGAGCCCGTGCAGACGGGGACTCCACGGTTCGTGTTTAACAGATGAATGAGGCAATTGATGTGTCTTGTGTGGGAAAAAGAAGGTGGGACTGGGTCACTACCGGCTCTTTGCTCTTTCTGCCGACTCACAGCACCCTCCTCCTCTCCCTCCTCTTCTTTGTCCTCATCCCCTCATCTTGGTGTCTATTACCTGCTTCTGCAAAGACAGAAGGACCATGGATGGAGCAGCCGACCTCAGCTCTCCTGCAGGTTAGCAGGCCAAGCTTAATCACCCCCACCTCTAGCCTCCTTCCATCCTCGATGTCTCTTCCCCACCACCCACCACCAGTGATCCAACGTGCATAGTTGTAAACTTGTTTCTTTAAATAAACAGCCTTGAGTTTCATAGCAAATAGTCTTTTTAAGAGGAGGAACCGTCTCCAGGCCACCTCATATTTAGCATACAGTGATCCACATATTTGCACAGAAAGAGTGTGTGTGGTTACAGGGATCGCTTGAACACTATAGATACCATGGCTCCTCCAGATGGGAGCTATTTCCGACACTGAGTCATTCACAGACAACTGAGGAATCCCAGGCTGGGCTCTGAGCCCCAGCATCACAGCCTCGTGGCTCTCTGCCTCATAGATGGGGGAGGGGCAAGGGAGAGAAATCCCATCGCAGAACAGAGACAGAGGGGGCATTTCGGTTATGAGAAAGGGAAACTCTCCCTTTGATGTTTCCTCCACCCAGAGCAGTCACCTTCCCAGGCCATGCAAGCCAACATGTCACTCTACAACTAGAAAAAGAAAAACCTGAGACTGAGGAGGGTTAGGGACCTTCCCAGTGTTCCACAGAGAGTCCATGACAGAACTGATACTATTACCAGCCTGTTGACCATAGCCAGGAGGTCTTTCGATCCCTAGCCACCTTCTGCAGCTCCCCTGAGGAGCATCCTGTCCCAGCATGAGGGTCTCTCAGCACTGCCTTCCTTGGTTCCTCTAAGTGCCGAGCTAAGCAGAATCTTCCTTACTTGAACTGTCCTGTGTTTGGATCAGGGTTCGCACAAACTGTGTGCTCAGTGCCTGTGGACTGAGCTAGAGTCAAACCTAACTCAGTAGCAATTCCTGGAGAACCTTAGTTCTCCGTTATCTCCACATTCCTTCTTGTCTCTATGCCAGTTCTCTATCCATATAAAAATAGGCTCCCTCCTACTTGCCACCCACTTCTGCCCAATTCTATAATGAATCAATTTTATTAATAGGCTTTGGGATGGAAACTTAACAAAGGCTTTTTGTGAAAGTCACCATTTATCTCCCTATATAGTTCACTTCTCAAAGAATTCTAATAAACTAGTCAGGTGGGATTCAGCCCTTCCATAAAACACCATTAATCCTCCTCTCTTTCCCTCTATATATACAATGTGTCTCTTTAAGCACTGGGGACCACAATGTATCCAGTTATTCTAACAGACAGGAGGAAGAGACACAGTTACATTCTAGCTGGCCACTTAAATGTCTCTAGATTTATATTGATTACCCAGAGACCTAGACAATTTAATTGTCATGGGGATTAAATGAAATAATGTCTGAGTAGTACGGAGCAGGTCCGTCCTGGGTGTTTCATGAAGGCTTGTGGGTACATAAACATCTGGCTGAGACTGAAGGACTCAAGACCCTTACACAGCGGACCCTAAAGGGGGAGGGGCCAGCCAGCTCTGCAGTCTGAGCTGCTGAGGCATCCGTCCTTCAGGAGGTGGCTGGAAAGGATAATAGTCACTACAATAGAACCCCTGCCCACCACCTCAGGAGGGGCAGATTATTTGGGCTCCTGGTCATAGAGATTCCAGTTGTCGATCCCCTCTACCGCCCCCCCCCATATGAACAGTGCAGTGGTGGGAACTGCCCTCTCTTCAGAAGCAGGCGTATGAGATAACAGCTGTCTACCTGGTGAAGGATGGGGGTTGGATGGGGACCTATGACACACACAGGGACCTTCCGCCAGGTAGGCCCCATCTCCTAAAGGCTCTATAGCCAGGCGCCAGCTTTCAGACAACTATAGCAAACCTTGGGAAGAAGGTCAGAAGCATAGGATCCCCTATCTAGTCATTCACATGTAGGAAGTGTTGCGCTCAGGGAATGTTGCGACTGGAATCTTGATGCAAAGCAAAAGCCCTCCTGGAGAGTCATGAGCATCTCCTGTTCACTGCTGGACTCTCTCTTTCTTGATAACAGTCTGGCTTAGGATGAATAAGCAGAAGTACACAGCAAGTGTCCCCCTGTTAGCGTTGGCTGACTTGGTTTGATTTGTGCAGAGTTATGTAATTGACTTACCATCCGTTAACTTGTGTAGTTTTGCATTTAATAATGTACACGGACCCACCAAGACAAACCTTTCTAGAACTCAGGCTGAGTGGAGATCTGGCCTAACAGCACGAGGAAGACCCCCAAATAATGTTCTAAGGATATTTCAGGGCATCTCAGAGAGGACCAGGACCATATTCAAGACTAAAGGAAGTGTGCAGTAGTGTTGGTATGGTCGAAGGTACAATGAGGTGGCCTATCATTAGAAATATTTACAACTTATTGAAATTCTGTCCAGATCTTCCCGTGTTTTTAAGCCAACAGGTTCCTGTCTTACTGGGCCAAGCTCCCCTTAGGAGCTCCCACTTCATAGGGATCAGGACCTCTAAGTTAGGGGATCAAACGAGCTCAGCAATGAGAGGAGAAAGCAAGCTGAGGTCAGGAGCCAGGCAACTGCTGGGATGAAGATGTGGGCTGTGAGTGATCTGTGACTATGACTCCAGAGTGACAGAGACACTGCTGAAAGGAACAGTGTCTCAGGACCATGGTAGGGATGGGCTAAGACCTCTGGCATCATAGCATGGATAGCAGCCATCATCTCAGAGGCAACTGGCTCAGCCACTACTCAGAATGCAAGGGGCCCTGAAAAAAGACAGATATCTGGGGAACAAATGAGTTTGGGGTGAGCAGGGCACTCACATTGCATTTTGGGCCTATGTCTTTCTCCCACACCAGTGAAACCCCATAAGAGGAACGATCTTCTAGTTTTCCCGCCCATTTGTGCCCTCTTACACACTGGGCACAGTTATATCAGTGGCTGATGGATGAGCGATGCGGTCAGAGCTAGGCTTAGAAAGCCAGCACTCCCAGGGTATTTCAAGATGTCAAGACGAAACATTTCAAAATACCAAGGTGGCCAGAGTCCAAAAGCAAAGAACCAGGAAGGACAGCACAGACCCTTAGGAGTCTACAAAGAAAGTTGAACTAAATAGGACCAAGGGACAAGAACAGATGTGGGTTTGTTGATGTCCTTATGAGTCACAAGCTTCTGAGAAAGGGTGTCAGGAGACATTAATAGGACAACATTGGTGGTAGGGAAGTCCCCCAAAACCAGCCATGACTTACCAGGCCCATTTTAATCACAAATCTCTGCTTTCATCATATTATATACTGGACTCCTGTACAGTTTTATTTTTGAAGGAGTCCTTGGACTTAAAAAGACATATATGTGAGAAGCACTGGAGTTGAAAAGGCTTAAACACCCATAGGTAAACATCCCTCACCCTCCGCAGCCCTGGAACTCAGGAAGGAAGCTTTTCCATCTCTTCATTCTCATCTGTAGAGCATCCTCCCAGGAGTGTGGGCTGCCTTAGCTGAGATGCAGCATCCCGAAGGCTGGCATGCACAGGATTGACGCCGTGCAAGATGACTTTGGGTGGTATACAGATGCGTGTTTGTTATTATATCAGCTCACAGTCGATGCATATTGGAAATGTGGAAGCCATATATCAAACTTTGATTTATGGAAATAATGTAGCGTTTTCTTTGAGGATAAAATTGTGCATTTTTTTAAAAAAAGGCACATCAGTACAATGAGAATTGCCAAGTAAATGAATAGTACCTAGTATGGCATAAATCGTGGAGGTGGGGAATGAAGAAAGCCTGGGGGAGGGGGGCGATAATCTATGTAAAACACCAATCATGGTCAAAACTTTGTGTTCCTATTTTCTTCTCATCACTCAGCTTTCTTATGAATGTGGGCCTGGAGCAAAGCCCACTCACTGAGGCAAAGCAAGGGCCCGGTCCTAGGCGAGATCAAAAAAAGGGGATTTAAAAGAAAAAATAGCCAGTTGTGGTGACACACACTGGTAGAACATGGTAATGGGGCAGGGGCCAGAGGAGCATGAGTTTGATGTCAGCCTAGGCCAGTGAGATGGCTCACAGTGAGAGAGGAGGCATGCCCATTCATGACAGCCTGTGTTTAGTCTCCAAAACCTGTATGGTAGAAAGAGAGAACCAACCAAAGGGGTCCCCATGACCTCTCCATAAGCACACAAATGAACAAATAAGAAAATAAATAGGGCTGGAGAGAAGGCTCAGGAGTTAAAAGGACTGACTCCTCTTCTGAAGATCCTGAATTCAAATCCCAGCAATCACATGGTGGCTCACAACCATCCGTAATGAGATCTGATGCCCTCTCCTGGTGTGTCTGAAGACAGCTACAGTGTACTCACATATAACAATAAATAAATCTTTAAATAGAAAAAAAAAAGAAAATAAATAAACAAACGCAGTTCTTTAAAATGTGGACAGTGTTTAAGGAGCCACACCAAAGTGGTCCTCTGACGCACGCGCGCACACACACACACACACACACACACACACACCAAAATAATACTTGGAATCTCGAACTGTGATCTTTTCCTGGGCTATCAGTATGCTGTGTGAACCTGTCTCCAGCACTGCCCACGATGGCAGAGAGCCCAGATCCTAGTCAGCCACCCAGTTACAAAGAGAAACACAATCCTCCACCATGATCTGCAGTGCTAATCTGGGGCATTCTATAAAGAAGGTGTTTAAATGTGATTCTACTCCCAATATTCTCGATTTACAATAAATTTATCAGGATAGGACCCCATAGTAAATCAAGAAGGGTCTATACTGGATTGTTGCTTAAGATGAATCTTGTGTTCCTTTTCTAAAGGCATCTATATTAAAGATGATACCATGAAACAAATCTTCCTGATATTTACAAACTGTGGAGCACTATAAGCAAAATGTACAGGAGTCAGAGAGATCAAGATAGCCCTTGACTAAGGAAGCACTGAAGGAGTGGGGACACTGTAGGAGTTCCTTAGCTCAGAGCCCAGGCTAGCCCATAGGCAGGGATGTCTCTCACTATCACACTGCCATCCTCTGGGGGCATCTCCTGGATGGAATCATGCAGACTCCTGAGGAAGAGGGATATTGCTGGGGAGCTGAGTTCCTACGGTTTCCTGATTGAGCCGGAGGTTTATGGACCAAGAGAGCAGCTTGGCTGAAAGTCAGTAGGGCCTGGACCATAGCTAGAAGTTAAGGCTGGAACAGATCTTAGGCTGCTGGTATCTAGCAAAGCTAATCTTAAAAAGAATGACTGGGGGTGGGGGTCCCCTAGGAGGGAGCTGGGAGTCAGGAAGAGGTAGCCTGAGTGAGCTTAGCATTCTGAAGAATGAGGTTCGACCCCAAACGGTTCATACCAGCCCTCGAAGGGTCTTGTATAAACTCAGCTATGTTGATAATAAGCATCAGATGCAAGGTGTGCGGGTCTCTACAAAGCGGGTTCCCAGAAGCCGTTAGATGCCCATGGGCTCAGTGGGAAGACTAGCTGCCAGGCCCAGCAAGATTAGAAGTCAAAGAAACCGCAGTGCTCTGGAAGAGAAGCTGAGATGGCAACTTTGAGGCCTCCTGTGGGATCCATCAGTCACAGCTGAGCTTGGGAGTCACAGTCTCGGGGGAGCCCAGTAGGCCTGGCTGTGTACTCTTGGCCAAGAGAAAGCATGAAAGCTAGACCCGGCAGCATGGCAGCACTTCACACTGAGAAAGAGCTGAGACCAAAGGAAGGAAGGAGGCACTCCAGAAAGCCCAAGCTAGTAGTGGTCCCTTCCGAAGAGCCAAGGAAGCCCCAGCAATGAGATTCTCTCTGCCTGACTCTCGAGGACGGTCCCTGGGGTCTCCTTGTGCTCAGTTTGGCTTGGACCATGGTTACCATCCCAATCAGGGGCCAGTGCATGGGCTCCTGACCCCCTCGGGTTTGCAGAATCTTCTAGATTGGAGCTCTAGGGAAGATAAGGAAGTTGAACCAGTGACCCTTGACCTCACTGCTGATGGTCTAAGATGAACATGACTGAGGAAATCCAAATGGTATGTCCAGTCTCTTGACGTTGTCATATTCAAAGCTGGCATTTGAGAACCAGGAAATCAAGTTTTGTTTTGGTTGGGTCTTAGTCATTTTGTTATATTCATTTTAAAGTGAAATATCAAATCCAGACTTCTACAAGAAACTCGTTCTTAAATATTATCAGATTAACAAAAAATATTAATATTGTGCTGACTGAACAATATCTACCAGCTGGTTGCTGCTAAATTCACTTGTTTTTCCACTATAACTCAGCTGACATATCTCTTCCTGTAGAAAGCCTATGCTCTGCCCTTCCCTCTGCCTTGTCACCTTTCTTTGGACATCCTCAGGCCCCATTCACCTCCTGTCACAATAGCAACCCTCTCTGTTCTAAACACTCATCGCTTCTCGTCTGTTTCTCTTGGACTGCAGGCCCGAGGAGTCACTGTGCTGGGTTATAGAGAAGCTAGCCTGCTATGGTGTTGGGGCAGTGACAGAGGAGGGGCTACTTGTGGACGATGGCTAGGTTGCACTGTGGTGAGCAGTAAAGGCTGGTTGTATGTGGTTTGACCGAGTAGTGGTCATTTCTCCTTCACATGACATCACCTGGGAAACGAGGAGAGTTTCCTTCCGAGTGGTAACTCTGGGAGGCAGACTGGCTTCGTCATGTGCAGCAGGGGAAGGAGCAGAGGGCCCACCTTAAACACCTCAGCCTGGAAGCCATAGCCATTGATTCTCACCTCAGCCAATGGCCAGGGTAGTCTCATTAGCCTCCTCCCTATTCAAGATGGAGAAATTGGTGAAAGCACATATTCACTGAACCTGTACAAGGACCATGACCTGCATCCAGTGTCTGGGGCTCCAGAGGTGACCTTAAAGTCCCAGAGTGTCTCAGGCAAGGATCCAATATCCTCACATAGCAGTGGGCTCCTCATAGTCACGATGTGGAAGCCTCTCTTCATTTGTGTGTTTAATGCAGGGCGTCCTAAAAGGTAGGAAGACCAGGAGAGAACAATCTTTGCAGTCCATGAGACTGTGCTCTTAAAGGGCCAGTGCACCCTAAGGCCTCCACTGAGGTCAGTTCTCTTCCACTGTATCTGGAGGCAGTGAGTCTAGGGTCCCACCAGAAATTCCTAGGTCCCGTCAGCCAGTTCTCATTTGCATATCTCTGCTGAAAGGAATAAGAGCTTCCTACCCCCACCTCCAATGCCCTGCTCTCTGTGTAATGAGAGGATCTGGTGTCCCCAGGGAATGAGGTTTAAGGAAAAAGACTCTGCCCCTCCCCCTGACCAATCACCACCTTGGCCTCCAGAAGTTGTTCTTATGAACTAAGTGTGGTGAGGATGGAGGTGATGGATCAAGAGAGGGGCTGTGTAGCCATTTGTGCTTCACAAACACGCACGCACGCGCACACACACATGCAAACATGCACAGAGAAAGACCGACAGACAGACAGACACACACGGGGGGGGGGAAACACAGGGTATAAATATGTAAATTAGGGTCTAATAGAAATTTCTAGACAGTGTATCACAGGACAGAAAAGAAGGCTCTACCTGAATCAAATGATGGACTCCCTGGTAAGGCAAATAGGAGCCTAAAATAATAATGGTTTTCTAAACTGGGTCTAGTCGCACACACCCTTAATCCAAGTCTCAAGAGGCTAAGGCAGGCAGATCTCTGAATTCAAGGCTATCTTGGCCTACATAACAAATTCAACAATGGGGACATAGAAATGGATCTGTCACTGGTCCTGATGCTGGGGAACTGGCAGGATATCGATCATAACCCACGTGAGAACTGCAGAGATAAATGAAGGTATGTGATAGGGCCATGGGAGCTTGCAAGGGAGCATATGGACCCCCAGGGGAGAAGTACTCAAGAAAGGATAGGAGAAAGCAGAGGGTGGGGAACAGCCTGCTGTGTGGAAGACCTACCTACTGCCCCCCTGCTGTTTAAGACATGAATAGCCACAGAGCTGAGACACCCCTCCTCCCCACCCCCCACCCCCACCCCGCCCCGTCCCATCCCAAGCTAAGACCAAACCATAGATGGAGTTATTTAATCCTTGTTTTTAGATTATTTTTCAGAAAAAAAATCTTGAAATATGACTATGTTAGTCAGCTTCTATCGCTGTCACAAAACACCAAAGAAGATCAGCTCAAAAAGGAAGGAAAAGCTTCAGGGGTGGCTCAGGGATTAAGAGCATATTGCTGCTCTTACAGAGGACCCAGGTTCAATTCCCAGCACCCACATGGAGGCTCACAACTGCCTGTTACTCCAGTTCTGGGTCGGGGGAAGGGCACAATGCCCTTTTCTGACCTCGGTGTGTACTGCACATATGTGCACACCAAACACGCATACATATAAGCTAAGACGAATTTGTTTTGTAAAATAGGAAAGATTTATTTTAAATCAAGGTTTCCGAAGTTTCATTCCGTGGGTGATTGGCTCTGTGGCCGTTAGACTTGATGCGGGAGTAACGCCATGGCAGAGAGTAGACAGAGGAAGAGCTGCTTGCCACCGGTCAGCCAGAAAGCAGGGACAGAGAAAATGGACAGACTCTTCCAGGATATACCTCGGGAGATTTGTCCTCCAGCTCTAAACCATCAGTGACTTACTCCGCTGGTGTAGACAGAGTTCTCATGAGCCTGTTCCCTCTCAAAACCCGGTCTTTAAGTCACGCCTCCTTGGGAACCACGCCTTCCACACAGGAAGCTAGTTCAACTGCTCTCCTGCATCCGCAAAGTGTTCCATGGAGTTCCACACCGGACTGTACCGACACAACCCACTCAAACCAGGAAGGGAAGCTACCACAGACAGCTCCATTTCTCCACTTCACAGCCCCTACCTGCCCCACGAAAGGAACCACCACCTCAACGGCTAACCTCCTAGAAGCACTTGATTTGGTTTTGAATTTCATATCAGTGAAGTCACGCCAAAATTGAACTCAAGCCTCTGACTTCATTCGCTCACTATTAGAGCTAAGATTCTTTCTCGTTGCTAGATTATATTCCTCCGCCCTCTTTTTTTGTTTGTTTGGGGGTTTGTTTGTTTGTTTGTTTGTTTTTCGAGACAGGGTTTCTCTGTGTAGCCCTGGCTGTTCTGGAACTCACTCTGTAGACCAGGCTGGCCTCAAACTCAGAAATCCGCCTGCCTCTGCCTCCCAAGTGCTGGGATCAAAGGCATGCGCCACTACGCCCAGCTCATTCCTCTGCCCTCTTTCATGAAGGGTTCAAGCCCCTGGCAGGACTAGGGCAAGATCCACATTTCATCTCAGGTGGAGTGTCCTGGGTCTATGGCCAATTCACTCAGCATCACTTAGGCTGTTGGTACCTTTCACCCACTTCCTCTGTGAATTCTTGCTATGCCTTAAGGGTTCAGAATTGTTATCAGCATCTCACAGGTAGGGGTGATTTGCCAATACAGTTGGAGATAGGAATGGAGTCTATGTGTGAGGGCCCTGTGTCCATTTTTATGCCAATCTCAGATGAGAACAGGCAGGCCCAGGAAGAATTAGAAGAGAGAAAGAAAAACAAAGAACGATTCCAAAAATATCATCACCCCTATTTTGCTGGACAGTAATTTTACCCGTTTGCTCTCTCTTCTTGGCTCCCCTCACACCAAAAATCCTGGCAGAGATGAGCAGCCCACCCTGGTGTCATGTTGGGTGCTTATCCATTTAGATCAAGTGGATCAAGTCCCGACTAGGCTATAGTTATACAACTGAACCTTGGCTTATCCCTTTAGCTCCCTGGGCTTCAGGTTCTTTATCTGCTTTGGTAGTCTTCCTCTGAGCTATGGAGGGTGAGATGGACTTAACACACAAACAAGCAAACAAAAGAAGTGTCCAAGCCAGGCAGTGGTGGCCCACGCCTTTAATCCCAGAACTTGGGAGGCAGAGGCAGGCGGATTTCTGAGTTCAAGGCCAGCTTGGTCTACAGAGTGAGTTCCAGGACAGCCAGGGCTACACAGAGAAACCCTGTCTCGAAAAAAAAAAAAAAAGAAGAAGAAGAAGAAGTGTCCAGCAGTACCCCCTGGGAATTCTTGGCACACAGTCACTCATGTTCCTCCACAAGTTCTAGGAGTGGTGCCCCTCATCCTGCCCAATCCAGTGCTGGGGCTCCCTCATCTCTAAGTAGTGACATTAGAATGCCTTTGCCTTTACAGCAGACAGCCAGCCCCTAGCGGGTTTCCTCTCTGCCGGAGAGCAGGTGTCCCGGGGGTTGGGTTAGAATTCCTCCCTCGGGACCTCCCTGTGTCTGGTCTCCCAGCAGCTGCTGTACTTCAGCTCAGAGCAAGCAATTAGCCCTAGAAGGAAGGGCCTTTTCTCTTCTCAAGGGTTCTCGTCTCACAGCTCAGATGCCTTTATTTTTGGAGCCCTACTCGGTGAAATGCTTCATCAACTCCACCTCCAAGCACATTCCATCCCCTCCCCACTCATCCACCCGTCCTCCCATTCACTAATATGCCCAGCATTCTGTGAGCATCTCCAGGTGCCGGGCTAGACACTGAGAGACCCACAGAGTCCCTGCCATCGAGTCTCTCACAGTGGGAGAGACAGACAATAAACAAGCAGATGGACAGAATAAATAGGATTACTTTGGACGGTACTCAGGACCATTGAGGATAAAGACAAAAGCTGCGGTAGACAGGGATTGTTGGTCAGCCATCTGGTTCCAGAGCAGAGGGGGAGAATTCGCACACCGACAGCCTGTGAAGGTGGGTCCTTTCCCGAGTTAGAATCCAAACTCAGTTACTGAAAGATAAGGTCACACACACCACAGAGTCTCTGGGAGAGGCCCAGGATGCAGCGGTGCCAAGGGACCAGGCTGCTCTGGGCTGGGGCCCTTTCCCACCTTTGGTGGTTGCGTCATCCTTTTACCTGTCTTGCATCTCATGCCCCCAGCGGCAAGGATAGGAACTGCAAGAACTCTTGTTACACCGACTTCTCCGCCCCCCCCCCCCCATCCTTTAGGATTATTCTTCCCGGTTCTACGAGATTCTAGGCAAACTGGATCTTTTCCAGATGGTTCTCCCACAAAATAGGATGAAGAACTTTCCAAGAACCAAGGCCAGACGAGCAGTACAAGTCCAATGGGCTCTGAGCTACCCCCTCAGCTGCACTCTAGATCTCTCCTCAGACCTCCACCTCCCCTGTCTATATTCCTCGCTGGCTTGGTCTCTGTCTGTGTTGATTGCTTTTCCCGCCTCTGTCCTCTGTCAGACTCATATCCTGACTTTATGCCTTATCTGGAATTCATTTCCTTCAAATAAACCGTTTTTTAAAAATATACCTTCAGCCCTGTCTGGTTGCCAGACATGGGGTTAGGAGCTTGGGTCTAATCAGAGTCAAGCAAGGCGTAGACTTCCTCAGGGGCAGATGAGTCATACTAGGTGAACCAAAGGGACCAATGTGACCAGCGTGACAAAGTGGACCCAGGAGGAGGACTGGGGAGTCTCCAGAAAGGAGACTGGGCTCAGGGGATGCTTCCTGGAGGAGGTCAGATCTTGAAATATGGTCAAGCAATAAAAAAAAGGCTGACTGTGGAGAGTAGGGCCCCCTCTGGGACACCAGTTGCTGGGTCCTCAACTCATTTGGCTAGAATGTAGCGAACCTCTCCGTGTTGTTACCTCCCCTCCCTGTCTATAGTTCTCCGCTTCTGACTCACTCCCTTATAAACTCGGCTCGCTTCCACCCACAGAGGTTCTTTCAAAGACCAGGGCTTCCTTCCGAGCTGTCTTTGGTTCCCTTTGACCCATCCTTTCCTCTCAAACCTAAGTCCTTGTCTGGCATCCTTTCTGCCTCCTCTCAGCAATCACCATCAGGGGCTATAAGGAGTAGGACTTAAAGACCCCCTAGTCTAGATCTGCTGACTGGACTGTCGAAGCCTGTGTCTCAGCACCTATAAACAGCCTCCTGGGGCTGTTGTGAAATCAAATAAGACAAAGGACGTGGAAATGTGTCCTGCTGTTGCTGAGGATCTTTGCTGTTAATGAGAGCTCCTTTGACTGCAAATGACAGAGCACAACTACAAAAGGCTTAAAGAGAAGGCAGTCTGCCATTGCTGGGAGCACACAGGTCTGCCCTCCTGTCTCCATCTGGTCTCTACTTGTGCTCCTCACTCTTTGGCCAGCTGTCTAAACCCCCTTTGTACCAGCCAGGAACCTCAGTGGAAATGGGCAGCCTGCTTCCCACAGGGCCAGTGGTATTCTGGATTGAACACCAGCAGACTAAGCCCTAACCCCATTCCCACAGCCAGGTCCTGGTCACACTCTGTCCCCCAAGGTTGGTGACAATGTGATCTTCCCACCCAGGCCAAATAAGACCAGGTAGAAGAAGAGAAGGAAGGGGAAGTCCTCCCAAAGGGATGTTGTCACAGGAAGTAGAGCCAAGGGATCCTGAGGAGAGAATCGGGTTCTCTCCTTCACTCTCAGGGGTCTGCTTGGGTATCATCACCTGAAGCAGGCGCTCAAGCAGGGCTGTTGGTAGCGCACACCTTTAATCCCAGCACTCAGGAGGCAGAGGCAAGCGGATCTGTGAGTTCAAAGCCAACCTGGTGTACAGAGTGAGTTCCAGGACAGCCAGGGCTACACAGAGAAACCCTGTCTCAAAACAAGTGTTCACTATCCACCAAGGTTCCTCTCCTCTGCCTCTGCAGTGCTTCACCCTCTCCCACACTCTCCTGCTTAGTCCAATAGTCTACTCACCTGCATGTTGTCTTCACAAGATTTTAAGTAGAGAGAGGGACAGATCTAGCATCTGTTGTCTGTCACTGTGCTCTCAATATTGACAAATGCTAGACTCTTAGTAAATAGTGAGTGGATAGACGGACAGATGGAAGATGGTTAGATGGATGGATACAAAGGTGGATAAAGGAACGGTAGTAAGGATGATGGATGGCTGAGTGGCTCAGTAGTGAATGGATGTATAGCTGATGGCTTCCTGAGTGACAGGAAGAGAAAAGGCAGAGCCAGGACAAATGCAGGAGCGATGCTTCAGGAGAAAGCCGGTAAGGGCTGTTTAGAGTTTGCTGAACTTGAACTACAAGGTAGTCAACCGCTGCCTCACAAGCAGGTTGTAGAGGGACCTAGAGATGGATGAGTCATACTAGGTGAAGAGGGACCTAGAGATGGGGACATGGTCCTGATGGGGGCATGGTCCTTATGGGGATACGGTCCTGATGGGGATATGGTCCTGATAGGGACATGGTCCTGATGGGAATATGGTCCTAATGGGGACATGGT
Source organism: Mus caroli (assembly GCF_978045245.1). Taxonomy (NCBI): domain Eukaryota; kingdom Metazoa; phylum Chordata; class Mammalia; order Rodentia; family Muridae; genus Mus; species Mus caroli. Next base: position 66,024,685 of record NW_028227270.1, on the reverse strand, counting down.
CCTGATGGGGGCATGGTGCTTATGGAGATACAGTCCTGATGGGGATATGGTCCTGATAGGGATATGGTCCTGATGGGGGCATGGTCCTTATGGGGATATGGTCCTGATGGGGGCATGGTCCTGTACTCCAGACAGAGGTAGTTGTATTTACAAGGATACTAGGATGGGAGCCATCCAATCACTCAAGATCATGGGAGTGGGACCAAGTGTACATGGAAGTCACTTGGAACTATTGAGCCTGGGGCTGTGTAGGGTCAAGATCTGCTGTCACCCCTTGATACAAAACACCTTGGCTGAAACTTGAGGTGGCAGCATAGAGTTAATAGCTCTTCCCTCTCCTCCCTCCCCTCCTCAACCACTCAGCCAGAAGGGAGCAGCTGCCTAGGAGGACAGAGAGACAGATTATGTAAACTGTGATTGCCACCCACAGGAGGAGGGGGAGAATAGGTATTGAAATGCGCTTTCAATAATGCATGTCCTCCTCCGCACAGGCCTGGGGCTCCAGAGAGGGAGAGGAGCCTTAAAGGGACCAAGCCTCCTGTCCAAGCAGTGGCATCAGGCTGCCTTCTGTTGCATGGGTCCTCCGTCCACAACCGGACACTCCACGGACATATACTCCTGGTCCCACTCTCTCACCCCAAAAGACACACAGTGTTTCCCCTCCTGGTCCTAGCAGATTTGGCTTTTTTAAAGAGTGTGTTCCCCAAACACGCTGAATTGAAATCATGATTAATTCATTTCCCCCATTTTTTATTAATCAAAGGCACTTAACTGCCAGTCAGGGCTTTGATCAGCAAGAGGTAAGCCACAAGGTGAAATTACTCTAACTCAAAGTGAAGAAATAAGACAAAATCGGTAGTCAGCTTGCCTAGCTGCCAGATACCCTCCACTGGTATCCTACCATGGGAAGAAATTCAGAAACAGGCAAGCCATAGCTTGCGGAAGAGGGACATTGCACAGCACTCTCATTACCCAGACTGTACAGTTGAGATCCAGAAACAAGAATGGACTTGTCTCAGTGGCGGGATGAGAGATCTGAAAGCAGGGCCTGGCCCCTCCAGGCTTAACTGACCCAGAACTTGGCAAAGAGATCAGCCACCCAGGAGACCTTAGTAGCGGAGAGTGAGGAGAGGAAGTAGCATTCTAGCCAGCACCATCACTACACACACACACACACACACACACACACACACACACGCACATGCACACACACACGCACACCCCAGACTCAACAGTGTCCCCTAGAGACAAGTTTACTCACTCCTGGTACACATAGGAAACTGAGAATTCAAGGGGCTCTGCAGCATGCAAAAGCCAACCAACTGGGAATTGAGGGACTAGGAGTCTCCTCAAGCTCACCCCAAACTGCCTGGGAAATTCTCTCCCCCGGGATTTCATCTGGCTCCCAAATACCAGGCATCTACCCCATCTATCCCAAGGACTAGAAGAGATGACTAGCTGGGGCCCCACACTCATCCCAGCACACTGCTTGGGAGCAATAGCCTCTTATTCCTTCCATCCCTTCCCCATGAAGCTGGCTTAGCCAGGATGTGCCATCTTGATTACTTCTGTCTTCGGGAGTGTCTTAGGCAGTGGAACAAGAGACTGTTGCTGTTCTCTGTTATCAGTTAGCTGGGCTGTTTCCTCTGGCCTGATGCTTCTAAGATGACAGTTGAAGATGGGACAAGAGCGCCTCCCCAGCGCCATGGTTCTCCCAGCTATGCTCTCCTAGCTGCTTCTGTGTCTGTTTCTATGCTGGGTTGGAGATAGCTTGGCATTTTTCACACATCCCTGGAAAACCTGTCTCCTTCCAAAGGCTGCCTGAGGGAGTTGGAGTGAACTTTCAGCGCCTAAAAATTAAGGAGATGGCCGTCCCCTTTCCTTCTCTTTCTTGGACAAGGTAGAAATTGAGCGGTTGACTGGTCTCTCCCTGGAAGTTGTTTTAAGTGAAGAAAGTTAACACACACACACACACACACACACACACACATACACAAACACACACACACAAGGCCCTTGGTAACTTTGTGACTGAGCAGTGAGCGATTCCTCGGGTAGAAATTCAATGAACAGCCATGCCTTACATTTATAGGGGATATGTCCCAAAGCCCGAACTCACTCTATTCTTGTGATGTTGGATGACGCCGTACCTACAGGATGGGGGAAGTTCAGTAAATGTGGCACAAGATGCTCTGATGACTGAAATGGTTGCTCAGTGATAACAACGTGGTCCTGATGTTGTAGCATTGGTACTCTGAACAAAAGGAAGAACCACACCTGTGGAGAGAGAACATGGGATGCTCTGAGATTTCACCCCACCACTCAGAAGGGTATACAGTTTAGAAATACTTAGTTCTGGGATTTTCTGTTTAATGTTTTCAAACCCTGAGTGATGAGAGGGATTTAAATGACTTAAAGAGAAGCCTGGATAAAGGAGACCACCTTGCAAAAGGTTTCTGAAACACTTCCCTGTTCCAATGTGGGTAGGGCTCTGAGGACTCAGGGACATAAGGGGCCTGGCCCTGCCCTCATGGAACACTCAGCCTTGAGGGAGAAACTACAGGGAGGACAGTGAGAACTGTGGGCCACATCAGACTTCAGTGTAGCTCTGTGCAGGAGAATTACACTGACTGGCCAAACGGTGTCCCTCTAGTGGCGCCCCAGACTGGACCTCAGCACTCCCAAAGCATGCAAAAAGAGACCAGGGAGAGACTACTCCCCAGGAGTAAGTGGAGGTGCCCTTACTAACAAAAAAGGGGGGCACGGAGGCATGGAATGCAAGACAAAGAACTCATTTCATACTCCTGGAGCAACTGGGCTGCCCAGGGTGGCCCAGAATTTGCAGTCATTGACACCCACGCCGCGATGTTATACCAGGTATAATACCAAAGCACGTGTGAAGTCCAAAGGCTGAATGGACAGACGGATGTATTTGACCTTGTGTACACTGAAATACCAACCACCCAGAACTACCCATGTGTCTGTGCCTCTGCTCCAGGGTGTGTCAGCCAGCTCTGGCAGGCATGGGGACAGAAAGACCCTTACTCTGACCCAGTGGGGTTTACAGTGAGGAAAGGCCATTTTAGCTCTAATAATCTGACAGTTTGGCATAGGCAGACTTACCTTCCCAAAACCTGCACGGTACTGCATCTCCTCACCCCCATCTCCCACCCCCACCCCCACTCCCACCCCCGGCCCTTGTATGCTTTTATCTGCTCGCCAACTTAACTGACTTCCATGAAATTCAGGAATGGAAAATGCCTTTAAAATCCTCCTTTTATTTCTGAGTCAATTTTGTTTCCACTGATAAAAAAAAAAATACCTAATTGTTATTACATTTATTGAACAATTCGCTGCAAGGCAGTCGCTGGGAGTCCCATGGTTTATCCTCTTTAAGTCTGGCCCTGCATTCTGAGAAACTGTGGTCTTCAGTGGCCAGTAAGGGAGGGTCTGGACGCCTCTGTATTAAGAGGGGACCACATGATCACAATACGGCCAAACAAAGACTCTGCATGTGCAAGCTCTGTTGTAGAGGGTCAGCATAAAGAGCCGTGCTTGTTAATCTTGTGGGTAGCAGATTTCATGACTGGGAGTAGATTTTTAGCTCCAGTTTTTTAGCTAGCTAGCTGTTATAGAATGCACAGACTGTCATAGAAGATAGTGAGCTCCTTCCTTGTTCTTGGAAGTGTTGACAAAGGACTTTTGGGTGGGAAGTCAGACCAAATGACCTTAGCTTTCCCCAGCAATGTGGTCTCTGAACCATTGTTTATAGTTTCTAGCTTCGTTACTGTTCTTGCTGTGTAGCTTTGGATGAAATAATATCCCTCTTTGAGCCTTAGTGACCAAGATAACCCCTATGACCTCTTCCTCTTCAAAATGATTTCTCTTCTCTTGCGTCACACACTGCACATTTCAAAGCTCCCAGTGTCTGGTGTCTGTGGAGCCAGGCTGCAGATGTCGGGCAGCTTCTGTCTGGCCTTCTGTCTAGAGATGCTGGGACTCACCACCACCGGGAGCACTTCCCCTGTGACAAGCAGAGAGTGAAGTCTGAGCCAACAGCACCTCCCACCCCCAACAGACATGCTGACCTGGGCCTGCCCCCTCCCTGCCGTGCCTAGGCCCCATGACAGTCTAGTCTGCTAAGATCAGACATGTGTCAGCTCTAGAGATGGAAATAGGTCTGTCCCAGTGCTAGAAAGTGCATCCCTCACAGTCCTTCTGCAAACTGTCCAAGGCTCCTTGACAGCCCTGAAAAGGGGGCCTTGCTTTCTCCAACTTGTGTAGACTGAGACTCAGAGGTGCCAGCAACTGTTTGTGACCTGTTAACAAGTGGTGATCAGAGTGTTGGAGTTGCATTCCCTCCTTAGGATAAGTGAGGGCCTGCCCACCCCTCCTAGGAGACACTCCTGATCAGGGACTGTAAGCCAGAGTCAGACCTGAGCTACAAGTCTCTCCGTAGGATGGGGTGGGTATTAGAAGGGCCCGGAGCTTCACCTGCCCTCTGACCGTACTGTGTCACCTTCTGAACTTACTGAGACTTTTAAAGTCACCCATTTGTTCTCTCTGTGTCTCTCCATTGCCTATTGCTTTCAAGGGACTTGGTCTCTTCAACATTCTTCTAGGAATAGCTCCTCACCCCAGATCCCCATCTGGACACACCTAGAGTTTTCCCTGATATAATCCTATAATATAGACAGGATGGGACCCAGAATACAGAGGAAGAAATCAAGAAGGTACCTCTCATCTCAGGGCAGAGGAGCAGATCCTTACCATCTGTCTTAGTCAGGGTTTCTATTCCTGCACAAACATCATGACCAAGAAGCAAGTTGGGGAGGAAAGGGTTTATTCAGCTTACACTTCCACACTGCTGACCATCACCAAAGGAAGTCAGGACTGGAACTCCCACAGGGCAGGAACCTGGAGGCAGGAGCTGATGCTGAGGCCATGGAGGGATGTTACTTACTGGATTGCTTCCCCTGGCTTGCTCAGCTTGCTTTCTTATAGAACCCAGGACTACCAGCCCAGGGATGGTACCACCCACAATGGGCTGGACCCTCCCACCCTTGATCACTAATTGAGAAAATGCCTTACAGCTGTATCTCATGGAGGCGTTTCCTCAAGGGAGGCTCCTTTCTCTGTAACAACTCCATCTTGTGTCAAGTTGACACACACAACCAGCCAGTACACCATCATATAGTGCCTGCCCAGGGCTCTCCCAGGGGCAAGCTGAGACCCTCACCACCATGACAGTGTCTGCCAGGGCTCTCACAAAGATAGGCTCAGACCCTTACCACTGTGACAATGTCTCCTCAGGGTTCTTGAAGAGACCGAGTTTCAGGCTATGAGATTCACCATGATGTGAGAAAAATCAGGCAATGTGGTGGCTACGCCCCGGTCCTGCCAGCAGCCAGTTCCCAGTTTCTGCTCCATCAAAGCGGCAGTGTCCTTTGCCTTTAATGGAATCTGGTCACTGACTGGTGGTCCCCCTCACCCACCCCAATTGCCTGATGTCCCTCTGAGCTCAATGAGATTCTAAAGATGAAAGGAGGGAGTGCCTAGTTATTCAGTAGAAAGACAAGGTGAGCCGGAGGGCAAACGACAGACAATGTACCCGAAGGAGGCTAGGGAGGACAATAAGGAAGAAAGCAGGCACTGTATGGGGGGGGGGGGGGGGTGTCATGTGACTCTGCATATAGGTAAGGCCTGTGGAGCAGAAGAGATGGGCGGGCCTATCTCCCGATTTCACTCTCACAGTCGAGCTGAAGGGAGACATGACTTGATCCACTCTCCTGCTAACACCAGTGCTCCCGAAGCATAGTCAATCAGGTATAAGTCACCAAGGTGTGCAATTGCTCTAGTTGTTTATTAGGTGGTGTGTGCGGCGACCCTTCCTCCAGGAAGGCAGGCTCCATGTGCAACAGGCCAACCCTCACCCCTACCCCCAGCACCCTTCATTTCTTCCTCTGCCACAGGCGACCGGGCAGCAACAGGGACTCTGGTGGTCACCCGAGGAGCCCTTTCCATGGGGTTCTTCAGGCAGACATGGAAGCAGGCAAATCTGGTCTCTGGAATTCTCACTCCCCAGAGCTTTCCTGGAAACAGCAGGAAGTTATTTTTAAACAGCAGCATCCCTCAGCAGCAACCTGGGAGATAAGCTTATCCCTATCTTCTCCCATGTGGACCACCCTCCCAGAGATCAACAGCTGCCCAAAAGGTGTGGGAGAGGATGAGGGCAACCGCCTGCCAGAGGAGAGGGGGTGGGTCCGCTTTAAAGACCTCAGGTCCACTAGTGGGAGGGGCCTCAGATTCCCAAGGAGAATGTTCTGTGCATGTGTGCCTGGGGTCCCCACTGCGGCTTCACTGCGACCACGCGCGTTCAGCCTTCCAAGTCCTGCCTAGGAATCTGGCAGCCTGGAAGTGTCTCTACATCCTATGCAAATGTGCTATTTGGGCATGTGCATCCACGTCCGCATGTCACGCTGATGTGACTCTCCTGCACTTATGTATTATATATCTCTGTATATGTCTGCTCCCGTGCGCACATGTGCAGTGTGCGTATGCATGAGTATCTGCGTGTGTCCGTCCGTCTCCAAGAATCCCAGGAAACAAACACACTGACTTCTAGAAGTAGGAGGAACGTTGGCTTTCACTGCAGCTCAGCTCCTTCCCTCCCACTGCTCCAGTCACAGAAGAGCAATGGAAGCTTAGAGAGAAAGAGGGACTCACTCCAAGGCCAGTTAGCTGCAGAGACTGCCGGAACCCAGATGTGCTTCTTGGCTAAAGAAGCCTGGTCACGTGGCGGCCCTTGCGAGCGCCATCTCCAGGGTCAACAGCTGCTTCTCCCCTGCTTTCTTTCATGGATGAGACTGACTGGACCACCCACCCACTGAGCTCCAAGGGGGAGGGAGAGGAACAGAAACATCTGAGGCACGTGGTCTGGACTCTGACTAGAACATTGGCTAGCCCGCCAGGCCTTGTTGTGTGGAAAGAAAATTAACTCAACTGGTTAGCCATCCGGTTCTGAGACCATGAAAATCCCAAGAGGTGGGACATGGCCTCTGCCTTCAAGAACTCAGAATATAACAGGAGGCCATGTAGGTAAACTGAAAACTTTGGCACGAGGCTAAAAGGGCCCATGATGATACGGACACAGAGGCCCAGAAAAAGACACTGAGGGGGAAGCAACTGACTCTGTCCAGAGGGCTAAAGAAAGCTCATCAGGAAGTGACATTTGGATCAGAATCTAACAAATAAACAAGTCTGACATCGAACGAGAAAGGGCATTCCAAGCTGGGGGCGCAGTTTATGTGCCAGCATCTTACCCCGCCCCCCTGCTGCTTGTTCTAGAGAAGTTTGCCCCTTCTCCCTGATCTGCTGGCTCTGCCCTCCATGTCTCTCGTGCAAACTCCGGTTGTACTCACCATCTGAAATCCATTCACTCATTCATTCTCATCATCTGGAATTCATTCACTCCTTCAGCAAAGGTCTCCTGAGCATTAAACAGTTTCCGGGAGTCAGAGCATGGTATGTGTCTGAAGAAAGGCGGCACTGCAAATCCCCATTTCCTCCTGGCCTGGCCTGGGGCCAGGACAGTGATGAACAGAGAAGGCCTGGCTAGAGGTGGGAGCTCTGTATGGTGTGCCAGACATGGATCCTTGCAACAACACAGGAAATTAAATGCCCAAAAGGAAGTGGAGGGCTGAGACAGAAGAATGAAACGAGCCTGACCAGAGCCCTCCACACCAGAATAGGTTCATGCGGTGCTGACTCTGGGTTCCCTCTGTGAGCTGCGCTCTGTGCGCAGATGAAAGTCTAGGCTTTGCTAACACTGAAGGAGCTGTTCTTTAGCCTGTTCTCATCTTGCTGGACTCCTGAGATGTCAGCCCTATGCTTCGGAAAAGCCTGCGGTGATGGAGGATGCATGGCGGGAGGGAGGTGGTCAGCCCTCAGACTTAAAGAGACTTCCTCTCTAGCGGAACCAATGTAAGCGCAACAGGCTTGATGTCAGAGTCAAGGTAATGGGAGGGGGGCAGTATGTTGAAAACTAAGGGAATCTGACTCAGGGTTTCATACCATCAGGAAAGTACTCTACCTAGAACTCTTCATGGCCCAAATTAAAAGAACACCTGAGCAGGCCACAGGCAGGAAGCAGTTGGCACTTGCTTTTCAACTTTAGCCCAGAAAACCTGTTTCCTCTGCATTGATGTCACCTCTAGAGTTTGGAGGGCTTTTAGAACCTCATGCATTACTGTGTCTCTAGTGTGAGGCCTCTGATGAGGAATTGTCACCCCCACTTTGCAAAGGAAAACCACTGGCTGTCAGGGTGGAGAAACTGAAGGAGCCCAGGCCCTAACCTCCAAGAACATGTGGCCAGTAATCACAAGCACAAAGTGTCTGGTGGGGCATGCCTTTAATCTCAGCACTTGAGAGATAGGGGCAGATGGATCTCCTTGAGTTCGAGGACAGCCTGATCTACATAATGAGTTCCAGGACAGCTAGGACTATGTAGAGAGACTCTGTCTCAGGAAAAAGAGAGGGAAGGAGTAAGAGGAGAAGAAGGAAGAGGAAGTAGAAGAGGAGGAGAGAAAAGGAAGGGGAAGAGAAGGAGGAGAAAGGGAGGTGGAGGCCAAGAGGAAGAAGAGAAGGAAGAGGAAGGAGGAGGAGGAGGAAAAAGAGAAAGAGAAGAGGAGGAGGAAGAAGAAGGAGAAGGAGGAGGGGGGAGGAGGAGGAGAAGGAGGAGGAGGAGGAGGAGGAGAAGAAGAAGAAGAAGAAGAAGAAGAAGAAGAAGAAGAAGAAGAAGAAGAAGAAGAAGAAGAAGAAGAAGAAGAAGAAGAAGAAGAAGAAGAAGAAACCAGAATAACACATCAGAATTAAAGGACAAGCAGGCGGGTATACCAGAAACTCTCCTTCCCAACATGGAAAATCTGAAATGCTTCCTGGATGGGACACCCAAGCTGAGCCCTGAAGATGATCTAGGCAGAAATGAGAAAGAACAGTCTGCAATAGATCAAAGGCTCAGGCAACTCCAGATGCCAGCCTGTGCATCCTGTAAGAGCCCTGTTCTGCTGTATATGGTCTGGAAGCTGTGGTCTGGAAGTTTGACAACATAGATCTGGGCTGGACTTCAGAGACTGGACAGAGAGTAACTGATCCTATCCCCAAAATCAACAAGTTCCCAGACCAGAGCAGACACTCCAGCTTCAACAGCCAGGCCCTTAGGAAGCAAGGTGGATGATGATGATGATGATGATGATGATGATGTGGCTGCTGCCTGATGTCCCCTTTCCTGCTAACCAGGGAACCCATCTTACCTGAAAGTGAATCTTCTACAGGTGCATGGCTTCAGTCCACAGATGTCCGTCCTTCCTCCCCAGAACACCCTCTCTGGCTGCATTTGTAAGAGTCTACTTACATGTGACCCCTAAGACCTCCCCAGGCTGCCACCATCTTGGCATGGAACTGAAACTTGGAGAAATCCCTGGATTCGGAACCAAGAGGTGCAGCCTTTGACATTAGCTCTGCCATTTGCAGAGCTTGACAAGTCCCTCTGAGTCTCAGGGTCCACAAACACACACTGAGATGTCGTCACCAAGTACCTGAAACAGCCTGAGCCACGCGGAGGTGTAAGTGCAGCGGTGACAACCATCATCATGGAGAGCAATGAACATTCTACTCAGCAGGAAGTTTACCAGGGTGCCTGTGACAAGCTTTGCCCCTCTCTGTCACCCATCTCAAGTTTCCCATGTCTTTAGGTGGCTGTAGGCCAGTCAAATAACTGCTGTGCCCCACCCAGGTTTCTGTAAGTGCTCTGTGACATTTGCACAATGTCTCGGTTCTCAGAATGTGTCTGCATTGTTAAGTGATTCATGACCTTAACGTGGTTGGTGCCCGAGTAGATCAAACACAGGGGACAGGGTTGCCAAGGGAGTCACCTACTAGCCTGGGGGCGGGGGGTGTAGAAAAGTCTTACAGAAGTGTTATTCCAATGGAGCAAACCAGGCCAGGCTCTGGGGAAGGTGTTTGAGAGAAAGACAGCAGTACAGGCAGAGGCCAGGAGGCAGGAGCAGAGGAGGCCAGGCTGGGACACCAGAGGAGGCTGCCCATGTCAGCATAGGATCAGAGTGAACCTCTTTCCTTTTCATTTCTTTTAAAACAGATTGCAAGCAATTTGTTGTGTCTTTTGAAAAGTAAAAACTGAAAAAAAAAATCACAACACATAAATTTAGATCACATTACATTTACTGGAGCCTGGTACAGCCCCAAACAAGAATCCAGGGGAAATGTTGGGAAACAAGACGATGGAAAATAGTTCAATCAACACATAAGCCAGAAATAGTGGGCCAAACAGCTCCTTCTTTTTTTTTTTTTTCTTTTTTCTTTTTTTTTTCTAAATGTAATTTATAGCATCAAAAATCTGAATCGTGATTCACCAGTAAATCCAATCAAATGTTTAAGGGAGAAATAATAGGAATTCTACTCAAAATCTTTCAAAAAGCAGCAGAAAACCTTCCCAAGTCATTTTGGGAGACCAGCACAGGGGATAGAGTTGCCAAAGGGGTCACCTAGCCCAGCTTGGGAAGTGTAGAAAAGTCTTTCAGAAGCATCATAGCTTGATCCCCAAGCCAGACAAGGACACTATAAGAAAACCACAGCCAATGCCACTCAGGGACACAGATGCGTAAGTTGCACCATGTAGGAGCACAGTTAACCCAACCACCTATGCGGTCTTCACTGCAGCTCATATCTGAGTTAACCCCATTGTTGAAATCAAAGGTCATTTACTGCAGGTGGCTTGCAGACAGAAAAGCTTCCATTGTAAGTGATTTTTTTTTAAACGACTGAATGACAGTAAATTGTTGTATCGTGTGGACGTTCAGGTGTTGCCTGCACCCACTGTGAGTGTCCAGGAAGCCAGCTTTCTCCAGCCTCGCTAACCCTCTTCTGGGTTGTCCCAGCATCTCAAGCAAGCTTCCCCCACCCCCGGCCCCAGGCGGCAAGATGACGCCTTTAACACCAGGTTGTTTGTCCACCTACTGGCAAATCATCCTGGGAGGAAACCTGGGTGGGATATCTGCAGTTTGTCCACACTTCCACCTCCGGTCACAGCCCCTGCGCAGTCTACGGACAGCAGTTTTTGGTGAGAATGGGAAGGAAACAGGAAAGGAATCATTGTCCCTACACTGGTGGCCTTTTCATTTGACACAGCCATTGCCCCATCTGATCCCCCTCCCTGAGTAAGGCAGGCAGAGCTAATGCCACTGTCACAGACACAAGGTCCAAAACAGGTAGTAGGACCAAGTTTGAGTTCAGATCTATCTACAAGATTCTATACCCCAAGTGGTCTTTGTCTTAGGAACCTCTCCTGGGGGAACAAGCCCCTGGCTTGGGTCTCCTAAAGGATGGAAGAAGAGCTGAGGCAGGTTGGGCCTTCTGAAATTGGTCTCATTTCCACCCCTTCAAGGCAGTGTCGCCAACTGGAGATCTGAGATGCACACGGCCTGCTCGAGGTCATGTGTCTAGGAGGCCACACAGCCTCCCTGTCATCTTGGCTAGGCTGAGGCTGGAGAAGCCTCCCACCACCCACGGCTCCATGGAGTTAATTGGAAACCCGAGCCTTGCTAACTTCCCACTTGGTCCCACCCTCCTTCTCTCCACCTGAAGCCAGGACCATCTGTTCCCTCTTGTGAGGATGCAGGAAGATGAAACTAAATTTAAATACTGATAATACTTAACATTTGTCTGGAAAGGGTTCTGCACACTAATTACTGATTAATCCTCCGGCCCCAGAGAGACTTCCCTGTCTTTGTGTCCTGTTCTGCAGACAGGCTAGTGGCTTTTAGACCGAAAGATTCGAAGCCTGACAACCAAAAGGAAGATTAGGGCTTAATAAATACATTTATTCATGGCATTGTTGCTGTACCGCTAGCAGAGTTGGGAGCTGAGTCCCTATGAGGCCTTAGCTCTCCAGCAATGACTTGACCATGGGAGCTTTCCAACCTCTCTGGGCCCTTGGTTCTCTTATCTGCAAAAGGAAGATAATGTTGCCTGTTGGCCCGCCTGGTCCTTCAGCTATGTTTGGATTTTATTCACTCATTTCTGAGCCAGGGTTTCATTGCGTTGCCCGAGCTGACCTTAAACTCCAGATCACCCCGCCTGACCCTCCGGAGCTCTTAGATATTAGTCACTCAGACTTTTGTAAGCTGTACCGTGGAGCAGCCACTAGGCCAGGAACTGTGATGCTACACTGAACAGGAGAGGGGCTTACTCACCATGTAGCTCGCAATCGACTTCGAGAGATGAATAAAAACAAGAAAATAAGTAATTAAGCAAGATTACAACTCATCATCATGAAGCTATTTAAAAAGGAAAAAAAAGTCTTGTATATTTATTTTTAAAACTTTATATAGCTCAAAAATTATTCCAGATGGTAGAATAATAATCCTTTGTTTCTTGCCATGTTTATCAAGAAATCTCAGATGTGCCGGGCGTGGTGGCGCACGCCTTTGATTCCAGCACTCAGGAGGCAGAGGCAGGCGGATTTCTGAGTTCGAGGCCAGCCTGGTCTACACAGTGAGTTCCAGGACAACCAGGGATATACAGAGAAACCTTGTCTCGAAAATAAACCAAAAAACCAAAACAAAACAAAAAAAGAAATCTCAGATGTATTCCCTAAGAAATGATGACAGTAAACATAATTGTGGACCTGTGAGTTTCGTTTCGATGGTCAGGGAACACCCTCGGAAGTCCCCCGTCCTGAGGGCTGCATGGAACCAGCACCATTGTGCCCTTCCCTTTGCAAGGGCAACCATTGCTAGTGTTCTTATTCTCGTATCTTTCCTCTTTGGTCCCTTACCCAGACTGTCTGCCCATCCAGGCCTCAGCTCTGGGCTTTTCTTGTGGAGTTGGTCACCTGTGGCCACCTGGGTCTCCAGCTGTGTTCTTTGAAGTCCCAAGATTCCACAGCAGGTCTCATGGGCCACCTTAGAGAATGAGAGCAGATTCGGGTCTCTAAGCCCTCCACCGCCTCAATCACTATGAGTCACCCCTTCCATATTAATTCGCCCGAACCACAGGTGCCACTATCTTAAGGGTTTCAACTTGGATTCAGACAGACAAGATTTGAACTCTGGCTCTAACTCCACAAGTCACGTGGCCCCGAGCAAGCTGAGCACACTATCTGTGAGAAATGGGATTGTTACCTGACAGCAGAAGGCGCAAGTCACATGAGCAAACCCAGTGTAATGCCTAGTGTGGTGTGAGCACCGGGGAAACATTTCTAAGTCTTTATCTTCTCCTTGAGTATTTACCAGGGAAAACAAGGCAAGGGTGGTGTATCCAACTTGTCCACCAGGTGGACCTGCTGGAGAAGCCAATTAGTATGAGTTTCTAGAGCCTACAATCCCTTCAAAGAGTCTGTGTTTCGTGTTCATCTTAAATAGAAAATGTCTGTCTCATTGGAAAGCTAAATGGCTAGCACCTAGGCATTTAAGAAAGCAAGTAGCCTCCAGCACAACAAATGCTTGTCATTGGTGTTCACTCTGAGAGCTCTGGGGAGCCGTAGTGCTGTTTGACGGTGCAGGCAAGGGGAGCACTGGCCTTCTATGCTCTAATTCCTGAAGCCAAGACCTCGAGAGGGAGGTAAACGGAAGGCAGTGGCTGCCCAAGGCTTCTGTGTCCATGTGCTCTCAGAAGCTGTCAGCCTCCGCTATCCCAGCTCCCACACAGGTGCACACATGCCCCAAATATGCAGGCTCATGATCTGAACTCTCAAATGCATAGAAGGTCCCTAGAGTTTCTCCCTGGGCCCACACCTAGCTTATGTGCATCCTCACAGGAAGGGAACAGCACTCAAGTGCCCACCCAGGGAGCAGCCCACTTAGGAAAGGACACAGGTGAGTCCACGCCAAGAAGCTGCTGGTGCAACTTACAGAGGTACCTGTGGCTCTGAGTGTTCCCCCACTGCTAGCACCCAGCACCACACCCTCTTGCCAGAAGAACTCTGTCCTTTACCCAGAGACCCTAGTAACCCCGAGGCCTCCTCCACATGGCAGGCTCAGGAGGATCAAACATCTAGGCAGCAGGGACACAAAATATCTGTCCTGTAGAAGGTCTCGGAGGGAGCCCTCAGATGCATGGGGAGCCATAGGACTCCAGGCATGGGGGGTGAGACAGGAGGTGTGTTCTGTACCTTAAACCAAACTGTCACAGCAGTTAAAAGCTTAGACAGGTAAGAGCCCAAGCTCCGCTCTTGCCTGGCTGTGAGACCTATGACACACTTTTTTCTCCCTGACCCTCTCACTGTGTTCTCCTCCCCAAGTTTCAGTGCTGTTACAGTTTGGATCTGGAGTGTTCTCAAAAATGCAAATTTGTGTCATCACCAGAGCACAGCAGGATCGGATGGAACCCTTAGGAGGAGTAGCCTACCCTGAGCCGGTCCCATCTTGCAAAAGGTACCCCCCCCTCCTGGGGGTTGCTCACCTAGAGGGACACCTCTCCCCTTCCTTTCCCATAGTGCTTCACAGTGGCGTATTTTCTTCAGAGCATCTCTGCCTGTCCAAAATGATCTTGCCTTTTGTTTGCCTATGTATTATCTGTCATTGGTGCCGGTCCTGGGGATGGCACTCTGCCAGGCACAGAATAAGAGAAGGGGATTTGCAAGGTAGCTGGGGGAATGTGATGCCTGTGCAGGCATAGCCAGGAAATAACAGTAGCCGAGCCCACTCTCAGCTGCCACCACCTAAGGCCAGAGTCTCCTGCCAAGGCTGGGAAGGGCATCCCTGCTTCCGTCCCCTCTGCCTTCATCTCCAACAATCTAAGTAAAAGGAGTGAAGGCCTACTCACCCACCCTCGCCCACTCTGCCCTGCCCAGAACCACTGGGGACCAGAACTTAAGGAGTGACCAATCCCTTGCCACACAGCTCCTACAGACTTTCCCTTCCCTCATTTTCAGGCTTATCTTAAATCTGTTCACTTCTGAGCAGACACACAGCCCCCCCCCCCCAACACCTGAGTACATCCTCTCCAGAGAAGGCAAGGGTCAGCCATTCTCACAGTCAGCAGCCCCACAGGACAAGCATGGCACATCAGCCCTGAATTCGCTGTGCCTTCTGGAGATGCTGGGACACACAGGATCAGCTCCACCGTGGGAAAGATGCAGGAGGGCTGGGTGAAGAGTCAGGAGGAATGGCCTCAAGTGACTTTCTTCCCTCCTCTGAGGTTTGAGTTCCTCATCTGCAAAATGAAAACAGGGAGAACTAATGCTCTCAAGGGGGGGTTTCAGTTCCAAGGAGAGAGGAAGTTGTGCTTCTCCTTCTTCTCCTTCTTCTCCTTCTTCTCCTTCTTCTCCTTCTTCTCCTTCTTCTCCTTCTTCTCCTTCTCCTTCTCCTCCTTCTCCTCCTCCTTCTCCTTCTTCTCCTTCTTCTCCTCCTCCTCCTCCTTCTCCTCCTTCTCCTCCTCCTCCTCTTTCTCCTTCTTCTCCTTCTCCTCCTTCTCCTTCTCCTCCTTCCCCTCCTCCTCCTCTTCTTCTTCTTTTCAAAGATACGGTGCACTTATTAGACTCCTGTTGTATACTGTTGTCATATTTTATTCTAACAACAGACCCAAGACTACAATCCCAGACACAGAGAACAAAGGACCTACCCAAGTCCTCCCACCTAGTGTGGCAGAGCTGAGACTAGGCCCAGGCCTGTGTCATTCCTTTATACCAACTTCTAGAAGACTCCTCACAGCTCAGGCCCCCTCAGTGCCCACACCCCACACCTGAAGGGTGACCTCTCTGCTCTAGCCATGGGTAGCTTGGGCTCTGGAAGCCCTCAGAGCAGCAAGGCTAACCACCTTGCAGGCCTGGGCACACAGAGGCCCCACAGGTCTGTGGAGGCACCTAGAATCCAGCTGGACAGCCTTGGGGGGTCAAGCAGCCTCCTCTTCCTCGCCTGTAACACAAACAGTGTTGCTTGCTTATCCTCGAGGATGTTGCTGAGACACACAGAGGCTCGGTATGGCAGCTTAGGATACAAAGGAAAAGTGAGGAACGGCAGTGGGCTCCTGGTGATGTGGGCTCACTGGGGACACGAGGCCACCACTGCAGAAAGTCTGGGCAGGAAGTGACAGTGCTGTGCGGTGCGGTGTGCACGGTATTTCAGGAAGGTTCTGGCAACAGACTGCAGGTTGAGTGAGGAGCTGTAGGGGGAGGGGGTAAGTATGAGCAGTATTCATGCCTGGAAAATACTTACAAATGGACCCCCACTCCAAGCCCTCTAGAGTCTAGTGTGAAAAATGAGCCTCACTCCCAGATTGTACCCAAGACTCCAAGGCTGTCAGCATGCCCCAGGACGTAGAACCAGGCCCTCCTGAGCTATGCCAGCCCCTTTACCATAAAGTACCTTTGCTATAGACACCAAGCTCAGGGCAGCCCCCAGAGTCAAGCAAGGGGCTGTGACCTGAACCAAGGTGTGCAGGACACCGTGTGTAGGTAGGACTGTGCTATGTTGGTGTGGTAGACATACCAGAGGAACTAAGTTGTTCCATAGGAAACCCGAGGAAGCTTCCAGAGGGCTTCCTGGACTGGCTGGGATTTAAAAGGACAGGAGGCAGGAGGCCCTGTGCAGCCCATGGCACTGCCACCCAGGGAGGGCTGTGAGCTCACGGAGCACAAAACCGACTCCATATCTTGGGATCGATACGTTAGTGCTTCCCCCAGACCACACTAGGAAAGCAACAACCACAGAAGGGTGGGTGTCGGTGCTCCACTCCAGCCCTCACCTCTAATCGCTGGTAAAGGAGACATTGACATCACCGCTCCATATACACAGCTTCTACTAAGCCAGCAGTGGCCTGTTGCCATTTATTCAGTAAACCAGTGTGGTGCTTGCTCTGTGCTAGGCCCCGAGCTTGGTTCTGAAGCCAGCTGAACATCCTTTCCTCAGACAACCCTGAGACTGGCAGTGGGCACCATGGTGGTAATTGGTAATAGGAAAAAACAGGGGGCCCCAGGAGACAGAGATGCCACCATGTTCTAGGAGGATCCCCTAAGGAGGGACAGGGTATCCAAGAATAGGGAAGGTGAAGGAGGAAGGAAAACAGGGTAGAGAAGGAAGGATCCATCCAGGGATACAATGAGAGACCCAGATGGCTACTCATATTGCCAGTGTATAAAACAGGCTCAGGAGGTGCCTTGAACCAAGTGACTGGGGGTGGGTGGAGTAGGAGAAACATGGAGTTCAGAGAACAGGGGGCAGCTGGAGCATCAAGTGTGCCACCATGACTGAGGAATGGACCCGGAGAGCGAGGGTAAGCCAGCGCATGGTAGTGCCAGTAGCAGATGCTTCTTAGGGCAGTGGACTGGGTAGGGCCTGAGCTTCCTCTCCTCGTGGAAATGCAAACAAGCATATTTAAACAGAGACAGAAATCACTCTAGACAGCAGAGGTGCTGCAAAAACAGAGCACGGTGATTGGAAGTGACACGGTGCTTCCCAATCAAGCAAATGGTGCGGTGAGCACACTGGTAAAAGATCACTGAAGCCAGGAGGTAGGTATGGAGGGGCCAGGCAAGCAAAGGTGTAGGGAAGGAGAGCCCCCTGCAAAGCAACAGCATATGCAAAGGTCCTGGGGCAGGAACAAGCCTGGCAATTCAACCTAGACAAGGAGCCTGAGTCCCTGGAGTGGGGTGGGTACATGAGGACAGAGAATAGGGGACTCAGAGTCATGTGGGTATTCAAGTCAAGTGGGGCTTCGCATCCTACCTGTGGTGGTTTTATAATGACAGAGGCCTTAAAGCAGAGGTCTACAGCTAAGAGAAAAGACTGTTTGTTCGTGTGACAAGGGCACCTACATGTCAGGAGTATAGACAGAAATCTATTGCTCATTTGGGTACTGCTAATCGGTCCACTGCCATCAGCTATCTCCTCAATGGGCTCACAGTCGTGTCCTTTGTGTGGTGAGACTAGCAAGCTAACCAACCTCCAGCCGTGAGGGGAGAGTGGGCTCATCAGGCCTGATGGTGAGTCTCATGATAGGACCTCAGGGACTGTCTTTCAATGGATGGGAAGCCTCCTTAGGTCAAGAAATATTGGTCCCTTGGCTCGTACATACACACTCCAGTGCGAATGTGCTCACAGGACTTTGTTGAACTTGAGGGGCATCAGTCTGGAGAAGACATGTGCACAGATCAGATTCCTGAACCTAGGGTGCTGCAGCTGAAGGCACCTCAAGAGAAGAGATGACAGAGGTTGATGGGTGTATGATGTGGTCCTGCCTGAGTCCTTGCATGAAAAGAGCCAGGGGGATGGTTTCGCCCACAGGAGGCCTCTTAGTGTGGCTACTTTCCAGCACGGTATCCTGGACAGGTCCTCAATCCTCCAAGGCTCTGTCCTTGGCCGTAAACTATACAATGAGCTCTCTGTTACCAGTCCCTTCGAGGCTGTCTGTGGTAGCCTCTCTGCAGTGGGGGGAGGCGGGGTGACCACATGTCTGAAAGTGCAGGAAGCATTCGTTCCTTGTGAGGTCTTTCTTCACGCCATCTGTTTACTACTGAATGGACCGGGGGTGGGCAGTACACCAAATGGGCCACATGCAACTAAGTGTACAGCCCTAACACAGGGTCCTGCCACTCATCCAGACTGAGTAGTGATGTAATACGGCAGGCATCTGCTGGCAGGGCTGATTAAAATACTGAGGTTCACAAACAAACACTTTTAGAGTCTCTCTAAAGATTCCTTTGCAATCCATCAGACCTGGTGGGATTTAACACCAGCCAAACGTAGGGCCCTCAGGGCAAGAGGAGAGCAACGGTCTTCCTCCTTGTTTACCTGCCTCCTTTACTCTCTTTCCCTGCTAGAGGGTTCAGCCACAGGGCCAGGCATGCTGGCATTTGTGTCGTGCAGTTTAGAACACTGAGACAAGTGGACCAGGCAGGAGGCAAGTGGGCCGCAGGCAGGCAGGCGGGTGGGCCACAGGAGGCCCAGAGAGTATCCACAAGTGTGTTGCTTTGATTTGTTTTGGCTTGCTCTTCCTTTTCATCCATCTATTTTTTTTAAACTCTCCTGAGATTTTTTTTTTTTTTTTTTTTTTTTTTTTTTGGCTATCAGAGCTTTGGCCAGAGCAACTATCAATTGGGTAAGTAGATGAGAGTCACCCTGAAAAAAGCCTCAGCTACCAAAAACAGACTCCCCCGACCCCACAGGCCCTTAGCTGCACAGACACCCCTGTCCCCACTTAACTCCCTGGAGAGGCCACTTTGGGAAGTGCTACCTAGAAAGGGGAAAGTCGCTGACAGACTTTTTCAAGAAGAATCTGAGCTGAGCTTGCAGAGGTGGCTCAAGCAGAGGAATCAGGCAAGAAAGCAAGAGACCAGGGAGCTAGGCAGAGGCTGGAAGACACACCTAGGGGGCTCCAGGGTGATGCATGGAGCATGAAGAAGGCTGAAGGCAGGATGAATGAGAAATGCCAAGAGGAAGAGGGATGATGAGGTCACACACATTCGGGAATCCAAAGGTGACATCCCTGGGAGCTGGGGGAGCCCAGAGTACCTCCCTGGTGGGGAGCCTGCGGCAGGTGGCTGTCCCACTCTTTTCTATCACCCTGGAAGGAAGAAGCCTCCTCCAAGGGTTTGAGTGGTAGCGCCCTCACAGAAGTACACATGAGTGCTGCTCATCATTATTGGTTAGCATCCACTTGGCCCTGCATCTCAGAGTTGGGAGAGCAAGCTGAGTCAACAGGAGGGTCTTGGTGAATTTGCATTAGGGAGTAGTCCTGCTCGGGGCAACTGTGTGGGCCCCTGGGAAACAATCACAAGAGAAAGGGCTTGCAGGGAGAAAAGGGGCTAATGCTGCTTCCGGATGCACAGGGGCTGACTAGGAGGAAGGGCAGGGCTGGAGGGAGACTCTATTACAGCAAATCAGTCCTCCCTGGGCACCCAGCTTACCCTCCTGGGGAACGGGGGTCTATTCCTCTACTGCATCCCCGCTGTAGGGCCACAGAGGAGTGGCTTAGACACCCCAGCTGTCTTAGTCAGGGTTTCTATTCCTGCACAAACATCATGACCTAGAATCAAGTTGGAGAGGAAAGGGTTTATTCAGCTTACACTTCCACATTGCTGCTCATCACCAAAGGAAGTCAGGACTGGAACTCAAATAGGTCAGGAAGCAGGAGCTGATGCAGAGGCCATGGAGGGATGTTTCTTACTGGCTTGCCTTCCCTGGCTAGCTCAGCTTGCTTTCTTATAGAACCCAGGACTACCAGCCCAGGGATGGTACCACCCACAATGGGTCCTGCCACTCTTGATCACTAATTGAGAAAATGCCTCACAGCTGGATCTCATAGAGACATTTCCTCAAGAGATGATCCTTTTTCTGTGATAACTCCAGTGTGTGTCAAGTTGACACAACACCAGCCAGTACAGCAGCCATGGATCCACCCAAGTGAGAACACCTTGATATGGAGATGGCCCTTCATGGCCCCAAAATCTCTGAAGGTGATTGCCACTGAAACCAAAGCCGGTTGTCCTCAGCTCCGAAGAGTCAGGTTCCAGATGTGAGCCTCTGGCAGCCACACTGTGGTCCTGGCTGCGTCTCCAGATCCGTGGGCAGCGTAAGAAGAGGCAGATGTATTTTGACAAGGCTGCCACAGCTTCAGCAGCATCCTAAGTCAAAATAAGCCCTTGTCTTGGGCAGCCCCTGGGACGGGCTATTTCTGCAGCATGTTCCCGCTTCCTAGGGGAGGGGGCTGAGGAGTGATTCCAGCTAAAAACAGAAGCTGCCTTGGCTGGAAACTGCAGTATCCTGCTTGATGGCAGTCACTTCCTCTGTCAGGAACCTAGGCCCTTCAGTGTGGGCTCACATTTCCTGGGAGGTACAATGGTTGATCCAGAGGCACACTGAATCTGTCCACTGCCAGGGAGTGGCAGAGAATTGAGATGAGCCTTCACATGTGGGTAAAGCTTCATCTGCGACAAGTGTTGGCTCTACAGAAACCTGGACGGGTGGCTGCTGCTGTTCCACTTTAGAAAATGAGTCAACTGTAGTACGGAGAAGCAGCCTGACCCTGAGGGACTATTAGACAGAGGGCTTGATCCAATGGCTGTCAGGTTCTCTGGGGGGGGAAGAAAGCTTGCAAAGAGCTTTCTTAACCTGACCAAGGGATCAAGGGGCAATACCAGGGTTTCCATTCTCAGTGCCAGGCAGCTGACTGTCACTTCTACACACACATCGCCTGATTATAATCCTTTGGGAATGGGAATGGCACCTGAAATTCCCAAGTGCCAGGACTCAGGGAAACTGAGCATCAAGTATAGATATCGGCACCTTGAGATAAGATTCACAGAGGAAGCCTTTCTGACATGTTGGCTCTCTCAGTGTGTGCACCTCATGGGTATGAGAAGACCCAACATGCCTTTAACATTCCACTCTTATTTCACCGCCTGTAGGGCAAGCTTCAGCCTCAAGGCCCATCCTGAGATGGTACTCAGCAGCCGGAAGCTCACTCAGTGTTCCCATGGCATCTTTCTTGTTGCTTTTGTAGAGATTGTTCATCCTGTGCACAGAAGGAACTCGGGCTTGCTGGTTTAAAGTGGCCCTCTGAGGGTTCTTTGAAAAATAAATGCAGTGAAGGGCTTTATTTTTGTAAGTGAGTGCATTAGAGAGAAATGTTAAGTCAACAGCATAGGTGCCACGCAGACATGGCAAAATGCACGGAGGTGCTACTCCAGTGTGTGACGCCAGGGACACAGAGCTCCTCGCCCTTGTGTCAGGCCCTGACACCGGCCACCATTCCCTGAGGTTGTCATGATGGTCACCCGAGTGCAAAGAAGTGGAAAATCTTTACCATCCCTGGCTTGAGGTCTGCACTCATGCACGGTGCCTGAGACTTGGCATAGATCATCTCTGGTGTTATTATAATGCTGGCATCAGCTCTGCAAAGTGTCCTCAGAGAGGTGAAGTGACAAGCCTCACAGGAGGTGAGCCTAAGGCACACAGGACTTGCCAGGGCCCAGATAAGAACCTCTCAAGGCCTGTTCCCTTTCTACTGCGTCCCTGAGCTCTTATCCACCCCACCCTTGACCTGAGCTTCTCCTGAGTCACAGGTCCCTGGTCCCACAATGGCCTCTTTCTCATCAGAGGACAGTCAGGTCCACCAGCTGAGTCAACCTTGTATTTCCACTACAAACTCACCAGAAAACAAGGACTCCTGATCCCACGAGAAAGAACCCAACTCCATCTGATGACCCAGAGGAGCCAGACTGCCCTGGGTGAGCCTCGGCTTACCCTGGAGTGCAGTGGGTTGTAGAAGTGCACAGGACAGTTGCCATGGGATGAATTGAAGGGTTGGCACAGAGTCTCAGAGCCGAGCCTGCCACGCAGTATGTAACACAGCTGGTATAGTCTTTGTGCTGCTGTTATTATCAATAGCACCAAGGAAAGAGTCTCAGAAACACTGGCCGCTCTCCATAGTGTCCAGCCCACACATACAGAGGCAAAGAAGGGGGTGCTGTGGCCAAGGAGCCACAGCACAGGCAAGCAGGAAGGAATTGTTTTAGTTATATATCTGTATTTACTTATTTAGTGTGTGTGTACATGTGTGCACGCGTGTGTATGAAGTGTATGGTGTATATATGTGTGGTGTATGTGTATGTGGTGTGTGTGATGTGTTTGTGTGTGTATATATATGTGTGTTTGTGTGGCATATGGTGTGTGGGTGTGGGTATGTGATGTGTTTGTATTGTATGTGATGTATGTGTGTGGTATAAGGTGTGTGGGTATCTTGAGTGGTATGTGGGGATGTGGTATATGTCTGTATGTATGATGTGTGTGTGTGGTGTGTATGTGTGTGAAGTATAATGTATGTGTATGTATGTGATGTATGTGTGTGTGCTGTATGCATGAGTGGTATGTTTGTGTATATGTGGTATATAGTGTGCATGTGTGTGTATGTGGTGTGTGTGTGTATGATGTGTGTATGTGGTATATGGTGTGCATGTGTATGTTATGTATGTGTATGTGGTGTGTGTGTATGTGGTATGTGTGTATGGTGTGTGTATATATGGGGGGTGTATGTGTGGTGTGTGTGCATGTGTGTTTGTGTAGTGTGTATATATGGTTTATGGTGTGCATGTGTGTATATGTGGTGTGTGTATGTGGGGTATGTGTGTGTGGAGAGTGTATGTGGTATATGGTATGCATGTGTGTATATGTGGTAGGTGTGTATGTGGTGTGTGCATGTGTATGTGGGGTGTGTATATGTGGTGTGTGCGATGTGGGGTGTGTGCGTGTATGTGGCGTGTGCATGTATATGTGGTGTATGTATATGTGGTGTGTGTATATGTGAATGGGTAGGAGGTGTGTGTGCATGGCTGGTTTTGTGTGTGTGTGTGTGTGTGTGTGTGTGTGTGTGTGTGTGTGTGTGTGTGTGTGTGATGGGGAGGCACATGTGCCATGCATGTAAACTCAAAGGACAACTTGCCGGAGCGGCTCTCTCCTTCTACCTTTTCATGTGCTCTGGGGTTGTACCCAGGCTGCCAGGCTTTTGTGGCAAGTCCCTTTACCTGCTCTGCCAATTTCAACTGAGCAGGAAGGAATTTTGCAGAGTCAAAATAAAGCAGCACACTTTCAGACAGGTCTGTGACACAGTGCTGAGGACAAGGAAGTACAAACAGCCACCACCGGTCAGGCACTGCGCCAGGGCCTCAAGGCTGCAGAGAGGGCCAGACCCAAGTCACCACTGACCCGCTGCATGCCCACACGGTGCAGAGATAAAGCTACACCAAATAATACTGAGGTTCAGTCAAGCTAAGAAAAACATTCAGGGGCTGGTGAGATGGCTCAGTGGGTAAGAGCACCCGACTGCTCTTCCGAAGGTCCAGAGTTCAAATCCCAGCAACCACATGGTGGCTCACAACCATCCGCAACGAGATCTGGCGCCCTCTTCTGGAGTGTCTGAAGACAGCTACAGTGTACTTACATATAATAAATAAATCTTTAAAAAAAAAAAGTAAAAGAGATAAAAAGATTTAAAAAAAAAAAAGAAAAAAGAAAAACATTCAGGACTGGGGCACACCTTTAATCCCAGCACCCAGGAAGCAAAGGCAGGTGGATCTCTGAGTTTAAGGCCAGCCTGGTCTACAGAGCTAATTCCAGGACAGCAGAAGCTACACAAAGAAAGCCTGTCTCTAAATAAACAAACAACGACAACAAAGTAGGCTATGATAACCCCTGCTAGGGGACAGTTTGGTCTGAAAGTGTGGCCTGCAAAGGTTTCTTCCCTGAGGAAGTAAGGACAGGAGAATGAGAGAGAGAGACAGATACACAGACAGGCTGACTGACTGATGGGAGCTGGACAGTAGACAGCACACAGCCACACTGCCATTTCATCCTCAGTCCCGGGCAGGGGTGAGCAAGGCAGCCTGCTGCCATGTATTAAATGGAGGTTATTCTCAGTACCCAGGAGAGGTAGGCAGGCCTGTTACCATAAGATGTGTGGGATCAGAACGCCTGGGTTCTAATCCCAGCCTTCCCATGCGCTCCTTAGCCGACATGACCCATGTCTCTCAGCCCTGCTCCCTTTTCTGCCTAGCAGACACATTAGCTACCTCATTGGCTTAAGTAAAATAACAAACAAAGGCGCACAGAGCACAGTGCCAAACATTTCTAATTTAGACAGACGCATGGTAGAGAAAGGAGGTAAACTGGCTTCAAAGGGACACAGTGACATCTGTCAAGTGATGGACACTTTGAAGGATTGACTGGACTTCAGAAAGTCTTGCTGCAGCAGCTTGACCATGTCCTAAGTTTGTTCCCTGCCACCTCTGCCTACCTCTGGGATGGTTTATAGATAAGGAGGGTGGCTCTGGAGGAGACACCCTAGGACATGGTACTAAGATCTGCTCTGTTTGTGATGACAGCCTTGTGCCACTTCTGCTTGAAGCTGAGGTTGTTAGGGCGAGTGAGCCCAAGAGAAAGACTGAACACTGTGGAACAATGGTGACCAATCAGGCCTGACAGAGACAGGATTCACTCACAGGAGGAAGGCATTCTCCCAGCTTGAGGGCTCCACCCAGGGCTGCAAGGTGGGGGATTAAGTTTCCTTTTCAGGAACTTTGGCAAAGCATCCTCAAACCATAGATCAGCCACAGAGACTAGGCAGTATAGGCTGTTATGGGTAGTCTCTTGGGACATATTGTGCACAACCATGGAGAGATTCCCATCTCCATTGAAAAGGACCAAAGGCCCCAATGCAAATCTTTCTTGCACCTTCCAGCAGTGCGCCCATGGCCTGTTTCCTGCCCTCTCGCTACCCTTTTCTTCACCTGAAAAATGGGCCTAGCTGTATGTAGCGTCATCCCACAAAGTTGCTCCACATGACAGTGTATCTGAAGCTTGTTTTCAGTGATACCTACTGTGTGCCTCACACTCAGCCAAGCACTGAGTATGACTGTCTTCATTCAATCTTCACCAAAGACATTAGCTATGATGTCCCTGCCTTTTAGACTGGGAAGCTGAGGCTCAGAGAGAAACAGTGCTGTGGCAAGGGTCAGCCAGCTGATAGCCACCTAAGCTGGTTCCCTGCTCTAAGCCTGGTGATTCAGCCAGAGCTCCTGCCTCCTGCCATGCTCTGCACAGAACAGAGCAGGGAAATCTGACAGCCCAAGTCCAAAGACAGAACAGGTTTCCAAGGAGAAGAGGGAGAGGTGTTGGGAACATGCAGTTATTTACAGGATGCTGTGTGGGCTGCTGCATGCAGGAGGGAGGGGATGTCCTGAGGTGAGTGGCGACGGGGAGACGCCGCTGGGTCCTCGGTTTCCTTATTTGGTGACAACAGTTCCAGAGAAAGGATATGGTGACAATGCCAGACCTGCTCCTCCCAGAGTCCAGCCAAGGGGAGGGGAGGGGAAGATAGCTGGGTTGTAGCTTCATCAATGAGGCTGAAATGAATATGACCCAACAGCTGTGGGCCTTGGGTTCCCCAGAAGTGATAAGAGTCTGTGTAGGATCTTAGTGGAAGCCTTTAGGTCTTTTAGGTCTCAAAAAACAAAACAAAACAAAAACAAAACAAAACAAACAAACAAACAGTTGCTAAAGAAACTGACCAGATAAACACAATCAGAGAATTTGGAACTGAGGACAAGCTAACTCAGCCGTGTATTCATGGCAGACTCACTTGTACAAAGAACCACCACTCAGCAGGCATTGTGAATTTCATCCAAGGGACACTATAACCTCACACTCTTCCTTGCCTCCTGCCAATACATTTTTGATAAAACACACACACAAGGGGCCACACCGGCCAGCCTCCTTGGCCAAAATCAAGGTGAGGAAGATGAACTGGAAGGACACCCGGGAGGTGGCCAGCAAGTCATTGCTTGGCATGGAAACCTTGGTGACATCATGACTCCCTCCCCCCACCACAATGCCCTTGAAAGCCACACACTAAAACAGCGGCTTCATGAGCCACTGGGACCACCACAAGTACCCTGAGCAACCCCCTTTTACCCACCCTTGAATGTCTGACCACGACAAGAAGGAAGCAAAGCAACAAGCCAGCAGAACTGTCTCAGAGATAACAGGAAAACAGACCGCACCCCTGGGGAAAGGTTTTGAAAACTGATGCCTTAGAACCAAGAGACCCACCTGGGGCAGAGAGACCTCAGAACGACACAGTTCAAAAATATTCTAAACATCCCCTTGGAAAAGACTATAACAGCCAAGGATAAGAATTCTTTCAAATGTACCAAAAACAAGTAGAGGTCAAAGTCTCTGCAAGAGGCTTGAAGAAATGGCTCTCTGGGATAGAGTTGGGAGCTGAAGTGATCCCAGATCTGAGAAAGCCTCATTGCCACTGGAGAATACTGTGAGGAACATTCCTACTCGCTTCTGTAAGTCCCTCCCTCCACACTGCTATCAGGGAGCAAAATTTTAGCTGTGATTGACAAACTCAACTCAGTCTCCAGAAGCAACAGCAGCCCACTCAGCAAAGCTAAAGCACTCCGATTGAGGGAGGTGGGTGGACCACAGACAAAACTCTGTGACTGTTTTCAATACATTCAGTATGTTCAGATATGGCCATAGGAGATGGGACCCACCCGTGAGTACAAAGTTGGGACTCAGACACAGCTTTGAGTTGGATCTCACACTGCAAGCCCCCTCTTGGCCTTGAGGTCCACGAGTGTAGGGCCATGCTATCGTAGATCACATACGGTGTCATCAGGGATCTGCCTTTTGCCAATCTCAAAGCTCTGGGCTTCTCTGGGTTGCCATTGTCCGCAGGTGAGCCCTTCTGAAAGTTGACAGAAGTACCTAGAGCCTCAGGACTGCCAACCCCACAGCCAGCACCCTAATGTGGTTCCATGCAGGGGCAGTCTCTGAGGCTGGTAGGCATATAGTGCTCTAATTAAGTTGGTTCTGAGTTGGATGCCCACCCACAGGAGTGAGCCATGAAATCAGCTTCACCCAGATTGTAGTGACTGAGGTACTCCAAATAGACTCTAGATGGACAGGTTAAAACTGTGTTGTCCCCATAGCAAATGACACCGCAAACATCCCAAAGACAGAACACCACTGTGGGCTCAAGCATGGAAGGAGTCCAGAGAGATTTTGTGTGTGTGGCTTCTAGCTGGGCCAGTGTAGGATTACAACAGGGTCCCAGAACTTTTTATTCACCCAGGGCCTGCGTCTACATGTCCCATCCCTGAGATGGAAATATCACAGGCTATAGGAAGCCATTGCAACCCCAAGCAAGTGGCATGAAACCACTCTCCTGTGCTCTATACTTCCTGGAAACAGCCACAGACCATCAGTCAAGATGGCTTGGGTTTCACACTGAAGACTTACACATGAAGAAGACACATTCTGTGTCCTATAGCTTCTTACATCCCACGGAACAAACAAGAGGATGAACAAGTTAAGAAAGGAAGCAAACATCCTAGAGTGTAGTGTTTAGGAGCAGAGCCTCGGTATACAGGCTAGGGAGAGGGCTGACATCTATCCAGGGCTCCTGGACTTGGACTCCAGGCTGCAGGCAAGAGTGAGTCAGAAGCATCTTCTAAGCTCAGGAGTGACAGGAGCCAGGGGAAGCTTTGCTATCCTAATGGAGCCAGAGGAGACACAGTGGAAAGTCACAGAGCTGATCAAAGGGCTGACAACAGGCCTGTGGAGGGAATGGGAGAGTGAAGACTGAAAAACCAAGACAGGGGGAGTCTTGATCAAAGTCAACTGGGGTAGCAGGCTGTCCCGCCGCTGGGCTGAGGCAGGAATGAGCAGCACTGGGGAATCAGAGGACATTGCTTTGTTCGGCTCCCATCAGAAGAGGTGAACCGCACACAAAAGATGTTACTTATATAACCGTGACCCCACCCCCACCCCAAGAGGAGGTGTAGTCTGAAAATGGAGACTAAATCACCAACAGAGAGTTCTGGAAGAGTCCTGCTGACGTCACAGAAGGATTGAGGGCCACTGATGGGTATCTGGGGATGATCCCTATTTGTCCTCCAAGAAAACTCTTCCTGGAGCCCTGCCCTGACGTGAAGACTCTGAGTCCAAAGACATGAAGCAGGCAGCTGCCTCTTGTCTCAGCCCACCATAGCCATATCTCCTTCAGGAATCACTCAGTCAAAGTGCCAAATTCTCCTACTAATGAGGCAGAAATTGGTATATGCTTTAGCAAGTGTTCCCCATAGCCAGAAAATACTCTGGCCTTTAAGCACAATGCACATGAAATCACCCCTTGGTATCCACAGGTGACTAGTTCCAGGATACCTCAAAGACAAGGAGGCCACAGACGTGGGTCACCTGTGAGATGAGCATGGAGATACCCAGCCAGCATTCCTGAAGAGGGGGCAGGAAAACAGAATTCTAGATCATCTTTGGCTACATAGTCAGTTCCAGGCCATCCTGGGCTACATGAGACCCTGTCTTTAAAACAAACTGCCTTAGTCAGGGTTTCTATTCCTGCACAAACAGCATGACCAAGAAGCAAGTTGGGGAGGAAAGGGTTTATTCAGCTTATACTTCCATACTGCTGTTGATCACTGAAAGAAGTCAGAACTGGAACTCAAGCAGGTTAGGGAGCAGGAGCTGATGCAGAAGCCATGGAGGGATGTTCTTTACTGGCTTGCTTCTCCTGGCTTGCTCTGCTTGCTTTCTTATAGAACCCAGGACTACCAACCCAGGGATGGCCCCACCCACAATAGACCCTCCCCTCCTTGATCACTAACTGAGAAAATGCCTTACAGCTGGATCTCATGGAGGCATTTCCTCAAGGGAGGCTCCTTTCCCTGTGATAACTCCAGCTTGTGTCAAGTTGATACACAAAACCAGCCAGTACACAAACAAACAACAAAACCAGAAAATGTCTCTAGATTATTTACAATGCCTAAGATGGTATAAATGCTGTATGAAACCCGTTGTCCTGTATCGCTTGAGGTGTACTATAGAAGAAAAGGCCATATATCCTCAGCACAGAGACAATATTTTCCAAAGGTTTTTGATTCCAGCTCAGTTGAGCCCAAGGAGATATGGGACTCCATGCTTCCTCTGGATCGCACAGCCTGAGCCGACAAATCAACACACACAGTCATTGGGCTGCAAAGCTCAGGGCAGGTTACATAAATATGACACTATTTTATACAAGAGGTTCAAGATCCAAGAATGTTGGTATCCACGGGATCCTGGACACGATTTCCCCTTGGATACTGAGGGACCAGTACACAGATGGCATCTCCAGAGCTGATGGCACTCGAGGAAGGAATGGGTGCTGGTTGGTAAAAGAAGCTGTGGCCACCGTGCGCTTTAAGGGATGCCATCAAATGTATATTCTGCAAGCATCTCCCACAGATCTGGAAGCCAGTTAGGAAGAAAACTAGCAGGCAAGAGCAGAGGCAGGAGGTTAAGGCTGAGTGGAGGTGAAGTGCTTGCTGGGAAGGGTTGGGGATCATTGAAGCCTCGGGGCACTGTTCTAGAGCCTTGACCTACAGCTCCCATCACTGGACCAACTTCAAACCTGGAATATCCAGCCCCTGTAAGGAACAGTCTATGATGAGGTCCCTTCAGAGTCACCCAGATTCTAGGAGCAGTTGTCCCACAGCTATACACTCAGCCTGGCCTTCCAGAAAACTGCCTGTCTCCCCTCTAGAGATATGGCCAACTCTACTCACATACCAACTTTAGATGCGGATGCTGATATTTCCTTGCTGTGTCAGCCTGAACACAGCGTTTAACCTCTCTGCACCTGAATGTCGCTAACTGAAAACGGAGGGCAGGTAAATGGCATTTAAGGTAGTGGAGTGGAGCACTAGGGAGCAAGAGGGAATCTCCTACCCTAAGGAGACGCCTGGTTACAGAATCCCCTCTGCTGGAGTACCTTTGAGCTTTTTTTTCTGGACATGTCTTCCCAAGACCTTTCGCTTGCCAAAAAAAGGGACCATTTGTTTTATTTTTGTTTTCTCACCAGAGAGAAACAGCTGGAGGTTAAGGAGAAACAGAAACAGCCATTTCTAAATGTGTGTGTGTGTGTGTGTGTGTGTCTGTGTGTGAAATTCCTCCTGTCGTCGAGCCTGATGTCTGAGCCCCACTGGACTTCCTTCTGATGGTTCCCCCTAGAGAGTGCTTCACCCCAGTCTCCGGCATTTGGAAAGGAAATCAGCAAAGGGGAAGGAGGAGGAGAAGGGTCACCCTAACTACCTTAGCATTCTGTTCTGCTCTTTCTCATCACAACATAAATTCTAGGGTATTTAAAGGCAGAATTCTTAGCCAAGAAGGTCATGAAAGGAGGCTGTGTCCAATGGCCACACTGTCCCAAACTCAGAACAGAGCCCTATGTGTTGCCAGAGAGCTGGGAGAGGCTGATACTCAGGGGTTACGCTGTCATTTTTCAAGCAGAGCCCCATCAAGCCTTCTGACTATGCCAGGAGGTAGAGATGGCCTTGGCTATTGTACTAATGAGAAAACTGAGAGCCAGGAGTCATCATGTAGACAGGAAGGCCAGAGGGCAACTGAGACTCCATCCACACCTCTCCATGGCAGGACTATGATGTCTCCTCTTGGGAGAGGTATCTAAGATTATTCAGATACCCTAGAGCCTTTGAAGTCAGGCGCACCAGAGCCCATGTCTCTCTTCCCTGCTTGGAGCTTTCAGCTCCATCTGGCTGGCAAGCTGTGTGTGTGTTTCCTTCCCCCTCCAGCTCCCTTTGCTAGGACAGCACTTCGCATGTTGTAATGGCTTGGACTGTTTGTGAGTATCTGTTCCCCCACCACCACCACCACCCCCACTCACGTCATAGAGTCTGGGAGCCAACAGGACCTGAAAAGTGAATCAGAGCACGTGCGTCTCTCGGTGTGAAGCGGAGGGTGAGGAGCACTTCAGGGAGTACCTGGTGCGCCATAGGCTCTCCGTCCATCCTTGATAAATGAACAAATGCATGAAGAACGCCTGCCCCAAAGGGCAGTTGCATGGCTTAAAGAGCTGGCACCTGTAATGTCCCTAAAATAGCACCTAGTAGGAAAGGAGTCTTTAAGAAAAGGTGTGGCTGGGTGCTGCTGTCTTACACCTACAAAAGAACAGTTACCCGGGAATTAGAAGGTTCGTGAACTTGCTGTGTGACTTTGGCCCCCTTTTCCCAAGTGGCGATTACAGAAAACTGTCAGTTTTGTCATTGATGCTTTCGACCTTTATATGTGGTTCTCCTGATTGAAGCCAGGGTAGCGTGCACACTGGGCTAGTGTCCCACCACTGTGTGCTTTTAACTTTCAATGCCTTTTTCACAACCTCCTGCCCTCCCTGTCTCCTAAACACATGGACTCCTCCCACCCTCAACCTCAAAAAACAGCATCCTGAATCTCTTTAATGAGTTCTTTCATCTCCTGACCAGAGGCCCAGGGGCTTATTATCATCTGTCCAAGTTCCTCAATATCTGTTGCTTTCATAAGACAGCAATAATGCCCTCGCCGTTCCGTTATCAGCAAGCAAGATCCATCTCAGGGCCAGCGCATGCTGGTCCTAACTGGACCCAGACATCATTTTCTGCTCAACCATCCTGCCAGTTACCTTTGTTTGCTCCAATAGGGAGTAGATGGGTCCTCATATACGCGAGTGACATGTGACAATGGTCCTTCAAGGGATGGATGGGGGAGGAGCTTTCCACAGCAAACAGAGCAAGGAGCCTGGAAAGCAAAAGTTCTTCCCAGATGGAGAACCTCCCAACTCCAGGCTTTCGACACAGATTTGTAGAACTGAGGATTGTGAAGTTAAGTGAGTGTGTAGGGGCCCTCTGTTAATCCTAAAACCGTCTGTGACGCCATGATTCAGGTTTTCTGTTTGTTTGTTTGCTTGTTTGCTTGCTTGCTTGCTTGCTTGCTTTGGGTTTTTTTGTTTTGTTTTGCATGGGATTGGATATGAAATCACAGCATTCTCAGATTCTTCAAACTCAAGATCAGGGCTTCCCAGTCAGTACAGGGGTCAGCATTGGAAGAGCCTATAAAAGATGCGATTCCTGGACTCCCGTGCCAGAGACTGCTTTGCTCCACGTGGGATAAGACCTGCAAATAATCTGCAGTGTTTAAAAACACGCCCCCCCCCAGGCCGGGCGTGGTGGCGCACGCCTTTAATCCCAGCACTCGGGAGGCAGAGGCAGGCGGATTTCTGAGTTCGAGGCCAGCCTGGTCTACAAAGTGAGTTCCAGGACAGCCAGAGCTACACAGAGAAACCCTGTCTCGAAAAACCACACACACACACAAAAAAACACACGTCCCCCTACTCCCTCTCTTCTGAGTTAGAGTGGGACACTTTGATGGATAGTGTCTAAGAGAGATAGAGGTTCCTGAGGTTTAAACTGAGACTCTCACTTGGACTTCTGCTTTCATATGCTGTTTCCATGTGCTGAAAGGCAGGCTTCTGTGGTATAAGAACTGTCTTTGAGCAGGTTTTTTTTTTTTTTTTTTGCAAGAGACCAAGAGTCTACAAGGTGTGAGGACCATTGAGAAGGGAATCCTCCAAAGACCCCGGTAACAGAATTTAACACTGCACCCACTGTGCAAAAGCAAGGCACAGGTCAGATCTTGGAAATCAGGGCCTGAAAGACCATGAGGTCATCCTAGGACAGGGACATCTGACCATGTCCAGAAGAATTGGAAGGGCTCAGGGTAGCTGTAAGGGGATAGAAGTCACAACGGGACGCTTGAAAAAAGAACCCGAGACACGAGAAGGGGACCACATGCAAACAACCTCCTTTTGGCCGATGGCGAGGTTCTGCAGACTGGAAAACAGACAAGAAAATGCCAGGTTTCAGGAAAGCTCCAGATGAGAGGGAGCGACTGTGTAGGGATGCCCCAGAGTACACTATGTGGGCTGGAATGGGGCTGCTTTGACATGCTAATGGGCGCCTGGATGGGGAGATGGGCACGGATAAAGGGCATGCAGGACCCAGGAGGAACTGGTAGGTGGATGCTAGTGGGGAGCCAAACTGAGGACGAGGCTCTGGAGATGAGAACGGATCCCTAGAGAATTTCCACAGACTGGTAACTCACGTGTTACCAGTGAGTCAGGGTGCAGGTGTGTAATCTTGGAACTTTCTGGAAAACTACAGGGTTCTAGGAGTCTCTCTCCTTCCTGAACGGGCAGGAGCCGGTGCACTGGCTTACAGCCTTTAGGATGGAGAGGAAGTGGGAAGGAAGCTTGTCACCTCCAGTAGCATATTTTGCACAGTGGTCAGGACAAATTTCTGGCTGCTCATGCACACATCTAACTGTTTCTGCTGCCCCACACAATGATGTGCGTGCCCACCTGTTGTGTGTGTGTGTGCCCACCCGTTGTGGCTCATATTTATACCTGCTAATAGTTACCCAAGACTAGCACCCTAACACTCCCTTGGGTCATCTCTAGTTGATAACAACACATTAGTACCCAGAAACAGTGGCACACCCTTAGAACCTCTGAATCTAGAACAGTTCACTTTATTTTTGGCCCTGTGGTACACAGCCATTTGGTGCATACACGATTGCACGTGTGTACCGTTGCCTTACAGCGGATCCCTCCATAGTACCGTTGATGACAGGTCCCGTTGTAAAATGAAGTTAGCTGTGTACTGTCACATTAGCTCTTAACAGGAGGGACTCAGCAGCAGGCAATGAGGGTCAGTGGCAGCAGACCCAGGTATGTCACACAATACAACAGCAATGGCACCCGCATCCTCCACGGATGCTGTCCACTCCCACGCTGGCCGCATGCACAGGCACACCATTGCACAGTGGCAAGTTGGCCTTCCCACCATGTCACTCCATGTTGACAAAGGTAGTCCGTGAGACTCACGCCATACCCTAGCCATTGTCGGTGACAAGAAGAAAGATAGTCACCAAGGGAGCAATATGATGTGGGACCTTTCTCTGTGATTCAACCCCCACCATTCTTTCTTCTGCTGGCACCAGGCCACCCTCCCAAACAAAGGCCAATGCTGCCCCCCCAGGCTCAAGCTAGAACCACAGGATGTGGGCGGCTCAGGCCTCCCTGAACCCAGTCCATACCAGCTGAGGTATTCTGCAGCCAGCAAAGCTTCAGTCAAACCAGATCTGTCATTTCCTTTTTTTTCCCCCATGGCATCCAGAGTGCTTGCTGGGGTGAAGGAGGTGACAGGGCAGGGGTGGGAGGTCAGGGGGGGGAGCTGACCTTTGGGCAGGCACTCTCTGGAAGCCATTCTCACTGACATGTACATTTGCAGCCTATGACAGCTGTCACTCCTCACGCACTGCTCCTCGGTGCTGTGGAAGTCCTAGCATTGGCTTTCCTAATTGGCTTCCTAGTGAACATCCAAGGCATAGCTACACCATATCGTGAATCTTTCCAAACCTGGATCCATCTCCCTGCTCTCAACGCTCTGTGAAGACCAGAGGCTGCCTGCTTGCACCTCCCCTGCCCACGCTCAATTACAGTGAGCTAGCTGGATTAGAGAGGCAGGAGGGGGAAGAGATACCACAGTCTGCATGACAGGAGCATCCTGATCTGAGTGTAAATATATGGTGTGTGTGTGTGTGTGTGTGTGCGGAGACACACCACACACGCACACACACACACACACACAAGCTTGCAGGCATGTGTGTGTGTTAGAAACCAGACAACAGGAATGGTTATAAATATCAGTGAGATATAGATAAATAGATAGATACATAGATACATAGATAGAGATTGAGATATATCACACGCACACACGTACACACACACACATTATACATATGCTGCAAACGTTCCACTTGCATAGGTTACAGAAGGTTGGATCGTACCAGAAGAGAAGCAGCTCAGAGCACTAGAAGACCCATGAGTCCCAGTGCCCTATCAGTTGGAATTCTGGCTCTGTTCAAGACTCACTTTCTCCCCCTGGGCTTCAATGTCTGCATCTTGAAAATGATGGTTTGTAGAAATTAAATGAAAAGGTGTGATTTATATAAAAAGCCCCAAAGTTGGCACCTCGGACCCTTTGGGGGGTGTAGTTCATTGCCGAGTTTAGTGGCATTATCATCATTGGGGGATATTTGGAACAGTCAGCTACTTTTCTTAAATAATAACAGAGAATTTGGGAACCATGTCTGGGCAGAAAGGACTCCTCTCCCTACCTCTGTTTGGCTGTGGGAAATAGCTCTGCTGTGAGTTATCCCTAATCGATCAACAGAACGAAGCCTCAAAACTTGGCCAAGCTGAACTTCTGTCCATCAGTAAGATTTCTGCGACTAGGCTCAGTTAATGTCAAATAATGAGGATTTGGGAGAGAGAGAGAGAGAGAGAGAGAGAGAGAGAGAGAGAGAGAGAGAGAGAGAGATTCACAAAAGGCTTGGATTCAAATGTGACCACTGCCCAGATGGCCAGTCCTCTTATCAGCTTCAGCCTTGAGCTGGGACACACAGGCAGGGCTGGATAGCACCAGCTGAGGTCTGGGTCTTCCTCTTAGAGCTACAGCCTGCCTCTCTTTACCCATTGTCCTAAGGCTGTCTCCATCAACAGCAGGGGCAGGGTGGGGGGGGGGGGAACAGGGAGAACCCTGTAGCTCTGGTCTTCCCCTGCATTGGTTATTTTATCCACCTCAGCAAGCATACCCTTAGCGTCTACTTTGCCAACTACTAACCTGAGTCAATTTCAGTTAACCAAGATTCATCAACCCTTCCAGGACTAACGCCCCCTCTGTTCTGTCCTGAGGATAGGAAGCCACCCTCAGGCCCTTCAACCTCACTAGCCCCCACCCAGCCTCCTCTCAAGAGCTGGATGGACCCGGTGCTTACACAAGCCCAGCTTAAAACGCAGCACCCAGGGCTGAACTCTGTCTTTTTATCTGAAGTGCAACTTGGATTTTGATCCTAGCTTGATCAATGTCCATGTCAAAGGCAAAGCCCCAGCTGTAGCCAGAGTGCAGCTGGCACAGGCCCCCTTCACAGGGCATGTTTGCTGGAGAACTTATAGAAAGGAGGAGACAGAGGCGGGTGGGGGGGGGCGGGGGGGAAGATTGCAGGTCTTAAAATGTCAGATCTCTTGGCTTCGAACTCCCTTTGGGCATTAGTGGCCAGTCTAAGTGGCTCTAATGAAACAGGAGCATGTCACACACACACACACACACACACACACACACATACACACACTTTAGGCCACCTAAATAGAGGGGCCCTGCCATCATACAAAGCTCCTGGTCTGCAGGGGAGCAGGGGGTGCACACTGATGTCTTCTGACTGGTAAGGTTTCCCCCACGTCGAGGCATCTACTGTGAACCCCTCCTTTCCCTCCCCGGATTCTGCCCTACCGCAGCTTGCAGCTCTTGCTCCTGGGAGAGAAGCCATCTCTCTCATCTCAGAAGCAGAAGTCATCCCCACTCTGGCATAGCTCTGATGGATGCATGAACTCCTGCACTGCTTCCAAAGGCCAGGTGCAAGGCCCTCCCCCCCCCCCCCCCCGAGCCATTTTCCTACACCTATGGCTGGATGAAAGGAAGGGGCGGGGAGCCAATAGATGGCAGGCAGAAAGGAGAGGCTCATTAGGAGAGAGGGGAAAAAGATGAGTATGGGGGGGAGGCTGAGCGAGGAGTAGGGGTCCCCCTGTTGTCAGACTCCCTTCTCTTCCCTGGGCTTAGGAGGGAAAGCAGCGCCTTCTAGAATAACATAACCAGAGAACTATTCCTTCTTCCGAGGATAACACATCTACAGAGGACCAGGAGTGGCTCACCTAGGGTTCCTGCTGCAATTTTGCAGCAGTCTTTCTGCTTCTGGGTCCAGAGCAGAGAGCCACTCACCCACTAGGAGGGCCTTCCTCATCCCACACACCAGTGGTTCTGGAGTGAGTGAGTAGCTGGACACTACAGTCATAAACTGCAGAAACGATGTGACAGTGGACTGTCTAGTCCAGAAGCCGCTCCCAGGCACATCTAAGGGGTGATTGAAACTGGGGCTCCTTTAGGGAATTGGGCACCCCAACGGGAGTGTGCCTATCGTAGTGTGCCCAGAGTAACCAAAGAGAACTTTCCTGAAGAGGTGGTTACTTTAGTTTCTGCTTTTAAAATCCTTTCTTCCACTCGTGCCCCCAAAGCCCTTCCAAACCTTCGAGCTTGTGGTTCTTGAACACGGAGGAGTTGGGAATGAAGCCTAGCTAGCTGCAGGCAGATCAGTACAGCTTAACGCGGAGAGAATAAAAGAGTAGAAAGGAGATAAGGAAGAGAGGGGAGAATGAGGGGGAGGAGACAGTGAGAGGGAAAGGAGAATGAAGAGAGGGGGAACGGGAAAGAGAGGGGAGAAAAGGGAGGGAGGAAAAGGGAGGGAGAGAGGGAGGGAGGAGAGAGAGAGAGAGAGAGAGAGAGAGAGAGAGAGAGAGAGAGGTTTTGAATTTCCCTTCTGGAAGAGAAGCTTTTCGGCGTCAGGGCCTGGCTGAGGGGCGTGATTGGAGGGCGCCTTAGGCATCCGCCCGCCCGCAGCAGCAGCCTCGGCCCCAGCTTGCCTGGCGGAGTTACACCAGGCAGCGGCGCGAGCTGGCTGAGCACACGGCACCGCCTGCTGGAGTCAGCCGGAGCCCTGCAGTGGCTTAGACGGTTGCTGGGACCACCAGGTCGGTGCTGGCCGTGGGCCGGGGAGGCGGAGCCGGGCTGGGGGCAGTGGGGGGGACGCTCTGGCTCCGGAACAGCGGGGAAGCCGGGCAGTGTGGCTTTGAGGGGCTCCCCAAGACCGCGGGGCGCTGCGCTGGGACTGCGGCCCCTGCCTGCTCGCTGTGGTGCTGAAGGGACAGCTCCCCGCGGAGGCCAGGGGGACTGCTGGTGCTGCAGACCGGGGCAGGAAGATGTGGGCAGATGCGCACCCGGAGCAGTGGGGCTTGGGGAGCTCCGACCGCCCCGAGTGCGGAGACTCAAGTGTGAACCTGGAGAACAACTTCGAGCCCGCAAGACTAGGGTGGGGGACGTGGTCCCCGGCTGTTTGGGGTGTGGCCACCCCTGAAGCCCTCCCGGGGACTCTGCTACAGGAGCAGAGAGTCACCCCGAGGGGTAGAGTTAGGTTCCCAAGGGAACCCGAGGGTGGCAGAGGCCAGGTGGAGAAAGGAGAGGCCACGTCGGTGGGGGGCAGGGGGGCTATTTGTCCTCTTCCCGCAGGAGCGCTGTTGGAGTAGCACGAGCCTGTGCAGGGTCACAGGCTGCTCCTCAGTCTCAGACCCTCCCCTCCCTGGCAAAGTTTAAGAGCAGGCGAAGGTTCAGAATTGAGAGGCAAGTGTTGGGGGAAGGGGACACGCACTGACCAACTGAGGGCCCCAGGGCAGAGCTGTTGGTCTCCATGAGGGCCCGGGGAGCGGTGCCTGGAAGCCTGCCCACTCTTCTGTGGGAGGAAAACCCCCGCACTTTCATGACCCAGACGACTGATCCTTTTACTCTGGCCGGACCTCGCCGCACCCCCCCCCCCACACACACACACACCCTCCCCGCCACCTCTGAGACGTCTTGCTGCTAGGGGCGTGGGATGGGGAAGTAGGGGAGACGTCCTCTGTCTCGGCCACCGCCATTAGCGTGGAGTCCCTTGCAAAAAAAACAAAAAAACAAAACAAAACAAAACAAAACAAAACAAAAAATCAACGGAGTGTTGAATTGAGTTGTGATTGTAGCCCGTACTTGAATCAGAGAAAAACAGCCGCAAAGACAAACACTGCAGGTGCTCATGTGTGCTTGTCAGAAGGAGGGGGCCGGTTTCTGGGACTCGAACTGGAACTAGAGCAGGTACCTTAGCTGCTTTTGGCTGGGACTGACAGCAGGGGTGTGGGAGTGTGGGGTCTGGAGGAAAGATGAGGGGCCTGCCCTGGGTCACCGGTGACTGGCAGCATGGAAACATTTGCATCAGCCTACCTACACCCCCCTCCCCCTTACCCCCGGTCCAACACCCTACCAGCAGCACCATCCTCCACCCCCACCAGCTTCCTTCCCGCGCGGAGACAGACGGCAGCTTTCCACAGCACCGCTGAGGAGCGCCTCCTGGCGGTGAGGCCCAAATTCTCAACTGCACACAATCTGCAGGCCCTCTCTCCCGCGGTCCTCCTGGTAGCTCCAGGCACACAAGCAAGCAAGCAATTGCGCGCGCGCGCGCGCGCACACACACACACACACACACACACACACACACACCAGTGTCTAAGAGGTTTAGAATCAGACATGCAGGCTCATGCTTTGAGCCCGTGCACACAACACTAAATTCCACTGAGCAAGCACGCTGAGGAAGATATCCTCTGAGGAGCCTCCAGATAGGTGAAATGGGTAAGACAGGCAACAGAGAAGCTCTCCAGATCACAAAGGAAAGATACCCAGACAGCAAGAGCATGAATAGAAAGTGCCTTAGGTCTCACAAAAGCAACCCATCCTGTCGTGTCAGGGAGAACAGGGTCTGCACGGAGGGAAGTACTGTTAGCAAAGGGTCTTAGAAAAGTTGATACTACCACTATTGTGGATGCCTATGACAACAACAAGGACACTTACTGGCTTAGACACCTGATTTGCATAATCTCAGTGCTCACAGCAGGCCTTGCACAAGGCATCAACCGTCTCCATTTTACACATGAGAAAACATTAAGTCAGGTACTCAAGATCATTTAATAAGTAGCAGTGCCAAGATCTGAGTCAGCAGGGATGCCGTTAAACGGTCCTGAGGCTGTGGGACTAGTACGACCAAATCACCCTGCCTCCGGTGGAGGTGGAAATAACATTTGAGGCAGGGGGTTGCTGGTTAAGACACAGCAATGTACAAGAGATGAGACATGAAAGGCAAAGAAAGATGTCCCATTCCAGACTGCAGGGTTTGAAGGTTGGAGCACAGACTGTGGTAGGTTTAACAAAGGCCATGGGAAGCCAGTTGCAGGGTCTTAAGTTTGCATGAGCAAATCTGCCTTTGAGGAAGATTAACCTGAGGGTGATGTGGAAGATAGGGAAGAGCTGGAGAGACAGAGTCATGAACCAAGGCAGTAAAGCCGTAGGACGAGGTGGCGGGTAAGCAGTGACTGTGCCTCGATCCCAGCCAAGGCCACCTAAGCCTGTGTGCTCTGCTATGAGGTTAA
Source organism: Mus caroli (assembly GCF_978045245.1). Taxonomy (NCBI): domain Eukaryota; kingdom Metazoa; phylum Chordata; class Mammalia; order Rodentia; family Muridae; genus Mus; species Mus caroli. Next base: position 65,984,164 of record NW_028227270.1, on the reverse strand, counting down.
CTAACAGCTGGGAGGACCAGTGTTGGAAAATGCCCCTGTTCTCTTCCATGGCCCCTGGTAGACAGTAGGTACTCAGGAGTGCAGGATGGGTGAGTGAGTGAGTGAGTGGGTGTGTGTGTGTGTGTGTGTAGTGACTGGAGGTTTTGGTTGAGACAATTCTGGCAAAGCATGCAGGAGAACAAGATGGGAGCCCTGTAAGGACAGGCTTGATCTCCCAGAGACTGAAATGGAAACAGCATACAGCAGAGGGTTAAAAACGTGCAGGCTTTGGAGAGAAAGCTGCCGCCACCGTGCATCTGTGTAACTAACTAAGGCTCCTAAATCAGTAGGCACAGATGGGAGATTTCCATGGGAGGAACAGAGGAAAGAGAAGGAAGAGTTTGCTTAGAGAAGGGACCAACAAGGAAGAGGACAAAAGACCTGTTTGGGGAGACCCGGGGAACCACAAGGGTGCTGTGTCATGGAATTCAGATCTGAGACGGCTGAAAGTGGGGGAGGGGTGATGATCAGCACTAAACGCTATGAAAAGAGAAAGAGGCAGAGGACTGTGGACACTCCTGGTCAGGCACGGGTCTCCTAGCCATGCTGGTGGGGGTGACTTCTGGGCTGTGTGCGAAGACAGCAGGTCTCAGGAGCAGTAAGGAGGTGAGGAGATGAGGGAAGACTCTCCAGTACACTCCAGGGCAGAGAGTCAAAGAAAGCCATAGTTCAAGGAAAGGCTTGGGGAAGGGAGGAGACCCAAGAGACTGAGAAAGGACAGTAAAGATGTAAGGAAGGTGTGGGGATGGATCGATAGAGAAAGGACAGAGAGAAAAATCTAGATTGGTTTCATCTAGGAGGAGGGAGTTCCCTGGAGCTAGGAGAGGGGAGGTTGCAGGTGTGCGCAATAGCTTTCATTAATCACATCGTGAGTGACTTCCATTTGCTGAGCACCTGTCACGTGACAAACACATCTCACAGATGATTTCTAACCTTCAGACTGGCCATGTAGCCCTCCTTTTATAGAGAAGACCCAGTTTCAAAGGGCTGCCTCACTGGAAGAAAGGGCCCCTTCAACAGCCAGCCCGACCTGGAGGGAAGTCTCCTGTTAAGAAGGGGGTGTAACAGCCGAGCGTGGTGGCGCACGCCTTTAATCCCAGCACTCGGGAGGCAGAGGCAGGCGGATTTCTGAGTTCGAGGCCAGCCTGGTCTACAAAGTGAGTGCCAGGACAGCCAGGGCTACACAGAGAAACCCTGTCTCGAAAAATAAACAAAAAAAGGGGGGGGGGGTGTTACAATAGGCCATGGTGGCACATGCTTTAATCCCAGCACTCAGGAGGCAGAGGCAGGTGGATTTCTGAGTTCGAGGCCAGCCTGGTCTACAGAGTGAGTTTCAGGACAGCCAGGACTATACAGAGAAACCCTGTCTCGAAAAAGAAAGAAAGAAAGAAAGAAAGAAAGAAAGAAAGAAAGAAAGAAAGAAAGAAAGAAAGAAAGAAAGAAAGAAAGAAAAGAAAAAAGAAAGAGGTGGGGTTACACAGTGAAGCATTAGGTGGAGCTCAGGGAACCCTGCAGAAGAGGGGGAGGAAGGACTATAGGAGCCAGGGAGGTAAAGGACACCACAAGAAAATGGCCCACAGAATCAACTAGCCGAGCACATAGGAGCCCACTGAGACTGAACCAAAAATCAGGGAGCCTGCATGGATCTGACCCAGGTCCTCGGCTGAGTTGTTGTTTGTGTTCTTGTGGGACCTTTAACAGTGGGAGTGGGGACTGTCTCTGACTCTTGCCTGCTTTGGGGACCCTTTTCCTCCTCCTGGGTTGCCTCATCCAGCCTTGATATGGGAGGTGCCTAGTGTTATTGCAACATGATATGCCACGTTTGGTTGATATCCCTGGGAGGCCTGCCCTTTTCTGAAGGAAAATGGAGGAGGAGTGGATGTGGGGGAGAGGGAAGGGGGGAAGAACCAGGAGGAGATGAGGGAGGAGAAACTGCAGTTGGGATGTAATATATGAGAGATAATAAGTAAATAAATAAATAAATAAATAATATTTTTTTAAAAAAGTTAAAACTAGAAGAAGAAGGAGAAGAGGAAGTAAGTGAGAAACAGCTTAGGCCTCTCTCAGGCAGATGAGCAAGGTGGTCGCCTCAAGGCTAAGAGGGCCACACCAAGGTTAGACAACAGGACTTCGGAGTAGACCCAAGGAGCCAAGCTAAGGTATGCCTCAGAATTCCTTAGGGAGGAAGGGGCAGGGTGGGGGGAGATGCGAGCCAAGGAGAGAACTGAGTTTCAGGAGGAAGAAGGGAGTTGTTGAGGGTACGGGCCTAGGTCATGGAGGCTTCTGCAGGGGAGTGGGGGAGAGGAGCGGGGGGGGGGGGGAGCATCTGGTCCCAGGAGAGCCGTGCAGCAAGTCAGGGACAGAGCTGAGCTCCAGCCCAGGTGCCCTGCCTTCCAACTGGAAATCCTCTCAAATTAGACGGCAGGCTGCACCTTCCTCCACCACCTGGCAATGCTCTGAGCTCTGTGTAAACACCACGCAGAGACTCCAGAGTTCCTGAAACCACTCCATTTGTTCACCGTTCATTTCCTGTTCTTAGAAATTAAGTCCTCTCCCCAAGGTCTGAAATCAACGGGAGCCATCTCCACAGAGCTGAGCAACCTCCAAACTCAGATTTCTGGGTCAGGGTAGGTCCTCTTGCCTTTAACTGGAAAGCCTGCATTCCTTTTGGGTTTCATGGGGTCCCGTAAATATGTAGTCAGCGTTGGCTGCCTTTTGTGTAAGTTTCCTCTACGCCTCCAGACACTTGGCCTGCATTTTCTTTTTCCTTTAAATATCAGAACAAATATCACCTTAGCGCTGCCGCATCTGGAACAAGCTGAAGTGTTCATAGAGACCCAGTCTGGAATCTTTAACCAGTCTGGTGCCAAAGCCCTTGGGAACTTTTTCATCTAGTACATAATGGTTTTTCTATACCAAAAAGATCCCAGGCAGTGGTCTAACTCTGTAGATGCATTCTTGGATTCCCTCATTAGGAGAAGCTCCGTCTGCCAATGATTTCTCATTTTGAAAGAAACGGAGAGAATCCATCAACGAATAGCTTGTGACCTTGAACTCCACTTGGCTGCAAAAACCAGCCTGGCAGAATTCTCTGTCATCATTTTCCCAGAGCCCTTTTTTCTTCCTAGAAAGTAATAGAGACTTTAAGTCTGTATGAGCTAAAAGGCCCCGGAGCAGGGGTAGGCCTAGACCCAGTTAACCTCTGCCCCACATCGAATTCCGGGCAGTTTCAGATGCAGCCATGTGGGCAGCAGCCCTGTCTGTTAAAGAATCAGTATCACTCGGGGGCAGGAGAGATAGCTCAGGGGTTAAGAGCTGCTCTTGAGGACCCAGGTTCAAGTCCCAGTGGCCACATGATGGCTCACAACAATGTGTAACCCTGCCGGGGCTTTGACACGCTCTTCTGGACAGCACACCCGTGGTACACAGACTAAAAAGGAAACCATACACGTAAGTTAAAATAAACATTTAAAGACATTCTTCAGGAATCAGTACAACTCAACAATCAAGATAGGAGACTCTAAATTAGAGCATTGGGGCCTATTCTTAGAGGTGTGGGGGTTCCAGCAGGAGGGTCCCAGTGTCCCGTCTGTAGGCCCTCCACCGCCATTGCTAGCCCCCACTTGCTCATTTTCTCTACACTGCATTCCAATTATGACTTTATTTGGAGAAAAATCTTCTGAGGAAAAAAAAACAATAAAAAAATATAATAAAAAGGGAAAACCAGTCATTTAGGGAGAAGGCTATCAAACTAAGATTAGCAGAGCTCCTCCAAAGACCTCCCTCTGTACAAGACATAAGCACCGAGGTGATAATATCCCCAATGCCCTCACGTGTGATTCAAAATAAAAAAAATCAACACTAACCTATCAAACACAAAACCTACACACACATTACAATGAAAAATAAGTTATTTTCTATGTGTCTAATTTCCAAAGTCTGGATAGATTCCCATTCATGCTAGCTATACCCTTTTTTTTTCCATACACCCCTGATTTTCTGGGGCCACAAGCAAGGCTCATTTGCTTGGTGAGTTGAGCCAATGGCCCAGCCTGGCTCCTCTCTGCTCTCCACAGTAGCCCTGCCCCTGCTACTTCTGTTTCAGGGAAGAGGAAACAAGAGCTTAAGGAAGGGGTGTCACTTACTGAAGGTCATGTGACAGAGAGTGAATGAGGGGAACATTAAAACACAGCTCTTCCCAAATCCAGCTTCATGGCAACCCTCCTTGCTTTAATCAAATTAGAAAGAAAAAATGTGTTCAAAATCAAGGTTATAAAACAGGAACGAAGAGATGCTCAAGGTTTGTTTTGTTTGTTTGTGTTTTTTGGTTTTTTGAGACAGGGTTTCTCTGTATAGCTATGGCTGTCCTGGAACTCACTCTGTAGACCAGGCTGGCCTCAAACTCAGAAATCCGCCTGCCTCTGCCTCCCAACTGCTGGGATTAAAGGCGTACACCACCACGAGATGCTCAAGGTTAAAAGGTGCTCTGTTTTAGCAGAGGACACAGGTTCTAGTCCCAAAGCCCATCTGTAACTCCAGTTCCAAGAGATCTGGCGCCCTCTTCTGGCTTACACAGGCACTGCACACACCTGGTACGCATCTGCATGCAGGCAAACACTCATTTACATGATTAATTAATTAATTAATTGATTGATTAATTAATTAATCCTCCTTAAAACATAATACAGAATAGGAACGAGAAGCTGTTTAATTGCAGATTCACACCTGGACCATAATACAGTCTCAATAAATACCTCTCTTCTTTCTTCCTTCAAGACATTGAGCCTTACTCTCAATTGATGATCCCTTGTCAGAACAAGAATAAGGCTGTCCTGCGTCAGTCTCTAACACCCTACCTGGGAAGAGACCTTTCCATCTAACCCCATCTCCCCGTTTGCAGGTGGGCTCATTTCCCAAAGGCAGACCAGCCAGGAGTGCTGAATGCGAATTCAGCCACGGGCTAGAGAGCATTAACCAAAGCCTGCAGGATGGACTTCGTCATGAAGCAAGCCCTCGGAGGTGAGCCTGCCACTTTCCCTCACCCCCACCCCCCACGCACCCTCGACCCACCCGCCTTCCCTGCCCCACTGACCACACCCCCTTCCTCCCCTACCACTCCACATCCCTGCAGGGGCCACCAAGGACATGGGGAAGATGCTGGGGGGAGAGGAGGAGAAGGACCCAGACGCACAGAAGAAGGAGGAGGAGCGGCAGGAGGCCCTGAGGCAGCAGGAGGAAGAGCGCAAGGCGAAACACGCCCGCATGGAAGCCGAGCGCGAGAAGGTCCGGCAGCAGATCCGAGACAAGGTCAGCACCCCCTTGCAAGCCCCACCTCTGACTCCCCTAAGCCCCAGATCTTATCTAAGACCTGGTTCTCCCCGAGCCTCACTCTCATCAGGAAAACAAGTGTCTTTGGAACGTGCCCTCAAGGATTATACATAACTAAGCACATAGAAAACACAGTGCTAGCTACGGCCCACCGTCCTATGCCATTCATTTAGTGTCTAGTAGCATCACACTGCAGAGCACAGGTAGCCTTCCTTCAGCCAGCCAGCCCTGTCACAGAAATGTGCCTCAGACCGTAGGAAGACATTCAACATTCAGAACCTTGAGGATTTCAAACGGATAAAGGGGTATTATTGGTAAGTGCGAGTTTTGAAAGAAACGGCGGCGTCCTGGTCTTTTATATCAGTCACCTGCTAAAGACTGGGCTCAGTTCTCCAGGGAAGGCAGCTTTCCCCAGGGAGCTTAAACGTATTGATGAGACACACAGCCAACCTTCTGCTCTCTCTGACTTTACTTCATGCCCCTCTCTGCCCTCTCTCCCCCAGTATGGGCTGAAGAAGAAGGAAGAGAAAGAGGCAGAGGAGAAGGCAGCCCTGGAGCAGCCCTGTGAGGGAAGCCTGACCCGACCCAAGAAGGCCATCCCTGCAGGCTGTGGGGACGAGGAGGAGGAGGAAGAGGAGAGCATCCTGGACACAGTGCTCAAATATCTGCCAGGGCCGCTGCAGGACATGTTCAAGAAGTAACCCGCCCTCCTCTGGCCCCTTCCACGTTAGGATTTTTTTTTTTTTTTTTTTTTTGTGTGTGTGTGTTCTTAGTCTTTCTTTTCTTTTTATTCAGTTAAGTCTCAGTTCCAAAGGGGAAAACCTTAGTCGACCTCTGCCCCTTACCCTAGTCAAGGACTCCTCCCCTCTGCAGTCCCTGACAGACCCTTCATCCCAGGGTTTCTAGTCCTGTTTCACTCCCAAGTAGCTTGAAAAAAGGAGGAGGAGGAGAAGGAGGAGGAGGAGGAGGAGGAGGAGGAGGAGGAGGAGGAGACGGAGAAGGAGAAGGAGAAGGAGAAGGAGAAGGAGAAGGAGAAGGAGAAGGAGAAGGAGAAGGAGAAGGAGAAGGAGAAGGAGAAGGAGAAGGAGAAGAAGAAGAAGAAGAAGAAGAAGAAGAAGAAGAAGAAGAAGAAGAAGAAGAAGAAGAAGAAGAAGAAGAAGAAAAGAAGAAGATAGCTTTACTCTAGCAGGGGGCATTGAACCCAGAGCCAAAGGCATTGGTTGTCCCACCAGAAGAAGCCCATGGTCTATGTTAATGTGGTGACACTCCCCCCATACATTCCTTCATGCTCCCCACTGCCAGGAGGACCACTGTCCCCAGCCAGCCAAAGTAATGACACATTCCAGCCCTGCCCAGCATGCTGACCTTTGGCCTCTGAACCCCCCAGTGGGAGTCCAGGTCAGGGCAGAGGCACCGAGTGGTCTGGCTCCAGGAAGGCTATTTAGAGGGAGCCTGTCCTGGAGAGCCTAGCTCCGAGAGGCTCTAGCTGGGTCTGGCCAGGTTAAAATCTGGGCAGGAGGTTTGGGCTCTCCTCTTTTCCTCTTCCTGGTGCGGCTGCTGGCCAGGAGCACACCTCTCCCCGATCCGACCTAAAGAAGCACGGCCCCGGCCAAGCCGCTCCTTCCAAATGGATCCTCTTTGGACTTTAGCACATCTGTGGAGGAACCCAGGGCAGGGCAGCACCCTTATTTCTCTCTCATCTGACTTAGGTCCTGGGACCCCACTGCCAGGCTAGGCCCTAGTTTGCCCAGCCAAGGGGCTGCCCAGACCCCCAGAAAATACTTGGAGCCATCGGGCAGTGGTGGCCTGTGCCATGAGGCTCCTCATTGGCACAGCCAAACTGCCCCCATTCCTGTCCACCCTTCTTCCCTCCATGTCCTGTCCATGTGCTTCCAAGTCCCCATTGTCCCCAGGAGGACTCTACTTGGCCAAAGCCCCAAACAGCTAGGGAGAAGCCAATTGCCACCTGACAAAAGACTGTCCATTCATCCCACTGGCCAAGGGTCAGCTCTCCTCTGGGATGTATAGGACTGGTATGTGTCCTCACATACCACCTTGTCAAGGCTTCCTGCTCTGTGACTTGTGGAGAAATGGAGAGACAGAGGGGGAGGCGCAAATGAGGGGTGAGCGTGTGAGTCCTCACACACTCGGCAATGCACGGCAGGCCCATCCTACATCTAGATGTGGTTGTGTCTTGAGATCGCATGTGTATGTGTTAGCTCTGTGTTGCAGGCTGTGTATCTGATGTACCTCGTGTATATGTGTTTGTGGGATGTAGTGTGCCTGAGTTCCAGTTAATGTTCTTGGTATGTGCTAGCCATCTCGTGTGTTTTCAGATTGCATGTGTTAGCTTGTATATGCATGTACTTGCAAAACGGCATGTGTGTCAAGAGCGACAGGTTACATGTTAGCTGCAGACATGTGTGTTTGAGACAACTGTCACGTGGGCTAAGACTGGTGTTCATGTGTGTGGGTCTAAACCAGGAAGTCGTATGCAAGAATCGGAGTAAGATGCTTCCTCCCCACCCTCAGACTGTTAGTCACAGATGGCCACATCTGACAGGAAACCTTACTTTGGCCTAGAGTCCTCCCACCCTTGGGGGTTTCCTACCTGAGGTCCTCAGAATGCTACTGGGACAGACCCAGGCAGTACCCCAGGAAGCCATGCTGGGCCCCTACCAGGGCCTATCCCAAAACCAGGGGCCTGGGAGGGGGCGACTTGCCCTCCCCCAAAGCTCCTGTCCCTCTGGCCCCAGTTTGCATTCTGCAGATTTTCCATTTTAGTGGACTTACGCTTTTATTTCGGAGAAGACAGACGTCTTCCCTGTCCGTTTCCAATAGTTAAAGCCATATCAGTTAGACCGCAATACTTTAAAGATAAGACTAAACAATCCATATGTGTAGGGAACCAGAAAAGTCCCCTGGTCTCTCCCTCCTCTAAGGAGCAGGGCCTTGGCAGCTCCAGCTCCTGGGACTTACCCTCCTCCCACCCCCACCCTCTTGGGCCCCTGTGTCATCCCACAGGGGGCCAGTGTTTGTGTCTATGTCTGTGGTGGGGAGCCATCTTGCACCCCTATTGTCTGTTTGTTTCTGTTTCTTATCCTGGGCAGGATGGTCATTCTTCAGAGCCTTGGGGTCCTGGGCCAGAGACAGGCAGGGACCAGTCCAGGGGCCCCAGGTCTCCCTAGACCCTGAGTGTGACTTCTCCCTCCCCACCCCTACCGCCCCCCCCTGCCTTGAAGGCAGGGAAGGACACCAGTGTTTAAAAAGGCCTAACCCTTCACAGATAGACCTCAAAGGTAATGAATGACACAGTACAAAGCAACAGATGGATAGTGGAGACCAAGACCTGTAGAGGTGCAAATAGGCAAGGAAACCCAGCCACGCAAGACCCGCATGGGCCTGAGAGAGCCCAGACCCTTCAACTGAAGTCCTTGGTGGTTTCCATGGCTCCTCTGAGCCCAGAGAGAGCTCAGGGCTTTTCAGCCTCACCCAGTGCCCCCCCCCCCCGGGCTGGGCTGACTTAGTCTAGATTTATGTCTCCTGTCTATGCCCAGGCAGCAGATTCTGAGGTCCTTTGAAGGTGGAGGTAAGAGAATTTCTACTTGGTACATACCTGGTTCCACCCACACAAAGCCCAGGGAGATGTAATGATTGATATTTCTGACATAGCCTGGGCTATAGGGAGCAAATAACAGGCGACCCTGGAAGAATGCTGTGTACCACACATGCATGGGAGGGCAGAACTTGGGCGCTTGAGCATTGGAAAGGATGTTTGTTCACTTGGTGTACCTAGAGCAGGAGGTGTGTGTGGTCCACGGAATGGGCAGATGAATAGATCATGCAGAAATGCAGTGTGCAATTGGCATGCTGAGAAGAGGATATATATATATATATATATATATATATATATATATATATATATACATATATATATATATACACACACACACATATAACACATACATACACACGTTCACTCACATACAGATACACACATACATACATCCATATACATACACACACACACACACACATATATATATATATATATATATACATATACACATACATAAACATACATATACACACACACATATATACATACATACACACACATATATAAACATACACTCACATACACACACACACACACACAGCATGGAAGATGGCTGGAGGGGGGATGAGGCACATCACTGACAGGCATGTGCGCTCTTTGGGAAGGCCATCAGGCTCCTACACCTGGAAATCACCAGCAGTGAGAAGAAAGAGTGCTTCTCTGGGCCTCTGTGAAGATGACACAGGATATCCAGGGTACATGTCCCCCATTTCAGCTCCAGAGAGTGAGCCCTTAGCAACGAAGCTCCACAGCGCTTCCTTCCATGGAAGTAGGAGCTCTATAGGCCGTCCCAGGCAAATGAGAACAGGAAAGAGAAGCCCAGAGACCCCTCACACATGGCAGAGCTGGTGAGCAAACCATCTAAAGGCCCATGGCTGGGGGGGGGGGCTAAGCATGGGGCTTCCAGCCCCGAGAGTGCCCACTATGAAGCAAGCAGAGTTGCCCACCCACAACTCCCCTTCCATCTTCCTGTGGTTTGGCCAGCCCCTGACCTCACTGGGAGACCTGGGGATCAGACTCCCTCCCATGGGGGATGCCTCCCGGCCAATGTCCCCTGCTCTAGTCCCCATTCCTGATATCCTGCCCTTTCACCAGGGAGAGAGAGACCCGAGGTGCTCCTGCTGGCCCCGGGATGGGAGTGGGAAGTCCCACTGAGACCCAGGTGAGATGGACCATCCTGCTCATGTAGGGGAACCTCTTTCCCACAACTGTGCTGTGTCCTTGTTGCTCTGCTTCCTTTAAATGTGTCAGTCTCTGGGGGAGGGGAGGGCCACGCCCCCCGAACTCCCTTGAACCTGACCAAAAGCCATGGCCGTGCTCCCCACTTTGTATGATGCAAATGCTAAGATGATGTACAAAACCAACCATGACGACAAAGAAAAAGACCTTGTACAGCAGCTGTCCATCTGTCTGCCTTCTTCTGTCTGTCTGTCAGCACTCCCGGTGATGGGAGTCAACCAACACCAATGGCTAAGGATGCACCAAACACCCTCAGTCATACCCACAGCTTCCAGGCAGGACATTGTGGAAAAGACCTCAGAGATTAATGGAGGCCAGAGTTAGGGCTGGCCCAAGTTCCAGGATCGATCTATTTCCCAAGGCCAACTCCACAATCCTGGGGGGTGGGGGTGGGATGCAGGCTGACCCTCACTCACATTCCATCTCAGACTGCCCTGCTTCACTCTTGGGTGGGGCGGGGGTGGCATCCTAAGAACACCATGAACACAATAGATGGGAAAATGTCTATCAATTGTTCATTCTACCATAGATGGGGCATCTGTTCCCTGCTGAGCCTGGGAGGCTTGTGGGAGGGAGGCTGAGGGCACACAGAAAGGACTGCACTCAGCCTTCCTCTTGGACACAGACTCACCTCGTTGAGGGCTCAGGGTAAGACCCCTTTCACTTCCTTGCCTCTGGTCAGACTGCATAGCCAGCCCAAAGTGAGGCCCCCTTTCTCCTGGCTTCTCAGTATTTCCTAATGTAATGCATGGGTCTGTCCTCCCAGACTGCTGTACCTCCCCCCACCCCATCCTTTCCCTGGCACCCCAGCCCCAGCTAGAGCGGCTGTCTAAACTACAAACATGAATACATCCCCCACCCTGCCCAGCACCTTCAGCCTGCCTAGAGGATAGTATCTACCCCTGGTGTGGGGGAACAGCATCCAGATGGTCAAAATGTCCCTGTGTGATTGACTCCAGTGATTCCAACCTGCTAAGTCAGAGCCACACCCACTCCGGTGTTCCAGGGGGCACTCAGCTCTGCCCCCACATCCAATGCCACGTCACATTTGCATAAATCTCCCTCTACCCGTAATGAATGGTTGCCCTCGCCCCTCCTTGTACCCTCTAAGAATTCTCGAGCTTCTCTAGATCTAGCTCAGTCGTCACTCCCCTCTGCAAAGCCGACAGAGATGGCTGCCTGTCTCTTGACCAGAGCAGTCTGCCACCAAGCACATGGAGCACAAAGCATTATAGCTTTGTGCTGCCATAAAAGCCCAAGCGTACAGACAGGCACTGTCATCCAGCAGAGCCATCTTGAGCGAGACACTTAACCCCTCTGAGCGTCCGCTCACACAGGAAACGGGATGACAATAATTATTCTAACCTCCACCGTTGTGGAGAGTAAGTGGTGTTTTGCACGCCTGTCCTTATCATCAAGTACCAAGCACTCACCGGGCTAGCATTGTGAACTCTATTTAAGGTATGATACTGCACACATCTCCCCCACAAAGGCAGTCTCTGTGAGGGCAGCACATTTGTCACCTCCCAATGACTGTGAGTCAGGAGTCTGGGCACAAGATTAGCTGGATTCTATGCTTTTAGGACTGCATAAGGATGCTAGCTAGCAAAATGCAAGCAAACTGCCAGCCACCAGAGCTGGGGTCCTTATCGGGAGGCTCAGCTGAGCAAGGATCACTTGTAAGCTCGCACAGTTGCTGGAAAGATGCAGTTGCCGAATGTTGGCTGGAGAATATCCTCCATCCTTTGCCCTGTGGGCCCCCTCCACTGAGGCGGCTCACACATAAAGCTTGTTCTACCCAAGTGTGCAAGCCAAGACAACTCCTGGTGAGTCTGCTGGCAAAAGCGGGAGCCACAATTTTATATCACCTAATTGTAGAAATTAGGTGCCGTAAATTAGCCATGTGCTATTGGCTAGAAGAAATTACAAGTTCTTCCTACACTGACAGGGAGGAAATTGCACCAAAGAGATTATCAGGACTAAGCCCAAAGCCTCCCTTCCTCGGAAAGTGCCGGAGTCCGGTACCTTCACTGGCAGAGTCCCAGGAGGTAGAGGAGATGCTGCACAGAGGAGCAAGGGCAGGTTGTGAGGTCCTGGGGAGTTCTGCAAGCCAAGGTCAGACCCAGAACCATGGGAAAGAAAAAGAATGTGGACCTCAGAATTCCCTGAGAGTCCACCACACAGTGGACTCTGCCAGTCACACAAGACACTGCCCTACCCACCCACCCCCAAGACCCAGATGGGCTTTGTGACAGCTCAACCCAGACGCCCAATGCATCTCCTCTCCTTACAGCAAGCGCCAACACACCTGTGCCCTGGCAGATAAACACCACCACCCTCCTGCTTTTAATTCTAAAGTTTTTTTTTCCCTAGGCATCCTAATCTCTTAATTAAATCAAACTTCTGCCACCTACTTGGCATTGTATTAGGTACCAAGAATGCCGACCACACAGCCAAATCTAACCGAAACACTACTTGTAAAGGTAGAGATGGATCAATAGCACGTGATAGCATATCTGGTCACTCAAGAAAACTTAGGCCTTTGGTGAAGGCTTCCTGGATGAGGCAACAACTGGAATGAGCCTGAAAAGAGGAGGAGACTGATTGGTGGAGAAGTGGGGTACCTTGGGTACCCAGAGAAAAGCCAATGGGAGAGGTAGAGACAACAGCAGTCCAATCCAGGGTGTTGGAAAGAGCAAGAAAGGGCAAGAGAGATGTCTGCAGGAGCTGGCTGAGCCATTGTAGAGAGGCTGAGGCTGAGCACCGCAAATGAGGTGCCCAGCCATTATGGGTTCTACCTGCAGGCCACCTGGAGCCTTTTTAAGAGTGGTTTTAAGCAGAGATACAGAGGGAGTTTTCAGGCTGGGAATAAGAGGCTGGGAACCCAGAACCCAGGAAAGAGAGCATTGCAATATCAAGATAGGAGAAGATATAGCCTGACCTTTGCCATTGCGGGAAGGGTGGGATGAAGCAGGCAGAATAAAGGGATCCCTTCATTCGGAATCAGTTAGACAGAACCATGTACACAGAGCATGCAGGAGGGAGGCATCCCAACCAGGGTCTGTGTCTCTCACTTGATGGTAGAACTGTCTCCAGGATACAGAACACAGGGCCCGGTGTGGTCAAGTTGGAGGAAGGTCATGGGTTTGAGGATTCTGGGCTCGAGGCACCAGGGTGAAGCCCAGTGTGTGGTATATGTTTCATACTGGCTCACTCACAGGGAGCACAGATGGCATTTTGCACGGTCCAATACCTTGGCTGGAAAGGATTTGACCGATGACTTTACCACAAGACCAGAAGATCGTGAAGTTAAGAAGTCTAGAGTGGGCAAGAGTTAAAGTCAAGCCCATTCTCCTGGGCATTCAGGAACCCCTCTGTGCCACCCTTGGCTGAGGGCACTCTGATGTCTGGCACGCCCCACAATGTCTTGGAGCACACTCTAGCTTGAAAGGTCCCTTCTTTCCCTAAACTGCCAGGAGGCAGAGGGTTAATGAAACCTCCTTCGCTATCTCACTAATTGACTGCAAAGCCCAGCTTCTAGACCATTCACTTAGCACTTGTAATTAATTGGGGTTTCTTGCCTGATCTGAGAGATGATTTGATACTGCCTGAAGACAGTATTTTCTCAGCTAGGTTCCTCCAGCGGGAGACATCTCTCATACCCAGCCTCTGCATGCATGCTGACCTGGGTATAAATGCAGACTCCAGTCCTTCCTCTTTGTGTGAGCTCAGGCGGGGCATCTCCAGCTCCAAGCATAGAGCTGACAAAAAAAAATTTAGGCTCGTAGGTTGCATGAGAACTGGCATAACCATCTCCAGACCCAAAGCATGCATTGGTTTGTCCATCTTGAGGCAGGCCCAGGGCTCGTCAGCTCTTGGTTACATCAGCTCCCTGATGCACTCACTGGGAGACAAGCTTAGTGTGGCCCTGTCTGTGTCGAGGCCATGTTAATACAATAAGCTAGGGAGGAAAAGGGAGCGCCCCTCCCCCACTCATTAAACACCTGCTACTTGCCACTCACAAGAGATGATTGCTTTTAAACACAGGACCTATTTTGAAAGCAGTCTATTAGATCATCATTGCCTCCACCTTATACATGAAAAGACGAAGCTTCGAAGTTGTGTGGCTTTTCCTGGGGACACATGAACAAATGTCTATTTACCCCAGATAGGGCACGAGCAACAGACTCAAAACAAAAAAACAAAAAATTATTCTGCCCGAGTCCAACTTGGTGATTGATGAGTTTCTTGGGATTATTTTACAGGAGTGTGGGCAACCCTTGGGCAGCTGCATCAGCAAAAAGCCACACCTCTGCAGGAAAGATGACACACAAAAGCCACGTTCCATCTCTGAAAAACAGTCTCCTCTCTCCCAGCAAGGGCTCTGTGGGCCATGTAGGTTTCATGGCCTTCCTGGGACTTCTTGTGGGGAAATGGCTGTACAGCAGAAATAGATGCTTTGCCTGGAACTCAGACACGAAGTGTAATAATGTCTAACCATGGAGGTCATGGGAGGGATTGGGTAAAAGGATGCCTGTAAGTCTACCACTGTAATGGCACATATCTTAAAAGTAACTGTCACGGTTACTAAATATTACCACTATTACTATATCAACAGTGCTGATGGGGGAGTGGGAAGAGGAGAGTGGAGAAATATAAAATGACCAGGAGAACCCATCTCCAGCTACCTGAAAAACAAATTAGAAAGCCAAATAAAAAACCAAATTGCCTCTGTATTTTCTCATTGTAACAACACAAAACGAGCCGAGATGATGAAGATAATAATACCTGTCTCGGTGGCTGGAGAGATGGCTCAGTGGGTTAAGAGCCTTGACTGCTCTTCCAGAGGTCCTGAGTTCAATTCCCAGCAACCACATGGTGGCTCATAACCATCCATAACCAGAAACGACACCCTCTTCTGGAGCATCTGAAGACAGCTACAGTGTAATTACATATAATAAATAAGTAAATACAGTATCAAAAAACAACAAAAAAACAAAAGTAATAAAAAAATAATAATACCTGTCTCCTTCAAGACTCCCTCTTGGTTTTCAAAACGATAGCAATGTATACTAGTTATTTATCTGCAGCCACATAACAAACCGCCCCCCCCCCAACTTAGTGGCTTCCAGCAGAAAATATTAGCTTTTCTTTTGGGCTATCTAGAGCCATCTTAGTATCCACATGGGGATATGTCATTAAGCGGCCTGGATCACCGGGAGGGGTGGTGCATGTCTTTAATCCCAGCTTTCAGGAGGCAGAGGCAGGAGTAGCTAAGAGTTCGAGGTCAGCCCATGCTACATATTGAGTTTGAGGCCTGCCAGGGATACATAGACCTTGTCACAAAAACCAAAACGACGGCAAAGATGGTGGCGATCTGGGCTATAACCTTACCTGAAGGCTCAACTGACCAAATGTGTCCAGATGACATACCTCTGCAACAGCTAAGTCCCAGCATTGACAGTTCTGGCTGTCTGCAAGTCTCCTTACCAAGGAAGCTACTTTGTAGCCCCTCTTGGATGCACTCCCCACAATGATTACTTGTCTCCTCAGGAAAGAACCATCCAAGAGAACCAGGTAGAAGCTGAGAAGACTTTAAGGCATTGCTTCTGAAGCCGCACACCTCACATCACTGCTTGCGTAGGACTTTGTTGGTCCCCGACACCAGCTCTGATTCAGCGTGGGAGACTCTACAGAGTATGAATCCTAGAAAGAAAGATGGCTGGGGAGCAGGGACATGTGGGGGCTACCTACTTCACAATATGTGCCTCAACCTACCTTACAGATCTTTCTTCAAGGCTGAGTCGGTCTAATGTCCAGTGTCTTAGTCAAGGTTTCTATTCCTGCACAAATATCATGACCAAGAAGCAAGTTGGGGAGGAAAGGGTTTATTCAGCTTACACTTCTACATTGCTGTTCATCACCAAGGGAAGTCAGGACTGGAACTCAAGCAGGTCAGGAAGCAGGAGCTGATGCAGAGGCCATGGAGGGGTTATGCTTACTGGCTTGCTTCCCATGGCTTGCTCAGCTTTCTTTCTTATAGAACCCAGGACTATCAGCCCAGGGATGGCACCAGCCACCATGGGCCCTCCCACCCTAGATCACCAATTGAGAAAATGGCTTACAGCTGGATCTCATGGAGGCATTTCCTCAAGGGAGGCTCCTTTCTCTGTGATAACTCCAGCTTGTGTCAAGTTGACACAGAAAACCAGGCAGTACATGCAGTTAGCCACAAAATATATTAGAACGCCTGACCCAGGGATATCAGCTTCTCAATAAATGATATCTAAGACTCTGGATGCTACAGATATTCATCAGCCACGGTGGCTCGTACTTATGATCCCAGCATTCAGGAACCTGAAGCAGGAACATTGTGCATTAAAGGCTAGCTTAGGCTACATAGTGAGTTCCCAGGCCAGCCTGGGCTGCATAGCAAAACCCTGCCCCAAACAAGTACACAAGCATAAAGACTATTAATTCTGCAAATTATAAACACATTGAGATTATAACACACACACCCCAAGCCTTAAGAGACAGCACAGGGTTCTTGGATCCAACACTGGCCTTCTGCTCCTGCCTGCTACCTCCTCCCGCACACTAGCTGAGCCCTGCCTTGGCTCAGACAGCCCCAGGCTCCCTGGCTGCCAGCCCTAATCAACAGCTCCAGCCAAGACCTCAAATTGATTTGCCGTCGTTTTAGCTGGGAAACAAGGGCTCTTCTTGACTCGCAGCCAAATTCCATTCTGTGATAACAGAGTAGTCACCTCCATAGTGGGTGTCCAGAGAAAAGTGATAGAGATCTGGAACAAAATGTCTTCCCCTCCTCACACAACAACCATCCAGAAGCTGGGGCCAACTGCAGCTCCATCTCCAGCCCCCCTCCTGCCATCTGCATGGTATGGACAGCCTGCTGTGTGTGTCCTCCCAAGGAAGTGTATGCCCACTTATCCCCGGCCAGATACAGTGGCTCTCAGGCTTCATAGTATAGCGGAATGGACCTGGGAAAAATCATCTAAAAAATGATAGTGATGTCTAGCCTCAGACTCC
The DNA here is from genome assembly GCF_978045245.1 of Mus caroli. NCBI lineage: Eukaryota > Metazoa > Chordata > Mammalia > Rodentia > Muridae > Mus > Mus caroli. The sequence goes on along the minus strand of NW_028227270.1, from coordinate 65,966,892 downwards.
CACCCCTCCGGCTCAATTTGTATGATGTGCAGCTTGGGCACTGGGGTTTTGAAGAGCCCCACAGATGGTTCTACTAGCAGCCAAGCTACAGAACTATACTTTAGTGTGCACAGTTCTTGCTGCCCCTGGCTGCAGGCCCCTCTGCATTATTCAGTCACTCCAACCTGACTACAGAGAACAAGGTCACTGAAAAAACATGGAATTGATATTCTAGTCCACAGGCCTGACAAGGAACAATAAAATGTGTAGCATGTCAAATGATGTAAATGTTCGAGATGTCCCACGAGGCCATAGGACATCTGAATTGCCCACGGGCCTGCCCTGTGTGCTGTCAATGAATGTCTGGCCTGTGCCCACCCCAGATCCAGACTGTCATTAACTCAGACATCGCAGGATCATTCATTCCTTCACCAATTCAGATGCACTCCCAGCCCTGACCACCAGGCCTTGACATCAAGCACAGGGTAAGGCTGAAGTCCCGTGGCAAGCCAGAGTCCTGGATCGGGTTGGCCCCTGACTGTGCTCAGCTGGCAAATTCTCCAGGAACCCAATACTTACTTCCCCACAGTACTCCCTAGCCATTTTAAACATTCTTGTATTTCATATGTATGAGTGGTTTGCCTGTATAAATGTCTATATACTACATGTGTGCAGTGCCCACAAAGGCTAAAAAATAAAAGGCATGGGGTCTCTTGGAACTGGCGTTACAGACAATTGTTAGCCATGGCGTGGGTGCTGGGAACTGAGCCCAAGTCCTCTACTGGAGCAGCAGGTGCTCTTAGTTGCTGAGCCATCTCTCTAGCCCCCTCTCTAACATCTCATGGAACACAAACCCTCGTTAAGCTTTACCATGGAGCCCTGCCTCAGACTAAGCATCACTCTTGTGCAGCCTTCTCTACGGAAAACATACTATGTTTTCTAAGGACAGTTGCTACTAGTGTCTGCAAGCACAGGAGAGCAGATGGAGTAGACAGATGGGGAAAGCCTCTGAGTGAAAAGGTTGTGGGAGCTGGAAGGTCCTTAAAGAGCATCCAGTCCCACCCCGCCTTCTACAGAAAGGCCTAGAGACATCAATACAGTTGCTCACTATCACGCAGCAAAGGGCAGCAGAGTACGAAACACTGGCCACAGTTCCTAGGACAGGGTGGGGACCATCACTTATCTGGTGCATGGCAACCAGCATTTCCCTTCTGGCTCTGCCTTCCCTGTGTCTACCCATGATTTGGATTAAGCACAGCCTACTGAGCCTGCGGTGGGGATGTGTTGGGGAAGAGAGGGCAGGTGAGAGAGCAAGGCTTAGTGAGGTTTGGTCCTATATAGAATCGTGTAGATATGATAAAGTTCAACATATGAATTAAGCACAGTAAGGAATTAACAATTTTAATTAATAATAAAATAAAATGAATACAATACTGCCCTGCGATACAGTTACCAGCATTACTACTCCTGTGCCTTGGGGCATTGCTAAAAAGCAGGAGTGGCTGCTAAGGAGTGACCTGAGGTGGATAGCCTGAGATAAAGACACCTACCTGGAAGATAGCTACCATAGTGTCTCCTGCGCCAAGCCACGCCTCCACCAAGCCACGCCTCCACCAAGCTCCCCCTCTGCCGATCCACGCCCAGAGAAATGGTTGTCCCATCAACTCCTTGAGCAAGGTTTACCTTTGCCTCCAGGGAACACTTTCCAAGACCCCAGTGGGAATTGGAAACCTTAGGTAGCAACTTTGTTTACTTGTTGAGTAAACCGAGGCCGACTTGAACACAAGCCTGTGATACTGCCACAGTCAGTCAGACGAAGTGTGTACCCCATGCCTCATAGGCGAGTGATAAGCACGGCCAGGGCACATAGAACCAGAAACGGCTCACACTTGAACACACACACCATGCTACTCGAGTGAGTGTGCGACTTAGAACCTTCAGGCTGTTCCTTTCTGTTCAGGGTTTCAGACTTTAGTTCCTATGAGTAGCTGAACCGCAGAGTGTGAAAGGGCAGACAAATGGGCATTCTCTTCCTTGAGCCACTTTGGGTGATCTTTTCACCCCTTTCAAGCTTATTAGCATGATGGGAAAGCCCTTCTGGCTCCTCCTACACCAGACAGACACTCCCATCTTCGTTAAACCTGATTTCTGAGCCTGGAGGGGTAGTTCAGCAGTTAAGAGCGCTGTGACTCTTACAAAAGCCTGGAGTTTGGTTCCCAGCACCCACTTAGTGGGTCACAACTGTCTATTACATCTATAACTCCAGTTCCAGGGGCACCACGGTCCCAGGCACACATGTGGTACACACACATATATGCAGGCAAAACACTTAAACACATAAAATAAAATAAATAAATCTTTAAGGAAAAGATTTGTGTGGGTTTTTTTTTTTTTTTTTTCGAGACAGGGTTTCTCTGTGTAGACTTGGCTGTCCTGGAACTCACTCTGTAGACCAGGCTGGCCTCGAACTCAGAGATCCGCCTGCCTCTGCCTCCCAAGTGCTGGGAGCCACCACGCCCAGCAGATTTGCTGGCGTATACTGTCACTCTCTTCAGACACACCAGAAGAGGGCATCAGATCCCATTACAGATGTTTGTGAGCCACCACATAGTTGCTGGGAATTGAACTCAGGGCCTCTGGAAGAGTAGCTGAAAGACCCACAATGTGAGGACTCCCCCATGTTCTGACTCAGGAGAGGCAACACCCCAAATCACTCATAAGAAACGGTCTTGCTGCAAACTGCAAGAGGATTTTTATTCAAGAGCACTCTTGGGCCCACGGTCATACACCACGCAGGGGTAGAGGACCGTGGCACCCCGAGTAGCTGGGTAAGGGGGTATTTAAAGGAAGAAACCACAACTTAAGGAAGTGGGGAGGGTGTTGTTGGAAAATACCAAAGATACCAGTTAAGAGTCACAAGGAAGTGCAAAGTCACAAGTGTCACAAGGAATACCTGGTAATTGTTCAGGTTATCTCTCAAGACAGTTTCTAAGAGCCCCTAACAATAGCACATTCTTTGAATGAGCACTCTTTGAACCCAGGAAGCGGGTGGGTGGAGGAATGTCGCTATCTGTTTTATGATTAGCATACCTTGGAGCATTGAGTCACAAAGGTCACATTCCCAAGCCTGGGCCTAAAGGCCTAGAATTTTGTTTTTACATTATACTTTTTCATAGCCAGTGCTCTATAACAACTGAGCCATCTCTCCAGCCCCCAAATAAATAAATATTAAAAAAAAAAAGGCTTCTTTCTCATCTCCACTGTCCTTTGACCCTGACTACCCTAGTTTGGGGAATTTTGGAGAATGTGGCTTCTTAATCCTGAGGTCATGTGACTTCAGTGTTGCCACACCTGCCAAATAGGAATTAAGGCTGCAGAAGAAATGTAAGTCACTGAGAGTCTGACCTTAACATAGGGATCATCCAACTGGGTTCAGTGCAAACACCAGTCCTGTTGAAGTCAAATAGAGGGGAAGAGGAGAGATGCTGTGGGTATTCAGCCCAGCATCTCTGAAGTTAAAAGGCCAAGGAAGGTGGGAAGTGAGTTGGAGCTCTAGAAGATGGAGAACATCAGCAGGCAGGTCCTCCTGTCAGTGTCCAGAGGGAGACAAATGGCCTTGTCCACACTTTGATTTCCATGCAGTGAGAGCGAAGCCTCAGGAACTGCTAGAGAACGGATTTGTGTTGTCTCAAGCCGCTAAATTTGTGGTCACTGGCAAGAGTAGCAATAGAAAACCAAAGAGTGCATCATCACAAGGCCCTGTTGTAGGCTTCAGAGAGATTGACAGGTATCCCATTCCTTCCTGTAGACTCAGCTAAGCGTAGGCACATGCCTGGTCCAAGCTGCGTGCTGGAACCTCCTGAATGAACACCACTGGCCCCCCAGGCTCTCACAGTCAGCAGGAAGACAAAGATAAATGTATAAATATGGACGTATGAGGGATGTGAGCAGAGCCCAGAGGAGGGGCACAAAGGGGACACACTCTGGGGATTTTTCATAGAGGAGTCAAAAGCTTCAGTCACTCTCTGAGTAGCTGAGATGAAAACCAGAAGCAGGGCTGTTGTATCTCAGTGATGCAGCCCGGATCCAGCAGGCAGAGACCCTGGCTTCAGTTCCCACCCAGGCAGAGAGCACTGTGTGGGCAAAAGCTGGGAAGCCTGTGGGACTCTGGCCACACGAAGGCACTGGAGTGTGCAAAAGTTTGAGGGTGGATGCAGGAGTAGTAGTGGCAGGCCATGATCCCCGGGTATCAGGAAAATGGGGTATGGATGTCTGCCAAAGATCCTGAGCAGCCACTGGGAATGTTAGGCAGAAGAGAGAGCAGGGGTAGGGGACAGGCAGGCAGTTTGATGGGGCTAAAGCTACGGAGGGACAGGAAGGAGGGGAAGCTGTGTGACAGAGAGCCTGGCTTCTTGAGCTCCAGCTTCCAATCTCATAATCAAATGCAAGGTTGAGAAAATCTGGCAGCACACTCAACAACCAAAGATTAATTCAAAACCAAACATGCATTGAGATCGGGGTGGTCTGGGCAGTGCTCGCCCATGTTGCCCTGTGTTGCGTGTCTCCACAGCAGCCTTGGCTTTGAACACACATAACTGTGCATGCCAAGGCTCCAGGCAACACCAGAAAACACGGCCTGAAACATCAGTTCTGATTCTAGACTACTGTGTGCTCTGGTCTGCAGTGGTTTCGCCATATGTGCAAAGCTTCCTGCTCTCGTAGAAGTCGGCAGAACCCTGGGAAACGAAGTTTTTAATATCTTCCGACACCGTTTCTCGGCACGGAAGTATCAAGTTGATCTGTATTTGGATTGGGTTGTATTTGAGTGTTTTGGTTTTTTTCCTCAAAAAAAAAAACAAAAAACAAAAAACAAGCCCAGAGGTGGTGGCACACGCCTTTAATCCCAGCACTTGGGAAGCAGAGGCAGGCAGATTTCTGAGTTTGAGGCCAGCCTGGTCTACAAAGTGAGTTCCAGGACTGTCAGGGCTACACAGAGAAACCCTCTCAAAAAAAAAAAAAAAAAAAAAAAAAAAAAAAAAACATTAAATGAATTTTGACTTAGGGATTAGGACAGAATTTTCCATAATTTCTGATGTGGCCCTACACATACTCCTGCCATCTGGACTATGTGTCTATGATTTATTGTCAGCAAGGGTTTGATTTAAATTCCTATCTTATTTATCTATGTTCTTGGGGACACCCAGGAGACACCCAATAGACAAGACCTTCAGGTTGGAAGCAGGAAGTTCAGTGCACCTGATGACCCACAGACAGGTAGTGAGAGAGAAGAGATCTGGGACCCAGGGCACTTCATGGGGCAATAACATGGTCCTGTGATAGGGAGCAAGAAGATGCCCCAAGACTGCACCCTAATTTGGAAGATTCCCAAAGATAACCAAGACAGGGATACAATGACTACCACAGCCTTCAGCCCAGCTACCACGAAACCAAGACCCCCTCCCCCACCCGCCCAGGATGTGATGTAGCTGGGAAACACCATAGGAGTCAACTTTAAGGCTAATTCAGCTCCTCATCTGCACCCAAAGGTGACCTTGAGGACTTCTGCTCACACAGAGTGGCTCCCACTCATGACAGCATGAGGGACACCCTGCTTCAGTCCTGCCCCTAGGACATGACAAGGCGCAGCCAACCTCCTCCTCTTACCCAGCACTTCCCTCAACCACCAAGCTCACTCACTATATTAGGGAGCATTTAACAACAGGCTGGCAAATCCCCTGGGGACAGGATGGTGGGGCTGCCTCCTTGCTCCTACCCCCACCCCCTCAGTCTTGGCTCTGGGCCTCATGCCCTCTCTGCTTACTTCCAGATCTCCTGAACTCCTCACCGCTCTCACTGAGCCAACTGGACTTTGGGAAGCCCAGACCTGGGCCCCAAATGAGAAAGAAAGGAGCAAGCTCTGGGAGGGGCTATAAGAACTCTGACAAGGGAACCTGGGATGGCATCTCTGTCTGGCCTCAACTGAGTGTCCTCAGAACATTTGTCATGTGGCTATGGACGCAAGCAGCACACACAAACACACACATTCATGCACACACATACACATGCCACTTCAGGAGTATTTGTCAAATAGCTGTAGAGACAAGCAGCACTCACAAACACCCATGCACACACATGCACACAAACACCCATGCACACACATGTACACACACACATGCCACTTCCGGAGGGTACGTGGGGTTTTCACTGGGTCTGTGACGTGACGTATCAATGTCCAAAAGGCTCTAGCTTGGAAAAACTCCTACTTGGACCTCAAACAAATTTAAAAGATTCTTGCCTTCACTGCCTTCCAGTGTGGTGTTATTGGAAAGTATCCCCAGATTTCTGTAAAATAGGGACCATAGTCTTGTATGATGGTTAATTCTCTGTATCAGTCTCTCTCTGTCTCTGTCTTTCTGTCTGTCTTTGTCTCTCTATGTCTCTCTCTGTCTCTGTCTCTGCCTTCCTATGTCTCTCTGTCTCTGCCTTTCTCTTTGTCTCTCTCCCTCTCTGTCTCTGTCTGTCTCTCTATGTCTCTATCTCTCTGCCTCTGTCTGTCTCTCTCTCCCTCTCTCTGTCTCTGTCTGTCTCTCTCTGTCTCTTTCTGTCTGTCTCTGTCTGTCTCTGTCTCTCTCTGTTAGGTCTCACTATATAGATACAGCTGGCCTCAAACTCACAGACATGCACCTGCCTCTGCCTCTCAAGTGCTAGCACTAAAGGCACACACCACCACACCCAGCATAATGGTCAATGTTGATAACTCGACAAGACTCAATGGCCTAGTATGATTATTGAGCACTGAGCTCTGTGTGTCTGTGCTGGCTTTTCAAGAGGTTCAACTGAGAAAAGGAGACCCACCCAGAGTGTGAGCTGCATCATTCTGTAAACTGAAGTCCCAGTCTGAATAAAAAGGAGCGAACAACAGGAACAGGGCCAATCCTTTCACTTTCACTACTAAAGACACAACAGGGCTAATCGCCCCATACCCCTGTCACTATGCACTCCCCTCCCACGAGGATGGACTGCACCCTCAAACTGTGAGCCACAGATGTACCCTTCCTTCCCTCCTCCCCCTTCAGTACTTTGAGCCAAATATTCTGTCACAGCATGGAGGAAACCAAGGACCACGCCCCTCGAGCAGAAAAGATAAAAGGAGATCATCTCTGTGAGACGCCCAACGTGGTGCTTCGTGCACAGAACGTTCAAAATAAATTATACACCAGAAGGTTTGAAGTTGTACTCCCTGGCAAGGTGAGGTGTCCAATCAGGATGTAGCAGTTGCCCTGGAAACACAGGATTCTCTGCACAGTGGGGCAGTGGATGCCATGGGGACTGGGCTCACCTCCCTGCCTTCCCTTAGGCTGGTTTTGTCCCCTCAGGGGTTGGAGCTAATTCATAAAATCCTCTTCCTGCTTAGTTACTGTGGATCCCCTGAGAACCTCCTAGGATGGATCTGTGACTTGGGCCCATGAATCAGGGGACCCTGACTCCTCTGTTCACTTCCGTGCTCCAAATTGCAATCAGAATAGTCTGGGGAGAAGATGGGAATAAGCTTCCCCATACCCAAGGTGCTGGGCATGGCCAGGCCTGCACACAGCTCCACTCTCCCACTGTCAGGGCGATTACACACCACCGTGAGCTGGCTTTTCAGGCCAGACGTCCATTTATGCTTCCACAGTGATTTTTCCTAACCACTGGGTTCGGGTGATCTGTAGCTCCCTTATCCCGGGGAGTAGAGTGTTGGTCACAGACCAGAACTATGGGGTTCTCTAGGCTTTCATGGGGAAGAGCCACTGAGTTTGCTGGCCAGTTACTTTCCCTTTTAGATCCAGGACTCCAGTATCATGGGATGAGGGGCTACCTCTCCTGCTTACCTAACCCATGTAGTTTTGACCCGCTCTGGCTCTGGGATGATTTTGTGATCCAGGTCCAATCCAAAGAGAACCGTATTTCCTTAGCCATAGTGACTGGTTCAGGCGTGATTACATGATCCGGGTGTGGCCAAGGAAAACTCTCGCCTAGGATTTTAGCCGAAACTTCATTCTTTCTGATAGCTGAGGCAGCCAAATGCGTTGCTGGAGATGCTGGTGGCCATGTGAGAACTTTGTGGAAGGAAACTCACGTACAGAAAGCAGAGCTGAGCAGTTGTGTATGTGCCTGTCTGGGCCTTGGGCATTTAAAACTCTGCCTTCGTTCAGAGGATGCTGCTCTCATGTTCCGTAGCTACCAAGCTCAGAAACACCAGATCACCACAGCAGTGCATCCTGAGAGTGACGGCACTCACTTCGAGTCCTGACCTCTGGACTCTGAGTCAGGCCAAGTTCGGGACTCCGAGTAGAGCACGGCGGAGCACAGCTACACTCGTGCATGCTTGACTTTGGGCAGGTCCCATCTGAATGAGGTCAACCCCCCCTACTTCCTTTAAAATAAGGTGAAGGCCGGGAGATGGCTCAGCAGGCTAAGGTACTTGCCAAACCTGACATCCTGAGTTCAATCCCCAGGGCTCATAGCTTAGAAGGGGAGAGTCAACTTGTGCATGAGAACATGCATACATGCATAATCAATAATGTAATAATATAGGGTTATACCTACAGGCAAGAGAGGAACCCTGCACCTTCCTTGTTGGGCTGTGCTATTTTCTCTTCTCCATCCTGTGAGCTTTAAAGAAAAAAAAATCAACTTGGTACTCCCTCCCTGCAATCCTCCCTGTATCACTGCCCCTGAAGTGATAGCATAAATCCTTCTCCACTTACAAAGGAGTTATGTCCTAAAAATATGCATCATATGTTGAAAATCTCTAAGGTTTGGAGGGGGGGGCAGCACTGTAGTTCAACAAGTAAAGGCACTTGCCGCCAAACCCGGTGGCCTGAGTTTGATCCAGACTCCCACAGGTTGTCCTCTGGCTTCCACACACACTAAACAAACAAATGTACTCTCTCTCTCTCTCTCTCTAAAGGAAAGAGCAAAGACCAAGAGTGTATTGACGAACTCTGCTTCTTGTGTAGGCAAAAATGCAAAAAATTAATTAATTGCCAAAATTGCAAAAATTAATTAAATGCAATAATTAATTAATTAATTAATTAAAAACTGTATCAATGCACTTAACCTACCTGGTATCAGAGGTCAGCATCACTTCTGCTGCAGAGAACCAGCCTTTGCGGTGGCCATCCAGGAACGGGCTGGACCCGCAGCTCACGGCTGCTGCCCAGCATCGTAAGGGAGCCCTGTGCTGTACAGCATCTGGAAGGATCACTCTGAGTGTGGTCCCTACTCAGGAGGTGATGCCCTTATACTACCGCAAAGATTGAAAAGCAGAATGTTCCACACACGTGAATATGTACTCTTGTGCCAGGCCTTTGTGGTGCAGCATGTAATCTGCACAGTAACTCTGAAAGGGAGAGGCCAGATTACTGCCCTCCTGTAAGCCAAGCATAAGCAGCCTAACTCCTTGATGGACCTATCCAGCATCACCCTCCACCCTTACAACTGTTCACCTCGCTCCATTTTTCCCTCTCCCCTGTGTCGGTTACTCTCCTTGATGCTGCGACCGAATATCTGACATAAAGCAACCGACAGAAGGAAGGGATCATTCTGGCTGACAGTTTGAGGCTGTGGTCCATCAAGGTAGGGGGTCACGTGACAAAATACGAGGCAGCTGGACGCACCACATTCGCTGTCGAGAAGCAGCCAGAGATGAATCCTGGTACTGTTCTGGCTTTCTCCCTTTCAAACGACTATCTAAGCTGGGCGTGGTGGTACACACCTTTAATCCCAGCACTCGGGAGGCAGAGGCAGGTGGATTTCTGAATTCAAGGCCAGCCTGGTCTACAGAGTGAGTTCCAGGACAGCCACAAACTACCTGTCTCCCCAGCTCCAGAGGATCCAACTCCTTCTTCTGACCTGTGCGGTATTTGTACACATACTTACCCAAACATATACATAAATGAAAACAAATCTTTTAAAAAGATCGCCAAGTCTCTGCATCTTGTCCATCTTGACGTCCTGATCCATCCACTCAGTCAACCGTCTTTAAACCATACTGAAGTGTCCATGTACATTCTGAACCCAAGAGAAGCCCAAACACATGCTTCTGTTGGCCCCACACCCTCTGTCAGGCATTTCCTCTGTGCCCGCAGATCCTGGCAGAGCCTGGTGGGCTGAATTCTAATCTCCCCAGAGCCCGAGAGTAAAAAGAGGAAGTGCTGTGGATTAGGGCTTCCATGGGGAGAAGCCAGTGGTCCCGGTGAGGAGCCAGCTTCTTTCTGCAGCTTTGGAAGTAGCTGACAGACACATCATTAAGTGATCAAAGCAGAGACAAAACCTGTTATAAATGAAAGAGAGATGAAAGGGGAGCCAGTCCTATCTGTTTGCATCTGCATAAACACGGCTGGGAAGACTCACAAGAGCTAACAGAAGGGTTTGTTTGTGGGGGTGGGTGAGAACAGAGTGATGGTGGCAGATGTAGGGGTCAGATTTTTATTCTATTGTTTTGATGGGTTGAACCCTAAAAGTGTTACTGTTTACTTACAACAAAGAAATCAAATGTTTAAATAGCTGAGGGGAGAACCCCACTGCTTTCCCATTGGGGTTCCACAAAGATGTGGAGCCTGAGTCTCAGGGACCTGCAATTATGGAGAAGCCAGAGAGCAGAGATTTAATGTGAAATAGCTGAACTTGTTCTGTGCCCTGTAATACACACAGCATAAAGCCACACTCATCCTATGTGTGCAGTTGGTTTTCCAGCAGTCACTGTTGTCTTCCCCAGCCCCTGGTCGCCACCACCCTACTTCCTGTCTGTGTAAAAGCCTCTCTTGTAGCCACTTCACATAAGTGACAACTAGGCTTATCTCAGCAAGCATATTGTCCTCAAGTTTTGTCAATTTTTCTTTGTTAAAGACAGAATAACATCAACAGTGTCAACAGGCCAGAGGCCCCAGAGTTCCCTGGGACTGGACCACCAACCAAAGACGACACATGGAGGGACCCATGGCACTGGCACATATGTGGTGGAGAATGGCCTTGTTGGACATCAGTGGGAAGAGAGGCTCTTGGGCCTGAGGGTGTTTGATACTCTGATGTAGGGAAATGCCAGGGTGGGAAGACGTGAGTGGATGGGGGGAGAGCACCCTCATAGAGGCAGGGGAGGGGAGATGGAATAGGAGGTTTCCAAAGGGGAGACCTGGAAAGGGGAAAACATTTGAAATGTAAATAAATAAAATATCCAATTAAAAAAAAAAAAAAGCCGGGTGTGGTGGCACACGCCTTTAATTCCAGCACTCAGGAGGCAGAGGCAGGTGGATTTCTGAGTTCGAGGCCAGTCTGGTCTTCAAAGTGAGTTCCAGGACAGCCCCAGGGCTACACAGAGAAACCCTGTCTCAAACCCCCCCCCAAAAAAAAAACACCAAATAATATTTTACTGCAAGTGAGATCCACACATCTGTTGGTTGGCACATGAAAGCATTGCATGTTTTAACTGCAATGAATAAAGCTACCATGAACATTGTACAAGCCTCTCTTCATGCCTCTATTTTAAAATTGGGGGTGGGGCATATTGGACCAAAAGTAGGTTACATCATCATGTGAGAATTCCATTGTTAATGCTTTTAAGGAAGCTCCATCCTATTTCCCCAGTTAGATGCTGGTGACTATTGAACTACACCAGCACAAAATAATCAGTATTTTCCAAGTAACACCGCTGAAGTCAGAGGGGAGAGCTAGGCTACAGCTGTGTCATATTAGCGTGCACTAGCTTTTTCTTAGTGTTATGTAAAGCAGTGCTTTGCAATTAGCCTCACAGTAGATATGATCAAATGTGAATGCGTGCTTTTAAATCCTGGTGGCCAGACAGGCTCACAGGCTGCTGGTAGCTGGCCCAGACTGTGCCATATCTGTCACTACTTTTTCCGTTGTTATAATGAAATGCCTGAGGCTAGGGATTGTGTAAAGAGTTTATTTAGCTCCAAGTCTGGAGGTGGAAAGTCCAACATTGGGCAGCCTCATCAATTCACCCTCTAATGAGGAGGGCCTTCTTGGCTCAGTCACCTCAGAAGAGTGGGAACACATGCATAATGGTCACAGAGTAGGACAGGAAGCAGCCAGCGTGCAGGAGGGCACCAGAAATGCTCTCCCGGTAGATCACACCTCCTTCCAACACAGCCTCTTCGGTCCTGATCCACATGTACCGGGCTCGCCGTTCCTCAGTCACAGCGCTGGCTGCTACTGAGCACTCAGGGTGGCCTGGTCCTCAGCCTTCCTGCTCACTCGCAGGAAATTAACACGCCATGAAGACATCCAAAGAGACATGGACCCCCAGAACCGATCCCGGGGCTGGCAAAAGTAGATGCTAAGAGGAGACCAATGAACTGGGGTCTGTGCTGGCCTCCCAGTTCACGGTCTCCAACTTAGAACCCAGACAGTATCGTCTTCTGAGAATTACCGAGCACAAGACCTGCTCTCAATTTTTACTTTTATTTGTTTATTTATTTATTTATCTATTTTTAGAAACTGGGGTCCAGAATTCATAGGCCAAAAGGAGGGCCTTTGGGAAACTGGCAGCTGATGTCACCGCCACAACGGGAAAGGCTTTTCCTCTGATCAAAACCCTCAGGTCTCTGCCCCAGGTAAAGGCAAAAAGACAAAACCCAGACCTTGGGGGTTCCTGACCTTTTTGTGCAGAGAAACCTGTGTTTCCAGGACAACCACCACCTCCTAATCAGACTCTCCGATTGTCCAAGACAAGCAGCTTAAAATATTCTCGTGTTAATACCCGAGCAAACGGTGTGCCGGGCTTCGCGCCAGGCGCTCGTTAGAATGTGCCCTGAACTTAATTCTCCCGGCCAGAATCTGCTCTGCGCTTCAGGTAAACATGTTCCCAGAATGCTGGCGCTCAGTGGCAACTGCAGACTCAGCCCCAAGGTCACACAAAAGCCATACCATTCTATCCAAGACCCCCAATACATTTTTCTTCCATTTATCCGGAAGCTGGAGCCCCCTGGAAATGTGGCCGGAACACTGTGTGGGGTGTTTCCAGGCAGCCACACAAACGAGATATACACATGGGCACGTGAGCCACAGTCCTGACCTTAGCGCTCAGGCTGTTCTGTCATATTGTGGGGAGACTGGCCAGGACAGAAGCAGGCTTTCAGTGAGAGGCAGCAGTCTCTCCCCAGGACTGTTGACAGCGCTTCCATCGAGGTGCATGGGGACTGAGAGCTTTAGAGAGCCTAAAATGGAACTTTTGGGGTGGAAAATTCCATCTGCAGATCTAGTTTCTGCATTCATTCCCAAGGTCGTAAATTCTAATGGAGGTTCTTACCAATATGTTGACTTCCGATCCCCTAACTGCCTGTAGATGCTATCAGCCAGTCAACTTGCCTGCCAGGAGTGTCTCTGCTTTTCTGGGGCTCTTAGGTTCATTAACCCTTCACTGGCAGACCAACCTGATGCTCCACACACCCCAACCCCCTGGGAGGGTGGCAGAGTCCTCCCCACTGATGAAGGAAGCAGCCACTTTTGATTAGATTTTTCTCTTTTTCGTTTTCTTTGTGTGTGTGTGTGTGTGTGTGTGTGTGTGTGTGTGATCTCAGTCTTGTGGGAAATCTCTTGAGCTTCCTACCAAGAGGGCTTGGAATCTAGGGAAGGCCTATGACCCAGGTCTGGTTCAGTGATTATCTTCCAATGTGATTTAGCCTGGCGCTGCTAACTAGTTTTGGTTGGTGGGTTGTTCCTGTTTCTGTCTTGTTAATATCCTATTCTGCTAGGGTTACCCTGCTGGCGAGATGTGGGCCTCAGTTCACAAAGGGAGACTGCCTGAAGTGAGGCCAACTCAGAAGACTTAGAGACAAGAGATGGGGGAGGGGAGGGAGACAGGGGAATCTTCAGGACTTAGAGACAAGAGATGGGGGAGGGGAGGGAGGCAGGGGAATCTTCAGGACCTGTTAGTAATCTGAGTTACAGGGACCATTGAGATCACTTCCTGAAGATATTTTCCTGAGGACATGAACAAATGACTTTCTCTTGTTGCCTAAGTTATTTTGAGTTAAAGTTTTAAAAAAAGATTTGTCTTAGTCCTTTGAGAATTTCATACAATGTCTTTTGGTCACGTTCACCTCTTACCCCTAACTCCTTCCAGACCCACTGCCAGCTTCTTATGCCCCACAGACTCCAATCTCTGCCACCCGTATACTCCTTTTTTTCTCTTTCTCTTTCTCTTTCTTTTTCTTTCTTTCTTTCTTTCTTTCTTTTTTTTTTTTTTTTTTTTTTTTTTTTGCTTAAGGACTAGGTGTGTCCTCTCCCAGCTAGGGGAAAGGGATCCAAGGGCAGACAACAGCGTCCGAGACAGCCCCCGCTCCTATTGTTAGAGGACCCACATGAAGATCGAGCTGCACACTATTACAGATGTGGGGGGGGCTAGGTCCAGCCCCTTCATGATCTTTGTTTGGTTCAGTCTCTGGGAGCCCCCATGGGCCCAGGTTAGTTGACTCTGTAGATCTCTTGTGGTGTCTTTGACCTCTCTGGTGCCCTCGGTCCTCTTCCCCACTCTTCCACATGACTCTCCAAGCTCCACCTAATTTTGGCTGTGGGTCTCTGCATCTGTTTCCATCAGCTTCTGGATGAAGCCTTTAAGAGGCTAGTTGTGCTGTGCTCCTGTCTGCAAGCATAGCAGAGTATCAAAAATAGTGTCAGAGGTTGGTCTCAAGTTGGGCCAGTTATTGGTTAGCCATTCCCCCAATCTCTGCTCCATCTTTATCCCTGCACATCTTGTACGCAGGGCAAATTTTGAAGGTTTTGCGGGTGGGTTGGTGTCCCACTCCCTCCACTGAAAGTCCCGCCTGGCTAAAGGAGGTGGCTACTTCAGCCTCCCCATCCCAGATCTCTAAATCCTCCCAGAGATGGCTCCCCATTAATTTCAATTCTCTCTTCTACCCATCCACACCCACTCTGTTCTCCCCACACCTGATCTCAAACCCCATTCACCTCCCTACATCCTCTCCCACCCACTCCCCTCCCTCCATCTACCTCCCATGTCTATTTTATTTCCTCTTCTGACCACCATTCAAGCATCCTCCTTTGAGCCCTCATTGGGTCTGTGGATTGTAGCATGGATATCCTGTTCTTTATGGCTAATATCCACTTTAAAGTGAGTACATACCATGCATGTCTTTCTAGAGTCTGGGTTACCTCACTCAGGATGATATTTTCTAGTTCCATCCTTTTGCTTGCAAATTTTACAATGACTTTGTTTTTAATAGCTGAGTACTATTCCATTGTGTCAATGAACCACATTTTCTTTACCCATTCGTTGGTTGAGGGACATCTGGATTGCTTCCAGTTTCTGGCTATTACGAATAAAGCTGCTATGAACATAGTTGAGCACTTCTTGTGGTATGATGAAGCATCTTTTGGGTATATGCCCAGGAGTAGTATAGCTGTGTCTTGAGATAGAACTGTTGCCAACTTTCTTAGAAACCACCAAATTGATTTCCAAAGTGAATATGACAAATTTGCACATCCTCAAAAGCATCTGCTGTCACTTGACATTTTATCTTGGTCAGTCTGAATGGTATAAGATGGAATCTCAGGGTCATTTTGATTTACATTTCCCCGATGATTAAGGATGTCAAACGTTTCTTTAAGTGTTTATCAGCCATTAGAGATTCCTCTGTTGAGAATTCTCTGTTTAGATCTCTACACTATTTTTTTTTGTTCTTTTGTTTTTAAGATTATTTATTTTATGTATATGCGTACACTGTCGCTATCTTCAGACACACCAGAAGAGGGCATCAGATCCCATTACAGATGGTTGTGAGCCACCATGTGGCTGCTGGGAATTGAACTCAGGACCTTTGGAAGAGCCATCTCTCTGGTCCCCTGAACTGCATTTTTAATTGGGTTATTTGGTTTGTTGGTGTCTAGTTTCTTGAGTTCTTTATATATTTTGGATATCAGCCCTCTGTGGGACATAGGTTTGGTGATGATCTTTACCTACTCTGCAGGCTTCGATGTTGTGATGGTGTCCTTTGCTCTGCAGAGGCTTGTGATCCCATCCATTCATTGTTTACCTTAGTGGCTGAGCCATTGGTGTTCTGTTCAGGAAGCTGTCTCCTGTGCCAATGAGTTCAAGGCTATTCCCCACTTTCTCTTCTATCAGATTTAGTGTATCATGTTTTATGTTGAGGTCTTTGATCCACTTGGACTTGAGTTTTGTGCAAGGTGATAGATACGGATCTATTTGCATTCTTCTACATGCAGACTTCCAGTTAGAGCAGCACCATTTGTTGAAGGTGCTTTCTTTTTTCTGTTGTATGATTTTGCCTTCTTTGTCAAAAATCAAGTGTCTCTATGTATGGGTTTATTTCTAGGTCTTTGAGTCTATTCCAGTTAACAACCTGTCTGTTTGTAATGATAATACCATGTGGTTTTTATTGCTATTGCTTGAACTCGGGGATGGTAATACCTTCAGAAGTTCTTTTATTATACAGAATTATTTTGGCTATCCTGGGATTTTCGTTTTTTCATATGAAGTTGAGAGTTCCTTTTTCAAAAATCTATAAAGAATTTTTTGGAATTGCATTGAATCTGTAGATTGCTTTTGCTAAGATAGCCATTTTTACTATGTTAATCCTACCTATCCATGAACATAGGAGATCTTTCCCTCTTCTGAGATCTTCTTCAATTTCTTTCTACAGAGACTTGAAGGTCTTTCACTTGCTTGGTTAGAGTTACACCAAGATATTTTATATTACTTGTGACTATTGTGAAGAGTGTTGCTTCCCTAAGTTCTTTTTTTTTTTTTTTTTTTTTTTTTTTACTTTTTCGAGACAGGGTTTCTCTGTGTTCCCCTGGCTCTCCTGGAACTCACTCTGTAGACCAGGCTGGCCTCGAACTCAGAAATGCGCCTGTCTCTGCCTCCCAAGTGCTGGGATTTAAGATGTGAGCCACCACACCCGGTGCTTCCCTAATTTCTTTCTCAGCTTGTTTATCATTTGTATAAAGGAGGGCTACTGATTTTTGAGTTAATTTTGTATTCAGCCACTTTGCCGAAGGTGTTTATCAGCTGTAGGAGTTTTCTGGTAGAATTTTGGGGTTGCTTATGTATTCTATCATATCATCCACAAATAGTAATAGTTTGACTTCTTCCTTTCCAATTTGTATCTCCTTGATCTCCTTTGGTTGTCTTATTGCTTTAGCTAGAATTTCAAGTACTATATTGAATACATACAAAAAATTAGACAGTCTTGTTTATCTCTGATTTTAGAGTAATTTGTTTACATTTCCCTCCATTTAGTTTGATGTTGTCTATTGGCTTGCCTATATTGACTTTACTGTGTTTAGGTATGTGCCTCATATCCCTGATTTCTCCAAGACTTAACATGAAGGGATGTCAGACTTTGTCAAAGGCTTTTTCAGCATCTAATAAGATGATCATGTGGTTTTTTTTTTCTTTCAGTTTGTTTATTTGGTGGATTATATTGATAGATTGTCATATATTGAGCCATCCCTGCATCTCTGGGGTGAAGCCTACTTGATCATAGTGGATGATGTTTTTGATGTGTTCTTGGATTCAGTTTGTGAGTATTTTGTTGAGTATGTTTGCCTCAAGGTTCATAAGGAAAATTGATCTGAAATTCTTTCTTTGTTGATTCTGTGTGATTTAGGTATCAAAGTGACTGTGATCTCATAGAGTGAGTTTGATGGTGTTCCTTCTATTTCTATTTGTGGAATAGTTTGAGGAGTATTGGTATTAGCTCTTCTTTGAAAGTCTATAGAATTCTGTGCTAAAACCATCTGGCCCTGGACTTTTGTGGTGTTTGTTTGTTGGTTGGTTGGTTGGTTGGTTGGTTGGTTGGTTGGTTGGGGGATTTTAATGATTGCTTCTATTTCCTTAGGGATTATAGAACTATTTAAATTGTTTAGCTGATTTTGAATTATTTTGATTTAACTTTGGTAAGAAAATTGTCCATTTCATTTCTATTTTCCAGTTTTGTAGAATACAGACTTTTGAAGTAAGACCTAATGATTCTTTCAATTTCCTCAGTATCTGTTGCCATGTTCCCCTTTTTATTCCTGATTGTGTTAGTCTGGATACTGTCTCTCTGCCTTTTAGTTAGTTCAGCTAAGGGTTTGTCTATCTTATTGATTTTCTCAAAGAACCAACTCTTGGTTTTGTTGATTCTTTTTATTTTTCTCTTTGTTTCTAATTGACTGATTTCAGAACTGAGTTTGATTAATTCCTTCCTTCTACTCCTCTTGGGTGTGTTTGCTTCTTTTTGTTCTAGAGCTTCCAGGTGTGCTGTTAAGTTGCTGTTATGAGAACTTTCAACTTTCTCTATGAAGGCACTCAGTGCTATGAACTTTTTTCTTAGCACTGCTTTCTGTAGTTCCTGTTCTCTTCCCTAGGTTTTCCATCTCCAGGATTTCCTCAGTTTGTGTTTTCTGTATTGCTTCTACTTCCATATTTAGGTGTTAAACAGTTTTATTCATGTCCTTCACCTGTTAGATTGTATTTTCCTGTATTTCTTTAAAGGATTTATTCGTTTCTTCTTTGAAGGCCTCTCTCATCTTTATACGATTGGATTTACAGGCATTTTCTTATGCTCCAGCTGTGTTACAATGTCCAGGGCTTGCTGTAGTAGGATAGCTGGGCTCTGGTGGTGCCATCTTGCCCTGGCTCTTGTTGATTGTGTTCTTATGCTATCCTTTAGCCATCTGGTTGTCCCTGGTATTGGGTGGATGTTCCTGATGCTGGCAGGAATCCTCAGGGAAGCAGGAAGAACCATGGGCCTGATGATGGAGGTCAGGGACAGCTCTCAGCTCACCTCTGCTGGCTATGCCCCAGGTGGACCCTGCACATACACTCCTGATTGTGGGACCATCCACTGGATGGTCATTCTACTAGGAGCCATACCCTTAAATTAAACTGATTAAGTTGAAGCGTTATCACTTGTAAATACCCACAAATAGCTACCTATTTGATATGTAATAGCTATTCATCATGGGGTCCTCCACACTTAGCCAAATGCTGTGTAAGGACTCTTTTTCAGAGTTTCAGAGACAAACGGATCTACAAGTGGTGTGATAAAAACTGTGACACACCAAATATGTCCTCCTGTGGAATTAAACCTGTTTCCCAGGTATGGGAGGCATGCCACCATCAGATGGCTCTTAGTTTTCAGCACTTTCCTCAGCAGAAAGGGGCCACCTTACCCAAGGTCACATGCTGCCCCCAGGTCTGCTCAATGCTAGTAACTGATGGCTACCAGGCTCCAAAGACTGGAACCTTTTTCCCAAGGCTTGGGACACTCTCAGAACTCCTACATGTCAGCTGAGGCGGCTGCTGTGTGTCCTAGCTTAACTTCCCTCTGCCTGCCTTCTTTCTGTCAGTTCTCTTCAACAAGAGCTGGCCTAAGTCTAGCTGTTAATTCATGGCCCACGGGCTGGGCTGTCAGGATCCTTTCCAGGAACACAGCTTGCAACGGGTGTTATGGAAAATCAGACAGGAAATCAGACCCTGGGATGAGCGTGGGACTGAGCCGCCTGCTGCTGGCTGGCACTGAGGCGCCCATCACCGGTAGGCCCTGGCACAGGTGATGATGGAGCCAGGCTTGTAAAGGGGGAACTCGTAGCTGGTAAGCTACAGTGACAAATGTGAGCAAAGGGATAACTGTAAGGATCATTCAACTCGCTGGCTATTGTTAAACACAGTTGGTCTAGAAAACTTTCTTTTCTTTTTTTTTTTTTTTTTTTTTTTTTTTTTTTTTTTTTTTGGTTTTTCCAGACAGGGTTTCTCTGTGTAGCCCTGTCTGTCCTGGAACTCACTCTGTAGACCAGGCTAGCCTTAAACTCAGAAATCCTCCTGCCTCTGCCTCCCAAGTGCTGGGATTAAAGGCATGTGCCACCACGCCAGGCTGAAAACGTTTTTTTTTTTTTTCTTAAAAGAAGAGCATAACTGAGCGGCAATGACTGACCAAACAGGAAAGCAGAAACCCCCTGCCCCCTGCCAGCCCTAGGGGTTCTCATTTCAGAAGCACGAAGCATCACTGGCAATATCCCCCTTGAGACAGTCACCTTGGGAGAGTCTAAGGCCATGCTCTTGGACCTCCCAGTACCTAGAAGCGGGAGCAACCTCACAGTCTTGGGTATCCCAACATAGCAACAGAAAACAGACTAAGCCATTGACAAATAAATCACCATAAGCTATGGACATATGGGGTTTGATAGGAAACAGGGTAGTGCACCTCCAAAGAGCTGCAAGACCTGGTCAATATATGCCACAAGGAACACGGGACCAGGTTCTGAGGATATGGCCCGGGAGATGTCAGATATGTACTACACAAGACCAGAATTCTGCTCCCACACATACACGCCAGCAGCCAGCATCGCGTATGGGATCCAAACAGCATCCGCTCCCCAAGGCTTTCTTTCAGCTTTCAGGAGAACATACTCCGTAGTGCAGTGAGGGCCTTCTCTTCAGCCAAAGCAGGCAGAGTGCAGTGCTGTTATGGAACTACCTCACAGCAGCTGGGAAGAAAGGAAGTCCTGAAAGTACGTGACTGATGATGTCAGTCTTGGTACAATCAAAATTCTGTAATAAAATACAGTCATCCCTCCATTTGCCAGGGTGGGAGGATCCAGAGCCCCCATGGATGGCAGTCCAGCACAGTGAGGTCTCATAGACACACTGGCATGGGGATTTATGTGTAACCTACACACCCCTCCCCGAGTGCTATGAATTGTCTACAGATGACTTGTAACCCCTGACATCACGAAATGGTCTGTGTAGTGGCTTTTCCTGGTTGTCAACTTGACTGTATCTGGAATGAACTACAATCCAGAATTGGAAGGCTCACCAATGACCCTAATCTGGAGGCTGGGAGATAGAAGTTTCTGATCTGGATGTTGGTATGGAGATCTTGAGGCATAGTGGCTATGGATTCTAGAAGATTAAGACAGGGAGATCTCCAAATTCAAGGTCATCTGGGATTAAAGGTGTGGTGGGACACACCTTTAATCTGGGCTACACCTTCTGCTGGAGACCATAAAAGGACATTGGAAGAAGGGAGTCTCGCTCTCATTCCTTTGCCTGCTTGCTGTGTGAGACTGAGTAACTGCTAGATCCTTGGACTTCCATTTGCAGCTACTACTGAACCATTGTTGGGAATTGGACTGCAGACTGTAAGTCATCAATAAATTCCTTTACTATATAAAGACTATCCATAAGTTCTGTGACTCTAGAGAACCCTGACTAATACAGTCTGTAGCAGTTCTACTCCATTATTTAGGGGATGATGACAAGAAAAGCCTGAACATGCTCAGTACAAACAAAAACTTCTGTTTTCAAGCCATCATTGGTTAAAAAAAAAAATCCACTCATGTAGAACTCACAGATATGCACAGCCAACTGTATATGGTAATTTGGAGACCACTGGGTGGGACCATGGGCCCAGGGCACCCCTGAGAGCTGGGCCAAGACCACAAATCTGGTTTTCAGCCCCTTAGCAGATCCGCAATAGGACTTTGGGTTAGCCATTTCCTGGTTACCTGAATCACTGTGAACATGGATGGGAGAACAGCTTGGACAGAATCCCCAGCAACCAGATTTGAGCGCTGTGTGAAGAATGGCAATCCTCTACCCACCACGCTGCTAGGTACTGAGTTTCTCGGGATGGGAGAAGGGAGAGAGTCAAAAGTACAGAGAAGCCCCCTCACCAGCCTCAGGCTTTGGGATCCTTCAGATCCAAGGGTCACAGAACCATAAGGAACTTACCCTCCCTCCGTTAGAGTCAGAGTCTCCAACTCTAAAATGGCACCAAAGAGATGCACCTGTGACTTTTGCTTCTGGAAGAAGGCACTGCTGGCTCTCTGCTCTAGGGAGCCTGAGCAGACACAGGCGTTATTATTCAGGAGTCGCGGTGCTAATTAGCCTCGCTGCAGATGCAACAGAAATTCACAGTGAGGCAACTGGCCTGCTGAAGGACTCAAGGCTGGAACATCTCATTTTGACAAATGGCTTTTGTTTACCCACGACTGTCAAACAGTCCACGACGTGTGGCTAATCACCTAAAAATAACAGCACATATGTTTCCTCTGAGGCGTGTTCCTTGTTAACAAGCACGGTGGCCATAGGGTGCTGGGGGGATGGTCTGAGGACAGTCTGTACTCCTCTGAGACAAACACAAGGACCCCTCCTCTTGCATCTGCAACCCCGTGAGAGCTTTCAAAGGCACTGGTATCCATCTTCCTGCTTCCCACATCCATCTGGTATCCAGCCCCATCAGTACCACACACAAACCTATCCTCCATTATATCTTCCTATGCCTGAACCCCAGCCACTGTCCTGAGCCAAACCTCCTTGTGTGGTGCCAGGGCTGTCACCATCAATTCCCTCGCAGCTCTTCAAACCCTCTCTCCCACACAAGACCTTGACAACAGAGATCTACTGTGTCAGTTCCCCATTCAGAAGCCCCACGGCTTCCTTTTCTTAAAGCCAGACCAGTCTCACTTTGCATAGCACATTAGAAGAACCAGCCCTCCTCGGTGTCCCATGGAGGCTCAGCACACCAGACTCTTGAAGTCTGTGGGAGCCACACATCTGTCTGTGAACTTCCATAGTATCCTTAGCCAGGTGCTCGGCTCTTGATGACATTTATCCTAAGGACCACCTCTAGCCAGGGCCATGACCCCAGTTGCAGTGATGTGAATATGCTTGGTCCATGAGAAGTGCTACTATTAGGAGGTGTGGCCTTGTTGGAGGAAGCGTGCCATTGGGTAGGGGGCTTTGAGGGCTCCTGGAGCTCAAGCTCCACCCAGTGTGGAAGAGTCGGTCTTCCGGTTGCCTTCTGAATAAGATGTAGAACTCTCAGTGGTTCCTGGCACCATATTTGCCTGCATGCCAACATGCTTCAAGTCATGATGATAACAGACTGAACCTCAGAACCTGTAAGCCAGCCCCAATTAAATATTGTCCTTATAAGAGTCACCTTGGTCATGGTGTCTCTTCACAGCAATGGAGACCCTTAGACAATAGCTATCCACTCCATGTTCCCTCCTGCTCTCTCACAAGCATCCCTTAACATTGAGGTGTATACAGGAGTTTCTCCTCACAGTCTTTCCCAGATGCTCAAGCCAAAAGCCCTGGAGTTCTGTTCAAACCACTCTTTTTCTCTCCCAACCCACAGCTGATCAGCGAACACATGGACTCAGCTCTGTTTTCAAAACACGTCAAGACTCTTCAGCATTTCCACAGTGCTTCCTTCCCTGACGGTGGCTGCTTCCATTCCTGATCAGCAAAGTTACAAAGCAGGCTTCTGTCTTTGCTCGAAGACCTGTGCATGACAAGTTCCTGGAGGGTATCTGTGATCATATCCCTTCCACTCGGTCTCACACCTTCCAGGAGCTTCCATTTCGGAGCAAAGCCAAAATCTCAAAACTAAAAAGAAACTAAATATCAGGATGCCCACTTAAATTCATGTAAAGAGAAATGAGCTGACACAGAAAGGCAAATGTCACACATTATCACATTTATATGTAGAATCTGAGAATGTCAAAAAAGGAAGGAGAGAAGAGAGGGAGGGAGGGAGGGAGGGAGAGAGAGAGAGAGAGAGAGAGAGAGAGAGAGAGAGAGAGAGAGAGTAAATTCTTAGAATTTATCAGGGCCCAGTATGGTGGTACACTCCCTTAATCCTAGCACTCGAAAGCAGAGGCAGGTGAATCTTCAGACTAGCCTGGTCTACAGAGCAAATTCCAGTACAGCCAGGGCTACACAGAGAAACCCTGTCTTGAAAACAAAAACAACAACAACAACAAAAAAAAATTACCAGGAGCTAGGATGGGTACTGAAAAGATGTTGGTCAATATGGTGGCTACAGTTACTAACAATATGTTGTATACTGTGACATTGCTAAGAGTCTATTTTTAAATGCTCCCCACATAAGGACAATGGTGGCTAGCACACACATGTGGACCACTAGAATCTCTGAGGAGGGGGTTAGTAAGTACTCCTTGAGTTGCAAAAAAACAAAGAAAAAAAAAGACAACTTTAGAAGGCAGAATAAAAAGATTCCAGAGGCCATCCCAGGAGCTCAGCCTCAGGCAGGGAGTCCTCTGTTCCCAAGGGGAGTAAGGAAAATCGCTAATGCTTGGAGCCTCCTCTTATGAAAAAGAGAGAACTCAGAAAAGCCACGCTGCACGTTGTTAACAAGGACAGAGATATTCCTAGGGATCTTCTAAGAACTGAACCACAAACTCTACCACAAACCAGTTCCAAAGGCCTAAGAATCACAAGGTTAGGTTTATCAAAATGCCTGATGAAAGCAAAATAAGGAAGAAAGGGTTAATGTGGGCTCACAGTTCGAGGGTATAGTCCATCCGGGGTGCACACGCATTAGCCAGCTGGCCAATTATAACCCAACAGGAAGCAGAAAGAGATGAAAGCCAGGGCACAGATCACTTTTTCCTTTTTGTTGAGTTTCAGACCTCAACTGATAGGGCAGTGCTGCCCACATTTCAGTGAGGAGAGGTCTTCCCACTTTAATTACCCCAATATATACAACTCGACTCCTACACAGACATGCCCATAGACATGCTTGTCCCCTGAGTGAGTCTAGATGGCACTGTCTTACTTAGGGTTTTATTGCTGTGGGGAGACACCATGACCAAGGCAGTGCTCATAAGGGAAAACGTTTAACTGAGGCTGGCTTACGGTTTCAGAGGTCGAGTCCATTATGACAATAGTGGGAAGCATAGTGGCATGCAGGCAGACATGGTGCTGGAAAAGGAGCTGAGAGGTCTCTTTATCTTGATCTGCAAGCAGCAGGAGCCTGTGTGTCACACTGGGTGGAGCTTGAGCATAGGAGACCTCAAAGCACATCCTCATAGTAACATACATGCCTCCTCCAACAAGGCCACACCTCCTAATAGTGCCATTCCCTATAGGCCATGCATTCAAACACATGGATGTATGGGGACCGTTCCTGTATCAACCATCACACGCATCAAGTTGACAATACTAGCATCACAGATTCAAAGAATTTCCATTAAAAATAAAATAAGTATGAGTGTCTACTCTTCTAGTAAGGTCCTTGGAGTCAGAGTTCAAGCAATAACACGAGAGAAAGAAATTAAATAGATACAAATAGTAAAAGCAGTAAAAACCCATCATGTTTGCAGGTGATATGATTCTGTGTATGAAAGCCCCTAAGGGCGCCACACCGGAAAACTCTCAGAACTGATAAACACTTTCAGCAAAATGTCAGGGTATGAAATCAACATGCAAGGATCAATCCCACTAGCATGTGGTGTGTCTATATACAGCTCCAAACATGCTGAGAAATAAATCAGCCAGGCAACCCCATTCACAAAAGCTTCAGAAATAACCAAAAGGCCGGGCGGGCACGAGGGAGCACACTTTTCATCCCAGCACTCCAGTGGATCTCTGTGGGTTCAAGGCCAGCCTGTTCTACGTAGTGAGTTCCAGGTCAGCCAGAGCTACAGAGTGAGACTCTGTCCCAGACGAACAAAAATCAAAGAAGTAAAAGAAATTAACAATGAAAAATTTAAAATACTGACTAATGGGAACATGACACTGGAATATGAAAATATCCATGCTCATGAATGGACATAATTAATATAGGGAAAATAGCTAAACTGTCTAAAGTGATCCAGAGGGTCAGTGCAATCCCCATCTAAATTCCACTGCCATCCCCATATAATGCCATTCTTCACAAAGATAGACAATATAATCTAAAATCCATATGGTAGCACAAAACAGATAGCCAAGGCAATCCTGGTCAAAAGAACACTACTGTAAGTATCACCATGCCCGGCATCAGGTTATACCACAGATCCATAGCAACAGAAACAGGCATACTGATCAGCAGATGTAACCCAGAATTCAACACACACAGCTACAGCCACCTGAGTATTTCCTTCCAAAGACATGAAGACTATATTTGGAAGAAAAGACAGCCTCATCAGGAATGATTCTGCAAAAGCTGGACACCCACTGTAGAAGAATAAGACAAGGTCTCTATTTATCACCATTTACATAAACCAGTGCGGCATAGAATGGAGGCATCCATCTAAGACCAGAAACACTGAAAACTGTTAAGAGAGAGATAGAGGAAACCCCTCAAGATGTGAACGTAGGCAAGGACGTCCTGAAGAGGATTGCAGTGGCTCAGGGTATATTGCTATGAGCTGGAAAATGGGATCCCATGAAGTGAAAGGGCTTTTACACAGCAGTTTAACAGTTAATTGGATTATGAGACAGCCTAGGGGCAGGAGAGATACCTCAGGGATAAAGGTGCTTGCTTCAGAAGCCTGGAGACCTGGGCTGGAGGAAGAGACCAGAAGCCTGGAGACCTGGGCTGGAGGAAGAGACCAGTGCCACAAAGTTGTTTTTCAGTCGATACCTACACGCTATGGCACACACACTCACACACACACTAAAAGAGAGATAAGGAGATGCCTAGAAACTGGGAAGAAAGGTCCTTGCTAGCTATACATCTGATAGATGATTAATATCTGGAATATAAATAGACTTTTAAAAACCTAAATACCAAAAGGGGAAAAAAAAACCCAATAAATAAAAGATCCAATGAGCGAACAGACAGTTCTCCAAACATGAAGTACAGATGACGAATGAACATATGGGGGGAAATGTTCAGCATCCTTAATCATCAGAGGAATGCAAATTAATGAGAGTCAGAATAGCCGCCCCTAAAAAAACAACAAATGAGAACAAAGCTGGTGAGGGTGGAGAGGAAACGGAACCCTTCTGTGCTGCGGCTGTAGATCTGGGGTTCAGTATGGACGCTCTTCAAAGACCAGAAGTGGAATGGCTATATGGTCCAGCTTCCTAGGAGCACATAACAAAACAAAGCTGCTCCCCTGCAGCAGATGATGGTCCCACCAGGATCCAGTGCACCTTTCAAAGACATACACTTGTTGACCTCCAACTGGGCCCTGCCTACTACAGATCCCACCACTGCCTCCCAAGAGCATTATGAGCCAGGGACCACATTTTCAACACATGACACTTAAGACAGAAACTGTGCACTCACTTATCCTGATTGACACCTTTCCACAGAGTCTAAGACAAATACCCTCCCGCCATCAGCCCCATTTCCTGAAGAAGATAAAGATGCTGGCAATAGCGGTGTTCCTTAGAAACAGCATCTTGTGAAAAATCCAGCAGTAGCTCTTCCCTCTTTTTTTAAGACTTATTTATTTATGTACATGAGTACACCATTGCTCTCTTCGGACACACCAGAAGATCCCATTACAGATGGTTGTGAGCTACCATGTGGTTGCTGGGAATTGAACTCAGGACCACTGGAAGAGCAGCCGGTGCTCTTAACTGCTGAGCCATCTCTCCAGCCTGCAGTAGCTCTTCTTATTCTCTATTCTAGCAGTTCTCTTCTTCCCCCACAGGCTCCTCTCAGGAGCACGCAGTCACATCCTCCCTCTGAACCTCTGAACAGCATGAAGTCTAGCTGTCCCTTGGGAGGTCTGTACTGTGTGGATGGGTACAGAGTGGGGGTAAGAAATAAATGGCATAGGAAGCAAGCAGATACCAATGTCTAAGTCTCCCTGGGAGGGGGGGGGGGGGCTAGCTTGAGTCTCTTGCCTCTGAAGGTAAAGAGAGTTGGTGCTTGCGGCCGTCGAGATGGCTCTCAGGGAAAGGCACTTGCTGCTCAAACTGGGCAACTCGAGTCAATCTCTGGAACCCATGGAACCCACGTAAAGGAGGAAGAAAAGAATTGACTCCAGGAAAGTGGTCCTCTCACCGGTATACCTGAACTGTGGCATTCTCTCTCTCTCTCTCTCTCTCTCTCTCTCTCTCTCTCTCTCTCTCTCTCTCTCTCTCTCTCTCATAAAAACATATACAACAATAATAGGGTTTTAACCCCAGAGCTGTTTAACTCTACTGGGTAAAAACTGAAAGAAGAGAGGAAGGCAGGCAAGCAGGAAGGAAGGAAAGAAGGTAGGTAGGAAGGAAGGAAGAAAAGTAGGAAGGAAAGAAAGCAGGAAGGACATTCCCTCTCCTCTGGTGCATGCTCCACAAACCACAAAGGATGTCACCCCATGGTCCTCAACAGCCCCTGTCACAAACCATCCAGGCCCAAATGATGTGGCATCACAGCACAGCTATTCCTACCTGCTCATTCCAAGGAGACCCATGAAGGAGTTACACTTTCTGGATTCATTCCCATAATGCTATTCTACATGCCCCCTGCACACACACACCCCCCCCAGGGGAACCAACCAGTCAGCAATGGAAGCCCTGTCCCCACACTGAAGAGGCTCTTAGCCTGGTGAGAAGCTAGCACAGGGAGAGTGCTACAATCCAGAGTATAGAGCTTCTGAGGACTAAACCAGTCAACACCAGTTAGCACAGGCGGGCGAGATCGCTGCCTAAGCAACAGTTGCTCTGGCCCTCTCTGTCCAGTCACCTTGGAGACCGGGCCTGATGGCCCTCCTTCTGTATTGACAGTTTCCTCTCTGCATCTTAACCCCCATTTCTTTGCCTGTGCCAGTTCTGCAGGCAGCCCTCCATAGGCACATACCCTGAATCATTGATTTGTCTCAAAAAAAAATGTTATATTAATGTCATTCTGTACTAATGAGTCTACCCCACTCGGTCCCAGCTGGAACAGCTAATGTCTACTGATTAATTAGCGTGGAGCTCTCTGGGAGGCAAGACGGGGGGAGGGGAAGAAAGCGATGCAGACAGAAAGGAAGAAAGGACCATTTGTAGACTCAAATAGGTTTCCTCTGTTCACCAGCGACCCACACACACTCCTACCCCACCGGTCCTCAAGCCTGAAGCTGGTTATGGAACAGACACTTGAAAAAACCACCCCTCTTCAGTCACTTACTGCCCGGGAGAAATGAGACACTTAGCTGTTGCCCCAAAGGGCAAAGATGGGCCAGAGAAGAGCACAGGACAGAAACTAATAAATCTGGGTCCCAGCCATTTCCCAATTTTGCCCCCAAGGCAAATCTCTGGTCTCCCTGGGCCTTCCCCCCCTGCCCCTCCCCCCATAACCTATGAAACAAGAACAAGCCACACATCTGAATTCTAGCACTCTAGAGACTGAGGCAGGAAGATCATGAGTTCAAGGCCAGGCTGAGCTACATAGTGAAACCTTGTCTAAGACAATAAATAAATTAAGATTTTTTTTTAAGAAACAAAATTCTATCCCAGCATAAAAAGTTAGAAGATCTCGGAAATGACAGTTTGCCATCCAATCCCAGACCTTCCATTGCTCTGAGTTGTGTGGCATCATTTGCAACACACACACACACACGGGTTGCAGAGGAATCTGAATGAAGTAGGGTAGTTTCAGCTTAAGGCTTAGGCAAGCTGCTAGTATGATCAGTACATGGAAAATACTGTTATGTTACAGTATCCTGAAATGATCAACTGATTATGAAAGCACATGACTCAGTTTACCTGGGTCCCTAAAAGGATGCAAAACAAACAGTGCAGTCCAGGAAATGGTCCTATTGAAATGTCCCTGTTCACGGGTCAGCCAAGGCTCACTGTGGGGCCTTTCTTGGTCTCGGGTCAAACAGTCAACAGCTGAGCTGAGAGGTGAACCCAGTGAGTACCTGCTTCAGAACACAGACCCTTCCCACGCTGCTGCAATTCCCTCGCATCGGATTTTGAAATGTGATTTTTGCTGCAGCCATGAGCCTGCGTCCCAGTTCTGTGGATTGTGAAGCCCCTGGGCCATCGCTAATCACTCTTGAAGGCTTGTCATCATCCCTTTCCCGCTGACATGCAGAGCGAAGGGGACAAACTGACAGGTCAGCAAACAGGGCCACTGTGGACCTGTGTGAGCAGCAGTTAGCATTCCAGAGCCTGGGTAGTTTAGCTTCATATTTCACACGCACACACTTACTCACCAGGCATTCAACGAGTCTAAAGCTCTGTGTTCTGGGCTTCCAGCAGGACGCATATGGGTGGCACTCCTAATGTCCTGTCCCTGGGGCAAGGCAGATAATAAGCGATCACAAAGATTCAACCGTTAGAAAGGTTAATGAGCAGAATAGGGTCACTGGGCTATGAGTGGCACGAGGAAGGCTCTCCGGTCAGATGACACTGGAGAATAAGATCAAGCAAGGACATTCACTATGATGTCTGTGGCATGAGGAAGGCTCTCCGGTCAGGTGACACTGGAGAATAAGATACAAGCAAGGACATTCACTATGATGTTCCAGAAAAGGAATTCTAGACAAGAGAACAGGGAGTTTGAAGGCCTTATCTTGTCTCCGTAGGCCTTTATAACATAACACCATCAATGGTGTTACGCAGGTTAGGTCATTTATTTTAAAAAACAGCACCACCCCCATCATATAGGAAGACGTGAGGACAAGAGAGTATGGGCGGGAGGGAGGAAGGATGGAGAGAGGAGATTAAAGTCATTCTTGTATCAGGTTCCCACTCCTGAGGCAGCAATAGTAAACTATTCAGAGCTTCTCTAACTATCCCCCCTGAGATGTCCCGTCTCTCAGTACTACTGCACTGGGGGTAGAAGGGAGTGAGTTACAGAGCACAAACTCTGGAAGGTGCATTCAAGCACAGCCCTTAAGACAGATGTGTATTGTTGACACTCCTTCTGTCGTCCTTATAACCTATTGCCTCCCAAAGGCCCCGCCCCCTTCGCACCGTCACCTTGGAGACTAGACTTCAGCCCATACCTCCAAGAGGGTGGAGATGCTGTACACCTCAGCCTGACCAGACCCAAGGCTGGAGCATTTCCAGGTTGTTCAAGAAACAACAAAGGGGACTGGAGAGGTGGCCCAGTGGTTAAGAGTGATGGTTGCTCTTCCAGAGGACCCTGGTTTGATTCCCAACACCCACATGGTAGCTCACAGCTGTCTGTAAATCCACCTCTGCGAGATCCAATGCCACCTTCTGTTGTCCTGAACAGGCAATGCACACAAATGGTGTGCAGACGTACACACAGGCAAAATACCCACATGTATGAAATAAAAATACATTTTTAAAAAAAAAATTTTTTTTAAAGAAATAGAAGAGAGCAGGCAGCCAACGGACTGAGGGGAGATGGGAGACAGGGAAGGGGTGTGTCTGGAAGAGCCGACTAAGCAGAGGCTTGCAGAATTTATATTGTTCACTTGGGCGCATCTGGCTTATCGTTCTCTTTGCTTCTATTATTTACACTTCCTTACCCAACCATTTCCTGTCTCTGGCTAGAGAAAACCCACCTCACTGGTGTAGTATTCAAAGCCTTTTGAATGGCTTCACTCAGGCGGACCCTAGGCAGATTTTCTGCTGCCTAGACTCTCTGGGGAGTGCTGGGGAGTGAGCAGTGTGCAAAGCCCCCCATCCTAAGCATCTATTATCTCACTCAGATAAACATGAACCCCCTCAGTGTGGAAAAACAAGTGTGGAGACAGCAGAGATGCCTCAGCGCTTAAGAGCGTGTTTGACTCCCAACACCCACACGGCAGCTCACAAGATTGTAACTCTAGTTTCAGGGAATCCAACCATGCCACCCAGCCTCCTTGGGCACCAAGTATGCCTACAGTGCACAAACATACACACAGGCAAAACACTCATGCACATAAAATAAAAATAAATAAATTAAAAAATAAAATAAAATAAACCATGGTCACCCCTCACATCCCTGGGTCCCCCTGTTCAGAAACTGTGTTGAACATGTAGAGATTCAGTCACGTTTGGTTTTGTTCTCTGAACTGTTTGGTATGTCAAACTTTTACACAGCAGTAAGCCTGGGTTAGTCACTGTAAGTCATCTGGAGATGATTGCAAGCATGGAGAGCCCGGGAGGACTGAAGCTCGGGAGGAGAGCCTTTGCCTTGGACTTGATCCCTAGCATCACAGAATAAAGTATGGAAGGACCCTGGGCATCATCCCTAGGTACTGGCAGGGAGTCCAGAAAGCAACCCAATGTTACCATCATTATTGCCATGTGATAATATCTGGGGTCACAACAGTAGTTGATAGTAGCCCCAGTCACTCTGCGGTAGAAGTGAGTTCATGAAAACCAAGAATCCCAAGAAAGTTCCGGGAGACGGGACAGTGAGCCACCTTAGCAGACAGTTCGGGAGACCCGCTGCAAGAAAGAAGAAGGAAGTACAGCTCACTTTACCATACAAGCCCCATCCACACTCAGGACCTGACCCCGAGGCCTTTGTAAGGCTTGCCTGCCAGGGTGGCACCTTCTGCCTTCTCACTTGACTCCCCTACCCCAGCCTGCTCCCAGGTGGGCCTCTAAGCAGAGCCAGAGAGGGCACTTAGCAAACAGGCAGCAGCCTGCTTGGCTGCACACTAAGTAAACAGGACTCTGCCCTGCACCTGCAGCCCACAGCTGCACAGGGATAAATATTTGCCTACAGTTCTGTCTTGCCTAATGAGTGTTTGAGTAGCTGCCAGGCAGGCCTGGCTCAAGGGAGCTGGCAGGAAGGGGCCAGTCCTGGGGGACCCAATGCCTCACCGTCTAGGCACCCCCCCAGACCCCCAGTTCAAGATCCAGACCTAGGAGAACCATAATCAGATCCATGGGTAGGGTAAACCGCCCCCCCATGGCTTTGTAAATTCTTCAGTGAGGCTCAGGAAGCCTCATGCCAGCCCATGTACAAAGAATGACTCTGAGAAAGACAGAGGGGTGACCCCAGTGTCCTCCAGCCTTCTGCCTCTGCCTCCTCCTCCTCCTCCTCCTCTTCCTCCTCCCCCTAAAGGCAATAAGTACACACTAGGAATAAATTAATTCCATACCAGTTGGTTACAGATAACTGGCACACCCCCTTGAGCCTTTAAATTTTTTTCACTTCATGATTATTAATACTAGTTTTCAAATGAAATGTGTAAGATAACTTTTTAATTAAATTGTAAAGTTTTTTATTTTAATTTTTTAATGGGGGTGTGTGTGTGCATGAGTGAGGACTGGCACCTGCAGAGACCAGAAGAGGGCATCAGATCCCCTGGAACTGACTTTACAGGCGGTGGAACTCGCCTGCCAGAGCAGCCCTTGCTCTTAGCCAGTGAGCCATCTCTCCATCCTGGAAGAAACTTAATTAGTCAGAAATTAAAGTCCCCTGGCTCCCTAGTCCTACTTCCCAACTTCATCTTAACTTTGGGAAGATATTATTTTCGTCTCCCCGTTAATAGCGTCGTACACCCTCAACACCTTCCCGTCCCTATATATCCTGAGTGGCCTCATTCTCAACACCTTCCCGTCCCTATATATCCTGAGTGGCCTCATTCTTTTCAGCGACTGGAATTGATTCTTGGTTTGCATGTCTGGGGATTGATAAAAACAGTTCCCAGCCAGGCGTGGTGGCGCACGCCTTTAATCCCAGCACTCGGGAGGCAGAAGCAGGCGGATTTCTGAGTTCGAGGCCAGCCTGGTCTACAAAGTGAGTTCCAGGACAGCCAAGGCTACACAGAGAAACCCTGTCTCGAAAAACCAAAAAAAAAAAAAAAAAAAGTTCCCTTTCGCTGGGTGATTGTGACCAGTATTTTTGCTATTACAAATACTTTCCTACCCTTCTGCATCTACTTACATCTTTGCAGAGTCGTCAACATTTATTTATAGTGTAAGTTCTAAGCAGGAAGGCTTACATGTCTTCTCCACTTGAATGGTCACTACCAAGTTATTTTCTGAAAGGCAAGGCCACATTACTCTTTCATTTCCAGCAGCCCGTGAACGTTTCCCCACTCCCAGATAACCTTTACTGCACCCACTGGTGACAGCATCTGTTTTCCTGGTAGTCTTAGTGACATTAAATATCTGTTAGTGCGTTGTCTGTACATCCTATTTCTGAGAGCTTGTTCATCACACATGGCACAGTTGTTTTGTTTTGGTTTGTTTGTAGAAATATTTCTCTCCATTTCAGCAATGCTTCAGTAGCAACTCAGTTTTCGGTGACTGTTGTGGTCAGGACTCCAAGGGCATCTGGACTCTGGCAGGGTTAAAGGCAGCATAGAGCTACTGTGTGGCTGTTCCTGAGGGAGTCACGGCCTTGAATCTCACAAGACTGGAAGCATTTGATCACAAGCTAACCTCCTTGGTATCACCAGAAAACAATGCCAAACAAAAGTCCGGGACTCCTATCCTTTGATGAGAAAGTGTCAGTGGTGTGTATGAGTCAGGTTCAAGTGTTGAAAATGTCAATCAAAACAACAACAAAACAAAACAAAAGCAAAAAAGGAAACGCGCTGATTCTGGCTTTGGGCGTGGCTGGATCCAGTGCTCAGACACTGACTCCATCCCACTGCCTGCCAGCATCTTCTGCTCTGCTTCCCACACCTGGCTCCATTTCTAATCTAGATGAGCTGGAAGAGCCCCCTGAAAATAATGAGCCACGTTGATTCAACAGCCCCGGAGATACAGCAAAGATGCTGGGACCGGCTGGAGTGTGATCGTTCTGGGCCACATGACCATCACAAATATAATCACTGGGAGCTGGGTTACAAATTGTACAAAATAGGCAGGTGTGGGACTGAGAGTTAAAGACAAGTCTTGCATGAAACACGTGTGTCTAGAAGGGGGATGGGAATATTCAACAACCTTTACCAATAGAAAGGGCTCCAGCTATAGATAGCAGAGTTGGAGTCTAGCTTTGCCGCCATACAGTAGCCCCAGGCAAATTGCCTCTCTTGGGACCCGAAGTTCTTCCTTCTATAAAGTCCAACTTAAAGTCAGTAGCTGATTCTGGAACCTTCTAGAAGCAAAAGAATGCTTTGGATTTCGATAAATGATAGAAGGAACCCAATACAAGACAAACAGAAAGCTCTGTTCTGTTAAAATGTTTATCTTATATGCTTAACCTAGTATTAGCCAGGAATAACTAGAGAGTGCTATAATACAAACATCAACAACTCAGCATCTTAACAAAGACTGGCTTCTTGCTCCTCACTATTCAGTACAACCTCAGAGAACTGTTCTTGGGAATCTCCCCCAACCCCCAATCAGATACCCTAAGTCCCACCCTCAACATCATTTCTCATTCGACCACAATAAAGACTTATCTCCTGTGGAAGGAAAGAAAGAACATCCACCATTGCCCACACTCCAGCTGGACCTCATCACATGCCTCAATTCACATGCCAGGGACCTTGGTAAATATAACCCCCTGATGAAGAAAAACCACCCTAGTTTTGGTACCTCTGCCATAAGGTTGGTGTCTTAGTTTGGGTTTTATTGCTATGAAGAGACACCATGACTGAAGAAAACAGTTCATTGTGGCTGGCTTACAACTTCAGAGGTTCAATCCATTATTATCATCATGGCGGGGAGAAGGGCAGACATGGTGCTAGAAGAGGAAAGAGTTCTACATCTCGATCAGAAGGCAGTCAGAAGGAGACCCTCTTCTGCCCTGGGTGGAGCCTGAAGATAAGAAGAGACCTCCAAAGCCCACCCCCACAGTGACACACTTCCTCCAACAAGGCCACACCTCCTAATAGCGTCACTTCCCATAGGCCAAGCGTATTCAAACCACCACACTCAGCAACACTGACTCCTTATAGGTCGTATTAGTCCGCATCCCACTACTGGCATGAAGTCTCCATGGTAAGGAACTGTTAGCAAGGAAAAGTTTTGGAGGCTTCGGCCCCACCCACTTAGCCCTGCTGGTTTACACTCATGGTGGGGACACATGAAAAGGGAGACTGGTTACCTCACAGGATCCATTAATCTGACAGAGAGAAGGAGAGACCAGAATCCCAATATCTCCTCAAGAGCGCATATCAATGACCTAAATCCCTTCTAGCAGGACTCGTCTCCCGAAGAATCCGCCACTTCCTAGTAGTACCAACGACTGGAAGCCAAGCCTTATGGGTATGGGAACTGAGAGAACACTTAAAATCCAAACCAAATTATGAGTCAGTCACAGGGTACAAGGAGAATGGGGTGATGGGTAGAAAGAAGAAATCAGCCATGGATGACAGATGCGTCATGTCTCATCATACTGCAATCCAGAGCCAATGTTTTTAGGCTGCAAAACCTTCAAGTATTCTTAGCATGCAAATATTTTTGAAACTTCCAGTCTGCCAAAGAATAGGAATTAGGGATGCTATGAGTATTCAAAAGCTAGATTTGCTTGCGATTTCAGGAGTCTCTTTAATTATGCAGATCTAGCAGGAGAAACCTGAGTAAGAAGAAACTGAGCTGTTTGTCCCCAAGATGTTCAACAGCAGCACACGACATGCCCAATGCTTCTTGCTGCATGCCTTGCTATCACTATTGCTATAATAAACTATTAGACATAAAATTAACTGTGATGAACCAGGTGGTGAACGCCTTTAATCCCAGCACACAGGGGGCAGAGGCAAGTGGATCTCTGTGAGATCAAAGCTAACCTAGTCTACAGATCTAGTTCTAGGACAGTCAAGGCTATACACACACACACACACATACACAGTTTAGCAAGCTCAAGGACTTGACCAAAACAAACGAACCCAAGGTATGAACGATACCAGAGATACCTGTGGCTTGGCTGACAGCTGATAATTTAGTAACTGCCAAAGAGCATGAACTTCAACGACATGAATATCTGATTTTATAGTTCAAAAAGGACCGAGTATGGCCAAATCTTTATTGCACTATAAACTAATAGGTAGAAACCGAGGGCCTATAAACATGTTTTACTTACTATTAAAAATTCATTTCTAGTATCTCTTTAAAAAGAAAATCTTTGACAGTAAAAAAAAAAAAATAGGAGAAATCGCTATTGTGGTCAACTGGCTACCGCTGTAGCAGGAGGCACTGGCAGGCAATGAATTCATTCATCTTTTGAAGAAAGCAGAATCAAAGTGTTATCAGAGACATGCCCGCAGCGGGAGGCAGTAGTCTGGGCCTGCAGGGGTTCATCCTGGAAAAATATTTGTCCAATTATGACAATTTTGTGTACCGTTTCCTGGTGTTTGAGTCTCTCTGGGTGGGGAGGGGGGAGGGGGGACAGTTCACACCAGGGTGAGTCTCTCCGTGTGTGAGTGACATGGAGCGGGGAGGGGGAGGGATGGGGTTCACACTGGTGGCTCTTCAGTCCTGGGAGGTGAGTGTGAGCACTGGGCATGGAATGTCCAAATAGGGTGATGCCAGCCTTGAAACTCAAGGGTGGTCCAGGTTCTTAGTGTGCAGACCCGAGCAGAGGCAGGATGCCAGCCCTGGGCTGCAGCTCTGACATGGGTGTCAGGCTGCTGAGCTCTGCAGCTCCAGGTCTGGCTGGAGGCAAGGTTTTTCCATTTGTGGTTGTTGGACCTAGCTTGCGAAAATCTCCCCAGTGCGACTTCTTCGATTTTCTTCTTAATAATGGCTTTCCGTCCGTGTTCATGTTTCTATGTTAGGGCAAAGACTTCTTCATTACAACTCTAAAAGAATGACTCGTGAGAGGAAGATTAAAATTATGAGCTGTGCTTGATCAAAGTTAAGAATTCTGCTCTACAGAAAAAACACGGTTAAAAGGATTTTCAAAAACAACAGGTTTAAATAAAATTAAAGCAGGTTCTCTGAGTTCCTATGGTATGGGAGTGAGCAGAAGCCATGTGCATTTTACTAGTTCAAACAGACGTGCATTGAATGGTTTCTTATAAGGAAAGAGAGTTTTCATCATCGAACCCACGGTGGGTTTGGGTTTTGGATGGCCTTGTAGGCAGATACTAACACAACTCAATGTACCAAGGCACAATGAAGCTTGGATTAAAAATTTCAGTGTAAATAAAAAGCAATTAAGTATGAAAGAAACAGCAGCCGCAGGTTTGAGAGAATGATCTGTAAAGCATATATGGTGTCTGTTTTTAAATATTTATATATCATAGAATATTAATATAGAGAACCTCCAGGGCACAAAAAGACTGCAGATTATATGATCCCGTTTATAGGAAATGTCCACAACTAGGCTAATAACCCATATAGAGACAGGAAACAAAGGAGTAATCGCTGGGACTCAGAGTAGAAAGAAGTTCTGGGCAGGCGGTGGTGGCGCACGCCTTTAATCCCAGCACTTGGGAGGCAGAGGCTGGCAGATTTCTGAGTTCGAGGCCAGCCTGGTCTACAGAGTGAGTTCCAGGACAGCCAGGGCTTTACAGAGAAACCCTGTCTCGAAAAACAAAAAACAAAAAACAAAAAGAAAGAAAGAAAGAAAGAAAGAAAGAAAGAAAGAAAGAAAGAAAGAAAGAAAGAAAGAAAGAAAGAAAGAAAGAAAGAAAGAAAGAAAGACAGTTCTGAGGAGATGAAAGGTAGTGACAGAGAGGATGCGGTGAGAGCCACCAGGCTGTGGGATCGTTTTCTCCATTGACTAGAGAATAAAAAGCCAGGCAATGAGGGCAGAGTAAAGCGAAGCTGATTAGCAGGCAGTACAGACTCCTTGAACAGGGTAGGGGCTCTTGCAGCCTGGAGTCCAGCCGGAGGGGTCCCCTTTCTCCCATAGGCCTTCCCTCTATTCTGATCAGTTTTCGGATGCTTTAGAGCTGCTGGGGACAGAGATCAACTTTGTCTCTACCCACTCCATCCCAACCCACCCCCACTCTGCCCACAAATGGAAGTTAACCTCGGATTGAATTCTTAGTTCAGGGATGCAGTCAAACTCGGAACTAACTGATAAGACGTTTCCTTAAGGGGGAAAAAGAACCTTTTACCTGTAGAAGAGTATCAGTTGACAGGCTGGCACGGGCCATGCTGTCCCAATGTTAGATGTCCATCCCTTTATGAGATTGAAGTGAGGGAGTTACAATCTTTCTTTGGGTCTGGTGTGTCCAAGGTCTTGCCCTGGTCTCATTGATATAATTTTAGTGCACCCCTGTATACCTTCACAGTTTGAATTCACTCCAATAAATTGATAGGGTGGCTTCCTTTCTATTCCCATTTATCATCTGTGCTGGAGAGAGCTGCCTAGCAGATGGTGTGGTGTCTGGGTCTACCCAGGGCTACAGTCATCCTTCTCCCTCAAGATGGAGTCAAAGCTGCTTGTCAAATGGAATCTCTAGTCTGTGGTCTGGGAAACTAGTTTTATTCAATACGGAATCACTTAGAGTCGAGCTTATCCTAGTATCAACACATCTCTTTTCTATGGAAGATAAAGAGGGCCATTTGTCTTCGCTTACTCGTTAAAACCATGCGGCTATCTCTCTTCATCTGGACTCTGGTTAAATGAGTATCAGAGAAGCCTCTCTGACCATGTGATACACGGTCAGCCTCATCCACTGGACACCCTGTCCCCCTATCTAGTCCTTCATAGCACTTGTCAAACCTTTGCATACTCTTTACCTATTTACTGCCTTTAGGTCTTCACAAAAATAAAAGTGACAGCAGGGACTGTCATTAACTTTGTTTAAGGCGTTGTAATGTCTTCAGTACCTTGAAACTGGCTGAATCGTATGCCAGGAATCCAGACGGTAACTGTCAAGTAAGCGATCCCACGTTATAGATGGGGAAATACACTAACTAGCAATAGAGCCGTGTCCCCTATGAAGACCATATGAGTTTGACCCTAAGAAATATTCTCTTATCTAGAAACCCACATAGGAAGCTGAGCCATGGTGGCTTTGGGATCAGAAAGGACGCTGCTTAAATCAGCAGTGCTTTACCAAGTTGGGATCACTGACCTGAAAGTCCTCTGAGAGTTTGGGGTGCTCTGCAAAACGGAATGGACAGCAAGCCTAATGTGTTCATCTTCAGACAGCTTGAAAGCGCCAAGGACTCTTCAGTGTCTTCCTTCCCTGGGCTTTCCAGGGCAAAGCTTCTTCTCATCCCGTGCCTCTGGAGCTCAGCTCTGCTCTGAAGTATGGTTGATCAGGTCAACCACTGTGTGGATGGGAGGATCCTCCAAGACTAGCATGAACCTTTGGCATTGAAGTATCCTCAGGACCCATTTCTCCTTCCCTACTTGAGCACTGAGTGATCTATGGCAAAGAGGCACTGGAGACCTGGGTCCCAGGCTTGTCCCTCCTCACCCCAGCTCTCTGGACTCTCAGACTCTTATTGTCTGAGTCTTAAATGCTCTACAAGAGATATGGGATTATTACTCATTGGAGAAATAAGTCAAATGATAGAGAAAGCCCTTCTTCCCTAAGGAAACATTCCCTCCATGAGCCACAAAAGTGTTTTACCACGTCAATTTCAGCATTTTGGCAAAAAGGGGAGGGGGGGCAGGAACCATTCTACAGATGTAAGCCCAAGGAGGTCAAGGATAATGAAAATCTAATCCCACGATATCCAGTCCTATAACAATGTCTCCTCCCTGCGGGTGAGGCTTTTCCCTCCACTGTACAGCAGCCACCAGGGAAAGCCAGTCCAGTTTTGTCTCCAGCCAGCCTAGTCCCAAGGGAGCTCTGTTACCCAGAATACCTTTCACCTGCAGTCAAGAACTACATTGTTTGGCCCACATAGTTTCTGTCTTAATTACAGACTGATGTTGGGGAAGGGAAAAATCAGGAGAATCCACAAAGCAAACTGAGGGTTTTGGCCTATCTTAGAAACTTTGATCTATACCCAGAGTTCAAATTCCCACGTGTAAGAACAGCCAGAATTGCAAGCGAAGTGTGTTTCTTTACATGGCGATTTACATACCTCCAACAGTACCACCCTTGGCTCCCACAATCTCCATAGGTCCTATCTTAGGCTGCTCCTCTGCCCATATAGTCTGGAATCAATAGACCCGGGAGAGAGGCCCCTGATTACATTACCAAGTACTGCTTGGAGCCCTTCTGTAGGCATCACTGTCTGTAACCCACAAGGAACCTCTCTGTGACTTAGGTGTTACCACTCCCATGTTGTAGGTGTTAACACATAAGGCTGCAGGAAAATGAAGAGGAGGAAGAGGATTTAAAAAGGAACATTTGAGACTCAACATTAATTCATATTAACTAGAGATGGGTTTAAACATCTAGCAAATGGTTTATTTAAAGTGGCATTCTCTATACCTATGTTCTGATATAAAGATCGGATCAATGGGTGTTTGAATCTTCATTCTGCTGTGAACTGATAATTAAACCTTACCTCGTCTGATTCGACATTTCTACAATGAAGCCTAAAATTATTTCTTCAGTGAGATATTCGATAATCCTTTGTTAAATAGTGGGGGGGGGCACTACCCCGACTCAGGAATGAGAGCCAATCCACAGAGTGTTAATCCCAAAGATGCAAAGAGAAAGGCCACCAACCCTAATCATCGTAGCCAAAATAATTAAAGTAAGCCATAAATTAAAACAAGCTTCTTTTATTCCCGAGCATGAGCCACCTCCCCCTAAGGTAGGGTTAAAGAGGTCAGCATTGGACATGGAGAGATAAAGGTCTTATGCATCAGGAGGGGGGCTTCCAAATGGAACATTTAGTGAGCAAAACAGTTGCAGATGCAGAACATGCCAGGGTGGGCATAACAACCCTTTGAAACAGGTTACAAGATGGACATTACAACCTTCTGAAACAAACGTATGGTTGCCATTTCCTGGAACAGGCAGAACAGAGCCATTTGCAGGTTAAGGTTACAGGTGGGGCACAGCCCAATTTTTGAGAAACAGAGATTTAATCACAAGCAGTAATGAGCCAAGTTTGTCTTTCCTAGAAGATGGCTTTCCATCCTAAGATGGAGGCAGACTGGTTTATCAGGAGCCCTTAGAAACAGGAGTCAACAGATGGTCTTGTTTGGTTAGCTTCCCACTGGAAACACCAAAGCCATTAAAATACATGAAACACGGTTTCTAAGACATTGGACATCAGGTAACAGAAGACAGTGGTCTCTGAGAGACATGAAATTTGTGACAGTGCAGAAGAAGCAGATGTCAGCAGATACCGAAAGTCAAAGAGCTAGATCAAGTCAGCTAGAATTCCCACGTTAGGAAAAAGAGAACAGGGGCTGGGGAGATGGCTCAGAGGTTAAGACCACTGACTGCTCTTCCGAAGGCCCTGAGTTCAATTCCCAGCAACCACATGGTGGCTCACAACCATCTGTAATGAGACCTGATGCCCTCTTCTGAGGTGTCTGAAGACAGCTACAGTGTACTTACATATAATAATAAATAAATCTTTGGGCTGGAGGGAGCAGGGCCTAGAGCAAGCAGAGGTCCTGAGTTCAATTCCCAGCAACTACATGATGGCTCACAACCATCTGTACAGCCACAATGTACTCATATACATACATACATACATACATACATACATACATACATACATACATCTAAAAAGGAGAGAGAGAGAGAAAGATAGATAGATAGATAGATAGATAGATAGATAGATAGATAGATAGATAGATAGATAACAGAAAGCTGCCCGGAACAGCAAGCAGGTCTGATCAGCTGGTCAGACCAGGAGAGACCTGAAGCTGTGCAGACTTGTCTAAAAGAGCTGAAGGACTTGCTATCTGGCATTCACATGGGGCTAGAAACAGGACTTAGAGCCACCAGTCAGAGAGCAAAGGCTAAAACTCCCCGGCACATCAGATGGAGCGCCCTGAGGGTCTTTCTAGAGTCATATGATGTCATTCCCCAGAGATGGAATAGTGTTGTGAGCCTTCCCAACAGATCATAGAAGGAC
The DNA here is from genome assembly GCF_978045245.1 of Mus caroli. NCBI lineage: Eukaryota > Metazoa > Chordata > Mammalia > Rodentia > Muridae > Mus > Mus caroli. The sequence continues at coordinate 65,924,393 of NW_028227270.1, read as the reverse complement.
CCAATGAGATCAACGTGTTTTCATATAACTTAATTCCAGAGAAGGGGTTAACAGGAACACAGACATATCCAACAGTAACAAAACTCACGCCAGCTGGCATTGATCAAAGATTATCAAGAAATGCAAAGAGTACGAATAAACCACTATGAAGAGAGTGTCCCACCAGCTGGGAACCAAGAACTGACACAGACGCTAGCATTAGTACACGAGGTTATTAAAACAGCTAAGATAACTCTAACCCACAAATTGTAAAAGAAAAGCAGCTATCTGAGCTAAAGATGAAGAACACCCAAAGGGAACTGCTAAAAACTATACTGAGACTTTATCGAAAATAATATGAGCCCACACGCACCAACTTGTAGACAAGGGTCAGGCCGCCTGTTACCCACACAATCCAAGTCATAAAGTACTGAGGGAGACATTCAAAGAAACAATAAAAAACTGTGTAAAGATAAGAGAGCGACACAGTACAGCCAATTTTATCAAAACTAGCAAACAGCTTAAAGGCAGCTGGAGAAAAAAGGCACATGATACAGTGATCTGGGGAGGTAACAATGGCACATGATACGGGGAGATTGAGAGGTAATGAAGGCACATGATACAGTGAGCTGAAGAGTTAACAAAGGAACAGACATCATGTCAGAAATAACCCACTGGAGAAGATGGCAGCATCCCTCATCAAAGAACTGTCACTGTGGAAATCTATTACACAATGAGGATATTTTTAAAGTCACAGTGAACACATAGGTGTACAAGAGTCGGAGATAGTGACCATCAAACCCACACCATAAGAAACATTAACAGAGGGCTGAAGGGGTAACTCAGTGGTTAGAGCACTGGCTACTCTTGTAGAGGACCTGGGTTCAGTCCCCAGCACCCACATGGTGGCTCACAACCATCCACAACTCCAGTCCCAGGATATCTGGTGCCCTTTCCTGACCTCTGTGGGCACCAGGCACTCACTATGGTGGACAAACATTCATATGTGATCAAAACACCCATACAAATAAAATAAATATGTTTGAATGTTAGCTGGAGATCCTACATAAAAAAGGACCATATTTTTATAGCGGTCCAGAACTACACAAAGGAGTAGAAAGCACCAAAGAGTGGAAACATGTCAGTAAATATATAAGATTATAAGATTTTTCTCCTTATCCCTTGGAGTCCTTAAAAAACAAAATACCCAAGGGGCAGTGTCGGGTAAAAGAGCCAGCAACCCAGGGAGCCAGACCTGTGACTACCTGTGCCTCACCCAGCCATGCCCTGCTGGAGACCAGGACAATGTTCGTGGCTTATGTTACCACTGAGGGTCATGCAGGCATCCTTGGTCTGTGCTGCACCGCCTGCTGAGCTGTTTATACTTAAAATGTTTCCAAATCTTTCCCTCCTTAATGCCTTAGATCTGCTTGGAGTTGCCTTTTGTGCAGATGGTGGTCTAACTGCATTCTTCTACACGGAGATGCTCAGTTGCCATAGAATCCCCTGGCAGAGAGGCTGTCTTTTTTTTTCCCAGTATTTATTTTTGGTTGTCTTTGTCAAAACTCAGATGGCTGTAGCTGTGTGGCTCACATCTAGACCTCTGTGTCCTGTTTTGTGTCTATTCATTAATCCAGTATAGTTAACTTAAAATCATGGGTGGCAATGCCTCCAGGATTTTTCTCTTTGGCTTAGCATTGATCTGGCTGTCTGAGATATTTTGTGCTTCTATATGAATGTTAGGGTTTCTTTTTTTTTTTTTTCTATATGGAAGGGTATTTGGAATTTTGATGAGGATTTTACTGGGTGAGTAGGTTGATTTTGGTAAGTTAGCCACTTTCACAATATTAATCCTTCCAAACCATGAGCATGGGAGGCCTTTACATCTTCTAGTGTCTTCTTTAATATCTTGAGTGTTTTAAAGGTTTCAACTGCTTCTCTCATAGATTTACTCTGAAGTATTTCTGAAGCAATTGTGCCTCTCTAGGGTGTACCATTATGATTTATAAAGGAAGTTTCCTTCCAGCACCAGCTGACAACAGTGACCTATGGGCATAGACAGGAATTCTTAGAAGGCAGGCAGTTAGACAGGTGCATTATGTCCATCCATAAAAAACAATAGAAGTTGTTTCCCCACTGGTACCAATGACTTCCCCAGATGTAACTTTTATCCCCAGACTTACAGTGCCAGAAATGAGGTCACAGTCTACAGAGTGGCATTTAATCAGTAAGCTGTTGGCTGAATGCAAAACTGTCTAGGTCACTTCTACACCTGTTGTCACATCCTGCTTGGCATAATGTGGCAACTGTGTATCTATAGGTAGAAGAATGCGGCTAGATCAAAGGCTTTAAGGTTGACACTGAAAATGATCAGAGGCAAGGATTTGGAAACATTTTAGCTCAGCAGCAGGTGCAACACAGACCAGAGACTGAATGACCCTCACTGGTAACATAAGCCACAGCCAAGTAGGAGGATTGAAAATTCTCCCCTAGGACCCCACAGACTACCTCAGCATCATGAAGGCCAGTGGTAGGGAGAAGGCTTCAGTTTGGTCCCACTATGATTTCTATGCCTTGTAACTAACATATGTACTCATACATATGTACTCATACATAACATATGTAACAAATGTAACATATGTAACATATTAACTTAAGGTTTTAGTATCTGGCGCTATCACTGGCCAATAGCACTGACAATGACCTTATCGTTATGAGGACTTCCAAGCTTCCCTGACCAACAACCCACAGGGAAGTAGGCCATCTCTGGCACTGGAATTTTTTTTTTTTTAATTTGGCAGCCTTAAGACTTTCAAGAGTGTCTTCCCCCATCCTCCCCAAACATGTAGGATAACCTTTTTTAAAATTGTACTGGGTTTTTTAAATGGTCTTTTAAAAAAGGATTTTTGTATAAATCTGTAAAACACTCAAAGGTCACCATTATGTAATGAAGCTTTTTTTTTTTTCCTTACAGAGAGTGGGCAGAATCTCTGAAGGCCACGATCCATTCCATTCCAACTAAGTGCAAGTTAGTCTTCAACTAAGGGTCACCAGGAGTAAACGCTAGCAAGACCCAACACCCTGTGGAAACTTCTCACCACTTTTATCAGTTCCTTTGCCAAAGAGCAAGATGAGGTACAGAAGGGAGGACGGGAGACCCTACCCCACCTAAGCTATAACCTCCTGACAGTTCCCTTGAGCCACCTGCCCTCCTCATCCTCGATGCTGCTCTTGCCATAGGGTTGCTGTGTACCTCTTTGCCTCTAAGGACATCAGCAGGGCCAGCTTGTGCTGTTTGATCTGGCTCAGCCCCAAGCAAGGGCTGCACTCTGGCCTGCCCGCCTGTGCCTGCTGCTGGAGCTGACCCCTTTGTTCTGGCAGCTTTTCCATCAGCCACACCTGGCTGCCACAAGGGCCCCAGCCTGGGTGAACAGTCTCCACCCCCACTATATACTTTACACTGTGGGAGGGATAACTGCCTGTCCCTTGGATTGGCTTAATTTTTTCTTATATAAACTGTTGTTTGGTGTTTACCGGCTTCTGGAAACTCACTAACACCGTGCTTGGCTCTCCAGTGAGTTGGGTTTTTTTTCTCTCAAGATAACCCAGGTCCATCGCATCCAGACGTCCCACATTGGCCTTCGAATGCTTGAATGCAAACCTCTCAGCTTGTCCTTACCTGTTATGTGCCCTGTTTCTATTTAGATCAAAGCCATTCGGTGTTCAATAGTGTACCACAGGGTCAGCAAAGCCACTAAAGCCCTAAAGCATTCCTGAGGTTTCTGCTGACCAGACTCCTTTTCGATTCTCGGGTAAAACAGACCCGGGGAACGGAATATGGAGAGCCTCCTCTCTCAGGCCCAAGGCTCTCAGCAACACCCATCCTTCTTCTACTGTCTTCCTGCCCCTGATAATCACAGGGCCATCAGCTGGTGACAACCACAGATCCACAGTGGCTCTTACGAGCCAGTCCATTAAAACTGGCTCTCTCCACACTTCTTTGATGGTATATTGTTGGGTGTGGAGGGGGAGCGTTAGTAGCCGACATCACTCAGTGATTTCATCTGTCCCTTGTTCCCTAGCCTCCGGGGTCACGCTGTGACAGTCTATTTCTCTATTCCGTTACTTTTTTAAAAGTCTTTCTCAATTTAAGCTACGGTGGGGTGAGACAAAAATACCCTGGATATCATGGTCTCTTGCGTGGCCATTTTTAGGATCTCCATCTGCATAATGAATTGTGGATTTCCCCTTTCTCTGAATCTTCCACCACCTTTAGCTTGCTCTCTTTGTCCTCCCTGTCTGGATCCTCCCACATTTCGACTTTACACAGTGTCTCTTTAAGATCGATCTGAGGGGCTGGAGAGATGGCTCAGTGGTTAAGAGCACTGACTGCTCTTCCGAAGGTCCTGAGTTCGAATCCCAGCAACTACATGGTGGCTCACAACCATCCGATCATGAGATCTGATGCCCTCTTCTGGTGTGTCTGAAGACAGCTACAGTGTACTTAGATATAATAATAAAAATAAATCCTAAAAAAAAAAAATAAATAAAAGATCGATCTGAGTTCTGTTCTCTTGCCTTTAGGGTCCCAAGTCATAAGAAGTCTCAAGCCAAGCCGGGCGTGGTGGCGCACGCCTTTAATCCCAGCACTCGGGAGGCAGAGGCAGGCGGATTTCTGAGTTCGAGGCCAGCCTGGTCTACAAAGTGAGCTCCAGGACAGCCAGAGCTATAAAGAGAAACCCTGTCTCGAAAAACCAAAAAAAAAAAAAAAAAAAAAAAAAAAAAGTCTCAAGCCAGCCCCTCTACCCGTCCTCCCATTTACTTTCACCTTCTTTTCCCTCAGAAGCAAGCGTAGGGCTTGGTAGCAACTGCCTGTCCTTGCCAGCCATAATTCCTGCGCTAAACAAGCAGGCTCTTTCTGAGACAGCTAAGCCTCAGTTGCTTGCCTGCCTTCCCAGAACAGGGCTTATGCAACTGATACCTCAGCCTGCTTACAATCCTGTCTCCTGTGTGTTTCCTGAGGGGGTTGTAACACATTCTTTAATCTAGCAGACGTTCACAGGGCATCACTGTACTCAAGAGGTACACTCTACTCATCAAGGTGGCGTGTTACCCCATACCAGGCAGAGGAAGATGGCCACCTTGGGATTCTACTGTATAAGTGTTTTCTTCTCAGACATCTCCTCCCCACATACTCTGCAGACATTCTCAGTCAGGTTAGCCTCAGCTGCATATCTCAGTATCCATGCAGCTGAGTGTCTCAGTACCCATGCAGTTGCATATCCCAGTACCCATGCAGTTGCATGTCTCAGGACCAGGCAGGATCCATGAAACTACTCCTCCCCAATTTATTCATCTGGCTGCCCCTGTTCAGGTGCCATTTATGTTGTGTGACACTTTTGCGGAGAGACATAAATAAATAATATCTCCAGACCTAGGTAATTCCAACCCTGACATCCACCCTGGTGAACTAGTGAGTTTACGGATGTTATATAGGTAACTCAAAGGCAGACAGATGCAGCACTGAAAGCCCACCCAACACAGGCGATAGTCAGGAAAGCTGCCTCTCTTGAGTTCTCGATATGATATGCAGGCCGTTTAACAGGTCAGAGTCTCCTCTCCTCAGTAGTCCTGACTGCTTATATACTTTAGGATATATAGGAAACCTTGTGCATCTGGTAAATTTCAGGGACTTCCTGAGACTTTTGAGTTGTTTACTTCCTGAGTCTCAACCAGTCTCCCTTCAGGATGAATGTTTCAACTCTTAGGAAATTGCTACATAACATGTATAACAATATAGTTTTAGTGGAGGTGTTTCTAAGTTAAGAAAAATATCCACCTATATTCATTATATTCATCCTATTGGTGATGTCCCTCAAGAGAACTCTAAATGGCACAAATCCTTCACCCAGCTTCCTCTAATGTAACAACAGATGTAACCATAGTACAATCATCAAAGTCTTCACTGTTTCATCCTTCTGGCCTTCTCTAGACTGACTGCTGCTGACCAGAGAACTCCCCCAAGAAGCTCCAGGCTCCAGCCTCCATGCCAGCTGCCGTTCTGTGCACAGTGACTCTCCACTCAACTCCATCTCTCCATCTTCACCGATAACTTCCCCACATCTTGCAGAAGTTTCGGGTCTTAAAACTAACATACCTCCCAGCTCTCTTCTCAGTGTTTCTGCAGAGTCCTAAAACTAAAATATGTTAATCACTCCCACCCACAAAAGTCCTTTCCCCACTGTGGTCTTAAAGGACATCGCCATGGCTCACTCTTCAAGGCCTGATGACACTCCCTCTCCAGTCTCTGAAATCCCACCTCCAGTCCCCAACTCAACTGCCAAGATGTCGTGATGTCAAATGTTCCGGGGCTATTAGAGCAGACTTTAAAAAATCCTTGATACTGCCAATCTCTCCTCTGATCCAGCCACCCAAAGCAATCTTTCTAAATGCTCACTGACCTAAGTCCTGGCCCGCTGAGAGCCCTGCAATGGTTTCCAGACACCCACAGGGCAGCATTCTGGCTTCCAAGTCTGATATTCAAGGTCCTCCTTTGACAACCTCTCTCAACTATTAACTGCATAGGTCACTCCCTGAAAGAGCCATCAAAGGACATCACATCCCCCCCTCCAAACCCTCCAGACACTCTAGCTTCACCATTGTCCCCTCAACCTAAGAGTTTCTTCCTGGCCGTTACCACTGGGGACTCCTACCCAAGAGGTGACCGTCCTCACCTTCTGAATGAAGCCTTCTCAGAAATAAGAGGCAGGTCTCCTTTCTTGTATGAGGATCCCTGTCTACATCCTTAGATGCAGGTTTCTCCCCGACGAGAGGTGAGAAAGCCTAAAGAGAAAGGTTTGCTATTCAGTGTGGTCATTTCCGCAGCCCAGATCTCGAGGCGAGATACATTGATTGCCACAAGTGGATAGAGCCATAGATGTATTAGTGGAGATAGGGAAAGAGATGTAGATTGAGGGACATCCAAACAGATACCCTGTGGTCAGATAAACAAATGACTGAAAAGACACATGGGAAGATGAGTGGACGGATGATGTGGGTGGGTGGAAAAAGGAAGGGACATTTTGAGGAGGGAGAGGGGAAGGGACTGCAGGGGAGGGAGGAAGAAGGGAGAAGGAGGAAGGAAAGTTCCTGAGACTGGGAGAACAGAAACTGTCTCCTTTCCAACTCTGTTTTCACGATGTACAAACAAAGCCTGAGCTTACATGAGCAGGTGTCAGAGTGACCGATGGATCGAAACTCCAGGTGACAATCAGACTCAGAAGACCTGATCTCTGGGCACCATGTCTGTGGTCAGGTTTCCTACAAAGCATTGTCGATTTTCTCTGTAAAATAAATTGTCTGAATTAAGTAAGATACAGATTTTTTTTTCCCCAGTCAGACTTCAGTTCAAAGCTGTCTGATTCTAAGACAATGTGGTAGGAAGGCAGGCCACACTGAGTAATGTATGTTTACTTACAACTTGTCCTAATACAGAGCTGATCCCAGATCTCTGCCAGCAACAGAGGAGAATTAGCACACTCCAGATGACTGGCTGGCTGAGAGCCTTGTGATGGCAATGAAAGACAAGCCGATAATGGAGCCTGTGGGTACTAAGGAGTGGTGTATGTTTGCAAGGCTGTCCATCCCACGGATAAAGAAAAGGATCGGTCTACACAGAACTGCCCCCACCCTCGCACCCAAGGTCCATAGGCAAGTGTATCCTTTATCCAGAAGAGCTAGGTTTTGTTCCCAGTGAGTGTGTCTGTCCTGATAGACACCTGCCTGCATGCCGACATGATCAGGAATAGAAACTGTCCTAAAAAGCCATCCACCTTTAGTTACAGTCAGGATGAGTCCAGCATGGGCTAGTGGGCATGGGTGGAGTTCCTCACCTCTCAGTGAGGCAGGAATGATAATCTCCATTTCAGAGAGGAAAAACAAAGGAACTAAAAGGGTCTGAACCAAATGTAGCTGGTTCCATCAGTGATGCCTGGTGGCTGTGGCTGTGGCTGTGGCTGTGGCTGTGGCTGTGGCTGTGGCTGTGCCTGGTGGCTGTGGCTGTGGCTGTGGCTGTGGCTGTGGCTGTGGCTGTGGCTGTGCCTGGTGGCTGTGGCTGTGGCTGTGCCTGGTGGCTGTGGCTGTGGCTGTGGCTGTGGCTGGCATCCAATCAGCTAATAATTCAGAGGTGTCAAGGTTCATGCCACAACAATTCAAACGGATGCCTCCCAGAAAGACTGGCTCTTTGTAACGTGTTTTCACGTTGTCTTAAGCCAGTGGTTCTCCACCCGTGTCACAACCCCGTTGGGGGCTGTATATCAGATACCCTGCAAACCAGATATTCGCAGTACAGTTCTATGGCTATGGGGCCATTCCAGGTCACCTGGAGGTGAATGACTCAGCCCGTTCTCTTCTGCTGTGGTGGTTCCCTTCTGCACCTCATGCCCAGAAATGGAATCAGCATGACTGAGGACAGAGGCACTGAAGCCACCAGCCAAAGTAATGTTACCTCCTTGAAACTGGTTCTCATATTTGACCTAGATGTGACATGCCAGACTAACTAACCACAGTCTAGTCCTGAGGGCAGGGGCTAAAGGAAGGTTGAGGAAGGTCATCTGTGTGCCAAGCACCCTCCAGCAGGACCTAAGGTTCAGAATCAAAAAGTCTGCTGTGCCCTCAGAGAGAGAGCTATGTGGGCACCGTGGCTGGAGTGTGAGGTCACAGTTTATCACAGACCAGAAGCAAAGGGGATGAGGGCTGGTATTCATGGGCTTTCTCCTCCACCTTTGGAGTCAGTGTGTGACCCCAGGCCACTGTATTGTGCTGCCTACGTTAAAAGTGGGTTTTCCCAGGCTGGGGGGATGGCCCGGGGTGGGGGTGGGGGGTTAGGAGCACTGACTGCTCTTCCAGAAGTTTGATTCCCAGCAACCACATGGTGGCTCACAATCATCTGTAATGGGATCCGATGCCCTCTTCTGGTGTGTCTAAAGACAACAACAGTATACTCATATACAAGAAAGGAAGAAAGAAAGAATGAAAGAACGAAAGAAAGAGCAATCTGAGTCTTATAAAAGATCCTTATCTCATTGGTGGTATGACCTCAAAGAGGATTTGGGGGTCCTGGCCCCTTCTTTTAAAAAAGGAGTCTTCCCTTCTCTGTTAAACCTCTTTATACACACACACACACACACACACACACACACGACAGTGGAGTAAAGAGTGTCTCTGGTGGGTGACCCCAGGATTCAAACCCAGGCAGTCCAACAATGAATCTGTGCTTTTAACTGACACCCATGCTGTGGGACCCAGAGTTCCTGGGGTGATTTGTTAGAGCTCTGGCGTTCTCCTTCCTAGTGTCTATATACTCCCTCTGGAAAGAACATTGATAGCAGTGAACTGGACCATTCTTAAAACTTTAAAAAGGGAAAGGCTTGGACTATGGAGTTAGTCACACCCAGTTGGAACAGCTGATAGGACCATCTTTGAGCCCTACAGCCTACAGTCAGTGTTGACTGTCAATATAACTGAACTGCAAGTCACCACGAAGCCACTCTCTGGCTTGTGTGAGGGGTTTTCCAGGCAGGTCTAACTGAGATGGTGAGATAGATGTACCTTTGATGTGGGGGCACCATCCCAAGGGCTGGGCTCACACACTGACATCTCCCTCTGCTGGGGATGAACTGTGACCAGCTGCCACATTCTCCAGCCGCCACACCTGCATAGCCATAGACCGTACCCGCAAGCCATGAGTCAAAAATAAACCTGTATGAAATCATAAAATTGTGCTATTTTTTTTTCCTTCCTGGGCATTTGGTTTCAGCAACGAGATAATTAACTAATATACCTCCCTGAGCACTTTCTTTGGGATTAAAATACCCCACGGGCAGCTGGAAGAGATAAAGCTCCCAGGACATGGTGATTCAGGGTACGTTGAACTCACGTCTCTGTGGCGGAGTGCACCCTCTGTGTGAAGATGTATACAGTTGTGTGTTCATGGCATGCAGTATAGAAGTCAACCCCCTGTATGGTTCTTGGGAGCTATCCACACTGTTTTTCCAGAATTTGCAAATTTAGCTAGGCTGATTGGTCAGTAAACCGGAGGTGGGGGGGGGGGGGAGAATCCACCTGTCTCTGCCTCCAGGGCACTAAACTACAACCACACTGGGTTTCTTTACAGGTATTCTGGGGAATTCAGAATTTGTGTTTGCATGGCAAAAGCACTTTACCCACGGAGCTATCTCCCCAGCCCACTTCTTATGGATGTTTATGGAATAAATCAATATGCAGGGCTTGCATGAGGTATAGCTCCAAAGGCTATGAAGGTGATTCAATTGTCTTTCTCCCCCTATTCACACTCCATGACCTTGGATGGAAAACCTCCTTCCCGTCTCTAAAACGATCCAGCCAGCGCTGTTTAGTGGGCCCATAGAAACGCTGCCCCCGGCCAGCCTTCAACATGGATTAAGGATTTGAGGCTCAGTTTAATACTCTACACACAAGATCAAAGAACACAGGAAAGAGCTGGCAAGCAGGGAGGGTGCGAGATGGAGCAGACCCCAAGCAACTAGCCAAGCTGCAGGGCGCGGGCCCCACGTCCTGTACAGTCTGTGTCTTTAGAAATTAAAGCACATATTTCTGCTGACCCCCAGACCCAGAGCAAGCAGGAGCACGAAGGAACCTCGAGTAACTTTTCAAAAACATCAGCATGTGTCCAGCGGAAGAAAAGAGGGTTGTTCAAGGCAGAGACACAGTCCAGCTCAACAGGGAATTAAAGGCTGAAAGCAGACAACCGCACTGCATCCTGGAGCAGGTTTCCAACCGCAGCCTTGCCTCTGCTTCCCTCTAGTGGCCACACAGGGAATGGTCCACGGGTCTTGGCGCCACCGAGAGAGGATCACCGAGCTTCGAACCTGTAAACAACCTCCGTTACCCTCTCTCCTACAGACGATAGCCTGGGTCCCTTGCCCTCTGGACTCTGCTACAGCCTCCCTAGTGGCACCAATAAGATCACAAACAGCCTCCTACTGCGGGATGCAGTTCGCAGGAACTGTGCTGAGCAGTCTCGGGTCACCCAGAGTTCTTACAACTCTCTTTGGAATCAGGTAGTATCTTGTCTACAGGAGAGGAAACTGAGGCTCATAAAAGTTTAAAAGGCCAAGGCCATACGGCTACTGGGGGTTGGGGGGGGGGGGGCGACCTGTAGTTTAATCCGTCTACAAGCCCGGGCTGTGTCCTTGTACACAGCAGCAGTGTCTCCTTGACAGTGTTGGGCGTTAAACTCCGAGGCTTGACTACTAGCTAGTGGAGAGATTAGACGGTGGTGAAATTCAAGAGGTGGGGCCTAGTCGAGGAAGCAGTTCACTGGGGCATCCCTTAAAGAGAGTATTTCTAACTCCTGTTCCCTATTTCTTTCTATCACTCTCCCTCTCCCTCTCCCTCCCTCCCTCCACTGAAATAAATATTTCCTTTGAAGTTCCGGTATTCTGTTCCAGCGATGCGCAGCCAACACACGAGCTAAAACTAGAGGGCCAGACCTAACAGCAGGAGTTTAAGCTGATTCTGCGGCTTTTCTGAGCTGAAGCTATGCAGCAGCCTCCAGCATTGCTCCCTTCGGATCTGCAAGGCTCCACACTGCCCCAGGTGGTCTTTCTTAAAAACAGAACTTCCAACTGCTTAAAGACCCGCAAGGCACTTAAGCTGACCCCCTTAGCTCAACTGTCGGCCCCTTCACAGCCAGCCCCACCACCCCTCCTCCCTTCAGCGAGAAATAAGCAATAAGCGGGGCGCTCTCTCTCGGAAACTCTCTCTGAGCGCAGAGCCTAACTGAAGGAGTGCTTTCGGGGCTGCGAGAGAGCCCCCCTTAGAGCGGAGCGCACCGGAAGACACTCCCTCCTCACCTGTGGAAATGCCCCTGCTTGCGGAGGTGAGCACTTGGGAAAGATCTGCCTGCTTGCAGCCAAAAGCCTGAGGCCACGTGACATTGCTGTCCAAGAGCTTCCAACCCCCAAAAGAGCCAACCAAACTGATTAGAAGCGGAGTCAGGGTCGCACACCTGTGGATGCTGAGATGCCAACGATCTATCGATCTATCGTAGGCTTCCCAGGGTAGATAGGCTCTGGTATCCAGCTGATTTCATCAAAGGGTCCCAATGCATAAATCTCATTCTGGTTCTCCAGATCCCACAGCGAGACTTGAGGCTGGGAGAGGAACCAGAGGTCCAGGAGCCAGATGGATGAGGCCTTGGCTCCTTATATGTTTTATGATCTCTTTTGGCCAGAAAATTCTTACAGAACCATGGGCGTGTAAGTATATAAAATAGGGATACAAATCAAACACAAATTTTGTCATTTAGAGATTTTTATTTACATTTTACTATGTAGCTCTGACTGGCCTTGAACTCACAGAGATCTGCCTGCCTCTATCTCCCAAACACTGGGGTTAAAGGGGTGGCCTCATGACACCCAGCAAGGAAATTTATTTTTAAATTTTTTTGGTATACATGTTACCATTTATTAAAAACTAAAGCAAACTGTCATACCATGGCATTGTGTCTGTTTTTGTGTGTGTGTGTGTGTGTAAAGAGTAAAATACTAACAGCATATTTGAAAGTGTGGGGTATTTCCATGTCTTTCAGAGTTGATAAGTATATTTTGATTTAAAATGATCAATAACGAGAATGCCATTTCACATACACAGTACAAAACGACAGAAGCATATTTAGGCCGCTCCAGAAGTTGTTGGAGACTGTTCTAATTCAAAGTCAAACTTCATTTAAGGATTTATTTAAATGAAACTCAACGATTCAACAGCAATTTTTAAAAATCGAACACCCTAACTCCGTACACCCGAAAGACGGATGACTTTGGTCCTCAGCTGCTGAGACCTGTTGAGAAACACTGAGGTCTTTGTTTTCTGTAATTAAACCATTCTGTGGAAGAGCATTAAACTTGCCATGTACCATCAAAGCACTGCAATTCATAACAGGCAGAAGCCCCCGGTCTGAGCTGAGGTATTTGCGGACCATTCACTCGCACTGTGTATCATGGCGGCACCCGGCCCAAAATGCAGTCCTGTGTTCAGAACCGGGGCTGCAGTAAACACACTCAATGCCCCTCAGACTGTCAACTTGATTTTGACTTCATTTTTGGTCATGGTGCACTCTGAAACCTTATATTATTACCAGGTGGGGTTTTTTGTTTGTTTTTTTTGTTTTTTGAGCGTTTCACATGGGCATCAGATGTGCTTCGACTCCAGATCCTGGCCCATCATCTCCTTTACTATCCTCTCCTGTGACGGTTTCTGTTTGCTTCGCCCAGGGAGTGGCACTGTTAGGAGGTGTGGCCTTGTTGGAGTAGGTGTGTCACCATGGGCGTTAGCTTAAGACCCTCACCCTAGCTGCCAGGAAGCCAGTCTTCTGCTAGCAGCCTTCAGATGAAGATGTAAACTCTCAGCTCCTCCCGCAGCATGCCTGCCTGGATGCTGCCATGCTCCAGACTTGATGATAATGGACTGAACCTCTGAACCTGTAAGCCAGCCCTGATTAAATGTTGTTCTTATAAGAGTTGCCTTGGTCATGGTGTCTGTTCACATCAGTAAGACCTTAACTAGGATATCTCCTGTGATGGTTTGTATATCCTTGGACCAGGGAGTGGCACCATCTGAAGGTGTGGCCTTGTTGGAATAGGTGTGGCCTGGTTGGAATGGGTGTGTCACTGTGGGTGTGGGTATAAGATCCTCACCCTAGTTGCCTGGAAGTCAGTCTTCCACCAGCCGCCTTTGAATGAAGACGTAGAACTCTCAGCTCTGCCTGCACCCTGCCTGCCTGGATACTGCCATTCTCCCACCTTGAAGATAATGGACTGAACCTCTGAACCTGTAAGCCAGCCCCAATTAAATGTTGTTTTTTATAAGACTTGCCTTGGTCATGGTGTCTGTTCACAGCAGTAAAACCCTAACTAAGACAGAAATTGGTACCAGGAGTGGGGTATTGCTGTGATAGGCCTGACCATGCTTTTATTTGACAGAATGTGGATTTTGGGACTTTGTATTTGGAAAGCAATGGAATGCTTTAAATGGGGCTTAATGGGTCATCCTATTAGGAATATGGAAGACTTAGTTGCTGGGAGTAATTTGAACTGTGTTGACCTGGCCCAAGAGATTTCAAAGGAGAAGAATTTCAGAATGTGGCATATAGACTGGTTTTGTGGTATTTTGGTGAAGAATGTGGCTACTTTTTGCCCTTGTCTGAAAAGTTTGCCTGAGGCCAAGGTGAAGAGACTTGGCTTAATTGCATTGACAAAAGAAGTTTCAAAAAAGCCCAGCAGAGACTTTGTTCTCTGGTTAAGTCTTATGAAGAGAAGTTTGAATAAGCATAGCAAGCTTAGAAAGGAAAAATATAAAATATATGGTTTGAGTATTAAAGGGGTACCAGGAAGTGAAATGGAACAAATTCCTGTGTTCTAGGAGAGAACAGATTAAGGGAGTGGGACCTTGGGGCAAGATCCTATCCAGTTAAATTAAATCCAGGCATGGTGGTACACACCTTTAATCTCAGGAGACAGGCATGCTGATCTCTGCATTCAAGGTCAATCTACAGAGCAAGAACCAGGATAGCCAAGCTTAGGCAGTGAAGGATTTAGAAAACATAAAGCTAGTGATAATGTAATAGTACAAGGGGATCATGTTCTAGTTCCTGTAAGCAGCAGAACTCAGCAGCTTCAGCCACGTGGCTCTGTCTCTAAGGTTAAGAATGGAAGAAACTACTGGGAAAATTGATGCTGGTTAGCTGGAGCTAAGGAATTAGCAGTGATTAAGAAGAGACCAGCATCACTGAGGTGAAACCTTCTGGAAATTGTTTGCTGGGAGCACAAAGAAGCTGTGTTCCAGAGATAACCAAGGTTGTACCTCATGCTGCGGCTGGACTTGGTAATGTGTAAGAGTCACTCAGGTGGTATTGCTTGTGAAGGAATGAAGGGATAATGGAGAGAAGCTGAGGCTTAGCACTGTGAGAGGCCAGGGAAGGCCATTGGAGAAGGTTAAGCCTCAGCTGTAGTTGATGGCCCAGGACTGAAGGGGTCATGCAAAGGATTTAAGGCTTGGCACCCTGAAGAGAGCCTATGAGAGGCTATTGGTGAAGCCTAGTTGGTGTGGAATACCCCAGTGTATTGGAGATGTCAGTACCATGGAGTGATCACCAAGAACAGCAGCCGTAGTGGAGTGGATCAACCTGAGCTTAGAGTGCTACAGAGGGCAGAGATGGAAAAGTGATGCCAGCCCTTAGGAGGAATCCAAAAGACCAAGTGGAATCCCAGACACTGAAACAAGAAGCTGTAACATTGAAATTGCCTTGGAGACTCAAAGATGTTAAAGATGCCAGAGCCATGGGATACATGCTGAGGAAAGCTGCTCACAGGGAGTGGAACCAGCCCAGGAGAAAGCAGTTTGTTGCAGTCAACAAAGATGAAAATGAGTGGAGATCTGAAGACTGCTTTGACATTAGCCACGGAGATGCAGAGTTTGGAGTTTGCCCAGCTGGTTTCCTGCCTTGCTTTGGGGATTACAGTTAATTAAATTGAATGAATCTCAGACGAGTCCTTGAACTTTGGACTTTTAACATTGTTGAGACTGCTATAGACTATGAGGACTTTGAAAGTTGGACTAAATGCATTTTGCATTATGCTATGTTTAAGTATGGCCCCCATAGACTCATGTTTTTGAACAAGTCTATGGGGACCAGGGAGTGGAATGTGATGGTTTGTATATCCTTGGACCAGGGAGTGGCACCATCTGAAGGTGTGGCCTTGTTGGAATAGGTGTGGCCTGGTTGGAATGGGTGTGTCACTGTGGGTGTGGGTATAAGATCCTCACCCTAGTTGCCTGGAAGTCAGTCTTCCACCAGCCGCCTTTGAATGAAGACGTAGAACTCTCAGCTCTGCCTGCACCCTGCCTGCCTGGATACTGCCATTCTCCCACCTTGAAGATAATGGACTGAACCTCTGAACCTGTAAGCCAGCCCCAATTAAATGTTGTTTTTTATAAGACTTGCCTTGGTCATGGTGTCTGTTCACAGCAGTAAAACCCTAACTAAGACATCTCCCAACCTCAAGTGTTTAGTTTCCGTTCACATTTTACCTAGAGTCCACTCAGCACTGCCTGGGTGAGTATGACATGTGGCCGTCGGCTGGAGTGTGGGTGTCCTCTCAGGGAACAATTGACTATCCTCACAATTGCCCATAAGCCTCTACTAGGGGTAGGATCTCATGACTGCCCCCTACCCCAGCCCCATGCTGGGATTTTCTGTGGCTTGACCTTGCACAAGTCTCATGCATGCTGTCAACTGCTGTGGGTTTCTTAGGTGTCCTCTCCCCAACCCGATTCTCCCTGCTCCAAAACTCATGTAACCAAATTCTTAGCAATAACGCCAGTTCAACTGTGCAACCACAGGTAGGGTCTAAAGGGTTTAAGACGCTGTGGGTTAGACCACGGCAGGCAAAGTAGAAATGTCCAGGAACTTGAGTGAGCACAGTCTTCAATGCAGGAGCTGTAAGGGAATGAGCGAACATGGTCCTCGGTGCTGTAAGGGAACGCCCATCTCACAGCTGCCTGCCTCCACTAGCTGAGCCTTTGTCCCTACTCCTGGCCAGGTTAGCATCTATCACCAAGCGCACACTGAGATGCCTCCTCCAGGAAGTCTTTCTCCAAGTACAGGCTTGCCTCCTTGTCTGTGCTGAGAAAACAAACCAGAAGGAGGTTCACCAATGGAGTTACCATTGGAACTCCCTGGAGAGCTTGGTAAGATCTGAGGGCATCTGAACACCAGACAGTTGTACTGGCTGGTTTTGTGTGTCAACTTGACACAAGCTGGAGTTATCACAGAGAAAGGAGCCTCCCTTGAGGAAATGCCTCCATGAGATCCAGCTGTAAGGCATTTTCTCAATTAGTGATCAAGGGAGGGAGGGCCCATTGTAGGTGGTGCCATCCCTAGGCTGGTATAATCCTGGGTTCTATAAGAGAACAAGCTGAGCAAGCCAGGAGAAGCAAGCCAGTAAGCATAACCCCTCCATGGCCTCTGCATCAGCTCCTGCCACCAAGTTCCTGCCCTGTGTGAGTTCCTGTCCTGACTTCCTTTGGTGATGAACAGCAATGTGGAAGTGTAAGCTGAATAAACCCTTTCCTCCCCAACTTGCTTCTTGGTCATAATGATTTGTATAGGAATACAAACCCTGATTACGATAGTTCTCATGTTTAGCTAGGGTCTCTAAACTTATTTGGCATTCTACTCAAAATGGCAACTCCTTTCCCATACATTTCTGTACTCTACACTTACCCGGTAGTACTGGGCCTGTGATAGACATGGAGGTAGATCAATGATTGGGTCAGACAAGGTCCCCAGCACATATGTGGCAGGTTAGAGAGACAATCACAAAACAAGCCAACAGATGAGCAGCTCCAGATGGTGACAGCTGCACACTGGTTTTACCATGGCACCTTCCCTACACAGAACCACATGATTCTCAATGCTGACAATGAACAAACCCCGCTTCGAGTGGACCTGTAGAGCTGGAACACGGGACGAGGGGAAGCCAGCTGAGACCCGAGACGACCAAAGGCCGAGCTGCTGAGCGAGGAGGCTCTCACTGCCCAAGAACACAGCACAGATCTGAGGGCCGTGCACTGAGAGGCCCGTTTAATGTCCTGAGCACAAGAGATCTAACCAGGGATCCTCTTTGAATGATTTGTCTCTATGTGTGCTTATGTGTTCCAGTAAGAGTACCTATGTGAAGGCTGTAACCATGTGGGCTTTTTAAAGCCTGCCCCAGCTCCCAAATAATGACACAGAGACTTACTTATAAATAATGTTTATCGGACTTAAGCTAGGCTTACTCTCCAATTAGCTTGTAACTTATACTAACCCATTTATACTAATCTAAGTCCACGACATGGCTAGTAAGTTACCCCTCCTCGGTTTCATACAGCCAGCTTCCTCCGAGTCTGTGCCTGATTCTCCTAGAGTCATCTCTCTTCCTGGACATTCCACCTACTACTTCTTGCCTTTGCTATAGGCCATCAGCCTTTTAATAGACCAATCAGAAGCTCAGCCTAGGGCGTGTTCCCAATATATTGAGACAGGTGTTGCTTCATACCAAAGTCTGGCCTGTAACCAGATGTCTGTCATTTCAGAAATCATCATTTATATAACACAGAGGCAATCTTTATACAGTACATAAAAACATTACTCCAACAGAGGGTCAAGGGACTTCCCCAGAATTTGTTCTTTCCTTCCACCTTGTTGGTTTTGTTTGTTTGTTTGTTTACTGTTTTCCTTGGTTTTGTTTTCCCAGACAGGGTCTCACTATGTACCTCTGGCTGTTCTAGAACTCACTACAAAGACTAGGCTGGCCTTGAACTCACTGAGATCTGTCTGCCTCTGCCTCCCAATGCCCATCTGTCTTCCAGCTTGTTTTGAGATAGACGCTCCTGCTGTTTTGGCTGCTGTTCTGTCTGGCCAGGAAAGTTCAGGCTAGTTCTCCTGTCTCTACCTCCTATCTTTTTTTTTTTTTTTTTTTTTTTTTTTTTTGGTTTTTCAAGACAGGGTTTCTCTGTGTAGCTCTGGCTGTCTTAGAACTCACTGTAGACCAGGCTGGCCTCGAACTCAGAAATCCACCTGCCTCTGCCTCCCAAGTGCTGGGATTAAAGGTGTGCACCACCATGCCTGGCTCTACCTCCTATCTTACCATCGATATATCACTTCCACATCTAACTTTTTCCTAGGATCTGAGATCAAATAAGATCATTATCTCTTTTACCCAATGAGATCTCACCCCAGATCCTGACTGCTCTTTTATGAAACCACTGTATTAGTCAAAGTTCTCAAAAGAGCAGAACCAATAGCATGAGCGTCTCTCTATGAAAAGAGGATTCATTAGACTGACTAACAGGGTGGAGTCCAAATAGTGCAACAATGGCTGGATCCTGATGCAAAGGCCAAGAGCAGGGTAGTTGCTCGGTCCACAGCTGGGTGTTTCTGCAGTGCTAATCTGGAGCTGGAGTCATGAGGAATTCCTAAAGAGCTGCTGTCTTCAGTCTAGTCTGGAAATCACAGAGAAGTAGGTTCTAAAACCACGGGAGGGATGCTTCAGCAACAGGGCAGATGAACTTGACAAAGAGTAAGAACAAGCAGGCAAAAAGTAAAAGCTTTGCTTCTGTGTGGCTGCAAACAGCTCCTCAAATGATCCACTGGCAAAATCCCTCAGGTGGGTCCACAGCCAGCAGCTTGGGTTTTAATGGATTCCAGATGCAGCCAAGGTAACAGCCAGGGTCAGCCATCACAACAGCTACCACACTGAAGTCTAACCATGACTGCATCATGTCCTGACAGGTCATGTCCTGTGACATAGACGACTGACCTGTGCATCTGAGCCGTCAGCACCACGCTCAGGTGCTCCACAGGCTTGGTATCAAGGCTGAGTGGACTCTCCCGCCTTCATCTGTCTGTTGCCTTCTGCTCACTCTTCTCTGAGTACACAGTGAACACACTGGCACCTGTCCCACATAGAACCATGTGACTCCCAGTGTGGACAGTAAAACCCCTACAGTTTCTGAGGTTTATATCTACGCCACCGTTAGGTCTCCTCTACTTGAAGCTAGATCTGTCATTCAAGGCAGGGTCATAACACAGTGGAAGGAACATGGGCTTCAAGCCAATGCACTGACCCCGGGTCCTGGACACAGTCCTAACTTTCCTGCTGAACGGATACAGCAGAGGTTTCCTCCACTCTTTCCCTGTACAAGCCCAGCAGAGGGGCCTCAGATACTTTTCAGTTAAACCAACAAAGACCATGAGGCTGTTCAGCTGCCAGTCTGGAGATGCGGTCCACCGTGAACACTCAGTAAAGAGCTGTTCCAGTCACAGTCCTCATCACCTTCAAGATGAATTTCACAGTGACATCTCATTCCAGGAGAAAAACTTTCAGGTTGGCTTTGATTCCCATTCTGGTACAGCTAAGACCACGTTCTAATTGCCTGCACTCAAGGGCATCACCGGGTGCTCTGACTCTTTGCTCCGTCTGCCCCCTACTCCCTGACCAGTGTCATTAACAGCGGAGTTAGGAAAAGCATGAGCTCGCCAGTCATTCATGGCAGCCTCTGAGTGAGTGGTGACCAAGCATACACAGGTGACTCTTGGCAGGTTACCATGGCACTGCTATTTGAGTGACATCTCATACCCAGTCTTCTTTCCCTGACTTATAAAAGATGAAGATATTAGATATCTTTAAACTCACAACTTGGGGATGGGGACATAGCCCGGTTGCAGAGCGAGTGCTTTCCCCAGCATATGTGAGGTCCTGGACTGAAGACCCAACATCCCAAAAATACAGAAATTAAACATTGTACCTCCATTTGGCAAGAACTTCAAACATAAAAAAAACAAAGGTAAATCTTAATTGCTGATTCAACAGTTTTCAATACACTGTGGATTCAATGAAAATGTCCCTTGGGCTGGTGAGATGGCTCAGTGGGTAAGAGCACCCGACTGCTCTTCCGAAGGTCCAGAGTTCTAATCCCAGTAACCACATGGTGGCTCACAACCATCCGTAACGAGATCTGGCGCCCTCTTCTGGAGTGTCTGAAGACAGCTACAGTGTACTTACATGTAATAAATAAATAAATCTTAAAAAAAAAAAAAGAAAATGTCCCTCATAGGCTCCTGTATTTGAAAACCAGGTCCCCACTGGGTGGCGCTGTTTCAGGAGGTTATGGGGCACTTAAGGAGGTACAGCCTTGCTGGAGGAAGCACATCGCTGGGGATAAGTTCCGAGTTTGCAGGTTTATAGCCTCGCATATGTCCAGCCTGCCCCTCTGCTCTGCATTTGTCCTTAGATATGGGATGGGTCAGCTGTCTGTTCTGGCTGCCATTCCTCCTCCAGTCATTACTGACTCTCCCTGTGGAACCATCAACCAAAATAAAAGTTGCTTTCGGTCATGGTATTTTATCACAGCTATACAAAGTAACTAATACAGTGTGAAGGCTGTGGGAGGAGATCCTGAGAAACACTGGATGTTCCTTTGCAAGTTCCGCCCCAACCCATCTTTATGAAAGTCTATCCTAGACCACTTTCCTTCTCCCCTTGGCTCAGAGCATGGAGAATGTCCTTCCTACAGCAGAGTGTGCACAGCATCAGCACAGCACCCGCATGACAAAAGGGGCTTGTTACCAAACACCCGTCATGTGCTGGGCATCGTCCTGTGCTGACAAGCTCTACCCTAAGCCTCTCTGTTATTGCACACATTTTACAGAGAACCACGTGGCTCAGTGGAAGAGCAGCTGCCCAGTGTGTGTTTGGGTTTGATCGCCAGCACTCCAAAACAAAATTCAAAAATGTGTTTTAAAAGAAAGAAAACTCACAAGGGTGCAGCAGCTTATCCAGATGCTTGAGGAGAGGGACCTAGGCCATCCGTCTCATCCTCCTCACCCGCCAGCCTGCCTTACATGCTCACCGTGCTCACTGCACATTGGCATTGAGTCTCCTGCCCTGACCCTCCTCCTCCCCTCCAGTCTTCACACTCCACTGTCTTCTCCACCCGGCTGCTGCCCTCTTCCTCATGTGGCCTCTGCTCCACACAGGAGGACACAGTACAAGACTTGCATGGAAACAACCTCCTCCTCTTCTTCCTCTTCCCCCTCCTCCTCCTCCTCTTCTCCCCTTTCCCTCTTCCTCTTCTCCCCTCTCCCTCTTCTTCCTCCTGCCCCTCCCCCTCCCTCTTCTTCTCCTTTTTCCCCCTCCTTCCCCCTCCTCCTGTTCCTTCTCTTCTTTCCTTTCCTCCTCCTCCTCCATTCCCCCCCCCCCAAGTGCCTCAGCTACCTGGAGCTCTGCCCTCTTCCCCATACTGTCCACTAGCAAGCAGCTTTGAGTTACACTCTCCTTGTTCATCACAAACCCATTACAGATCCAAACAGGCCGTGAGCAAAAAGTGCCTCTAACAACGTTTCTCCGTGCCCACCTGCTGTGCCCAGGTGTGGTGGCTCAGTCTTCTTCTGGTGTGTCACTACTGGCAGTTAGAGGTGTCACCTGGACTGTGCCAGTGTCAGGGGAGAAAAGGCAACAGGTTACCTGCACGTAGGTACTGAGTCTTCAGTGAGCTCCAGTGGAAGGCATCTCTGCTCCCTACTCTTAGGACAGGGTTGCCCTTTCAAGTCTGAGGGTTTTCTCCTCCACAGAGGGTTGACACTCCATGGTTCTCTCTTTCCATGATTAAGCCTTCAGGGAAGGAATCTACACTTCAGAGTTAAGGGACTCAAAAACATACCAATAACTTGTCTTCTTTTTACATGTGTGTTTTGTCTGCATTTATGCATGTACACCACGCACACAGTGTCTGTGGAAGCAGAGACAGTGAACTTCCTGCAACTGGAGTTATGGATAGTTGTGAGCCATGTGTGGGTGCTTGGAACAGATCCTGGGTCCTCTGCATGAGCAGCAAGTGCTCTTAGCTGCTGAACCCTCTCTGCAGGCCCTCCCTCCCACTCTTTAAGCCCACCCACACATCACATTATACTCCCATCAGTGCACACGGGCACACACAGGCCTTTAAGGATCTGAGTCTCCTGTCTCCCAACCCCCAAGATGCCACATCTGTCTTCTGAGCGCAGCATTGGGCTTACTGAGTTCCTTTGATCCGCTTCTCTGCCCACGGATACCAGCATATACCCAGGACTCGCTGCCCTGCCTCCTCATCCCCTCTGCCTCTGTCCTATCTTCAAGCCTTGCCTTGAACCCATTAAAGAGGCAGGACAAAGGCTCCTCACACACACCTCAGGAAATCTTACCATGTAACATCTCATGCCATCACAGTACCAGGGCTGCCACAGCAGTGTCCTCATCTCACCCCCAACCCCCACCTCCCAGAGATAGGGTCCCGGTATTGTAGTCCTGGCTGGGCTGAAACTCTATGTGGACTCTACCTCCTATGTGCTAGAATTAAAGGTGTGTGCCACCATGCCCAGCTAAAAGTTTCTATCCTTTACCTTTTCCTACCTCCAGGCCAACACACGATATAGGTCAGAGAACAGTAAATACGTCTTACCCTGCCAAACAAAACCCAGTCCTTAGTCGACTGTCAGCCTCCCACCAGCTCTGTACCACAGAATGCACTGGAACCACGGGGAGCCCTGGGTCGAGGACACACAAAGTCATTCTTCTGATGGACAGGACGTCCAAAACTTCCTAGGCAAAGCTGGGTTCAAGGTTTGTCCCAGCACTCAGGAGGCAGAGGCAGGTGGATCTCTTGAGTTTGAAACCAGCCTGGTCTACAGAGTGAGTTCCAGGACAGCCAAGGATACACATGAAAACCCTGTCTCTATGAGATGAAAATAACAGGACAGACAGACAGACACAGACAGAGAGAGAGAGAGCGAGCGAGCTCACAAGCAAGCAAGCACTGTGCAAAGACTGCCACTAAGGGGAGCCCTTTCCCCAGGGGACTCGTGTACAGCTGTAGACCTCCGCCAGGTGACAGGGGATCTCTAGATAAGCAGTGCGCACCTCTTTACCCAAACTGAGGGAACTGAGGGTGGAAAATTCCACACATATGAAGACAGAACCAGAAACCAGTTCTCCTCCAACACTAAGGGAAACAGGTACAGTAGTGACCACAGGAATTAAAAACCAAGAACAATGTGTCCAAGTGTGCTTCGGTAACAGGAACACCACTGGACATGGGCTGTTAGGAAGGTCCCTGGCGGGCTGTTAGAAAACCAACAGAAACATTCCTGAGCCCAAGACTGAAATCAACAGATCACCTCACTAACCGGGGACCCAGGGCTTTCATCCTGTGAAACACGATGACTGGCAATCTGCAGACACATCTAGGCCTTCTAGTCAACCTAGATCTGAACAAGATCACATGGTGACTAGCAGTGTTACCCATAATCCCCAGTATCATAAAGCCAAAAATACCCTCCACACTGGCTCAAAGACACACTGCCTCAAAGCAACAAAAAACATTTCAGAAACGTTTGAGGACTCACTGCATGGTGGTGTTTGGCAATGTCTAATTTAATTTCTCCATGGAAATAGTAGCATGGAGGCCAGATGACAGTGCTGTAGAGCTGGTCCGATCCTCCCACCACGAGGATACTGGGATCTGAACGTAGGCTGTCAGGTTTGGATGCAGGTGTCTCTACCCACTGAGCCATCTCACCAGCCCTGCAGAGCATTTGCCTTACGCAGCAAGGCATGGTCAAGTAGAAGGTAAAGGCCGATTCTTAGATGCTCATTTGCTGACTTCTTTAGCGATGTTCTTAAAGCGCTGCTTGTCCTTACCAAGAGTGACTTCCGTGATGCCTGGAACAGAATGACCTGGAGAAGGAGCTCAATAGCTTGCTCTTCTCTGTTGCCCTTAACAACCTGCGGGTGGGTACGCCTCTGGGAAATCTCCATTGCTTCTTCTCGCCACCTTGTGGTTTTAAAAGTATAAACTGAGAATGCAGACAGGACGCAGGAGGGACTTCGCCTTTCAGCCGCCCGGGATTCAGTCCATCAGGGACACCTTCTTCCATTCTCACTGGTGACAGAGTGCTTACTCCAGAGAGGTCCCGGCAACAATGGTGACACCTGCCTATAATGGTAGCATTCAGAGAGCTGAGGCAGGAGGACAGTGAGCTCAGGCCAACTGTACACATACTGAGAACTTGCATCAAAGCAGTTAACTGGCTTTCTTCCATCCCTGTGTGCTGTGGAAGTTCACTCCCGTCAGTCAGATCATCCATATATGGCCTCACTCCTACATCTCCTGGACCTTGACTTCATTCTAATTTATCTCAATCTGATTTTGTATTTGTCTGTTTTACAGTGTTTGTTTGCCTTAATGTGCTCTAATATAAAACCTGGTGGAACAAGGCCAGATGTGCACCCGCTCGTATAAACAGATGCTTTTAAAATACCGCAGCAGCCAGCAGTGCAGTTCAGGAATCTTGCTTTGAATGATAGACTGGACCATAAGCTCTCAAATTTAAGACCAAAATAGAATTTAAAACTGCAGTATCTTCCTGGAATAAAGACAGTAACTTTAGACACCTCATAACGAAAGCCAGTTTTATTGAATGCTCAGTTCTCAAAATCTTTTTCAAAAATCCCATCCCTATGCTGCTACCCTCCCTCTAAACCAGTACCGCCTAAGCAGCATGTCCAACAAACTCTGCCATGGTCAAATCCAGAAAACAGGGCACTCCCAGAGGGAGAGGGCATGCTATGTACTCATGTGATGGGCTATCTTGGCTGTCAACTTTGACTGCGGCATCTGGAAACACCGAAACCCAACCAGCAGGGCACACCTGTGAGAGATTTTCCTTGATCCTCTGAGGTGGGAAGACCCGCCCTAAATCTGGGACACACACGCTGGTGGCAGCCTATATAAAAGGACAGGGAAAAAGCAAGCTATGGCTTTTCCCCTGCTTGCCCTCACTCTCACCGCCTGGTTCATCTACCCTGCTGCATTCCTCTGCTGGTAACCACAGAACCTACTTCTTCAGGATTCCAACAACGATCAGCAGCTCTCCAGGAATTCCTCAGGACTCCAGCACCAGATTAGCACTGCTGAGACATCCAGTGAACAACTGAACAACTACTGAATCCTTGGCCTTCCCATCAGGAGACAGCTGGACTGACTACCCAGACCACAGCCTCTAAGCCATTCTGATAAAATCCCATACGGAGACACAGATATATACACAGACAAACAGATGTTCCACATCAGTTCTGTTCTTAGGCAGATAGTCTACCAGTTTTGTTCCTCTAGAGAACCCTAAAACAAAACAGACCATGACCTGTACTTGCAAAATCCTCATTAGCTAGCTGTCAGCAGGTGGGGAGGGATGGAAACTGCTAACACAAAATACACCAACACAAAACCCAGGAGGTGGGGCTGGGGATGGAGCTAATGTGGGGCACTTGCTCACCACAGTAAAGCTAGTTCAGTTCTCCAGTACCACAGAGAGGGTTAAGGTATGCTCAGCCTGACCAAAGAGTTTTGGGTGGTTTTGATTTTTGGGGGTTTTTTTTGTTTCTTTTTTTTTGTCATTTATGACATTTATAAACATTTACAGTGCCTACAAGTCCAAAAGACTACATTGAACTATACAAAAGGAAGGTCTGCACCCAGCCTCCTCTCCCATCAGGTCCTCTCAGGAGTCATTAGGAAGCCAGGCCTCCTCTCCCTGAAAGGTACAGTCATTAGGCAGCCCATAGTCCACCTGGCCTCCTGCCTCCTCTCTCCTCTCGCTGTCGGCCCTCTCAGGAGTCATTGGGAAGTCCAAACAGCTTCACAGTTCCAGCCTCCCGACTGCTGTCATATTTGCCATCTTTGTCATCACAGGCAAAAGCCAGCAGAGGCCTCTTGGGGTGCCAAGCCACGGTGAAAGTCGGGGACTCACACTGCACCTCCCATAGCTTGTCTCCTACGGAAAGGAACAGAATGTTATTAAGTAACACATTCATTAAGTATTTGACATACAGATATGTCACACACAAGTAGGTGACAGGCAGATTAACTTATGAGTCTAGGCCTCTATACTCCCTGGAAAAACAATTTCCATGGCTTGCTAATAAGCACCTTACAGACAGCTTGTCCTTACTGAATGCCAGTGACAATTACCAGCTATGGTTTGCTAAACACCTTACAGACAGCCTGTCCTTACTGATTGCCAGTGACAGGCCTGTAAGGCAGAGACGATTCTTAAATGAGAGGGAATAGTGGGGTCTTAACAAAGTTACTAAGAAAAACGAAGGCATAGACCTCATATACCACAAAGCCTTGCAAACAACCTTTTCCCAAAAGTTTACTTCTAATTTGTTGAAATTATACATGATTTCTTTCAGGTGTGCTCCAAATTTTCTCCCTAAAAGTTAAGACTTACAACGTGGGAGCTGGAGAGATGGCTTAGCAGCTAAGAACATTGGCTGTTCTTCTAAAGGACCCACATTCAAATCCCAGCACCTACGTGGCAGCTCATTGCCACCTGTTTAACTCCAACCCAAAGGGATCCAGCTCCCTCTATGAGCAGAAGGCACACTGTTATGCCAGGCATACAGGCAAAACAAAACAGACAAACAGCAAATAAATGGTTTGGGTTTTGGTTTTTTAAATAAAGACATACAGTGTAGTACCAATATAAAGTTCCTGGATATGCTGAATGGTACACATCTAACAAGCCAACTATATGGCCTACCAATTATATTGTATACTATTAAAATGTGTTCATGTATATGTGTAAGTACATATTTTTGTTTTATATATATATATATATATATATATATATATATATATATATACACACACACACACACACACATACATGAAGTGTTTAAAGTAATTCTATGTCAGGGACAGCCATCTCCAGCTTCTCTGAATTCCTCCTAGGCTCTGTGGACACACCCTGTAGTTCCTGGTGTCACTACCACACAACTCGCACTTTTCTTTAGGTGCTTAATTCTGTATCATTTGTTATGGATTTGGTTAAGATAAAAATTTACACAACCCAAGAAAACCAAAGCAATCATGAAAACACCTGAGATGTCCCTAGGTAACCACGCAGCTTTGCAGACTTGAGTGCTGTGAGCCAGCTTACGTCAACTTAACAACAAGCTAGCCACTGGAGTGGAGGGAGCCTCCACTGAGAAAACACCCCCACAAGAGTGGGCTGTAGGACATTTTCTTAATTGGTGACTGATGGGGTTGGGGAGGGGTGACACACAATTAATTGTGGGTGGTGCCACTGCTGGGCTGGTGGTCCTGGTTCTATAAGAAACAAGGTGAGAAAGCCATGGGGAGCAAACCAGTAAGCAGCACCCCTCCACGGCCTCTGAATCAGCTCCTGCCTCCAGATTCCTGCCCTGCTTGAATTTCTGTCCTGACTTTCTTTGATGATGAAGTGTGATAAGAAGAGTGAAACAGGGGCTGGAGAGATGGCTCAGCAGTTAAGAGCACTGACTGCTCTTCCAAAGGTCCTGAGTTCAAATCCCACAACCACATGGTGGCTCACAACCATCTGTAATAGGATCTCTTCTGGTGTGTCTGAAGACAGCTACAGTGTACTTACATATAATAAATAAATAAATCTTAAAAAAAAAAGAAGTGTGAAACAAATAAACCCTCTTCTTCCCAGGTCACTTTGGTCGGTGGTGTTCATCACAGCAGGAACAACACTAACTAGGATGAGTACCCTTGAGCTATAATAGCTTACTGCAAAGCTAATCCCTAAACCATGCAGTGCTAACCGTGGGAGGCTGAGACCACCATCCCAGGCGACCAGCTCAGACAGACCAGTGCCAACTGGGTGGTGTGTCTGAACGCTGAAGTAACTGTTAAAATGGAGTTCTATTCTATAGATAATCAATCAAAATCAAAACTCATTCTTATGTTCTTTCAGACTTAACTACAAAAAATATTCAGGAATTATACCTAATGTTATTTACTCCAATAAAAAAATGCATAGACAGAAAAAAAAGACTGAAAAGAAGTGTACAAAAAGTTAGTCATATTTATTGCTAAAGAATGGACATACGGGCCAGGCGTGGTGGTGCACGCCTTTAATCAGCACTCGGGAGGCAGAGGCAGGCGGATTTCTGAGTTCAAGGCCAGCCTGGTCTACAAAGTGAGTGCCAGGACAGCCAGAGCTACACAGAGAAACCCTGTCTCAAAAAACCAAAAAAAAAAAAAAAAAAGAATGGACATAAAAAGAGGCAAGGCTAGCAAAGGAGTTCACGAGGTAAAGGCATTTGCCAAGCAACCCTGGTGACCTGAGCTCACCCCCAATGCTGGTGTCAGTAACTGGTTGTTACCCTGTCCACATTCTGATATACCCAAGGTCACATGAAATTCTCAGGCTGCTTTGTCTGAGTTCTTTGAGTACAGACTGCCCTAAAGGCCCTGTGTTGCTGACCCAAGATCAATAACCAGCCCTTTACGATGCAGTCTACATGGTGCAAACAGTTCAGTAAGACTGTGCTGGTCAGTTTGAATAGAAAACAATCTGCTAAGGGTACCTCAGTGAACTTATGTCTAGATTAGGCATGCCTGAGAGGCATGAGCTCCCTGAAGTGGGAATACCCGATGGCTGTGGATCTCAGGGGACCCTGGACTGAATGACAGAAGGGCAGCTGAGCACAAACACGTCTTCATGGCTCTCTGCTCGACTGTGGCTGTAGTGATCTGCCAGGCCTGACATGATGAGCTGTAACCTAAGAGTGAGCCAAAGAAGCCCTTTCCCCACAAAGCTGCTTTTCCTAAGGGCATTTTATCACAGCCACAGGAAAAGAAACAAGACAAAGATTATCACAACTTGTTGATAATTACACAAAATTCATCAGAAAGATAAATATTCCATGTTTGCTCTCATTTGGGGGTCCTAAATTTTACAGATAAATCATGTATTTACAAATGAGCAAGGAACACTGAAAACTGACAGGTGTCAGAGCCAGGCAGTGGGGTTTGGGAGGAGTTCACATAAATGCCTGTTCTTTGTGTCTAATTTGAGAACATTTTAGCTCGGCATGAGGATGTTCTACTTTAACCCCAGCACTCAGAAAGTAGGGACAGATCCTCTCTGTAAATTCAAAGACAGTCTCATCTTCATCAGGGGTTCCAGTCAGAACTACAGAGTGAGACCCTGTCTCAAAACAAAACAAACCACCTTTTTAAAACTGTATTTTTAAACAGTGGAAGAAATCATGCAAAAGCAAAGTGTTCCCTTCAGACCTGGCACTCGGCTCTTGTCCTGCCCTCCGACAGGAAACTGACAGTCCTATCAACAAATGTCTCAACAACACAAACCCATCTGATACTACTGGTGAAGTAGCAGTGTACAGAGCTAAAACGTGAACAGAAAAAGCCTAGGCCAGATACTAAACACAAAGGATTCAAATTAAGATACCTGTCTCGACTTCAGCTATATCAATGAAATGGTCCTCCGAAGCCGACGCCAGCATTTTCCCATCGTGGCTAAAACTGAGGGTCCTCACAGGCCAATCTAGTCTATGACAGGATGGAGAGAAACATCAGTTACCCCCCCCAAAACATCTGAGTTACCCCCAAATGAAAGAGGAAAGGTTGATTTCCCATAGGAAAAGACTGTCAGTTACACACCTGGAAAAGCACCGCACGCACACTAACTCGTCAACGTCCCAAAGGCTGACCAAGGCATCTGCACTTCCTGTGGCAAAGTATTTCCCCATGGGGTCAAACTTGATACAGATGCAGTTAGAAGGATGGGCATTGATGGACTGCACAGGCTTCAGTTCTGGGTAGCTGAGAAACAAGACGCATAGCCGTCAATGTGTAGAAGAGGGCCAAAGCACTAAGATACCAAGGGAAAAAACAGTAACAAAACTTCCCTAAAGGAATAAAACAAAAGGTTTGCTCAAGTACAAGAGCACAACACAGGCCTACATATACATGAGCAGGGACCATCTAGCATCTAGATGAACCAGTAAGATTACTGCACCTCACAGAAAATTAGACATCTCTAGACTTCTTGAGAGCATCACTCTGGGGCAAAAGAAAGGGCAGCACACCTAAGACACAGAAGCAAAAAAGCAAATCCAGGACTGTTATACCTAGCAAAACTATCCAATACACAAACACAAATAGCGAGGTACAGTATCTACAAGTCTACAGATATAACTCCTTCAATATCCTCCATTAATATGATTTTCGTTTTGTTTTGTTTAACGTGGGATTCTGAAGTGGAAACTTAAAGGTTCTTTGGAAAGTCAGTTGTGTTGGATGGTGTTTTGCTGGGGCAAACACATAACATAGGTTTTTCCTGAAGCAGACACAGGAGAAAGGATGTTTTGCTAAAGCAAACACAAGAAAGGACTGGTGAGGAAGGATTCTTCACTAATGATGTGTGTCTGTCAGGACTCCATGGAGAATCACACCAAAAAACTTCTGGTGGTGTGCTGTGGCTTCCAAGGACTCATGTTCTTTGGCAGAGTGATGTCGGCTGATACAGACTCATGTGGAGTTTTGCTAAGACAGACTCATGTGCTGAGGTAAGACACATGATGAGACCTGTGGAGGACGCATGATGTTGTAGGGAGTACAAACAAGACTCAACGGAGGAATGGGGTCTGCTTGAAGAAAGCTAGCTCTATAACGATTCTCACATCATCGCTTCTACTTATCCTGTTTCCTCCTGCTGACTCAAGCCGATTCTGCTAACCTCGCTGTCTCTGCTAGGTGGTGCCACTGCTGCTAATTCATGCTGCTAGCCTGACTCTACCGAACTAGACTACTGATATATTCGTGAAGTATTTACTAGTGGATCAAGCTGCCGCTGCTGACCTGTGAACTGAACGGCTGATTTCCTGACAACGCAGATGGGAATTGCTCCAAAGAACAATTTCTAAAAAGGTCTATTTCCCCCGTATCCTTTCTTTTCCACTACCTCTAGTGAGTAGTTGGCTAGATGGGAGGTTAAAACATTTAAGAGCCATCATTCAAAGTAAGCTTTGAAAAATGAGAAGCTACAGGACTCCCAGCAAACGTCACCCTCTCCATCAAAGTGGCGATGGCCATCTGCCCTGCATTACTCACCGGCACAGCAGCGAGCAGAGCCCCATGGCCCTGATTCTTCATTTTACATTTTCGTTTACTTATACAAATGCTCACTAAAATCCCACTGTTAAGACCAGCACTAGGAAGGCATTAGCAATTCAATGGAAAACAGTACAAACACAGTCCTCTCTACCATGAAATTGCTAATGCAATGAGAAACCGAGATGATGTGCACATTAGAATACAGAATTAAGAAATGCTTCCTCCTGGGGCTGGAGAAATGACTCAGTGTAGGAGCACTGGCTGCTCTTCCAGAGGACCCGGGTTTGATTCCCAGCAACCATGGCAGCTCACAACCATCTGTAATTCTAGTTCCAGGGGATAGGACACCCTCACAGGAACATACACGCAGGCAAAACACCAAAGAACACAAATTAAATAAACAAATCATTAAAAAAAAGAAGGGGGCTGGAGAGATGGCTCTGTGGTTAAGAGCACTGGATGCACCTCCAGAGGACCAGAGTTCGATTCCCAGCAACCACATGGCAGCTCACAGCTGTATCTAACTCCAGGTTCAGGAGACCTGACACTCCTATCAACCAGTCAGCAAGCACACGAATGGTGCATAGACATACATGGCAGGCAAAACACCCATACACATAAAATTTTTTAAAAAAAAGAAATAGGAAGGGCATAAGATACACTAAAACCCTCTAATCTTGGAGAGGCGAGGATGAAGTGACTTTGCTAGAGGGAAAGTGATATTTAAGCTGAAACTTTGAGAGAGTGAATTAGCCACAATTCAAGGTGCATCAAGTACCCTGGGCTGGCTGGCTAATAATTGAACGTTTACAAGCCTCAGTTCCCTCTGGATCAACAGGAAAATGTATAATCAGTATCAGTAAGAATTCATAAAATCCAGACTGCCTAAAAGAAGGTAGGATTTTTTTCTTTAATACTCTCTATCTTTCAAGTCTTTTGGGACAGGCTCACAGCTAACAGAGGTCTGACAATCCCGGGCAGCACCTCACCTGAGGATGTTGATGCAACCGTTGCCGTTGGTCAGGAAGAACATGTTGTTGTCGTTGTTCCACGAGATTTCATTGACCTCAAACTTGAACTGCTCCTCCGCTTTGGAGCGGTGTGTCTTGGCATCAATGAAGGTCACGACGTCGTCCTTGTTGCCCACAGCGATGGTCTGCCCGTCGGGACTCCAGCAGATGTTAATGTTCTCCCCTGGGAACGCAGATATAATCCGTCAGCAAGCTCACCTTTGCCCATCAGCCTCCAGAGTTCATTCTGCTCTCCTGGAAAGAAGATCAGAGCTACCTTCAGCACTTACTCCTCACCAAATCAATGGAAGGAAGCTTCCGATGACCCAGAGGCAACCGTGAGTCTAGACATTTGTCAAAGCACCACCCCACTCCAACCCCTGGTACCAGTCTCATCAAAGTCACGCGTGTCCACACTCAACACAGGTTAAAATTTTCAACTTCATTAAACCAAAAACACCTTTTTTTTTTGTACTTTACTGTCTATAGTGCAGTTTAAAATCTATCAGAAAGTGTATCAAGAATTCTATTGTGGGAACTTGGTGGTGGTGATACATGCCTTTAAACCCAGCACATGGGAGGCAAAGGCAGGTGGATCTCTGAGTTCATGAGTCTAGCCTAGTCTACACAGTGAGTTCTACGATAGCCAGGGCTACACAAAGAAACCCTGTCTCCCCTTCAAAAATATATGTGTGTGTATATATGTATATGTGTGTGTATACACACACACACACACACATTTTCTCCACTGTGGGGCTAGAAATGGCTCAGTGGTTAAGAACACTTGGGTTTTTTTCCAAGGAGACCCAAGTTCAATTCCCTGTACCCACAATCCACAATCACCTATAACTACATTTATAGAGGATAAGACGCCTTCTTCCAGCACCTATACACATGTGGTACGTGTACACACGTACACATACGTACACATACACACACACACACACACACAGATGAAAATCTAAAATCAACAAAACTGCCTGCCTTACTTTGGGTTTTACTGCTGTGAAGAGACACCATGACCAAGGCAACTCTTATAAAGAACAACATTTAATTGGAGCTGGCTTAAATGTTCAGAGGTTCAGTCCATTATCATCAAGGTGGGAACATGGCAGCATTCAAGCAGACACGGAGCAGGAAGAGCTAAGAGTTCTACATCTTAATCCAAAGGCATACAGGAGAAGAGTGGCTTCCAGGTAAGCCAGGATAAGGGTCTTAAAGCCCACACCCACAGTGACACACTTCCTCCAACAAGGCCACACCTAATAGTGCCACTCCCTGGGCCAAGCATAATCAAACTACCACACTGCTTCTTAGAACACAGCCTTTAAACAAAACGCTCAACTTGCCAGATCGCCCAGGGTTTCTCAGCCATTGTAACCTGCCGGAATCTCCCAAACTCTCCACGCCTCTGGACACACCACTCTTGTATAGCTTCCACTGCTCTCCTATACATCTACAGCCTGCCAGAAAAGTGCTCGAATTCTGTTCCTGTCTTCTCCAGACAAACATATACAACCCATCCTGATAACCTGCACTTGCTACAAAGATGCTTGCTGCAGATCACACTAGCTTTTCCTCCCGAACCCCCTCTCTCTGAACTCACCTTTCGTGTTCACAGTGGCGATGCATTTTGTAGTCCTCACATCCCAGATGCGAATGGTTTTATCTCCAGATGCAGTGACAAAGAGGTCAGGGTTGCTTGGGTGCCAACACAGCTGGTCCACGCTATCCCCGTGGCCCCGGTAGTTGTTTTCTTTGACCTTAAAAGAACAGAATCCAGATGCCACTTTTATCCAAACAGTGGTACCTTGAAACCAGCAAAGATCTGGATAATTTAAAACAGAAATCCAATTCTTTTTCCAAAACTACACCACCACCACCTCGCCGCCCCCCACACCCCCACCCCATGAACCTCTCTGAGCTTCGACTTTGGCCCTTCCTGGCCTCCCTTCTTTCTTTTTCCACCACCACTTCAACCAACCTGTCCTGCGCTATCATTTTCAAATAAAGCCTTCCTCTCCACCCTAGGGGCTCTACCACCCCATTAGTCCCTTGCCACTCGTCACCAGGGCTCTTCTAGACCCTCACCACTTTCTGCCACCTGACTTCAACCTCCCCCGGCCCGCAGCCACGTCACCACACCTCTTTACTGCCACTAAGTTCGCTCTCTGCTCTCTGCTCTCC
The DNA here is from genome assembly GCF_978045245.1 of Mus caroli. Lineage (NCBI taxonomy): Eukaryota > Metazoa > Chordata > Mammalia > Rodentia > Muridae > Mus > Mus caroli. The sequence goes on along the minus strand of NW_028227270.1, from coordinate 65,889,624 downwards.
GCCAGGCAGCCTCACCCCCTTCGTCACCGCAACTCTTCCAGCCCCCTCAAACCCATTCCTCATCACCGCCAACGACAGGCCATACCCCTACCTCTCCTGCTTTTTCTCCCTCCGCACACAGCCCTCTTCTCCGCCAAGCCCGTGCCCTACAAGCTCACCAGCCGGTCCTTCTCCAGCAAGAACACGCTGGCAGTCTTGTCGAAGGACCCCGAGGCCAAGCGACGGCCATCGCAGCTCCAGGCGACCGAGTGCACCTTGGCACTATGCGCCGGGAATTCGCGTGTCTTGCTGTGGCCTCGGAAGAGTTCCTGCATCCCGAGCACGTAACGAGACGGGCCACTGCTCACTGAGCACCAGGGAGCCATCGAGCCGGGGCCGCTCTGGCCGAGGGCCGAGGGGCCCAGGACCGCAGCGGGCGCCGCCATGCCTCCCTCTTCACGGACCGCGCGCCGGAAGCTGGAGACTCTGAGTCTGGCGCCGTCGCCCTGCGCATGCGTTGAAAAAGCGCCGCGTCGCTCCGCGCTGGCGCCTCTCACTCGCAGAACTACAAATCCCGCCATGCAGCGCGCGTCCACCTTTCCCTCTTGAAATAGGACTGATTCTTCCTTAAATTCGCCTTTTGTTTTGTTTTGTTTTGTTTTGTTTTGTTTTGTTTTGTTTTGTTTTGTTTTGTTTTGTTTTGTTTTGTTTTGTTTTGTTTTGTTTTGTTTTGTTTTGTTTTGTTTTGTTTTCGAGACAGGGTTTCTTTGTATAGTCCTGGCTATCCTGGAACTCACTGTAGACCAGGCTGGCCTCGAACTCAGAAATCTGCCTGTCTCTGCCTCCCAAGTGCTGGGATTAAAGGCGTGAGCCACCACTGCCCGGCTCCCTTTTTTTTTTCCGAAGTGTTCAACTTTTTTTTTTTTTTAATGGTCTTCTTAACAGTTTCTTGGTAGCCTTGTTTATTCGAAAAAGAGAGTCAAGATAAATCCTCCAGTTTACCTGCATGTAAAATATCTTTTTTCTAGAGTTGTTTTTCACTGTAAGGTCCTCATCGTGCCCTTAAAGCAAAAGGCCATAGCAAGTTGTCGCTCCTGGAGAAAGGTTAGATGTTTGTGGAATAAAGGAATTGATAAGAAATGTGGGTTTGTCGGTTAGAGTTGGAAAAAGTTGTTCTGTAGATTTGAGATTTGGTTTGTTCGGGGGTTTTGTTTTTGTTTTTAGTTTTTGAAGACAGGGCGTCTCAGTGTATCCCTGGCTGCCCTGAACTCACGCTATAGACCAGGCTGGCCTCGAACACACAGACATCCGCCTGCCTCTGCCTCCCAAGACGTTTTTCTGTCTTTTGATCTTGGTTGTTAAAAGATATTGTATATACATGATAGTAAACGAAAAGAAAATAGCGGAAAGTACAATGACCATTTGTGTGTGTCATGCTCACATCTCCGATCCTCCCACTTATGTCTCTCTTAAACCAAAAGATACCCGGCTGGAAAAAAACAATGGTGGTGCACAGCCAGGATTCGCCAAGCACTGGAGAAGAACTGTGTAGGGATAGGGGACACCAGAGGAATATATTCAACAAATATTTGTGTGAAAATGTCCTTATGAAGCCAGCTGTGGTGTCGCAGGCTTATAACCCCATCACTGGGGAGACAGGGACAGGCAGATCCCTAGGACTCACTGGCTAGCTGTCTAACTTCCTTGGCAAGTCCCGGGTTAATGAGCGACCCTTTCTCAAAACAGAACAAGGGATAGTGCCTTCAGAACTACCTCCGTGTTGTTCTCTGGACCCCACATACACACGTGTACTCACACATGCATATCCATGAAATCATTTTAAATGGGTCTATCCCTGAATACCATGTTCTGTACTGTCTGGGACTGGAATTTCTCTGTATTTTCCCTAAGTATTCTCTGTATTCTCTTCTGTTACTTTCAGTAATAGCTATCTCCCTACCTGAATATAATTTCTTGAAATCTGTCATTCCATTGTTTTTATGACCCAGCAGTCTTGGCCCCCTCCACTGGTATTTTGCACATAGTAGGCACCCAATATTTACTAAATAAAATATGAAAAAGTGAAAGAAAGAAATCCTTATATAACAGTACCACACACAATGAATATTCACAAGAAAAAAATATAATTTTTGATGGGGAAGAGGGGTTTACGACAAGATTTCTCTGTGTATTCCTGGCTGTCCAGGAACTCCCTCTGTAGACCAGGTTGGCCTTGAACTCTGAGATCCATGTGCCTCTGCTTCCCAAGTACTAGGATTAAAAGAGTGCTCCACCATGCCTAGCTAATAGTATTTTTAATTTTTTTTTAAGGAAAATAAAATTGATAGAGAGATGACTCTCTGTTTAAGAGCACTCGCTGTCCTAGCAGAGGACTGCTGTTCCCTCCCCAGGCACCCACAAAGTGGCCCACAACTCTTGGTAACTCTGGTTCCAGGAGATCTAGCGCCTTCTTCTGGAGTCCCAGGCCCCATGCAAAAACCCTCCTCACATAAAAATTTAAGGAAAAAAAAAGTGTGACCTTGCAAAGACTGCTGCGAACAGGGTTTATAGCATGATGCAGCCTTCCTTACATAATTTGCTGTCTTTCATAAATATATATAGACTTCTAGTTGAGGATTGATTTTTGTCCTTTTCTCTTTTTCTTTGAGAAGGGGTCTTGCACGATAGCTCAGTTGGAGAGGTATAATAGTTTAATTCAGTTGCTTCCTTAATGAATTATTGCAATGAATATCCCTATACAATCTTCATTATGCACTGTGCACTTTCTTTGGGTAGTGTTACAAAACAATTAAAGAGGAGTTTCTAAGAATCTTCAACCATCCATATAAGGAAATATAGATCCTAAATAATAAATGAAGCCACGTAGGCACATAGTTCCTGCTTCTACACTCTCTTTCCTACCTTGCCACAATCAGAAAGTTTTAGAAACTGCAAAGATGTTAGACAGGACTAAAGTGTCAATAAAATCACTAAAGTCTTTGGTCAGAAAACTATGTGTTATCTCATTTTCCCTCCTTCCCTTCTTTTTCAAATATTTCATATGAATATATATCTTACAGACACTGAAGACTTGTGCTTCTTGTATTAGGTAAGGATAGTGAAGAAAGGGACAAAATGGCCTTCCCCAAGTCACAGGTCTAATATTTGACAGAGAAAAGTATTTTGTTTGGTTTTGTTTTTGTTTTTCAAGACAGGGTTGCTCTCATAGCTTGTCCTGAAACTCACTCTGAGGACCAGGCTGGCCTCCAACTCCTAGATCTTCCTGCCTCTGCCTCCTGAGTACTGGGATTAAAGGTGTGCACCACCACCACTCAGCTGATCGAAGTATTATTATTATTTTTTTTTTTTTGGTGTGTGTATATGAGCACACTGTAGCTGTCTTCAGAACATACCAGAAGAGGGCATCAAATACCATTACATTACCGTGTGGTGGCTGGGAATTGAACTCAGGACCTCTAGAAGAGCAGCCAGTGCTCTTAATTGCTGAGCTATCTCTCAGCCCATTTTTTTTTAATGATGTATTTATTTTATGTATGAGTGTTCTATCTGCACATACACCTGAATGCCAGAAGAGGGCAACACATGTCATTATAGATGGTTGTGAGCCACCATGTGGTCGCTGGTTACTGAACGCTGCACCTCTGGAAGAACAGCCAGAGCTCTTAACTGCTGAGCCATCTCTCCAGCCCGAGCAAAGTATTCTTAAGAAAAAGGTTTACAAGATGACGTAACTACAGTCCAGTAGCCCATCACATTCCCCACTGGCTCTAGGAGAATGTGCTGAATTATCAACTCATAGTTAGGAGAATTTAATGTCAGAGCCCTTTGTAACTATAGTTTTTGGTTTGGATTTTTTTCTGATTGGTGATGGGGAAGGGGATTCAAAGGGGTAGACACTGACATCCACAAATGAGCATCAGGATACATAAAACAAAAAGACAGGAAAAATAAGCGCGCACACACACACATACACACACCCCAGGTAAAATTTGGTAACCCACAAGTGAGCCATCCAATCAGATCTCAGCCCCACCATGAGGAACCTTTTTTGCAAGTTTTAGTAACTCTGATTTTTTTTTTCATTAATTGAGTTGTTACTGTCAGAGAGATTAAAACAGCACATTTCCCTAAACTGGTATCCTTGATGATGCAGTAATGGTAGGTAATCAATAGCAGCCCTGTTATATAGGATAGCCTGTCAGGTCTCCTTACTTCTTATTTAATAAGGCAATAGCCACAGAGGGATAGTGTGAACCTTTAGTGTGTTACAGGCTGTCCAGGTAAGCTGATCACCAGGGCACACAGCCACTGCAGAGAATGTGATGGCCACAGCCCCAGGTTTTGAGGAGAGGGTTATGTTATCACAGTCTCCAGGCTCCCGACACTGGTGTCTTCTTGGGCTTTTTCTTCCTGGTCTGTAGGAAATATTATAGTCAGTCTGCTTAAACAACAATGGGTATTATGAGACAGGTGAAAAGCCATCCTTCAGGGAAAAGAATGTGGCCTGTCCCGTCGAGGATGCCCCCAGTGTGGAGACAATTTATTTGTCCTTTGGGGGTGTATAGATGTGGAGAGCCGTGCTTCGAGCAATCGCTGTGGAGAGCCGTGCGTGCTGCGAGCAATCGCCATTATAAGATGGTGCTGGCCTCTGCTGTGCCTAACTAGTAAACAAGCCTTGTATGTAGGTGCGAGAGTGAACTCACTCCTAATCACTGCCAATTCTCGGGGCGTAATAGTGGGGTGATGGGCGAGCAACAAATCAGGAGCTGACACGCCATATCAGGTGCTGAAACGCCATGGCTGAGGGCTATATAAGCGACTCCATTTTCTGGGGTCGGGGTTTTCCCTCTTGAAGAAGCAATAAAGCTTTTGTTGCAGAAGATTCCGGTTGTCCCGAGTGTGTTCTTGCCGGCGAGAACCGTAGCTCGGGATATATAGGCATTTCTGGGTACAGTTTTGTATTTTAGCACATCACTAAGATGTGCTATAACATAGGGAGTGTGGAGTTATCATCTAGTGCTTTGTCATTAGAAGCCCATCCCAGTTGTAAGACTCTATAACTGACAGGCTAAGGGATACATATCTTAGTTAGGGTTTCTAGGGCTGTAATAAAACACCGTGACCAAAAATCAAGTTGGGGAGGAAAGGTTTACACTTACATATCACTATTTATCATCAAAGGAAGTCAGGACAGACATGTTGTGGGGAAATATTTAAAAAGGCACCCTCCCACGCTAGTGCCAGCTACTCTCTGGCCCCTGCGATCTCTCCGCCTCCATGGCTAGCCCCATGCAGTGACTGCCCATCTTGCCTGGTTCTCTTGCTGCGGATTCTGCTTGCGTTCCCAGCCATCTGTCCCCTGTGGTTAGCTGTCACTAAGTCCCCCATAACCTGGTAAAATCCAAACTCTTGAGGCTTGTAATTTATCAGTCAGATATTAGTAAACTCTCAAGCCACAAAATGCCCACACAATAAACTCAAAACTCAACTGATATAAACACAAGGTACACACCTAGATGGGGCAAATACACCCTACTTATTATTTAATCATCTAAGAAATCCCCAATACTTAAGGCTCCCAGGACCATGTGGTTCTGGCTCCTCTTCCATGCCTACAGGTTCCATCTTGTCTCCTTCCCTCCATCTCTCCCTCTCTCTCTGTCTCTCTGTACTCATTTCAGCCCTGACTTCTTTTTCCACTGCCCAATCACAGGCTCTAGCCTTATATCTCACCTGCCTTCACCTGCTTACAGACAGCAATCTATACAGAAACTCAGAGCAAACACCTGGAGGCAGGAGCTGATGCAGAGGCCATGAAGGGAAGCTGCTTACTGGCTTGTTCAACCTGCTTTCTTACAGAACCCAGGACCACAAGCCTCAGATGGCACCAGCCTGGGCCCTTCCCCATCAATCACTAATTAGAAAAATGTCCTGCAGGCCTTGCCTACACCTTGATCTTATGGAGGCATTTTCTTGATTGAGGTTACCTCCTCTTCGATAACTTTGGCCTGTGTCTGTCTAGTCAGAACAGTAGTCAATGCGTGCGGGGAGGGGGGGGCATAGTAGAAAGGAGAACCAGGTTTGATAAGAGTTGGGAATCTTTATGTTTTATCTGGAAGTTGTGGACCTGGGTAAGCCTCTGCAGTCCTACCAGGTGATTTTAACCTGTAAAGGGTCCTCTGAATGAGAGATGGTCAGGAACGTCTGTTACCAGTTTGAGCTGGGTGTGATGAATCCAGGCAGTGATCCCAGCAACCTTGATAGCAATGGGTGTGGTAAAAAGGATAGGATTTGGTCCAACGAAGGTTCCACAATTCAGGGACAATCAAGACACAAAGAACACTTTTCTCGGCTGTATTCATCTTGAGCCTACTTCCTTGTCCTAGCCCAATGTCAAAATCTTGCCTGAGCCTACTCCTTCATCCTAACCCAGTGTAAATATTGTCAATATCCTTGAAGCGGCACCAAGAGCTCTCCACAATGCAAGAGACAGATCACAGGAGGGCTGCAGGCCATTACCACGCCAGCCCAGAGTGTGTTTCTCATAGCCTTTTTGTACTTGAGTACTGTGAGAAGCAGAGCCACAAGCTAACAGAAACAATTTGCTGAGATATACACCCAAGACATTTGTTCCCATCCAAAAGCCTCTCTATTCCTTCCACCAAGGTCAATAGAATCTTCAGCCCCTCACCTTAACCCCCAAGTGTACCTCCTCTTATCATTCAACGCCTCATGTACCTCTCTTATCCTTCCATGCCCCAGCAGGCTGGGAAATCTGCCAGCAGACACTGACCTGCCTTAACTCTGCCTGGCAGGCAGACTTTTCTCTTCTTTTTCCCTCCTCTGCTTCAGAGAATCAGAAAACAACTCCCCCACAATGTTTACTGTCTTTCCTTGTCCATAGTGGAGAACCTAAATCAAAGCCCTCTGGGCAGATACCCCATGATCCAGTGCCTGAGCCCAAATGACCTGATATTGGTTTACCAGGGCTATGCTACCATCCCATATCTCACCCTTTACAAAGATGCTCCAATCTGTGTATGGTACCTCATTGGGCTGAAGCCCAGGGGATGTTAGAGGCCTGGTCAAAACCCTTGGATATAGTGGGACTTTCTAGGACCCAGTGGTATAAATAGTGACACAGAGGCTGCTGATGGGATTTAAAGCTTTGGCCTTTTACTTGTCCAGTCTCCCAGATCACTCATCTAACTTAACCCAGCTATCTTTCTTGCCTACAACCTGCCACATGGCCAGCTCTATACATTAGTCTGGCCTGGTCTGTCTGTTTCCCTACATGGCCACTCTCAAGTCTCTCACTTCTGCTTTCCTCTCCCTGATGAACTCTCCCTTCCCACAAGTTCCACCCTCTACTTCTTGCCCAAGCTATTGAGTGTCAGCTTTTTATGACAACCAGTCAGTATCGAGATAACCTCTGTTACTGCTCCAGATTGTCCTTAGACTGGTGAGGAAGAATGAACATGTACAAAGTAGACAATCCGGTGATGGGCCATAGAAATGATAATAACAAAATCCTGCCTGTACTTAGCTCTCTGCATACAGAACTAGCAGTTGAAAATATAGACAGGTCTTCACACAATGTGAAGAACATTTGGATGGTATGAGCCACTTCAAGGCAGTCGGGGGGGGGGGGGTCATCAGTGTCATCATCTGGAGGACTTTCACCTTGGGCAGTGCAACCTGCTAGATTAGATATCATTTTTCCAGTGTCTTTTTTTACAATGTGCACACTGATCTTGGGCTAGAAGGGGTCTGAGTGGTCTTGGTCTTTGATCACTTCTGGAGGCTTCGTCCATTACCTTCTAGTGGATCTTCCATCCCTGTTCCTCCCAATGTTAGCACAGTTGCCTTTCCATACTTTCTGCCTGCCTATCTTCTGACAGATGTCTACTTCTTTAAAAAAAAAAAAAAAGATTTATTTATTTATTTCATGTACGTGAGTACACTGTCACTATCTTCAGACACATCAGAAGAGGGCATCGGATCCTATTACAGATGGTTATGAGCCACCATGTGGTTGCTGGGAATTGAACTCAGGACCTCTTGAAGTACGTCAGTGCTCTTAACCGCTGAGCCATCTCTCCAGCCCAGATCTCTACCTCTTTATTATTTTGTGTTTATTTGTTTTCTCAAGACAGGGTTTCTCCATGTATTATAGCCTTGGCTATCCTGAAACTCTTTGTAGACTAGGCTGTCCTTGGACACAGAGATCCAGCTGCCTCTGCCTCCTGAGTGCTTAAAGGTGTGCACCACCACCAGGCTAAATCTCTGTTATTAAAGATTCTCTGAGATACTTCTGTCGACTCTGACATCTCTCCTTCAAAGCATTCTAGCTTCTGGAGATTCTAATATCCAGGGCCGCCTGGGGGACAGAGGCTATGCTAATCACCTGTCTGTTCTCTGGGGCTTCCAGCTCAGTGGGTTAAAGGCTTCTACCAGCCTTTCCAGAAATGTGGCAGGAGTTCCAGCTGGTCCCTGCAACAGTTCTCTAGCCTTAGACAAATTTGTGGCCTGCCACCCAGCATCACAGAGATCGAGATCATTCATCAGAGTCAGGTGACAGGTATCAAGAATTCCCTCTCCTGGTTCAGTGTCCGGGTCCCACAGAAGTCTGGTAAAAGGAAAGATAGTTTCCAGGGTGGGAGGGGGTTCCTTAGAGGCTGTGGTCTTCCTTGCTCCCCACCCATCCCCTCTCCCTTTTGAGGAGAGTTTGTCAGAGCTGTTGGCAGTCCTCCCAGGTAGGCTGGTGAGGATAAAATCGTCTTGAGAAAAGGCGTTAAACCGTGAGGTTTGTCTTGAGAGGGAAGGTTTGACTCTTCCGGTTATAAAATCGCTGGTAGAAACAGGAACATAGACCACAAATGCGGCTATAGGAAGAATGTCATCATTCAACATTGCCTGAGGCTTTCTTTGGGGAAGGTGAACAAGGACCTGAAAGGGTAACTGGTCTGGAGGTCAGGCTATACATGGGTCCTGTAAGGACAAGTCAGCAGGGAGGAAGCCTTGGATACAACTGAGAGCAGGAGGTAAGACATAGACAGATCCCCCGGGGTGTGGGAAAGACTAAGGATACAGTCAGGGGCAGTAGGTTCAGGAGTCACGGGCAGGGGATAGGGTGGCAGCAGAAACTAGGGTCAGGGTTTTCTAGCAGTATGGGAGGCCTTTTAGCGATGATTGTGGTACTCCAGCAGCCAGGAAGATTGTGTTCCCAGGATTGGGAAACTGATCCAGGTATCTAGAACAATAGACTGAACTGTGGCAGCAGCTTAGATGTTGAGTAACTAGGTATCAGGCCAGCATACACTGAAAGCTGGCAGATGGAGTTCCCTTGGAGATGTGGACTACAAATTTGGATTCCCATGTTTTGAAGCCTGCTTTAAAATCTTGTAACATGCAATATGTGTGTGTATGTGTGTGTGTGTGTGTGTGTGAAAGCACTGATGAGGTACAGTTCCCCATGTCTACCTATAACTGGAAAAGATTAATGGGGTCACAGAAACACATAAGAACAGAGTAAAAAATGAAACCAACGGACACAGGACACAAATCAGTGGCCGCAAGACAAACCACACCCTGAGGGTGTACGGTAGCATACCCGCCGGATCCCAGACTCAGGAATTTTTTATGCTGTGTCCAGTTTTTCCACAAGTTCCCTTGATTGGCATCCCAGATGGGCCAGAAACCAGAAACACGGGTGTTTCTTGCCTCCAGAGATTCCAGACACAGGTACATAAGTGGACCCTTCAAAAAGTTTTAGGGAACAAGTTGGCAAGGGATAGTCAATTCCTGGGGTGAGGAATGTCCTCACTGTGGCCTCCCCTAGGGTCAACAACCCTTACCCTGGCCTAGTAGGAACTCCACCTCTGGGGTCTCAGTGGGACTTCCAGATGTTATGGGATACATGAAGAGAGACCACACAAGACAAGCCTGACTTAGTCAAGTGACACAGAGCCTTCATTTTCCACCAGAGCAATGGGAAGCAGCCCAACCTTCAAATCTGCTTGAGCTTTTACAGCAAAAACCAGAATCATGTCACATATTTATGTCTGTGGACATCTGCAGGAAGCAAGCAAGCGGTTGTTTACAGAAGCAGAAAGACAGCAGTTAAGGGTCTGGCTGTTCCTCACCTTGAGGTCAGGGGCATATTGTATAGAAATTAGTGACCAATGAATGACAGTTTACCCAAGATAGTGTTAGCATTCAAAGTTTTTCTTAAGAATGCTTTCATGAGATGGCCTTTCATTCAGTAGCCCACTGAAGTCGTGATGGTGAAGCCTGGATTTCCTTGGACACGTGAAGATGTTAGAGATGCCAGAGCTGCGGGATATCTGCCAAGAAAAGCTGCAAACTGGGTGGGGAGCCAGCCCAAGACCAAGAAGTGCAGTGAGCAAAGCTGAAAGAAGGGGAGAGTCTGCTAAGCCCCTAGGCAGAGTTGCAGAGGCCCTGCTGAGTGTTGGCCTAACTATGCTCCCTTCCCTACATTTTGGAACAGTAATGTATATCCTGTTCCATTGTATATTGAAGGGATATAACTTGATTTTTTTTGCTTTTACAGAGGTCATAGTTGCCTCCAGCTCACAGAGTTGTTCATTTGCAACATCACCAGCAGCCTCTGCCTCTGGAGTGCTGGAGTTAAAGAGGCACAGCAATTTTGAGTTATGCTCTCCTTGTTCATCACACATGAACCCATCACATATCCAACAGGCTGTGAGCAAAAAGTACCTCTAACATTTTCCCTGTGCCACCCGCTGTGCCCATTGTAGTGGCTCAGTCTTCTCCATCCCACTCCCCTTGCAGTGATGATGAGTGTGACTCATTCCTCTGGGGGAAGGGGAGGGGGAGAACCACCAGCTGAGAGAGAGGGACAAGTGACAGATCTCTGCAGCCAGCCCCTGTGCTCTCCCTGGCAGTTGTCCCCACCTCTCTCCAGGGAAGGGACTTACTGAGCATCACTCCTGTGCCAGGTAGGCTATGTAAGACCCTTTCCTCATGACCCACAGGAGCTTACTGATCAGAGAGTGGGTCCGGTGTATCACTACTGGCAGGTTCAGAGTTAGACGTGTCAACCGGACTGTGCCAGTGTCAGGGGAGAAAAGGCAACAGCTCACCTGCACTGCACCTGAGTCTGCAGTGAGCTCCAGTAAGTGGCATCTCTGCTCCCTACATCATTGGCAGGGATAGGAGTGGGGAGAGGCTGGAGAAATGGCTCAGCAGTTGGGAGCACTGGCTGCTCTTCCAGAGGTCCTGGGTTCAGTTCTCAGCAACCACGTGGTGGCTCTCAACCATCCATAAAGGGATCTGATGCCCTCTTTCTGGCCTGCAGGTATACAGGCAGCACAGCACTCATACATAAAATTAATTAGCGAACTAATTAATTAATATGCTGTTGGCAATAGAATTTGTCTTTCAGATAATAAAGCAACTCAAAGACAACCCTACCACTTCTTAAATTGCTATTATTAGGGTTTTTTAGTTTTGGGGGTTTTTTGAAACAGGCTTTTTCTGTATAGCCCTGGTTGTCCTGGAACTCACTTTGTAGACCAGGCTGGCCTCTAACTCAGAAATCCGCTTGCCTCTGCCTCCCAAGTGCTGGAATTAAAGGTATGCACCACCACTACCCGGCTGCACTACTGTTTTAACAACTGGTTTTCAGAATGGTTTATACTTGGTTTGGATATGATTTCCTAGTCTGTGCGTTGAAAACTTGGTGCCCAAACCAAGAAGAGGAGGAGGGGGAGAAAGGAACAGCAGAGAAAGAAAACTTGGTGCCTGTACTGGCTATTTTTGTGTCAACTTGACACAGCTGGAGTTATCACAGAGAAAGGAGCTTCAGTTGAGGAAATGCCTCCATGTGATCCAACTGTAAGGCATTTTCTCAATTAGTGATCAAGGGGGAAAGGCCCCTTGTGGGTGGGACCATCCCTGGGCTGGTAGTCTTGGGTTCTATAAGGGAGTAGGCTGAGCAAGCCAGGGGAGGCAAGCCAGTAAAGAACATCCCTCCATGGCCTCTGCATCAGCTCCTGCTTTCTGACCTGCTTGAGTTCCAGTCCTGACTTCCTTGGGTGATGAACAGCAGTATGGAAGTGTAAGCTGAATAAACCCTTTTCCTCCCCAACTTGCTTCTTGGTCATGATGTTTGTGCAGGAATAGAAACCCTGACTAAGACAGTGCCCGTGTGGCAGTGTTAAGATGAAGTTGACACTAAAGACGCATGTGGTGACACAAGGCTATAATCCCAGCCTTTAGGAGGTAGAAACAGGATGGTCAGGAATTCCAGGTCATCCTGTGCTACACCGAATGTTTGAGGTCAGCCTGGGATATATGTCTCAATCCTCTTTTCCAAAAAAAAAAAAAAAGTAAATGGTGGGTCCTTAAGCTGGGCAGAGTGACCAGAATAATAATTCCTAACCCCCCCCCCCCAAAAAAAGGAAGACTGCAAATTAGAAGCTACACTAGGCTGCAGAGTAAAACCTTGATGTAAAAAATAAACGGGGTGTGGCGCGTGGTCGAAGGGCACAGGAGGGGGGACAATCCTCTGAGAGGAAGCTGATGATGCATTATCAGACACGGGTTGGTTCTTCCAAGACTCAAATGGAAAACATAAACACAGCGCCTGAATCCTTCCACGGCGTCGTCTTGCTTCACCATACGGTCCTTCCCGAGAGTCGCTCCCTTCACACGGCCTCTGCCAAGGGTGCGCTGCATCCATGCAATGCCACCCCGTCGCAGGAGCTAGTGCCCTGCAGCTTGGGCACTCTACCTCCCAAGGTGTGAGCTGAAGGCTCTCTTCTTTATGAGTTACTCGGTAAGTCCGGTATTTCATCGTAACCATGGAAAATGTGCTGATAGAGATCTCACTATAATCCACAGTGGTGCCACTTGGCACTGCCTGGGCTTCGGCCATGCTCAGTTACTGGCTCATAACTGACCTCACTCCCCTGCCTTGCTTATCGCCAGTTAAGAAGAACAGCGTGCCGATACGTGGGCACTGACAAATTAATAATTGGCCAAACAATGAAGTTGTGCATTTCAATCACTACATGCCACTTCCCTGACCTCGCTTCAAAGCTCATTTCCCTGGCCTTTTGTCAGCTGGGCTGATTGGCCAGCACTTCCCAGTGGTCCTTGCCTCATAGTTCATGCTCCCCAGCGCAGGTTGCAGGCTTGCCTATCCAAGCTCAGCTTTCATGTGGGTCTTAGGGATCCAAACTCAGGCCCTCACATCTACACAGCAAGCATTTTTTTTGTTTGTTCGTTTTTTTTTTTTTTTTTTTTTTTTTTTTTTGGTTTTTTCGAGACAGGGTTTCTCTGTGTAGCCCTGGCTGTCCTGGCACTCACTTTGTAGACCAGGCTGGCCTCGAACTCAGAAATCCGCCTGCCTCTGCCTCCCGAGTGCTGGGATTAAAGGCGTGCGCCACCATGCCCGGCTCCTGTTTTTTTTTTTTAAAGATTTATTTATTTATTATATGTAAGTACACTGTAGCTGTCCTCAGACACTCCAGAAGAGGGCGTCAGATCTCGTCACGGATGGTTGTGAGCCACCATGTGGTTGCTGGGATTTGAACTCTGGACCTTCGGAAGAGCAGTCGGGTGCTCTTACCCACTGAGCCATCTCACCAGCCCCGCATTTTTTTTTTTGTTTGTTTGTTTGTTTTGTTTTGTCGAGACAGGGTTTCTCTGTGTAGCCCTGACTGTCCTGGAACTCACTTTGTAGACCAGGCTGGCCTCGAACTCAGAAATCTGCCTGCCTCTGCTTCCCGAGTGCTGGGATTAAAGGCGTGCACCACCACTGACCAGCTCTATTCCCCAGTCTGTGTTTATCTTTTCAAGAATTAGCTGACTTGCCCGTCTTCACTTTGCCACCGAGAGGGGGATTCAGTTTAAGCACTGAATTGCGCCTTACATCCCGCAAAGGTCTCTTCAGTCTCTTTTCTGGTCCCAGTTTTTAGTCTCCCCACCCCCACCCCCCAAGACAGGGTTTCTCTGTTTAGCCCTGGCTGTCCTGGAACTCACTAGGCTGGCCTCGAACTCAGAAATCCACCTCCCTCTGCCTCCTGAGTGCTGGGATTAAAGGCATCCGCCAGCACTGCCCGGCTTGAGTCTCTATTCTAATTCACACTTATCTGGCTTTGATTTTTGTCTTACATATATCTAATTTTCACGGTGTTTGATCTCTGCATTTCACAGAGCTCTTGGTTACTACATGGATGGTAGAGTCAATAGTCTTTAAACTACATTGCTGAGATTGTTTTCCATGCAAAACTACAAAACTATAATATCTCCTTGTAATTAGCTCGTTAGATGGATAGATAGATAGATAGATAGATAGATAGATAGATAGATAAAATTGTGTAACTCTGGGTGGGATATGTCAATATAATACTGGCTGTCTTCCTGGGATGGTACCAGTGGCTGAGAGAGCAACTTATCCCAGCTCATCTTGAGGAGTAAAGTGAACTTCTTAGGCATACTCATGGAGGCTGGACAACTACAGCCACTTGCTTTTTTCCAAAGTCACCAACCTCTGCCTACCTACCAAACTGTCTTATAACACTGTATTCATCAGGGTTCTATAGAGGAACAAAACTTACAGTGTGTGTGTCTGTGTCTGTGTGTGTCTGTGTCTGTGTGTATCTGTGTTTGTGGGTGTCTGCTTGTGTATTTGTGTGTGTGTCTGTGTGTGTGTTTATGTGTGTATGTTTATGTGTGTATATCACCAGTGAATGTCTACTAACAGAAAGTCCCAGAATCCAGTAGTTTTGTTCGGTCCTCAAGGCTGGTTGTCTCAACTGGTCTTCAGTGTACTCCAGAATCCTGAAGAAGTAGGCTCTGCTGCCAGTGAAGGAATAGATTTTCTAGTAAAGCAAGAGTGTGCAGGCAAAGAGAGAGCAAGTTTCCCTCGTTTATGTCCTTTATATAGGTTGCCAGCAGAAGGTGTAGTCCAGATTACAGAGGGATCTTCCCACCTCAAAAGATCAGGATTGAAGGTCTATCTTCCCACCCCAAAGATCCAGATTAGAAGTGGGTCTTCCCACTTCAAATGATTTAACTAAAATTAATAAACAAACAAACAAATAAAACCTCTCATAGGTGTGTTCAGTCATTTGGATTTTAGTTAATTCCATACGTAGTCAAGTTGACAACCAAAAATAGCCATTACAATTTACTCTGAGACATTGAGTGGAAAGGTAAATGACTCGAGAGAGCTGCAGGAAGTCCCTGAAACTGACCAAATTCACGGGGACCCTCCCTTCTGGAGTAAGCAGAAAAGCTAAATGCCACTCAGGAGAGCAGAGCTGAGCTGCAAAGAAGACTCAGAGACTAGACCAGCAGTCTGGAAGAAGTAGAAACCAGCCACACTGCCTGGAAGAAGTTCAGACCAGAGTTGCTTAGTAAACACACTCTCCAGCCTGGTGAGCTGCATGCAGGCTGTGCAGTGTGCTCCAGGTTCCCAGCTTTGTGAGCTGTCACCCAGGCTGGAGTGGTGTGATGGTTTGTATATTCTTGGACCAGGGAGTGGCACCATTTGGAGGTGTGGCCTTGTTGGACTAGGTATGACCTGGTTGGAGTAGGTGTGTCACTGTGGGTGTGGACATAAGATCCTCACCCTAGTTGCCTAGAAGTCAGTCTTCCACTAGCAGCCTTTGGATGAAGATGTAGAACTCTCAGCTCTGCCTGCTCCATGCCTGCCTGGTTGCTGCCATGCTCCCACCTTGATGATAATGGACTGAACCTCTGAACCTGTAAGCCAGTCCCAGTTAAATGTTGTTTTTTATAAGACTTGCCTTGGTCATGGTGTCTGTTCACAGCAGTAAAACCCTAACTAAGACAGAGGTTGGTACCAGGGACTGGGGTATTGCTGTGATAGGTCTGCCATGCTTTTATTTGAAAGAATGTATATTTTGGGACTTTGGATTTGGAACGCTGTGGAATGCTTTAAATGGGGCTTACTTGGTCATCCTAGTAGGATTATGGAAGACTTTGTTGCTGGGAGTGATTTGAACTGTGTTGACCTGGCCCAAGAGATTTCAAAGGAGAAGAATTTCAGAATGTGGCAAAAAGACTGTTTTTGTGGTCTTTTGGTGAAGAATGTGGCTACTTTTTGCCCTTGTCTGAAAAGTCTGCCTGAGGTTAAGGTGCAGAGATTTAGATTAAACTAATTGACAAAGGAAGTTTCAAAACAGCGCAGCAGAGACTTTGTTCTCTGGTTAAGTCTTTTTTTTTTTTTTTTTTTCTCTCTCTGGTTTTTTGAGACAGGGTTTCTCTGTATAGCACTGACTGTCCTGGAACTCACTCTGTAGACCAGGCTGGCCTGGAACTCAGAAATCTGCCTGCCTCTGCCTCCCAAGTGTCTGGTTAAGTCTTATGAAGAGAAGTTTGATCAAGCATAGCAAGCTTAGAAAGGAAAAATATAAAATATATGGTTCGAGTATTAAAGTGGTACCAGGAAGAGAAATGGAACAAAATCCTGTGTTTAGGGAGATAACAGATTAAAAGAGTGGGACCTTGGGGAAAGATCCTACCCAGCTAAATTTAGATCCAGGCATGTTGGTACACACCTTTAATCTCAGGAGACAGTCATGCTGATCTCTGTGTTCAAGGTCAATCTACAGAGCAAGATCCAGAACAGCCAATCTTAGGTAGTGAAGGAGTTGGAGAACAGAAAGCTGGTGATAATGTAATAGAACAAGGGGGCCATGTTCCAGCTCCTGCAAGCAGCAGAACTCTACAGTTTCAGCCATGTGGCTCTGGCTTTAGAGTGAATAATAGAAGGGACTACAAGTGTTTTCTGCGAGCACATAGAAGCTGTGTTCCAGAGAGAGAGAAAGTGGTACCTCCCACTGCAGCTGTACTTGGTAATGGGAAAAAGTCACTAAGGTAGTACTGGTTTTGAAAGCATGAAGGGTTTATGAAGAGCAGCTGAGGCTTGGCACTGTGAGAGGCCATGGAAGGTCATTGGTGAAGGTGCAGCCTCAATTGAAGTTGATGGCTCAGGACTGAAGGGGTCATGCAAAGGATTTGAGGCTTGGCACCATGAAGAGAGCCTATGAGAGGCTATTGGTGAAGCATAATTGGAGTGGAACACCCCAGTGTATTGGAGATGTCAGTACCATGGGATGATCACCAAGAACATAATGGAATAGTGGAGTGAATCAACCTGAGCTTAGGGTGCTACAGAGGGCAGAGCTGGAGAAGTGATGCCAGCTCTTAGGAGGAGTCCAAAAGATCAAGTGGAATCCCAGACACTGAAACAAGAAGTTGTAACATTGAAATTGCCTTGGAGACTCAAAGATGTTAAAGATACCAGAGCCATGGAATACATGCTGAGGAAAGCTGCTAACAGGGAGTGGAACCAGCCTAGGAGAAAGCAGATTGTAGCAGTCAACAAAGATGAAAAAGGAGTGGAGATCTGAAGACTGCTTTGACATCAGCCATAGAGATGCCCAGCTGATTTCCTGTCTTTCTCTGGGGATTATAGTTAAGTGATTGGATGAATCTCAGAAGAGACCTTGAACGTTGGACTTTAACTTTGTTGAGACTGCTATATACTATGAGGACTTTAAAAGTTGGACTAAATGCATTTTGCATTATGCTATGTTTAAGTGTGCCCCACCCCCCATAGACTCATGTGTTTGAACAAGTCTATGGGGGCCAGGGAGTGGAATGTGATGGTTTGTATATTCTTGGACCAGGAAGTGGCACCATTTGGAGGTGTGGCCTTGTTGGAATAGGTGTGACCTGGTTGGAGTAGGTGTGTCACTGTGGGTGTGGATTTAAGATCCTCACCCTAGTTGCCTGGAAGTCAGTCTTCCACTAGCAGCCTTTGAATGAAGATGTAGAACTCTCACCTCTGCCTGTGCCATGCCTGCCTGGATGCTGCCATGCTCCCACCTTGATGATAATGGACTGAATCTCTGAACCTGTAAGCCAGCCCCAATTAAATGTTGTTTTTATAAGACTTGCCTTGGTCATGATGTCTGTTCACAGCAGTAAAACCCTAATTAAGACCAGTGGGTCTTGGTGATGCTGAGGTCTTTGAGTCGTTTCTGCTCCTGTAAGTGTCCCCTTCACCATACTCCTATAAGTAACCCCAATAAAACTCATTTGTTCGCTATGTTGGACTTTGGCGTCTGTGCTTTGGTCTGTTGAGGGACCCCTGTCTGGGGTGAGTAGATGCGTGCTGAGTCTCCCCAGGAAAAGGTTTGTCACATAACACAAGCTCCTACTTACATGGCTCTACATCTACTACAGACTTAATGTAACTTGATAGAACTGGCCTTTACCCTTATTGGAGATCATACACTTATTGGGGATCATGCTGGTCTTGGAAAATACTGCAAACATGACTTATAGCAAATAAATGCTTCATGAGACAAACAGTAGTTTGCAGTGAGGTGGGATTATTCTGGTAAGACTTGGAATAACCTCTCTCTCTCTCTCTCTCTCTCTCTCTCTCTCTCTCTCTCTCTCCCCTCCCTCCTCCCCTCCCTCCTTCCCTCCTCTCCCCCCTCTCCCTCCTCCTGTGTGTGTGGGCACACACACAAACATATCACAATTATATATTTGTTTGTTGAGACAGGGTTTCTCTGCATAGACCTGGGTGTCCTGAAACTTACATGTAACTAACCCAGGCGAGTCTCAAACTCACAGAGATCTTCCTGCTTCTGCCTCCTGAGTGCTGGGATTAAAGGCATATACAATGCACCCAGCCACACAGTTATAAGACTCTACAATCGTGGGACTGGAGAGATGCCCTGGAGGCTAAGTAAGAGCATTGGCTGCTCTTACAGATGACCCAGGTTAGAGCCCCAGCACCCACACCACCCCAGCTCACACCTCAATTCCAGGGTATCTGATGCTCTCTTCTGACCTCTGTGAGCACAGAGCCCACGTGGTGCACAGCCATGCAGGCAAAAACGCACATACACATTAAAAAAAAAAACCACCAAGAAGGCGCTGCCAGCTCTGCCCTTTGTAACAATTCTACTGGATTTTGGTAGTGCATCAACAAAGCTTATTAGAAACCCCCTAGGAGAGAGCTGTGACTGACACTACCCACTACTTGGTGCTCTCGGGCCAGCAGGAACTCTTCAGTTGTGATACAGGCTCTCTGGAAAGCAGATGGAACCACAAAGCTTTATACAGATCATAAACTCTTGTGGGAAGAGATTAGAGGAACCAATAAAACCAGCCTCAGAGCCCTGGGGCAAAAAAAAAAAAAAAATCTCAAAGGCCCTCAAGTGGCCAGCTAATCAATTGCTAAAGTTGTAATAGATTTATGCTGTCACACGGGGGTGGGTTGGGGGGTTAGGGTGGGGGGGTAGGGTGGGGGGGTGGAGGACCAGTACTCCCTCAGCCCTGGGGCTATGGAAGGCTATATGACTTCCTATTGTTGGAAGTCATGGTCAAGCAGTCAGATTATAAATCTCCAGGAGGCTCATCAGCTCATAGGAAACTGGGCTTCTGCCAGGGCCTCCTCTCCCTGTGTTAGGTCTGCCTTTCAACACCTTCACAGTTCCTGCTTCCGCCCTTATCTTCTTTGCCATCCCAATCAGTAGAAGCAGGCACCGACAGGGGCTCTTCGATGTGACAACTCATGCTGAGGTTGGAGACTCACAGTGCATCTCTCCAGGTTGTCTTCACAGACACCCATACTGCTTTCTTTCCCTGGTGGAGACCCATACACGGCTGTGCTGGACCACAGAGCACAGGAAGGAGGTTGTAGCACACAGTAGAGGGTGAGTGCACTCCGTGATGCTGACATGACGGTATCATCCAGTGGCATGTTGCTCCATTCCATCACTGAACTGTATAGAAGAACCAAAAAATGGTGTCACTGGTAAGTAGTCTCTTTAGACTGCTCATGAAATTCTTGCCTACATTAACTTAAGTTAATCTGCTTGATGACCTACAAGGACAAGTATGGCTGTTGTCCTACTTGACAGAGAACACTGAAGTCCAGAGCATCACAAATGTGATGGTTTGTATATGATTGGCCAAGGAGTGGCTCTTTTAGGAGGTGTGGCCTTGTTGGACTAGGTGTGGCCTTGTTGGAGTAGGTGTGGCCCTGTTGGAGTAGGTGTGGCCTTGTTGGAGTAGGTGTGGCCCTCTTGGAGTAGGTGTGGCCTTGTTGGAGTAGGTGTGGCCCTGTTGGAGTAGGTGTGGCCTTGTTGGACTAGATGTGGCCTTGTTGAAGTGGATGTGGCTCTGTTGGAGTAGGTGTGGCCTTGTTGGAGTAGGTGTGGCCTTGTTGGAGTAGGTGTGGCCCTGTTGGAGTAGGTGTGGCCTTCTTGGACTAGATGTGGCCTTGTTGAAGTGGGTGTGGCTCTGTTGGAGTAGGTGTGGCCTTGTAGGAGTAGGTGTGTCGCTGTGGGTGTGGGCTATAAGACCTTCATGGTAGCTGCCTCAAAGTCAGTCTTCCACTAGCCGCCTTTGGATAAAAAGATGTAGAACTCTCACCTCTGCCTGCGCCATGCCTGCCTGGATGCTGCCATACTCCTACCTTAATGATACTGGACTGAACCTGTAAGCCAGCCCCAATTAAATGCTGTCCTTATAAGAGCTGCCTTGGTCATGGTGTCTGTTCACAGCAGTCAAACCCTAACTAAGACAACAAGATAGCACGTGCCAAGTTTGCAGACCCTGAATTTGAGTCCTGGAACACACACGCATGCACAGTGGAAGGAGATAACCGACTCCCACAAGTTGCTCTCTGGCCTCCGCACATAGTGCATACACGCGCCTACACAAAATAAACGAACAAATGGAAAACCTGAAACTAGAGACCCCATAGAACTTTGTCGGGAAAGGTGCTGAAAATAGGATATTCTCATCCCATGACTGATTTATCTTTCTATCTCTACGTATAAAAACTGTTAGGTACCAAACCCAGGGCAAAGGGCTAACTGAGGCACCTGTCTAACAATATCACCGAGGACACTGGCAGGCGAGTTCTCAGAAAGTACCTGTCCCAGTCATCTTGGCCAGCACACTCCACCCCTACCCTGCCATCTCCAGCTCCTCAGCTTCCCTTCCCTTCCCCTCCCTCAGCTTCTATGATTCCTATATAGCCCAGTCATTTTGGCTACTCAGTCTCTTGCTGCTCTCGGTCTCTGGGTTCCCTTCTCTCTTCTCTTCTTCTCTTACTTCCTGCCCCCTCCTGTCATGGCTGTGCTGTCCCTTGTATCTATAAATCTTCTCCCCAACCCATACCTAGGGGCATCATGTCCTCGATGATGATGCACATACCCCAGCTCAGCCCAGCCACTCCACTGCTACATAGGTACCCAAGAGAAATGCGGTGACAGGCCACACGGATTATCAGGGGACAGTCACAGTAGCATTATTCATAACTACTGAAAAGTACACAAAACCAACATCCATCAGTTGGTAGACAGTTGAGAGGTGCTGGGTCCATAAAATGGGATTC
Source organism: Mus caroli (assembly GCF_978045245.1). NCBI lineage: Eukaryota > Metazoa > Chordata > Mammalia > Rodentia > Muridae > Mus > Mus caroli. Next base: position 65,868,176 of record NW_028227270.1, on the reverse strand, counting down.
CATTAAGTAAGACGAGGGGCCAGTAACTGGCAAGTGCTTCATTATAGATGATATTTAAGACAGAGGCGCAGTCTGGGTGAGCGCATTTGACCAACAGCAGAATATTCCCAAAGAGGATGAGTAAGAATTCCTCAGGAAGGAGAGTAGATTACAAAAAGACAAGAGCCTGTGACTGAACTCGGAGGGTCCCAACATTTAATGGCCTGGGTGGGAGAAGGGGCCAGCAAAGGAATCAAGGTACGGTAGGTAGAAGCTGGTGCCATAAGAAAAGGTTGCTGATCAAAGTATTCTCTATGTCAAGTGACTGGAGGCCGGATTCTTAGCCGTCATGAAAAACAGGTGCTTCTGGGCTTGCTCAGCTCAGGGCAGTAATGGTCCAAGTGCAAGTCACCTAAAAGAATTAGTCATAGTGGTTTGGTGACCTTGGCTGGTCCTCCATAAAGACTTTTAGCTGAAGGAACAACAACAACAATAACAACAACAACGAAAGACAATCTTCATGGCATGTTAACATGAGAGTTATACCAGAAAAATACCCAGTAGCTAATACTGTCTCAAATAATAACCTGTTAACAACCTAAAACAATGAACAGTCACTGTGTCGTGTAATTTTTAAAGTAAGGAACCTAAGAGTCCCGTGGTTTTGGCTCAGAGTGTCTCACAGGATGCCAGCCAACACTCATCTTCAGAATGGTTGACGGGGCTGAAGATGACCCAGTCACAGCTGCTTTCCCCCAGAGTAAGTGATCCAAGGCAGAGCCTGAAGCCACCAATGCCCTTGACTACCCAGGCTTGAAAACTAAACATCATCAGATTGAAGAAAAAATTATCACCCAGAATCCCCAGAGGAGAGAGGCCAATGGAAGGTGAGAGTGACCTGGGGATTCCCCAGCCCCCGAACAGCAGACATGGGCAAGTAAGAGGGCCCGCAGGCCAGGTAGTCATTGCACTGCCTGTGGTAAGAATGAGGCCCACGGTCCTAGAAGACAGCACTAGCACACCTCATCCTGCACTGGACACAAGCTTGCCTAAACCGCTGGCCACCGTGTGTGGGAAACAAACCCAGCACTCACAGATGGAGTGACAAAAAGACTTTTAGGGGCATCTCTAGTGCCAGAAGTGATGAGCCCCAAGCCCCCAGAAGGATAACAGTAGCATCTAAGGATAAGGAGCCACTAGGGCACACAGCATGATTGATCCTTCTGTAGCCTGACCCAGGGAGAAGCCTCAGCCCCCTAAGCCAAGACTTTACTCCTTTGTGTTCTGATTCTGCTTTGTTCTGATTGGGCAAACAGAAAACACACACACACACACACACACACACACACACACACACAGAGGCTTCAAAGTCAGAACATTTTCCCAGCCATCAAACAGAGGATCCATTACCTACCTTATGCTATTAATGTAACCAACAGAATTCAGGATGATAAGTACTAAAAGCGATACTTTCTTATCACTAAAATGATGAACAAAGAAGTATTGAAATTTTTTATATTTTGCATCAGAGATGAAATACCAAACTTAGAAAGTACATCAAAGGGATTCCCTTCCTCACTGTCTGTCTAAATGAGCAATAAATGATAAACACAGACACACACAGACAGACACAAGCACACACCACAGACACGCGCTCTCAAGATCAGCACACGAGACTGGTGATCAGGAAAGCTGCAGAAGGTTCCAAAGCAAGTGGGTCCAGCTGAGCTCAGACACAGAGCGAGCACCCCCACCGCCACCCACACCTCGATGCTCAGGAGCCTCAGCTGGCCTTGCTGGCAAGTTAACAAGTCCTCTTGCCGATGCTGGTGAAGCTGGTATGATCCAGTAAATGGGAACTGTATCCCTGAGCAGGAAGCGGTACACTGGCTGAAGAAACACAGTGGGCATGAGGAGGATGGGGCGGCAACTCAGCAGAAGAGAAACTAACATAACTGCCCAAGTAAGTGGGGAAATGTCCCACGGAGAGAGAAGAAAGAGAACGGACTTTGAGAACACTGCTTCAGAGCACGCTGACCAGAAGAGTCAGGGTCTCACCACAGGCATAATTGGACACAGCATCTATAGGATGTGGCCTTGTGCTGGACTTTTCAAAGAAAAGCCAGAGAGTGGGTTGTTAGTTGGGGATCAAGAGTTGTCAATTGCCAGGCAGTGGTAGCGCATGCCTTTAATCCCAGCACTTGGGAGGCAGAGGCAGGAGGATTTCTACGTTCGAGGCCAGCCTGGTCTACAGAGTGAGTTCCAGGACAGCCAAGGCTACACAGAGAAACCCTGTTGTCAATAAAGCTGGGCTGGGTGGCACATGCCTGCCTTTAATCTCAACACTCGAGAAACACCAACACTGATGGGGCTATGCAGAGAAACTCTGTCTCAAAAAACTAAAAGAGTTGTCAATCTTAGGGCAGTTAAATGTTGGGATATTTCCGTAAATTTTTTTTCTTTCTTAAACATATTTTTATTACAGACAGTCCATCATCAATACTTCAGAAATTCAGTAATTATAAATACAGAGAAGGTCATAAAATGTATAATTGCCCTCAGAATGCCATAACTAATGAAGTATCTTTTTCTGTACATTAATGACTTGACAAAAACTAGATACTGTACTTAATGTTTAGAAATGCCACTTAATAGATTAAAAAGTATTTCTGTGGTTTTCAGTAGTATTCTAGATCACAGACTGGAAACATTTCTGTAAAGGTCCAGATAGTAGCTATTTTATTTTATTGTATTATTTATTTTTTATGTTTTTTTTATTGGGTATTTATTTCATTTATATTTCCAATGCTATCCCAAAAGTCCCCCACACGCTCCTCCACCCACTCCCCCACCCACCCACTCCCACTTCTTGGCCCTGGCGTTCCCCTGTACTGTTGCATATAAAGTTTGCACGACCAATGGGCCTCTCTTTCCACTGATGGCCGACTAGGCCATCTTCTGATTCATATGCAGCTAGAGACACGAGCTCCAGGGTGGGGGGGCGGGGGGTACTGGTTAGTTCATATTGTTGTTCCACCTATAGGATTGCAGATCCTTTTAGCTCCTTGGGTACTTTCTCTAGCTCCTCCATTGGGGGCCCTGTGATCCATCCAATAGCTGACTGTGAGCATCCACTTCTGTGTTTGCTAGGCCCCGGCATAGCCTCACAAGAGACAGCTCTATCTGGGTCCTTTCAGCAAAATCTTGCTAGTATATGCAATGGTGTCAGCATTTGGAAGCTGATTATGGGATAGATCCCCGGATATGGCAGTCTCTAGATGGTCCATCCCTTTGTCTCAGCTCCAAACTTTGTCTCTGTAACCCCTTCCATGGGTGTTTTGTTCCCAATTCTAAGAAGGGGCAAAGTGTTCACACTTTGGTCTTCATTCTTCTTGAGTTTCATGCGTTTAGCAAATTGTATCTTATATCTTGGGTATCCTAAGTTTCTGGGCTAATATCCACTTATCAGTGAGTACATATTGTGTGAGTTCCTTTGTGACTGGGTTACCTCACTCAGGATGATGCCCTCCAGGTCCATCCATTTGCCTAGGAAATTTCTGTAATTTTAATGTATCCAAGAGGATCTCAGAAAGCCTAAAATTGTCATTTGTAAAAGATATGTGTCACTCAAACAGCAGTCCCAAGTGGAGATGGTGTCATTTGGTGATCCTTTCTTTCTAGTTGGGGGTCACACACTGTTTGCATCCTAACACTCTGTAAGTATTCCTTTTGCTCTGTGTAAAGCACATATGCCTGGCTGTCACAAAGGAGGCCATATGCTTTCACAACAGCAGATTTCAAAAGACAACAGAAAATACTTCTTTTTATTTTATTTTATTTTTATTTATTTAATGTCTATGAGTGCACTCTGTAGCTATACAGATGGTTGTGAGCCTTCATGTGGTTGCTGAAATCTGAAGTTTAGGACTTCTGCTCGCTCCAGTCTGCTTGCTTCGCACGCTCTGGCTGCTGGGATTTGAACTCAGGACCTTTGGAAGAGCAGTCAGTGATCTTACCCTCTGAGCCATCTCGCCAGCCCCCTGAAAATGCTTCTTTTAAACATCAGATTGACAAATATTAAGAAGCAGAGGCCAGAGTGGGGGTGCACTCCTTTAGTCCCAGCACTCAGGAGGCAGAGGCAAGCAGATCCCTGGGAGTCAGAGGCCGGCGGAGTCTACACAGCGAGTTCCAGGATAACAAGGGCAAACAGTGAGGCCCCATCTCAAAAAAGGAGGAGGAAGCAGGAAGCAGGGAAGAAGGAGCAGAGAGAGCCTGTGCTAAGGGAGATGTAATGGAACAACAGGTCTTAAGTACACCAAAGTCACAGGGTGACTTGTAATAGCTTCTTAAATAGATTGTTAGAGGCATAGCAACGCTCACCTACAACCCCAGCTACCTACAAGGCGGAGACAGAAAATATGCCATTTCAAAGAAGAATTACTCTTAAAGGCAGTGGACGACGAGCAGACCCCATCATAGTAACTCTGGCCACTGTCAGCTCTTGCCCACCAGGCTCGTCCGTGGTTCTAGCCACTTCTCTTCGTCCAGTACTTGTCTCTTTTTAAAGATTTATTTATCGCCTTTATTTTATGTGTATGTACCACATATGTCCTGGTGCCTGCGGAAGCCAGAAGAGGGGGCCTTGATCTCCGTAAATGTAGTTGAAAATGACTGTGAGCTACCCCCTGGGTACTAGGAACTGAGTCCTGGATCCTCTACAAGACTAGCAAATACTCTAACTACAGAGCCATCTTGCCAGGTCCCCAGACCAAAAAGTTTGCCTATCAATGGGGGAAGGACTAATAAATATGTGTAAGTATGTCAGTACTGAGAAGTCAAGTCATGTATGTTGAAAGTGTAGAAAGAGCTGGTGGCGGCCCTGACCGATTAAATTAATTAAATGAGAAAGGGAATTGCTGGGTGAGGGAGTAATCCATATGTGTGCATATATACATATATAATGCATATGTGTACATGTATATACATGCTTAAAATGTACATATAATTTGTGTATGTATATATGTATATGTATATATGTGTGTGTGTGTATATATATACATATATATATTCCCTTCTGTAAAGCAAATAACAAATTCACTATCTTTTTTATATGTTTTATATCTGTTTATTCCTATGTGTAAGACATGCATATCTTTCTTAATGTTTACTTGATTATGGAGAAGTGTGTAAAAGTTTATAGCACTGAGCAAATGACATGGCTTACATAGTGGTGGTCAAGGAAGAAGGTATAAGTGAGAGCATAATAGGAAATAAAAATAAAAACAGATAAGCTAAATAGAAAATACCATATCTGTAAAGTGTAATGAATATGAACAGATCAAACATCGAGCCATTCCGTTACTGCAAGTCTGTAAAACTGAATGTGCACACAGTGGGGACGGAGAACCCTATCATTGGTGCAGTAGATTTTTTGTTCTGGGAGAGAAAATAATCAATTGACGCTTCACATGGTTTGTTATAAATATAACTAAGCAGTTGCTGAATGTTTCTCTACTCCATTTTGCCTGTCAGGGATGTGGAAGCAGGAGCCACCTATTTGGGGATTATGTTTGCAAGATGATGTTAATAGCTTCAATTCTCAAGGCACACCCCATGCCCTACATGTTGTTGAATCAGTATCATTTTCAATAAACCCTGTCAGGTAAAGAGGTTGGCTTCATGGCCATTCATGCAACTGACCATTGGTACGCACTGCCATACCAATTCAATTACCATTGAGATCAGAAAGGCAAAAAACTATTTCCCTGTGTATTTCCTCCTGTTCTTACTGGTATGGACAGGTTATAAGATACAAAGAAATGGGTGCAGTCCAGCCTGCTCCAGATCCTGTGCGCTTTTAGTCTAATGTATTATTTTTATGCACAGGTTCTTTAGAGATCTGCTCATGACTTGAGTTCAGCAGTGCATTTGCCAAAAGGAATCCTTCTCCTTATTTCTAGCAAAAGAGACATAAGGCTTTTCCATCTACATGTGCCCGTGGTGCCTATCAGCATATCAAGGTCCATGCTAGACGACAGGCTCCCTCAGTCCCTGCTCACAAGTCCTTGTTATACACTTCAAAGCCCTCAGGGCAGCTCACAGGTTCCTTTTCTCCCAGGTACCCATTCCCTGTTAACACTGAAGATTTCCCTCCCTGCTGCTTCTTTCACTTTCCTAAGAGGGCCTTGGCTGTGTGGAATAAATGGTTCCCTTTCCACCCACAGAGTGATTGCTTTGGTTTCTTTACTGCTTTTCTCACATCCAGTCTCACAACAAACAAACAAACAAAACTGTTCTCGAAACATTATTGGCAATAGTAAACGCTATACAAATAAACCAACTAAACCAGAAGAAAGCAAAGTACTTACCACAGGGAACTGCTTAAACAAATTGTGACACATCCTTTATCAGTAACCTTTGAATGTAGTCATAAAAAAAAAACAATTTAAACATTACACAATGAATAATATGTACACTTTATGTTTTTACCGAGAGGGACTAACAGACAGACATGTGGAAGAGCCCAGGGACAACTTATGGAAGCTGATTCTCTCTTACCCACTGTCTCACCCTTGCCAACCAAATATTTGCAACTTTTAACTAGTGGTCTTCCAATTTTGTAACTTTGTGAAGCAATCTTTTCTGGTCTCATAGATGTTCTTTTAACTTTGTGAAGCAATCTTTTCTGGTCTCATAGACATGTTCTTTTTAACTTTAAAGGCTGTCATGTGACCCTTCCTGGGAGACATGAACGCATGTCACTTCACACCAGGTACGGAAACAACAGATAGAAGAAACCATCCCTCCAAGTCTAGCTTTGGGTGAAAAGTGAGGACCACTTGGGTCACTTACAAGATTATAGGCAATTGAAGAGCAGCTATGTCACTGAAAAGTCTCCCCACTAGCAACTGTTAAGGGCTTAACTATTCTGAGGAAGGGTGTACTGGCTGGTTTTGTGTGTCAACTTGACACAAACTGGAGTTATCACAGAGAAAGGAGCCTTCCTTGAGGAAATGCCTCCATGAGATCCAGCTGTAAGGCATTTTCTCAATTAGTGATCAAGGCGGGAGGGCCCATTGTGGGTGGGGCCATCCCTGGGCTGGTAGTCCTGGGTTCTGTAAGAAAGCAAGCCATTAAGTAATATACCTCCATGGCCTCTGAATCAGCTCCTGCCTCCAGGTTCCTGGGAGTTTTACATTAAACCCTTTTCTCCCCTACTTGCTTCTTGGGCATGGAGTTTTTTTGTTGTTGTTGTTTTGTTTTTGGTATTTTGGTTGCTTTTTTTTTTTTCTTTTGTTTTGGCTTTTCGAGACAGGGTTTCTCTGTATAGCCCTGGTTGTCCTGAAACTCATTTTGTAGAGCAGGCTGGCCTAGAACTCAGAAATCCACCTGCCTCTGCCTCCCAAGTGCTGGGATTAAAGGCGTGCGCCTACCACACCCGGGCTGGTCATGGAGTTTTGTGCAGGAGTAGAGACCCTAAGACAAGGGACAAGGCCTCTGTGGGGCTTTGTTAGCACCCACCACCACCCTCATCTTCCATGAAGGACTGTTAGTGGCCCAGTCTTGTAAGGAGTCTGTCTTAGTCAGGGTTTCTATTCCTGCACAAATATCATGACCAAGAAACAAGTTGGGGAGGAAAGGGTTTATTCGGCTTACACTTCCACACTGCTGTTCTTCACCAAGGAAGTCAGGACTGGAACTCAAGCAGGTCAGGAAGCAGGAGCTGATGCAGAGGCCATGGAGGGATGTTCTTTACTGGCTTGCTTCCCCTGGCTTGCTCAGCCTGCTCTCTTATAGAATCCAAGACTACCAGCCCAGAGATGGTCCCACCACAAGGGGCCTTTCCCCCTTGATCACTAATTTAGAAAATGCCTTACAGATGGATCTCATGGAGGCATTTCCTCAACTGAAGCTCCTTTCTCTGTGATAACTCCAGCTGTGTCAAGTTGACACACAAAACCAGCCAGTGCAGAGTCTGATGTCAACAATCAACAACCACATCAGTCATGTGAAGACCAAACTACAGTTCCACAACACTGTTCGATTTCAAATACAGAGGGTACTTTTGTTGTTGTTGTTTAAAAAAATAAAAGATTTGTTTGTTTGTTTATTATATGTAAGTACACTATAGCTGTCTTCAGACACCCCAGAAGAGGGCATCAGATCTCATTATGGATGGCTGTGAGCCACCATGTGGTTGCTGGGATTTGAGGGAATGCCTCCATGAGATCCAGCTGTAAGGCATTTTCTCAATTAGTGATCCATCGGGGAGGGCCCATTGAGGGGCCATCCCTGGGCTAGTAGTCCTGGGTTCTGTAAGAAGAAGGTCCTGAGACCTTCAGAAGAACAGTCTCTTAACTGCTGAGCCATCTCTCGCCAGCCCAGGAGTATACTCTTTTTATGTGGCTTATTTTGCTTAGCACAATGACTTCAGAGTTCATTCGTTCATGTTGTTGCATTCATCAGAACTTTTAATACTTTTTTTTTTAAAGATTTATTTATTTATTATATATAAGTACACTGTAGCTGTCTTCAGACACTCCAGAAGAGGGCGCCAGATCTCGCTGTGGATGGTTGTGAGCCACCATGTGGTTGCTGGGATTTGAACTCTGGACCTTTGGAAGAGCAGTCGGGTGCTCTTACCCACTGAGCCATCTCACCAGCCCCCCTTTTAATACTTTTTATGGCTGAATTATCAAATCAAATAAAAATCTTAAAGAATATGAAGTAGTATTTAATTGTGGATTTTATAGGGGTTTTTTTCCAAGTTTAATTTTTTTACCTAATTAAGATCTATCTATCTATCTATCTATCTATCTAGGTTTTTCAAGTTACTCCATATAGCCCTGGCTGTCCTGGAACTTGCTCTGTAGACCAGGCTGGCCTCAGACCCACAATGATTCCCCTGCCTCTGCCTCCCCAGTGTGTGGCTTATTATTTAAAGCACAAGGATGGAACTTTGTTTCCTTCACCACAAACCAAGGACAGCTCCTCAGCTGCAATGCTAAGGATAAAGGCAACAGCCGCCTCATTGCTTTTATGCTTCCGTTTGTTTATTTGGTTGGTTGGTCGGTTGATAAGGTGTCACTGTATAGCACTGACTGCCTTGGTACTTGCTATGTAGAGCAGAATGGCCCCACATGTGTATAGCTCTTCCCACTGCAGCCTCCTGATGCTAGGATTACAGGTTACCATTACCCCCAGCTGCTCATTTCTTTACCCCTGGCTTTTTACATGGTACCTGGTACACAACAGACACGCAGTAAAGAATAAATACCTATTCTCACTAAGTACAATAGACTACAGTGGCATATGACTTTACCATTTGGGGGAGTAAATCTATATAGAAGTGACACCTTACAGAATATTTGCAAGTGCACACATAAAAGCATAAAGACACATCTTTTTTTTTTTTTTTTTTTTTTTTTTTTTTTTTGAAGTCTTAGGGTATACAGGTTGTTTCAGGACAAACCCAGGATGACCAACTGTTTGTGAGGATATGACATCCAGTTAAGGAACGAACTTCAGGGCCCATAGTCACCCTACCTTGTTGGCAAGGTACTCTTCAGAAATTCCTGTGTCAGGGACTCTGTACTTCTCAAGTTTTAGGCAGCATCACTAAGGAGAACAATATACAGACTCAGAACACGGCCTTACCCCAGTTTCATGCTGGAAAGTCGTTCACTAATATTAGTCATCTTATCATAGACTCTTTAGCAAAGCAGCGGTCATTTGAAATTTCCCAATTAGTTAATATGTCTGTGGGCGACTGTTGTACATCAGATGACAAGCCATTACTTCTTCCCAGATGAAGGAAATGAGGGCTGTCCTGCCTTTTCACTCACTTCCCACAGAGCAAGGTTAAATACACTATTCATCACTCTTTTTTCCAGGCTAGGAGTTTGTGTGAATATATTGACCCATGGACTTGGGTGAGTCTCTGATACTCATGGGAGTAAAGGACTGGTAATAAAGAGGGGTGCTGAGATGGGAGCTTCCTGCTGTCCCTAGTCCCCAGTACAGCTCAGAAGGTGGCTGGCATTTCTTGAGAAGCTCCTCTGGATTCGTCAACAAAGATTGTTAGCGTCCCTGGAAGACAGTGGTGGGAGTATCCAGGAGAAAGAGGGTGAGCCTGTAATCTCTGAACTCAGGAACCTCAGAAAGCAACAATGTACACAGAGTGCAGGTGAAAGAGCCACATCCGCACAATGGGAGAACTGTTGCAAGACAGAAAGCAGGGTGAGCATCTTCAAGGGCGCTCTGGCAGGGAACATTCTTTCTCCTTTGTTTTCTGGGCTTGAGAAAGGCAGGGAGAAGGGGAAGAGACATCTCCCACGTTTCCCCTGAAAGCGATTGTCGGCCCAAACTCACCTGTACTAAAATAACAGGAAAAGCTACGGATTAAACAGGAGATGAAATATTTTAATGGATCATGCTGAAGTGTTAACACCTGGAACCACATGAGCTAAAACCACAAGTTTCAATACCTAAAACCACATGAATGACTCTTTGACTGGGATTGCCGTAGGGTTGTCTTCGGGGAAATCGCTACCCAGAAAGCAAGAGGATTTCTAGAGAGAGTGGTAGTGGTTATTGGAGGAGAAAAATAAAACTGTCCTATATGTATGCTTCACAGGTTGATGACTGTAGACGACACCCTTACCCTGACTATAGACGACCAGGATTTTCTAGTCTGTTCCCCTTTAAAGTATAAGCACGGAGAGACCAGGACTTAGGCAATGACCTAGACTGGCATAGCCTTTCAGTGAGTAAATATATTTACTCTATATCTAGATATAGACATATCTAAATATCTAGATGATACAAAAACCACATAGTAAGATATGTCTGTCTTTGTGTTTAGTTCACAATGTGCTTGGGGACCCAAAGTCTGCATTTCCCTCAAACCCAAACACTGAATCCTTAACCTTCAATGTGTTGGTCTTTGGAAATGGAGCCCCTGGGAGGTATGTATCCTAATTTACTTTCTGCTGCTTTGGTAAATATCACGACCCAAACCAACCTGGAGGGTGGGGGGAAGGGTTTATTCTATCTTAAAACACCCAGGAAACAGTGCATCACTGAGGAAGTTCATGACAGGGATTCAAGGAAGCAACCTGGAGGCAGGGACTGAAGGCTGAGCATGGAGGAATGCTGCTCTAGTAGGCTTGCTCTCCCTGGCTGTCTCAGTGTACTTTTTTAATATAGCCCAGGACCACCTGCCCCCCGGGGAGTAGCACCATCCACAGTGAGCTGGGCCCTCCCATAGCAATCATTAAACAAGAAAATGCCCCCACGGATGTGCCTACAGGAGAGACAACTCCTCTGCTGAGGTTCCCTCTTCCTTGGTGACTCTGGTTTGTATCATACTGTCAAAACAAAGGAGCAAGGAGATGCAGGTTAACTGATTTAGTGGCATTGGTGGCTTTGTAAGAGGAAGAAGGGGAGATCTTTCCTCTCTCAAGTGACCCACATAGGCCATGTGAGGACAGAGCAATAAGGTGGCCCCATGTAGCACAAGAGAGAAAATCCTCACCAGGAACCAAATGGACCAGCACTGTCTTAGTAAGGGTTTTACTGCTGTGAGCAGACTCCATGACCAAGGCAAGTTTGTTTTTTTTTTTTAAGACTTATTTATTTATTTATTTATTTATTTATTTAATGTAAGTACACTGTAATTGTCTTCAGACGCACCAGAAGAGGGCATCAGATCTCATTACAGGTGGTTGTGAGCCACCATGTGGTTGCTGGGATTTGAACTTTGGACCTTTGGAAAAGCAGTGCTCTTACCCACTGAGCCATCTCACCAGCCCCAGCAAGTCATATATATATATATATATATATATATATATATATATATATATATATATATATATATAAAACATTTAATTGGGGCTAGCTTACAAGTTCAGAGGTTCAGTCCATTATCATCAAGGTGGGAGCATGGCAGCATCTAGGCAGGCATGGCACAGGCAGAGCTGAGAGTTCTACATCTTCATCCAAAGGCTGCTAGTGGAAGACTGACTTCCAGGCAACTAGGGTGAGGATCTTATACCCACACCCACAGTGACACACCCATTCCAACCAGGTCACACCTATTCCAACAAGGCCACACCTTCAGATGGTGCCACTCCCTGGTCCAAGGATATTCAAACCATCACATTCCACTCCCTGGCCCCCATAGACTTGTTCAAAGACATGAGTCTATGGGGGCCATACTTAAACATAGCATAATGCAAAATGCATTTAGTCCAACTTTCAAAGTCCTCATGGTATATAGCAGTCACAACAATGTTAAAAGTCCAAAGTTCAAGGTCTCTTCTGAGATTCATTCAACTTAATTAACTGAAATCCCCAAAGCTAGGCAGGAAACCAGCTGGGCAAACTCCAAACTCTGCATCTCCATGGCTGATGTCAAAGCAGTCTTCAGATCTCCACTCCTTTTTCATCTTTGTTGACTGCAACAAACTGCTTTCTTCTGGGCTGGTTCCACTCCCTGTTAGCAGCTTTCCTCAGCATGTATCCCATGTCTCTGGCATCTTTAACATCTTTGAGTCTCCAAGGCAATTTCACTGTTACAGCTTCTTGTTTCAGTGTCTGGGATTCCACTTGATCTTTTGGACTCCTCCTAAGAGCTGGCATCACTTCTCCAGCTCTGCCCTCTGTAGCACTCTAAGCTCAGGTTGATTCACTCCACTATTCCACTATGTTCTTGGTGATCATCCAATGGTACTGACATCTCCAATACACTGGGGTGTTCCACTCCAATTATGCTTCACCAATAGCCTCTCATAGGCTCTCTTCATGCTGCCAAGCCTCAAATCCTTTGCATGACCCCTTCAGTCCTGAGCCATCAACTTCAACTGAGGCTGCACCTTCACCAATGGCCTTCCACGGCCTCTCACAGTGCCAAGCCTCAGCTGCTCTTCATAAACCCTTCATGCTTTCAAAACCAGTACTACCTTAGTGACTTTTTCCCATTACCAAGTACGGCTGCAGTGGGATGTACAGCCTTGTCTATCTCTGGAACACATCTTATATGTGCTTGCAGAAAACACTTTCCAGAAGATTTCACCTCAGTGATGCCGGTCTCTTCTTAATCACCACTAATTTATTAGCTCTAGCTAGCCAGTATCAATTGTCCAAGTCGTCCCTTCTATTATTCACTCTAAAGCCAGAGCCACATGGCTGAAACTGTAGAGTTCTGCTGCTTGCAGGAGCTGGAACATGGCCCCCTTTTTCTATTACATTATCACCAGCTTTCTGTTCTCCAACTCCTTCACTACCTAAGATTGGCTGTTCTGGATCTTGCTCTGTAGATTGACCTTGAACACAGAGATCAGCATGCCTGGATCTAAATTTAGCTGGGTAGGATTTTGCCCCAAAGCCCCACTCCCTTAATCTGTTATCTTCTAGAACACAGGATTTTGTTCCATTTCACTTCCTGGTACCACCTTGATACTCGAACCATATATTTTATAATTTCCTTTCTAAGCTTGCTATGCTTTTTCAAACTTTTCCTAATAAGACTTAACCAGAGAACAAAGTCTTTGCTGGGCTTTTTTTGAAACTTCTGGTCAGTGCAATTAATGCAATTAATCCAAGTCTCTTCACTTTAGCCTCAGGCAGACTTTTCAGACAAGGGCAAAAAGTAGCCACATTCTTCACCAAAAGACCACAAAAACAGTCTTTATGTCACATTCTGAAATTCTTCTCCTTTGAAATCTCTTGGGCCAGGTCAATACAGTTCAAATCACTCCTAGCAACAAAATCTTCCACATTTCTACTAGGATGATGCATTAAGCCCCATTTAAAGCTGCTTTCCAAATCCAAAGTCTCAAAGTCCACATTCTTTCAAGGAAAAGCATGGTCAGGCCTATCACAGCAATATTTCACCTCTGGTACCAACCTCTGTCTTAGGGTTTTACTGCTGTGAACAGACACCATGACCAAGGCAAGTCTTATAAAAACAACATTTAATTGGGGCTGGCTTACAGGTTCAGAGGTTCAGTCCATTATCATCAAGGTGGGAGCATGGCAGCCACCAGGCAGGCATGGAGCAGGCAGAGCTGAGAGTTCTACTTCTTCATCCAAAGGCTGCTAGTGGAAGACTGACTTTCAGGCAACTAGGGTGAGGATCTTAAGCCCACACCCACAGTGACACACCTACTCCAACCAGGTCACACCTATTCCAAGGTGACACCTCCAAATGGTGCCACTCCCTGGTCCATGAATATACAAACCATCACAATCGCCTAACCTTCCTCTAAGTCTTGGAGAAATAAATGTCTATTGTTTAAACCACACAGTCTGCAGTGTTTTATTCCAGCACATGGTGCTGACTACAACAAGGTTAAGAGACCTAAGGAAAAAGGATGCATACATACCTTTGTTTGTTTGTTTGAGACAGGGTTCTTGCTGTGGGGCCCAAACTAACCTCAAAGCCTGCATTCTGTCTCCACTTCCCCAGTGCTGGAACGTCAAGAATGTGATACCAGCTGTGATTACACACTTTCCTAAAGACCAATTTGGCTAGTGAACAAAAAGGAGTGAAAAGACATGCCATTTCAGAAGATTGGGCCTGAGGTGACAGTAACTTAGCCAGCGTCACAGCAGCAGAAGCCAAAGGAAGTGCATGACGGGAGGTAAAAGACTTGAAGCAGGAACCAAGCAGCTTGCTCATGTGAATAACTGCTGGCTGGTAAGCTTTCCACTCAGGTACACTAGAGAACACGGAAAGAAAGCAGCCTGGGCTTCAGTTTTGCTTTTGAAAGAGAAGATAGTCTTTGGTGGGGAGAACAGAGGCGAGTTTAGTTGTAGATAGATGCCTAGAAACATGAATATCCATTTGGAGATGTGTATGTGGAACTTTAAGGACTGGACAGGACAGGACAGGACAGGACAGGGCTGGTCTGGAAATAAACGTGTTGGGTGTGGAGAACATTAAAGATGGTCACAGGAGCCTCAGAGTACTTGAGATTATATGAAGGGAAAGTAAAGAGTGGAAAGGCCCATGGGGAAACGCTGAGGGGCATGGAGATTTAAGGACTGGGAGCTGGAGAAATGGTTCAGTGATTAAGAGAACTTGTTCTCCCAAAGGACCTAGGTTCAGTTCCCAGTGCCCACGTGGCTCACATCCATCTATAACTTCAAATCCAGGGGATTCAATGCCCTTTTCTGATCTCTGAAGGCACCTGGCATCTGTGTGGTGCACAAACATGCATGCAAGTAAAACACTCATTTGTATAAAATAATATTTAAAAATCTAATAAAAGCTTAAAAAAAAACCCCGAAGGACTAAGAAAAAAATAAAAATTTAAGGGCTGAGTGGAGGGGGAACAAGAGGCAGTTAGAGGCTAGAGAGAACTGATTAGAAAAACCGCAGTCAGGAAGCCTAAAAAAACAATGTTTCAAAAAGAAGGGGCTTTGGGCCAGAGAGACAGGGATATAGCTTAGCCTGTATGGAGTTCTAGATTCGATTCCGTGTGTGTGTGTGTGTGTGTGTGTGTGTGTGTGTGTGTGTGTGTGTTGGTTGAGATGGATGCTTGATAGTACTACAGGAAACTTACTTTACTGTATCCCTTTATAACAATTCACCCATTGGACCAAAACATCTGAAACCTGTGGTCAATAAGCTACTTGCCCAACAGGGCAGTGATCTCTCTCCTTCTCTTCCCTCCCCTTTCTCTCTCCCCTCCTCCTCTTCCTCCTCCTTCCTCTCCCTTTCTCTCACCCTGGCTGACCTTGGCCTTTCAAGAGCTAGGATTCAAGGCAAGCACCGTGATGCCTGGCTCAGACCAGTGAACCTTCAAGTGTGTTCACCAGACTGTAAGCAATATCAGTATCACCTAGAAACCTGAGAGAAATACCAATTTGGGGTTCACTCCCAAAACTCAGTTTCTCAGTCAGAAACACTGGTGTGTAGTCCTGCAAACTTTATTATACACTCTCTGGCTGATTCAGAAGTTCACTAAAGATTAGAAAACACTGGATCACACGCTGCTTAGACAGCACACAACAGCTATCCCTCTAGGAACTCCCCCCTTTTTGTTAAAGACATTTTATTATTCTATTTTTTGAAGTTACTTGAGCATAAGCAGCAGGGTTTTGTCAGTATTGCACATTTTTAAAATAGCCATGGGCCCTATTTTGATTTAATGTCCCTACCCTTCAACAAAACAACCAAAGAATTCACTACTTACCAATATTCTCCTCTGATGGGGATGCAATTTTATCCCTATATTTTCTGTTTGCTCACAGCATTGAGTCTATGGGCACTCTGGGACCTCATAGCTCTCTGTATGTGCTTTTTCTGTGGTTTCTGTCAACTAGGAACTCAACAAACTCTTACATCTGACAGTTTAAATTCCTGCGACACATATTGTTGGTGAAACTGCAAATCGGTACAACTTAAGACAATTTGGTACCATTTGTCAAAATAACAATAAAAACATAGATTTGATCCAATAATCCTGCTTCTGGGAATGTATCCCACGGATTTACCTGCACACACACAAGTGTGGGTATCTCTCCCTAATCTCAGCCAGAAGCCCCAGTCAATAAAACCCTAGGTTCAGGTTACCCTTCTCAGCCCCTCAGGGCTTCTTTAACCCGAACACGTCATTGCTCCTTCTGCCAGGTGCAGGCTCCACTACCGGGTCAATTAAATGCGCTATCAGGGGCTCCATCAGCTCACTCCAGTCCTCACACCTGCAGCCAGGGGCTCGTCCCCAGCACCGCCCACTGTGATCCGTTGAGAGCCGCGGCGGACAACCTCTCAACCTCAGCGTTTTTCAAGCCCGCCGACCACGCGGCCCAGCCTCTCAGTTCTCTCCCTCCCTTTCCCTCTCTTCCAACTCTCTCCTTCTCTGAGGGAAAGGGAGCCGGGCTCCTCCAGGGTTCTGTGACACTGCCCTGACCCGGGCGCGCGGCTGCCCCCGAGATGGGCGGGGCTCGGAGCCGGACCGGTCCTCTGGAGGCGGGGCGCGGTGGGGGCGGGGCAATGGAGGGGGCGGGGCCGGCGGGGTACTAACCCCGGTGTCGCCGACGCCTTCGCTGCAGTCGCTTCAGCAGCTGGAACCGGAGTTGGAGTCGCCGGGGCCGCTCGCCGCTCGCGCGTGGCTCCGCCGGGCCGGTAGCCATGGAGGACTTTATCGTGATCTCCGACGACAGTGGCTCCGAGAGCTCGGCCGGGACCCGCTCGGGCAGGACGCGGAGGCTGCGCCGGGCCCTGTCTCGGACCCCCGGCGCGTTGCCCCGCCGAACCGTGGTGAGTGAATCCACTGCCGCTCGCCACGCCCGACGGGAGCCGAGCGTCGCCCCCTCGGGGCCTCAGCGTTGCGACCCTGGCTCCCCGCCGCCGTGTCTTCCCGCCTTTGGCGGCCTCGGGCCTCGAGGAGCGCGGTGGCGCCGCTGGCAAGGCAGGCCTCGGGCTGGCCAGCGCTGAGCCCTACAGGGTTGTGCTGTGGAGCCGGCCGAGCACATGGGCGACACACTGAGCACCAGTGCGAGCTGCCAAGCGGTGGCCGGCGGTGGCCTCCGGCCCGAGCTGGCTCCAGAGCTTTGGCAGCGGGAGGAGTGGGGGGTCCTGGCCAGGCCGCAGCCGCCACCCGGACCTCGAGGCGGGCGCGCGGGAGCGCGTAATTGTTTGGCTTGTGATGGGCACAGATGTGTGCAAGGAGGTAACAGGAGCCCCGGCTGCGAGCGAGGGAAGCGCCGCCCTTGGCATGGTGGCGGCTGCGCTGCAGGGCCTAGTTTTCCAGCTAGGGCCCCGATTTTTGAGTTGTGGAGAAGGACAGTTTATTTTGCTTTGCAGATGCGAATCACATACAAAGCCAGGGGGCGGGGCACTCCCACCTTTGTTTTTCCTCCAGGTTCTTTATCTTTGTCCCTGCTCCTGAAATGATGGAATAAAAATATCTGTGGTCTCTGCCTTTCTAGAACTCTCCACAGAAATTTAGTGACCTGACCCCACCATGATCCACATGCTGTAGCTTCAATTAGTCAAGGGATCCTTCTCTGTTCTTCCTAATATGTGTCCTAAATCAATGTCAGCTACTCTATAGGCATGTAAATCACTTTTTGAGTGCTCATTCATTCTAAGTTGCCTTTGGGAAGTTGGAGGGTCTTCCTACACCCAAAGGTAGGTGTCTTAGGATTACTGTTGCTGTGATGAAACACCATGACCCAAAGCAACTTGGAGAGAAATTGGTTTAGTTTACACTTCGCTGTTCATACTAAAGAAGTCAGGACAAGAATTCAAGCAGGGCAGGAATTTGGGTGCAGAGGCCATATGGTGAAGTGATGCTTTCTACCGGCTTGCCACCTCTGGCTTGCTTAACCTGCTTTCTCACAGAAACCAGGACCACTAGCCCAGGGGTGGCTCCACCCACAATAGGCTGGGTCTTCTCACCACAGTCACTAGTTAAGGAAATGCCCTACAGACTTGTTTACAGCTGGATCTTAGGATATAAATTTTCGATTGAGATTCCTTTCTCTCAGATCACAAGTTGATGTAAAACTAGCCGGCACAATATGTGTTCTCTCTCTTAAGAGAGGAACTTAATTTTTGCATTCTTGTACTATCTAGCTTGTAAATATACCTTTATAGCTAGTTTATCTTTTTTCTTTTTTTCAAGACAGGGTTTCTCTGTGTAGCTCCGGCTGTCCTGGAACTCACTCTGTAGACCAGGCTGGCCTTGAACTCAGAAATCTGCCTGCCTCTGCCTCCCAAATGTTGGGATCAAAGGCATGAGTCACCACTGCTGGGCTGCTAGTTTATCTTTTAACAGTACCTTCATCCATATAATACGTTGGGTTGTACAACCATCATAGTTAATAAATTGTTTACTTCACTCTGATAGGAAACCTTGTTCTTGAGGTCCACAAACATCTTTGGAAAAGTGACTTTTCACCTCCTTGAATTATAAACATAATTTTAAGTAGAGATAAAAAAAAAGTTAGGGTTTTAAGCAATAACTTTACCATTTCCTTTGTCTGGAGAGCTACAGTTTGTATGTGTGTGTCTCTCTCTGTGTGTGTATTATTATAGAACAATTCCCCTATATGCACAAATGTATTTAAATGTCTAATTCTTTCCTAATGGGGTTGTACTTTTTTGTTGTTGTTGTTTTTTGAGGCAGGGTCTTGTGTAGTCCAGGCTAGCCAGATTTGCTGTGCAGCTAAGGATGACCCTGACTTCTTTTTTTTTTTTTTTAAAGATTTATTTATTATATGTAAGTACACTGTAGCTGTCTTCAGACACTCCAGAAGAGGGCGCCAGATCTTGTTACAGATGGTTGTGAGCCACCATGTGGTTGCTGGGATTTGAACTCTGGACCTTCGGAAGAGCAGTCAGTGCTCTTACCCACTGAGCCATCTCACCAGCCCGACCCTGACTTCTGACTCCCCGTCCACCGCCTGAGTATTGAGATTACAGTTGTACTTGATTTATGGGGTGCTGGGGATCAAACCAAGGGCCTCAAGGCAGGCATACAATCTGAGATGTATCCCCAACTATGAGATTGTAGTAACTTCTAAAGATCTCTTAATAATTTAGGTGTTTAAATTAAACACCTCTACCATATTTAGATTATAGACAATTTTGTTGAGATTGCTGTTCCATGTATATAGTAAGTATCCTGGCACATGGTAGTTTATCAATTTCATGTTCTGACATTAAAAAAAAAATGATTCAGCTGAGCCTGTTTGCTCTTGCTAGTGAAGACAGTGATGGGACTGTCTGTAGAATGAGTTCCTTACAATGGAATATGTGCTACCCCAGTTTTTAATTGGGTTTTCTTGATAGCTTTTTTTTTTTTTTAGTTCTTTATATGTTGTGGATGTGTAGACTTCTATCAGATATGTAGTTGTTAAAAATCTTTTCCTGCCAGGCCGTGGTGGCATATACCTTTTATTCCAGTGCTTGGAGGCAGAGGCAGCTGGATCTCTTAAGTTCAAGGCCAGCCTGTTGTACAGCCATCCAAGAATACACAGAAATCCTGCCAGCACTAAAAATGTTCTGTTCAAAAAGTCTCATCCTGTGCCAAGAAATTCAAGGCACTTCTCTTCTCTTCTCTTAAATTCAGTATATCTGGTTTTCTGTTGAGATCTTCAATCCATTTGGAGTTGACTTTTGTGCACGGTTGTAAATGGGAATGGATCTATTTGCATTCTTCTACATGTAGCCGGCCAGTTTGACCAGCACCATACATATATTGATGTCTTTTTCCTAGTATATATTTCTAGCTTCTTTATCAAAAGTCGGGTGTCCTTAGGTGCCTGGACTTATGTCTGGGTCTTTGATTCTATTCCATTGATCAACTTGTGTCTATTTTTGTGCTAATGTCTTGTGGATTTTAGTACTATAGCTCTATAGCACAACTTGAAATTGGAAATAGTGGGACCTCCGGCAGTTCTTTTACTGTTTGGGAATTGTTTTAGCTATCCTGGGTTTTTCTGTTTTCTCCATACAAAAAAAGGAGATTGACCTTTCAAGAATTGTGTCAGGGGCTGGAGAGATGACTCAGCAGTTAAGAGCACTGACTGCTCTTCCGGAGGTCCCGAGTTCAATTCCCAGCAACCACATGGTGGCTCACAACTATCTGTAATGGGATCCAATGCCCTCTTCTGGTGTGTCTGAAGATAGCAACAGTGTACTCATATACATAAAATAAATAAACCTAAAAAAAAATTGTGTTAGGTTTTGATGGGAATTGCATTGAATCTGTAGATTACTTTTGCCGTTAATCCTGCTGATCCATGAGCGTGGGAGATCTTTCCATCCTCTAATATCTTCTAAGATCTGCCAGAGTTGGGGGCCACTTCCCTGGATGGAGGTGACTGCAGGTTTCCAGAGAATGCCTGCTGGAGTTGGGGGCTTGGATAAAGCAAAGAGTGGTGGGAGGGGGAAATCTGTGTGATCCACAGGAAAGGGGGGATGGGGAGGGCCACCCCAGGTATAACTACCTCACCTAGGGATGAGACTGGAGGACTGGATTCAGAGAAGGAGAGGTAAAGATCTGCCATTAACTAAATTTTTTTGTTTTTCTTTGTTTTTGAGTCAGGGTTTCTCTGTATAATAGTCCTGGCTGTTCTGGAACTCACCTTGTAGACCAGGCTGGCCTGAAACTCACAGAAATCCTCCTGCCTCTGCCTCTGCCTCTGCCTCCTAATTGCTTGGACTAAAGGTGTGCACCACTACCACCTGGCTCCAAAAATTTTTCTTCCTGGCCTTTTTTTGTTATGTTATGTTTTTAATATACTAAATGAGCTCATCAGAAAATTGGAAACCAGTGACAGAGCGAACAGCGAAGTTCAAGACAGATCAATAGAAATCACTAAGTTCACAATTAGTGCAGGGAGATTAAGTAAAACTCAGTAACTACATAGTGATCTAGGGTACTGTGAAGCAATCCAAAATATGTGAAATGGAATACTAAAGAACAGGAATAGATTAGACACCTTAAAAAAAAAAAAACGCTGATAAAATTTATCAGATTTGACTAGGGTGGTGGTTAATTTACAGATCCAAAAAGGGGGGAAAAATAAGACATATGGAAGAATAAACAATGAAAACTCATTTTGTATCTATACAGAGAAAGATTTCGTTACAGGTAAAAATCCGTGTTTAATTGATAAAACACTTTATGTAACTGGGGATGAGGCTTGGGGCCTGGATTTGGAGGCAAGGGAGACGTAAAGATCTGCCAGTGCTAAGAACTCTATGCTTATACCCTCCAAGAATAAAAGCAAAATAAAGACATCTTAAAAAATAAACAGAACTTTTCACTAGTACCCCTGCATTACAGGATATTTAGGCTAAAAAGAAATGACTTCAAGTGGAAATACATATTTTCACAAAGAAATGAAGAGCTCAGAAATTCTAAATATATGCTTAAAAGTTAACACTTTTTTTTATTAGATATTTTCTTTATATACATTTCAAATGCTATCCGAAAGTTCCCTATACTCTCCCTCTGCCCTGCTCCCCTACTCACCCACTCCCACTTCTTGGCCCTGGCGTTCCCCTGTATTGGGGCATAGAAAGTTTGCAATACCAAGGGGCCTCTCTTCCCAGTGATAGCTGACTAGGCCATCTTCTGCTATATATGCAGCTAGAGATACGAGCTCTGGGAGTACTGGTTAGTTCATATTGTTGTTCCACCTATAGGTTTGCAGACCCCTTCAAAAGCTAACACTTTTAAGAAATAGGGGCTGGAGAGATGGCTCAGTGGACCTGAGTTCAATTTCTAGCACCCACACAGAAGCTCACTAACATCTGTAACCCTAATGCTGGTGGATCTGGGGGCACCAGGACAAAACATACTGACAAAACAGCCATACACATTAAATATATGTATATGTATGTATGTATGTATGCCTATATATGTATTTATGTGTGTGTGCATGTATGTATATGTGTGATATACATATATGTGTGTGTGTATATATATATATATATATCAGCAGTTGAGAGCACTGGTTGCTCTTCCAGCCAGATGACCCAGGTTCAATTCCCGCACCCACATGGCAACTCCCAGCTCTCTGTAACTCCAGTTCTAGGGGATTTGACACCATCACACAGGCATGAATGCAGGTAAAACATCAATGCACACTACAAAGAAAGAAAAAAAGAAAAGAATTAGTTTCTTTAACAATAACTTGCTTGAAAAATGTAGTAGTAAAATATCCGTATTTATTGCAAGAGGGGTGAGACAGGATTGCCACAAATTTGAGGCTAGCTTTGGCAATAAAACCTGTCTCAAAAAAACCAAAAGCACAGGCTGGCAAGATGGCTCAGCGGTTAAGAACACTGACTGGTCTTCCGAAGGTCCAGAGTTCAAATCCCAGCAACCACATGGTGGCTTACAACCATCCGTAATGAAATCTGATGCCCTCTTCTGGTGTGTCTGAAGACAGCTACAGTGTACTTACATATGATAAATAAATACATATTTAAAAAACAACAAAAAACCAAAAACACACAAAACAAAACAAAAAGAACAGAAGTAGGGTAATGTGGGGGTCTCTTATGACCTTCATAGGCAACCCATAGACTAGCTGTGGGAGGCAAGAAGGCAGTTGAGTGTAACATGACTCCATAGCCAGTGTTGACTGAGACTTTCAGAGTCTAACCCAACATGGTTTATTTAAACACAGCACAGGCTGGTGCAAACCATTTTTGTGATGACTATCTGAATCCAAGCATTTCTGATTCTCTGAGGAACAAAGTAAACTAAATACAGATCAGACCTGACTACATCAAAACTATAAGGCACATGTGATATCTCCCATAAAGATCGAGACTATAGATTGACTGAGAAACGTGCATGAGAAGGATCTGAAAGAAGGTCCAGTGATGGAAAGTCCTTGGCCACACAGATTGCAAAGGTGACCTGGGCTAGAAAGCACATCCACTCCAGCCTTCTGGGTAAAAAACAGGTTTTGCCTGCCTTCCTTTGAAGGAACAATCTTTTGTGCTTAACACTCGAGATTCCCCTACTGCATGTCTGAGCACAAGGACCTCCCTGCCAACTACAGAGTAAAAAGTTGAGGAGCTTACACTTATACACTTAAACATATAATTCATTTTATCACTGTTTAAAATATCACAAAAAAATGGGTGAGGAACAAGGTAAACAATATTTTTTAGGGTTCCTGTATTTTTACCCTAAGTTATCCTTTTTTTTTTTTTCTAAGCATAGTAGCACATACTGAATTTCTAAACTCTAATCCCAAGATCAGTCACTGAAAATACATTTAAAAGATGCTTGCCAGCCTGGAGAGATACCTCAGCAGTTAAGAGCACTGACTACTCTTCTAAAGGTCCTGAGTTCAATTCCCAGCAACCATGTGGTGGCTCACAACCATCTGTAATGGGATCTGATGCTGCCTTCTGCTGTGTCTGAAGATAGTAACAGTATACTTCTATATATAAATCTTAAAAAAAAAAAAAAATTGTAAAAACCAGGATTTGTTTTTTTTTAATGTATGCCTAGAAAAGAAGAATTCAAAAGAGAAAGTTAGAAAAATCAAAAAGTGATCATAGTCACAGCAAGTAAAAGAAAGCAGAAACAAACATAAAAGTTCTTGAGAAATTTGTCACATTTGGGGATACATCATGTGATAAGAAATAGACTAGTGAGTATCAGGCTTATACTAAAGAACCTTGACTCTTGGTAAGGCATTTGACTTTAATTCTGGAGTTTGTGTCAAACTGATGATAGTTGAAAATGAAGGTTGACATGGTAATTCGTATGTGTGTTTATGTGTATGGGGGGTGGGGCTGGGAATTGAATCCAGGGCCTTTTCCAACTAGGCAATTACTCTGCCACTTAGCTAGACCCTCAACCTGGTGATGTTGCATTTTAGCAGTTGGCTATGTGACATGAGTTAAACTCAAACTTTGGAGTAGACTTTCAACTCTGTATGTTCACCTGACTGTTTAGTGTCATCAAAGGCACTGATGTTGCCTGTCTTTTTCCTAGAAACTGAGGCTTTCAGTTTTGCCAGATAGTTCCTATTCTAGCACTAGATACATACCAGATTTTTACTTGACCCATTCAGAACTCTGTGTTCGAAACTGTTGACATTAGTGACCATGACATCTATTAAGAGAATCAGCACTAAAGCAGAAACAACTATTTGGAAGGAAGAAGGGTAACCAACAAGGAACAGGGAAGGTGAAGAAAGCAGTTCATGACCACCAAGGCAAACCAGAACAAAGTATAAGGATATGTATGAAAGTATAATAAAACACTTAACATGCTAACTAAAAGAACAGTTATAAAATTTAAAAAATAGAGAAATAGTATGCTGGTTATGGTGGCAACACCACTGCCAGACCGTAACATACCAATAATGATAGTAGCCAGCCAGGTGAGAAGAGACACATGGAAACCACCAGAGTGTTATTCCAGGCTCATGGAACAAAGGTTGGTGATGGTACCCATGGCTGGTCGATCAACCTACTGAGGAATGGGAACAAGGATTAGTGGTTTTCCATTAGTTAAAACTCAGACTGTTGCTTCTCTACTGCTTATTGTCTTACGGCTTAGATGGAATGTTAAGGCACAGGTGAAATGTTAAGGCCTGGGTAACTGTTACCTGTGTAGCCTGCCATTTTGTGCTGTTACTAATATAATAAGGAAACTTTCTCACATGCTGTTACTGCTATTATTAGGATGTTCTGTGCTTTGGTGTTCCCGGAAGGCAATCACAACAGAAGTCAGAACTGCTTTCTATAGTTAGCCACAATAAGCGTGGACCTGAACCAACCACCCAACAAATGGTATTTGCATTGATAAGCTGCCCCTAGGACGGACCACAACATAAGAGACACGTGCACCTATTTAGAATAAGACTTCCATTTTGAGTAGTGGTCAAGTAAAGTTTAAGTCCCCAAGACCTTCCTGGGAACTTCCTGGGACATATTTATGTGGGTAACTGAAATCCTTGTTGACAGTTAAGACATAAATGTAGCAAGCCTCCTGCCATAGTTGAATACCCCAACCAATGGGGAGCAGGATAAGTGAACAACAAGGGCATGCTCCTAAGGAAATCCCCTATCCCTAAATCTTGATTGGTGGAATAACTTGGCACAGATGTTTGTGGATTTTAGGCTTAACAGGATTTTAACTCATCACAGATCAGCTCCGGAATCTGGACCATGGCCCTGATTGATCAGTCCTGGTGCAAATGCTCAACAAATTGTCCCTGTCTGACTGAGACCAGAGTTCATGTGGTTTGAGAGGCGACTCCTGGACCCCAACATTGTTATAAAAACAATCTCTTTTTAAAAGCTGATTATAGGGCAGGTGTAGTGGTGTATGCCTATAATCCCTGAATTCAGGAGGCAGAGTCAAATCTTGGATCACACTGTGACCCCTGAAATTGTTTTATTTACTAAAGAGAGGGGAAAAAAAAAAAAAAAAAACCTGTTTCTAGTTATGGTGTGGCTCAACCCTAGCACATACCTTTAATCCAAGAGCTTTGGTTTATTGTAAACAAGATTAAATAAAGTCAACCCTCTGTCAAACAACCAGTTGACAGAGTGAACGTAGGGAAAAACTAAAAGAGTAAGGAAGTCAGGAGGGCAGATAGAGATTCACAGGAATAGAAGGGAGGACTATTCAGTTTGAGGATTTTTGACAGGGCGTGGAGAAGAACTTGCTTTTGGGACGTGAGTTATGGAAGAAGGTCACCTGGGTGCTTTCTCTGCCTCTCTGAGCTACCAGGCTTTCACCCCAGCATCTGGCTCCTGAGTCTTCATTGGGAAAATCAAATGATTGAGCTTTTGTTAAAAACATTTGGCACTCCAATGCGTGGCACGACCATAAGGACAAAGAAACCACATCAGCCGTGGACAAACTGAGAAGCCATCAGATTTGGTAAGTCACCTGGGAAGTCCTCAAGGAGAGAATTAAGGATGGGAACTAATACAAGGTGCTAGGACCCTGTATAGTTGACTTTAGATGGCTTGAAATAGAAGCAGAAAATGGAAATATAAATGACTTAACTGAGACTGACATAATGCTGTTTATAGTTACTATCAGTTTGGTAATTCATATTTTGTCCATAATAGCCATAGTTTTTGTGTTAAATATGAAAAGTGGATTGATAAAATACAAGCCTTAGAAAGTCTTACAAATTAAATAAGAAAAATACTCGGACACAAACAGAGGAATCTAGACAAGAACCTACCACGCCACCACATTAAAATGAAAGAGGGTGACCCAAGGTTGTTAAAAACCCAACCTTAGTTTATCCAGTAACTATACAAGACCTACCAGGAGTCACTAGGCACCCCTAAAGTTATGAAGAAGTTAAATAGATTTCTGTAGACAGATTTGAAAATATTTAAGGAAGCAATCATTTCATATGCTATGCATTTATCCTATATGAGGCTGATATATTCATGGGCAACTCAGAACAGAGCTGGTCCTCAGTTACAATGGTGGGCATGGTGAAAAGAGAAAGCTAGGACCATAGAACGACAAAATAGGGCTAGAGGTATTAATTTTTCCTAAGATCAGTTGCCAGGTGAAGATCAATATGCCGAGTTACAAAGGCAGCTTGAATTTGATAATCATACCCTGGCACTATGTCCTGCTTTAGCTCTAAATGCTTGGGGCAAGGTTGAAGAATCAGGAAAGAGATCTGAGTTATTTATTAAAATTATACAAGACCCAAAAGAAGCCTTCACTGAGTTTTTGGAAAGATTGACTTCAGCTGTAAATAGAATAGTATCAGATTCAGGAGTCAGACAAATATTAATCAAATCTTTGGCTTTTGAAAATGCTAATTCAGATTGCAAAAGGGTGATTAGACCTTTAAAGGCAAGATCAGCACCAATAGACTAACAGACTAGAAATATGGCTGATATTGAATCTCACATTTCTAAAAATTTTAAGAAAAATCAAAATACCAGATGCCTTAATTGTGGTAAGCAAGGTCATTTGAAAAGCAATTGTCACCATTGCATACACTAGCAAGCGTTTGCTGAAAGGACCCTGATATAGCTGTCTCTTGTAAGACTAGGCCGGGGCCTAGCAAACACAGAAGTGGATGCTCACAGTCAGCTATTGGATGGATCACAGGGCCCCCAATGGAGGAGCTAGAGAAAGTATCCAAGGAGCTAAAGAGATCTGCAACCCTGTAAGTGCAACAACATTATGAACTAACCAGTACCATGGAGCTCTTGACTCTAGCTGCATATGTATCAAAAGATGGCCTAGTCGGCCATCACTAGAAAGAGAGGCCCATTGGACACGCAAACTTTATATGCCCCAGTACAGGGGAACGCCAGGGCCAAAAAATGGGAATGGGTGGGTAGGGAAGTGGGGGGGAGGGTATGGGGGACTTTTGGGATAGCATTGGAAATGTAATTGAGGAAAATACGTAATAAAAAAAAAATATTTAAAAAAAAAAGAAAAGAAAAGCAATTGTAGCCAAAGCATTTCTAGAAATAATGTTTTTTCTAGAGCTAATACAAAAAGAAGGCCCCAGCCTTCTGGAATATGCAGAAGGTATGGCAAAGGCTAGCATTGGATTGATGAATGCAAATCAACAAGGGAGAGGCAAGGCAACCCTTTGTCATTGTAGGGAGTCTGCAGACCCAATATCAAATTTGATCCAATTATTCCCTGTCAGCATTGGAGAAACTCATCCATAGAGTAATTAAAAATTTTAATGCCCATTGTTAAAAACAACACTTCTCTGAATATAATCAAGATCAGAACAGCTTTAAAAAAAAATTCCAGAGAGACCAAAAAACAGTTATTTTAGCAAACTGCTATAAATGATCAGAGACACAAATGACATTGAAATTGAAGGTTTAATAGACATGGGAGCAGATGTTACAATAATTTCACCAAAAGTCTGGCATCCAGATTGGCCTCTTTAGGAGGTAAATATTCAGCTTCAGATTAGAACTTTATCTTTGGTAAAACAAAGTACAAAATGAGTCAAATTTATAGGGCCAGAATTAAAAATAGGAAAATTAGAGCCATATGTGGCTAATATAGCCATGAATTTATGGGGGCCTGATTTGTTGCAGCAATGCAAAGTACAGATTAGCATTCCTCCAACCTCAGAAGAAAGCCATAAAGTAAAGAATGCTTCTGAGAAAAATATTAAAAGGTATTATCAAGAACAGTCATAGACTGTCCAGCTGTTCATAAGCAGAACATGACAGGTGTTGGTCTTTGAAAAGCATCAACTACCCTACCTTTAAAATGGTTAACTGACAAATGTGTGTGGGTAAAATAATGGCCTTTGACTTGAAAAAAATTACCTGTACTAGAACAACTGATACAGGAGCAGCTGAATGCTCAACATACTGAAGAATCTACCAGCCCATGGAATTCCCCTGCCTTTGTATAAAAAAGAAAATGGTGGATGTTAACAGATTTAAAACACATAAATAAGCCCATTCAGCCAACGGGCTCTTTACAACCTGAATTACATTGCCTTCTAAGTCATGGCCTTTGATAATAATTGATTTAAAAGATTACTTTTTCACAATCCCTTTGCATGAACATGATAAAGGCTGCTTTCTCAGTACCAACTTACAATAGTTGTCTAATAAAGAGATATTGCAAAGTCTTACCATAAGGAGTCTTAAATAGTCCTATCTTGTGCCAATATTTTGTTCTGCAGCCATTAGAAACAATTAGTAAAGTTTCCTCAATCTAAAATTTACTTTTATGTGGATGATATCTTGCTGGCTGATTCAGTTGCATATACCTTAGAAAACATATTTGATGAAGTAAAGAATATTTGCCTTGCTGGGGAATACAAATTGCTCCTCAAAAAAGGAGATTCTGTTAATTATCTAGGATATGAGATAGGTTTACAGAAAATTCAACTGCAGAAAGTAAAAATCAAGGAGAGATCAATTACAAACTCTTAATGATTTTCAAAAATTGCTGGGAGATATTAACTGGTTATGGCCTACAATTGGATTAACTACTCAAGAGCTAAGTAATTTATTTCAAACTTTAGAAGGATTTTTTGGGTCCAGGAATCACCTCACAAAGCACATGAACACCAATCTAAGTCAGATAGAGATAGTTAGAGATAGAGATAGAGATAGATAGATATTGATCCTGTGCCCTGGACTGATCAGCCAGGGCCATGCTCCAGATTCAGGACCCAAGTTAACATCCTACCTGATTGTTAATCCCAAAATTCACAAACGTCTGTGCCAAGTTACCCAACCAATCAGGACTTAGGGATAGGGGATTTCCTTAGGAACAAGTCTTTGTTGTATACTTATCCTGTTTCTGTTGGTTGGGGTATTGAACTGTGGCATTGGTTGAGAGTATTCAACTGTGGCAGGACTTGCCTTGTCTTAACTCGTCTACCAGGGTGGGACTTGTTTTGCCTAACATTCATGTCTTAACTTGCCAACCAAGATATCAGTTCCCAGGGAGGGCTTGGGAACTTAAAACTTTACTTGTCCACTATTCAAAATGGAAGTCTTGCTCCAGATAGCTTCTTATATTGGTGCAGGTGTCTCTCTTATGTTGGGGTCCATCCCAGGGGCAGCTCATACCATAAAAGCTTATACATGGGTGAAGGAAGTGCTGTTGGGTGATTGGTTCCAGTTCAAGCTTATTGTAGGTAACTATACAAAGCAGTTCTGACTTCTATCCTGATTGGTTTCCAAGGGTACAGAACATAACAGAAAATGTAATCAAAATTGTCATTAGAAAATACCCTAGTAACAGCAGAAACAAATGAGAAAGTTTCCTTATAATGGCAGGCTAACCAGATTATAGTTAGTTACCTAGGCCTTAACATTCCACCTAAGCCTTCATATTCCATACAGGCCTTAATATTTTACCTAGGTACTAAGAGACTTAAATAGTCCAAGAAAATAATTATCAGCTGAGGATAAATGAAAATTGGCTTTGGTAGAAAAGAAATTATAGGATGCACATATGTACTGTTTTGATCCAAAGCTGGATTGTATTTTGGTTATTTTGCCCTCTACCCTTTCTCTTACAGGAAGTCTTATACAGAGAGAAGATAATATTTTAGAATGAGTATTTTTAGCACACAAACAATAAAAAATTAAAGACTTATGTAGAAAAGGTTTCTGAGTTGATTCTGAGAGGAAAAATGAGACGTTGTCAATTATGGGCTATAGACCCAACAGAAATTGTGGTACCTTTTACTAATGCTAAAATTACTTCATTATGGGCAGAAAATGAGCATTGGTAAAAAGCTTGCAGTAATTTTTTGGAAGAGATTAATAGCAAATATGCAAATGTCCCCCAAACAGGATACTTCATCTTATAAAAAGAAAAAATTGGATTCTCCCTTGTATGGTAAAAGGAATACAAATTTCTGGAGCCCCTACCATCTATAATGATGCAAATAAATCAGGAAAGGTAGGTTGTAAGTCAGGAAAAATAAGCAAATTAGCTCAGGATGCTTATGATTCAGTTAAAAAATCAGAGCCATGCCATTCTTACAGTATTGTTAGGTTTTCCTGACTCTTAGTATAGTTACTGACTCTCAATATGCAGTAAGAGTTTGTTTTATATATTGAAACTGCTAAACATATTCTGGATGATTCAGAATTAACTTTGTTACTTATTCAACTACAACAAGTAATCAAATAGAAGCCATCCATTCTATATAACACGTATCAGATCCCATTCGGATCTACCAAGCCCTCTAGCACAGGTAATGAAGAAATTGATCCACTATTTATAGGAAATGTGCTAAAAGGCTCCAACTTTCATAAGAAATGCCATGTTAACAGCAAAGGTTTAAATAAAGATTTTTCTATCACTTTGGCAACAAGCCAAGGAAATTATACTTGTTTTGTTTGTTTGTTTTTTTTGTTTTTTTTGTTTTTTTTTTGTATAACCAAACTCCATTACCTGCAGAAAGTAATTCAAAAGATATCCAAAGAAGTGAAATTTAGCAGATGGGTGTGCTTCATTTTGCAGAGTTTGGAAAGTTAAAGTATATGCACCATACTGCAGGTACAGATACAGGAGTTCAATGACCACTACTTAAGCTCTGAAAAGGATGATTCTGTAATTGCACATGTATTAGAAGTTATGGCTGCTATGTGAATACCTTCAAATTAAGACCGGGAATGCTCCAGCATGTGTCTCTAGTAAAATTCAAGAGTTGTTTTGTTTTGTTTTTGTATATTACAACATAAAGCATATTACAAGCATACCACACAATCGTACAAGACAAGCAGTTATAGAAAGATCTAATTTCACTTTAAAAGATATACTTAGTAAACAGAAAGAGGTAATAAAGACCTTCAGTGATAGATTACATAGTGCTTTATTAACTCTAGAATGTGTAAGTGCTAATGAGAGAGGAACAACAGCTGTGGAGAGACATGGTATAGTAGATAGCACTACTGAATCAAGTCTGTACACATCAAAAATGGAAATCAGAAGGGAAACTGGGTTATGTCTTATGTTGGGGAAGAGGTTTTGTCTCTGTTTCCACAGAAGAAGATAAGCTGTGGATACCACCAAGATTTATTAAAGATTAGATTTGAACAGGAGAAATCTCCTTAATAAGGAGAGGTAATAGTTCATCAGATAGTTGGGTCATTCAGTCCAAACTAACTAATAAAGACTAAAAATGCCTTCTATCTGACCAGGTTACAAGATCTTGTCTTACTGGCATGAAATGAAAAATGATTTTTTTTTAATCTACATGTCTTAATTCCATGTTAGTAGGTTAGATTGTAGATTGCTACATGGTCCAAACCATTTTGGACATCAGCTTTTAAATTTTCTTTTTAAATAAAAAGAGTATTTTTGTTGTTTGGCATTAAAACTACACTTAAGAGATTTAAAATGAAGTGGGTGGTGGTGGAGCATGCCTTTAATCCCAGCACTTGGGAGGCAGAGGCAGGCGGATTTCTGAGTTCAAGGCCAGCCTGGTCTACAAAGTGAGTTCCAGGACAGCCAGGGCTACACAGAGAAACCCTGTCTCGAAAAACCAACGAGAGAGAGAGAGAGAGAGAGAGAGAGAGAGAGAGAGAGAGAGAGAGATTGATTTAAAATGTTTTAAGTAAATTCAAAGGGTTACTATAATTGTTATCTAAATCTCTAAGAGTTTGAGTGATTTGGAGATAAGATAAAATATTTGAGCAGTAGTAGCCTTTATTTAATTCCACCAACCAGGGACAAAACCAAATACAGCTCCTAACTGGTATGTTTGCTGTGTTTGCACACTAGAGAAATCACATACCATATTTACAGATTCTTATAGAAACCTTCTACAGGGTTACTAGAAAAGCAGCTGGTTTCCAATGGGGACAGGAACAAAGAACAGCTTTTGTGACTACAAGTAAGCTCATCTCTGTGCATTGCAGTCTAACCAGTATTGAACCAGATGATATCTAATTATGGATATCATATTTATTGGTGAATTGTCAATTGGGGACTCTTCATACAGCAAAAAGGAGTTCACTAACATTTGCCTGTCAGCTTCTATTGCAGATGTTTTCTATATAGAGAGAACACATATTCTCTCTTTGAGAAACAAACCTGGACATTTAATGAGGCAAGGAGAACCTTATACTCAGTCATTGTCAATGACCCTGTCATAAGGGTACCCCTCCAATGATGGATTGGATCTATTCAAAGGCAGAGTCCTTCACAGACTTAGTCATGGAAGAAAAGCTATTACAGTAGAACTGGTACTCATCTGAATTCCTTTGTGACCAGGATGTAGTAGCAAAGGGGTCTGCCCTTTTTACATGGAGGAAATAGCTCAGTTGCCTGTACTCCCTATCCCTAAACCTCTTACCCTTACCCCTCCCCCCACAGAGGTCATAACATTTAGCTAATGCATGGTTTACTGATGGTTCATCAACCACTGTTAGAACCAAAATTAATGGGAAGTGACAGCCTGTAGACTAGGGGATGAAATGGCCAGTACTGAGGAAGGACCACAAAATCAGCACAACACTATTGGCTATAAGACAAGCAACTAGGAAAGGAAAAGAAAAATCTCTATTTTCTCCAATTCATGGTGCATGTGTAATGGTCTAGCTATATGGCCATCCAAATGAAAGACCAGTAACTGTCAGATAAATGGCAAAGGTACCTGGTCATAGGCATGAATGGAAATGGAAAAACATAGAAAAACTTAGCAAAGACATCAAATATTATATAACTCATGCAGGCAATACAAACATAAACGTCAGAAAATAATGAAATAGTGAACAAATTGGCATCATGTTTGTCTAATACTAGAATGTTAAAATTTGCCAGGGAACAAATTCAGAATAAATTAGCAAGAATGATAGATTACACATTTGAAAACCTTGAAAGTTTACCTCTAGCACTAAAAAATAAGGGGAAATGGGGCACCAAATTAAACCAGGACAACTCTATGAGAATAACTATTGTAAGCAATCCATAGTCAGACAGTGGCTGGCTTTAATCCTTAATCCCAACACTTGAGACCCAGAAGCAAGCACACAAGAATTACAGTGATTTAAATTCAAAAGAATTTTCTACTATTGCCAAAATACATTTTGCCCTAGGAAAGATATAGCCTGCATAAAAAAAAAAAAAAAATCCCCCCCTAGAGTTAACATTGGGGCAGGGTTTGCTTTTATCTTCCAGGAGAATAAAAACATCCAAATAGGGAATCTAGAGACCACTGGAAAAGTGGAACATCTGAGGAAAGAACTGATCATCAAGAAACAGAATAAGATAGATGGCCAAGTGGCACCGCCCACTCCAGCTCATCTCTGCTGCCCTCTGCAGACAGAGTGGCAAATGCTGTTTCTGTGGTCCCAATTCAATTAAAAATTAAAGCTGAGCCAGGCATGGTGGCACATGCCTTTGATCCCAGCACTTGGGAGGCAGAGGCAGGCGGATTTCTGAGTTCGAGGCCAGCCTGGTCTACAGAGTGAGTTCCAGGACAGCCAGGGCTACACAGAGAAACCCTGTCTCAACAAACAAACAAAACAAACAAACAAAAAAATTAAAGCTGGCTTTGGAGTTTGAGCATAGCTCTCCTTCTCTAAACCCACACATGCTTGTTAAAGGGAAATCCCTAATCTCTGTCTCATATCAGAAGAGCCTCCTCATATAGGACAGAGGAAAACAAAAAAATAAGGGATTTTTCTATTACCACTAATCTCATAATCTTTTGATCTTCATTTGACACTCTAAAACTTTCCTTAAGCTATAAATATTATCTCAAAAATATGTAAGATTATTATGTGTATATAGACTTCCTGTCATACTAGGAGTCATACAGAATATTAACTAAGTCTAGAAATAAGCTTCACCTAGCTTCCTGTACTGTTTTCAGGTTTGAGTCTGAAGCAGGTCACTAGGAACAAAGTTTGTGTACTTCAGATGGACTTTATAGATCATGGTCCTCAAATCTTTCAGAGATCTGCTGAATATGGCATTTAAAATGTTTAAGTCTTCTACCATGCATAACAGTAACCTTTGTGGTCTCTGAGAAGATGATGGGGCCCTGCAACAGCCAGTCTTCCTGCATTGTGGTAACATCAACCACTGGACAAAACTGCCCCATGCCACTTTTGCCGCCAGCATCAGTGCAAACAGTGGACACCTTTGGGTTGACTGTTATATTCTACCTAACCAGGATTGCCACTAAGGTGACAAACACCACCCAAAGATCAGGTTTGGACTACAACCTGCTCAGGACATTGAAATTGCTGAGTTCATAGGAGACTGACAGGAACATTTTACAGAACTTTGAACTCAAATTACTCCATCCTAGGTCTGCCAAATACAATACAATGCTGGACATTGTGGAAAGCTTGGCAGAAATGTCTTCATTATTGTAAATAGTTTTACTTTGTTAGAGTTAAATCTTCCCTTTTTTAGACAAAAAGGGGGAAATGTTGCAGGATTTTAAAAAAAGAGTTCAAAGGTTTGGTTTGCAGGCCTATGATAAGGCAAAGATTTTTTTTTTTAAATTTATGTATGTGAGTACACTGTCGCTGTCTTCAGACACACCAGAAGAGGGCATCAGATCCCATTACATATGGTTCTGAGCCATCACCCGGTTGCTGGGAATTGTTGTAAGCCACCATGTGGTTGCTGGGATTTGAACTCAGGACCTCTGGAAGAGCAGTCAGTGCTCTTAACTGCTGAGCCATCTCTCCAGCCCCTGTTGTAGGATATTTGATCACATACACTGTAAACCACCCCCCCCAACCCCAAGATTGTGTTATTAACTAGAGGGGAAAAAAAAAAAAACGTTTTTCTAGTTGTGGTGTGGCTCAACCCTAGCACACACCTTTAATTCAAGAGCTTTCTGTTTATTGTAAACAAGATTAAATAGGCTGAGAGGTGGAGCAAATAACCAGTACATTGGGAATGAATATGGGGGGAAAACAGCAAGAGTAAGTCAGGAGGATATATAGAGATGCACAGGAAGTAGAAGGGAGGGACATTCAGTTTGAGGGTTTTTGACGGGGCATGGAGAAAAACTTTCTTTTGGGATGTCCTCTTTCTTTTAGACCTATAGAAGAAGGTTATCTGGGTGCTTTCTCTGCCTCTCTGAGCTAGCAGGCCTTCACCTCAGCATCTGGCTCCTGAGGAGTCATTGGAAAAATCAAATGATTGAGGTTTTCTTAAAAACAGCCTGGTATGCATAGAGTCCCAGACTAGCCAGAGCTTCAAAGTGAGATCCTGTTTCAACAAAACAGAGGCGATAAAGCTGGTTACATAGTGGAAAAAGGAACATATCCCTAGGCCCTTAACAGGCAAGACGGACAGTGGATTTGAATGTCTGCCACTACTACTTAGCTGTGTAGTCCTTGGGTAAATCACCTGGTCCCTCAAAACTGATTTTGCATATATATAATGGAGATGGCAATGCTATCCTGCAGTATCATTGTGAAATTTAAGAAATCATAGAAAAGTGATGTGTGTAATCAGGGAGACAAGATAATGGGTTATAATAAATATGGGTGTTTTGCCTGTACTGTGTCTGTGTACCAGATATATGTCTTATGCCTATGGAGACCAGAAAATGGCATTGATTCCCCTGGTATTGGAATTACAGAAGCTTGTAAGACACCCTGTGGATGCTGGGAGTAGCCAATACTCTTAACTACTGAGCCATCTCTCCAGCCCATTGGATGTAAATTTAACCTGATGGTTATGGCTTCATCCAGATCCAGACTGCACAATATCCTACTCTTACAGTTGGTTGTGCTCTGTGATAGAAGTTAGCTATGTTCTACAGGAGATTCTAAGACCCAGAAGCCCCATCAGCTTCTTTAGCTTTCCAGTATAGCTGTAATTTTACATGAATGCTGCCTTTCAGATCAATAGTTTGATTCTAAACATCCTGCGTTTAGCCAAACCTTCCCTCCGAGGCCCAAAATGCCCTCCTAATCTCCAGAAAAATTTACACATAAATATGAGTAAGACTAATGGAAAATCTTTATACAGCCCTTAAACACTCAACTATCCATCTAAGTTTCCTATTTTCTTTCCTTTTTTTTTTTTTTTATTTTTTTAATTTTTTTAAATTTTTTTTTGTTTTTCGAGACAGGGTTTCTCTGTGTAGTCGTGGCTGTCCTGGAACTCACTCTGTAGCCCAGGCTGGCCTCGAACTCAGAAATCCACCTGCCTCTGCCTCCCGAGTGCTGGGATTAAAGGCGTGCGCCACCACGCCCGGCTTTCTTTCCTTTTTATAAGTGTACTTTTAATTACTTTCTTAGTAAATCTGTTTCTATTCATATGTGTGTTTTTGAGAACTTTCTCTAATGAAACCATGAATCTTTGGAACTCCCAAATCCAGTGATAAACACTCAAGCATGTTCTTAGCATCTGGGTCCTCATATTAACTTACAGTCTTGCTTAGCCTCTGTTGCAAATTATCCTGGGAATTTGATTTTCCAAGCAAAAGTTGCTTTCTGTTTGTCAAGGGTGGAATTTCTCTACTACTCACTTGTCTTTCTTGAATCTGAGGGGAAAAAAATTCCATTGCATTCCCACTTTTAGCATTTGGATGATTTATGAATCTATAGACGTTGACAGCTTTGACACTAGCAAAATGTTAACTAAAGAAAATAAACTAAGCCCGGCAGTGGTGGCGCACGCCTTTAATCCCAGCACTCGGGAGGCAGAGGCAGGCGGATTTCTGAGTTCGAAGCCAGCCTGGTCTACAAAGTCAGTTCCAGGACAGCCAGGGCTACACAGAGAAACTCTGTCTCGAAAAACCAAAAAAAGAAAGAAAGAAAAGAAAAAGAAAATAATCTAATACTTAAGATGATGCATAGAAGGCTGGAGATAAAGCTCAGATCTAGAGCATTTACCCAGTGTACACAAGTCCCTAGGTTTAATCACTAGCACTGCAAACATGTAGAAATATCAGTGAAATAGAAAGATAAAGTGATATCTGTTGTTAAAAGCTAAAACCTTAGATTTCTAGAATCAAGTTACTGGACTCCCCTCTCACTCTTCCTCCCTTCTCACAATCTTTAACAGGACTTCATTGACTTAACTAGAGAAAACCGAGCAAGAACAAAAGATCGGAATGGACTCTGTGTGATTGATCTGACAAGAAATGAGGAAGAAAATAGGCCTATTGCCACTCTTGATTTGACTTTAGAACCTGTAGCTTCCTCTCAGAAGGAGCCAGCCAGTCTTCAGACATGTACCAGTCTCTCGGGCAAAGAAGTGATGGAAGCCCATGAAGATAGAGGCTCTCAGCCTGCAGCACAGAGAATCATTAACAATGATCCTGTAGATTTGGATTTGCTGGAGGAAAACCTGTTTGAAGGTTCTCGACCCCCTACATCTATCAGCCAGGACTCTGTTTATCCACCAGAACCAAACTGTAGCTCAATCACATATAAAGGTGACCTCAGCTTCTTGACAAGCCTACAGCTCTCTTCAGATGTTAGCTCCTTCTCCTCCACAAGCAATCAGAGGGCCTCTTTGCCATGCCCACAGCAAGATGTGCCTTGTCAATCACAAGGCTTGCTGTGCCCGCTACAGGCCTTATCATGCCCACAAAGAGCTTCACCATGTCCACCACGAGCTTCCTCATGCCCACCACAAGCCCTGTCATGCCCACCTCAAGCTTTGTCATGCCCATCACAAACTTTGTCATGCCCATCACAAACTGTACAGTGCCAACTCCAAGCTTTGCCTCAACCACCTCAAGAAGTGCCATGCTCTACCCAAAATGTACCGTGCCCTCAGCAGAATATGCCAAGCACACCTCAAGGCTTATCATGGCATTCTCGACACACCCTATACCCATACCAAGACACTCTGGGCCTACCTCAAGATGTTCCAGGCCGACCTCAAAACATGTCATATCCACAAGATGTGACACAACTGCAAGACATGCCATGGTCACTACATGACATGCCACTGTCACTACAAGATGTGTTGCAGTCACTGCAAGATGTGCCACCATTGCTGGGAGATGTGCCGCCGTCACCAGAAGTGATGCAGTTACCAGGATATGTGACACAGTCATCAAGAGATGTGATTCAGCCACCGGCAGGTGTGATACAGTCGTCAGGATGTATGATGCAGTCATCAAGAAGTGTGACACAGTCACTAAGAAGTGTGATGCAGT
The DNA here is from genome assembly GCF_978045245.1 of Mus caroli. Lineage (NCBI taxonomy): Eukaryota > Metazoa > Chordata > Mammalia > Rodentia > Muridae > Mus > Mus caroli. The sequence continues at coordinate 65,829,101 of NW_028227270.1, read as the reverse complement.
CACCAGGAAGTGTGACACAGCCACTAAGAAGTGTGATGCAGTCATCAGGAAGTGTGATGCAATCACCAGGAGGTGTGACACAGTCACTAAGAAGTGTGATGCAGTCACCAGGAGGTGTGATGCAGTCACCAGGAGGTGTAATGCAGTCACCTAGAGATGTGATGCAGTCACCAAGAGGTGTGACCCAGTCACTAGGAAGTGTGATGCAGTCACCAGGAGGTGTGATGCAGTCACTAAGAAGTGTAATGCAGTCATCAGGAGGTTTGACGCAATCACTAAGAAGTGTGATGCAGTCACCAAGAGGTGTGATGCAGTCACCAAGAGGTGTGATGCAGTCACCAGGAATGATGCTGTCACCAGGAGGTGTGATACAGTCACTAAAAAGTGTGCCACAGTCATCAAGAGATAGGATGCAGTCAGCAGGACATGTGCCATCAGCATCAGGAGATGTGATACAATCACCAGGAGGTATGTCACCGACATCGGGAGATAGGATGCAGTCAGCAGGAGGTGTGCCATCAGCATCAGGAGATGCGATAGAGTCACCAGGAGGTGTGTCACTGGCAACAGGAGATTCGATACAGTTACCAGGAGGTGTGCCACTATCATCAGATGTGATACAGTCCCAAGGAGGTGTGCCATTATCATCAAGAGATAGGATGCAGTCACCAGGAGGTGTGCCACCATCATCTGGAGATATGATACAGTCACAAGGAGGTGTGCCACAATCATTAGGAGATGCAATACAGTCAGCAGGAGGTGTGCCACAATCATCAGGAGATGCGATACAGTCACCAGGAAGTGTGTCACTGGCAACAGGAGATTCGATACAGTTACCAGGAGGTGTGCCACTATCATCAGGAGATGTGATACAGTCCCAAGGAGGTGTACCACGGTCATCAAGGGATAGGATGCAGTCACCAGGAGGTGTGCCACCATCATCTGGAGGTGTGATACAGTCACCAGGAGGTGTGTCACCAGCATCAGGAGATGCAATACAGTCACCAGGAAGTGTGTTACCGGCATCAGGAGATGCAATACAGTCAGCAGGAGGGGTGTCACTGGCATCAGGAGATGCCATACAGTCACCAAGAAGTGTGCCACAGTCACCTAGCGGTACATTGCAGTCACCAGGCAATATGTCAGAGTCACTTGAGGATACACCAAACTTATTAAAAGATGTGTCACACTCACCACAAGCATTATTGGACTTAGCAAGAGACAGGCCGAAGTCTTCCCCGAGTGATGTGCAGAATCGTGATACTCCTATGGATATCTCAGCTTCATCCTCTTCAAGTTGCTCTGCTAACCCACTATCTCGACAGTCTGAATTTAAGTTAGATAAAGTTCCTTGGCTCACTATCACAGATAGCTCAGCCAGGAAAGAGAGATCACTGCCACAGCTTGCCAACCCTGGGTCTGCCCAGATACAAGGACAAATACCACAAGTTGGGGTATACAATAGACCTTGCCTGCATAGACTGAAATACTTCTTACGACCTCCAGTACATCATCTCTTCTTCCAGACATTAATACCAGATAAAGATACACGAGAGGTAAGCTAACATACTCACCCCCATTGGGGACTATTTCTTTGATAACGTTATCATGATTAGAGTCCATGCCAGAGAATGGGCCAAAGATAAACAAATTTTTTTGGGGGGGAGATTCTTCCCCCAAATTGAGGGGGGAACTAGATCTATGTTCAGATCTCAGCCCACACTTAAAACCCAGTTGTGCAAGTCACTTTTTTTTTGTGAGCCTTGGCCTCCCTATTTGTAAAGCAGAGGTAAAAACAACTCAGGGCACTGAATGAGGTGATGTGTGTGAAGTGCGTGTTTGTGTCTGATTTATCATTGGCCTTCATCAAATTCTTGTCTTCCATTCCTTTATCCTCCTCTTCCTGAGTTCTATACATTTCCCATATCACAGAGAGAAGACTTTTGTCACTTCACTGCCTCAAATCATTCCTTAGAATTTAGGAGTAGAAATTCAGTTTTAAAACTTTAATGAGGTTACCATTTCCCGTTTGTCATCATTGACCTATAAGAACTTAACTATATATAGACAGAAATGTTGCAGTCTTACACGTGAAACCTTTCTGTTCTCCAGAACCTCACCCTCAACCGTGACATTTGGTTAAAGTGGTTCCAGGCCAGCAGAGTGGCTCAGGAGGCAATGGCACTTGCTGCCAAGCCTGAAAACTTGTATTCTATAGCCCAGACCCACGCGATAGAAGGAGTCAACTGACTCCCATAAATTGTCCTCTGACCCTGCAGTTGTGGTATGCACTCATAAACACAAACACAGGAAATATGTAAAAGTCAAAAAGGCATTCTTTCTCTGCAGGCGCCACACTCACATGCACATTTCTACACCTAAACACGCGCATACATAAAATAAGAATGAATCTTTCTAAAAATGGATTATCTAATGTGTTTAAAGTCATGCTCTCAGACAGCATTTATTATAAATAGTTCCATGTATTACCTTTCTAATTGTCTTTTTATATATGATCATTTAAACTTTTTTAATAATTAGAATTTCTTTTTAAACATATGTATTTGTTACTGGTTTTGCCATTATAGATGTAATGGTTAAAAGCCATGCATGGTGGTACATGCCTATAATTTTAGTGCTTGGGAGCTGGAGGCAAGAGGATCAGTAGTTCAAGACCAGTCTCCACTACAAACATACTAAATTCCATATCACCCAGGCCATGTGACACCCTCTCAAAGAGAAAAACGAAAGGGAGGATGGGAGGGGAAGAAAGTGGTATTCATTCTTCCAGCAAGACAACAGGCTCAAGTTTTCTTTTTTTTTTTTTTTTGGTTTTTCGAGACAGGGTTTCTCTGTGTAGCCCTGGCTGTCCTGGAACTCACTTTGTAGACCAGGCTGGCCTTGAACTCAGAAATCCGCCTGCCTCTGCCTCCCGAGTGCTGGGATTAAAGGCGTGCGCCACCACGCCCGGCTAGGCTCAAGTTTTCTTATCTGTATTAACATATAGACCTTTGTCCCTATCCCTAAGTATCTTGGTCTATAATCCTAGCATGTACAAGGTGGAAGCAGGAAGATCAGGAACTCAAAGCCCTTGCTCTTGGCTCTTTGGTATTTTCCTTTCTGTTATATTTGAATATGGATGAAATCATATCATTTGTAGAATTTAGAATTTCTGTCTTTTAATTTCCCTACATCATTAAGACTTTTTTTTAAAGTAGAGCTTTCTTTTTTCTCTTTAATAAAATATTTCAAATGCATAGAAAACTTTGCTGTTTTCAACCTATTGCAGAACCTCTTGCTTTTTAGGAAGTGTAGAACCCATCCTGATGCCTATCTATCTCTTTGTCTCTACAGAGCAAGGGTCAGAAATTAGAACCCATCCCTCATCGAAGACTAAGAATGGTGACAAACACTATTGAAGAAAACTTCCCTTTGGGGACTGTGCAGTTTTTAATGGACTTTGTTTCACCCCAACATTACCCACCCAGAGAAATTGTGGCTCACATCGTCCAGAAAATCCTGCTCAGTGGCTCTGAGACTGTGGATGTCCTCAAGGAGGCCTACATGCTTCTCATGAAAATTCAACAGTACGAATCATTACAGTGGGTTGGCCAAGTCTTCTAGGGAACCTAGATTCAGGGCATAGCTTCCCTGTCTAAGCTTTGATTCAGCTGACCTGGGAGCTTCCTTAATAATGTTAATTGCAAGTGGCAAGGAACCTAATCAAACCTGCTTCAATTGCTAGTAAAAGAATATAATGACCTATTTTCACTAGAAATCTGGGAATGTTATTTGATACTATTTTCATAAATGGCTTGCTTGGACCCAGTTTTCAACCCTGCCTTGGTTCTATAGTCCTTATCTTCAGATTTTTATAGTATTTTGGGTGAGAAAATCAACTTCAGTAATTACACAAGCTGAATTGTATTATAATTGGGTTAACATGACATGAGTCCATTTTTGAGACATTCATAGTGAATTAAAGAATAGAATATTGTGATTAGCTCAACGAGTCACATGCTTCATGTAGTCCTGATAGGTAAAGCTCTCTGGCAATGAGCTGGCCTCGACTGACATGCTGTGATGCTGGAGGGTAGGCCAGGTTGTTTATGATAAGAAGAGGCTTTTAGTCCTGTCACCTTCCAGATCCTATCCTTTCTGTCACTAAAATCTCCAGAATTCTAATTGATGTCACTTAACTTTCAGGCTGCATCCAGCCAATGCCAAGACAGTGGAGTGGGACTGGAAACTGCTCACCTATGTCATGGAGGAAGAGGTAACATAAATTATAAGGACATATCTTTTGCATATCCATCATGTCTCTAAAGCCAGAACTACATGGACCATGGTGCCAAGTTTGTCTGCCTGCTTGGGATGAGGCTGGTCCTCTTGAATCACATTTGCAGCAGCTTCAGTTCGGAGCAGAAAAGTCCTCATCCCTTTTCCTTTCAGAAGCTGGGAACTTTGGGGGGGGAGGGTCTTTTATTTATTCTAATGTGGATCAGGTCTTCTTTTTTTTTTTTTAAAGATGTATTTATTATTATATCTAAGTACACTGTAGCTGTCTTCAGATGCACCAGAAGAGGGCGTCAGATCTCATTACGGATGGTTGTGAGCCACCATGTGGTTGCTGGGATTTGAACTCAGGACCTTCAGAAAAGCAATCGGTACTCTTAACCACTAAGCCATCTCTCCAGCCCAGATCAGGCCTTCTTAATCCCCTTATCTCTTTCAGCACAAGATAGCTCCGACATTAACTTTCCTGGATGCTCCTCTTGTCAGACTGTACATTTGCACAGCTTCCTGCCTCGCTTGCCTGTCATCACTGTGGACTTAAATAAGAGAGATTACTAATAGCCATGACACAGTCAGGGTTGGGTTGTCTGGAAATACCTCCCAAGAAAATTAATACTTCTCATTTTAGCCTCAGGCAAATTCTTAGGACAAGGTTAGAAAGCAGCTATGTTCTTTGCCAAACATTCTCCAGCCTAGTTGCAAATATTGTTTCTCTGTGAAAATTCTTGAGTCTAATGTCCCAAAGTCATTCATATTTATCTGAAAAAAAAAAAAAAAACAACAAACAAAAAAAAAAATCGAAACCCTCACAGTCACAGTCTGTCACAGTAGGGGAGGGTGTCTCTGCATGCACAAGGCCAGCAGTGTCAATCCAGGGGAGGCAAGAAGGAAATTAAGTTCAGCACAACTCAGTAGCAGGGCTTGGTTCAAACTTTAAGAGTCTGACACTTTATTTAGTACTTTATTTTAGGTATATTTAAGTACAGCACAATTTGGAAAAAGTTGATAATTAACTCCATCCCATATGCACAACAAACTTTTAAGACATGATCACATCAAAAGTCTTATACAGTACACATGATTTATGTTCAGGGGGTTGGCATCCATGATGGTGGGGCATGGACTTACATCTTGATCCACAGGCAGAAGACAGAGAATGGGAATGGTGGGAACTTTTGGAAACCTCAGAGTCCTCCCGCAGTTACATGCCTCCTCCAAGAAGGGAGTGACCCACCCACTCCTAATCCTTCATAACAGCACCAGCTGAGGCCTGAGGCTTATGGGGAACATACCATCCAAGCTCAGCACACAACAAATGGAAGTCAAGCTTGTGAGAGCTCCCGAGACCAGAGTCGCTACAGAGTAGGCTAGCATGACCTCATGGTTCTCCATCTACAGAGGTAGGAATTCTGTAGTATCTGCCATGCTCAGGTGCTCCCCTCACTCAGTGCAACCAACTCCACCCAGAGAGAAGCCACTCCTTCCTCCATTCCTCCCTAGAGGCAGCTTTACCACACTCAGGTGTGTCTGGGATTGCTGAGAAGGTTAGGTTTGTCCTGCCTGTGTCAGAGCACAGGCATAGTCTCACTGTTACAACTGTTACAAAGTGCATGCGATTCCACACGCAAGTACCAGGGAAAGCAAGGGGTTATGAGCTTTGAGAAAAAACAGGAACAAGTCATTTGAGGCAATTAAAGAAAGTATAGTACATAGCGGCTAGCAAGAGAGTTCATTGGGGCTGGGCAGTGGTGGCGCACGCTTTTAATCCCAGCACTTGGGAGGCAGAGGCAGGTGGATTTCTGAGTTCAAGGCCAGCCTGGTCTACAGAGTGAGTTCCAGGACAGCCAGGGCTACACAGAGAAACCCTGTCTCGAAAAAAAAAAAAAGTTCATTGTGTGAAAGGAAGTGTGACATCGTGAGTTTGATTCCCAGACCTGTGTCACACAGCTCCTGGTGTTGCAAGTCTGCAATCCCAGCACTGCTGTCGGGAGCAGTGAGTTGAGAATGGAGACAAGGAGTCCCCCAGGAGATCGGAGGCTAGGGATCCTGGAATAAACACTTAAGACAGATGAACAAGTGGAGGAGAGAAAGGACTCTCAGCACTTATCTCTGACATTTAACTGTCACATGTAAGACACAGCATGCTATATATATATACATTTAAAGGTATGGTAGATGAGGACCAGCACTTATTCTCTGACATTTAACTGTCACATGTAAGACACAGCGTGCTATATATATATACATTTAAAGGTATGGTAGATGAGGACCAGCACTTATTCTCTGACATTTAACTGTCACATGTAAGACACAGCGTGCTATATATATATACATTTAAAGGTATGGTAGATGAGGACCAGCACTTATTCTCTGACATTTAACTGTCACATGTAAGACACAGCGTGCTATATATATATACATTTAAAGGTATGGTAGATGAGGACCAGCACTTATTCTCTGACATTTAACTGTCACATGTAAGACACAGCGTGCTATATATATATACATTTAAAGGTATGGTAGATGAGGACCAGCACTTATTCTCTGACATTTAACTGTCACATGTAAGACACAGCGTGCTATATATATATACATTTAAAGGTATGGTAGATGAGGACCAGCACTTATTCTCTGACATTTAACTGTCACATGTAAGACACAGCGTGCTATATATATATACATTTAAAGGTATGGTAGATGAGGACCAGCACTTATTCTCTGACATTTAACTGTCACATGTAAGACACAGCGTGCTATATATATATATACATTTAAAGGTATGGTAGATGAGGACCAGCACTTATTCTCTGACATTTAACTGTCACATGTAAGACACAGCGTGCTATATATATATACATTTAAAGGTATGGTAGATGAGGACCAGCACTTATTCTCTGACATTTAACTGTCACATGTAAGACACAGCATGCTATATATATACATTTAAAGGTATGGTAGATGAGGACCAGCACTTATTCTCTGACATTTAACTGTCACATGTAAGACACAGCATGCTATATATATACATATAAAGGTATGGTAGATGAGGACCAGCATGGTGGCCCACCAGGTAAAGAAACTCTGTGTCAAGCCTGACAGCTGAGTTTAAGCCCTTGGACTCAAGTGGCAGAAGGGGAGAACTGACTTCCATGAGTTGTCCGCACACTTGTGTGTACACATGTGCATGTTCACAAACATATGGACACATACCCAAATAAATAAACAAACGATAAATAGTTAAATTAAAAGTTTTGGTTTGCTTTGCTTTTGGATGGTTGGTTTGTTGTTTTGAGACAAACTAACCATCACTGTGTAGCCTGGCTGTCTCAGAACTCACTCTGTAGACCAGGCTGACCTCAAACTCGGAAATCTTCCTGCCTTTGCTTCATGAGTGCTTTGGCTAAAGGTGTACATCACCACCATTCAGCACAAAAGTTTGGGGTTTTGTTTTTTTTTAAGTATAGTGCATAGTGCTGGGCAGATGGCTCAGCAGGTAAGGAGTACTTACTGTGAAGCTAACACAAACTAGCTAGCAAGGGTTCTGATCTCAGATCTCCAGCATCCATGTAAAAAGGTGGGTGTGTCTGTGTGTTTCTGTAACCCTGCACTGTGCGGGCAGAGACAAGAGGATTGCTGGGCCTCAAATGCCATTTAAGTGAGAGACCTGTCTCAAAGGGATAAGAAAATGGTAAAGCAGGGCACCTGCTGTTCTCTGCTCTCCATACACACACACACACACACCAGAATCAGAATAAGGACAGTACGTGCACATGTCTAAAGTGGATTTTACTAGAAAAAGGGCGAGGGTTCCAGAATTTCATGTAAAAGGAACTTTTCTTCTGTTGAAATTGTTGTCTTCAAAGCTTGCTGCTTTTGTCTGCTAACCTAGGCCAAGTTCTAGAAGCTCCTAGCCTCCATACAATCTAATCTAGGTCTCGAATGTTTTCAGCCTCTGAGACTTACTGCTGAATAAGCTCTCCCTTTCTAGTTCTGAATTCTAACTGGCTGGTTCAACTCAGTTGTTTTGACTCACACTCTCCAAACTGACTGAATCTAACTACTCCCTCTCCCCCTTTCTATCCTGACTGTCCTGGTAAAACTGCCGCTTTTTCTCCCTCTTTTCTGTGGTGCTCCCATAAGTAGCCTCTTTTTTCCTGTTCTTGTGAGAGCTGGGCATATCCTATTCTGTCCGATCTCTTTGTCTGCCTTCAAATATGGGTGCTTCCTTCTACAAACTAATGTTGCATTCATTGTTTTGGATTAAGTGTGTTTCTGTATTCCAGCCAGAGGGATTAAAGGTGAGTGCTAAGGGCTAAGTCATACCACAACTAGAAACAGGATTTTTGTTTTTGTTTTTTTAAGTAAATAACAAAATCTCGGGGTTCACAGTCTGATCAAATAGCCTGCAATAATTTCAAGCCACGCTGATTGCCAAATGTTTTACCCTAAATAAATTCAATCATACATACTAGAAAAGGTACTTTCTTCAAATAACAATTCTCAAAAAAGGTTTCTACCCAAGAGCTCATTCTCCAAAAAAATAAAGCCTTCAGTTAGATGAAGAAAAAGACACAAAATATTTAAATAAATAAGAGATGAAAAGGGAGCTAGCACAGTTGGCATCAGGGAAACAGAAGAATTCATTATAGAGATTAGTTTGAACAACCATATGCCAAAAAGAGAGAGAAAAAAAGTGATCACAAAAGAAATGGATTGGTGGGAGCTTAGCACAGCCTGCGGACCGCCAACAAATGGATGCTCTAAGCCAGTTTAAAAAAAAATCCGAAGCCGGGCGTGGTGGCGCACGCCTTTAATCCCAGCACTCGGGAGGCAGAGGCAGGCGGATTTCTGAGTTCGAGGCCAGCCTGGTCTACAAAGTGAGTGCCAGGATAGCCAGGGCTACACAGAGAAACCCTGTCTCGAAAAACCAAAAAAAAAAAAAAAAAATCCATTTCTTATCTTCCTATAAGTAAATCATGAATAAAATATAACTACCACCACCTCCTGTGATCCTATAAATGCTCATTTGTTAAAGGCTTTTTAGTGAAAAAAACACAGAAATATTATAAGAAAGCATTTTGGTTTTAATCCCAGGTATGGGGATGTGGGGCTGCTTTGGACTGTGTACAGCAGCTGACAATGGCTGCAGATAGCTTTTTGTGATTGTGTGAAGTTTGAAATTCTGGCGATATTTTAGAGGGTACCTGAATGCAAGCCCTCCCCCACCCCACTCCACCCCACCCCTGCCCTAGAGGCAGAGTGGGTGGTCTTGGGGGGGGGTGTGCAGCAGGGTTTTGTTGCTGTTTGTTAGTAGTCAAAGAAGTTTGTTAGTGCTCAAAGAAGAAACAAAAGGAAAGAAATTGGATTCAAGGCTATCCCTCCACCCCCAATCCTTCTTTCTCTCCTATCTAGTGATGGGGTCAAGCCTGGAGGGGGAGGACAAGAACCTACAAAGTAGCAAAGACCGGCTAGGAGGTTTTGTTCCTCGCTTGTCTATTTGGTCCTTAAATGGTGACTAAATAGAGGGCAGTGGTGGTGCACACCTTTAATCCCAGCACTCTGGAAGCAGAGGCAGGTGATCTGAATTTGAGGCCACTCTGGTCTACAGAAAGAGTTCCAGGACACTGAGGGTTATCTTGGAAAAACAAATGAAAACAACAAAGTGACAGGGCTTTTAGTCCATTGGCTGGTTTATGGTTGATGGTATTAGAGGAGGTTGGCACTGGCTTGAGGACTTTGGATGCTAGAAGCATTCTGGGACACTCCTTGGAAGAATGAATCTTCTCCCACTGGGAAGTGGTCCTTTGGCCATGATGTTTTTTCCTTGCCAAGAACTGAAAGCCAAGAAAAGCAAGAGGAAAGAAAGTAGCCATTACTGGGGGTGGAAGGGTGAGACAGGAACAGCCACTGTTGATCAGTTTTGGGGTGAAAGCTTTTGTAGCCTTGTGCATGACTGTGAGTAAGCACAGTGACTAATACTATATCAGCCTGTTCCTCCTCACAGTGACTAATACTGAAAGAATTTAAAAAGACAGATTTATCTGAGCTCTTGGTTTCAGAGGGTTCAGTCCATGGTTGACTCTGTTCCAAAATATAGTGAGGTGAGCATCCCAGCAGAAGAATATGGCAGTGAGGAAAAGTGGCTCACTTAATAATAATATTCAAAAAGAGAGAAAAGGGGGACTAGGACAAGTAATATCCCTCTACAGGCATGCACCCTCTACAGGCATGATCCCAGGGACCTGGTTCATCTGCCTAGGCCCCATCTCCTAAAGGTTTCAAAGCTTCTAAAATAACACCAGCTGAGGACTACTCCTTCAAAACATGAACCTGTGGAGGATATACATTCAAACTATTAACACTATTTTAAAATGGCTACAATAGAAATTTAATATAGTATGTATTTTACCACAGATTTTTAGGCAAGACTGTGAAGAAATAAGTTCAATTCATTGCTGGTGAGATTATAAATGGTACAGCCACCTCGGGAAACAGTTGGTAGTTTCTATTGCCATGACTCAAAATACCTGCTGTCTGCCAGAAATCTCTCTCTGATACAGATAAACGTGCTGCCTCATGGCAGCCCACACTGCCCTGTCATCCAAGGGACTGAAAAGCAACCCTGACTTCTTATTCTTTTTTCCACAGGGACAAACTCTGCCTGGACGAGTTCTCTTTTTACGCTATGTAGTGCAAACCCTGGAAGATGACTTCCAGCAGATCTTGAGGAGACAGCGGCAGCACCTACAGCAATCCATTGCAAACACTGTTCTGTCATGTGACAAACAGCCCCACAATGTCAGGTAATCAGATACTAGAACTCTGGTATGAGAGAATAGAGATTTTAGTTGTAACAAGTAAAGCCCAGTGTGTTAGTCAGCTGATGGTCACTGTGGCACCTGTGAGAAGACAAGTGACAGAGAGAGGACTTATTTAAGTTCTCAGATTCAGAGACTTCAGTCTTCATGGCAGAAGCAGCCAGGAAGCAAAGGAACTAAGAGGAAAGGGCCAAAGCAGTGAACAGCCCTAAGGCCACGTGCCAGTGAGCCACTTCTCCAGCCAGGCTCTTCCGCTGCCTTACTATCTCAGTTACCTATTCAGGCTTTGTATGGCAGTAGAGTGGACCATTCCTTAGAGGAGAGTTGCATGCTTATGAGGCCTGATCATTTTAGGAAGTCCTCTCTCAGACACGGCCTGCTAAGGGCTTCTCAGTTGCTCTAGATAAACCCAGAGACTAAGGGGATGAGATCTTCCTCATCACTAAATACCATGAGTGGGATAAATCCCAATGCTGTGGAGAATCACAGGAAACTTCTCTAAATTGACCATGTGGACTCCTAAGTAACAAGGATTATTCCTTATTCCGAAGAATATGTATAAAGGAAGAATTTTGAGAAGTCATGTTTGAAAATACCTTTCTTCTTTTTGATGAATAAGTAGGTAAATATTCTTAGTTTAGTTTACATATTTAAAAATAACTTTTATGCAAAACTTTGAAGAAATTGTCTTCTAGCTGCCAGAAGTGCTGTTAAGAAATGAGCAGCGGGGGCTGGTGAGATGGCTCAGTGGGTAAGAGCACCCGACTGCTCTTCCGATGGTCCGAAGTTCAAATCCCAGCAACCACATGGTGGCTCACAACCACCTGTAATGAGATCTGATGCCCTCTTCTGGTGCGTCTGAAGACAGCTACAGTGTACTTACGTATAATAAGTAAATAAATAAATAAATCTTTAAAAAAAAAAAAAAAAAGAAAAGAAAAAAATGAGCAGCAATGCTGGAGAGAAGGCTCAGTGGTTGGGAGCCCTGCCTGCTATAGCTGTCCTCCACTACTTTGTGGCGCATGCCTTTAATCCCAGCACTTGGGAGGCAGAGGCAAGCTGATTTCTGAGTTCTAGGCCAGCCTGGTCTACAAAGTGAGTTCCAGGACAGCCAGAGCTACCCTGTCTCAAAAAACCAAAAAGGAAAAAAAAAAAAAGTCTAAACCAGACAGTGGTGGCACACGCCTTTAATCCCAGCACTCGGGAGGCAGAGGCAGGCAGATTTCTGAGTTTGTGGCCAGCCTGGTCTACAGAGTTCCAGGACAGTCAGGGCTACACAGAGAAACCCTGTCTGGGGGCGGGGGGGGGGGGGGGGAGAAGGGGGCGGAATGTCCGGACCCACACATCTCTTATCTTTTCTAATTGTCTTCTAATTTTGTCCATACCACCTGTTTTTCCTGTTAATTGCCTTTGGCAAGGGGGTGGGGTTTGGTTGTTTGGGTCTCTGGTTTCTTTGTTTTTGGTTTTTGAGATATGGTCTCTCTGTATATCATTGGCTATCCTGGAACTCACTTTGTAGACCAGGCTACCCTCAAACTAAAAAGATCTAACCTGCCCCTGCTTCTGATTGTTGGGATTAAAGCCGTATGCCACCACATCCAGGGCTGTTCTTTACACTTTTATTTTCTCTAGGGTTAACAGTGGTTTGTGGGGGAGGAATAATTCAGTGTATGTATTCAATGACACTTTTTTCTTAATCTTGGTTACTTAAGCAATTAGTAATCATCAAATAAGTATTAACCATATGAGATGTTTTTGCCTTCCTGATAGAGCCTAAGGCCTAGATAAAGGATGAGTGCAGTGCACATCCTCTGAACCCCGGTTCTTACCTTTAATAGATGATGCATGGTGACAGAGAGCCAGTGAAGACCTATGGTCAGCTAGTCCCACTTCCCACCTGGCTAGGAAGTGGCACTGGTCAGAAAGTCATCTTTGCCTTCCAGGGCTGCTTTCCATATTGTATTTATAGGAGCCAGTTGTGATTGGCCAGTATTTGGGTTAGTAAAGCACTTGATGTTGTTTCCAGAGACAGGCAGAACTTGGGGGCTCTGCCCCTAATGAATGTGTTAATTTAATTCCTTGATGAATTCACAATACACATTATTTGGAGGTGTTGGCCTAATTAGATGGGGTAGGTCACGGGGTGGGGCTAACCCGGTGCTATAGCACACACTGGCCACTTCCTATACTCCCATTTCTCTGGGTTTTTAATCCACCAAGAAGTGAAAGAGCCTCTGCCATAGGCTTCCAGATGCTGTGCCTGACAGCACAGCCCAGGCAGCCACTGAGCACTGAAACTTTGAGCTAAGATAAATCATCCTCCCTCAAAGTACCCTGCCAGGTGTCTGCCACAGCAAGGATAACTAAGATGTTAGGAAAATGTTGACGTTCAGCCCACCGGTAGAATGCCTGACGGACAGGCATGCCCACGGTCCTAAGCTCAGTACCCAGTACCACAGAAGGAGAAGAAAAAAACATGTTGATATTCCAGTTAGCTTTTATAACCATGCTGCTCTTTGTTAAACTTGCTTAAATACTGAACATAACCCCAAGGTCCTCTTGGTTGCCTCTGGAGGAAGCTCCTGGTCTGGGAGCCCAGTGTAAGCACAGCTGTGTACAACTTTCTTTCTTATCTCTTCTTTATTCCAGAGATGTTATTAAGTGGCTGGTCAAAGCAGTGACTGAAAATGAATTAACTCCACCCCAAGATGAGACTCAGACCTCTCCAAGAACAGGAGTCTTGAAAACTAGCAGTGACCATCTGTCTCCCTGGCCTAACCAGACCAGGAACACCAATCAACTGTAAGGAACAGGCAAAGAATTGTCTCCAGGGCTTTAAGGGTTTGGTATCTAGCAAATAGGACTGTCCTAAGAACAGATTGCTCCAAATTACCAACTCTTGTAACATAGACTTTTTCTCAAAAAAAAAAAAAAGGACTTATCTAGACTAGGAGTGTAATCATATAGAATTCGAGTGTGGCATACATTAAGACCTACATTCCATCCACAGAAAAGAAGGGCAGGTGCTTACAGGCTCACTGCTAACCTTCCACCTTTGGGTTCTGATCAGAAAGAGTCCCCTCTTTCTAACTCCCTTTTGTGGATACTAACCCAAGTCCAGAGCCTGCTCTGCCAGACACTGCTTCCTCTACAGACACCCATCCCACGTAGCCATTCAGACTTGCACTGAGGAGCAGTCCTGATCCTTGAGACTTGTAACTCTGATCCATCTCCTACCTCCTAGCTGCTGAGACCTCCAGCTCTGTTGTCTTCTTTTAAACACTAATGAAATTGACTTGATCAATTTGAACAGAGCCGGTTTAGCAGCTTACAGGTGTCTCATCAAAGTCAGAAGCTGGCCTGCCCTGTTCTGTTATCTTGTCACTGTCTGCAGTTTCTCTGAAAATAACGCACTTCCACCATTTAATATATGCTTAAGTGAGTGCTGTCAAGCCAAGCTTACCCTTCTGAAGTGTTGCTTAGCCTCCCAGTGCTGTGTCTGCCTCTCTCCCATATTTGTGTCTGATGGGAGAGAAGGTAAGGTCCACCACTGGAAATTCTGAGGCCAGTCTTAGTAAGAAACCACTAATAGAACGTATATATGATGAGGCTGGAGAGATGGCTTAGCAGTGAGAGTACCGACTGCTCTTCCAGAGGAACTTGGTTCCCAAAACCCACACAGCAGCTCCGAACCATCTGTAACTCCAATTGCAGGAGATCTAGGGCCTTTTGTTGGTCTGTGACAGCACCAGGCATGCACATGAAGCATAGAAGCATTTAATATGTAAAAAAAAAAAAAAGTAATTGAAATATTTTAAAAATGACAAATGCGTGTCTTCTATACCAAAGAAAATAATGTTAGTCACCTTAGACCTGTTTTTTCATTTCCCAAATAGAGAAGTTACAGCATCTTTACAGTTCTCTAGACCCTTAGGATTATATGTTTCTGCTTTAATTTAAGAGTATCTTGCTCATGTAGCTCACCCTCAGATTCTAGAAGTTTCACATATGAGCTGGCAGAGAGAATCAGAAGGATGGGCTACTGAGCGGGAGCGAGCTAAGGGCTGGGTACTCTCCTTGGCCTGTGTATTGTGAGGACCTTCTAATGGTCTCTGTTCTGTTGTTGTTGTTCACTTTTTTGTTGTTTGTTTTGAGATAAAATCTCAACGGTAACTGTAACTGGCCTGAAACTCAGTACGTAGATCAGGCTAGCCTGCCTGTCTCTGCCTTCTGAGTGCCAGAATTAAAGGTGTGTACCTCCACATCCAGTTGTCTCTGTTCTTGGCATACTCTTGTGGGGACCTTCTCCAGCTACAGGAAGCCTCTCTCCATGTCTTCCCACTCACGTGTCTCCTGTGTTCTGGATCCAGGATTGTGTGTCAGCTTCAGAGGATGTTGTCCATCGCTGTAGAGGTGGACAGGACTCCAACCTGCAGCTCCAATAAAATAGCGGAGATGATGTTTGGGTTTGTGCTGGATATCCCTGAGAGGAGCCAGAGGTGAGTGTAGTTTGAGCATTTGTTTCAGTTGTAGCTGATTTCTCTATTAAAAAGAGAACTAAGCCAGGTAGTGGTGCACGCCTTTATTTGCAGCACTCAGGAGGCAGAAACAAGCAGATCTCTGTGAGTTTGAAACCAGAGTAAGTTTCAGGACCACCAGGACAACACAAAGGAACCCTGTCTGGAAAAAAAAAAAGAGAGAGATATGCCGGGCGGTGGTGGCGCACGCCTTTAATCCCAGCACTTGGGAGGCAGAGGCAGGCGGATTTCTGAGTTCGAGGCCAGCCTGGTCTACAAAGTGAGGTCCAGGACAGCTAGGGCTACACAGAGAAACCCTGTCTCGAAAAAAAAAAAAAAGAGAGAGAGAGAGATAACTAAAAAGTCATTTATTTTTAAATTAACTTTTTAATCTCTGCTTCCTAGAAACAGAATTTCAAGAGAAAAATGCCAAGTGCTAGACTGGTATCCAGGAAGCAAATGGGGTATGGAGTTGGTGATGGGAGCCAAAAGCAGCTGGCTTCTGGCAATTTCCTTGTGGAGATGGCAGCGGGGGTTAAAGGCAGCTTAGTTACTTGGGCTCTTTCTCTCTTACTCAAGTGCCCTGACAGCCAGGCAAGGGGCTCAGGGTTCCTTACCACTTTGTGAGCCAGAGAGAAAAGAAAAGAAGAAGAAGAAAGGAAGAAAGTGAAGGGGACACACATAGACACATATATACATATACAGACTGTAGTAGTCAGGGTTCTCTAGAGTCACAGAACTTATTGATAGTCTCTCTATAGTAAAGGAATTTATTGACGACTTACAGTTTGCAGTCCAGTTCCCAACAATGGTTCAGTAATAGCTGTGAATGGAAGTCCAAGGATCGAGCAGTTGCTCAGTCCCACAGGGCAAGCAGGCAAAGGAGCGAGAGCACGACTCCCTCCTTCCAATGTCCTTATATGGTCTCCAGCAGAAGGTGTAGCCCAGATTAAAGGTTTGTGCCACCACACCTTTAATCCCAGATGACCTTGAACTCTGAAATCTCCCTGTCTTTAAGATCTCCATACCAAGATCCAGGTGTCATCAGTTTCACAACTGCACATGCATACTTATATACATACACATATAAGTACATATATATTTATGTATGTGCATGCATATAGACAGATATGCATACACTTGATGGATGAAGCACAGCCCCAAAAGCCACACTTTATTTCTTCTCTCGGCCTTTTTATTCCCTCTTAGATAAAAGTTCTTTATAAAATTACCTCATAGATAAAATGTTACACCACAAAAGGGGAGTCACAGAAGGATGTCCATAGGAAGTTGAAAGCAGTGTCTCATTCTTTAAGTTCATTAAGTTCACAGCAAGTTTCACATGCCGTGGCTTTATAGTGCACATGCTTAGCTTCATCCTTGGACCTGACTTAGTTCGAATGGTTTCCTTGATCACAAGTTTGTCCCAAAGCTGTATCTATTCTGTGTAACGTATGGAAGCTCACTGTGTTCCTTACTCTGCAGCCTTTGCTTACCAGCCTATGAGGAGGGGCACATTCTGTTCTTGATCCTAACTTTATTACATCTGGGAAAACAACTAAAACCATCTCCTAAACTTTCTTCCTAAACTTATTTTAATCAAATGAGGTATTCTATAAAGTAATTAATTCATCTAAACAGCATTAATTCCTGAAAGGTCATCTTCATGTTGATCTGCAGGAAATTTGCCCAGTAAGGTAGGCTGATGCCCAGGCATCATTAGGCTATGTGATAGTGGCAGGAAAGGCATATCAGCAGTGAGAAGCAATCCTGGGAGGAAGTCTCTGGGCTGTGCCTCTCCAGAGTGCACCCATCACAGCCATGCAAGCTGGTGGGACATCTCCAGGAAACTCACTTGCTTGCCATAGCCTTTCCTAGATGGCTTCTGTTACATTACACAGGTTTATATAGGTAGTATCATGAGTACTGAAAAATAATTGGCCTGACTTGGTGGTGGTATATAAAATCTTACAAGCTTGGCAAGCTGGCTCAGTGGAAAGGTGCCTATTGCTAAGCCTGACAGTCTGAGGTCAGTTACTGGCACCCACATGGTGGAAGGAAAGAACTAATTCCCACAGGTGTCTTGACATGAATAGACGTACATGCAGGCAAAATGAAAGAATCAACATGGAAGATTGTTTTAAAAAATAAAATCTTGAAGCCGGGCGTGGTGGCACACACCTTTAATCCCAGCACTCGGGAGGCAGAGGCAGGCGGATTTCTGAGTTTGAGGCCAGCCTGGTCTACAAAGTGAGTTCCAGGGCTACACGGAGAAACCCTGTCTCGAAAAACCAAAAATAAATAAATAAAATAAAATAAAATCTTGCAAACTTGTTAAATTTGGCTATTCTAATAGAATTTGTTTTTTCGTAGTTTTCTTTGCCCTTTCTACATACACAATCAAGTTGTCTGCAGTGGTATTTGACATCCTACTTTCTAACTTGTATGACTCTTTTCTGTTTCTTTTGCCTCAATACACCAGATCTTTCAGGTCAGATGTTAGAGAAGCTGTGTGTGCAGATATCCTCACCTGTCTTCATCCTAGAGAGCCATTCAGGCTTGAGCACTACATGTAAGGGGACCTGTAGGTGTTGGGAGGCAGCTTGTCAGACTGAGGATGAGGTCTAGAGTCTGCTGACAGAATTTTATTTATTTTATTTTATTTTATTTTATTTATTTATTTATTTATTTATTTATTTTTTTTTGGTTTTTTTCGAGACAGGGTTTCTCTGTATAGCCCTGGCTGTCCTGGAACTCACTTTGTAGATCAGACTGGCCTCGAACTCAGAAATCCACCTGCCTCTGCCTCCCAAGTGCTGGGATTAAAGGCGTGCGCCACCACGCCCGGCTCTTTTCTTTTCTTTTCTTTTCTTTTTTTTTCAGAATTTTAATTTCTCCTCTTTATTCTCTGGATGTGGGCAATTATGTTAATTTCCTTTTTCTGTGTTTGTTGTTGGTTGGTTGGTTAGTTGGTTTGTTGGTTTTTCACAAAGGGTTTCTCTGTGTAGCCCTGACTATCCTGGAACTCACTCTGTAGACCAGGCTGGCCCCAAACCACCACTCCTGGCTTGCAACATTGTTTTATTTATCTTGATTTCTTTTTTATTTCACCTTTATTTGTGAAGGGTTTTTGCTTTATATAATTCCTAATTGCTAAGCACTTAATGTATTTTAAAGATGTTTGAGTGTGGTATCTGTGATGGGAAGCATTAGAAATTTCAGGTCAAGGGTAGATCCCAGTGATGGAGCACAGGGTGCTGGGTTCAGTCCCCAGATGGCTGGTCTCAAGCTCTTGACCCTCTGCCTAGCTCTGGAATTATGGGTGTGCACCAGGATACCTGGCTTTGTCTTTTTCAGATGCCAAAGATTGTTCCATTATTCTATAAGTTACTGATTTATTAATAAATCTTTTTCTGTCTACAAGCATTGTGGTTGTGTAGGCCTACATTACATTAGAACATTCGGAGAATGCTGTGCTATATGCTCTTTAAATGTGCTTCTGGATAACTCCCTCTTGTCCACACAGGGAGATGTTCTTTACTACCATGGAAAGCCACCTTCTGCGATGCAAAGTCCTGGAGATCATATTCCTGCACAGCTGTGAGACACCCACCCGTCTCCCCTTGTCTCTGGCCCAGACCCTCTATTTTCTGAACAACTCCACATCCCTCCTCAAGTGTCAGGTACGTTCCTTCCTGCTTCAGAACACTCTCCTGATCCTGCTGTTTGGGCATCATGAGGGAGATTGGGAAACTATACTTTAATGGGACTCATTGATCTTCCCGCTGCTTTTACTGTCTCTGCAGTCAGATAAAACCCAGTGGCAGACATGGGATGAGCTGGTTGAACATCTGCAGTTCCTGCTGTCCAGTTATCAGCATGTGCTGAGAGGTAAGGAGCACTTGCTCACAGCAATGACATTACAATTAACTCTCACTTGCCCGTGTAAGTAATCCCAGCACCCAGGAAGCTGAGGCAGGAGGGTGAAGAGTTGACGCTTACATAGTAATAGTGTGTCTCAAAAAATTATATGAACTGGAAAGATGGCTTAGTAATTAAGAACACTTCCTGCTCCTATAGAGAACCCAGGTTCGAGGCCCAGTACCCACATGGTAACAAGCATTAGTAACTCCAGTTCCAGGGGACCCAATGCCCTTTTAAAGTAATAATAACAAAACTTTTATTTCAAGCGTTGTTCCTTGATTACATCTAAGGGAGCATAGCTGGAATCACTGTGGTGATGTAACTTTCCTATCTTGTCACAGATGGTGATAATACAGTAGTCCTCCTGGTTATTAGATTTATAAATATAACCCCTAGCAAGAGAGCCCTGGCTGCTCATAACACCTTTGTTAGATCTCTCTCTCTCCCTCTCCCCCTCCCCCTCCCCCATGCACAGCTGATACACCAGGAAACTCAGGAATGATATCATCTGAATCTATCACTAAAGAAAATGCCCTCCAGACTTAACCTATAAACCAGCCTTAGGCATTTTCTCAACTGAGAGTCCCTCCTCCCAAATGACTCTAGCTAGTGTCAAGTTGACATTAAACTTGCCAGACCATTTATACATGAATGACCAGTACTTTTTTAAAAAATTCTGTTCCTGATTAAGGAGAAGCTAAAGCATTTGAATACTAAATGTAACTCTTGATCCTAGACAGGATTCTAAATTAGAAAAGGCTGATGTAGAAGAGTTGAGGATAACTGATAAAGCAGTCAGTTCCGAGAACCTACATCAGGCAGCTCACAACTGTCTACTGCAATTGAATGGTGTCCTTTCAGCCTCTGTGGGCACTCATACACACACACACACACACACACGTGTTTTAAAATATCTTTAAAAGTTTTTTGTTTTGTTTTTCTTTTTTTTTTTTTTTTTTTTTTTTTTGATTTTAATCACTTTTTTTTAATATTTTTATTACATATTTTCCTCAATTACATTTCCAATACTATCCCAAAAGTCCCCCATAGCGCCCCCCACTTCCCTACCCACCCATTCCCATTCTTTTGGCCCTGGCATTCCCCTATATTGGGGCATATAAAGTTTGCAAGTCCAATGGGCCTCTCTTTCCATTGATGGCCGACTAGGCCATCTTTCGATACATATGCAGCTAGAGACAAGAGCTCCAGGGCTCTGGTTAGTACATCATGTTGTTCCAACAATAGGGTTGCAGATCCCTTTAGCTCCTTGGGTACTTTCTCTAGCTTCTCCATTGGGAGCCCTGTGATACATCCAATAGCTGACTGTGAACATCCACTCCTGTGTTTGCTAGGCCCCGGCATCGTCTCACAAGAGACAGCTATATTTGGGTTTGTTTTTCTTTTTATTGAGGCAGGGTCTATTTAGTACTGGCTGTCCTAGAACTTTTGACGTACACCAGGCTGGGCTTAAAATCAGAGATTCACCTGCCCATCTCACGAGTGCCAGGATTAAAAGCATTTACCTCCATGCCCAGCAAAGTAGTTTTTTCTTGACAATCAGTGAGGCTCCCACAGTAATGCAAGTAAGTCTTGTCTCCTGTAGCCAGGCACCAGGCCTTACCTATAAAACTAGACTTTAGCTTTTAAATTCCAAGGAATAATAATAAAAATAAAACACAGATTGTTGGATTCCTTCCCGCTTGCAGAGCACCTACGGAGCTCAGTGATTGATCGGAAAGACTTAATCATCAAAAGAATTAAGCCCAAGCCCCAACAAGGAGATGACATCACGGTGCTGGATGTGGAGAAGCAGATCGAGGCCTTCCGCAGCCGCCTGGTCCACATATTGGGAGAACCTTTAGTCCCCCAGCTCCAAAACAAAGTGCATTTGTTGAAGCTGCTGCTCTTCTATGCTGCGGACTTGAACCCCGACACAGAGCCTGCTTCAGAGCAGAGGCAGCCAGACTTCTAAGCACTGCGCACCAAGAATACCTCCTGACTGCCGCCAACTACTTAGAAGCCCTGAAGTATGAACTGTAGTTAGGAACATCATAGGACCAAACCTATCTTATTTATCAGTAGGTTGTAATAACTTTGTAACTCTTCAGTATATATTTTTTTTATAATCTTTATCCTAGCCTATTCAAATTTGGCTTAAATATACAAGGTGTATATATTTTTTATTAAATTATTTATGCTATTGAAACAGGCAGTGATATGCACTATATGTCCAACATTTCCATGCAAGATGTGAAAGAACCCTTCTGCTGCACAATCCATCAGTGTTACACTGGTCAAGATACTGACGGCCCGCTTGGCCCAGTTCTGGAAAAAAACATTAATTTTTCCTGAATAGACCATGTTCTATACTAGACTTTTTATATTGCCCATGAATATGACTCTGTGGCCAGTTTATTAAGTCTAACAAAGCAGGCAAAGAAACAAGAGCCTGTCAAACCTGTGGTGTTAATAAGATAGAATAAGACGTTTACAGTGCTTGGGCTCCACTATGGGGCAGGCAGAATGGACAAGACAGACCTGGGCTTGAGAAAGTAGTAAAGATTTTTATTTGTCAATACAAGATAACACAAATAAATTAATTTTTACAACAATCTTAGACTCCAGGACTTCTCTATGAGGTTAGCTCATTATGTAAACAGACTACTTACTATCTAAAGTGATCGAGCAATCACATGTTGAGTGTTCAAGATCAACAGCCTTGTGAACAATGAGGAGACACAAAAGGGCACCTCCTTGCCTCCTTTCCTCGGTAAGATGTGTTACTGAACACATGAGGCTAACTTGGTGGAAAACGGTCTCAATAGTGGAGCCAAGTTCATGTGAACCTGAAGACTATATAATTCAGTCATACTTATAGTCTTCTTTAACAAAAGCTTAAGTTGGTGTGGCTGTGCACACCTTCAATCCCAGCATTGGACGGCAGAGGCAGGCACACCATCTCTGGGCATCCACTGATTGAGTTCCAGGCTAGCCACAGCTACAAAGTGAGACACTGTCTCAAAACAAAACACACAACTAAAAAAGCCTAATATCCAGGAAGTAGGGGTGACTCACGCTCGGTGGTAGAGCACTTGCCTAGAATGAGCAAGTCCCTGCCTGGGCTTAATCTTCAGTAATGGAATTAAGAGTGGGGAACCATTTGCAGTATGAAACCAGCATCATACTGAATTAGAAGTTCATTAATTCATACTGAATTAATTTCATGTTAAAATGCGAAAAAAAAGGGGCTGTATAAGACCTAGTGTTTGTCCTGTGACACAGCAGATATGGCCCAAGAGAACAAAGTGGTGTGCTGGACTAACCAAGAGAAAGAACTTGAGCTGAGCTGTGGTGGTAACCCCAGCACTCAGGAGACAGGCAGGTGGATCTCCGTAAGTTCAAGGCCAGCCTGGTCTTCAGAGCTAATTCTAGGTCAGCAAGGGCTACACGTAGAATCCCTGTCTACGTGTAGAAAAAAAGGAAAAAAAAAAAAAAAAAGAGGGGGGTGGGGGGAGAGAACAATCTGTGGTTCAGCTTAGAAAGCCAGGGTCCTGCAAGTTCTCAGAGAAGTCCAGGCTAATGCATGTCAGGAGGCCTCCGCTGTGCAAACTGGTTGGTGGGCACCTCTACCATGATTTGTCAGTGCTCATAGAGATCAAGGGAAAAAAATCAAGAGGCCTTAGTATTGGAAGCACTCCAGCATAATTTACCTAGGAAAGCAAGGATCAGAGTCCTTCTCTAGGATAAATGATTTAAAAAAAAAATAGTGAGGTCCTCAACGCTACACCACTGACATTTTCACCAACCTAAAAGCAGTGCAAAGTGTTTTTTCTCACTCACCCAAGGACAATCTACACACTCAGGCCTCAGTTAGCCACATCACTCCTAAGTCAGAGCCCAGGGAAGTTGCAGACCCTGGACAGAACATTCTAGAAGCCAGTGGGTGTGAGCACATTCAGGTCACGGGGTTTGAGATTATGGGTTCGAAGTGGTTGCTTCTTTCCTTCTACCATTGGGACATCCATCTTTGGTGGCTTGAAGGTTGCTGGATCTTCACCTACTCGTGTGGCCTGGGCACGCATCACCTCCATAGGAGAGGGTCTTGGGGCACCTTTGTAAGCCTGAATAGCAAAACCTGCCAAGGAAAACCACAGATTATAGCCCCAGCCCACACAGTAGCCTGATGCCTTGATGGTCTTTCTGAAGCTACCTTACCAGAATCAGATTTCTGCAGGGGTCGTGGTCCAAAGAGGCTCCATTTGTCTGCTGAGTTCCTATCATTTCCACTCCCAGGATCCATGGTGTGAGGATTCGGAGCAGGTAAGGCTGTGGAGGAGCCAGATGGGAACCAGCCTCTGGAACAGAGAAGTAAATGCATATTCCTGTATGCCATCTTCCCGTCACTACAAGTGTCTTACCCCAAAGCAACAAGAACCCAGAGGCTGGAGCCCAGCAGCATCTCAGCATGGCTTCCCCAGAGTCACCAGCTCACAGGCTCCAGGGAGACTGACCTGGACTTCTGCTTAGGGGACGCGTGAGGGGTGCTGCTCGGGGTGGACTGGGCTGATGCAGGGTGCTTCTCTTCTTTTGCTGTCTCTCCACTCTGCAGCTTTAGTTTCTGTCCCAATGGGTGAGATCAGATACACAGCAGATCAGCCTGGGCATGAGCCCTATGGTGCCCATCCTAACCTGAGGCAGCAGTGCTTCTGTTTCTTCCATACGACATGGATTCTGTGTTTGTAAGATGCTGTCAAGCATTTCTGTGCTACAAGCTGTACACTAGAGCTCAGGTTTCTAACAAAGCCAAATCATGGAAGAGCCACCAGGCTGCTGACCCCTTAGGCCTGGCCTTCAATTCTGCTCCTGTCTGTCAGTACAGTCTCTGCCCTTCTCAGACTTTGAAAGCCAAGTCAGGCTTGCTATCCTCTTTAGTGAAATGCTCTGAGGAACCTACCCCATTCTCCCTCCTTTCTCCCATAACCAACCACCTTCATAGCATTATCAAAATACTGCTGACAGATTGGTGGCTCAGCAGGGAGAGTCAGAGCTGCTTCTTAGGTCTAAGTTGAAGCTCCACAGTAGTATGTCCTCCATGAGGGACATGCCTCTGCTGGACCAAAGCTGACTTTCAGCACAGCAATTTGTGTAAGTTAACAATCTGAATGGAAAAAACAGAGTACCAGCCTTCAGAAGCATCTGTCTTGTCAAAGTTCAAATGGTATCAGCTCAACATGATTTCTCCCAGGAGTGGCTTTTAACCCTAACCTGCAGACTCGTCTGGAATACTCGCCGCACAATGCAGCCCATCCATGGTGTCCTGTATCTACCCCCACCCCACATACACACACTACACCATCACCCGTGTTTCTGATGGTCTTCCAATGCTCAAAGGAACTTGTAATGGCTACTTGGATTTTATTTTCTTTCTTGTGTTAAAGATTTGTCTTTACTTTTTTATGTGCACGAGTGATTTGCCTGTATGTATGTGCGTGTATGTACTGTGAGGGGAAGGTGTGTATATGAAGATCAACCTCCTGTCACTGTTCAATAGCCACCCACCTTATTGGTAGCTTTCTCTTTTGTTTTGGTGTTTTGACACAGGTCTGGCTGTCCTGGAACTCACGACAAACTAGGCTGGCCTCAAACACACAGAGACCTGGCTGCCTCTGCCTCTAATGCCAGAAGTAAAGGTGTGCATCTCCATGTCTGAGACCACTGTGGATTTTTGTCTCGGGGGTTGTTTTGTCTTGTTTTGCTTTGTTGAGATCATCTCTCACTCCAATCTGGAGCTGATTAGACCAGGATGGTGCAGCAAGCTCCAGGAATCCACCTGTCTTTGCCTCCCTAGCAGTGAGGTGGCCAGCACTACCATATCTGGCTTTCTACATGGTTTCTAGGGAGTGGTCCTCATGCTTCTGTACCTGACTGGCTCACCTTGCCAATAGCTTGCTTGCTTGCTTCCTTCCTTCCTTCTTCCTCTTTCTTTCTTTCTTCCTTTCTTTCTTTCTTTCTTTCTTTCTTTCTTTTCCTCTGTCTGTCTGTCTGTCTGTCTGTCTGTCTCTCTCTCTCTCTCTCCTTCCTTCTTTTTAAGATTTATTTATTTTATTTATATGAGTACACTGTAGCTATCTTCAGACACACCTGAAACCAGAAGAGGGCATCCCATTACAGATGGCTGTGAGCTACCATGTGGTTGCTGGTAATCGAACTCAGGACCTCTGGAAGAGCAGTCAGTGCTCTTAATCACTGAGCCATCTCTCCAGCCCCCAATAACTTCTTTCTTTACAACAGAATATAGTATCTACTCCAAGGATCAATATCAAGACTTGTGAATGTGTAAGTCACACAGCACCATTTAGTAGAAAGCGGCCTCTCTAAAAGAATCATGTGAACAAGCCAGGCAGTGGTGGTGCTCGCCTTTAACCCCAGCACTCAGGAGGCAGAGGCAGGTGGATTTCTGAGTTCAAGGCCAGCCTGATGTACAGAGTGAGTTCCAGGACAGTCAGGGCTACACAGAGAAACCCTGTCTCAAAAAACAAAAAAACAAAAAAAAGAAAAGAAAAGGAAAGAAAAGTACTTGGAGACAAAACACCATGCATAGAAAATAAATCCATAAGACAAAAAACAGTGGGTGAGAGGCTGGAGATGTAGTTCGATGATAGAACACTCCTCAGTAGGCCTACTACTGATGGCCTCATGGGCCTCATGGCCAATGGGTTCAATTATCTGGTAGCACAAAGGAACATTTTAACCATCATTGAATAAACTCTTACCAAAATACTGTAACCCCACTCCAAGACAGGTTCCCTCAATGTCCTGGCTGGCCTGGAACTCACTAAGCTGACAGGCTGACCTTGAACCCACAGAGATCCTCACGTGCATCTGCTTCTGCCTCCCAAAAACTGGGATTAAAGATGAGCACTATCACACCCAGCTCCTGAACTGAAGGTTTAAAAAGTTAAGAATTCTCTGGGATGGTGGTACACACCTGTAATCCCAGAATTTGAAAGGAGAATCACAGTTCAAAGCTGGCCTGGATTTTGATTTTGTTGTTTTTTTGAAACAGGTTCTCACTATGTAGCCCTGGCTAGCCTGGAACCCTCATGCTCACATACACACTGCATGTGTAAAGGAGTATGTCACCATACCAGCCTGAGTTTATATACAAAGACCAGACCCTATCTCTATATAAACAAGCAGATAATGATGACTGAGTTCTTCAGCTGAGTTATGAACCGTGGAAACCGTGGGATTCCCCCCCCCACACACACACACACACACACAGAAAAGAGTTCAGTTCAGAGTTCTCATGCATGTCATATATAAGTAAAGCATGGCCTCAATTTCAAGATATCTGTAGCTAAGGTGTCCAGGCCTTCAGCCAGGAGTGCCATCTTAGCAGGACAGTCCCGGTCTGCCTTCCATTCTCTTCTTGTCACTCTCCACGACAGCTAAGCTGGAAAAAGTAAACCACAACTGCAGACCAAGCCATTATGGCCCTGCTTGCTTACATGGAGTGCTTCTGCCACTCGAAGGTACTTGGTCTCCTCCGTGGTAAGGCCCTTATGGGGTGTGTAGCCAGCATCTCTCAGTCCTGCCTGTTGTTCAAAACGCTGGATGCTCTCCTGGGTCTGCTCTGAAAAGAAAGGACAGGTCATGCTCAACCCTCACAAATGGCAAACCAGCCAAAACCAGCTAGGACAGTGCAGGTGTCTTGTTCTCCCCAGAGGCAAGAGGCCACACTGAGCACTGGAGACTCAGGGGTACCCCAGACGCAAAGGTTCCCTCAGAAGCCGCCAGCCTTCTCTCACAGCACCCCAAAAAGCCAACTGTCCTGAAGGGAGCTGGATGCCTTAGCTCCTCACACTCAGCCTCTTGACACTTGACATTGAGCAACAGCAAGCACAAGGCCCCTGACGTATGGACACAGTAAGACTTCCCAAAGCACTCAGCTGCTGAATCAGCACCTACACAGAAACTCTGCCAAAGGGAAGCATTCCTGCCAGCTGGCACCAAGGTACCAGCCAGAGTCGCAGCACAGCAACCTGCCTTGGCCCAGCCCAGGCCTAAATAAAGACTCTTAAGTTTCTTACATATGGTCTACCTGTTACTGTCCCTGGCCCAGTTAACCATGTCCTTTCACCCTGACTTATTATGTCACAAGTCGCGCACACTACGGAATAAACAAGATTTTTTTTCTTTTTTTTTTTTTTTTAAAAAGATTTATTTATTTTATGGATGTGAGTACACTCTGTAGCTGTACAGATGGTTGTGAGCCTTCATCTGGTAGTTGGGAATTGAATTTAGGACCTCTGCTCGCTCTGGCCCAAAGATTTATTTATTATTATAAATAAGTATACTGTAGCTGTCTTCAGACACACCAGAAGAAGGTGCCAGATCTCATTACGGGTGGTTGTGAGCCACCATGTGGTTGCTGGGATTTGAACTCAGGACCTTCAGAAGAGCAGTCAGTGTTCTTCCGCACTGAGCCATCTCACCAGCCCAATTTAAGCTACAAACTTTGCACACTACACATGAGCATGGCAGCTATGGACTGTCCCATGTCCACACCAGGTGGACTTCGGGTTTAGACATCCCACTTCCTTTTTGATGTGCTCCACACTCCTGCCAGGAGAACAGCCACACTGTATGATGGACAGACAAGCTACAAAATCAAGTCGTAGCTGCTGCTGCAAATGGGTCAGTTACAGAAAACCAAAGTGGGTCTGGACTTTGACTGTTCGAGTAAACTTTCCAGAACTGATGAGACAAACTGATGCCCTCCTGGAGAAAAGTAAAGATCTCTGACAGAAGAGCCAACCAAGGAGAAGCTCTGTGCACCTCAGTGCTGGTGTGGGTTTACTGCAGAGCCATGGGCTGAATAATTAACTTCCCACACTTGCCAGAATGGCCCTTGAGAAGGAAGAAGCTTAGGTAACTTGTGAAAGAAGTCTAAAATGAAGAGCTGGAGACATGGCTCAGTGGTTAAAAGCACTTGCTCCTCTTTCAGAGGACTCAGACTCAGATCCTGTTGCCAACACTGGATGGCTCACAACTAAAACTCTTCTGCCCTGCTCAGGCTTACATACGCATGCACACATACACACACACACACACACACACACCTGCCCTGCTCAGGCTTACATACGCATGCACACACACACACACACACACACACACACACACCTGCCCTGCTCAGGCTTACATACGCATGCACACATACACACACACACACACACACACACACACACACACCTGCCCTGCTCAGGCTTACATGCGCATGCACACACACACACACACACACACACACACACCTGCTCTGCTCAGGCTTACATGCGCATGCAAACACACGCAAACACACACACACAGACACACACACACACCTGCCCTTCTCAGGCTTACATGCGCATGCAAACACACGCAAACACACACACACACACTTCTGCCCTTCTCAGGCTTACATGCGCATGCACACACACACACACACACACACACACACACTTCTACCCTTCTCAGGCTTACATACGCATGCACACACACACACACACACACACACTTCTGCCCTTCTCAGGCTTACATGCACACACACACACACACACACACACCTGCCTCCCCACTCCCAAACACTTTCAAGCACACAGACTATATACATAAATACAATTTTTTAAAAAATGATCAACTTAAAAAGGAAAAACTGGCTGTCATATAAAGCCTCACTAGGACTACCAATGACACACTCTAAAGAAGCTGAAGCCCCACACCTGGACTTCCTGGTGGACCAACATGTATAAGGCCTTGGTCAGCACTATCAAAAACCCATTTGTAAAAATATATATACATTATCTATAAATGCTATGTAAAGAAATTTAAAGTAGTTGGGTCAGTGGTACAAGACTATTTAATCCCAGCACTTAAGAACACGAAGGCGAGCCAGGCGTGAGAAACCCTGTCTCAGAAAAAAACAAACAAACAAAAAAGAACACTAAGGCACTGCTGGAGAGATGGCTCAGAGGTTAAAAGCACTGGCTGCTCTTCCAGAGGTCCCGAGTTCAATTCTCAGCATCCACATGGTGGCTCACAACCATCTGTAATGGAATCTGATGCCCTCTTCTGGCCTGCAAATGTATACTTGAAGACAGAGCACTCCTACATTAAAAAATAATAATTATAAAAAAAAAAAAAAAAAAAAAAAAAAAAAAAAAACCACTAAGACGGGGACTATTTTGAGTTAAGTCAAAAGGGATACACAGCAAAACCCTCTCTCAAAACCAAACCAAACAAATATGCATGTAATAGTGGAAGGCCCTGTCCTCTACAACACACCCAGAGCAGCAGGTCCAAGCTCCTGCTAATAGTTAATGAACTAACTATTCAACCTCACCATCGAACTGCCAGCTAGATCCCTACTTCAGAAAAGTGGGAATAGTGCTACCATTGAGTAACTTGTCCAAGACCACATTGGTCACAACAGGAAAATGAGACTGTATCAAGCAACAATTGGCTTAGGAATACACCTAGGCCAATCAGATACTTAGGAATACACCTAAGCCTATGAGATACTTAACACCTAAGCCAATGAGATCTTTCATAGTCAACAACATATATTCCTTCTCAATGTATGTGATGCCATGAAAGCGACCTGCCTGAGAATCACCTGCAGCTGAGGCCCAACTTCTCCCTCACTCCCTTCACTCTGCCAATACTGAAGGGTGCTTACTTGTGATCAGGGAACTCATGATGACATGGGTAGCTTTAGCCTTCACCACAGGGGCCTTGTCTGAACTGTCAGTGGCTGGTGAAGGAGTCACAGCAAGGGAAGAGACACTGGCCGCGCCCTCCTCTGTCTGTTCAAGAGAGGGAAGGAAGCACGTGAGCAGGGCAGGGGAGCCATACAGCTAAACTTACGTCTGTGAACGTTACGAGAGTGTGTAACCTGTTAAGAGAAGAACTGCTTGAAGGGGACAGTTCTACTCGCCAAAGTGACAAGCAGACTGGACTTTATGGGAAGAACCTGGAACCACATGAGAAAAGGCAGTTTTTAGAGTCCTGAGGCCTAACTTTCTTTCTTTTTTTTTTTTTTTTTTGTTGTTTTTCGAGACAGAATTTCTCTGTGTAGCCCTGGCTGTCCTGGCACTCACTTTGTAGACCAGGCTGGCCTCGAACTCAGAAATCCGCCTGCCTCTGCCTCCCGAGTGCTGGGATTAAAGGCGTGCGCCACCACGCCCGGCAAGGCCTAACTTTCAATTTCTGTCTGCCCATAAGACTACAGATTAAACACTGTTTGATGGCACACACATAATCCCAGTGCTAGAGACACTGAGGCAGGAGAATTGGTGTGAGTTCAAGTCTAGCTTGGGCTACATAGTGAATTCAAGACAAGATTGGAATACCGACCAAAACCTTGTCTCCAAAATGAGGAAACATTATTGAGGGATGGAGAGAAGAAAGGACAAACAGGGCAGAAACAACATGGAACAGACACCTCCTACAAGCAAGCCTTATTCAGCTGAGCAGAACTTCCTCAGACTTTGCCCCTGAGTGCTAGCCAAACACACTTCAGGCTGCTTGGTTGCTCTGGGCTGTGGGGAGGTGAGACACACAGACACTAAGTGTGAATACACAGAGTGTGGTAATGGCCATCTGCAGTGCCAGCACTCTGGAGGCTGAAGACTACCATGAATTTGAGGTCAACCTGGGCTACATAGTAAGACCCTAGGTCAAAAAAGAAAAAAAAATAAATCTGTTTCTAGCCCAGCTTATGCGAAGCCTTGGATATCCCAGCACACAGAAAATAATAGTAATAGAATTTTTAAACAAACTCCCAAGTGTGATGGTTAGTGTTAACTTGACAGAATGTAAAACCACTTAGGAGAAAGGCCTCTGGGCACCCAGTAAGAGTTATCTAGATTAGGTTAGCCTCTGTGAGCGTCTGTGGGGGATTACCTTGCTCTGTTCACTGATGTGGCAAGATTCATCTTTATTACAAGAGGCCCTGTTCCCAGCCCATGCCCAGGCTAAGGACTGAACCCAGGACCTTGCAAATGCCCAGCACGCACCCACCACTGAGCATACCTGCTGTCCTTTTTCTCATCTATTTTGAGACAAGATCTCACTACATAGCCTGGACTTGCCTTGAATTCACTCTGTAGCCTAAGCAGGCAATTCTCCTGTACTAGCCTTGGAAACAGCTGGCAGGTTTTTTTCATGTTTGTTTTTAATATAGGTTTTTATCATAACTGTTTAGGGGTCTTGTTTCTTTAGGCAGGGGCCTTTGAATAAAACTCAGGCTGGCCTCGGACTCAAGACCTTCCTTATGCTGGCTGCCAGTCCCTGTAGTCTACCCACTGTCTTAAACACAACATTTTCTTTTCAACAGCTGTCAGGGTTGGATTACAGCAGACAACTAACACAAGGAGTTCTTCTCCACATAGCAGTGCAGACAGACCACAGGAAGAAGTCCCTGTTCTGAGAGTGTACCAGGAAAACAGAAAGAAGAGCTCTGACAGCACCCAGCTCAGCTACTGCCCACGCCAACTTTACTCCCTCAACATCCACTCAGACAGAGGCACTGTGCCCTGGTAGACTCTGAGGGATCTACCCCGGTTTGCTTACACAGACCCTCACTGCACACTTCCTCTCAGGTCCACAGAGGCTGCAGGGAAATGGCTTTACCTCAGCTTCCCGCTTACTCGGGCACCAGGCTGACCTTCTTTTTGTTGTGGGTGACGGGCATCAGGGTGACCTATGCCCAAGCAACAACAAGGCAGGCACTAGAGAGAGACCTGCGCTGATGCCAATCATAAAACGAACCACTTAAAGGGTTTTTGAACTCTATGCCAGACCTTCAGTCTAATGCTGCAATACAATACAGGCTGAGAATCACTACTCAAAAACCTAAACTCTCAAGTGCCCCAAAATCTGAAACTTTTGCACACTGCCATGACACAGAGACAGTAAAACTTCCCAGTGTAAAATTTCATTTAGTGCATAAAAATCTGACTACATAAGGAGAAGGTATACATACAACATAAATTAATTTCATATTTAGACTTGGTCCTTTCCCCCACTACCTCATTGTGTCTATGCAAATATTCTAATAATACTATAGCTGGATAACAGAGAAGCTACAAAGAGACAAGCAAGACTCATCAGAACTCAGGTATGCAGGTTCTGGAGTTTGGCTTTTTAGTTGGGGAAGCAGAGTCTAGAAGAATCTCTTGTAGATAACACTACTATTCAAGTTTTGGGTTGGAAAAAGGGACAGAAAATGTACAAAGGGAACAACTGCTGCCTGGTTTTGTAGGGACTGAGAACCACCGAAGCTTCTGGAACAGGAAGAAAAGCAGGGTGAGTTTGTCAGAAGCTGTGAGCAGGGTGAGGTACCTTGTCAAGTTGCTGATACTTGCGCTCTGGAATCACTGGCTTCCAGGGGATGCTGCCCATGTCCGATGGAGGAGGAGTCATGGGCGCAGGGTCCTCTAGGGCATCATCATAGCTGAATGCCCGACGGCACATCCCGATGGGCAGGGACATCTTGCCTAGAGGCCCGCTGGGAGCAAGAGCTAAGAACAGAGACACCTGTCAATAAGGGATGTCAACTGAACAGACTTTAAGTTCATCTGTAGATAAGAAAGCTGTGACACTTAGGGGACAGCTAATCCATTTAAGGGAGTAATAACAGCACTGAGTCAGTGCTCATCGCCTTCTTTGTCTACTACACTGGCTCAGCAACACAATCCTGTTAGACAAGGTCTTGCTATGTAGTCCTGGCTGGCTGGTACTCACTATATAGCTTGCACAGCTGGCCTCAAGTTCTGCCAGTCTTCCTGCCTCAGCTCTACCCAAGTGCTAGGACTGCAAGCACAGACAACCACACCAGGGCTTCATCAACTTTTACAGAATAAAGAACCTTAACCTCAAGTCACACTCACATATGCAGAGTCCCGGCTACAAAGCACGATTTCCAGTCAGAAATCAAACCTATCTCAACACTTACATGCCAGCTAACTCTCAGTCATACAAGACTGCGGATAGAAAGTGACGAAAGGTATCATTCTATGTTTTCTTCCCTCCGTCTATAGCCTGTCACTGTCTCATTTGATGAGGAAACTAAACCCTAGTGATGAAAGGAGTTGCCTCAGTTCATAGAGAAATTGGCTAGCTGAGGCTCGACCTAGTGAGCCCTGCGCCTTCTGTGTCCCCCCCTCAAAGAAAACTACAAGAAACAGTTCCTAGGCTGGGGTCTGGCACCCCCTCTAGTTTCTAGCTTTCTGAAGATTTAAACATCTCCATCACAGACATTACTGACAGGCACTCTCATCAACACCGCCAGCTTGAGCCTGCCATTCCTGTCCACGACAGCTGACTGCCGGAATGTCCAGCTGTGACAAAGGCGTCATGCTTCAGCTGTGTGTACTCTCAGCTGTGCCAGAGCAGAGAGCAGGCTTCACTTGTCTGTCACTGATCCAGAACCTGCCTTCAAGGTGATACTTTCCTGTTACATAATTGTACTCGTCAAGGTAGAAACCTGCCTGGCAGCAAGTCTCAAACCCTGCGAAGTTTGACTTAAACAGAAAGGGGACCCAGAGCTACCACGTGACCATCAGCAACACTAATAACTAACAAGCCCAAGAAGTTACTTACGAGTTGCCAAGGGCCAGGGAGAGGGCAATGAGGTGTTTCTCCTAACGGGTACAAAGTTTTTCTGGGGGCATGAAAATGCTTTGTAAGTAGATTAATTTGATGGATGCATAACCTTATGAACACACCAACCATGAAATCACCCACTTTAGGTGAATTTACAGTATGTACATTGCTATCTCAAGGGAAAAAGACATGCAAACACAAATGACCTGGCACTGAGAGCCCTCCTTCTATCTACTCCTCACTAAGTAAACTCTTTCCCATTTCCCAGCTCAGAAATCCAGGGTACGGAACCTAAGCACTACCACACGGCTGGCAAATGCACAGGAGACGCTGAGCCAGGGCTCACAGCCTGTGCCTAACACTCCTTGCTGCCAGCTACAAAGCTTTAAGCTCATGAGCACACACATAGCTCTGCATGGTGACAAGGACGTTAGAGTCCAGTGTGAGTGGAAGATACACGTGATGGTAGAGACAAATGGTATTAGGGCACATGGAGGAAGCTTCCATTAACCTGCCTAACTGGGGAGCAACTTCAAACCATGTCTAACACCTTGTCCAATGGCTTCATAAAGACAATAGGAATAAAGCCGCCAGTATCTACTAGGAAATGCGTTCCTACAAAGAGATCAAAAACTTTTTTTTTTTTTTTTCTTGGTTTTTCGAGACAGGGTTTCTCTGTGTAGCCCTGGCCGGCCTTGAACTCAGAAATCCACCTGCCTCTGCCTCCCAAGTGCTGGGATTAAAGGGGTGCGCCACCACTGCCTGACCAAAAACTTTTTTGAGCCAGGTACAGCAGTGTACATGCATTTAATCCCAGCACTCAGGAGGCAGAGGCAGGAGGATCTCTGTGAGTTCCAGGACAGCCAAGTCTACAAAGGGAGACTCTGTCTCAAAAAAAAAAAAAAAACCAAAAAACAAAAAACTTTTATGAGCAGTAGATGTAGATTTAGCAGCAGCTTTGAACTTCACTTATGATTTCGCCTTTAAAGATAGCACTTGGGAGGTAGAGGTGGTAAGATCTCTGTGAATTCAAGGACAGCCTGGTCTAAATACAGAGTTTCAGGACAGCCAGAACCACACGGAGAAACCCTCTCTCTGGAAAAACAAACAAAAGTGTTTACTCTTCACAATAGACACTTAAGGCAAGAGGCTGTAAGCCAAGGTCTGGGTGTATACCAAGGCTGAGACGGTGATGACATAGTACTAAAGACGATCAGTACTACTGGATTCTGAGAAAATAAGCTCCCTGAGGGGTGGGGGTGGGGGTACAGACTTAACCAATAAGAACTTAAGTTTACCAGGCACTTCTGGTTGTCTTGAAGCCATTGAAAGACTGGGATCCAGGTGTTTTTTTCTATACGTAATTCGGAGCTGAGTCCCTTCCACCTAATAAAAATAACATAGGGCATTTTCTTATGCTGAACAACAGAGGGTCACTCCAGTGCTGTTCTTCTGACAGACAGGCAGAGACGTATGGCTTGTTAGTAAGGTTGAAACATACACAAGCTAGAACAAATGAGTGACAAACACACCCACGAAAGGATAAAGTCCACTAGTTCGCCAGTATCCTCTGGCTGGTTCTTCTGAACACCCGAGAGGAGAAAGCCAAACTTCAGTTTAGACAGACAACCTTACCACAGTGAAATGACGCCGGACTATGTGGACAGACAGATGTTAATGAGGAGCATTGCCCAGCTTCTGCAAATTAGCGAAGCTTCTGAGGAAGGTTCCATCCAGAGGCTCTAAGTAACAATAAACAAGCAAGGTTGGTACAGCGCCCCTAAGTCCACCTTACATCCGTCCATTCCCCAGCCGGATTACATAGCAGCCTTTCCCCTTGGCAGAAATGAGCTATGCCAGCATAGAAGACCAACTCCGCAGCACTAAAAGTCATCGCATCTCACACAACCCTTGTCTTGAAAACAAACCCTCGGCGCGGCGCTGCGCGGCGCTGCACAGCAGGCATTATTGGTCCAGATTTTTATTCAAGTTCACTGCGGTCCTGGGGACATCCGCAAGCCAGACACACGCCCTTCCCCTCTCCCTTAGCGACCCCAAGCCCACGACTCTCTCGCGGGAGATGCAAAACAAAGCCTCTGGGATGTGTAAAGCCAGTCCCGACCTTCCCAGGGTCCCACCCCTCAAGGCGAAGCCGGCAGGTTCGCGGCGAGCGGATGCTCCGAGGCTCACTGTGCGGGTCTTTCTGGGGTCCCTCGAGCCCCGCTAGGGTGGAACAAGGCCCCCTCCCGGCCCCCCAGGCCGCGGCGCCCCGGAACTCAGGCTGCCCCAGCTCCGCCAGGCCGCAGTCGGTTACCTGCTCGCCCCGGCCCGACTTCCCGCACTAAAGAGGCTCCGAGGCTCCAGATGGCCCAAGAGGCTGCTGGGTTGAACAGAGCCGAGCCATCGTGAGAGCGCGACGAACGCTCCCCGACGGAGGACTGTCGCCGGCCGGCAACCGAACCCCCAAACCACCCCGAGACTGTCACAGGTCGCGCGAGACTTGACTCGAAGATCCGTGGGGCATGCTGGGAGTTGTAGTCCGAGATCTGAGCGTGCCACCGTACCCACCACCACCCGAACACCTCCCTGTAAATTGAACTCTAAAAGGGAATCCCACGGGGTTCCCAGAAAGGAAGTCACCAGTTTCCAGCACTTTCTCTGCGCTTTTTACTTGATTACAGAATTGTGGTACTTGGAGGCTGAGGCAGGAGCATTGCCTGAATCAAGGAGTGTGGTGGGGGCTGAGGAGGAGAAGGAGGGAAAAGAATGAAGATTGATGGCTGGAGATGGTTCAGTTAAAACAGTAATTACTGCACTTGCAGAGGATCTGGGTTTGTTCCCAGCACCCAGGTTTGTTATCTCACAACCTCTTGTAGTACAGCTCCCAGGGTCTGCTGCCCTCTTCTGGCTCCCAAGGACACCGCAGTCGGTCTCCCATTCCCACATACTTAATACTTACAAAATCAAATTTAGAAAACGAAGATGGGCCGGGCAGTGGTGGCACACACCTTTAATCCCAGAACTTGGGAGGCAGAGGCAGGTGAATTTCTGAGTTAGGCCCGGCGTGGTGGTGCCACCTCCAATCCCAACTGGAGAGGCAGAGGAAGGCAGATCTCTGTGAGTTCAAGACCAGCCTGGTCTACAAAGAAAGTCCCAAGGCAGCCAGGGCTACACAAACGATCCCTATCTCGAAGAACAAAACAAATAAAACAAAAAGCTGGAAAAGGCATAGTAAATACCCCCTTGAAATCAAAGCCAACAAAGCTCACAATGTCTTTCCCAGGCCTTGTGGCCCGGTCACCTTTTCCTGTCCCCTCCCTCTCTCGTAGAGGTCTGTCCATAAACAGTTACACCAACAGTTCTCAACCTTCCTAATGAGGTAACTCTTTAGTATCGTTCTTCATGTTGTGGTGATTCCCAGCCATAAAACTACTTTCCTTGCTACCTCATAACTGGAATTGTTTTGGTTTTTTTGGTTTTTCGAGACAGGGTTTCTCTGTAGCCCTGGCTGTCCTGGAACTCACTTTATTTATAGACCAGGCTGGCCTCGAACTCAAAAATCCACCTGCCTCTGCCTCCCGAGTGCTGGGATTAAAGGTGTGTGCCACCACGCCCGGCATAACTGGGAATTTGCGGTTATGAGTTCTGATGTAAGTATCTATGTTTTCCAGTGGTCTTAGGCTACTCTGGGTCGTTGAATCGCCAATGGAGTGGTGACCCACAGGTTGAGAACCTCTACCATGGCCGCCTATATAATAATAATTAATCTTTCTTCGTTCAGCGACCACGGGTTACTGGGTTCCTGAAAGGAAAGCTGGGGACGATGGGAAGGATGGCGAAAGAAATAATGAGCCAAGACAAAGTTCTCTGATCTAGGCTCAACTTTAATTCTAGGGTCTTGAATTTAAAGGGGGGAGACCCATCCCCCACTTTGCCAGAATCTCATTGCTTTATCAGGAAAGCAAGCTCAGGCTGTTCGGCAGGTGGTGGCTTCTTGCAGGAAGCTGCAGATGTGGCACACAATAGACTTTACCTAGATTAAAAGACTCCACCCTAGGTGGGCTAGCCAACTGTAGCAGAAACAAGGTCTGATTCAGCCTGCTGAAGGCTGGGGGGAAGGGCACAGTTCAATGAACCATGAAGCCGGGTAGGCGCTGTCCGTGGGTCGTGACCCACAGGTTGAGAACCACTACCATACCTCCCGCACACAGAGAGGATCTGATAGTTAATCTTTCTTCCTTTTATTAGCAGTGAAGTCAGGAGGGCTCCACACTAGTACAGGACTAAATACAGGAGCATCCGCCTCCCCGGAAACGGATAATAATAACTGTGAGAAAAGTGGACCTGGAGAGGTAGCCACTCAGAGATCTCAAAACCACTTCCCTGCTCTGCTCCATGAGAGAAAGCTGAAAACACCCACACTCAACTCTGTTCCAAGTCCAAGGTTCACTGTCTGCTCAGGAAGAATGGGAGGGTGTTAAAAGGATGGGAATACGTTTGACTTTGCTTGCGTTCTGTTAGGACCAAGACTGGGCCAGGAATTCATGTCTTCTGTAAGCTGTATACTTCATTTGTGAATAGCACACTTGATTTGCAGTGTGACACTTGAAAAAGTATTTCCAGTGTTTTTACTTTACTGCTCCTGGGAAGAAAGGGGGCAGATCAATTCTCACATAAAAGGTTAAACATGGGGACTGAAGTGAAGGCTCCTCAATCGAGAACACTGGCTGCTGCTCCAAAGGACCCAGATTCAATTTCCAGCACTCACAGGACAGCTCCCAAGTGTTTATCACTCTTCATCCAAGGGATCCGATGCCCTTTACAGCCTCAGCATGTGAATGGCAGACAGGCACACATCTATGCAAGCAAAACAAACACACCCGGGGCTAGAGAGATGGCTCAGTGGTTAAAAGGACTGACTACTGTTCCTAGAGGTCCTGAGTTCAATTCCTAGCAACCACATGGTGGCTCACAACCATCTGTAATGGGATCTGATGCGCTCTTCTGTTGTGTCTGAGGACAGTGACAGTGTATTCACATATATGAAATAAATAAATTCTTTTTTAAAAAAAAAGACAAACACACACACATTTAAAAAAATCTTTTATAAGGTTAAAATGTCTTTTTTAAAAAACAAATGAAATATTTTGAAAATATCTTGTTTTAAGATTTATTTATTTATTTATTTAATGTATGTGAGGACATGTGATTGGCAACTATTGCAACTGATAGATCCTGAGAGAGAAACTGAGGCAGGACAACCAGGAGCAAAAGAGACCTCAGGTGGCAGTGAGCACATTGAGAATGGACTCTTAGGAGAGAGCTTCAGTGAGGCAGCTCATTTAATGGAGGGAATAAACGCCATTTAATTAAACCTTTGAGGGGGTAGAGGCTTTCAGGGTGAGTGTACGTCATTGGCCAGGGCCAGGGTGCTAGGGCTACCTCATTAGCATGAGGAAGGTTTCCAGGTGCTGCTGTGCTGTTGGACATGACCTTATAAGGGCTGTCTTAGTCAGGGTTGCTATTCCTGCACAAAACATCATGACCAAGAAGCAAGTTGGGGAGGAGAGGGTTTATTCAGCTTACACTTCCACATTGCTGTTCATCACCAAAGGAAATCAGGACAGGAACTCACACAGGGCAGGAATCTGGAGGCAGGAGCTGATGCAGAGGCCATGGAGGGGTGCTGCTTACTGGCTTGATTCCCCTGGCTTGCTCAGCTTGCTTTCTTATAGAACCCAGGACTACCAGACCAGGGATGGCACCACCCACAATGGGCTGGGCCCTCCCAGCCTTGATCACTAATTGAGAAAATGCCTTACAACTGGATCTCGTGGAGGCATGTCCTCAAGGGGGGGGGGGGGCTCCTTTCTCTGTGATAACTCCAGCTTGTGTCAAGTTGACATACAAAGCCAGCCAGTACATGGGGTGAGGAAGTTTAACCTGGCAACTCAGGCTACATAACCTCTTGGGGGCGGGGAGCAAATGTGGGACTACAGGGCAACGTGTGCTGGGACACACAGGCTCGATCATACACTCCTGTCCATGTCAGGCCCCAGATTCTGGGGTTTGGACATGCCTTGACCTCACTCTTGTTCCGGGCCTGTTCTCCTTGGTCCCACAGTTCCCTGGCTTCACATTTGGACATGCATATTTTAGAATAAGTATTAGTTAATGCTGTGGAGAAAATAATCAGATCCTAGTAATAACTTAAAATTAACAAATAAAAAGACAATGAATCCTTTGGTCCAACTTTATGTCTGTCTATGTGTGCTTATAGAGTGCCTGTGTTTATGAGGTGTCTACATGCATGCCTAGGATCGCCATGTCCTGTAAATGACACCAAATTGGTTTATAAGTGAGTGCTCAATTAAACTGAAGGTGCCCAATTAACCTTCATTCTCTTTAGTTCACACTGTGAACAATCTACACTCAGCCTCTGGTGTGAACACAATGATTAGACAATCCTGAGACAGGAAAATCCTGCTCAGGGTATCACGTTCAGGGTCTGAGCACCAGGGTCGTCTGTGGGGCAATGACATCAACTTTAGAGGAGGAGCCTCCTCAGAGGGGAGGGGCCTGACTTGGGGGGAGGAGTCTGCCCTGGGGGAGGAGCCTGCTCTGGGGGTGGAGCCTGCTCTGTCCCACTGCCACTGCCAGCTATTTGCTCCAGCAGGCGGGTCTTTCTTTCCTGCGTGTGTTTCCTTGGCTTTGTGCCACCTTAAACTGGAGGGGTGCTGCTTCCAAAAGCACAGAGTGCCTGCTCTCTGAGTAGGGAGGCTTATGTCTTTGGGGCTAATGCCAAAAGTCAGTGGGCCAGGAACTACTCAGGCTTTTTGTTCAAACCAGAGCTCCTGTGGTCCTTCCTGTGGTCCACATGGGCTTAGCTGTAGTATGTGTCAGCTGGTTATGCCCCACATTGGCCACCAGATTAGGCCTTTGCTTGAGTTTTAGCAAGTGGTGTTGTCTACGTGCTGTTTTACAGCCTGACTGATACGTCTATCATGGAGTCAGTTGTGCTAAGGCCTGGAAACCTCTTACAGTACGTATGTGCAGCACATGAGTGCCTGGTGTCCTAAGAGGTCATAGAGGGCATTGGATCCCCTAGAACTGGCATACAGCAGTGCCATGTGGGTACTAGGAATTGAACCTAGGTCCTCTGGAAGAGGAGATAGTGTGCTTAAAATTTTATTTGCATTATTTTGGATGTGTTGATATTTGGCCTGCATGTACGTCTTTGTATCATAGGGATCTCCTAGTACCCATGGAGGCCAAAAGAGGACAATGGAATTCCTGAAATTGGAGTTACAGACAGCAGTATGCCACCTTTTGTGCAGAGAACCAAACGGTCCCCTGGAAGAGCATCGCATGTTCTTAACTGGTGAGCTATCTCTCTTAGGCCTGCAAATTAAATATATTTTTTAAATAATTAAAATAGAAGACAAGAAGCATTCATAACTGGGTAATCTTGGTTGGAATGTTAGCTAGTTGGCCATTATTTTAAGTGTGACTCCACAAGAGGAACCAAAGGAGCTCGTGTTGCCTGGGAGAGACTGTTTCCCAGTGGTGCAAATTGGCCACCAAGCCTACTGCTCTGAGGGGGAGGAGCCTGCTCTGAAGGGGTGGAGCCTGCTCTGCAGCACTTTTTTTTTTTTTTTTTTTTCTTTTTTCTTTTTGGTCTTTTTTGAGACAGGGTTTCTCTGTGTAGCCCAGGCTGTCCTGGAACTCACTTTGTAGACCAGGCTGGCCTCAAACTCAGAAATCCGCCTGCCTCTGCCTCCCGAGTGCTGGGATTAAAGGCGTGTGCCACCACACCTGGCTATGAGGAGTCGATTTCTTATAGGCCCCTTGAGATCACTCCACACCTTCGTCATCTCACACCATCCCATACATCATTTCACCCCATACCCTCTGTCACTCTTCCCCACACCCTATGTCATCTCCCCTCACCAAAAATCCCCACCTCCAGGCTGAGTGTGGTGGCCTTCCAGAGGATCCGGTGTCCTTTTCTGGCCTCTTTGAGCATTGATCCTGACTTTTTCTTTTCTTTCTTATTTTAAATTCCCATCCTTTCATTTGAACTGATCTAAATTTCTAATAATTTATTTTTATTTTATGTACATTGGTGTTTTTACTGCTCGCATGTCTGCGTTAGGGTATTGGAACCCCTAGAACTAGAGTTATAAGACAGTTGTGAGCTTGCCATGTGGGTGCTAGGAATGGAATCCAGGATCTCTGGAAAAGAATCAGTGCTCTTAACCTCTGAGCCATCTCTCCAGCCCTGACCTTCTCTTTGGAGGCCTTATGCCTGTCTTGTCAGTGAGACAAGGTCAAAGAAAATGAGAGGCAGTGCCACTGGTGAACTCAAGCCAAGTAAGCTCCCATAAATCTTCAGTCTCTGATCCAGTTTGCAATCTCATACTCTAAACCACAGCCTGTGAACAGAAGCACAAGGTGGCCGTTAGCTTTGGCAGCTTTGGGGTTCCAAAGGCATGTAGTACATTGACACACACATGTGTTTGTTGTCAGATTACTGAGAGCAACAACCTATTGTGTTTTAGCTTCTTCTTTAGGTCGTTCTGGTCCTGGTAGCAAAGTAAAGTCATATTTGGCAAAATGCAGTACAAGTAGTGCTTTCAGTAAAGCTAATAATTGATCTTTTCTACCTTATTCTGCTTCATAATGACCCCCTGGAGTACATCTTCAGGGTCCTGGAATGATGTTTGAGGAGGAGAGGGGGTGGGAGGGGAAGGGGAAAGGGAAGGGGAAAGGAAAGGGAAAGGGAAGGGGAAAGGGAAGGGGAAAGGAAGGGAAGGGAAGGGAAGTGAAGGGAAAGGAAGGGAAGGGAAGGGAAGGGATGTTTGTGTTTAAATAGGAGACAAGCGGTAAGGCGTGATGGTGCATTTTAGTGTCTGTCCAGTCTCTGTGAGTTTGCAGGTAGTCTGGTCTATAAAGCAAGTTCCTGTCCAACCAAGGCTAAAAAAGTAAAGCGACCCAGTCTTTAAAGAACAAAGCTGAAAAGGCAAGGAAGGTAGTCTGATGAACCGTAGGCCCATCCACCTGTCAATAGACTGTCATCTTAGCTATAGTACCTGTTGTGTTAGAAAGTGGCTCAGATCCAGACGGATCACACCAGACCCACACAGCCCCACCAGAAGAGGGTTCACTGGGGGAAAACAAGGAAGGGAAGAAAAAGGGAAAGGGGGGCAAGGGGTCAGGGACTCCGTCTTTTATTTGGGTCTTAACATAGATGCCAGGTGATCATGCTGGTGAGGCGCACGTGGGAAGTATAAGCTGGGAGCGTGTGGTGGTTGCCATGGCAACAGATGCACGAGGGTCCTTGTCGCCCAGGGATGACATCATTCCTGGATTTAGAGGCTGACCTTGAAGCAGCTTCTAATGCCAACAGTACCTCCTTTGAGGGGAGTCTAAGAAGTCGCAAGGTTTTGGCACCCATTTCAATCTTTTTCTAAACATGAGACTCAGAACTAGTGGCTGAGAGCTGCCTGCAGAGGTTACTGCTGGAAGCTGCCATGACTCCAGGATATTGGCCTGTGAAGGAGTGGTTCATGAGTCAAGTGCTTTAATATTGTCTATTAGAGAGAGAAAGAGAAGGGCTGGAGAGATGCCTCAGGGTTGAAAGCACCAACCTGGTTGCTGTTCTAGAGGGTCCGGGTTCACTATCCAATCCAGAACCCACATTGCTCATAGCCCTCTGTAACTCCAGTTCCCACATCCCCTTCTGGTGTTGCAGACACCAGACATGGATGTGATATACAAATATGCCTGCCAAGCAAACACACATACACATAATTTTTTTTTTTTGGTTTTTTTTTTTTTTTTTT
This sequence comes from Mus caroli, assembly GCF_978045245.1. Lineage (NCBI taxonomy): Eukaryota > Metazoa > Chordata > Mammalia > Rodentia > Muridae > Mus > Mus caroli. The sequence goes on along the minus strand of NW_028227270.1, from coordinate 65,785,055 downwards.
TTTGGTTTTTTCGAGACAGGGTTTCTCTGTGTAGCCTTGGCTGTCCTGGAACTCACTTTGTAGACCAGGCTGGCCTCGAACTCAGAAATCCGCCTGCCTCTGCCTCCCGAGTGCTGGAATTAAAGGCGTGCGCCACCACGCCCGGCTACACATAAAATTTAAAGATAAATGTGATTTTTTTTTTTTTTTTGAAAGAGAAACTTTCAAAGTGGAATGGGTTCCAAGAGAGGGTATGGTTCAGATTTCGAGAGGTAGGTGTTTTAAAATGGTTACAAAACAAAGCAACAGTGGGTAGGAGGTAAAAAGATAACTTGAACTTTCCTTGTGTACAAAATGATGGTTTTCCCCCAGCACCAGAGCTCTCTCATGAAGAACTAGAATTATCAAAGGTCACCAAGCAAAAGGGCTTTAATCCGTGTGTGACTTTCAATCCGAGTCAGACCATGAACAAAACATTAGTCAGGTCTTACTGGGGCCGATCTCTAACTGCCTTACCTTCTCTTTCTCCTCCTTCAGTTCCCGGGGAGGGATACATTTCCATTTCTCAGAGCCCATTGTGCCAATAGTCTGATAGCAAAAGTGAAGGGTGTATATAAATGCTCCCGGGGTGTGTGTGTGTGTGACTGGAGAAGGGGCTCAGCACCTTATAACACTTATTACTTTTGCAGAGGGCTCAGATTCCCAGAGTCCAATATGACAGCTCGAAATCATGCATTAACACCAGTTCTAGGGGCTATGGGATCCTCTTTTGACTTTGGGAGGCACCAGGCACTCCAGTGGTATGCATTCGAGGAGAGGAGAGGGGAAGGGAAAGGGGAAGGGAGAGGAGGAGAGGGGGTGGGAGGGAAAGGGAAAAGGGAAGGGAAGGGGAAAGAGAAAGGAAGGGAAAGGGAAAGGGAAAAAGGGAAAAAGGGAAAGGGAAAAAGAAGGGAGATCTCTCTCCTGTCCTGCAAATAGTAATTTCTGAATCGATGGTTCTCAACCCACAATCGCAAGCATTTACATTGCAATTCACAACGGTAGCAAAATTAGAGTTACCAAGTAGCAAGCAAAGAAAATCTTATGGTTGGGGTCACCACAACATGAAGAACTGTATTAAAGAGTCACCATGAGGTTGAGTGCCACTGCGAGTAAAACCTTTCAGACTGCTCTATTCTGCTACCTCCAGACTTCTATCAAATAAGCAAAATGAACCTCCCCCAAAGAGGTGTTGCTATAGAGATTTTTTTTTTTATAGAGGTATTTTGCCTGCTTGTATATCTGGGCACTGTGGGCATGAGTGTGCATGGTGTTTGCAGAAGCCAGATAAGATCTGTGGTTACAGAACGTTGGGAGCAGCTGTGTGAGTTCTCAGAGTAGAACTCATCAGGTCCTCTGGAAGAGCAACCAGTGCTCTGAACCAGTGAGTCATCTCTACAACTCCGATAGAGGTATTTTTTAAAACTAAGAAACAAAGCCGGGGTGTGGTGGCACACGTCTTTAATTCCCAGCTCTTGGGAGACAGGGGCAGGCGAATTTCTGAGTTCAAGACCAGCCTGGTCTACAGAGTGAGTTCCAGGACAGCCAGGGCTACACAAAGAGACCCTGTCTGGAAAAAACAAAAAACAAAACAAAACAAAAAACCTAAGAAACAAGAAGTCAAAATAGAAGGGGAAGCAGCATAGATATGTAGCCAAAAGTAAGGGGACCCAAAAAGAACAGAGGTTAGGGCACAGAGAAACTGGCTCTCTAAGGAGTGTGTAGTGTGCGTGCTACTTTAAAGAGGCAGGCATAGCTGGACACTGGGACACTCTCCCATTATCCCGCAGACACAGTGAAGTCCAAAGGACTGCTGTAGCTTGGGGCACCATTTTTTTCCGTTTCTCTTCTCTCTGATGCAGTACTTGGAAGCCCTGCAGTCTCTGGGAGTGGCTGACAATGTGATTGCTCTGAACTTTCCTTGCCAGACAGACATTCTTCATTGCTGTGCACAGTAAGCCACCAAAGGTTTGGAGAAACTGCTTCCTTCTGCCATCCCACTGGCATATGATCCCATATAATCAGTTTCGAGATTTCTCTTTTTCTGGTCCTGAGAAATACCCAAGTGACAGATTGGGTTTAAACGCCAAACTAGACTATGGTGCGACCTTGAGCAATTTAATACCTGCTAAGTCTCAGTGTTTCCTTCTCTTGAAGGGACTCAACAGGTCCGCACAGCCTCACTTCTACCACACCGGGCAGGGAGTGGAAGATCCACCCTGGACCGAGCCCCTACTGGGAAAGCCCATCCCACCCTAGTCCCCCTTCCCCACCGCAAGACAGGCGCAGCCTTCGCTGGCAGCGAGCAGTGCATTGTGGGGCTTGTAGTGTGGCGGGGTCCGGCGGGTGGGCGCGGCCACAGCTCCATCTTCCACCGCAGGCTGGTCGGTCTTGCTCCCTGGCCAAATGGCGCCGCGGCCGCTGGGCCCCTTGGTGCTGGCTCTGGGTGGCGCCGCAGCAGTGCTGGGCTCGGTGCTCTTTATCCTCTGGAGAGCTTACTTCGGCCGCAGCCGGGAGCGGCGCTGGGACCGGGGCGAGGCCTGGTGGGGCGCGGACACTGCCCGCCTCCCTCAGTGGGACGAGTGGGAGGTGAGTGCGAGCCGCCGAGGGCTGGGAGGCCTACGCATGCTGTGAGTGCGGAGTGCAAGCGCGAGGGCCCGGGCAGGGCTTCGGGCTCGGTAGCCCCGAGGGCGCGGTAGGAGCCAGCCAGGCGACAGTGCAGTAAGCGCAGTGGCGCCGCCCCGGGGATCCCTGGTAGAGCCCTCATTCCCGGTGCGGATAATCGTGAGATCTTGGGATTGTCTTGGGCTTACTGTTCGTGGAAGCCAAGGATTTACGATGGGAAAAAATGTGCGCGAAATCATGAGGAGTCAAAAAGAAAAGTGAGAGTTTTAGTTTAGGACTCAAAAAGCAGCTCCTGCCCTGCAATGTCAGGCCACAGGTGCCTGCCCCGGGACGCGTGGAGGGCGTGCAGGGGCACCGCCGCGCATTTCGTTGTCCCTAGGGAAGGGAGGGTCAAAAGGGAGGTTGGGGATTGCAGCCTTCGTCTCTGTCCCACAGCCCGAGGACGAGGAAGATGAGCCGGCCTTGGAAGAGCTGGAGCAGCGGGAAGTGTTGGTGCTGGGCTTGGATGGCTCAGGGAAAAGCACGTTCCTGCGCATGCTGGCCGGGAAGCCACCGGTGGAAGGCCACGTCCCCACCTGGGGCTTCAACTCAGTTCGGCTGCCTACCAAGAATTTCGAGGTGGACCTGTTAGAGAGTGAGCAAGAGACACCCTCCCCCTTCTCCCCGTCCTCACTGATGGCCCAGGGCCTAGGTTATTTGGAGATTATCGTACAATGCATTTCTATCTTTTTTTTTTTTTTTTTTTTTTGGTTTTTCGAGACAGGGTTTCTCTGTATAGCCCTGGCTGTCCTGGAACTCACTTTGTAGACCAGGCTGGCCTCGAACTCAAAAATACACCTGCCTCTGCCTCCCAAGTGCTGGGATTAAAGGCGTGCGCCACCACCGCCCGGCGCATTTCTAATCAGGACATTTCCCCTTTATGAAACCCTTCCTGCTTCTCTTCAGGGCACAGGATACAGAACATTCTAACACTTAGGATTCTTCCTTATCCCGTGTCTCCAAATGGTCCACCTACCTTTCACCACACATGCCTTACTAACAGCTAAGGGTTCATATGCCAGGCATTTGACAAACACTGCTTATAAAATACCCCACAAAACTCCACAAAACTGCCATCAGTTAACCTATACGTGTACAAACAGGTTTCCGACAAGTTAGATCAGGAAAGTTTTCCCCCAGTGTTCCAGTGTTCTGGCTGCCTGAAGAGGGCATCGGACCCCCCTATAGATGGTTGTGAGCCACCATGTGGTTGCTGGGGTTTGAACTCAGGACCTCTGGAAGAGCAGTCAGTGCTCTTAACGGCTGAACCACCTCTCCAGCCCCGTGTTCTCTTGCAGCAGGTCCTCCCGGCCCTCAGGAAGGGGACCTGTTTCTTACCTGTTCTTTGCATGCATCTCTCTGCTTGGAACACTTGACAAACTACTACCACTCATTCTGAGCTATAGTGTCTTTTCTTCCATAAGTTGGGGTTTTGTCATTTGTTTGAGATCGTCTCATGGCATTGAGGCTGGTCTTGAACACTCGAACCTTCCTTCTCCACCATCTGAGTGCTAGGGTTACAGGTACACACGGCCACAACCAAGCCTCAAGTGTGATTTGTGAATGACATCTTTTGAAGCTTACCTTTGAAGTCTGGCCTCTGCCTGACTCTGGTCCCCTCCTGCTGCAGGATTTGTCACATCACCCTCTGTCCCTGATGAGGAACACTGTGGTCACAGATCCATTTCTGGCCCAAAGGCTCAGCCCTCCAATACATACCCGAGGGGACTTATTGAGTGAGTGGTCTGAGAGGTGACTGAGGAGCCCTACCTGCAGATGTAGGATCCTTGGGATTTTGGACTTCCCCACCTGGGTCTAGCCTCAACTCTGAGGAGTTAGGAGGGACTTTGAGGCACAGGACTAAAACTGTGAAGCCCAGGTGTGCTTATTTAAGCACTAGGGATAGAGTTGAGCTTTGAGAGCTGAACTCTTAGCCTGAGTGGGTCTCGTTCTTCTGTTCTTAAGCATTTGTGATCTGGTCAGGCCTGGCCATACCTTTTCTCCCAGGTCGGAGCAAACATTGATCTTTACTTAGGACTGCCCATCAAGCTCTCTCTGTCTCTTCTGGAGCCAAAGGACAGGAATTCAGTGATTGCCTGACAGAAGGAGTGTTCACTTTCCCACCCAAGTGAGGTGTTCTCACATGCCCGTGTTCTGACAGACATCAGGATTCAGACCCAAATGGCTGTCAGGCCTGTTGGTTCACACCTGTAATCCCAGCCCTCAGGAGGCGGTGGCAGGAAAGCTGTCAATCAAGTCACAACAGTCCCCTCACGTGGTCTCAGCATCGTGGCTTGGGGATCAGCTGAGAATGCACACTGTGGCAGAACTGGCAAGGGAGCACATTTATTACTGGCAACACCTTCCTTAGTGCACCACCTAGGAAATCGGATGTATCGGTTCTGTCCACCGTGCACTTGCTTAGCCTGGCCTACTCCGACTGCTGCTGCCTGCTTCAAGCCCCTTTCGTCTCTCCCATCTAGAACTACAGTTGCTCCCTTGCAGATCGTCCCACGGAGTCAGCAACTGGTATCTTTCCGAAACATGGTCTGGACCCTTGACGTCCGGCTTCCGCCTTTTCTCTTCTCTCTCTCTCTCTGGAGGTCCCTAGCTTGCCATGCTTTCCCTTTCGCGCATTCGTGGAGCTTGTCCTTTGCACTGCCCGAGATTATTATTCTTCCCGTGGCTAGCTCCTCATCCTCCTCTCCGCTCACATCCAGCCTCCTTGAGGAGACATTTCCAGATCGCCCAACCCAAGTCCAGCCGCAGACACCGGCCACTTCCCCTTGTTTTCCCTTGGTTTTGATTCCGTACTTTTCTAGAATATGTCTTATCTGGTTGCCTGATCCATTCTGGCTAGGGAGGGAGTTCCTTGAGAGCCGGGACTCCAGCCTGCTCGTTTCCCTTTACCCAGCACCCAGGTGAGTGCTTGGCACCTGGTAAGCACTCAGTAAGTATTTGATGAGTGCCTACTGTGTGCCAAGACATTGTGCTGAGGCTTTTGGGGGATTTAGAGTGGAGAGAGAGAGAAGCAGAACCGGATTGGGGTGCAGGGTAGCCAAGGGGAACTGAGCAGAGGGGCAAAGAGGAACAGAAAGGCAGCCCAGGCGCGGGTGGACACTGTGGCTAATGTCGTTTGGCACGACTCTGTACAGTGTTCCCGAGGGAGGGAGAGGAAGGGATGACAAGCCTGAGTGGGGACTGAGTTGGGGGTAGTGGTACACTGGCAAGGCATGGGACTCTAGCTTTTCTAGGCTTAGGATCCAGGGTTTCCCATCAGTTATCACTGACCAGGGAGGGAGCTAGGAACTGATAAGAGGCAAGGAAGCCCAGCAACTACCGCCCATGCACGCCCATGCAGCCGGTGCCTTTGGGGGTCTGCTGAGACCTCTTTGTTCAGTAAGAGACTGGTACACTAGGGTAGCGCCCTCTCAGGATATCTGACTGGCTCTGGGCTGTGGCAGCTTCTTTGTCCCTGACTAGTGGACCCTTAGGAACCGGAAGTGGGTTGGGGCTATGGGCAGAGCCATGCTACAGGGAGCTCTGCTCTGAGCTGACCCTTGGCCTCTCTTCAGTTGGTGGCAGCCAGAACCTGCGCTTCTACTGGAAGGAGTTTGTCAATGAGGTGGACGTGCTGGTGTTCATGGTGGACTCGACTGACCGGCTAAGGCTGCCCTGGGCTCGGCAGGAGCTGCAGAAACTGTTGGACAGGGATCCGGATCTGCCTGTTGTTATAGTGGCCAACAAGCAGGTGAGTGCTGTGGGAGGTGAGCCAGTTGGTCTTCTCACAGATGCCTGGACATAGGATTGGACGGCATAACCAGCCAGTGCCTGACATACTGTCCCCGCCCTCCCCTTTCCACTTTATCCTTCCCTCCTGTTTCTTTCCTCAGTCTTGTGTTACCCTTTAGAGATGTGATGCCAGCCGCAGTTTTCAGTACTTTATTTTCCTGGATTTTTTGAGACATCTGTCTTGAATACTTTATGCAGCCCAGGCTGGCTGGAACTCATAATTCTGTCCCTAAGTTCTGGGATTATAGGCGTGCACCACCACACCTCCCTTAAATGACATTATTGGCCTTATGCAAGGTATACAATACTGTTTCCGCTTTATAGTTGGGGCCGCCACAGCTCAGGGTGTTTGTAGTCTCCACGGGGACATAGAGGATGGTGGAGCTGGGATGCCTGCACTGAGCTGAGAAGTGCGGTACATTAAGTAATAGTAGGAGCACAATGTTCAGGCACCTTGTGAACACCTGACAGCCATCACCCCGCTTCTGCCCCGCTACACCCCATGATAAGCTCTGTTGTTTCTTAAAAAAAAAAAAAAGATTTATCCATTTATTTTATGCATATGAGTCCACTGTAGCTGTCTTCAGACACACCAGAAGAGGGCATCAGATCCCATTACAAATGGTTGTGAGCCATCATGTGGTTGCTGGGAATTGAACTCTGGAAGAGCAGTCAATGCTCTTAGTGAGCACTGAGCCAAATCTCCAGCCCCAATGGTGTTTTCTTAGAGCCTCAAAAGTACCCAGGGCACTGAACTGTTAGACCATTATAATTGACAACTGATAGTTTATGGCATTTTGAACCGACAGGAGGTGTCTCCGTTACTTACCTGAGTTATCTCAGTTACTTGTTGTAAAGAGACATCTTGACTGAGGGGACTTACAAGAGAGTGTATTGCTGGCTCACAGTTTTAGTTTTGAAACCTTGAAGATATGCCTACACTTTTCCCTACAAATCCATATGTCCATCCCAAGCAGTTCTACTGACCTTGGATCAAGCATTCAGAACTGTGAGCCTGTGGGGGCCATTTTCATTCAAACCAGGTACAGGAGGCAACTGAGGGGTCTTACCATGGAAGAATTGCTCCAGGAATCCCGAACTAATGATGAACTTTAAAGGGATCAGCTACAGTATCTAGTAGCCTTTTTTCTCTTTCCCCAACCCCAGATTGTCTGGGAGTTACCCCACCGTATACTCTTACATTGTAGGCATAAGACAGAGTAGGGATTCCAGAAGGTTCAAAAGTGTGGTCATTAGGCAGGCGGATTTCTGAGTTTGAGTCCAGCCTGGTCTACAGAGTGAGTTCCAGAACAGCCAGGGCTACCCAGAGAAACCCTGTCTCGGAGGGGGGGTGGGGGTGAAGTGTGGTCATTAGTGTGACCTTGGAACCTAAATCTGCTATTTATCATCGTGAGGAGCTAAATGACATCACTGAGCCAGCTTCCTCATTAGTTAAGTGGACCCTGAGAACCAAGGACTTGGTAGGCAGATACCATCTTGGTGCCTAACAAGGGCTGTTTCTTGTGACATTGATGGATTGCTCCATGAAAAACGGGTGCCACAAAATGATGGAGGGCACCGAATTTCTTCCACAGGATCTAGAGGCACCTCCTGGGATTTGGGGTCCAGAGTAGTTGCTGAACATGTATGTCTGTTATGGCTGACAAGGGTGGTATCACACTGGGAATGGTCTGACAGCCATGCTGTGCTGGCTTGTGTTCACTGCAGGACCTGAGCGGGGCCATGAATATGGTGGAGCTGCAGCAGGAGCTGGGCCTCCTTGCTAGTTATAACCAGAGGGAGGTTTTCCTCTTGGCAGCCAGCATTGCCCCTGCAGAATCTGGCTTTGGGGAACCCGGCACTGTGCAAATCTGGAAATTGCTCTTGCAGCTTCTCTCCTAAGCTGAACCCACCTGCCTGCTGCCCAGCCTTGGAGACCACAGTTCTGCCTTCTCCCACATCGTTGTTGCTAGCCTAGGCCTTGGGCAGGAGCATCATAGCAACGCTTCCTCTCTCCCTCAAGAGCAAGGCCAAGTCTGTGCAGAAGCCTTCCCGGTGAAGTAGATGTGGGGCTGAGGCAGGGAGGATGCCGTAGTGTAGCTCCAGCTTGCCTTGCCTTCCTGCAGTGTGATGCTCAGCAGGCTCAGTGCCCCTCCCTGCAGGTCCCACTGCTTACAGAGCAGTGTGGATATCACAGGTACTTCTGAGCCTTCGTCTCCCGTCTCATGGTTCACTCCTGGTAATGTCGTACATTTACCATGTGGAAAGGTTCTGGGTACAGCACAGCAAGTCCTTGCTCCTAGTCCTTCATTATCCTCCAGCCCCTGCTCGCTCTGTCTGTGGCCTTGTGTTCCTGCCTTTCTAGTCCCTGGGGCCATTATTTTCAAAGGGAGATGATTTCCATGTTTTTTTTTCTAAACGCCATCCCTGGCAGTGCCAAACCTGAAAACCTTAGCAGAGAGTCTTCTCGACACCTCCCCACTGTTACTATGACCTGGCCTTGCCAGCCTTTATTGACCACAAAGTGCAGTTCACTGAACAGGGTGAAGGGTGGTTTTGCCCAGGTCTGGAGACAACCTGCTGCTTTTGTACTAACTGTGCCAACGCCATGTTTACACAAGTCTAGAGAAGGAAGGAGCCCGAGTCCTGGAACAAGACTGGAGCTGGGGGGTGGGGGTGGGTCAGCCTCAGAATGGCATTTTATTTATTTATTTATGTATTTATCAAAGGAATGGGCCAAAGTTCTAGGTTCTGTTTCTAGGTGCTGTAATGAAAACCCTAGGAGACTGTCAGAAAAGCTGAAGCTTTGAGAACTGTTTGGAATTACGGTTGAGATTAGGTAACCTATAACTGTCCATGGAGACACAGGACTGTAGTTTTCCCCTCTCCCAAACTGGCCTTGAGACCATAACTGGAAGCAAGTACCTCAAGGAGACCTAGTACTCATGGTCCAGGACTTAGGACAGGACTAGAAGAGCCATCAGAATGACTCTTCCTGTGCCCACGGCGGGCACATCACCAAGCCTTCTGGGACCATTTATTTGCCAGCCAAAAACCGACTGAAATTCTGTATTCTCTGAAGTGAACATTCCATGACCCTGGTGCAGGCAAAAAAGCCTCGGTCTGCCAGGGACACTGAATGACAACAGCACTGTTGTTTGAGACAGTGTCACTCTCTAGCTCAGGCTGGCCTTGAATTGGTGGCACTTGTCCTTCCTCAGCCTCCCGTGCTGGGATTATAGGAAGCACTGTGCTATCATGCCTGACGTTCAGTCTGCTGTTTGAGAATCACTGTGCTGTCTGCCAGTTGCCCAACATACAGCCCGGGAAGTGGAAAGCATCCTCGTTAACGTGAGCACAATCATCAGAAGGGGGGCGTGCTGTGCCCTTGGACTCCAGCCTACGAGAACAGAATTACTACAGGACAAATCACTCTCATTACAAGTGATTGTCCTGCTTTTGTATTAAATATTTAAAGAATGACTAGGATTTTAAAGTAGTTGAAATTTTGTTGGATATTGTATGTCTGTTCTGAGGATTCCACCTCTCCCCAGTGCTAAAGCTTACCTTACAACCAGACTTATTGAGAGAATTCCTTTTTTCTAACTGAAAGACCTTTGTCTAATGAGTTTCATCATGTACAACTGTCATATTGTCCAAGGGGCAGGGGGGTGTTAAGAATAAAAAATTTCACTGTGTCTCCTGAAGTGACTTTACTTGAGGCTAGACCTATGATCCCAGCTACTTTGGAGAAGGCACAGTTGAGGTCTACCTGGTTTACAAAGTGAGTTCAAAAGCAGCCTGGACAATCAGGCTGGATCAGTAGGTAAAGCCTGATGACCGGAGTTTGATCCTCGGGACCCATATAAACGTGGGTAGAGAGGACTGACCCCTCAAGGCGGGCTTCCCAGTGCTAGAAAACAAACACTCTCGGGGCACTCTGTACCTACACTGGTTTAGGAGGAACTATCAACACAAGCCAGCTGCAGGACGATGACAGCCACTCCTGCCACAGGGCCAGACCTCAGACTTTGATTCAGGTCTTGGCAGATACTTTACTCCTCAACCTCAGAGGCCAAAGTCCTTTCTGGCAATCAACTTTCTCCTGCCCGGATACCTGGAAGATGACACTCTCCAGTCCATGAGCTAGCAGCACGGCGCCAACAAGGACAACTTATAAAGTGGAGTGTCACCAGCTCTCTATGGTGAAGTAACAATAAATGCCAGAATGGGTCTGTTCAGGGCATCGTCCTCATCCTGAGGATGGCTGATGCTTACAGTTCCTCAGACAGTGAGTTCCAGTCCCTGACCCCCTGACCTTTGGGACAGTGACTTAACGCCGCTTTTTATCCCTCAGAAAGGGATCTAGCTGATGGGCCCAGAAACCAACTCAAAAGGCTTCTGCCAGCTGGGCAAAATGGGCAAGCCTTTAATCAAAGGACTCAGGCAGATGGACCCCCTGAGTTGAGTTAGAGGCTAGCCTAGTCTACATAGAGTTTCAGGACAGCCAGAGCTACATAGACCATCTCCCCAAAAAAAAAAAAAAATTCTTCTGCCTCCATGCCTAGGCCTTGGAGGCAGCCCAAGTATATGCCTTGTGCCAAACACTATAGTCCCTTGTCCAGAAGCTCAGTTGGGCAAGGACATCAGGAAAAATTAAAGGCACCGTGGATGAGAGTGTAGCTCAGCAAGAAAGCTTGCACAGGTGTTTCATCTCCAGCAACTGCAGAATAGACAGCTCTGGCTATGAAGTTTACATGCCCTGGGAGCAAGGAAGATGGCAGTGATGGCTTCTAGAAGCTGGCAACCAAATTCTGTAAACAAGTTGAGGGAACTTCTAGCCAATGACACAAACTTGGATTCTGTAGAGGGCAGAAGACACAGAGGCAAATGATGAGTCCACACTAGGCCCTAAGGGCTGCTCCAGGGACTTGGGAGATTCTAGGGCCTCTTATACTATAGGAAGGATGAACTGCTATCTTCAGAACAGATTTGATGTCACCCCACACCCACTTTGGACACCTGACCTGTTTCCCTATAACAAAAGTGCATCTTACCAAATGTCATAGGCAATGTATAAAATATGCTTTTCAAGAGCGCTGAAGATACAATACACACAATTGTAGGTTTTTACATCATTCATAGTTGAGGTTAGTTAGGCCTTAAAATGCCCAGCTCAAACCCCTTGCCCGTGATCCTGTTACAGAATAGGTATCACATTCTCAGGCCACTGATTGCAAGAGGCCTGCCACAGAAGATGGCCATGCCGTGGAAAGCCTAGTAGTGGCACACAGTAGAGTAGTACAAGCAGTCTGCCAGTCCCAGATGGCAGGTTTGGGCCCCTGATGTTTGATTTAAGCCATGGCCAACAAAAGCAATCCACAGTGAGCAGAGACCTGGCTCCTTACCGTTCCTTCTATGTCAGCCCAGGCTTCCCGGAAAGCCTCTGGAGGAAACCGAGACTAGGAGCACTGACTAGGAAGAAGGCAAGGCAGTGCCTACAAAAGCCCAGGACTGCAGTACCTGCTGTTGAGCTGATAATCCATCTCCGCTCGCTAATAAGATTAGCTTTCCCCGGGACAACTCCAGAGCTTAGCTGGGCACAGTAAACACAAAAATATTACACAAGTGTGCCTTTAATCCCAGCTAGGGCTACACCGAGAAGCCCAGTCACAAACAAACAAACAAACAAAAAAAAAACCCCACCTAATCATGTTACATGGGTAAAATATTCCTTTATCATGTACAGAACGCGCTGAGACAGAGCATCCCTCTGAAAAGAAACAGCAGGCCCCGGCTTTCTGTAGCCTCCCAACAGAACACAAACCATGGCCTTGAAAGAGTTCCTTCTCCTCCAGGTGGTGGTGGCACACGCCTTTAATCCCAGCACTTGAGAGGCAGAGGCAGGTGGATCTCTGTGAGTTCAAGGGCAACCTGGTCTACATAGAGTTCTAGGACAGCTAAGGCTATTAGAGAGACACTTTCTCTCAAAAAAACAACAAAACAAAATGAAGAGTTCCTTCTCCAGAAGGAAGGGGGAGGGGGCGGGGGAGACAGACAGTGTGCATGTAAGACCCGATTCCACAGGACTTAGCCAGCATCACTGATGCTCCACGCCCCTTGCCTTACAGCCTGGCTTTGGTTTCGTTGGTCCAGCAGACCTAGGTCTGGGGGTGTGCCCCACTCAGTCTACCTCCATCTTCTTACTCTGCAGGGAATCGATGAAGGCTTGCCACTCCGTTGGGTAAAAGCGCTTATAGACATTGATCTTATTCCGGATCTGTTTTGGGGTGTCTTGGTAGTAATTCTTCTCGTCCCGGGCCATGGCCTATAAAGGAAGGACAGACAACATGTGGAGGGATACACAGGCAGACGCTCAAATCCAAATCCTAGCACTGCCTAATTGGAGTGTGCCACTTCCAATCTATCCCTGGGGTCCAGCTCTCTCACTTCAGAAGCCATTAGAGGGCTGGAGCTGGTTCAGCGGCTGCTCTTAGAGAGGACCCAAAACAGTTCATAGCCATCTATAATTCCAGTCCTAAGGGATCCAATACCCTCTTCTGACCCACACAGGTATCAGGCACACATGTAGTGGACGTACACATAGGCAAAACACAAACATAAAGACGTCTTTAGACTTTTTCTCCTCTTGTTTCTAGTCAGTTGCAGACAGTCCAGTGAGTTTCCCTACAAGTCCGAGTATTCTTCCTGGCGGGCAGAACTCACCTTGTAGTCCTCCCCGTGATTCTCCACCATGTACCGAACATAGTCAACGAGGTCCCGAGACAAGGTATTTCCTTTCTTCTCTGGGAGGCTGGCTTCTGCCTCCAAGTCTGAGGGAAGAGAAGCCAGGAAACGGAATGAGGACTTCCCGTTTGTATTATGTGCGCTGCCCAAGCACCTATCCATCCAATCCCATGTCACAAGACTTGTTGGACAGCAGCACTTTCCCAAGTCCAAAGCTAGAACTCACGTTCTCAGGCCCTAGAATCCCAAAGCCTACCTCCTACCCATCAGCGTGGCAACTCCTGAAAACCAGCTCTCAAGTTGTGATTTAAAATGAAAACCACTACGCTTACCAATTTTACTCAGTGTCAGGCCCCAGGGGCAGCAAGATGGGAAGTAGGATTGTGTCCAGCTCCACTACGAACACAAAGTCTCTTCTTGATGTATTATGCCAGCATTTGAAATGGGAAGGTCAGAATTGCTCAACACTAGGGCCGCGGGGTTAGACCCAGGTACAGCACCTGTACATGTGAAGGTAGAATCCTGACCATGGACCAAATCATTGTTATACTTTTAAAACAGGTAGGAGGGGGCTGGAGAGCTGGCTCAGCTGTTAAGAGCACTGACTGCTCTTCCAGGGGTCCTGAGTTCAATTCCCAGCAACCACATGGTGGTGCCTCACAACCATCTATAATGGGATCCAATTCCCTCTTCTGCTGTGTCTGAAGACAGCAACAGTGTACTCACACACATAAATAAATATATTTAAGACAGGTAGGAAGTACCAGTACTAAAGCAAGCCGATCTCAAGTTCATAGTTAGCCTCAGCTAAATTACAAGACAGTGTTTTAACAAATGAAACCCACAGGTGGGAGGGGGGGTGTTGAGATGGCTCAGCGGTTAAAAGCAATGACTGCTCTTCCAAAAGTCCTGAGTTCAAATCCCAACAACTACATGGTGGCTCACAACCATCTGTAATGAGATCTGACGTCTTCTTCTGATGTGTCTGAAGACAGCTACAGTGTACTTACATATAATAAATAAATCTTTAAAAAAACAAAACAAAAAACAAATGAAACCCACAAATAAAAGAAAAATAAAAGCCAGTCAGAATTCGAGTACAGCTCAGGAGCAGAGCATGCTTTCATGCTAATTCAGTCTCCAGGACGGCAAGGAGAATAAACGCTAGGCAAATGGGCAAAACACAGAAATGATGTGGTCAGAACCAATCTAAGCATGAAGAACTAAAACTTCTTACAGTCAAAACCATCTCTGACCTGGTGGTTGGACAGTCCCAGCTTTGCAAAAACAATGTCAGGGCTGTATTATGTAGCAGTGTGAATATATGTACCAACACACTTGTACTTTTTTTTTCAAGGCAGTGTTTTTCAATGTAGCCCTGGCTGTTCTGGAACTTGCTCTGTAGACCAGGCTGTCCTTCAACTCACAGAGATCTACCTGCCTCTGCCTCCCAAGTATTTGGATTAAAGGTGTGTGCCACCACTGCCAGGCCAGAACTGTACATTTTAAAAGGGCCAAGAAGGTAAATTTTATGTAATTCTTTCAGCTACAATGTAAATCTTAGAAAAATTCTTACAGGTGCCTTTAACACCAGAATTTAAGAGACGGAGGTAGGTTGTTCTTTGCGAGTTCAAGGACAGCCAGGGTAACATAGACTACATCTAAAAGAAAAAAACAAAAACAAACAAACAAAAAACAAACACAATTATGTTTACCACCTTAAGTATATGTGGCTGTGAATATTTCCAGAAGGGTGTAGGTCCCCACGTTGAACTGTCGAAAATTCTAATGTGAACCAGCCAAATAGAAGACTCAAAATAATTTCATGTCTATTCAAATCAGGAGATGTGAAAAAATAAAATCACCTGAATGGAGGTATGGCTATAAGGCTGAGTGTGCACTTAGCATTCAAGAGGCCCAGGGTTCAATTTCCAACACACAAATAAAAAATAACAAGGGGCTGGAGAGATGGCTAAGAGCACTGACTGCTCTTCCAGAGGGCCTGAGTTCAATTCCCAGCAACCAGGTGGTGGCTCACAACCATCTGTAATGGAATCCGATGCCCCCTTCTGGTATGTCTGAACACGCTACAGTGTACTCATATACATACAATCAAAATAAATAAATTAATTAAAAAAAAACACACACAACAAACCTACAACAGGTAGGGAAAAGGTTAGGCAAGGAATATTCTCTTTCCTGCAGGGTGTGGGCCACTCTCCACAGCAGGAACACATGGGGAATAAATGTATCAGTGGGCAGGCTAAATGACAGGCCAATGTCATGAGAAGCTGGGCACAAGCCTGAGACGTTCTTCTTCATCCTTTCAGACACCCAGTTCTAGCTTGTATGAGCGTCTACTACCTTAGTTTATACATTGAAATCTCATCAACATTAGCTGGGAGACAACTCAGCCTGGGCACAGTACTACTTGTGAGCCCTGGACTTCTTCGTCTCTCTCTCTGAATCTGGGCTCTCTGGCTGTAGAGTGAAGAGACAGAGTGCCTTTTCTACATGAGAGAGGACAGGACGGTAGAAGAACACAGCCCACACTCACCATTTACCACATAGGGCTTCCGGACCAGATCCCGGGGTCGCTCTTCCGTGTCTACCTCCATGGCCTTTACCTGTAAAGAACAGGTTTGAGACCAACAGACAAGCACCTTTGGTCAGAGTTTGACTAACGTTAGGGAAGGACATTCCCTATAGAAACACAACTATGTTTTGTATCAGAAAATCCTTGCCCAACGTCAACTAGAACCAGATCACACCACACACAGTATGTTCATGCTCACACTCACATGTCACACCACACACGGTATGCTCATGCTCACACTCACATGTCACACCACACATGGTATGTTCATACTGTCACATATCACACCCACAGTAATGTTTTTAACAAGCAATTCATCTTTCTGCCTTTATCTATGCTTTCCTTACTCTGCTGTGTAGTAACACCACAAAAACCATGTGCATGAAGAGCGTTTTATAAGTTACAGGGAGCCATGTCCGATAGCTTCTCCATGGGGAGGACTTACCTGACAGTGCTTAGTTATAGTTTTACTAAAAAAAAACTCTTTTTTTTTTTTTTTTTTGGTTTTTTTCGAGACAGGGTTTCTCTGTATAGCCCTGGCTGTCCTGGAACTCACTTTGTAGACCAGGCTGGCCTCGAACTCAGAAATCCGCCTGCCTCTGCCTCCCAAGTGCTGGGATTAAAGGCGTGCGCCACCACCGCCCGGCTTTTTTTTCTTTTTTTTTTTTTTTTTTTTTTAAAAAAAAACTCTTGGGGTAAGCCGTGGCGTGGTGGCTCACGCCTTTAATCCCAGCACTTGGGAGGCAGAGGCAGGCGGATTTCTGAGTTCGAGGCCAGCCTGGTCTACAAAGTGAGTTCCAGGACAGCCAGGGCTATACAGAAAAACCCTTTCTCGAAAAAGAAAAAGAAAAAAAAAAAAAAAAGCCAAAACCTCAAGCTCTGGGGAGTCACAGACAGAAAAAGATACATTCTAGAAAATTCCACCGACCCGAGAAGAAATGGTAAGCAGAGGAGGGGGCGTGAATGAAGGAGGTCGTTAAGAGTCTTTGACCAGAATTAGTGCAAGCAAAATGACTTTATCACAAATATGGGAAGTGTGTGTGTGTCTGTGTGTGTGTGTGTGTGTGTGAGAGAGAGAGAGAGAGAGAGAGAGAGATCAAGAGATCAAGAGAGAGAGAGAGAGAGAGAGAGATCAAATCCTGAAACTCTGCTCAGTGAATGAACGTCAGGTGGGAAGGAAAATAGGAAGCGGCTAGTGTGGAGATGAGGAAAGTGCCTTGCGTTATCAGTACCTTCTTCTTACGGAGGGGAACCGCCTTGTTGGGGTCCATGGCCAACCCCATCTCCGCCAGGTTCTGCCGCACGGATTTGGTGTGGTCCCAGGCATGTCGGATGTGGGAACTAACGTCAAAGAGAGAGATCGAGATCGAGATTCTGTCACCTCACCGTGGATCCCAGCCCAGGCCCCCACCTCCAAACTGGCCCCTCACCACTCGATCCGTGGCGCTGCCTTCCGACGAGCATTCCGGTTCAGACGCTTTCGGTTGACGTTGTAACCGAACTTCTGCCTCCGAGTCTTTCCCTTAGCCTTGGGCATCTCGCTAACTGCCCCAACAGCAGCTCAAACTCTAGAAATAGCAGCTCAAACTCAAGAACCAAGCTCTCAGAGCCGCGTGTTAATAGTCTCCGTCCACCCGTGCGCGCAAGGATTCCTGGGAAATGTAGTTTTAGTATTAGTGCCTCCACATTCACTTACTACAACTCCCAGAAAGCAACGGGCAATGGCGCCTGCGTGCTACACTCAGCAAGCTATTTCCCCGCCCCGTAGTGACCTCATCAGAAGGCGGGGTCCGGTGTCCGGATTTGTGTCCTACCTATTTCTGTGCTGGTGGGTATGGCAGCTCCCGGTCCTGTGAGTCCAGAGGCGCCTTTTGATCCGTCCAAGGCCCCAGTTATCGAGGGCTTCAGCCCCACGGTCTACTCCAACCCAGAGGGCTTCAAAGAAAAGTTTATTCGCAAGACCCGTGAGAACCCAATGGTGCCTATAGGTAAGTGTGTGCTGTAGGAACGGAAGACCGAGAGGACAGCGGTTTCGTAGGGAAAGGAAATAGGGTTGGATCAAGTAAATCTGGGGTTTGGGAAGGGGAGCGGACCAGAGGTGTGACGAAATGACGGTGCGGGGGGGGGGGTGTGACTGAAACGAATCGGAATGCATTGCGGGGTTTGGGACTAGATGAAGCCGACTCTAGAACTGCCCTCCTCTTGTGGCTCTGGGAAAGCGGGAACGGGCTACATCCTTAAGGGACCTGCAGGACCGGACCTGTTGCCTCCCGCGTGTGTTGTCCTCTCCCCAGGCTGTCTGGGGACGGCGGCTGCCCTCACCTATGGCCTTTACTGCTTCCACCGCGGCCAGAGCCACCGATCCCAACTCATGATGCGCACCCGGATCGCCGCACAGGGTTTCACGGTCGTAGCCATCTTGTTGGGGTTAGCGGCATCTGCTATGAAGTCTCGAGCCTGAGTGTGGCCGGGTCTTAAAGCTCCATGGAAACCATTACAAAACCCAGAAACAACAGACATCCCTGTCAGACTTGCTCCCTCCGTTTCAAACAGGACCTTATTGTCATTTGGGTGAGGAAGTGGCCGATTTTGTGACTGATTTGCGCTTCCACCGCTCCCCCCTCCCGCTCCCAAAATCCCAGGTTCGTTTCAGTTGGGTTGCATGCTTCTATTTGTGATGCGTCCCCTTAATTACTTAATAAAAGCTTATTACACTTGTATGTGATGAATTATTTCTTAATCTCATTCCTACGATCAAAACCATGATTTTTCTTTTAAGTTTTTAAGAAGGAACAGGCAGTCAGTAGGATTGGTCTTTAAAAATCAGCTAGGTCTGACAGTGCATGCCTATAGCCTTAACTATTCTGAAGGTTGAGGGAGAAGAATCTTGCCTGACTACGCATGACTTCAAGAGTTCAAGATCGCCCGGCAGTCATGCCTTTAATCCCAGCGCTTGGGAGGCAGAGGCAGGTGGATTTCTGAGTTCGAGGCCAGCCTAGTCTACAGAGTGAGTTCCAGGAGAGCCAGGGCTATACAGAGCCTGTCTCGAAACCCTGTCTCAAGAAAAAAAAAAAAAAAAAAAAAAAAAGTTCAAGATCACTCAGTAGAGTAACTTAGACTCTGTATCATTTAAAATGGCCTGAGGTTACAGCTCAGCAGTACAGTACATAGTGATTGTGAGGCCCGAGGTTTATTCTCCAGTTGTGAAAGAGGAGCCTAGTGCTATCCAAACTTTCCTTGTCACTGTCAAGTTACTTGGGGCACTGGTTAACCCAAATGTTCATTCTTGGGATTCTAATTCAGTGAGCTGTTTGATGTAATATGGGAACGTTTGCCAGCAATTTCCAAGTTTCTGTAGCCTGTAGATGAGGCATGTCATGGTCCTGTTGTGAGTCAGGATGTTCAAACACACACCACCACCATTCTTTGACTACTTCTCTTACTCCAGTGCAGCCTCCTCTGAGACCCTCCACTCTGCTGATCTCTTTACCACTTCAGCTTTTGACACAGAGGTCTCAAAGGCATTTGTGATCTGTAGTCACTGTGTTGCTTTGAGGAACTGAATCCTCCCATGGGTCACCCTGCCCCTCTGAATATCTCCTTAAGGGGAAAGGGAAGAAAGTAAAGATACATTTCTTGGGCCCTGACATGTTTTCGATCTCTGAGTGGAAGGTCCGTGACTAGAGCTAGGTGTTTGTATCTCCATCATGATCTTAACCACAGGCATATTGCCAGTGTGGAACACTGCATTGTGAAGCCCTCAGGATGCAAGAACAGGGCATAAGGAGCTGAAGATGGTGTTGTATTTAAAGGTAATGTCCACCTAGTGTTATGATGCCCCCACCCCCCTAAAATACATTTAAAAGTTGAACTAACTCCAACTCTTAATTTTTTAGGCCTTATTTGGCAATAGGGACTTTACAGCCATGACCATCAATAGTTAAAATAGCCTTTAAGGTGGGCTTTAATCCAGTAATACTGGTATCCATTGTTTTAAAATTTATTTAGGAGTTCTCTCCCCCTCCCCACCCCTCTCTCTGCATGTACACACGCATGCCAGAAGAGGGTGTCAGATCCCATTACAGATGGTTTTAAGCTTCTAGTTAGTTGCTGGGCATTGATCTCAGGACCTCTGGAAGAGCAGCCAGTGCTCTTAACTGCTGAACCATCTATCTAGCCCCTCGTATCCATATTTTAAAAAAAGAAGATTGACAGCCAGAGCTATACAGAGAAACCCTGTCTCAAAAAAACCAAAAAAAAAAAAAAAAAAAAGAAAGAAAAGAAAAAAGAAAATTGGACACACAAATCATACACGGGAAAATGATGAACACAGACAGCCATGTGAGGGTGTAGGCAAAACTGGAGACCTATATCTGCAAACCAAAGGATACCTTAGCTACTAGAAGCTACAAGAGGCACAGGTCCTGCCTTAGCATCTCTGGGGGGCGTGGCTTGGTCGTTCCCAAATTCGGGACTTTTAGCCTCCAGAATTGAGACAACAGATTTCTGATGCTCTAAGGCAGCCAGGTTTTTTGGTATTCTTTAATGGCAATCTTAGGGAACTAATACTGTTAGCAGTTACCCAAATCTTTTCAAACACCATGTAGATCGTAATGGCTTAAAGTCCTGTTATACGGCCTCTGCTGAAGGGGAAGAAGGTGTGGTCACTGTTGCTTATCCTAAGTCCACAGGGGAATAGCCGAAGAAGGAGGCACATCTGTACTGCAGCAGGCCTGCATGTCTTAGAGGGTCTTGGTCACTCTCGAGGAAGGTTGGCGGATGCTGTATTTGCCACCCTTACTCAGGTGTAGACACAGCCTTAGAGCACGCTGGCCTCACTTCCTTTCTACACAAAAGCCAATTCTGTTTGGGGAGCCTTAGTTTTCTCAGCTATACAAAAGGACAGCAGAGTCCCTACCTTCAGACTTGTTAAAGAATCACAGAGAGCAAGGTTGCAGACCCTGTCTTGTGAAAATTTGCCTTTCTTCTTGGAGGGCAGACAGCAGACACAGACAGTTGGGGTTCCTGATTCCAGCTGCGAGCTCTGGATTTCTAAGACTACATCCTCACCTTTTAAGGACACGAAGCTAGGAAAATTCTATGCACAAACTGAGTGCTGACACCAGTTGTGGCTTCCAGAGAAATGAGGATACTAATAAATAAGTGTAAAAAGAGTTAACACACCCTTTAAGCCAAGAAAAATACATCAGGAGGGACAGTCACAATTGAGTGGGCTGACAGGAGTCATGAGGGGCTGGGACAGGGGTCCAGGAAGAAGTTGGGGGGGTGAAAGGGGTAAGGGTCCCACTTCCCAGCTCCCAGAGATTCAGAGGAACAGAACAGGCTGTGTGTGGCAGCTGCCAGAGGAAGTTCCACTCTGGCCGAAGCAGCTGTTCCTCTGCCCCAGCAAGGCCCATGTGCTTCGCGGCCGCTCTCATGATGGGCACCTAGCGGGACAGCGGTGTCTGCTTCAGGGACATGAGCACCGAGCGCAGGCGGGACACGTCTTTACACTGCTTGCTGCTCTTGGGATTGAAGTCACACAGCTGGGCTACCTTCTCCCACTCTGTGCCCGGGGTCTCCTCCTTGGATTCTTTCACAAAAGCCTCTTCCGATGCCCTGGAGGTAGAGAGGAGACAGGTTTTCAGGGTTGTCTTCTCCGGAGTCACTAGTGTCCTGCTCCTAGCCTATGGTGTGCAGCCTACTCTGGGACATTAGCCAGAAGTCTCCCCATCCCTGTGCCCTGTGACTTCAGCCACCAGGAACAGCCTTGATGTAAGAAACCTAGACCTGAGTATGGAAGTCATCTAGACTCAGGGCTGTGGAACTTACTGTCACCTCTTCCAGAGAGGCTTGCTCACTGGCTCAGACTATTGCTTTTTGCTGGAGCCTGTGGTTCGCTATGTAGCCCAAGTTGGTCTAGTGACCTTGCCTCTCCAGTTCTGAGATCATGTGTGTACCCCTGCACCTGGCTAACTTATTGCTTGTCATTTAGTTCCCAGAGTAGGAGTTACCTCCTCAGAAAGTCCTTCCCAGTCTGGGTATTCCCTGTTCAGTCACTTCCCTACAGTTTTTTTTTGTTTGTTTGTTTAAAGCATAGCCAGTGCTGACCTTGAACTCCTGCTCCTACTGAGATTACAGGTGTCCCTTCTTTTTTATCACTAGGGATTGAAAGAACCTAGGCCTCAGACAATGATGTACCTAAACCCAGCCCACAACTGAGCTGTGTCCCCATCCCTGCCTCGTATTCTCAAGAGAGGACACTGACTAACCACCCAGTCAACTTTATAATGGATGTGGGATCTTCCACATCGCAAGCATATCTGACTACAGAAATGTTCTGAGCCCAGAACAGTTGTGTCTCGATGGAACCACAGCTCAGGAAAGGTTCTGTCAGAAGCTTTATACTTTATAATTTGGAATTGTATCAGGAGAAAACTGGGGTTGTTTCTTCTTCAGGAGTCTGCTTTGATGGTATTGGGTACTGGGTATTTCTGTCTGTGTGTATTCCAGGCAAGAACTCTATGGCCCTTCAGAATTCTTGGTTGACAGTTTTGAAAGTCACTGACTTAAGAGTGTCCAGCCATAAATGGGGCATCTGCAACACACACCAGGGCTCAGTGACCATAGTGGAAAGGGGGCAGAAAGGTTTTCCAGAGCCAGAGGTCAGGAGGGATGGAGAGCAGTGTCCTCTGGATGTGACCAGACGCTTGTGTTGTGAACACACGGTAGCTGCGCTTACCCGCACAGGATCAAAGCAGCCAACAGTATGGAGGGAAGGTCGGTTTTCTTTAAGGGTGTGGCTCCTGATAGGTCCACACTGAGGAGTTTGTGAACACTGGACTCAGTTATTTGGGAACGGAAAAAGGGATCCAAAGTTGGGGAGCAGTTGGGAGGTGGGTCAGAGAGCTCTCCAAGTGATCCCACTGTGCTGTGTACTGGAACTGGCCTGGGCTCAATGGTGGGACCCTCCATCATGAGCTTGCCTTTCCGCTATGTGCTCAGCTAACCTGGGAGGTGAGAAGCATGGCTTCCACTCTTCTGAGCCCATCTCTGGCCTGAGCAACCAGTGTGCTGACAGCTCTGTGCTGTGAGGGTCAGACAGTGAGTGCGGATGATGGGCTTTATCCTTGCAGCTGCCTGTCAGGGTCAAGAGGTCCCCTGTGCCTTTATTGCTCATCCGTGCCCAACAACACAGGTGTCACCTCACCTCGGCCCTACGGAACCAGAATCTGCTTTGCTCAAGCTCCCCTGGCAAACCCACGGCAGATGAAAGGCTGATAAGTCTTGGGTCCAATTCTTTCTCCTTCAGAGCTTTCCTGGGTTCTCTGGACCATTTCCTTGTGTCCAATGGGAGCACCAAACCCAGCAGTATTCTACAGCACCTACCCCCGCAGGTGTCCCTCTCCCTCGTTAGATGACTCCATGGCTGCCGACTGCCTTGAGGGTCAAATCTGAGCTGCTCAGTTTGGCACAGAGAGTCCAGCTCCCAAACGGAGGCCTCCCAGCTTTGACTTCCATCTGTCTCCACAAACCTAGCCCGTCAGTCCTCTCCAGGCCTCTACTCTAGCTGCTTCTCCCATCTACAGTGCCCTCATCAACCCTTGTTACCTGCAAATTTTTTTGTTTTTTTTTGGTTTTTTTGTTTTTTTTTTGTTTTTCGAGACAGGATTTCTCTGTGTAGCCCTGGCTGTCCTGGCACTCACTTTGTAGACCAGGCTGGCCTCGAACTCAGAAATCCGCCTGCCTCTGCCTCCCGAGTGCTGGGATTAAAGGCGTCTGCCACCACGCCCGGCTTTTTTTTTTTTTTTTTTTTTCAAATTCATTTTTAACTTGTAAGGTGTGCCTGAGGGTCATGAGTCTCTGAAGCATACACTGGGTTCCCAGCAGAGAGTGTGGCTTCCAGAGTTCATGATGTATTCCAACCCATGAGCAACTTGCAGGGCTATCTGTCTCTTCTCTAAGTGTGACCAGTGACAGGGATAGGATAAATGTCAGCAGGTACAGGTCAGATGGGAGGAAGGGTGGGCGGAAGGAAGAGAAGCCAGGGCCTGTAACGCCCTGTGTGTGTCAAGAGAGGGCAAAGGCAGAGGGCAGTCAAGGCTGCAGTGGCGCGGTTCAGCGGGGCCCCGTTCCAGCAGGATCATCAGTAGGGTAAGGTGCGACGTGAGTAAACTATACTCAGAAACCACTGTGTCTGTCTTCCCTGTAACTTCTCCCCCAGTCCTACTGTCAGTAACGCACTGCCTGTCATCTGGAGCTGGCGTGAGAGGAAACCTGACTGACATTCCAGATCTGGAGTAGGCACGGTTCCAGCCAGACTCCAAACCCAGACACTTGGGAGAGGAGCTGTGAAGTGGGCAAGAGCTCATGCCCAAGTCAGTGTACTCAGGGGTGGGGCAAGGGTAGACTTGTAAAGACTCATTCATACCTTCAGCAAGCTGTGCCTGGTGTTTGCCCCTCCCCCTCCTCCCAAAAAGACCCCTTCATCTCACATACCCCTCCCCTTCCTGGGAGGCTTCTCAGGAGTAGTGTGGCTGGCTGCGTGCCCTTTGCCCCTCCCACGTGAGGCTGGCTAGTGCATTCCTTCCTTCGCCCCCAACTTGGGAACTCTACTGGGCAAAGCTCCCTGCAGTTTGCTAGCAGGACAGAGATGGATGGCTGCATGGCACGGGCTGCTGCCCACACCAGCCCTGGAGCCCTGGAGCTCGCCTCCTGCACTGGTCACTGCTCAGAGCCCAACCACATTCATTTATACCACACAGACAAGAGACTCTGAAAAGCCGCTGCTGGGCCACCCTCCACAGCTGCCCCTGCAGAGCCAAGGAGCCACGTACACATAGCCAATGGTATCAGCATCTGGCTGCTGGTAGAACGCTTTGTCAGCGATCCTTGAGGAAAACCGTTAGGAGGAGGAGTTAGGTGGGGGGAGGCAGACAGCAAGACAGGCAGGCACAGGGTTAAAGAGAAAGAGAAACAGTGTGTTAGTACCTCCAAGAGGAGACAGTTTAAAACTAACAGTTACCCATAAGAGTGTGGGGAGACCCCAACCATTGATGGCCCCCTACTGCTCAATGAAGTCTTCCCAAAACCATTCCCTCTATGCTTTGACTCCCTGAAACAACACACCACATCCTCTCTTTCCTCCCACGATGCTCCCAGGTCTAGAATGTTCTCCCTTACATCAGCCCTTCTCTTCTGATGAACCATGGTCACTCCTCGAAGACAAGTCTCTAGCCCAGTGGTTCTCAACCTTCCCAATGCTATCACCCCTTAATTCAGCTCCTCATGTTAAGGTGAAACCCCTCCCCGCCCCAGCCATAAGATTATTTTCACTACTACTTTATAACTGTAATTTTTCTATTGTTATGAATTGTGATGTAGAACTATCTGGTATGTGACCCCTGGGGTCGCCACCCACTGCTCTAGACAATGGTTCTTTTCCAGCAGGTACTTTGCTTCTATGGTCTTCATGCACAGGGCCCCACTGGATGCAAGTCTGGCTCTATGCATGTGACTCTCACTGAACTCGAGGATACAGAAGGGTCCTCACTGGACACCCAAAGCCCAGCTTAGCATACAGCAGTTCAATTGCCTTTCCCTTCAGGGAAGATCTCGTATCTTGAAAGGCACAGCATCCAAAGCAGGAGAACATCTATTTTCACAAATGTGTTCTCTGGTTCATCCCCATGCTCTGCCTTGCTTTTATTCTGCAGGATCTGCTGCTCCTACTGTAGTCCCCACGGTTTTGATAGGACTGGCCCCCAGAGCAACCCAGCGAATGGGACTTTCACCCTGAAAAGCAACCCTTCTCCTGACTACCGGCAGGGTCACACGGCCCAAGGCAACTCTGGCAGGAGCCACTAGATACTTGCTATTTTTACCGAGCTTGCCTAGATCATAGGGCAGAGGCCTGACGCTGCTGTCCTCATACAGGGGCCTAAGACCACTGGTAGAGCCAGAATGGAAGGAAGCAGAGCTGAGTGGTAGGGAGAGTGAGCGCTGACTGATATCACTTATGACACAATGCCACCGGCCTGGCCTTTTCATCCACACAGGCCACTAGCATCCCTTCATCCCTTAGACACACTGGGTTGAACTACCGTCCTTTGCCATTTCTAACAGAAATGACATCAAATACTCAGGCTGACTCTTCACTCCCTGTTCCCTCTCGGAGTTGCCCACAGAGAACTTAGGGCCCTGGAGAGTCTAGGTATATTCCAAGCCTTGGTACCTATTCTGCTTCTCAGTCACTGGGAAGGTACAGGCTTAGGAGTTCGAGTGCTATCAGGAACCCAAGGTTCCAGCAGCCCTCCTCCCTGTGTCCTCGCTGCATCATCCATTCAAAGCCAGTCCCCAGCCCCACCACCCCATCCATCACCCCCATGGCTCCTTCCTCCATCTCCTCAGAGATGCCCTTGTGTTCTTTGATTCCCTTTGTGTTCTCATTATGTCCCCTTGGCTTCTCTAAGCCTCCTTGGCTCTGCTCAGATCCCCTGGCCTTCATTCACCTGTTGTTGATCTTGTTCTTCTCAACCTGTTCACTTTGGCGCTGGTTCCACTCCTCCAGGTCTTTCTTGGCCTTCTCCCGCCACTCCTGTTCGGTCACCTTCGAGGCAGCGTCTGTGGGCCCCGCAGGAGAATGCATAGAGCAGCTTTTCTTTGCAGAACAGCCACCGCCACCCTGGCTGCTCCACCCCTGGCCCTAGCCAGCACCCCCAGGACCCACCCTTAGCCACGTGGACCTGCCTTTGATAGCCAAGGTTCCAAGGCCACCTGGCAGGCACCAGAGCCATTCCTGTTGGAGTCACCCTCCTCCAGGTGTGCCCTCACCTAGCTCCTGCAGCCTTTTCTTCTGCTCCTCTCTCCACTTCCGGATGCTCTCGGGCTCCTGAGTCAACCTGTCCGCCTGGGCAATTGCCGCGTAGCCATCGGCAGGCCCGTTAGCCTCCTGCAACAAAAGCACAGTGTTCCTGGCCCAGCGCGCCTGCCCTGCCGTGGTGCTGTTCTTACTGGTACCAAGAGAGCACTTGAAGCCGCCACCCAGGAGCCAGCAGGCCACCTCAACCCACACCAGCACCCAGCCCCTAGTGACTACACCCTACCTTTACATTGCTTTCCCCTCTGCCAGCAACACACCTTCCCGTGTGGCCTCAGGCCTATCAATCTCTCAGGGCCTGACCATGAGCCCGGCCAACTCCTTGACACTCCCCTTGTTCACCGTAAGAGGATAAATTATAACACTCCCATAGGATTGATACAATAATGAGATGAATCTTAAAACTAAACTTGCGGGGCTGGAGAGATGGCTCAGCAGTTAAGAGCATTTGCTGCTCTGCAGAGGATGCTAGTTCAGTTCCCAGCACCATCATAGCAGCTCACAACTGCCTCTGCCTACAACCACTTCTGCTTCTGGCCTCTGAAGGCATTTGCATGCAGGTGGTACACATACATATGTGCAAGCAAGACACTCATACACACAAAGTAAACCTTAAAAACACCTGTAAATGCCATGCCTTGCACACAATGCTTGTGTACCTTGTGCTACCACCATTAAAATCTATCTCTAGTATAGTTCTGTCATGTGATAAAACGTACACAGTCTAATAGGACCTCATTACTAATGTGTTCACTTGTCCTTCAGAGTGTCACCTTTGTGACACTTGTCTGGTGTTTCCTTGCCACAATGCACATAGGAAACAGCAGACTTTTCTCAAGTGAACCTGCAGACCAGCAACAGGCAAAACAACCATGACTAAAACTCTGTCATGGCCAGTTAGTTGATGGTAGCACACAGCACTCAGAAGGCAGAGGCAGGCGGATCTCTGTGAGTTCAAGGCCAGTCTGTTCTACAGATCGAGATCCAGGACAGCCAGGGCTACACACAGAGAAACCCTGTCTCAAAACAAACAAACAAACAAACAAACAAAACAGAACAAGGGCTAGCAAGGGCTAGAGAGATGGCTCAATGGTTAAGAGCACTGACTGCTCTTCCAGAGGTCCTGAGTTCAAATCCCAGCAACCAGCTGGGCATGGTGGCGCATGCCTTTAATCCCAGCACTCGGGAGGCAGAGGCAGGCGGATTTCTGAGTTCGAGGCCAGCCTGGTCTACAGAGTAAGTTCCTGGACAGCCAGGGCTACACAGAGAAACCCTGTCTCAAAAAACAAAAACAAAAACAAAAACAAAACAAATCCCAGCAACCACATGGTGGTTCACAATCGCCCATATTGAGATCTGACGCCCTCTTCTGGTGGGTCTGAAGACAGCTACAGTGTTCTTATGTATAATAATAAATATTTGAGCCAGAGTGACCGGGGCCGATTGGAGTGAGCGAGGTCCTACAAAATCCAATTCCCAGCAACCACATGAAGGCTCACAACCATCTGCACAGCTACAATCCACTCACATAAAGAAAATAAATCTTTAGCCAGGCGTGGTGTCACATGCCTTTAATCCCAGCACTCGGGAGGCAGAGGCAGGCAGATTTCTGAGTTCGAGGCCAGCCTGGTCTACAAAGTGAGTTCCAGGACAGTCAGGGCTATACAGAGAAACCCTGTCTCAAAAAAAAAAAAAAAAAAAAAACAATCTTTAAAAAAAGATACAGGCAAAATATTCTAACACATAAAATAAAATAATAAAAGTCTGCTGTGGTAAACTTGGACTCTAAAAGCCATACAATCCCATTGTTAAAGCTGCAAGATGTGTTTATGTTTTCCTCACTAAAAATGGTCATAGTAAGATGGTCTCTCAGACCTGATTCTGGGATTTGGCGCAATATAATCTGTAAGATATTTATTCTTTGTGTAGAGACAGGGCCTTGTGTAGCCCATGATAGCCCAGAACTTGTTCTACATCTGCAGGTAACCTTGAACTTCTGATTAACCTGCCTCCAGCTTCCGAATGCGGCCCCCAGGTGTGGGCTGCTATGCTGGGGTTATGTCCTGTTGTGCTTCACTGCACTGATGAAATCCAACGTGCACACTTAGCAAGCCACCCTTCCAACTGAGCTACATTCTCAACTCTGCCTGCCACAGGATGACTGATAGCTCGATGCATGGGATTAGCATTATCATTCTTTTTCTTTAATTATATTTCTCAATTTGTGTTTGCCAGGGAGGACCTGTCTGTGGAAGTCAGAGGACAACTTGGGGAATGGGTTCTCTCCTTCCTTCTGTGGGTTCTGGGGTTGAACTCAGGTCTTCAGGCTTAGTAACAAGTATCTTTACTGCTCTTCCATCTCACGAGCCCATTGCCATCAGTTCTCATTCCCTTTGTACAGAAGGAACACTGAGGCCAAGAAAGATGGACAGACGTAGTGGGCAGGCTTCATCTCTGGTGACAGAGTTGATAGAGCTTGAGACAGAAATGTTGGGGGTTGTGCACTTGGGTCAGTGTGGATGGAACACCCCTGGTCCAGGAGACCCTTTCTCTCTGAAGGATGGGGGTGCGGGCACTGCTACCATGCCTGGCACCTTCACTCTCCCCTCCACGTTCCTGTGGGCACAGACCCCATAGGGCTTCTACTGCAGTGTGCCCCGCTTTCTTCCTCCAGCCACTGAAATCTTCACCATAGGCCTTGGAAGTTTCTACTACTGAGCCACACACCACCTGAATACTTGACCATTTATTATACAAGTAACTTGAATTCACAGATGCTGGAACCGATGCCATCTGGATCCCTGGGGACACCACATTTTATTGTCCTTAGAGTGCCTGTTGCTGAAATGGCTTACCTGTTTACATGGTTACTCCCCCACCCCAGCCCTCTAGCTGCCTAAGAAAGTATGCTCCATAAGAGAGTGAGAAAGAGGAGGGGCAAAAGCTATTGGTTTTTTTTTTTTCATAATAGTTTTCTTCTGAGTTGCCAATCTGAGTGTATATATATAATATATATATATATTATATTTATTTATATATTATATATATATATTAGGATTTATTTAAGTACACTGTAGCTGTCTTCAGAAGAGGGCATCAGATCTCATTATAGATGGTTGTCAGCTACCCTGTTTCTGCTGGGATTTGAACTCAGGACCTCTGGAAGAGCAGTCAATTCTCTTAACCTCTGAGCCATCTCTCCAGCCCAAGTATGTTCCATAAAACCAGAGACTGGGGCTGGTAAGATGGCTCAGTGGGTAAGAGCACCCAACTGCTCTTCTGAAGGTCCAGAGTTCAAATCCCAGCAACCACATGGTAGCTCACAACCATCCGTAATGAGACCTGACGACCTCTTCTGGTGTGTCTGAAGACAGCTACAGTGTACTTACTTATAATAATAAATAAATCTTTAAAAAAAAAAAAAACCAGAGACTGGCTGCCACCACACAGCATCCAGAGCAGGAGAACCAAGACGAGGGAGGTTTATTGAGGCTAGAGACGTAGCTCAATGGGAGAGGGTATCCCTACCTGTCATAAGGCCCTGAGTTCAAGTACAACCCAAGGGACAAGGAGAAGGAAGAGGAGTGAGAGGAAGAGAGAACATTAAATTCCTAAGTGTGGAGGCCATGGACAGGGATGGGACAAGACAGCCTGTCTTCTGGTTGCGTGAGATGGAGAGTCCCTCAGAGATGAGGACAATAGCTGATGGGTATACTGTAGTAAAAGGCCAGACAAAAAACCCGACATGGCCATTCTTGCCTGGGAGCAGAGAACAGCAAAGAATGAGAGAAGTCATTATACACCAAGATCCAGCAAGCTAAAGGACCAAACAGGGCAGGTGCCTTTGGGAAACTCTTAGGTGCTAAGAGATGTAGGAGGAAGAAAAGAAAGAGGCATAGCACTGGAGCAGCATCCCTGGGCTGGCACCCTAAGCCTGGGCCCACGTTAGGATTCCAGAGCACTTGCTAGCAAGCAGATGCCTTTGATCTTTACAATTCTACTCGGAAGGTTTTATTGCCCTGGTTTTATAGGTAAGGGGACTCTAGT
Organism: Mus caroli; assembly: GCF_978045245.1. Classification (NCBI taxonomy): domain Eukaryota; kingdom Metazoa; phylum Chordata; class Mammalia; order Rodentia; family Muridae; genus Mus; species Mus caroli. The sequence goes on along the minus strand of NW_028227270.1, from coordinate 65,754,312 downwards.
TCCAAAGTACCACAATCACCCTTGGCAAGCCAGTGACAGAGCCAGGTTCAGACTGAATAGCTAGCTGTTAGAACAGCTAACAGGAACTCTGCATGACTCCTGCACTGCACTTGTCTCTTCAATTGGTCCTCTTGCCCCCCACCCCCACCCCTGTGGTGGGGACTGAATCCAGGGCCTTAGGCATGCTAGACAAACAGTATCACCCACCCACACTCCCGGGTCCCAGCCTGGCGGCTGCTACATGACCTCAAGATTAAAGACTTTGTCCCTTCAGGGTTCCAACCTCCCTCAACCCCCCCCCCCCACACACACACACATCTCTCCTGCCCCCAGGCCATTCTTAAACTCATTTAGTGCACAAGTCAGTAATATATAAGACTGTCATGGTTACAGAGTGCTTTTCCCAACAACCCTGTGGGAACAACAGGGCAGGGCCTTGAATCCCCATTTTACAACTGAGAAACCAGGCTCAGAAAGGTGAAGTTACTAATTCAAGGTCATCCTGCAGGGAAAAGCCAGAAACCAAAGCCTTGGCCTCCCCCGCTGCCTGATGTCTGGGTATGAAGCCTGGGCCGTCCTGGAGCAGTCCCACTGCACATCCAGGGCACGAGGCTCAGGATCCCACTGCACACCCAGAGCACACGTGGCTCAGGATCCCGCCGTATACCCATAGCACACAAGGCTCAAGATCCCGCTGCACACCCAGGGCACAAGGCTCAGGAATCCACAGCACCTCCCATGCCTGTAAGTGACGTGGCCAGTTCCAGGTCCAGGGTATGGCGTCTACCTAAGCTCGAACCACCTCCTACACCACATGAGAGGCCACTGATATGCTCTGGGTGGGAGTTAGGTTAGGCAATCCTATCCAGCCCCAAGTCTGTGACCTCTTGGGGCTTTCCTGACATATCCCTCTATGCAGCAGACTCCATAGGGTGTCAGGATAAACCCTGAACCAACTGTCTTAGCTTCCATGCCTTTACACACGCTGTTCCCTCAGCCAGGGCCAGCCATGCATCCCTTAGAGCAGCCTTGAAACCCACTTCCTCTGTCACTTGCCCCCTGCTGGGCTTCCAGGCTTCCAGCTCCTGTCTAACTAGAACAGTTATTAAATCTCCTTGAGCAAAATGGGAATAATAAAAGACGCCGCAATGGGTGTTGGGAGGATTAAGTAGGTTAATCCCTGTAAAACCCTCAGTTGTTTTCAGACACAAAAAGAACTCAAGCTGTTAGAGTTTTTTTTTTTTGTTTTTTTGTTTTTTTTTAAGGGCCTCAAAATGAAAATGTGCCCCATGCTAGCCTTGAACTTCTGACCTTCCTGTCTCAGTTACCCACAAATCCAAGCTCCTGGGCTATACTGATTTCTTTCCAGGTTTCTCGGGCCTTCCCAGAACTCCATTAGAAGTAAACTCCGGGGACAAAAACTCCGTTGGCTTTGCTTTCACATCCACCACCGCCGCAGCACAGGCCTGGCTCCCAAAGAATGAGAGCTGAGAAATGAATGGACAAACGGCTGGTTATAAAGCTAGGGGAGGGACCAGGAAAGGTGCTGGACACTGTATCAGAGAGGCCTGCTTACAGTGCCTGTTCTACCATGCACAGGGTGATGGCTGCTGAGAAAAATCCCCTTCCCTGGGCAACCCTGCTTTCAAACCTGTGAAATGACAGCATCCTGTTCAAGGTATCTAATAAGGTTCACATAATGAATGAAGCCGCCATGAGGTCTCCCCACAGCCCACTCACGTTAAAAAGCACGACTACTTGCGGCTCACTGTCACCAGGTGCTCAGGCCTCACTACCAGACAGCTGAGCACAGCAGGGTTGCTGACGGGCAGGTCCTGAGAATCACCTCACTGGCTTCTCTCCAGGTTGCTTTGGACTTACTTTTCTGCCCATGCCAGTAAGGATCAGAGGCCACACTGAGGCTCATCCATTCTGTCTATTTGAGCATCCTAGAGGCTCATCTATTCTGTCTATTTAAGTATCCTAGTAGGAGATGGGGTCACTTCCAGAAGGTTTAGCAGCCCAGGGCTATAGTGGCCATACTAGTGGCCAAAGAAATACTCAGAACTCCTCCAAAGTACCATTGAAGAAAGGGCTGGGTATGGCCAGGAGCAAAAAACAAGAGGCCACAGGCAGGTCAGGTAACCTCCATGCAGCCTCCTGTCCCCCTCTTGGGACATCTCAATTGGGCCCCACTCTGAAAGCTAGGCTTTCATGCTGGCCAAGTGCATGCTAAAACTTCATAGCCAATTTATCCATCTTCAGGATTGGGCAGCTCAAGCTAAGCTGGGCTGAGCTGTGGATTCCTCTAAGTAGCTCACAGGAGGTGAATAGATGCAAAGAGAGTGGGGCGGGGGAGGGTGGAAAGGAGATGAGTTCTGCGGGGCCCTCCAGCTCCGCCCCTGTCCCCCAGTAGCCAAAGGAGCTGGAATGGGTGCTATGAGGCTTACCCTCCTGCTCTGCTGGGGATGAGGTTTGTACTTGGTCATTCACCTAGTCTCCTAGAAAAGACTGAGACCCAAGGCTCTACCCAGGGTGGTGGATGTGCCAAGCTTGCACAGGCTAAGGCTTTTATCCCTGAAAGTGCGTGCCACACACTGCTCACTGTGTCTAGCCTACAGATAGTCTTCTGGGTCCAGCAGCAGAGCAAAGCACAGTGCAGAGTGTACGCAGAGCAGGCAGGAAGGAGCTTCGCTGCTAAGCCAAATAAACTGTCTCTTCTGTGACCCTCCCTTGCCCAGTAGAATTCTAGGGGAGCAGTGTGTGGCATGATTCGCAGATCAACATGCCTCGGGGCACTGTGATAGCAGAGAATAAGAATTACTCCTGAAGCCGGGCATAGGGGCACACGCCTTTAATCCCAGCACTTGGGAGGCAGAGGCAGGCGGATTTCTGAGTTCGAGGCCAGCCTGGTCTACAAAGTGAGTTCCAGGTTCCAGGACAGCCAGGGCTATACGGAGAAACCCTGTCTCGAAAAACCAAAAAAAAAAAAAAAAAAAAAAAAAAAGATTACTCCTGAGACTACACTCTTTCACATCCTCTAATGGACAGTGATGCTAAAGGAGGCAGCAATGGCCAGGGCCAGGAGAGCCAGGGTCAAAGAGTCAGGGTCAAAGAGCCAGGGCCAGGAGAGCCAAGTGATTCAAGTGAGGAAAACTCCATCTGTGAATTTCTTCAATATCTGTTGAAATCTCAAGCTTCTCTTCAACTGAGAAGGTGAGAGTATGTGACTCAGAATGCTCCAGATACTCTTGCAGTTCCAAACGCTGCTCCAGCAGTTTCACTGCAGAACAGAAACCTTTTGAGCCATTAAGGTCTTTGTGGGTGTTCCTGGAGCCCAGAAACAGCCTGACCAAAGTCCTAAGAGTACAAGAGCAGCACTTACTCCTGAGCTCAGCTATACTCAGCTTGACACGAAGCTGCCTGGGTCCTAGGGAGAGACTTTTCTAACTCACTGTTGAGTCATTTTCCAGAAATGGGGTTAGGCCAGTTTTCTTTCCTGTGTTAGGACGAGCCCATCCCACTTACATAAGAAAGTATTGTTTATTCTCCCAGAATCCAAGAGACCAACTCCTCCTCAGGGTGGGGCTCAGGAGATCCGGAAGCTGCAGGCCCCAACATCCGAGTCTTACTTGGCCAAGTTGAGAATTAAAGCTCAGGTAGTAGAGGCTCAGTCCCACCTAGACATTTGGAATTCTCCGCACTATGTGGGGCTTGGGGTTCTCCCCACTACATGGGGCTTGGGGATACCATTGGTGTGTGCACTCTCTCAGTCTGTGTGTTTTGTTTTGTTCTGTTTCTGTGGTCCTGGGGGCTTAACTCAGAGCTTCTCCCCTGAGCCCCATCCCCAGACCGTCTTTACCTTCCCATCCATACTGTACCAGCCCCTGTGGTGGGAAGAGGAAGCCAGGGCCTCGTACTCTCAGGGCCAACCACTGTTAATAATTGGAATGCCTTTTCCAAATAAATTTTGTGCAAACACCAAAAATAAAAATAATGGCACATCATTCATTCTGCAAGTTGCTTTAATAAGAACATGCATGCCTACAGGAAGCTCTGATAGCCCTTTAGAACAGTCGACCTAGGCCCCCGATTCCGGACATGTAAGCTATTTCTAGTTTGTCTCCTGTGGCAAACCATCCTGCAGAGAAACTGGGTGCCCTTTTCCAATCATTTGCTTAGGGGAAATTCCACATGTAATGTCCTGACCAAAGAGCTTATCCAGTTAAAATACCCATGATGGCCAGTCAGGCCAGCCTCCCACCAGAGACACCTGCCCAGGGACAGCTTTCATTCCCTCCATCCCACGCCACTCCTTCCTAAAGCTAGTTACTCCTGAGGACAACCTGAGCAACTCCTCAGTCAGTCCCTGTCCCCAGCAAACAACAAGAAAACAGTCAGTGTAGGAAACATGGTGAGCCCTAAATGACCTCCGATGGAGAAACAAGTCACTGAGCCTGAGACAGTCCGTCCCACCTCTGCTTACCTGAAACACATCTCCATTGACTGTAGTACCCATGTCCTCTGAACCAGCTGGAAAGAGCAAGGAGACAGTTTCATTCACAGTCCATATTACAAACACACAAAGGTCCTATTTTTTTTGCTTCTTAAGCCAACCTATGCATACACCCATGGGTATACTGATACCCGCCACCCTCCCCCCACCCCCTGAGATCTAATGGATATATAAGCAACGAGGCTCAGGCCCTGATTGTTCCTATGTGTATTCACTGTCATCCCTAATATTTGCCACAGCCCTATGATGAAACAGTGACCCATTTTACAGATTCTCAAGTGGAGGCTTGGAAGGCTACTGTGATTGCTCCAGATCACCTGGCAGTGCACCATTCCTTACCAACCTGAAGTTCAGCATGGAGCTGGGACCTCCTAAGTAGACAGGGGAACTGTGAGTTTAGGGAGAGGCCATCAGGGACGAGGAAGAGGGGGTCTGTGTCTCTGCATGTCCTGCTAGAACCTTGAGTAACCTCTCTGCCTGGGCAAGCAGCCTCACAGCTCCCCCTGGGCAACGCTTGGCCTATTTTTCCTCTCTGTGCCCCTCCCAGGGTTTCATGTTGGCTTCACAGTGACGCTGCACAATCCCTTTATCCAGTATCCAGTTAGCCACAAACGACCTGTAGCTTCTGCTGCAACAGCGGCAACCTTCACAGTTACCTTCCTCTCACTCCCATGCCCGGCCTAGCCTGTGCCCTCAACATCTCAAACCTACACTCCTGCTTTGGTTGTCTGTCCTGCTAGTGACAAAGGAGAGCACCGTGGCTCAGAGCCACACCCATGCATGGGGCCTAGGCTTCTTTACAAGTTTGGTTACTAGATGATGAATAAACAAATTAAAGTTGTTGTTGTTGTTGTTTTTATTTTAAGACAGGGTTTCTCTGTATAGCCCTGGCTGTCCTGGAACTCACTTTGTAGACCAGGTTGGCCTCGAACTCAGAAATCCGACTGTCTCTGCCTCCCGAGTGCTGGGATTAAAGGCGTGGGCCACCACACCCGGCTCATTAATTTTTTTTTTTTTTGTGTGTGTGTGTGTGAGTTACCTCCTACAGGGAACCTTAGCCTGCTTCCTCTACTTCCCTAGGCACTAAAAGAAAGTGTCATTTCTGGGGTACACTGGAACACTACACAGGGTATCCCACTCTCCTCTGGATGCATATATATATAGATATATATAGATATATATATATATGTGTGTGTGTGTGTGTATGTATGTATATATATATATGTATGTATGTGTATGTATAAATGAGAGCTGGACTGTTCTTGGGGCTCATTGTAATTGGCAAGGCCTCTCTGAAACTGTCATGCCGCCTAGCTGCGAGCCACAGCAGGCCTCATATGGTCACCACAGATAAACAATTAGCCCTGTATGGGATAGACTGGCCTCTGAAGAGCAACAGTGCTTCTGGCCTAAGCCTGACTGGATTCATCAGGGCCTTGCAGCCTCATGTCAACCATGTGTCACAGATATAAATTATAGCTTATTTATCGTCAAACAGTGATTAATCCTGATCCACTATGACAGCTCTCAGCCCACCCCCTCTGGGAGGGTTTCTACAGCACAGGTGGCCTGCTCTCTAAATAAGGGTGGTCCCAAAAGGCTATGAGCATCTTCCTCAGACGGGCTTCTTCTGGGGCATCTTTTCTACCTAGCCTTACCTCGCCAGGGTCCATTCCTGATACTATGTTCCTAAGGGAACAGCCTTTTGGAGACGTCACACTACCTCTCTTTCACCTGACCTGCCTCCAGCAGACCTCTCTTTGGCAAGGCCACATGGATTTCCTGTTGCCCACCCAGGCCTCCAGCAGAAAAAAATGGAGCATCGCTAGCCTCTTTGGGACTGCATACATACCCACTCTTAGAAAAACCAGCCTGTATCCCACAGGGCTCTTGCACATTTATGATTCCGAGTCTACAACAGAGCCCGCAGAACAAATACAGCAAAGCAAATAACAAGTCCCGAGGATAAGCTTTTTGGTGTGTGGTCACCTCAGGAATAATGGCAAAAGATCCAGAACATTCTTATGAGCTTACTGAGGCCAGCAGGGGCAAGAGGATTACACAGTGCTTGGTCACAGGCAGGCCAAGAGCCCAGAGAACTGGTGTGAAAGTGTAGAGCATTTGGGCACTGCCCAAGGCTGATGAATGGAAACAAAGTATCCGCAGCTCAGGCCGGCTGCAGATCCGCCCAGAGGGAAGGCTCAGTGGGGTTCCGGTTCAGGCCTACGCCAGACACAGCTTTCCCCAGGCCCCCCTGAGAGCCAGCAGCAGTGAAGAGGCATTGAACTTGGCTCGAGAGCTGCTATCAGAAGACCTCATTGTCTCTGGGAGGTGACTCAGAGGTGTGCATTGGTGGCTGCTGTTAGAACTAGCTTCTTTCCAACTCCCAGAAATGCCCAGACAGTTCACCTCAGACCACCCAGGCTCCTATCATTCCCTGCAAACGCAGAGGAGGATGGGTACCTCCCACTGTCTAGGCTTAGGAGAATCAGGTCTGTTCTATTTATGCCTGAACACCCGCTGAGCTCCCCTCCTGAAGCACCTCCTTGTTCCCCAAACTGCCACTCAGAAGGGCAGCTGAGCACCTGCAGCTTGATGGAGTCCCGGAGACCCTCAGAGGGTCAAGTCCCTGACTGCTTCCCTAAGGGTTATCACCACTGTCTCCCTCCCGGTGATCTCATATCTAGGGCCAGTCAGTGCCCTACCCACCCAGACTGTAAGTCCCTAGGAAAGACTACAACTTGCAAAATCCCAGGCTCCTGTGGCTCTCCTTAGCCGGAACTGCATCTGTCTTTCTCCTGAGTGGCTAACAACTTGGGACCTCCTAATGAGGGAAAGGACTGTCCCCAAGGGGTGACCACGGACAAGAGAGTTCCATACAGGAACTCAGGAGGTTCCCAGGGACAATGAAGGGCTGAGGGACTGAGAGCTGCTATTTCAGAGCTGCATGGCTGGCTTGGATAGGCCCCTGCTTCTCCTTGCTGTATCCAATCAACCCCTAAGGAGAACAGCACAGCTGCCCTTTGGAAGATCATAGCTAGGAGGCCTGAAATCAAGCCCCAGACCTATCACTCATGGCCGTGTGGCCCTAGGCAAGACATTCAAACTCCAGTTTTTTCTTTTTAATTATTATTATTATTTATATTTTCTTTACTTGTGTGTGTTTGTTTGTGTGTGTGTGTGTGTGGTGCACGCATGTATGCGAGGTCGGGGGACAATCTGTGGGAGTGAGTTCTATCTACCACCACGAGGGTTCCAGGGGCTGAGCTCAGGTGTCCCCAGGCTGGGCTGATTTACATTTACCTGACCAGCCATCCTGATAGCCCCTCAAACTCCAGTTCCGTGTATGTTACAAAAGGCTTATTACACTTATGTCAGAGTTCCTTCAAACACTGGGCCATAGATACAGTTTCTTCCTTCTGTGTTCCCAGTGGGGACGGCAACACAGCAAATGTGGAAGGAAAGAAAGATGAACGTATACATACAATATTTATTTCCAACAGGACCATTAAACCTCTTTAACAGGACACCAAAAAAATAAGAAACAAGATCTACTAGGAGGGTCAGTATGAAGGTCCATATTTTTACTAAATATTTAAATATATTTATAAGAAATTGTTCCTTGGGGCAGGAGTATCAATGATAAACATAACAATGCAGGAAAAAAGCCCTGAACCCTTATGTCTGAAGCCACACGCAGAGGTCCGGGCCACCTTTGTAAATCCACTAAACAAACAGTTACAAACAGGAAGGGCACAGCTCATGGCCATTTGTGCCCCTGCCCAGACTTACAGTCGGGCCCAAGAACGACTGTGCGGTCTGGACAGGAAGAATTCAGCATCCGAAAGAAGGGGTTGAATTCTTTATTGCTACTTCCTAGTTGTTTAATAGTGTACCCTTTGAAGTCAGTTCTGAAATGGGTTCAGTAACGTGTATGAAATTATTATATGTAATTAACATTGTCTCCCGCACTGTTGCAGGTCTGCAGGTGGTCCCCAAAGGATGAGCTGCGAGTTCTCTGAGCACCCTCTGCTTCCCTGCAGAAAGGAACGCTAAGCCCTGGGTCAGGAGGACCTTGTCCGTCCCACACCTGTATCACTTAGCTAGGACACTGGGACAGTCTCAGAACTGAGCAGGGGGAGGGTTCCAGAGCCAGGGTGGAGGAGCTGGCCTGGGGATGAAATGTCATGACTAAATTCCTGTCCCTAGAGTCAGCAGATCCAGTCTCAGCGCAGACTCCAACTCATCTCCCGGCTCCTCCCTCTTTTCCCAGGCCTCACGGATACACACAGCCCACCGAGGTACCCTTGGTCACCCTGGATAGCCGGACTCAGAGTACAGCAGGGACCCAGGCCAGGTCTGACCGAGACTGGGCCTCCCTCCCCCGGTGGTGGCCTCAGCCTCCCCCGTTCCAGGCCGCTGCGCTGACTCACCCCCGCTCACGAGTCCGGGCTGCGCAGAGGCCACCTGGCTGGCGGCAGGTGCCCCGAAACCCGGGTCATTTTCGATGCCAGCAATCTCGCTTTCCTGCTGGGCCAGGAAGGCGGCCGCCGGGTCCTCCTCGGCGGCCTCGGGGGCCCCGCTCTCCGACGATGAGAAGAAGCCGAAGTCCTCAGCCATCTTCCCCGCGTGGCTGCTGTCACCTCCCGCCCGCGCCCGCGGCCCGCACTTCCCGTCACCCGCCCGGCTTGCCTGTCACTGCGGCTGCAGCGGCGGCGGGAGGAGTCGCGGCGGGAATGCGGTGACGTCAGCGGCCGAGGGCGGGGCCCGCGGGGCCGGGTGGTCGCCCCGCCCTCGGTTCGAGCCCCCGAAGCCCACCTTCGGCTCCAGAGCGTGCCAGCAGCACTGGGCTGGCACCGGGTGCATTCAACCGAAAAGTTTCTCCCAGAGCCAATTTTGTGAGCTTCGTGATACAAGCGTCCTCTTCCTGCGTGGGAGGAGGGAGCTGAGGCTGGGAAAGTCTTGAGTGCCAGGCGCGCACAGCAGAGCCTTGTTCTCTCGGCGCAGGACTGAGTGAAGCATCCCGCCGCCCTATCTGTGTGATGATCCCCTGAAATCAGGGACGGTTCCTCTTTCTCCCTGTCTGGTGACATTGATGTTCCTTAAGGCAATTAACTGGCTGATTGTTTTGTCTTTCAATTTGAGCTCTTTCTCTAGTTCTTAGAGCAGAGGGTCAGTTTGTCCCATTATTGGTTAGGTTCCCGTAGATTACTCAGTACAGGTGGAGCCTGCGTTCTTTGGTAAAGCTGCGGTTTTCTTTGGTAATTAATATACGTATTGTGACAGCAGATTGTATGCCAAACTCGCATTGCACATTGTAATCACTTTCGCGGTTTTTTGTTTGTTTGTTTGTTTTGTTTTGTTTTGTTTTTTAGTAGCCTATTTGACCTCAAATTCTTGTATAGCTTCAAACTAGTGATTTTTTTTTTTTTTTTTTTTAAATTTCGAGACTGTTTTTCTGTTTAGCCCTGGCCGTCTGTAGACGAGGCTGGCCTCGAACTCTGAAATCTAACAGCCTCTGCCTCCCAAGTGCTGGGATTAAAGGCATGCGCCACCACTGCCCAGTGACCTTTTTCAAAAATACAGTATCTTTTTTGGTTGTGTTTTTGTTTTTCAAGACAGGGTTTCTCCATGTATCCCTGGCTGTTCCTGGAGCTCACTCTGTAGATAAGGCCGGCCTCAAATTCATAAAGATCCACGTGTCTCTGCATCTGGGATTCTGGGATTAAAGGCGTGCACCACCACTGCCAGGTGAGTACCTCTCTTTTAGTCTTTGTCAATTTTTATTTTAAGATTTATTTATTATGTATACAGTGTTCTGCCTGCATATATGCCTGTAGGACAGAAGAGGGCGCCAAGATCCCATTACAGATGGTTGTGAGCCACCATGTGGTTGCTGGGAATTGAACTCAGAACCTCTGGAAGAGCAGTCAGTGCTCTTAACCACTGAGCCATCTCTGCAGCCCTCTTTGTCAATTTTATACAAACAAGTAATGCATTTTGAGCATATGTTCCCCCCTCACATATCTCACGCCTCCCAGGTATCCCCTCCCCAACAGTTACCCTCCCCCACTTTTTAAAAAAGATTTATTTATTTATTTATTTATTTATTTTTGTGAGGACACTGTAGCTGTACAAATGGTTGTGAGCCTTCATGTGGTTGTTCCGAATTGAATTGGTTTAGGACCTCTGCTCCCTCTCCGGTCAACTCCGTTCACTCAATTTTTTGGTTTTCCGAGACAGGGTTTCTCTGTGTAGCCCTGACTATCCTGGAACTCACTCTATAGACCAGGCTGGCCTCGAACTCAGAAATCTGACTGCCTCTGCCTCCCAAGTGCTGGGATTAAAGGCATGGGCCACCACTGCCCTGCCCGGCAGATTTATTTATTATTATACATAAGTACACTGTAGCTGTCTTCAGATGCACCAGAAGAGGGCATCAGATTTCATTACTGGTGGTTGTGAGCCACCATGTGGTTGCTGGGATTTAAACTCAGTACCTTCAGAAGAGCAGTCAATGCTCTTACTGCTGAGCCATCTCACCAGCCCCTCTCCATCCTCTCCCATTTTTTTTTTTTTTGTGTTAGTAACCCACTGAGTTCAATTAACATTGCCTGAAAGAATGAGCAGGTCATCACAGTGAGGCGCAGTGAGGTTACCCCTGTAATGTTCATGCCACTACTACACCAGAGAGAACTTTAGGTTTTTGAGTCATTCTCACTATGCAGCTGTCTGGCCTTGAGCCTGCTATGTAGACCAGGCTGGACTCAAACTCACAGAAATCCATATGATTCTGCTTCATGCATGATTTTTTAAAATTATTTTTAAAGTTATACATATGTATGTATATGTGTATGGGTATGGGTGAATGTGTATATGTCCAGGTACCTACAGAGGCCAAAGGTATAAGATACTATGTAACTAGATACATTGTAGCTAGAGTTACTGCAGGCTGCCAGCTGTCCGAAAGAGTAGCATGTTCTCTATCTTTCCAAGCTCAGTGGGATGATGCCTGGCAGGTTAATATTATCACATGAAAGATGCTGACAGGGATGCTGTTGATGCCTTTTCCACCCCAGCAGCCTGAGCAGCACCTTCTAGCACTCTAGCTCAATGAAGAAAGGAGGCACACCATCACCTGAAAGGCTTCCTGTGCCCTTTCTCAGTTGGCTTCTGTTTCAGCCCACTCCCAGGACAGCAGCACTCTGCTTTCTGTCACTAGGGAGTGCTTTCCTCATCCCTGCCATTTTTATTTTTTAAAAGAGCTTTGTATTTGGGCTGGAGAGATGGCTCAGCAGTTAAGAGCACTCACTGCTTTCTCAGATGACCCAGGATCAGCTCCCAGCATCCACATCAGATGGCTCACAACTCCAGTTTCAGGAGATCCAATGTCCTTTTCTGGTCTCTATGGGCATTGCATGCACATGGTACACATACGGACAGGCACACACACACATAAATAATTAATTTAAAGATTTGTGGTATGTGCATTCATATTTTGCCTCAGGGATCCCCTGGAATTAGAGTTACAGGCAGTGGTGAAGTCCGGGTACGTGCTGGGAATTAAACCGAGGTTCTCTAGAAGAATAGGGGGGAAAAGATGTGTTTATTTATTTAATGTATATGAGTACACCATTGCTCTCTTCAGACACCCCAGAAGAGGGCATCAGATCCCGTTACAGATGGTTGTGAGCCACCACGTGGTTACTGGGAATTGAACTCAGGACCTCTGGAAGAGCAGTCAGTGCTCCTACCCTCTGAGCCATCTCTCCAGCCCATAAAAAAATTCTTTTTAAAGTATTTACTTATTATTTTTTTTAAAGATTTTTATTTATTTATTATATGTAAGTACACTGTAGCTGTCTTCAGACACTCCAGAAGAGGGCGCCAGATCTCGTTACGGATGGCTGTGAGCCACCATGTGGTTGCTGGGATTTGAACTCTGGACCTTCGGAAGAGCAGTCGGGTGCTCTTACCCACTGAGCCATCTCACCAGCCCTACTTATTATTATATATAAGTACACTGTAGCTGTCTTTAGCATACCAGAAGAGGGTGTCATTACAGATCTCATTACAGATGGCTGTGAGCCACCATGTGGTTGGTGGGATTTGAACTCAGGACCTTTGGAAGAATAGTCAGCACTCTTATCCGCTGAGCCATCTCACCAGCACATAAAAAAAATTTTTAAACATATCATTTGTGTATGTGTCTGTGTGTGTGGGGGGGTGTTTGGGGGTGTGTGTGGGTGTATTTGTGTGTGTGTTCACATGTGCGTTCACAGGCCAGTGTCCTTTGTCACTTGTCTTCTGACCTTTGAATCAGGGTCACCTACTGAGCTTTTCTTCAACAGTTATTTCTGGTTGTCATTGTACAAGTCGTCACATCCCCCCCTCTCACTTTTTGCCACTGTGACAAGATACTCAGAAAACAACTTAAAAAACATTCAAGCTGGGTGTGGTGGCACACGCCTTTGATCCCAGCACTCAGGAGGCAGAGGCAGGTGGATTTCTAAGTTCGAGGCCAGCCTGGTCTACAGAGTGAGTTCCAGAACAGTCAGGGCTACACAGAGAAACCCTGTCTCCAAAAACCAAAAATAAACCAACCAACCAAACAAAAACGTTCAAGATCTCCTCTGTCCCATGGTTTCTGTCCACGACTCCATGGCTTTTTGGCCTGTGTGAGGTGAGGCAAAGCACCAGCTCTGTGGCAGAGGGTGTGTGAAGGACACTTCATGGTGGGCAGAAGGCAGAGGGACAGAGAAGGGAGGACAGCCAGGCCAGGACAAGGCATGTCTTCAAGGACACCAGTCCCCATTGCCTACCTTCTCCATACAGCTGGTTGGTGTTCACTGTGAGATCCAGCCTGGCTTCAGATCCTCCTGCTTCAGACTTCAGACTGTGCACAACGTCCGTCGCTCAGTGTCGTGATTGATTTTTATCCATTGGGCCGTCCTTGACCAGGGATAACACCCACCTATTTCCCTTGTATAATCCTTTTGTTGTACTGATAAATTTGGTTCGTTGGTCCTGAAACTTTCTCTGTAGACCAGGCCCCAAACTCACAGAGATCTGCCTTCCTCTGCCTCTGGGGTGCTGGGATTAAAGATGTGTGCCACCATACTGGGCTCAAGAGTTTTATTATTTTTTGCTCTGTATTCGTGTATTCGGTTTTTGTATCCTCTTGTTTTTTTTTTTTTTTTAAAGATTTATTTATTTATTATATGTAAGTACACTGTAGCTGTCTTCAGACAGTCCAGAAGAGGGCGCCAGATCTCGTTACGGATGGTTGTGAGCCACCATGTGGTTGCTGGGATTTGAACTCTGGACCTTCGGAAGAGCAGTCGGGTGCTCTTACCCACTGAGCCATCTCACCAGCCCCTGTATCCTCTTGTTACTAAGCACACGGAGTGTGTTAAGTAGGGCATGTTCTTTTTTTATTATTATTAAGATTTAACTTACTTTATGTATATGAGTATACTGACGCACCAGAAGAGGGCATCAGATCCCATTACAGATGGCTGTGAGCCATCATGTGGTTGCTGGGATTTGAACTCAGGACCTCTGGAAGAGCTGTCAGTGCTCTTAATCACTGAGCCATCTCACCAGCCCCCCCCAGGGAATGTTCTTTACTCCTTAGTTTCGTGAGGTGTTTGAGGCAAATGTTAGGTGTATAGTTCAGTGGTAGACACTTGCGTAGTTTGTTCAAGGCCCAGAATGTGGTTCCCATGGTCACCAAAATAGTGATTAATAAGCATCTAAGTGAGACAACATCGTCTATAGTGCCAGAGACCCAGAAGTCTCACGTATGAGAATTGTTGGATTGCAGGAGGTCAAGAGCAACAAACATATCGAGATTCTGTCTCAAAAAAAAAAAAAAAAAAAGAGGTGGGCATAGAAGTCCACAGTTTTGTCTTGTTTTGGCTTGGTTTGGTTTTTTCGAGACAGGGTTTCTCTGTGTAGCCCTGGCTGTCCTGGAACTCACTCTGTAGACCAGGCTGGCCTCGAACTCAGAAATCCACCTGCCTCTGCCTCTCAAGTGCTGGGATTAAAGGCGTGAGCCACCACTGCCCGGCAACTCCACAGTTATGATCCCAGCACAAATTAAAGACAAGCTTGGACTGTATGCTGTGACCTTGTCTTAAAAGCAAAGCAATGACAATGTACAAATGGCCGTTAGTCACATGAAAAGCACCATTAGTCACCACAGAAACACAAATCCAAGCCTCAGTTAGCATTTCACACTCTTACGGCAGCACAGACTTTTTTTTCTCAAAGGGAGAAGTGTTAACAAGGTCACTGAAAACTTGGATCCACTACAGACTGTAGAATGTAAAAATTTAGCTGCTGTTTCTTCAAAAAATTAAAAATAGAATCACCAGATGACCCAGCAACTTGGATCCCCGGGTCTATCTACACAAGAATCAAAACAGCTATTCACAACAAAGTTTCTATACAAATATTCACAGCAGGGTTGTTAAATGACAGTAAGCAAGGCATGGTGGGACACACCTGCAAGGCCAGCTCTTGGAGCTCAGAGGCAGCAGGATCAGGAGCTTGGAGATAGGTTGGTTTGCCAGGTCTGAGCAGGTCTGAGCTTGGAGAGATAGGTTGGTTTATAATAGCAAAGACCCTTCTCAGAAAAGAAAAAACAAACACAACACAACATAACAAAATAATCTAAATATGAAAAAATTCAAATGTCCATTAGCCCATTAACGAGTGAAAACTGTGGTCACTCAAGAAAGTACAGCATGATTCAGTCATAAAAAGTATGACATACGCTTCAACATAATTGAGCCTCGAGAGCATTACGGCAAGTGAAAGAAGCTAGCCACAAAAGCAGGGTGTTACATGATCCCACTTACAGCAGACATCCAGCATAAATGAACGCATAGGACACAGTGTAGGTTCATGTCTCCTAGTGGTTAAGGAGGTGAATAACTTGCGGATAGATGGTTTATAGCCAGGATGACTAGACAGTAGATGCTCTAACTTGGTTGGTGTCGCCGCAACAAACACCATGGCCAAACGAAGCTTAGAGGTGGAAAGGGTGCTGGTAGCCAGCCTAGTATCCAGGTAGACTGAGGCAGGCAGCCATGAGTGGCTTCAGTGGTGATCAGAGCCAGAACTGTTTTGCCTTTGACAATTCTGGTTTTAACTCCTTGCCATTCTATAGACAAAAGCTGCTGGCTTCTGGTAATTTGATTCCCACTGATGGCAGCAGGGAATTTAAGAAAAAGGCTGGCCAGGCATGTTGACGCACGCCTTTAATCCCAGCACTCCGGAGGCAGAGGCAGGAGGATTTCTGAGTTCGAGGCCAGCCTGGTCTACAGAGTGAGTTCCAGGACAGCCAGGGCTACACAGAGAAACCCTGTCTCGAAAAACAAAAAAAAAAAAAAAAAAAAAAAAGAAAGAAAAGAAAAGAAAAAGAAAAAGAAAAAGAAAAAGAAACAGGCTTAGTTTCTCTCTGGCTCTAGGGCCCCTTGCCGGCCAGGTGAGAGACTTGTAGTTAACTCTTCAGGAGCCAGAGAGAAAAAAAAAAAAAAAAGGCAAGAATTCAAGAATACACACAGACACACAGAGGTACACACACTTTGGCCAGGCTTGACCTCCTATTTCAACAATTCCTCAACTGTTCATGCATGCATACACACACACACACACACACACACCTATACAGGTATGTATGTATGTACATACATGAAGACAAACAGACATATGCATATATATCTTTGATGGATGGAGCAGAGCACCCAAAGCAAAAGCCACACTTTATTTCTTCTCTCAGCCTTTTTATTCCTCCTTAGACAAAAGTTCTTTATAAAATTACCTCACAGATAAAATGTTACACAAAAGGGGAGTCACAGAAGGATGTCAATAGGAAGTTCAAAACAGTGTCTCATTCTATAAGCTCATTTTAAGTTCAAAGCAACAGTTTCACATGGTCTTGCTTTATCATAGGGCACACCTGTGGCTTCATCCTTGGACCTGACCTAGAAAGAACATTTTCCTTGATGACAAATTGGTTTCCAAGACTGCTTTCTTATCCTAGTGCAATTAGCTTGTGACATATGAAGGTGTATAGAGTTCTGTTTGTAGCTTTATTCTACAATAAAGAGAGTATTTGTATCAATCTAAGAGTTCTATAAAAATCATTATCAGAAGTTGTGAAATTGCTGGGCAGTGGTGGTGCATGCCTTTAATCCCAGCACTTGGTAGTCAGAGGCAGGTGGATTTCTGAGTTTGATGCCAGCTTGGTCAACAGAGTGAGTTCCATGACAGCCAGAGCTACACAGAGAAACCCTGTCTTCAAAAACAAAAACAAAAACAAAAAAAATTGTGAAGTCATCAGTTTGTCTATACAGCATAATTACATGAGCTGAGCTTACATCTTCTTGTAGGTCTGCAGAAAATTTGCCCAATAGGGTGGTCAGATGCCTAGGAATCACTAGGTTATGCAATAGTTACAGAAATGGCATATCAGCAGCAAGAAGCAAGAAGGATGAAGTCTCTGGTGCCCTTGCATCTCAGAGCTCACCCACCACAGCCTTGTAAAATGGTGGGCCATTTCCAGAAAACTCACTTGCTTGCCTTAGATTTTTCTAGATGGCTTCTGTCAAAAAAGATTTCCTTCAGCTCATAGGTTATGATCCATGATTAAGGGAGGTTGGGGCAAGAACTCAGAGGGATCTTGAAGGATGAACACTGCTTGCTGATTGGTTTTCTTATACAGCTTGGGACCAACCACAGTGTGCTGGGCACTCTTGCATCCTTTACCTACCAGGACAGTTTCCCCTGGGCACACCCACAGGCCAGTCTGACCTGGGCAATCCCTCAGTTGAGATTCCCTTTTTAAAGTGACTCTGGGCTGTATCAAAGTGACAGTGGAAGCTACATAAGACAGTAGAGGTGATTGGGTATCCATTTGGTAAACTTGGAATTTGCACAGTATAAAATGGGCAAAATGGGCTGGAACTTGAGGCTTTCCTGGTCTCCTTCTTCTTGGTCTCCTTCATGCACACGAAACAGTGCTGCCTGGGGCTATGACAGAACAGTAGATACCATAAAGGACTCAGAAAGGTTGGGTATTATTCTTACAGCCCAAACCTAGAGAATGACTGTAGATCAGAGAGCTCTAAATAAGGCAGTCCCACCACCCCAGGACACTGTGTTCAACATCACTCTTTTGATATAAATGACTGTTATAAGTGATGGAGTCTTTATCTTTTCAATAGACCTTCCTAGGGCTGGAGAGATGGCTCAGCGGTTGACACTGACTGCTCTTCCAGAGGTCCTGAGTTCAATTCCCAGCAACCACATGGTGGCTTACAACCATCTGTAATGGAATCTGATGCCCTCTTCTGGTGTGTCTGAAGATAGCTACGTGTACTCATCATATATATATATAAAACACATAAAATCTTTTTTAAAAAATAGACCTTCCTGGTGCATCTTTAATGTATTTATTCTTCTTATTATTATTACTATGAGACAGGTTCCTTTGTTTAGCCCTGGCTGTCCTGGAACTCATTGCATAGCCCAGGCTGGCCTCAAACTCAGAGATTCACCTGCCTCTGCCTCCTGAATGCTCAGAGTTAAAGTTTGTGACCCCCGCCTCCAGGCCTGTTTAATCTTTTAATAGATTTATTCTTTTTTATTTTTTAGATACATGAGTATTTGCCTGCGAGTGTGTATGTGCACCGCATGTGTGTCTGTGGGCCACAGCAGCCAGACGTGGTGTCAGATCCCCTGAAGGTGGAACTCCAGATGATTGTGATCCACCAAGCAGGGGCCAGGAATGAAATCCAGGTCCCCTGCAAGAGCAATGAGTCCTTTAAATCACAGAGTCATTTAGTATTTGGGTAGCTCCTAGATCCTAGAACCAACTTGCATTCATTATTAACTGTCCCCAGTGGTCCCCAGAGCTCCTCTAAGCTCACCTTACAGTCTCTCTGTGTCAAGCATGGTGGCTGAGGTCCATGCTTTTTTTTTTTTTTTTTTTTTTTTTTTTTTGTGGTTTTTCGAGACAGGGTTTCTCTGTGTAGCTCTGGCTGTCCTGGAACTCACTTTGTAGACCAAGCTGGCCTCGAACTCAGAAATCCGCCTGCCTCTGCCTCCCGAGTGCTGGGATTAAAGGCGTGCGCCACCATGCCCGGCTGGTCCATGCTTTCTTAATCTGTTCAGTTCTGTAAAGAGATTTCTTTTGTTTATTTGTTTTTTGTTATTGTTTTTGCGACAGGGTTTCTCTGTGTAGCCCTGGCTGTCCTGGAACTCACTCTGTAGACCAGGTTGGCCTCAAACTCAGAAATCTGCCGGCTTCTGCCTCCCAAGTGCTGGGATTAAAGGCGTGTGCCACCACTGCCTGGCAAACTTTTTTATTTTAAGTGCATTGTTGTTTTCCCTGCACCTGTGTATGCCTGGAACTGGAGTTACAAACTGTTTCGAGCTGCCCTGTTGGTGCTGGGAATTGAACTTAAGTCCTCTGGAAGAATAGACAGTGCTCTTAACTGCTGAGCCATCTCTCCAGTGCTAGAATTTTGTTTTGTTTTTTTAAGATCGGGTTTCCCGGGCTGGTGAGATGGCTCAGTGGGTAAGAGCACCCGACTGCTCTTCCTAAGGTCTGGAGTTCAAATCCCAGCAACCACATGGTGGCTCACAACCATCCGTAATGAGATCTGACTCTCTCTTCTGGAGTGTCTGAAGACAGCTACAGTGTACTTATATTAAATAAATACATAAATAAATAAATAAATAAATAAATCTTTAAAAAAAAAATCGGGTTTCCCCTGTGTAGCCCTGGCTGTTCTGGAACTTGATTTGTAGATCAGGCTGACCTGGAACTCAGGGATCCACTTGCCTCTGCCAACTGAGTACTAAAGGTATTAAAGTATTAAAGGTATGTGCTGCCATGCTCTGCTATATATAGACTTTTTTTTTTGTCCACTAATCTACTGGTAGACACTTAGGCTGATTCTATGATTTATTGTGCATATCAGTATGTGAATTATAGGTATGTCTATAGTAAACTGACTTTGACTCTTGGAAGTGTACACCAGAACTGGTGTAGCTGGGTTGTATAACAGTTCTAACTTTAATTGTGAGGGGAGTCTTTATTCTGATTTCTGTAATGGGTGAACTAATAATTTAGTTTCCCATCAGCAGAATATCACTTCTCCCTAGTGTGGCTGCTATTATAAAATTGCTCGTGTGGCTCACGTTTTTATCGTACAATATTAAGCTAAGAAGGGCCTAAAGCTTAGGAATAAAATGCACTCGGGGTGGGTGTGTGGGTGTTGTTCCTTTGATTGTTGTTGTTTTGACATACGGTCTCATTATGTAGTTCAGGTTGGTCTTGAGTTCAAGATCTTCGAGTCTTGGCCGCCGCAGTGTGCCCAGGAAAAGGCAAAGGAGGAATGGGCAGGCTTTAAGTTAATCGCGTTCAACCAAAAGTAACAGAGTCTAGGTGGCTTGCTCCAGGATACCCTTCGAATGCAAGGAATCATACACACTTAAAGTTAAGTTTCCTTGACTCAGTCCAACTATCTTATTTTTGGTCTGTCAAAGGGATGAAGGGCGAGTGGCCGGGGCATGAGGTTGGACGAGGTACAGAGCTGAGTGTCTGGGAAGCACCATTAACCGGGTTACAGACACTCCTAGCAAGCGACAACAAAGCCTCACCACTGTTTCCCCTAGTAAGTAACAAATCAAGTTCCAGAACAGCCAGGGCTACACAGGGGAAACCCGATCTCAAAAACTTTACGAAAGGATTAAGTATCAAACTGGCGCTATTTCGTGAAAGCAATCGTTTCCTGAGAAATCTTCAAGAATATCGTAGATAATTAAAAAAAAACGGAGCCGGGCGTGGTGGCGCACGCCTTTAATCCCAGCACTCGGGAGGCAGAGGCAGGCGGATTTCTGAGTTCGAGGCCAGCCTGGTCTACAAAGTGAGTTCCAGGACAGCCAGGGCTATACAGAGAAACCCTGTCTCGGAAAAAAAAAAAAAAAAAAAAAAGAAAAAAAAAAAAAAAAAAAAAAAACTAAACAAAAAAAAACGGTTAAGGAGCAGCCAAATTGCGGGACTCTCCCGAGCTCCTGGAGGTACACTGACCCTCTGGGGTCTGTCATCTTTTCATCAATTTTAGATCTTTGGGAGATAGATCGGCAGGGTCCGGAATTGTTCGGCCTAGACCTGCGAACGTCGCCCTCTGGTGGCGAGATTCGGAAGGGGAGCGGGGAGGGTGCCCGCGAGCTAGCGCGCGCAGACGCAGTTGAGTCCCGGCGGCGGTTCAGGCCGGAAGTGGTTACACCTGAGATCACTTCCGGCGGGTGACGGTGCGGACGGGTCAGGAGCGTAGAGGCGGCGGCAAAATGGCGGCGCCTGAGGAGCAGGATCTAACTCAGGAGCAGACCGAGAAGCTGCTGCAGTTTCAGGTAGCAGCGAGTTCTCGGTGCAGCCCAGGCCGCCGCGGGATGGGGAGTGGGACCCTAGAGGAGCGCAAAACCATCCTCAGGTTGGGGTTGGGACCAGTTTCAGACCCGCAGGCGGCCCCCTCCCCCCCAGACGCCAACTGCCCGGATTTCCCCGGCGCCCAACCTCTGTGGGTCCTCAGTCTTCCAGCCACCTCTGCCAGCCGAGCTCGACCACAGTGGGTCAGCTGCCTTGATTTCCCGTAGCGTCGCTGGTCTGCAATCCTTGCCGGCCTGATTAACCCGCCAGACCCTCTCCGCCCATCGATTGGTGGGGATGTGCTAGAGATAACTCAGATCCCCAATCGCAGAGTTGGCGTCAGCTCGCTGGGCTGGACCGCAGACCACCACCATCCCATGTTATTCACCGACGCTTGCTGGGGGGACTCTCGGTCCCTAGGGCTCGTGTTGGGTGGTTATAGTGGGGGGAAAAGAAGCGCCCACACACAGACCTGGCACCTGCCCTAGAAATGTGGGAGGACGCCTCTGGAGGAAACAATGTAACATGAAGTATCATCGAAGGCCTCTGACTGGATTTGTTGCCATCGGCCTCCTGAACGACTGACTGTGCTTGAGGAGGGTGGCAACCTGCAGGACCCGCCCCATTAGTGGATGTTTCTGGTTTGGTTTGGTTTGGTTTGGTTTAAAAAAAAAAAAAAAGGTGGAGGGTCTGGTTGGAGGATGCCACCGGGGTGGTGGTAACCATGACATTAGCCGTATTCTTAGTTCTTAAAATGTATAACTTCGAAATGTCTATTCCCTTGCGGATGTTTTTGGAGGTAAACTGAGTTTAGGGGTGTTACACTGTATTAAGACTTTGGGGCCGGGCAGTGGTGGCGCACGCCTTTAATCCCAGTACTCGGGAGGCAGAGGCAGGGGGATTTCTGAGTTCAAGGCCAGCCTGGTCTACAGAGTGAGTTCCAGGACAGCCAGGGCTACACAGAGAAACTCTGTCTCGGAAAAAAAAAATAGAAGAAGAAGAAGAAGATGATGACGACTTTGTAAACAGTAAATGTGCCTAAACAGTTGTGACTATTAGTAATCATTTTTCCGGATAAATTGAAGTCAATAGAACTCATTTTCTAATAGGAAATGTGGTAAATATTGATATTTTTTTTTAGCACTTTTTATGCTAAGCCTTAGTGCCAGACACCATCCACTAAATATTTGTGATGTTGTGAGAACTTGACTAAAGCATGTTAGCTTTTTGAATGCACAGCCCTAAAGGGTCCATACTGTAACAGGCCCTGTCTTACAGATGGGTATGAATTGTAAGAAGTAGCATCAGTGGGTGTGGCCTGAGACTGTAATCTCAGTTTTTCTGAGTTTGAGGCCAGCCTTTTCCAAACAAAAAGGAAACGGCTTACTTAGGTTACTCAGCTATTAAATTGGTGGCGTCCATTTAAAGCATGGCCTTCCCAGGGCCTTCCCTGGGCTTCTAGTGCCTCTGCTGTACCGTCTTAAGAGTCGGGTGTTACTGCTGAGATGTTTGTGTGTGTGCCCGCGTGCATGTTTAATTGATGTGGTGGATGTGTCTAAGTGGTAAATTACTATTGTAGGCATAGCATAGAGAAATTGATGACACCAGATTAGCATTTAAGAATGAATAAACAGACAGCTTTCACTGCTTTGTAGAGCGTTTCTTTCAGGGTTTTATTGGGCAGACTACACTTTGTAGCTCTTAGTGGTAGGCCACCTGTGAAATGAGGGTAAACTGTGATACACTTAGAAGTTTGTGAGTGCAACAGTATGGGAGTTTAAAGTGCCTAAGGATCTCCTTGTTTTCCAGAAGAAGAGTGGCTAGCATGGTTAGTAACACTGAGGTCAGATTAGCTAGCTTAGTGTCGAGTTTTACCAATTTGACTATATTGAGAAAATGCATTTTCTGTTTTTATGTTCTGTAAACAAGACTAGGGTCAGCATCTCAGACTCTGTTAGACAATGTTTGACGTGTACAAATGTCAAGCATTATAACCTTAAACTTCTTTCGGAGACTATAGTTAACTTCCATTCTTTATACTGAAGAAAACAGATGTGAGAGGTCAGATAATTCACACAAATAGTGCCGTAAATATATTTACAAGTCCACATTTGTAAGCATCTTGTTCATATCCTAATGTTGAAGCCAAGATATGTAACATGACTAATGAGAGTGCCAGGAAGCTCTTTGGGGGTCTCTGTGTGTGTGTGTGTCTGTCCGTCCATCTAACCATCCATCTTTGTCTTTGCTATTGGAGTTTAGGGAAGAGACAACTTGTTGATGTTGAAGGAGGGAAGAAAGGTAGCTTAGAAGTTACTGCTTGTTACCTCTGCCTTAAGTACAGTGTTAGATCATTTATGACCAGAAACATAACCCACACCCTTTACAGAGTACAAATGGTGCCATGTCTGCTGTGCTATCTGGAGAGGAAACAGATTCCTTGATTTATTTGCTAAGGTTACTGAAGCTATTAGTGGAATTCTAGTGGGTCTAGCTCTGCCCTAAAAGGCTCAGTAGCTCTTAGCACAATGCCTTGCAACTTTGAAGGAGGAATAGGATTTCAGCAGATGGTGGGCAGGAGAGTATTCAAAGCTGAGAAAATGAGTTGCTCACATATGGTGATGGGAAAGAGTGTGGCTGTGGCTGTCGTAATAAATAGAGACTTGGGAGTGAGAAAGTAAACGAGTCAGATTCCAGAGACCTGTCAATACTGTGCCTGCTTGTGTAGGCACAGACAGGAGAGGTTTAACATGGGAGTAACAACACCAGGTTTGGGGTTTGCTACTCTAGCAGTATGGGGTATGTGCTTAGACTCTCTGTGGGTATCAGAATAAGGTGGCCCAGTTAGTCAGTCCTCAGTGTGTGTCCACATTTTATGTATCACAGTTGAGCTAGGCATGGTGGCTCACACCAGTGCCAGCACTTGAGAGGTTTAATTCAGAGGATTTCTGTAGTTCAAAGACAGTCTGGGCTATATAGTGAGTTTCAGGTTACCCTACAGGATGAGACTCTGTCTGAATAAGCCTAAATGAATCTATTAGTAAAAGTAAAATATTTCAGGGAGTCTGAGATTTGTTTCTTTATGTGACATATTTTGGGTTAGAATTCTCTAAGGCATACTTACCGTGTTTCTCAGTCCATTTGATGTTTCCAAGCTCCTTTTGTGTGTATGTGTAACTCATGATTCTGGCTTGCTTTGGAACCAGCTGAGTAGAATAATGTAGACATTATGTTTTGAGCTATTTCTACTGGAAAACAATAGGTATATAGATTTAAAAAAGAGCTGGTGTAAGTATGTGGAAGGTTACTTTAATTGGAATCAGTGTCCCTGAATTTCCAAATATGTGTAGATTTCTCCCATGCTTTGGTTCATTGCCTCTGGGCTGGTGGTTTACCACCACGGCAGGAATGGCATGGTCAGAGAGAAAGAAGCAGATGTCCTATGTCCCATAGGAGGAAATGACCTCTTTCTGCTTGCACAGAAATAAGACATTTACCCCTTTCTTTAATTAAAAATGTATTGTATTTACTTAAATTGTGAGGGTCTGGGGCACACATGGCATGACACATACATCACATTCAAATAAACTTGTGAGAGGAAGGAGGCCTGATCCTTCTGAGCAGTGAACTCAGGTCATCAGGCTCCTCAGGAAGCGCCCTCACCCACTGAGCCATCTTGTCATTCCTGTTAGTTCATGAGACAGAGTTTCTCTGGGTAGCCCATGTGGGCCAGGCTCACCTCAGCTAGCACTGTGCAATAGAGATGACTGGTGTGTACCGCCTAGTCGGAAAAAAAAAATTTATGTGGCAAGTAGAGCATGACTTGCATTCTCTTTATTTAAGGTAAAGCCTGGACCCTGAGCTGTAGAAGCAAATTTATGTCATTTTGGGGGCTGGGGTTATGAGTACATGATAATTCTCATTTGTCCATTTAAAAATATCTCAGTGGTCGGGCAATGATAGCACACACCTTTAATTCCAGCACTCTGGAGGCAGAGGCAGTTGGATTTCTGAGGCCAGCCTGGTCTACAGAGTGAGTTCCAGGACAGCCAGGGCTACATAGAGAAACCCTGTCTCGGGAAAAAAAAAATCACAGTGATCTGTTTGATTTCTGATTCTTCCACCTCATCCTAGCTAAGAAAGCTACTAGTGAGTTTTATAAGTCTTGGGTGAATTCTTACATTGAGGGGGTGTGTGTTTGTGTGTGTGGGGGTGTAATGGGAACTGTCTGATTGACAGTATCCATTTTTTAAAATTATCCTTTAAAAAAATAAAGAAAAATCCTATAGCTGGGCGCTGTGGTATATCCTACCACTGTGGTGCACCTTTAATCCCAGCACTTGGGAGCTCAAGGCCAGCCTGGTCAAGATAGCCAAGGCTACACTGAAAATGTTTCCAAAATAAAAAACAGAAACAATCTTTTTCTTTGGCAATTTCATATATTTATACAATGTGCCTTTTTGTTGTGTTTTTGTTTTTGAGACATGGTCTTAATATAGCACTGGCTGGCTACAAACTCAGAGATCCCTTGACTCTGCCTCCTGAGTGCTAGCATTAAAGATGTGTGTCACCTTGCCCAGTCTATGCATTTATCTTGATTCTATTCATCCCCAGTCTCCCCTCTCCTCAGTCAGACACCCCCCAGCAGTTCTCTTTCCACTTTCATGCCCCCCCCCCTCCCACTGCCTGCCTGCAGAAACACTGACACATGCTGGCTTGGTTTGTGCAGTCAGCTGTGAGTTCATGAGTGTAAGGACAATGTCGGGTCCAGAAGACAACCTGTAGTGCACTCTTCACCTTTTCACATCCTCTTCCGCAGTTTGCTGCGCCTTGTGGGAGGGAGGTGATGGACATGTCCTGTTTGAAGTTGAGCACTCAACAGGTACTCTCAGTCTTTGGACAGCTCGAGTCTCTGTACTGACTGATGCCCATTGCAGAAGGACGTTTCCATGGCCAAAGCCAAAAGCAGCCCTGATCTATGGCAATAAACACAAGTGTTTAGACAGTGTGTGGACAGCATGCCATGTAGTACAGCAGTAGTAGGTTCCTGCTAGAGCTAGTGACCTGCTGAGCCTGGGCTTTGACCAGGCCTGACTCTCCTCCAGTCCAGTTACAGGCTGCTGGGTTACCTTTAAACAGGAGCCTCTTCTGCATCCGTGGGCATACCTGGCCTGGTAAGTGAGTATTGTAGCACCATGAGTAAGACCATTGATAATTCTCTTCCAGTGACCTGCAAAGCACCTTCTGGAACTATGGAAGCTAGCTAGTTAGGAGGATGTCTTTTTTTGTTTGTTTTTTGGTTTTTCCAGACAAGGTTTCTCTGTGTAGCCCTGGCTGTCTTGGAACTCACTTTGTAGACCAGACTGGCCTTGAACTCAGAAATCCACCTGCCTCTGCCTCCCAAGTGCTGGGATTAAATGCGTGCACCACCACACCCGACTAGGAGGATGTCTTCTGAGGATGTTCCAGTTCCATTTCTGTGTCCTGTAATCAAAGTGTGTTGTGTCTTCAGCGATCGGATCTTACCATTTAGTTATGGTGGACAACCAAAAGCAATGTCAGTAGCCTAAAGTGTTATTTGGGGGCGCTGTCAGGGCCTCATGACTAGTAACTTGTAACTGTGCCGGGCAGTTCTTTTGTTTTCTTCCCTTCCCTCTTTTTTTTTTAAAGGTTTATTACTTGTTTTCTATGTATGAATGTTTTATCTGCGTGTATGCCTCCTGGTACCCAAGGAAGCCAGAAGAGGGCAGCAGGTCTTCTGGACCTGGAGCTGCAGTGTAGGTGCCAGGAACCTAAGCCAGCTCCTCTGAGAGAGCAGGCAGTGCTCTTAACCACTGAGCCATCTCTCCAACACCTAAGATTTTCACTTAATAACTAATCTGTCTTCTAGGGGAAACATTGTCCACCCATAGGATTCCTGTGTTCAAACTGTTTTTTCTTACCTTTTTGGGGGGAGGGGGTTCGAGACAGGGTTTCTCTGTATAGCCCTGGCTGTCCTGGAACTCACTCTGAAGTCTAGGCTGGCCTTGAACTCAGAAATCCACCTACCTCTGCCTCCCAAGTGCTGGGATTAAAGGCATGCACCACCACTGCCCAGTGTACTTTTTTTTTTTTAATGTTTAATTATGCATATGTGTGAATGTTTGCGTGGCTATGTGACCATGAATGCAGATAACCACAGAGGATGTTGGGTCCCCTGGAACTGGAGTTCCAGGCCATTGTGAGCTGCCTGATGTGGGTGCTGAGAACTGAATTTTGGGCTCAGCAAGAGCGGTGTACTCTCTTAGCTGTAGAATTATCTCCCCCATGCCCCCTTTATACATTTGTAGCTAGCTTATAAACTAGTGAGTCTCCACAAGGGATTCTCATACGTCCTTAGCTTGTCTTTTAACCCACATCCACCTCACCCTCATCTCCCCATTTTTTTTCATTTTGTGACAGGTGTCACAAAATGGTCCTGACTGTCTTTGAACTCAAAATTCTGCCCCTGACTGCAGTGAGCTGGGATTACAGGCATGCCCACCACACTTGACTGTTGGTTTGTTTGCTTGCTTTTGGTTTTTTTTTTTTTTGTTTTTTTTTTGTTTTGTTTTTTTTTTTTTTTTCGAGACAAGGTTTCTCTGTGTAGCCCTGGCTGTCCTGGAACTCACTCTGTAGACCAGGCTGGCCTCGAACTCAGAAATCCGCCTGCCTCTGCCTCCCGAGTGCTGGGATTAAAGGCGTGCGCCACCACGCCCGGCGAGACATGGTCTTAATATAGCACTGGCTGGCTACAAACTCAGAGATCCCTTGACTCTGCCTCCTGAGTGCTAGCATTAAAGATGTGTGTCACCTTGCCCAGTCTATGCATTTATCTTGATTCTATTCATCCCCAGTCTCCCCTCTCCTCAGTCAGACACCCCCCAGCAGTTCTCTTTCCACTTTCATGCCCCCCCTCCCCCACTGCCTGCCTGCAGAAACACTGACACATGCTGGCTTGGTTTGTGCAGTCAGCTGTGAGTTCATGAGTGTAAGGACATTGTCGGGTCCAGAAGACAACCTGTAGTACACTCTTCACCTTTTCACATCCTTTCTACTCCCTCTTCCGCAGTTTGCTGCGCCTTGTGGGAGGGAGGTGATGGACATGTCCTGTTTGAATTTGAGCACTCAACAGGTACTCTCAGTCTTCGGACAGCTCGAGTCTCTGTACTGACTGATGCCCATTGCAGAAGGACGTTTCCATGGCCAAAGCCAAAAGCAGCCCTGATCTATAGCAGTAAACACAAGTGTTTAGACAGTGTGTGGACAGCATGCCATGTAGTACAGCAGTAGTAGGTTCCTGCTAGAGCTAGTGACCTGCTGAGCCTGGGCTTTGACCAGGCCTGACTCTCCTCCAGTCCAGTTACAGGCTGCTGGGTTACCTTTAAACAGGAGCCTCTTCTGCATCCGTGGGCATACCTAGCCTGGTAAGTGAGTATTGTAGCACCATGAGTAAGACCATTGATAATTCTCTTCCAGTGACCTGCAAAGCACCTTCTGGAACTATGGAAGCTAGCTAGTTAGGAGGATGTCTTTTTTTGTTTGTTTTTTGGTTTTTCCAGACAAGGTTTCTCTGTGTAGCCCTGGCTGTCTTGGAACTCACTTTGTAGACCAGACTGGCCTTGAACTCAGAAATCCGCCTGCCTCTGCCTCCCAAGTGCTGGGATTAAAGGCGTGCGCCACCACGCCCGGCGCTTTTGTTTTTGAGACAGGTCTTACTGTGCAGTCCTCTCTGGCACCAAGCTTGCCTTGAATTTGTAGATACCTGTCTGCCTCTGCCTCTCTGCCTCTGCCTCTCAAGCTTGACTTATTTTTACTTCAAAACAAAAAACAACCAAGTAATCCATGAATAATATCCTAGGCAATATGTCATTAAATAAAACAAGTAATTAAATCACGTTTTACTCTCTCATCCCAGTCTCAGGACTGTTGTGTCTCTTCCTGGACTTTTTTCTTCTGTATGTACAAATGCATACTTTTGAAACTTTCTTGCCTTAATCCTCACCTCATGGAGTGTAAGAGAGAGTCTCCATTTTCTAAGGTCTAGTTTTTTTTTGTTTGTTTGTTTGTTTGTTTTTGGTTTTTCGAGACAGGGTTTCTCTGTGTAGCCCTGGCTGTCCTGGCACTCACTTTGTAGACCAGGCTGGCCTCGAACTCAGAAATCCGCCTGCCTCTGCCTCCCGAGTGCTGGGATTAAAGGCGTGCGCTACCACGCCCGGCTAAGGTCTAGTTTTTACCTCTTTGTTTTTTTTATTTATTATATGTAAGTACACTGTAGCTGTCTTCAGACACAACAGAATAGGGCGTCAGATCTCATTACAGATGGGTGTGAGCCACCGTGTGGTTGCTGGGATTTGAACTCAGGACCTTCAGAAGAACAGTCCCTTAACCAAGAGTCAGTGCTCTTAACCTCTGAGCCATCTCTCCAGCCCACCTCTTTGATTTTTTAAATGTTATTTTTGATATTTTAAGTGTTTATGTCTGTGTATGAGTTGCTCACATGCATGTCTGAATCGTTCATTTTGGGACGGGATTGATGGGTAATTGTGAATGCCACGTGAGTTCTAGGAATTGAATCCAGGTCTTCTGTGAGAACAGTGCTCTTGAACAGCTGAACCAGCTCTCTAGCCCTTATTTGTTTATTTCTTCCTGTGTGTGCACACGCGCTTTCCTTTGCATATGTGTGGTATGCATGTGGAGGGTCTGAAGTTGGTATTAGGGAATCACTGACAGTTGCTGTTCTACTGCACTCACTGTTGCAGGGTCTCTCAGTGGAACCCAGAGCTCGGTGATATGGCTGGTCCTCTTAGCCTGCTTGCTCTGAGAATCCTTGTCTGTGCCTTCTGGGGCTAGAATTACAAGTGGCCTCTGTACCCACCTGGTATTTATGTGGGTCCAGTCTTCATTTGTGTGCCAGGGCTGTAACTGTGGCGTTATTTTGCCAGCCCATGTACAGTTTTAACACACTCACTTAGTTCTCTCTTCTTAAACTTTATTATTACTATAATTGCTTATGCCAGCATATGTATGAAGGCCACAGATAACTTTTCTCTCTTACCTTTACATGGGTTTTCAGGGATTGAGCATCAGGCTTGTGTGGCAGGATGTCAGCCCACTAAACTATCTCAAAAGCTTAAGTATTTCTGCTTTTATGAGTTCAGTTGTATTTGGGAAAGATGGTAGTGGAGGTAGAACCCAGGGCCTCGTGCACGGTGACAGGTTCCTTTCACTGAACTACTTCCTACTCATTAAATTGGACTGTAGACCAGAGTCACCTGTGTGTGCTCGAGCCATTGTGTATTGGTGCTGTCATAAACGTTTAAACATTATGAATGAGTAAAATACTTGAAAAACAGTTTTGTCTATATGAAAGTAACTGCTTTGAAAAGGCTGTACAGGGACAAGTCACTGGGGGAAAGTTGGTTTTGAGTTAGTTGTAGGCAAGATAACTGACTTTGAGGAGAATGGCTGAGGGGTAAGGGGTTATATATATATTTCCTGTTGGGCAGATGTTTAAGGCTGCATTCCCCTTAAATCCAATATGCTTTTGCTGTTAGTGGGCTCGTTCTGTTTATCTGGGATCGCTGCCTGGATGTCTGTGCTTGTTAAGGTGTTGCAATGCTTGACTCCCTCTGTAGACTCTCAGTTAATCGACTTGGCCATAGTTCCCATTCTCATTGGGCAAGAGAGTGTCTTTCTCTTACAGGGACATGTGTGTACTTGAAAATCAGCAGTGTGTGAGTGCCTGAGAAGACTGATTCTGGACTGAGGCTGCCCGGATGTGAGTTCTGCCCTCTCCAGTTACTAACTTTCTGCTCTGGGCAAGTTATCCTTTCATTTGTCTCTGTGGCATGATTTCTTTGTGGACCAGCCTCACTGTTGGTACATTTTGTTCCCCACAACAGAATACTCAAAGCTGGGCAATTTGTAAGAACAAAGATTTGTTTCTTACAATTCTGAGGGCCAAGAAGTCCAAGTTTGAAAGACCTATACACTAGACTGCCAGTGGTGTCTCATGCCTTTAATCCCAGCACACAGGAAGCAGTGAGTTCGAGGCTAGTCTGGTCTACAGGTTCCAGGACAGCCAAGGCTACACAGAGAAATTTTTTGTTGTTGTTGTTCTTTTATTTTAAGACAGGGTTTCTCTGTATAGCCCTGGCTGTCCTGGAACTCACTTTGTAGACCAGGATGGGCTCGAACTCAGAAATCCGCCTGCCTCTGCCTCCCGAGTGCTGGGATTAAAGGCATGCGCCACTGTGCCCTGCAGAAATTCTTTCTCAAACAAAGAGCAACCACAAAAAGAGCCTGTATACTGTGTTATTCTATGGCATACGATGAAAGAAAAGCACATACGTGTGATCCTAGAACTTGGGAGACAAGGCAAGAAGATGAGGACAGCCTCTTCTACCTAGCAAGTTCAAGGACAGCCTGGGGTACTTAAAGGCCTAATCAGCTTTGAGGATACAGTAGACACCCCAGGATGTTAGATATGGCAGTCCTCCGGGAATAGGACTGGCCCAAGAGAGGCTTTGTGTGTTGCAGCTGGGGAAGTAGAGAGAGAGGTATGTCTAGGCCCTCTGGTGTCCAGACCAAGAGACCCAGATCCTAGACATAGAGCTGCAGGATTTGTTTGAATTTTGCATTTGGCCTGTGTCATTGAATATTGGATTTTCATGACTTTTATTTTTACCTATTTTTTTTTTTAATTATATGGACACTTAAGAGATTACCTAGTGTCTCACGATGGAATTTGGATACTTGGGTTTTTGAATAATGTTATAACTGTTAAGATTTGGAAACTTGTTTTGTGTTTCAAGACAGGGTTTCTCTGTATAGCCCCAGCTATTCTAGAACTCACTTTGTAGACCAGGCTAACCTTGAACTCACAGAGATCCACCTGCTTCTGCTTTCCAAGTTCTGGGTTAAAGGCATGGACCACTATTCCTGGCTGATTTGGAGAACTTTTACACATGAGTTAAATTCATTTTGTAATTTTAAAATTACTTTATGTGTATGGGTATTTTGTCAGCATTATATGTCTGTGAACATCTGAGAACTATGACCTTGGAGGACAGAAGAAGACATTGGAGCCTCTGAAACTGGAGTTAGCTATGATTGAGGGCTGCTGTGTGGGTGCTGGCCCTCCGCAAGAGCAGTCCGAGGTTTTAACTGCCCTGCAATCTCTCCAGCCCCCCAGCTGCATTTTGCATTAGGAGTGAACATGAAACCTTGGGAGACGGAGGTAGAATGTTATTTAAAATAATGTGCTTGGGTGTCAAGTGACGGGGAATGGACCTGTGAATGTTGTCGTTGATCATCTCTCTGACTAGATTTGGAGTCTCCTAGGAGACAAACCTTTAAAGTGTGTCTATGAGGACCTTTCCAGAGAGATTTTAACTATGAAGGAGAGGTTCATAGGATGGCTCCCACACTGAGTAAAAAGAGAAAGGAGATCAACTGAGCGTCAGAGTTCGTCATCTCTGCCTGCAGATGCAGGGTGACTTCTTTACCATGATGAACTGTGTCTCCTAAGACCATGAGCCATGTATATATTCAACCACTCCTCCCTTGGTGTCTGGTCACAGCAACAAGAAGGCACAAGGTGACATAAAGGTGTACCTGAGAGATAGAATTAAACCCACTTTGAGAATAGAAAGTATTTGTGACTAAATATTAATGTTTTGGAACTGGACAGAGAGCTCAGCTGTTAAGAGCACTGATGCTTTCCAGAGACCCCAGGTTTAATTTCCACCACCCATAAGTTCACAACCCAAGTCCCTGGGGGATCTGAAACCCTCTTCCTGCCCTTGTGGGCATTATGTAGACATGGTGCACAGAGAAACATGCATGCAGAACACCTGTATACTTAAAGGCTTAAAAAGTTTTTTTTTCCAATTCATGGTTGGCTTTTTCACTTAACTATTTAAAACCTTATTTTGAAACATAGAAGCAAATTTTCCCAGAGGGGAGAAGCTGAAAGGTGGGGAGGTGGGGTGGTCTCTTGGATTGATTCTGAGCAGAGGAGTCACCTTTAGAGGTTGGCCAAGGTCACAGTGATTCTGCTTTTTGTTGTAGCGAAATGCCTCAGATTGCAGGAGACTAGAGTGGGACTCAGTCAAAGGTGAGCGTATTTGATTTTTTTTTTCCCTAAAATTTAACCATAGTACTTTATATTGTAAGCAAGCTCAGGCTCATTTCACAGCACCTCACAAATACCTTTATAATAAATACATCCAAAAACAAAACAAAACAAAAAAGCCGGGTGTGGTGGCGCACGCCTTTAATCGCAGCACTTGGGAGGCAGAGGCAGGCGGATTTCTGAGTTCAAGGCCAGCCTGGTCTATAGAGTGTGTTCCAGGACAGCCAGGGCTATACAGAGAAACCCTGTCTTGAAAAAACAAACAAACAAAAAAACCCAAAAACAAAACAAATAAATAAATTAAACAAACAAATAAATAAATACATCCTCTTCATCCTTGTTAAGACACTGAGGTGACAGAAAGCTCTAAGCCTAAGATGTTAGGCACTTCTTGTTGCCATGTTGCCATGAACCTAAGAAGAACCTGAAGAAAACCTAAAGAACCTGAAGAGGCTGAACCTAAGACAGATGGCTCACGGGCTGGTGAGATGGCTCAGTGAGTAAGAGCACTGACTGCTCTTCTGAAGGTCCAGAGTTCAAATCCCAGCAACCACATGGTGACTCACAACCATCCGTAACCAGATCTGACTCCCTCTTCTGGAGTGTCTGAAGACAGCTACAGTGTACTTACATATAATAAATAAATCTTAAAAAAATAAGAAAGGAAGATGGCTCACAATTACCAATTTAGTGAATAGGACTGAAAAAGTAGTTGGAATTACTGAGGACTCCAGTATTCCCTAACTTCTAACAAGAGGTCATCCTCTTATTCCACCTATTTTTAATTGCTTGATAAGATACTAGTATGGGTTCATTTGTGGGAAAATCTCATACATGCTAAGCACATACTCTGAGCTCTGCCCCCAGTATTCATGTAGTATTTTTAAGTGGGTTAAAATATTTGCCTATGAAACTTTTGGGTTCAGTGAAATACTAAATATTTAAGAAGCCACAATGTGAATCCATACGGCTGTCTCTTGGTTGGCATAAGGCATCTAGTTTAACATGTAAAGGGCTAACCAGTGATTTCCATTCTGATTCTAAATAAAAATTCTTTGGAGGGGGGGGGGTTAACAGTGGTTTTGTTGTTGTTAGTTTTTGAGTCACTGTATAGCTTACTTACTGTATAGCTGTGGCTGTCCTTGAACTCAGATCTACCTGCTTCTGCCTGTGTTGGAATTAAAAGCTTATGTCAATACCACCCAGCCAAATTACCGAGGTTTCAATAAACGTTTAAAATTTCTGATTTAAGAATTGGGACCTTGTTTTCGATTGTGAGTTTTTCACATAATAGGAGGCGTTGCTTCATAAGAGCCTAGACACTGGAAGTTGTTCTAGCTTTCACTTTTTTTTTTTTGTTTGTTTGTTTTTTTGGTTTTTCGAGACAGGGTTTCTCTTTATAGCTCTGGCTGTCCTGGAGCTCACTTTGTAGACCAGGCTGGCCTCGAACTCAGAAATCCGCCTGCCTCTGCCTCCCAAGTGCTGGGATTAAAGGCGTGCGCCACCACGCCCGGCTTAGCTTTCACTTTTAACTCTGCCTCCCTGTTGTCAAGTATTAGAATTTAAGATGGGCGGTGGTGGCGCATGCCTTTAATCCCAGCACTCGGGAGGCAGAGGCAGGCAGATTTCTGAGTTCGAGGCCAGCCTGGTTTACAAAGTGAATTCCAGGACAGCCAGGGCTACACAGAGAAACCCTGTCTTGAAAAATCTAAAAAAAAAAAAAAAAAAAGTATCAGAATTTAAATGTAAACGACACAGGTTTTCTATGAGAGTTTTGGTTTTAGGTCAAAGCCTAGTTACAGGTTATCACCTTGTGAATGAACTTTAAATTCCATTTTCTCCCGAGTAAGCACGGCTCTCTTGTTTGGGAAGGAGAGAACAAAGGTTATCTGACTTTTGCCAACTTTTATTCTGGGAACAAAGAAGCCTCAGCAAGCCAATTGGAGCACAAAGCACCTAGCTCTCTACTTTGTGTGTTAGTATAAGAACTTAAGGGCTGGTGAGATGGCTCAGTGGGTAAGAGCACCCGACTGCTCTTCCGAAGGTCCAGAGTTCAAATCCCAGCAACCACATGGTGGCTCACAACCATCTGTAAAGAGATCTGACTCCCTCTTCTGGAGTGTCTGAGGACAGCTACAGTGTACTTACGTATAATCAATAAATAAATCTAAAAAAAAAAAAAAAAAAAGAACTTAAGCTGTGGGTAGAGGGACACTTAGGAGAGCCAGGTGAGTATGCCCTGCTTCTCCAGTCTCTAGCCAAGTATTTGTTAAAGCACCTGGTTAAGTTGTCACACTCCCAGCCTGTTGTGTTTCTTTCCTCTCTGAATTATACTCTCCTAAGAGCTAGATCAGGAATCATAGCATTCAGGGTTTTGTTTTGTTTTGTTTTGCCGGTGATTGGCACCCCCTTCACTTCTGACGAGATGGAGTTAGGACAGGGTTGGATAGAGAAAAGCAGGTCCCACATGCTCCCAGTATCCTTCTACAAAGTCCTTGTGATGGATTGAGATCCAGGCAGACTCTGGGCCCCCAACAATAAATACCATTCATCTCTTTCTAATGCTAGGACCACTTCTACTGTTGTAAATTACTGTATCTGAATGCAGCTCCTAAATCACTGGGAAGGAATTATTATGTCTGAGACAGTACGGGGGTGAGACACTCAGATGGGCTTGCCTGGTTGTATGTGTGTGTGTGTGCTCGCAGCACTTGCTGACATTTGATTTATGGCAAGGTAGGTTAGTGGGAGAAAGAGCCATAGTTATGAAGTTAACCTTTATTCCAGTTGCAGTTGTTTCTGCAGTGTTGTCTCAGTCACTCAGGTATCTGCGTATAGCCAGGCCACTCTGAAGAGCAAAGCAGCTAGGAAATTGCAGATTTTGCTTTTATCATTCACTGACTTTGTACTCAAATCAGTGTGTCTTTTTAACTCGTGGTGGGCGTGATGGTAATATTTTTATCATAGAATTACTCAACATAGTGAAGATAGCCACAATACTTTGCACAATAGAAACAAAAGGGGGGCTGGTGAGATGGCTCAGTGGGTAAGAGCACCCGACTGCTCTTCTGAAGGTCCAGAGTTCAAATCCCAGCAACCACATGGTGGCTCACAACCATCCGCAACGAGATCTGGCGTCCTCTTCTGGAGTGTCTGGGGACAGCTACAGTGTACTTACATATAATAAATAAAATCTTTAAAAAAAAAAAAAGAAAGAAACAAAAGGGGTTAAGAGCACTGACTCCTTTTCCAAAGGTCCTGAGTTCAATTTCCAGCAACCACATGGTAGCTACAACCATCTGTAATGGGATCCAGTGCCCTCTTCTGGTGTGTCTGAAGACAGCAACAGTGTACTCATTCATAAAATAAATAAATCTTAAAAAGAAGAGGAGGAGGAGGAATGCTAAGAAACGAGGAAGAGGCTGGGACGATAGCTTAGTTGGTAAAGAACTTGAGTTTCCGTACCCAGAACTCTTAGTAAAAGAAAAAACAGCTGAGCATGACGGACACACTTCTAATCTCAGCACTGTAGAATCTTACTGGTCAACGAGCCTAGTCTACTTGGCGGGTTCCAGGCCAGTAAGAGATGTCTCAAAAAACAAAAGGTGAATGCTCTTGAGGTTGTCCTGTGACCGGCTCCACAGGCATGCGTACCTACATATATGTGACAAGAGAGTGAGACTATGAAAAAGAATTGTGTTGCTAATTTTCTAGTTTAGTTTCTTGATTGGTGTTTAGTTTTTTAGTCTTGAGACAGGGTCTCTATATAAACCTACCTGTCCTGGAACTCACCGTAGACCAGGCTGTCCTTGGACTCAGAGGTCTACCTACCTTTGCAGTACTGGGATTACAGGTGTGTGCCACCACCATGAGGCTGAGTCTTAATATATGCTAATATTTCCTAATATAGCAGCCAGAGCTGGGGACATACTGAGCCTGGGTGAGACCCTGGATTCAACCCCCAACACACTAAAAAAACCTGCTTTAAAACCCAAGAAAGAAATACATAATAAAAAAAAATATTAAAAAAAAAAAAAAAACTAGCAAGATTTTGCTGAAAGGACCCAAATATAGCTGTCTCTTGTGAGACGATGCCGGGGCCTAGCAAACACAGGAGTGGATGTTCACAGTCAGCTATTGGATGTATCACAGGGTTCCCAATGGAGAAGCTAGAGAAAGTACCCAAGGAGCTAAAGGGATCTGCAACCCTATTGTTGGAACAACATGATGTACTAACCAGAACCCCAGAGCTCTTGTCTCTAGCTGCATATGTATCGAAAGATGACCTAGTCGGCCATCAATGGAAAGAGAGGCCCATTGGACTTGCAAACTTTATATGCCCCAATATAGGGGAATGCCAGGGCCAAAAGAATGGGAATGGGTGGGTAGGGAAGTGGGGGTCGCTATGGGGGACTTTTGGGATAGCATTGGAAATGTAATTGAGGAAAATATGTAATAAAAATATTAAAAATTAAAAAAAAAAAACAAGAAAGATAGGCTAGGGTTGGAAAAATGGTTCTGCAGCTAAGGATACAGTGTGAGGCCTGCTTGATGCTCCTACCCCATGAAGTCCCTGCAGACAGCAGACTGCTCCCTCTAACTGGGAGACAGGATAGCTTCCTTTTCTTTTTTCTTTTCTTTTTTTTCTGAGACAGGGTTTCTCTGTGTAGCCCTGGCTGTCCTGGCACTCACTTTGTAGACCAGGCTGGCCTCGAACTCAGAAATCCGCCTGCCTCTGCCTCCCAAGTGCTGGGATCAAAGGCGTGCGCCACCACTACCTGGCTCGATTTCTTTTTTTTTTTTTTTTTTTTTTTTTTTTTTTTTTTTGGTTTTTTGAGACAGGGTTTCTCTGTGTAGCCCTGGCTGTCCTGGAACTCACTCTGTAGACCAGGCTGGCCTCGAACTCAGAAATCCACCTGCCTCTGCCTCCCAAGTGCTGGGATTAAAGGCGTGCGCCACCACGCTCGGCTGTCGATTTCTTTTCTTAAGTTAATAATAGTAACCGTGTTTCTGCTGAGATGACACAGGTGGCATCAAAACCAATGGGGTCTGTTCTAGAACTCCACTCTGGCATTGGAAAGTATATGTTGGCACTAAATGAGAACAAGGTAGCTTTTAATTTGCACTGGAACCAGCTTTAGCCAATGTTAACCGGGATTGTTCTTATGAAGACTCTGTACTGCCTTTGGCAGTAGCTATCAAGGGTTTAAAATTTGCCTGGTCCTGACAGGGAGGGAAAAAGCAAGTAGTTGATCAAGGTCAGTGGTTGTCAGCCTTCCTAATGCTGCAGCCTTGTAGTACAGCTCCTCATGGTGACCCCAACCATACCTTACTTCCATTCTTACTTCAGAACTGTAAATCTGCTACATTTACATTTTCTACAATGTAAGTTGAAAATTTACAGTATAAAAGTCTGTTTTCTGACTGCCTTGGACAGCCCCTGTGAACAGGTCTTTCATTTGTGACAGGGTATCACAGTGTAGCTAAAACTATCACTTTTGTTTTTTGTTTTTTGTTTTTCTTTTCTGGTTTTTCGAGACAGGGTTTCTCTGTGTAGCCCTGGCTGTCCTGGAACTCACTTTGTAGACCAGGCTGGCCTCAAACTCAGAAATCCGCCTGCCTCTGCTTCCCGAAGTCTGAGATTAAAAGCGTGCGCCACCACTGCCCAGCTTCAAAGGTATATACTTGATATATTAAGAGATGCAAAAGTCTAAATATTTAGGAGAGGATCTCACAGAGAAAAACTTAAGAATGTTTGAGAGAGAATAAGAAAGTTGTTTTCTAAGACAAGCAAGGATGTCCTACAAAAATCAAAAGGACAACACAGAGAAAACCCTGTCTCAACAAAAACCCCACTAAAAAGTAAAGAAAGATTTCATTTATGTGTTCACATACAATGTATATATAATATTCATCATCGTCGTCATCTCCTTTTCTGAAAAAAGGTTTTACTGTGTAGATCATGCTGGCCTTGAACTCAGAGATCCACCTGCCTTTGCCTCCCAGAGTGCTGGGATTAAAGGTGTACACTACTATTTCTGGCTTGTATATGTACTTTTTAAAGATTATTTTTGCTCTTAATTATGTGTATATCCACACAAGGGTAGGTGTCCATGGAGGACAGCAGCACTGACTCTCCTAGGAGTTGGAGTTACAGGTGATTGCCACCTTATGTGGGTCCTGGGAACTGAACTCATGTCCTTTGCAAAAGCGGTACTCACGTCCCACCCCCCCCTTTTTTTTTTTTAATGTATGAGTACACT
The DNA here is from genome assembly GCF_978045245.1 of Mus caroli. NCBI lineage: Eukaryota > Metazoa > Chordata > Mammalia > Rodentia > Muridae > Mus > Mus caroli. The sequence goes on along the minus strand of NW_028227270.1, from coordinate 65,714,929 downwards.
ATAGCTGTACAGAAGGTTGTGAGCCTTCATGTGGTTGTTGGGAATTGAATTTAGGACCTTTGGTTGGGCCCTGCTCGCTTAGGCCCAAAGATTTATGTATTATTATAGATAAGTAGTACACTTATCCGCTGAGCCATCTCTCCAGCCCCAGTACTCACTCCTAACCATTGAGCTAGTGTTTCAGCCCAAGGGGATAAATATGTGTATTTTAAGATTTGTTTGTGGGCTGGAGAGATGGCTCAGCGGTTAAGAGCACTGACTACTCTTCCATAGGTCCTGAGTTCAATTCCCAGCAACCACAGGGTGGCTCACAACCATCTGTACTGAGATCTGATGCCCTCTTCTGGTGTGTCTGAAGACAGCTACAGTGTGCTTATATACAATAAATAAAAAAATAAGCAAAATAAATCTTAAAAAAAAAAAGATTTGTGTGTTTGTGTGTGTGTGTGTGCGCGCTCGGGGTGGGCTCTCATTGTATAGCTCAGGTTGTCCTCAGACTTGACTTCCTCTGTTAGAGTGCTGGGATAACAGATCAATGAAATTGGGTTTGTTTTAAGATTTATTATATCCAAGTACACCGTAGCTGTCTTCAAATGCACCAGAAGAGGGCGTCATATCTCATTACAGATGGTTGTGAGCCACCATGTGGTTGCTGGGATTTGAACTCAGAACTTTCAGACATTTAAATATTTTTATTAATAGTGATGAGGAGATGACTCAGTTGGTTAACGTGCCTCTGGCATAGGCATGAGGATCTGAGTTCAGGTCCTCAGAGTCCACAATAAAAGCTGGAGGGTGATGGCACCTGTAACCAAAGTACAAATGTAGCCTAGCACAGTAGATGAGCTCAGTTCCCTATATTCATTGAGACTTATCTCAAAAAATAAAGATGGTGTGCCTTTAATCCCAGCACTGGGGAGGCAGAGACTGGTGGGTCTCTGGGAGTTTAGGGCTAATCTTGTCTACATATCATTTCCAGGACAGCCAAGGCTGCACAGTGAGACCCTGTCTTAATGAGTGAATGAATGAATGAATGAGTAAGTGAATGGATGGATGGATCAACAGTACTTATTTGCTGGGTGGTAGTGGTACACACCTTTAATCCCAGCACTTGGAAGGCAGAGGCAGGCGGATTTCTGAGTTCGAGACCAGCTTGGTCTACAGAGTGAGTTCCAGGACAGCCAGGGCTACACAGAGAAGCCCTGTCTAGAAAAAAACCAAAAAAAAAAAAAAAAAAAAAAAAAAAAAGAGAGAGAGAGAAAGAAAAAGGAAAAAAAAAAAGAAAACTGAATTCCAGAGTTGAACATCCTGTCCTTGGGTACAGAGTATATAATCAAGGCAAAAAACTGAGTTTTGACTTATCAGTCTGTTTGAGATAATAAATCCCTCTGTTCCTGTGGTTGCCAGTGAGACTTGACCGTTGAAATGACGTTAACTCATAAGCATTTGTCGAATGGAAGGTTCATGAACAGGGAGGCCTGTGACTTTTGTACTGTGATGAAGGGCCTAGGATTGTGTGAGGGATTTTTAGGCATGTGACGTGGATCTGAATTGTTAGATTTGCCGGCTATTGACCCCTGAAGGGAAATAGTGAGAAAGGAGTAGAGCACTTGTTATGCTCATTGTAGAGGGTTTGCGTAGGTTCTAGGAGTTCAGGTCAGGCCTTGTCGAGGCAGGCTCTCATTTACTAAATGAGCTGTCTCACCAGTGTTTCCTGCAGCCAGCCATGACCTTCTCCCTACATCTCCCAGTTGCTAATATATGCACGTGCTGCCATACCTTGTCTGTATGGTGCAGGAGATGGAGCCCAAGGCTTTATGCATGCTAAACTAGCAAGCACCTCACCAGCTCGGCCCTGGCCCCATAGTAATACTGTGCTTCTCTTCCTTTCAGGATCTGACTGGCATAGAGTCCATGGAGCAGTGTCGCCTTGCCTTGGAGCAACATAACTGGAACATGGAGGTATGGGCACCCACTCCTACCATGTTTAATGTCCTGCTGCCACAGGACACCCCCTGCACACACACCGAGGAGGGGGTCTGCTTTTGTTTATTGATTTCAGAATTATGGCTTCTTTGTGTTTCAAATACTCGGGTAGAAGTGTGGGAACACCGAGTGTGGTGAGCACCACCTTTAATCCCAGCACTTGGGAGACAGAGGCAGGCAGATTTCTGAGTTTGAGGCCAGCCTGGTCTACAGAGTGAGTTCCAGGACAGCCAGGGCTACACAGAGAAACCCTGTCTCGAAAAACCAAAAAACAAAATAAAACAAAACGAACGAACGAAAGAAAGAAAGAAAGAAAGAAAGAAAGAAAGAAAGAAAGAAAGAAAGAAAGAAAGAAAGAAAGAAAGAAGAAAAGAAAGAAAGAAAGAAAGAAAGAAAGAAAGAAAGAAAGAAAGAAAGAAAGAAAGAAAGAAAGAAAAGAAAAGAAAAGAAGTGTGGGAACTATGAAAGTAAAGGACTGTGTTGATGTGGTTCCTCCCCTTATGTGTCCAGCATCGAGTGCTCTGGCTGCCACACTGCCTGTATCAGTGCCTTGAGGTAGTTCTACAGGGGAAGTCCCGTGAGAACAGAATTCTCAGTTTAGTTTTGTTAATTGCTCCCAGCATAAAACTTAAATATTTAGATTGTTTTTGTTGTTGTTGTTGTTGCTGCTGTTTTCAAGAGGTTTGTGTGTGTGTGGGTGTGGGTGTGTATAGCGGTGACTGTCGTAGAACTGGCTCAGATACACACACATACTCACTTAAAACTTTAATTTTTTTCCTTTGGCATAATAATTAAGTTTTTTTTATCCTTTTTAATATTAATCCTTTCATTTTATTTCATTTCACTATCTGTTTGGCTCTTTAGTAATTTTCTGTTGACATTATAAATCTATAAGTATATTTTAAATTCAATGTTTTCCAACAAAAACAAGTATACTTGGGGAATGGATAAACTAGGCATGGTGACACATACCTGTAATTCCAGAGCTTGAGAGGCAAAGGCAGGAAGATTAGGAGTTCAAACTCAGCTTTTTCATAGTAAAGCCCTGTCTCAAAGAAAGGAGGGGTTCGGACAGAGGGACGGATGGAGGGAGGGAGGTAGGGAGGGACGGAGGAAGATAAGTAGAACAATCATGTGCCTACCTATCAGCTCCTGACCCCGAAATGTTCTGTAACAGTTTCAAATTTCTGCTCCGCTGACAGAGAAGAAGACAGGTTGTCTCTGAGTCGCTTGCTTATCCTCTCTCTTCCACCCGGTTTCCTCCTTTCCTAGGGTAACCGCTGTTAACAGGTGTGTGTTTACCAAACACTGGAGAGTTATATTTTGTGAGCTAGATATCTGTATTGTTTTTAGTCCTCCTTATTTGGCGAGATTACCCTGCATTGCATAAATGTGTGTGGCTAGAAAGATTTATTTCCCAAAGTAATGTCTTGTCTTTTTCAATTATAGAAACAAAATATGCCTATATAACTTTTAAACACAAGAAAGCTCTTACGCTTTCTAGAGATAAGTACAGTTGCTTTAGTGTGTGTCCTTCCAGACTTGCTTCTCTATGGAACTGTTTCATCTTCTACCACGTGGTTCCTGGGGTTGGCAGCAAGCTACTTTACGTACTGGCTTAGGTAGAGTCCTATTGCTGTGAAAAAATACCAAGACCATGAACACCTGCCCAGGGCAGCTAAGCCCTTCCATGTTAATCACGAATCAAGAAAATACACGGCAGACTTGCCTTCATGCCAGTCTCATGTGGGCACTTTTTTCAGTTGCATTCCCTCCTTGAAGATGACCCTAGCTTGAATCAAGTTGACAAAAACCTAAGCAGGTCACGCACTGAGCCAGCATGCCAGCCCTGAAAGGTCATTCTTACCCCACTGAGTATGGTTTGACTACCTGGAGTTAATCAAACCATTAAAGGTCAGGTCTAGTTACTACCTGCCAAACACCCTTCTGATACCAGCAGCAAGTTCAGACAAAGTACATTACCCGCCTCGGGCTCAATAGTTACTAGCAACACACTGAAAACAGTTAGATTGTGATAGGACTGACTACTACAGGTTACCAGCTAAGAGAATTGACAGGGTATCCAAGGCTCCCAAATATTTGTACACCCGTCTTCTGCTGGGTCAGGGTGTGCATGAGTGACCATGGGCACAGTCTGCTGAGCCAAGACACAGCTGAGCTTGGGGTTTTGTTGTTGTTTGTTTGTTGGTTGGTTGGTCTTCATCATTTAGTAATAGTTGATTTGATTGGCTGCCTATATGGGTGGCCTCACTTAATTGAGAGATACTGTTGCTCCAGTCTCCACCATAAGCTACATCCCTGGTCTTTCTGGCACTGTCACATTCCCGTAACACTACAAGTGGATCATGGAGAAGGGAAAGCCAGGCATCTCTTTGGGCATGGCCCATTTTATCACAAAACTGGGACAGAAATTAGAATTTAGAGAAACAGTGAAGGTGTTTTTTTGTTTGTTTTTTTTTTTAAACATGAATATTCAGATTTTTTTCCTAGTGATTTTGTTTTGTTTTGTTCTGTTTTTGAGACAGTCTCAAGCCAAGGCTAACCTCGGACTCCCTGCTTAGCTTGAGATGACCACAAACTTTTGATCCTTCTGTCTCCACATTCTGAGTGCTGGGATTAAAGCAACTGAGCCCTAATAGTCAGATTTTCAGATTAAGTTGGCCTTCCCTCACATTCCTCCCACTTTGAAGAGTTTTTATTCCTCACTTTTTCTTAACAAATCTGTATCTTTATTTTAAAAAAAAAATACATATTTTTTTTCCAGATTAATTCTAAGCACTGTTTCCTTCATTTTTGCACATGATCTAAGGCTTGTAAGTTAGGCTCTTTCTGGGCTGCATCCTCTTTGCCAAAGCTGTCTATCTGATACCAACAATCAGTACTGCCTGCTGCACAACACTGCATGTGCTGCTTATGCTGCACCTGTGCACTGCTCTTCCTGGGATTGAGTGGTAAAGCATATTATATTTCAGCTATTCTGAATAGCATATACTAATATTTACAGTGTGATTGCTATGTAAATGTGGTTTCTTTTCTCTCCCCCCCCCCCAATTTTTTATTAGGTATAAATGTGGTTTCAAGACAAGTTCTTGGTTCTCTTCTACTGTGGGAGACTTCCCATTGCCCCACAGTATAGCAGGAGAGAGGTCCCTGGGCATAGACTCTCCACGTACATTATGCAATGCTTGTCTTGTTTTGAGACATGATGCAGTAGTTTCCTCCTGGGTTTATTTGAGTATCACTGAAGTTCTGCATTGTGTTTTTTCTCCTCCACAGGCTGCTGTCCAGGACAGACTGAACGAGCAGGAAGGTGTACCAAGTGTTTTTAATCCACCGCCAGCTCGGCCCCTACAGGTTAATACAGCTGACCACAGGATCTACAGCTATGTTGTCTCAAGACCACAACCAAGGGCAAGTTTTGTAGCTAGAATACCTTCTTTTTAATTTGGTTTTATTATCTGTGTGTGATGGAGCAACAGAAATGTTCACAGGATCACCATGTTAGCTGTGGGCCCTGACAAGACTTATGTGTTCATCCATGTCACTTGGCTTTGTAATGCATTGCTATAGGAACTGCTTTTCTGTTCTTGAGGCAGTGGTTCCTGGGCCTCATTTTGAGCAGCTTGCTTTTGAAATGTCTACTGCAGGCTGAATGGAGCTCTTCTGAGCATGTCTATGACCCACATGCATACATGAGCCATGGAAGCCTGAGAGGGCACTGCATCCCTGGGAACTGGACATAGGCTGCTGTGAGCAACCATGAGGGTGCTGGCAACCAAACCTGGGTCCTTTGTAAGAACAGCCAGTGCTCTTGACTGCTGAGCCATCTTTCCAGCCTCCCTCTCACTCTTGTGTGTTTTTTTGTTTGTTTGGAGAAATGATCTTACTCTGTAGCCCAGAATGGCTGGCAACTCACTGTAGCCCAGGCTGGACTGGAGCTCACTGTGTAGGACAGACTGCCTCAAACCTTGGACATTCCTCCCACCTTTACAGGGTTGCTGCATGAACTGCGTACCATAGCTGGCAACCTCCCACCATTAAATTAAAATCTGATAAGTTCTTTGTGTCCCAAGTTCCCTTGACTTAGTACTTTTAAGGAGGTGCTTAGAATCTGTGGGAGCTCTGAACCACTGTTTTGAGGTTGGTCCTGAAGACTGGTAGTAAAGATGTGGTTCTAGAGTGGACTAAGTTAACTGCTGCTGTGGTATGCTAAGGTTAAGCACCATTTGTGGCTCAGTTTCTCCTTCCCTCGCCCTTTCCATTCATTGTCCTTCCCCTTCCCTTCCTTCTCTCCCTCCTTCCTTTTCTTCTCCCTCACTGCCTCCCCCTCATTCCTTCAGAACCATCTTCCATTGCATTTTATTTATTGTGTGTGCATGGAGGTCGGAGGACAGATTGAAAAGTCAGTCTCTCCTACCATGTGGGTCACAGGGATCAGATTCCAGTCAGCAGGCTTGGCAGCAGGGGCCTTCTACCTGTTGATCAACTTTGCGAGCCCCACTTGGTTTCTTTTTGAGGCAGAATCTCACTGTGTAGCCCAGGCTGTCATCAAACTCTGGATCTTTTCATCTTAGTTTTCCTGTTGCAGTCTGATTTCTCACGATCTAGTTAAGGAAATTAGATACATAGCTGATTGTGAACTCCACAAAGAACTTAATGGCGCTTTTCTTTCTTATCTTTGAGTGATGGCATTCACCTCTTACACATGCTTTTAGAATTGTTTTAAAGAAAATTAAGCACTTATTCAATCCTAGAGCAATTACAGTGACTCCATTATCCTATTTTTCATGTCTGTAAATGGAGTACTTAATGTTTCAAGAATTCCTTTAGAGTAGGAATTGGTAGTACACGTCTGTAGTCCTAGCCATTGAGAGGCTGAGATAGGAGAGATTGCCTGGGCTCTGTTGTGAGACACCATCTCAGGGAGGAAAAAGACCAGCTATAGAAATGGCTCAACAGTTGAGAGCACTGGCTGCTCCTGCAGAGGACCAGGGTTCTATTCCCAGCAACCACATGGCAGCTCATGACTGCCTGTAGCTCCAGTCCCAGGGATCCAGTGCCCTCTTCCAGTCTCCACAAGCACCAGTCACACGCATAGTACACAGACATCATGCTGGCAACACATTCATACACATAAAGTTAAATTAAAAGCAAACAAACCAACAAAAAAGAGTGCTGAGGCAAGAGGATCACAAGTTTGAGGCCAGCCTGGGCAACATAGTACAGCTGGCACCCAGATAAATGTAGGACTTAATTATGCTTTTTCTTTTTCTTTTATATTTTTGGTTTTTCGAGACAGGGTTTCTCTGTAGCCCTGACTGTCCTGGAACTCACTCTGTAGACCAGGCCAGCCTCAAACTCAGAAATCCACCTGCCTCTGCCTCCCAAGTGCTGGGATTACGCCCGGCAATTACGCATTTTCTATAGAAGAGACACTTGGCAAGGTCTTTAGTAGATGCCCTAAACCCCCAGAACTACTAACTAAGCCTTCTTATTTAATGTCTTCCTAAAGCATTGGCTGTCACTTTTGCTCTGTAAGATGCAGCAGCAAAGCTAGCACAGACTTCTCTTCCTTCCCAATTATGAACAAAAGATTGTCATTACTTATCCTCGACACAGGACTCCTCAAATCTTAACCTTTCTCTTAATGGGATCACTTCGTGGTTTCCCTTTGCCACATCGGTTGTAGGACCGACACTTTGGGGTCATTTTGTTGTTTTGAGACAGGCTCCTGCTATGTAGCCCTTTCTACTCTTGGATTTGCTATGTAGATCAGGCTGCCTCCAACTCACAGAGATCCACCTGCCTCTACCTCTCCAATGCAGACATTTAAAGTGTGCACCGTCATACCTGGCAGGGTCCATTTTTAAAGTAAAACAAGGATTGCTTGAACACAAGCAATCGCCTGAGACATTTGCTAACCAGGATGGCTACCAAGAGACTGGTAGGCAGCTGTCTTGTGAAGAAGGCTGGATGAAGAGTCATCCTGAGCGAGACGGTCACACTGCTCAATTTGCAGTTTAAAACTTAGGAACCCTTTAGGGTTTGAATTTTCCATTTAATATTTTCAGACCCCAGTTGACTGAAGGTAACTGGAACTACAGAAAACAAAGCCATAAATAAAGGGAAGAAAGACTGAAGTAGATGAGTACAGATTGGCCAAGTAAAAGTACCTGTCTGAACTTCCAACATTAGCTGCCTGAGGTGGGGCAGCCTGCCTGCGCTGTAGTGAGTTCTGGAACAGCCAGGACTACAAAGGGAAACCCTGTCTCAAAAACTAAAGGAAAAACAATAAACAAACCAGATTCCTAGAGCAATCCATAACTTAGGAAGTAATTTCCTGTGTCCCCATGTTTCTTCATCTTGGACTGGACCTCACTTTGTGTTTGAGACCCTGAACCCCATTTAGCTTTAGAGCCCACTGCGATGACCATACAGGACATTAAGCTGTTTGTAGGTAAGAGCAGTAAGATAGGTGGATTAGTGGATACATGAGGATGTCCTGGTGGTGTAGTCTTGTGTCTGGCATACAAGTGTCTAAAGCGAAGGTAATTATCTCTTGTTATCTCTGTGTGCCATATAGTGAGTCTAAATATAAGACGGAAAGAATGAATATTTGTTATGTGGGGAAATCGTTGACCATGAATCTAAATAGTGGTTTGAGAATGTTATGAAGATTTAAAGCAAGAATTCTGTGAAGAACCATGGTCTTAGATGAAGTGATAGATACCAGAGCAATAGCATTTAATAATGAGACCGCCAAGAAGCATTATAATAGAGAGAGGAATCACTAGAGAGGGGTGGGCTCGTGGAAATTGAACTAGTCATATTCTGTAAGTATTGAACATTGAGAGAATGGGGTCTCTAACTTTGTTTTTGGAATTCCAGGGCCTGCTTGGATGGGGTTATTACTTGATAATGCTTCCATTCCGGTTTACCTATTACACGATACTTGATATATTTAGGTATGTACCTCTGTTTATATGCTCCTAACAACAAGGTAGGCTTTGAGGCTGAAACTTAGGTTAGAGTAAGCTTGACGCTCAGTCATTTTTGACTAGCCTACTTGTCAGATTACTCTTCCTGCACTTTCTTTTACTATAGAAAAAAATGTTGTAAATTGTTGCCTAGTGGAAGGTGTTATGATTGGCTTCACATTGGTCCTGGCTGTTGTGTGTAAAACCACATGGATCTGTCTGTGTTTATTTATTGGTCTTCTCCTCCCCACACCATGTTTGTCACTGCTACATTCCCAAGGGAATCCCCATGCCCTTTCCTTTCTAACCACCCTATCTGTCTCCTGATTTCATACTCCAGGAACTTTTGTCCCAAACCACTTCTCCTCTGACTATGCACAATCCCAGTAGATTTTCTTGCTCAAGACTATACCTACTTAGCCATAGATTGTTGGCATCTTTCTAGGCAGTATTTTGTACATTTCCCTCTGCCCTGGCGATGCTTAGGTTACCAACACTGGAACCCTTTCGTACATGCACCCACTTGTTTCATACCTTCACCATCTAACTTCCTTTGTGTACCATTCAGATAACTTACCTTTGCAAGTTACAGTGTCCAGAGCTAGGAAATGTTGAGTATAACCTGACTTGCCAGCAGATCGGGCTTAGCATAGAATATGAGCTAGGGCAATGCCCGCCTGGGCTTTGCTAAAAGCTATTGGAGGCTGGGTGTGGTACCATCAGTCTGTAATCCGCTTGAGAATGAGGCAAGAGGAGTTGAGTTTGGACAGGGTGGGGAGAGTGGGAGTGGGAGAGCATGACGTCCAGGCCAGCGATGAGCTAAAAGAACGTGCACAGAGTGCCCCTTCCGGATTCCAATGCTGGAATATGGACCCAACTATTACCAGGGACTGGATAATAGCTTCTCCTTCATCTCCCACTCAGTGGCATCCTTGCTGTAGCAAAGTTTGTTGTTTTGTTTTGAGTTGGGTCTGTTTATGGTTTATTTATTTGGTTGATAAGGGGATTTTTGTTTTTGTTTTTTTAATTAATTAATTTATTTTTTTAAAAAGATTTATTTATTATTATAAGTAAGTACACTGTAGCTGTCTTCAGACACTCCAGAAGAGGGCGTCAGGTCTCATTACGGATGGTTGTGAACCACCATGTGGTTGCTGGGATTTGAACTCTGGACCTTTGGAAGAGCAGTCGGGTGCTCTTACCCACTGAGCCATCTCACCAGCCCTTAATTTATTTTTCTCTGTGTAGCTCTGACTGTCCTGGAACTCACTCTGTAGACTAGGCAGGCCTCAAACTTAGAGATCCACTGGCCTTGCCTCTCCAGTGCTGGCCATTGCAAACATTTTTTTTTTTCTTTTGTTTTTTCAAGACAGGGTTTCTCTGTATAGCCCTGGCTGTCCTGGAACTCACTCTGTAGACCAGGCTGACCTCGAACTCAGAAATCCGCCTGCCTCTGCCTCCCAAGTGCTATAATTAAAGGCATGCACCATACTACCTGGCTCATTGCAAACTTCTTTAATGTCTACCTGAGTTGTAGTTTTCCATTTCTGTTTTATTCAGGAATGGGTATGTGGAACTATACAATTTTTGAAAATCACAATGAAAACTGAGTTGACATGTATGGCTTAGACTATGTTGGCTGTTGAGATACATTGTAGTAAAAAGCAGTGGACTTCAAGCCTTTGCCCCTTCCTGGAATTTGGATACTCAGACAGCCATTAAATAGTCTTTTCAGAGAAATAAGTCGAACTACCAGCCATCTGAAGCACTTAGAACTACTTCCCTATATACAGAACTTTATGTCTTTCATTTTCTTGGATTATTCATATTGATGAATTTGGTTTGATGACTTAGGAAAAATACTCGTGGGAAATGTGTTTGGTTCAGTTTCTTGAGATGCGGTTTCTCTTGTGTAGCCCTTGCTGTAACTGCAGTTCGCTCTCTCAACCAGGCTGGCCTTGAACTAACAGGCATCATGGCACACACCTTTAATTCCAGCACTAGGAAGACAGAGGCAGTCAGATCTCTGTGAGTTCGTTGAGGCCAGTCTGGTCTACAGAGAAAGTTGCAGGACAGCTAGGGCTGTTACAAAGAGAAACCCTGTCTCAAAAACTAAAAAAGGGAGGGCGGGGCAGTGGGGGGGGGGGAGAGTAGGCTTAAGAATTGGTAAAGAAAGTTATCAGCGTTTACTTTTTTCTATACTAAAAATTGAAGTAAATATTGTTTGCTTCCCTTGGGAAAATATGCATGGCATGTTTTACTAATTGTAATGCGATGTTGTCATCTAGGCAACTTCCTGTGAAGTGTATGTAGAACATCCCCCTTCGCCTCATAACCGTGTATGGACACCCAGAGCGTAAGAAAGGGCATACCATACGGCATGGTAGCATAGGCTCTTTAGGGATAGTGTATGGACCCTTGAGACACTGCATCCTTAGGTCTAAAGTAGCCACCAGTGTTCCACATCTTGGTCAGCTTTATGACTCCTCCCATGGAAGCCATCACTGTAAACATATCAAGCAAATATACATGCCCCTTTGAAGAACAAATACATTGTGACTAAGTCCAGGTTTGAAGTGAAGTCCCTGTTGATACTTGAGTAACTTGAGAGTAGGAGCTGAACAGTCAGAATCCCAGAAGAACATAAAGCAGAGGAAGCTGGGAGGAGGAGATGCAGGAAGGGGTCGTCTATTCTGCAGCAGAGTTTGTCATTGCACCTTTTCTTTCTTTCTTTCCTTATTTTTTGATTAAGACACGTTCTTTGTCTGCATTATTTGGTGTGCAAATCACTGACCACATACGTCTGTTGAGCACTTGAAACATGGTAGGTGTGGCTGAGGCACTGAATTGTAATTGTGTTTAATTTAACGCATTTAAAACAGCCATAAATAGTTAGTGGCTGCCATGTTAGACAGTGTCTGGGGTTTGGATCTTTCTTGGTCAGGCCGGCACTGGAATGTCGCTGTCTAGTGGTGTGCAGTCTTCTTGAGCAGAGAGCAGACACTTGGCAGCTGTGGCTTTCGAGCTGAACTCTCCCTTGAGGGTTAATGGCCACTCACTGACCACTCACTTCCCCTGCTACCACCCTCTGGCTCTGTTAGAAAAGTCTGTACAAACTGGCCCACTCCATATGCGCTACAGTAAGCCAATTCATGTGATATTTATTCCTTCCTCCCCAGGTTTGCTCTTCGTTTTATACGGCCTGACCCTCGCAGCCGGGTCACTGACCCTGTTGGGGACATTGTTTCATTTATGCACTCTTTTGAAGAGAAATATGGGAGGGCACACCCTGTCTTCTACCAGGGAACGTACAGCCAGGTCAGTGCCACGAATCAAATAGATGCCAACGTACCAATATGATTCTGTCCTCAAAGGAAAGTGTAGCTTAGCTGTGATCATGTTGCTCTTACACTCACAAAAGACTTAACTAGTTCCTCACTGGTTAGAGAAATGTAAACAGAGGCAGGACCAAGCCTTTTCTCTAGCCTCCTGGTCTAGCCCCGTTCTTGTGACGTCCTTTCTGCATAGCTTGTTTCCATTCCCTAGGTTCCCACTGCACCCTTCCCCAACACTTCCCCTCAGTGCCTGCTCTTGCTGCTCCTCCCACCAGGAGTGTCCTCTATCAGTGCCTTCTGTCCTTCACACCAGCTTGCGCTGTCCTGGCCACTCCATCCCTTCCCTATTGCACCCTACCTTGCTTTCTAAAGTACTGACCTACCTTCTTTTTTGTTTTCCATCCTTCTGTTCTTAAATTTATAACAGTTTTACATTCCTCCTTACATGGTTTGTGTTCACGTCTTTGCTGTGTTATCAGACTGTACACACCTTCAAGGCAAGAGCAGAATTTGTTTTGATCTCTTACAAACTGAATAGGATTCAGACCATAGGTTCAAGGCAGCTCATTTGATTCAAACCAAGCCAAAAAGACCTTTCATTTTCTCCTTTCAGGGAGGAAAGCTGGATTTTAGGCATATGTAGTTTGCCAGAGAACAATAAAGAGAAGCACAGACATGTGTTAAAAGGTGGCTCTGTTGTGGAGTGTCTGGAATTCCTGATCCTTATCCGGAGAGGGGGCAGCTCACTCTTGCTTCTGCTTTGTCTCATAGTTGATCTTCATGCTGGCTGCTACTCCCCACTCAGCAAACATCACACACCTACCTGCTGTACACAGTTAGACCCCCTGCTTGGGGCCGCAGATAGTGAGGGTGAGGGAGACAGCAGTTCTTTGCGTGATCTTGAGGGTAGACTACATTAGCCATGCAGGGAATTACAGGCAGTTAGTCAGGAGTATACCATTCGTATGTGACAAGACACTTGCTTTGTCTCAGATCTTCTGAACTCTGTGCTCTTTAGGAAACCTTTGGGTGCCCTGGTGCTTCCTGCTTGCCTGTGTTCTTGCTGGATCCCACTCATCTGTGCAGCTAATTTTTTATTAGCAAGAATTTTAAAGCTGCAAAATTGCTTTTACATAGTCACAGTGTCCTGCTTTACCTTTAAACCATGAGAACAGCTGACTTTCTGTGACTGTCAGGAGTTATTTGAGTCACTTCTTACATCCTCATGTGCCCGATGCAGCGTAAATTCTAACAGCACGAAAGGCTTTGCGTTAAAGTTGTTGGCTTGGGCTTTTATAAGGAGAAAGATGCCAGGGGTGGATGTAAAGGTAGAAGCCTGGGAAGTACTTAGTTTCTTGCTTCCCCTTCAACCCCACTTCCCTCCCCTCTTTCTAGTTGCTAATGTTGATTAAAGGTTATGTTCATCTGAACCCTTAGCCTAAATAGTAGTTCAAAGCCTAGTAGTAAGTCCTGATCTGTTGTCTCTCTAAGGCACTTAACGATGCCAAGCGGGAACTTCGGTTTCTTTTGGTTTATCTTCATGGAGATGACCACCAGGACTCTGATGAGTTCTGCCGGTAAGTAGATGAGTCATTTTCTTTCTTCTCTGACTTTTTTGCTGATGGTTTATGGTTGGCAAATTGCTCTCACAATGTTTTATCTTGTTCCACAGCAATGCTCTCTGCGCACCTGAGGTCATCTCACTGATAAACAGCAGGATGCTTTTTTGGGCTTGTTCTACAAACAAGCCTGAGGGGTACAGGGGTAAGTCGTGCTCCTCTCCCTCACTGAGAAGGTTAGAGTATCCTTGGGGAAGTCTGGAAAAGCATGCTGTTGCCATTTCCTGGGTGGTGGTTCTCTGATAGACATAATGCTAGTTGCAGTTTTTACTTCTATCATTTAACTTTGTCAGCAGTCTGAGAGGTAAAGGTTGTATTAATTCTTCTTTGAGATTAATGAAACAACAGAGACATTAAGACAGATCCAAGAAAGCAGGGCGTGGTGGCGCACGCCTTTAATCCCAGTACTCGGGAGGCAGAGGCAGGCGGTTTTCTGAGTTCGAAGCCAGCATGGTCTACGAAGTGAGTGCCAGGACAGCCAGGGCTACACAGAGAAACCCTGTCTCGAAAAACCAAAAAAAGAAAAAAAGAAAAAAAAAAAAGATCCAAGAGCATACAGTCAGCATACGGTTATGTTTGAGCAGAGCAGAACAAGTTTAAGGCCCATTCTTTACAGCTAACCATTGCCAGAGACTCTGATTTTCAGTCAGTCCTGCCCAGCAGCTCAGTTCTAATTTTAACAGGCTTTTGCTAGGCATTCGTCTACTCTATCCAGGCCTTCAGCAGAGCTCTGGTTAATGAGTCTTCTGTTGAGTGCTAGAGTGCTGACAGCCAATGCAGGGAGTTCAGCCTTTCTGGTAGCAACTCTTAGGTCAGTGTTTTCAGAAATCATCAGAAGATACAAAGATCCCAGTGGTGAGAATACAGTCATTTTGTAGCCTCTTTGTCCAGCAACCTCTGTATATGCTAACACTTAGGCATGGGTGCCTGGTGTTCAGAACTAAATATAATATAATGTAGCTGTTTCTTTTGCACCTTAGTTCTTAATCTTTACTCCTAATTGATTTGTAAACATGGGCTATATTCCTGCAGCCTGTGTTGCCATTCTAATGTGGCTCTGTGGGGCTAGCAGATAGGTGACAAAAGATACTTTTTGTAAAGAGTTATAGAATTTCTTTTTTTATATAACATAGGATGCAGGGGGCTGGAGAGATGGCTCAGCATTTATTCTAGAGGTCCTGAGTTCAATTTCCAGCAACCACATGGTGGCTCACAACCATCTGTAATGGGATCTGATGCCCTCTTCTGGTGTGTCTGAAGACAGCAACAGTGTACTCACACATACAATAATAAATAAATCTTTTAAAAAAAAAGAACATAGATGCAATTACATCATAGTAAAATTTGTTTATTTACAGACCAACTTTCTTACTTGGAGCAGAAAGCTAACATTGTTAAGGGAAGAAGGAGTTGGAAAATGAGGGGAGGAAGGAATTGGATGAGGAGGAAGAGACAGGGAGTGTATGCGCTGTAAAACCATGGCCACCAGCATGCAGCTGAGAATTGCAGCCTTGTCCCCAGTGGCTTTGACTCTTAACATTTAGAGAAATTATACTTAAGCATAACATGGCTCTTTGTAGTGCCTTTTCCTTCCATTCAGTAGACATTATCCTAGAACCTTGTTACCGTTTCAGCATAACAGCAGCTTACCAAGAAGCCTCGCCTCAGTTAGGAATACAAACGTGACAGAAAACAATGAAGAGACCAGGCAGGGCTTATGAGATGGAATTTGAGTTTGGTTATCCAACCCAGGGGAAAGAGAGAACCAACTCCAGAAAGCTATCTTCTAATCTCTGCACTCATCTTTAGAGGAAAAAATACAGCAGATGGGCTGGAGAGATGACTCGGTGACGAAGGGCATGGGCTGCTTTTCCAGAGGGGGCTCACAGCTGTCTGTAACTCAGATGCAGGGAATCTGAGCCTCCTCCAGGCTTCCCGGGCACCATGCATGCATGTGATGCACGTGTGCATGGAGACAAGTGCTGATGCACAGGAGACAGAAATAAATCTCTGAGGGTATTTCCATCAGTGTGTGCAAAGTCTAAGGACTGATGTGTTTCCTTCCAAGTCTTACACTCGATCTCTTGGGTCTTTGTGTCAGTGTCCCAGGCCTTACGAGAGAACACCTATCCATTCCTGGCTATGATTATGTTGAAGGATCGGCGAATGACTGTGGTTGGAAGGCTAGAAGGCCTCATTCAACCTGATGACCTCATCAACCAGCTGACATTCATCATGGATGCAAACCAGACTTACCTGGTGTCAGAACGTCTAGAAAGGTACTGGAGGCTCCTTTCTGAAAAGAGACAGATGGTGTGCTTGGAAAACGGACTGACTTGGGGCTCCGCAGACTTCTTTCCTGTGTCTTGGGCACTTTAAAAGCCTTTGCTTCATGTTGAAGAATAGCTTGGACCGGGCGGTGGTGGCGGTGCATGCCTTTAATCCCAGCACTTGGGAGGCAGAGGCAGGCAATTTCTGAGTTCGAGGCCAGCCTGGTCTACAGAGTGAGTTCCAGGACAGCCAGGGCTACACAGAGAAACCCTGTCTCGAAAAACCAAAAAAAAAAAAAAAAAAGAGAGAGAGAGAGAATAGCTTGGAATGCTGAACATAGAACCTAATGTGAAGAAGGTGGACTGATTATAGCTTTCTCCATTACATGAATTATGTACAGTAGTTACAGAAAAATTGAAATGCGAAACTCAAAGAAGAAATTTTAAAGCATTTATAATTCTAGGGTGCTTCTAGATTTGTATTCACTTGTGCACACTCTCTGCTTACTCTGAAGATAATTATAGAAAACAAACAAAAGGCCCATTTACCTTGTCATACTCAGCACAGATCACATTTAGCACCAGATGTATAGGTGGTTTTTTCCACACACCAAGCAGATTAGTTGTGTAGCAGTGGACAACAGCTAGGTGTCTACTTTATCAGTTCTGTTCCAACCTCTGTCCCGGAGGCAGCATCAGATCCCACTGGGTGGGAGCTCAAGCCCAAGGCTGTCGCTCGCCTTCACTGCTTTCACCCTGCACTGCTTTACGTGTGGTTTTAGAACTGCAGACCAAGACGCCACAGCTTGTGCTCTGATGACTGGGCTCAGACAGTTTAGTAGACTGGGGACGCACTTAGTTAGCTTCCCTTGTTTCAACTCTCGGGAAGTTGTTTGGGTTCTGTCCCTCTAGGATCTCGTCCAGATGTCATTGCAGGAGCATGGTGCATGCATAAGCGGCCACTCCAGGGTAGCAAGGAGATGGCTATCAATGGGGGCTTTCTGTGTGAGCTAAGACCTGAGCTTTGCTCCGCAGCACCCCCGTGAAAAGCTAGGAGCAGCTGCCACACTGAGCAGAGCAGAGACAGGAGGGTCTGGAGCTCTGCAGGTCAGTCAGGCTAGTCAGTGAGCAGGCTGCAGGGTCACTGAGAAACTGCCTTAAATACAACGTGGGGGGCCGGGGATGGCTCTGCGGTTAGGATCCAATGCAGGGTCATTGAGGAAATACAACGTGGAGGGGCTGGGGATGGCTCAGCGGTTAGGATCCAAAGGACCCCAGCTCAGTCCCCAGCACTAAAGATGGGCAGTTCATAATTCCAGCTCTGGGAGATCCAACTCCTTCACGGGCACCTGAGTGTGTGTGTGTGTGTGTGTATATGTATATATATATTCTCATTCTCTCTCTCTCTTTCTCTGATTCTCTCCTCTCACTCACAAACACACACAATTTTAAAAATAAGAAATTTTTTATTTTTTTATTTTTTTGAGACAGGGTTTCTCTGTATAGTCCTAGCTGTCCTGGAACTGACTTTGTAGACCAGGCTGGCCTTGAACTCAGAAATCCGCCTGCTTCCGCCTCCCGAGTGCTGGGACTAAAGGCGTGCACCACCACGTCCGGCTCAAGAATAATTTTTTTTTAAAGATTGAGGACCGACCAGCAAGATTGCACTTAATTTCAGGGCGATCATGGTAGGAAGAGAGTACTGGCGCCTGTAAGGTGTCCTCTGCCCTCCACATGTTGTGCAGCATGCTTGCTCCTTCCTCAGTACCACGTACATTTGAATAAGTAAATGTAGAAGGAAACATGCTGGCGCCTCTGTCTGACCTCAGTGTGGACAACAGAGGTGCTGGAGTGCTTGGCTCTGAGTGGGACAGCTGTGGCCCTGCCTCAGGGCTCAGGGGTGTCTGGGAGGAGGAGCAAGTCACCACACTCCCAGGCCCCGCCCCTCCCTGAGGGACTGTTGGCCATTGGTGGGGAATAGTTGCCTTGTTTCTGTAAATAACTCCCAACTACCCTCGGCCACATATGGAAGGACAAAGTCAGGAGGAAGGGAGGGGATTGGAGTTGAAAATGACTAAAGTCCATTATCTAAATGCATGAGATTGTCAGACAGTAAGTGCAGATCATGAGATAGCTCAGTGGCTAGCAGCACGTGCTACAAAGGCCCGCCCAGACTTTGATCCCAAATTCCACAGGGGTTTGCTGTGCTCTGCTTCAGAATGTCGTTGTCTTCAGTAGAAGAGAAAATAGACAGGGAGTGCACTTGAGGTTCTAACACTTGGGGAACAGATCAGAAGTTCAAGGTCATCCTTGGCTACATAGTGTTTCGAGACCACCTTGAGATATATAGACCCTGTGGCCTAGTCAAGGTTTCTCTTGCTGGGATAAGACACCAGGACCTAAAGCAAGCTGGGGAGGAAAGGGCTTATCTTGTTACAGTTCTGTATCATCATCATCATCATCCAAGGCAGTCAGGGCAGGAACTCAAAACAGGACAAGAACCTGAAGGCAGGAGCTGACGCAGAGGCCATGAAGGAGTGCTGTCTACCTGCTTGTTGAGCCTGCTTTCTTATACAACCCAAGACCACCAGGCCAGGGATGGCACCACTCTCAATGAGCTGGGCCCTCCCACATCAGTTACGAATTAATACAATGCCCTACA
This sequence comes from Mus caroli, assembly GCF_978045245.1. Classification (NCBI taxonomy): domain Eukaryota; kingdom Metazoa; phylum Chordata; class Mammalia; order Rodentia; family Muridae; genus Mus; species Mus caroli. The sequence goes on along the minus strand of NW_028227270.1, from coordinate 65,696,059 downwards.
GGCTTGCTTACAGTCTGATCTTATGGAGGGTTCTGATTAGGGTTCTTCCTGTCAGAAGACTACCTTGTGTCAGTTGACATAAAAACTAGTCAGGCCGGGCGGTGCTGGCACAGGCCTTTAATCCCAGCACTCGGGAGGCAGAGGCAGGCAGATTTCTGAGTTCGAGGCCAGCCTGGTCTACAGAGTGAGTTCCAGGACAGACAGGGCTACACAGAAAACAAAAAACTAGTCAGAACAGTCCTGAGAGAAGTCAGGCCACGAACTAAGTGAAGCAGAAGCAAAGCCATTTGCTGCTAACTGGGTTGCTCCTCGTGCCTTGCTCACCACCTGCCTAGGGGATAGCACTGCCCACGGTAGACTGGGCCCTCCCACATGAATCACTAATTAAGAAAGTGCCCAATAGGCTTCCCCAAAGAAAAGCCAGCGATTCTTCTCTCAGCTGTGGGTCTCTCTTCTCGGGTAACAGCCTGTCCACTTGTGTCAAATTCACAAGTAAATAGCAACAACTAGGATACTTATCACATTAAGAAATAGATTGTTTAATAAAATAGAAGCCAAGAGCTGGGCATGGTGGACATTTCTCTAATCTTGGTACTTGAAAGGCTGAAGCAGGAGGATCTCAAGACAAGGGAAGTGGGAGCAGTCAGGAAATGTTCTTGGCCAGCGTGCAGTTGGCCCTGCGGTCTACCCTGGGGAGGGAGGAGGGAGCGGCAGGAGAAAGCCGGGCTGGGAGAACAATGTGAAATTCGGGGTTGGTTTCCATCCACAGGGAAGAAAGGAACCAAACCCAGGTGCTGAGACAACAGCAGGATGAAGCCTACCTGGCTTCTCTCAGGGCAGATCAGGAGAAAGAGAGGAAGAAGAGGGAGGAGAAAGAGCGGAAACGCCGGAAGGAGGAGGAGGTGCAGCAGCAGAAGCTGGCGGAGGAGCGAAGGCGACAGGTGAACCACACAGCTGTTCCTTGTCTTTCCTATTGCTGCTTGCTTCCCGCCAGGGCACATCCTTTCCCCAGTGCTCAGTGCCTGCATGTACCAGCAGTGTGTGCATGCGTGCGTGCGTGGGTGTGTGCAGTTGATTTGTTCCTTCTTTGTTACCAAGAGGGTTGGGTTTGGGTTTGGGATTTTCTCTTTTGTCTTTTTTCTTTTTTTTTTTTTTTTATTTGAGGGGTTATTGTTTTTAAATTTTTGTCCAGCCAGATGTAGTGGTGCAGCCCTTTAACCCTGTCACTCAGAAGGCAGAGGCAGGATTGAGGTCAGCCTGATCTTCATATCAAGTTTTAGGCCAGCCAGGGCTATTTAATGAGACCCTGCCTTAACCAGCGAATAAAGGAGAGTTTATTTATCCATTATATGTGTATGAGCTGTGAGAGCATTGGTCCATACATACCACCATGCCACACATGGTGCTCTGTGAAGGTCAGAAGACAACCTTAGGGGAGGGTGGAGCTCAGGCTGTCTTTCGCTTGTACCATCAGGGACCACACACCATCACCTCCTGAGCTATCCTGCTGGCCTCAGGAGGGTTTCTTTTCAAAAATTGTTGATGAATTTTCAGTAAACATTCATGGCCTCTATATTCTGGTTTCTTTATCTCTGTTTGAGCCACATCCTTACCTGTGCTTTGTGTCTCTAGAACTTGCAGGAGGAAAAGGAGAGGAAGCTGGAATGCCTGCCCCCTGAGCCCTCCCCTGATGATCCTGAAAGTGTCAAGATCATCTTCAAGTTACCCAATGATTCCAGAGTAGAGAGACGATTCCACTTCTCACAGTCTCTAACAGTAAGGATCACTTAAGCCGCATGGTGCTGTGATTTGGGCTGTAGATGTGTGAATGCGGAGGGGAGGACAAACCATGGGAGGCCGTCCGTTCCCTTCCTCTGTGTGGGTCCCCAGGATGGAACCTTCAGGCTGGACAGAGAGGGCTCCTGCCCACCCCTCTAACGGTGTTCTGAACTACACCACGTGCAGGAAGTACACAAGGTAAGATGAAGAGGCCTAGCACAGAGTGAAGAGGAGGCGTGGCTGGGAACGACCGCCGATGACTCTGTGTTTACACTGAGAACAGTGCTCACACCTGCTCTTTGGGTTGGGTTTTGGGGTTTTGTTTTTGTTTTGTGTTTGGGTTTTTGTTGTTGTTTTGTTTTTTTTGAGACAGGGTTTCTCTGTGTAGCCCTGGATGTCCTGGAACTCACTCTGTAGACCAGGCTGGCCTCAAACTCAGAAATCGCCTGCCTCTGCCTCCCAAGTGCTGGGATTAAAGGCATGGGCCACCATTGACTGGCAAAATGTGTAGCCCAGGCTGTCCTCGAACTCGTGATCCTCCTGCGCCTTTACCTCCTTCAGCAAATCCTACCAGCATGCACCACCACAACCAGCTGCTTTTTGGGTTTTAATTTCCAGTGTTGGGGATGGAATTCAGGGTCTCCTATTCAGCTGCGTGTGCATCTGCACACCAGAAAAGGGCATCACATTCCCTGAGAGTTAAATGAGACTACTGTTCACAGGTGTTTGTGAGGCGCCAGGTGGGTGCTGGGAATTGAACTCCTTAGGAAGAGCAGCCAGTTTTTTTAATCACTGAGCCACCTCTACCCTGGACTGTTATTTATTTCATTTATTTTAAAGATTTATTTATTATGTATAAGTACACTGTAGCTGTCTTCAGACACACTAGAAAAGGGCATCAGATCCCATTACAGATGGTTGTGAGCCACCATGTGGTTGCTGGGAATTGAACTCGGGACCTCTGGAAAAGCAGTCAGTGCTCTTAAACACTGAGCCATCTTTCCAGTCCCTAGCCTGGACTTTTTAATTGGGTACCATAACTGTGTCTCCCAGAGTACCTGCTGTGTATGTAGTACATGGTCACTCACCGGATGTTAATTCCCCTGTTCACTAACTACAGGTACATGTAGATCTTTGAGGGGACAGCTGGGGGTTTAAGATGAGTTTATCCAGGCTGGTGAGATGGCTCAGTGGGTAAGAGCACCCGACTGCTCTTCCAAAGGTCCGGAGTTCAAATCCCAGCAACCACATGGTGGCTCACAACCATCCGTAACGAGATCTGACACCCTCTTCTGGAGTGTCTGAAGACAGCTACAGTGTACTTACATATAAATAAATAAATCTTTAAAAAAAAAAAAAAAAGATGAGTTTATCCGTGTAGCCCTGGCTGGCCTGGAGTTTGCTCTGCAAACCAGGCTGGCCCTTGGACTCAGAGATCACCTGCCTCTGCCTCTGGAGCTGGGACTAAAGGCATGCGCCACCATGGCCCACTTTGCACATAAATCTTACAGACCCACTCATCATCTCCTCTGAAGTTTCTACCTATTCAATACTCAGAGGGAAAGTTTCTATGTGTGAAACCCAGCAAGAACCCTTAGGCTTTTCATTTGTTTGTTTTAAAGTGTGTGTGTGTGTGTGTGTGTGTGTGTGTGTGTGTGTGGCATATAGAAGTCAGAGGTCAACCTCAGATTTTTTTGTTTTTTGTTTTTTGTTTTTTTTGTTTTTTTTGTTTTTTGTTTTTCGAGACAGGGTTTCTCTGTATAGCCCTGGCTGTCCTGGAACTCACTTTGTAGACCAGGCTGGCCTCGAACTCAGAAATCCGCCTGCCTCTCGAGTGCTGGGATTAAAGGTGTGCGCCACCACGCCCGGCAGATTTTTTCTTAAGATCTCTTCCTTATTTTCTGAGACACTCTTTCTTTCCTGGGACCTGGGGCTGCTGTTGTACTACACTGATTTGCTCTCGGGTCCCTGGGATCCTCCTGTCCTCTCTCCCCAGCACTTCCCTGTATTTCACATGGATGAGTGTTCTCTCTGCCTGTTCATCTAGTCTCCACTGTGGAGGCCAGGAGATGAACTGGAGTCGCAGAGTTGTAACCTGCCCATGTGGGTTCCATATGGGTTATTAAACTGTCTGTCAAGCCCCTCTTTCTTTTTTTATTTTATTTTTTTGTTTTTGTTTTGTTTTATTTTGGTTTGGTTTTTCCAGACAGGGTTTCTCTGTGTAGCCCTGGCTGTCCTGGAACTCACTTTGTAGACCAGGCTGGTCTTGAACTCAGAAATCCACCTGCCTCTGCCTCCCAAGTGCTGGGATTAAAGGCCTGTGCAACCACTGCCTGGCCTCTCTTTCTTTTTTTTTTTTTTTTAAGATATTTTCATTTTTATTTTCTGTATGTAAGGGTTTGGCCTACAGGAATAATGTCTGTATCCTGCATGCTTGTAGTGCCTGCAGACTCAGAAGAGGGTGTCAGAGTCCCTGGAACAGAGCTTACAAACGTGAGCTGCCATATGGGTGCTGAGAACAGTCCAGGTCCCCAGGAAGAGCAAGTAGTGCTCTTAGCACTGGGCTGTCTCTCTAGCCCTAGGCACTCTTTTTGTAAAGGCTTACTTTGTGTGTGTGTGTGTGTGTGTGTGTGTACACGCATGTAAATTGCTCAACAGTGCTGAAAGCTGAAATTTAGTCCTGAGAGAGCAGCAAGGGCTCTTTTACTGCTAAGACATCTGGATGGCCTTATAAATAAAAACTTAAAGAAACGCTTAGCTGGAAAAGTGGCTTGGTGAGGAGAATGACATCTAAAGGAGACAGACACACAGGTTAATTCCATGCTGGCCTGGAATTAAACATTCCCTGAGAGTAACGTGTAGCAAACAGTTTAGTGTTCTTGAAAATCTGTGCTGCCCTGTGAACTCTGCCTTCACATATAATCTTAGGAGTGACACCTCTGCAGTGACACCCCCCACCCCCACCCCGCTTCCCCTATTCCCCTGCTACAGTGCAAAGATGGAAGAGAATGAACCACTGAGTATGGAGGGCTGCCTTCCATCTCAATACTCAGAGGCTGGGGGTAGGGGGTGGGGGCAGAGACGGGACAGTCTCTGTGTTCTAGGACAGCCAGAGCTGCACAGAAACCCTGGCTCAAAAACATAAAACCACAGATCTTTAAACAGCTGTTCTTGGAAATGGCTGCTTCTGAGGCTGGAGAAAGAGCATTAGGCTAGAAACCTAGGACAGCTTGTCAGGAAGCAAGGCTTGTTCCAGAGGGATGGGAACATGTGCACAGGGCACAGAAGCTAGCCCGTCTAAGATGGTGTGAGCATTATTAGAGTAGCTGTTGGCATAGCACAAAGCCTATTGGCTAAAACAGGAAGTGGAGCCTCCATTAATACAAAAACAAGTGATGCTGGAGAGATGGCTCAGTGGTCAAAAGCACTGGCTGCTCTTCCAGAGGTCCTGAGGTCAAATCCCAGCAACCACATGGTGACTCACAACCATCTGTAATGGGATCTGATGCCCTCTTCTGAGACTGCAGACAGTGGACTCATACATAAAATAAATGAATAAATCTTTAAAAAAAATAAAAAACAAGTTTAAAAGACTGAGGATCCTCACCCCCCCCCCCATACTTTCAGAGTACATCCCTACAAACACCTCAAGGTAGAGAAAACCTGGTCCCACCTGAAGTGCGTCATTGGTGTGCACTATAATTAAATGTGCCCAGTTCACCAGTGTGAGTACTTCAAACCATTTTAAGGAGACAGGAGACTGCATGAGTTATAGTTGAATGTCTGAGGATTTTGGCTTGGGGGAGGAATCCTGACACCTCCATGGTATTGAAGGATAGGTGTAGTTAATTTTGTAATGTATTGGTTAAAGCTTCTGATTTTGAGTTACTTAAAGTCTTGGGGTAATGGGATACCAGGTTAGCGGACCAGTTAAAATGAACTCAAAGCATTCTGTAACTAACTTGCAGCGCTTCTGGAACTAGGGTTATCTCTGAATAAGGATTGCTTAACTTTGCGAGTTGTAGTTGCCCCGTGCTGGTGTGCGCCTTTGATCTCAACATCGGGAGAGGCAGAAGGGGTAGCTACATATGAGACCCTCAAATAAATAAACAAGTGAGACTTTACCTAAGGATGGCATCTCAAAGGGGAAACCCATAATTTGGAGGACTAGCTTGTGTGAATTATTTTCCTTTTTTTCTAAGACACAGCCCTGGCTATCCTGGAATTCACTATGTAGACTAGTCTGTCTTGGAACTCACTTGCTTCTGCCTGCAAAAGTGCTGGACTGTGCAAAAGTGCTAGGCTCATGCAGTCTCCTGTCTCCTTTAAAGGTTTAAGGCTCTCACTAGGGAACTGACAGGACTATGCATATTTAATTGTGGCGCCCACTGTGGGGTTTCTCTAACTGGGGTGTTGCAAGACGCACTCTGAGGGTGTAAGGCTCCTCCGTCTTACACCTGTGGGGTGGTGATTTTTTTTCTTTTTGGTTTTTCGGGACAGGGTTTCTCTGTGTAGCCCTGGCTGTCCTGGAACTCACTCTGTAGACCAGGCTGGCCTCAAACTCAGAAATCCACCTGCCTCTGCCTCCTGAGTGCTGGGATTAAAGGTGTGCGCCACCACGCCCGGCTTACACCTGTGTTTGCATTTGCAGCCACACTCTCCTTGTGAGTTCTTTAAAAGAGCGACAACAGTATTTTCCAGGGAACTAGAAATACTTGGGTGGAATTGCACTGATTGTGGCTGCTGTCACCTTGGGTCTTCCTGAGGAAGGTTGGGACATGTGACTTCACAGTGGGTCTCTCCTCACTTTGTTCTTTCTCTCTGTGGCACCTACAGGTCATCCATGACTTCTTATTCTCCTTGAAGGAAAGCCCTGAAAAGTTTCAGATTGAAGCCAATTTTCCAAGACGGGTACTTCCCTGTGTCCCTTCAGAGGAATGGCCCAACCCCCCCACACTGCAGGAGGCGGGACTCAGCCACACAGAAGTTCTCTTTGTTCAGGACCTGACAGACGAATGACACTTTACTGCCTCCTTTCTCCCACCCCAATCCCTAAAAGAAACGGAAAAACAAAAACAGAGAACAAGAGATAAATTCATATTATTATTATAATACAATATTTTTTTTAAAAACACTGCTGCATCCTATGGAAGGATCAGAAACCATGCTGCCTGCAAGAGTCACAACCTGCGTGCATCCGTGTGCAAAAGGTTAGCAGTGAGCACTGCCTGCTTGGCAGACAGCAGACTCGCCTTCCCACAGTGAAGAGACAGCGGCCCTTGTGGGGAAGGAGACATTCCCACTGTTCGCAGTCATTCTTGCTTTTGTAGAACGTACAAATGAAACCCTCCAGCAGCAGCTCCTGAGGACCTGTTCCTCCCACTTCTGGAGGAAGGGAGGAGAGCCCGGAACAGACTGCCCACAGTTTATGAATAACTTTGTTTCTGTTTGCTTTGTAATGATAATGACCAAAGGAATGAGGCTGACTTAGGTGTATTTTTTTCCTTAGATTTGATAAAGAGCCGATGCCCTGGGCTCCAGGGCTCCAAGGCGGTGTAATAAAGGTGCCCTGGGCTCATTTGCGCATCCTTTGCCACTGTTCCTCTCCAGGTGGTCCCAGAGAGGTCATTTGGTTTGGTACAGTTTTGCCACCTGTGTATCCCATTTGGAGGAAGTCTCGGATTGTGACCCACAAAAGGCTGTGTGTGGGTGTGTGCTCACCTTTACACACGAGTACAGCTTTTCTTTGGCATCTGTACCAGGTGGTGGTAAAGGGGTCTGAACCAAAGGCTTGTAGCTCCTGGTTCCCCTCTGGCTGCACTGCTGCTCTTCCCAGCTCCCCTCACTTGACAAGCTTGGTGCCTTCCAGAGGACTAGCGGCCCCTTCCCGGGCTCACCACTCCACCTGTGGATGCTAGGCCTGTTTCAGTGCAAGTGTGATAACAGTGTCTAAGGATAGCCCCATTGCAGGCATGGCGGTGCACTGAGAGGCAGAGGCAGCAGATATCTGAATTCCAGGCCAGCCTGGTCTACAGAGTGAGACCCTGTCTCAAAGTAAATTTTGAGCCAGGAACTTTGAAAGAGAAATTGGCCTCCCAGCCCATGTGTGTTGGAAAGCGCATTCCGTGGTACCGGAGACAGTTTGCAGCCTTGCTCTTGCCGTGGTGAAGCAGCAGGAGCCCTTTCCCCCCTCAAAATGTCTCATCTGTGACTGAATGTTTGGTAGTGGATATGTGGTTGAGCCACGTACTGCCACATGCCAGTGCGTGCTGATAAGTATTCCAGTGTGGACTAGCTCAGCTGGTACAGGCTTGGCACACTGCAGCTCTCTGAAGTTACCGAAGTCACTAGGAGACGGTGGGCATTCCAGTCGAGAGAAAGCATAGTTTGTGTTGGTCACCTCCAAGAGCCCTCTAAAGCCACTGCTCTCTAATAGTCCTGTGCTTCTGTCCTCTGCTGCTTTCCATTGTTAGAGGGAGCATGGTGAGGACGGAAGGCTCGTGAAGCTATTCAGAAAACCCATGACTATCCCCGAGGCCCTAGCATAGGGCCCTAAATTCTACCTTGGGAAATGTTAGCACTGCTAGGTCTGCTGGCACTACAGTGAGGTTGAGAGGACCCTCAGATGAAGTCTGTCTTGCTGACAGTGATGCAGAGGGACTTCCCCACTCCCAGAGCCTCCCTCCCAGATTGTAGTCCCTGCCTGTCTGTCTTCCTGGCACATGGGCATGTGGACTGTGAACATGTCTTGTTCACAGCTGCTTGGAGAAATTCTGATTTCTCCCTCTTAATCTCTTACTGTAATGTGTACCTTTTAATTTTATGCCCTTTGCCTTTTGATAACTGCAAAAGGATACTAGATGCCAGACTAATAAAGATAGGGTCCCCTGTTGCTACAACTCTTGAGGGCAGCCTGTTGATGTCCTGGAGGCTTGTGCTGAAATACCTACCCAGCTCTCGTCATCTGCTCCCTCCTTTAGTTTTGAGAGAGGTTCTGATGGTCCAAAGTGGCCTTAAACTCTCCACACCCAAGGCTGGCCTTGAACTCCGCTCCTGATTCCTGTGGTAGGCATGTGGGTGTGCACCACTGTGTAGGCTCGCCAGTAGCTGTGAAACACTTCAGTTTTCTTGCTGTACCTAGATCTGCTGTCTGGGTGCCATTTCTCCCTGGGCGAGCTGTGGACTTCACATTTTGTCCCTGAGGCCAATTCAGTCTGTGACTCCCAAAGACCAATGAGCTTGAAGACACCTGTGACCATTTGCTATTGCTTAAATTGCTTCCAAAATATTCTGCCAGGTGTTCCAAAGTCAAGTCATGAACAATGGAAGGATTTTTTTCCAGTTCTGCCCCTCAGTCCCCTCTGAAGTGGCCTCAGCTGAATGACCATGGGGGTGACCAAGCAACCATACCTGAGTAAGTTTTACAGCCTCAGTCTGGTCTTTTCTTCCTCTGCAGAATCTTCTGTGGCAGATAGGTTTTGTGGGGGGTTGTTTTTGTTCTGTTTTTCTCCTTGCTTGCTTCCACTATGACAGAAGAGAAGGCAAGAGAATTCCTGTTTCTTTTAAAACTTAAAAAAAAAAAAATTAACTAGAATTTCCAACTGATCAGTTATTATGAAAATTGCTAATGGTGCCAAGGCCAACGAAAGAATGTCGGAAGGTGACCGAGAAGGAGCAGTAGCCCCCAGAGCACATAATCAGAGGGTGTCACCTGGCGCTGAACAGGGACTGCCACCTTACAACTGGTTGGCTTTTCTGTTTCTCTCGGGGGAAGTTTTGTCTCGTGAAGAACGCAGCAACAAAACATGCATCCACAAGAGATGCAGTGCCCCTCCTGTACTGCACCTGAGTAGTTAATAATTTCCTGAAAAAATCTAGTGTACTTTAAATTTTTTCATAAAGGTTTACATTGTATTGTAGGTTAACATTAAACATTTTATAACAAAAAATTATAAAACCAGCTGTGGGTCTTTCTGTCTGGAAGCTTTCCCATGTGGAGGGAAGGGTGAAAGCCAGTGTGGAAAAGCATCGGTCCAGTGATTTAACCAGACCTTCCACACACACCCTGGATCCTGTGAGAAGCGGCTACCTAGCTGGTGTGTGGAGGAAGAGGGGCCTGCTGTGGGATCAGGTTTCGGCTGTCCTGTATCAGCTTTGGTTCAGTCAAATCGAGTTGCTCGGGGGCTGGTGAGATGGCTCAGTGGGTAAGAGCACCTGACTGCTCTTCCGAAGGTCCAGAGTTCAAATCCCAGCAACCACATGGTGGCTCACAACCATCCGCAACGAGATCTGGTGCCCTCTTCTGGAGTGTCCGAAGATAGCTACAGTGTACTTACATATAATAAATAAATAAAATCTTTAAAAAAAAAAAAAAAAATCGAGTTGCTCCAGATGTAAATGAAGCTAACCTTCCTGCCTCTTAGAAGTTTGAAGACTAAATGAAATCATTAACTATATGGAGCACCCAGCAGACACACCACATGTGTGCACCCTGGCCCACAGGCGCGGACTCGACAGGAGCATTGTCATGGAAGAGTAGCAGTCTGTCCCTGTGTCCGAGCTTCAGCCCTTGTCTTCCCTGCCCTTTCCTGGTACAGAGAACTCATTCAGAGAAATCCGTGGCTCCTTGTCACCCACACCCCACTCTGCTGCATCTCCAAGGGAGGGAGAGAAAGATGCCACTTTCCTTAACCCTTATGTGTATGTTTTTTTTTTTTTTTTTTTTTTTACCTGCATTCACATCTGCCTCACCTGTGTGCACACCTCTGTCTCAAAAGTACATGGGAAATATAACATCTGCCCAGAACGGCTGCAAGACTAGTCACCTGAGGTCAGAAGTATAAAAATGGATAGTTCACAATTTATTGAACACTTATCTATAAAACTTGTGGTAATAACAGAGACAAGGACAAAAACTGATGATGCCAGACCCAAGGCTCAGCAGTGATCCTGGCCATGTGATCTCTATTCTCTAGGCCGAGAATTCAGCTGACAGATCTCTCTCTCTGGATGGTAACTTGCCACGTAGACCAGGCTGGCCTTGAACTCAGATCAGCGGATCAGTAAGTAATGGTGGAATGGTGTTAAAGGCATTTGCCACTTTGGCCTGGCTGCAACTTTTTTTTTTTTTTTTTTTTTGTTTTTTGAGACAGGGTTTCTCTGTGTAGCCCTGGCTGTCCTGGAACTCACTCTGTAAGACCAGGCTGACCTCAAACTCAGAAATCCACCTGCCTCTGCCTCCTGAGTGCTGAGATTAAAGGTGTGTGCCACCACACCTGACTCGTGGCTGTAACATTTTACCTTAACTGAATGGGGATCGCTGTGAACACAGGGGTTTGCTAAACACACGTGGTTGTGTTTGCAGAAATGTGTCATTGTTCAGTGAACGTTTGCCTGAGTGGGTTGGAGTCTTCAGTAGCAGAAGACTGGCCCAGTATTGTGGGTGAGTCTGAGACCTCTCCCCAGAACTGTCAGAACAACAAAACTTAATCCAGGTATGAATAAAGGGTTAGGGGAGGGCCAGTGAGATGGCTCAGTGGGTAAGAGCACCCGACTGCTCTTCTGAAGGTCCAAAGTTCAAATCCCAGCAACCATATGGTGGCTCATAACCATCCGTAATGAGATCTGACTCCCTCTTCTGGAGTGTCTGAAGACAGCTACAGTGTACTTATATATAATAAAAACAAATAAATCTTAAAAAAAAAAAAAAAAAGGGTTAGGGGAAAGTGTGGGCTATGCTTATTGGCCGATAGTGCCTGGCCTCTGACTTAACCTAATTTGTAGTACTTTTGGAAATCCTGTGTGCTTTGGGAAAAAAAAAAAAAAAAAAAAAAAAAGACACATACCCATCTATTTTGAGAATAAAGGGGCCAAAGGACAACATGAAGGCACCATTTCTTGTCTTCCACCATGTGGACCCCAGGGTTTGAACTCTGATCGTCAGGGTTGGCAGCTAGCACCTCTACCTGCTGAGCCACGCCCCTGAACCTCCAGTGCTATTTACTCCTGCAAGAGCCCTCTCCCTGTACCTCAGCCACCATGCTTGGTGTGTCTTCACAACCCTAGTACTTCTCTGTGTCCCTCTTGCTAACTCTCAGGATGACACCCTGAAACCCCCAGGTTTCTCCTCTTTAAGTTGAGACTTCCTTTCCCTGTAAGATCAGCCCTGTTAGGTAGAACGCTAGGCATGTCTGCAGTACCAGCTCCTCCAAGGTGGAGGCAGGAAGGTTTAGTTAAGCCCACCTGGCCTACAAGAAACAAAGTCTGTCAGTAGAAGCCACTTGGTGTCCTGTGACTTGTCACCAGGAAGCAGGATCTCCTCTCTGGCACTCTGATGGGTGACCCTGAAGTTGAGTGTTGAGGCACATGCCACCCACCTGGGCTACTTTGTCCCCGTCTGACTGCTGCCAGCCATTCTCCAGATACTGACAGCCCATACACTCACCAGATGACTCCCATGTCTGCAATGTGGGTTCCCTAAAACTTCGTTGTTGCTGTTTTCTTTTGAAGATTTTAAGATCTTGTGTGTGTGTGTGTGTTTGTGTGTGCCTGCATGTCTGTGTGCACCACTTCTGTGCCTGATGTCCTCAGAGACTAGAAGAGGGTATTGGATGCCCTGGAACTAGACTTGCAAACAGTTATAAACTGTGGATCCAGTTATCCAGTGTATAAAACCATGTGGATGAGTGCTGAGGGGTCTCTTGGGTCTCCTGCTAGAGCAGCCTGTGCTCTTAAATGCCGATCCATCGATCTATCACTTCATCCCTGTAACCGTTTCTCCTTTTTTGTTATGTCAGGAATTAAACCCAAGCAGGCATCATAGAGCTTGGAGGGTGGGGTTGTTGTTTTGTTTTGAGACAAAAATCCATTAAATAGCCCTGGCTGTCCTAGGACCCACTATGTAGATCAGGCTGGCCTCACACAGAGATCCTCCTGCCTCAGTCTCCCAAGTAACTGAGATTGAAGGCATGTACCACCATGCATGACCAGCATGAGTGGGTTTTTTTCTTTTCTTTTTTTTTCTTGACTTTTTTGAGTCAGGGTTTCTCTGTGTAGCCCTGGCTGTCCTGAAACTTACTCTGTAGACCAAGTTGGTCTTGATCTCAGAAATCTGCCTCCCAAATGCTGGGATTAAAGTTGTGTGCCACCACTGCCCGGCGTAATTTTTTTTATGAAAAATTTTTTAATGTATAATGATTGCACAAAGGAGCCTGTGGATATCAGAAGAGGACACCAGATCATCTGCGACCAGAGTTAATGGCATCATAGGTAGTTGTAAACCACTAGGTGGTTGCTGGAAATCAAACTCAGATCTTAGGCCAGAGCAGTAAGCACCCGAGACTGTTGAGCCATCTCCAGCCCTTGGGCATGGTTTGTTGGTTTGTTTGTTTTTTAATGAGATACACTTTACATAAATGTCCAAATTTTTGTCTGCACAAAAGTTGATGCATACACCAAAATGCAGATGTATAGCTCTTCAGTCAGAGTGTCCCCTGGAGTGCAGCTTCACCACAGGCCCACCCTCTTCCTTTAACTGGGGGAGGGGGGGTTGTTTGCTTGCTTTTGAGTTTGCATTCTTGGGGGGTGTGTGTAACTTTAATTTTTTTTTTTTATAACCTACTTTTAATGATGGTTCTTAAACATTTTAACCTTCCTTCTAGCTCACCACCCACCAGAGGCAGTGGGAAAGAAAGGATACAGGAAAAGTGGACCTATTTAGAAAGGATCTTTGAACCAAATCTCATCTGTGTTGTCAGGAAACCAGCAGTTCAGTTTACAGGTCAGCAGCAACAGCTCAATCACTTGTAAACCCTTTATGGAATCCTATACCAGTAGTCTAGTTCAGTAGAGCCTTAGCCTTGGCTCAAGTCCGTCAGAGGGACCAACAGGGTTGCCAGGAGAAGTTCTTGGCAGTGCCTCTCTCAGGGAAGATCAGTGAAGACGGGAGACCAACAAGTGTTGTACAACTAGCCGTGCCAGCAAGCCGAACCCAGCCTCTGTCCCTCCCCATCAGGTCTTTTTTATACTCCCTCTAAACACCTCGTGACCTTCACGGGTCTTGTCTCACCAGTGTCTTGTCTTCAGTGTGTGAGTCTGTCAGCTGACATCACTCTGCCAATCAGCCCAAGGCCGTAGAAATGGCAAGAAGCCTCAGCACACCACCAGGAGGTGTATGGTGCGTTTCTCTGTATGGAGCCCCAACACATGCAGCTCAACTGCACAGTGTAAGGCAGACCAATACATGCCTGTCGTTAGCAAAGAATCCTTGCCGGGCAGTGGTGGCGCATGCTTTTAATCCTAGCACTTGGGAGGCAGAGGCAGGCAGATTTCTGAGTTCAAGGCCAGCCTGGTCTACAAAGTGAGTTCCAGGACAGCCGGGGCTACACAGAAAAACTCTGTCTCGAAAAAAAACAAACAAAAAAAAAATCCTTCATCACGTGGCCTTTCACATACTTGCTTTAGCAGAACGTCCTCTCAACTGTGTCCGCTTCAGGCAAACACTCCTTCACATGTCTGCCCCAGCAAAACACCATCCAACACTTTCCAAAGAACTCTTAAGTTTCCACTTCATGTATGTGTGTGTGAGTTTGCTGTAGAGGATTGAGTTTGGAACCTTGTGGGTGGCAGGTATTGATCATGAGCCTTCACCGAAATGATGTTACCATCTGCCTCTGGGGGTGCGGGAAGGTGCGGGGAGAGAGTGCTTTTCTGACTATGGTGAGAAAATTCAGGAGTACATAAAACAAGAAAGCCAGGCATAATGGCACGCATGTGTAATTGCACTACTAGGGAGACTGAGGCAAGAAGGACTCAAATTTGAAAACACTCTGGGCTATGTAGAATCCGTCTCAAAAATAATAATACCACACTGATTAGAGATACCTACTGATAATATTCTCTTCAGTTTTATGACATTTTCTTTATCTTGCATATGGGGAGATGCAAGCCATAGAATCTGGGTATGGATCAGGAGATAATTTGTGGGAATTGTTTAAAAGCCTTTTTTCAGGCTGAAGCTTAGCAATAGAATTCTTGGGTAGTGGTGTGGTCCCAACTACCAAATCACACATAAGACCAGAACTTTAAAAAAGCATTATTAGGGCTGGCAAGATGGCTCAGTGCATAAGAGCACTGACTGCTTTCCCGAAGGTCCGGAGTTCAACCATGGTGGCTCACAACCATCCATAATGAGATCTGATGCCCTCTTCTGGTGTGTCTGAAGACAGCTACAATGTATTTATTTATAATAATAAATCTTTGGGGGCTGGTGAGATGGCTCAGTGGGTAAGAGCACCTGACTGCTCTTCCGAAGGTCCAGAGTTCAAATCCCAGCAACCACATGGTGGCTCACAACCATCTGTAACGAGATCTGGCGCCCTCTTCTGGAGTGTCTGAAGACAGCTACAGTGTACTTACATATAATAAATAAATAAATCTTTAAAAAAAAAAATCTTTGGGCTAGAGCAAGTAGAGGTCCTAAATTCAATTCCCAACAACCACATGAAGGCTCACAACCATCTGTACAGCTATGGTGTACTCATATACATAAAATAAATAAGTAAATCTTAAAAAAAGAAACACCATTATTAGTTTCAGAACAGCCAGGGCTACACAAAGAAAATGGAGAAACAAGCAAGCAAGCAATAAAAACATTCAGTATATAAATGCTGGGAACTAAACATGGGTCTTCTGTAAGTATTCTCCAGCACTGAGCACCCCCCTCATTTACTCTGTGTGTGTGTGTGTGTGTGTGTATGAATGTGAAAGACCCACAATGTGAAGATTCCCCCACGTTCTAAGGAGAGGCGACAACCCAAATCACTCACAAGAAACGGTCCTGATGCAAACTGCAAGAGGTTTATTCGGGAAAGACCAGTGCACTGGGGACGACTGATACAGGGGTAGAGGAATCCGACCAGGCTGGGTGTGGTGGCGCACGCTTTTAATCCCAGCACTTCTGAGTTCGAGGCCAGCCTGGTCTACAAAGTGAGTTCCAGGACAGCCAGGGCTATACAGAGAAACCCTGTCTCGAAAAACCACAAAAAAAAAAAAAAAAAAAAAAAAAAAAAGGAGTCAACCACGAGCTCAAGGGGTAAGGAGTTTATAAAGGCAGAAACTGCAAACACCTGGCAAAAGGAACAGTTCTAGTATTCTGGAACAATGGGGCAAGTTAAACTTCTACTCCCTGCTATTAGTGAGGTCCATTTTGGACACAGGTCTAGGGGCTTAAATAATTTTTCACTCTCTCTCAGGATCTTTCAAATGTATGCTACATGAGTGCAGGTGTTGCCTCAGAGACCAAAGGAAGGCGCTGGACCTCTGTTGAGGTGGATGCTGGTATCTGGGAACTGAATCTAGGTTCTCCGCAAGAGCAGCAAGCGCTTTGCTTTCGGCTGCTGAGCCATCTCCCCAGCCCTCTGTGATACCTTTTTCAGTGGCTACAGCTCAGTCACTGAATATAAAATGACCAGAGTCTTCCGTTACATTGTTACCCTTTATTTCTTTAAGAAGCAGGCTGAGAAGCATCACTGTAACTAAACTCATGTCCATGCTGGTTTCCTCAGAAGAATAAGGAAACTCCGGGACTGAGGTGGAGCGAATGCCTGCCCAGTGTGCACGTGGCCCTAGATTTGATGCCTGGAGCTGGAGAGCAAAGCAAAACCCATAGAAGTTCCTGTGTTACAAAAAGACAGAAAGTGAGCTGGAGAGATGGCTCAGTGGTTAGGAGCACTGACTGCTCTTCCAGAGGTCCTGAGTTCAATTCCTAGCAACCACATGGTGACTCACAGCCTTCTGTAATGGGATTCGATGCCCTCTTCTGGTGTGTCTGGAGACAGCTGCAGTGTACTCATATACATAAAAATAAGTTTTTTGTTTTTTGTTTTTTTTAAAGTTTGTATTAGGGGCTGGCAAGGTCAAGGCGCTGTCTGTGAAAGTGGGTGAGCAGGGTTCAAGCCTTGTGATGACCTGTGTGAAGGAAGAAGGGACGCCCTGCACCACAAAGCTTTCCTCTGACCTTAACCACACACTCAACAAAAATGACTATTTTCAAATGAAGTGTGTTGTCTCCGAATTGCAGTCCCAATAGTTGTGTGTCTACAGCACTGTGTGTGTCCCACCTCTGTCATCCATAGGCATCCCTGGAATGCTAACCCATCATTCCTGTCGGTTCCAGTCTGATCTCTGTTGCAATTCAGGAATGCCTGGCATGGTGGCACACACCTTTGGCCCTAGTTCGCAGGGTTAGGGAAACAGAAGCAGGCAGATCTGTGGGTCAGAGGCCAGCCTGGTCTACAAAACCCTGTTGCTTTGTTTCTCTCTCTCTCTCTCTCTCTTTTTTTTTTTTTTTTTTTTTTTGGTTTTTCGAGACAGGGTTTCTCTGTGTAGCCCTGGCTGTCCTGGAACTCACTTTGTAGACCAGCCTGGCCTCGAACTCAGAAATCCACCTGCCTCTGCCTCCCGAGTGCTGGGATTAAAGGCGTGCACCACCACGCCCGGCTTTGTTTCTTTCTCTCTCTTTCTTTCTTTCTTTCTTTCTTTCTTTCTTTCTTTCTTTCTTTCTTTCTTTCTTTCTTTCTTTCTTTCGGAGCAACTTGGGGAGGAAAAGGTTATTCTCAGTTTAGGTTTCCAGTTCACAGTCCCTATTGAGAGAATTCAGGTAAGAACTGGAGGCAGAAACTCCAGCACAGACCTTGGAGGAATGCTGCTTACTGGTTTGCTCTCAGGCCCCTGTATGTGAATTGAACCCAGGACTCTGCATGCCACAGAAGCGCCCTACCCACTGAGTGCAGCCTTGCCTCGCTTTCAGGGTTTTTGTCCTGGATAGGTTGTGGCTAAATAGTACAGAAAGTGTTTATACATGTGCAAAAGTAAATGTGCTTTCGCTCGGCAGATGTAGGTATCATGAAGCCAAGCTTTATGTGGGTGCTGTCATAGCGCTGAGCACTGACCAGGAATGAGCTGTCTGTCTTGTTTGAGGGCCTTTTTCAGAATATACTTTTCTTCTCTTTTTCTTAATATACTTTTCTTCTTTTCTTCTTCTTCTTCTTCTTCTTCTTCTTCTTCTTCTTCTTCTTCTTCTTCTTCTTCTTCTTCTTCTTCTTCTTCTCCTCCTCCTCCTCCTTCTCCTCCTCCTCCTCCTCCTCCCCCTCCTCCTCCTCCTCTTCTTCTTCTTCTTCTTCTTTTTTGGGGGGTGGGGTTTCGAGGCAGGGTTTCTCTTCTCTGTATAGCCCTGGCTGTCCTGGAACTCACTCTCTCACTCCGTAGACCTGCCTCTGCCTCCCAAGTGCTGGGATCAAAGGCATGCACCACTGCTTGGCCAGAATGCACTTTTCTATCAGAGCCTTTACCTGGGATAAAAACAGCAGAGACCAGAGATTTCTCCCAGCTTGCCTCATCCTCATACTGCAAACAACAGTAATAGCTGTCCATGGGTTAATAGCTGCACCTTTCCCCTGGGTCTTCGGGAGGGCAGGGACTGTGTTAAAGGCCCTGGGGTGGGTCAGCTTCCCAGATGCCTTCTCTATGAGCAGTTCACTTTTTTTTTTTTTTGGTTTTTCAAGACAGAGTTTCTCTGTGTAGCCCTGGCTGTCCTGGAACTCACTTTGCAGAAGCAGGCTGGCCTCGAACTCAGAAATCCGCCTGCCTCTGCCTCCTAAGTGCTGGGATTAAAGGTGTGCACCACCACGCCCGGCTTGACTCTTTTAAAAAAGATTTTTATTGTTATTATTATTATTTTAATGTGAATACACTGTCACACTCTTCAGGCACACCAGAAGAGGGCATCAGATCTCATTACAGATGGTTGTGAGCCATCATGTGGTTGCTGGGAATTGAACTCAGAACCTCTGGAAGAGCAGTTGGTGCTCTTAACTGCTAAGTCATCTCTCCAGCCCCGGAAATAAGACATTTCTTAGGTGTGGAGGAACAGAAGCAACAGATCCTGGCCCTGACGTGCCCCCTCTTCCCTCAGGTGCCTAGCCTTCAAGACCCTAGTGATCATTTGAAACAGCTGTGTATTTTCTCAATCGGCTTGAAGGAGCAGTCAGCTAATTTTATCAAATACATTTATTTGATACAAATGATATGAGAAGCACTCCTCCCTTAGAAGTCAGGGAGTCAGGGCAATCAATTTTACCTTGGGCCAGGCACAATTGGAGTTGCTAGCAAGTAGGCAGAATTTCTGATGAGGGAACAACTCATGTTGTACCTTAAAGTGGTAAGCCCAGCACAAAGACAACTGGACCCTAATCCAGTCTATCCTGCTGGGGTAGACCTTTAAATTCCCACAGGCTATTTGTTTTTGTTTATAATATTTATTTTATTGGGGCTGGAGAGATGACTCAGTAGTTAAGAGCACCGACTACTCTTCCAAAGGTCTTGAATTCAAATCCCAGCAACCACATGGTGGCTCACAACCATCGGTAATGAGATCTGACGCCCTCTCCTGGTGCATCTGAAGACAGTTACAGTGTACTTAGATATAATGATAAATAATTTTTTAAAAAAAAAAAAAAACAAGCAAAAAAAAAAAAGATTTATTTTAGCCTGGCATGGTGGCACACGCCATTGTGAGGCAGAGGCAGGTAGATTTCTGAGTTCAAGGCCAGCCTGGTCTACAAAGTGAGTTCCAGGACAGCCAGGGCTATACAGAGAAACCCTGTCTCAAAAAACAAACAAACAAAAAAACCCCCAGATTTATTTTATTTATTATATGTAAGTACACTGTAGCAATCTTTAGACAAGAGAATCAGGTCTTGTTATAGATGGTTGTGAGCCACCATGTGGTTGCTGGGATTTGAACTCAGGATCTCTGGAAGAATAGTCAGTGCTCTTAACCGCTGAGCCATCATCTCTGTAGCTCAGGTATTTGGTTTTGAGACCAAATTTATTATGCTGTCCAGCCTGACCTCAGACCCAGGGTGGGATTGTGGGAGAGGGCCACCATACCCAACCGTCCTGAACTCTATATTTCAAAATAACTTTAGAGTTATAGTGGGTGCAAAAATGGATTTTTTTTTTTTTTTTCGAGACAGGGTTTCTCTGTGTAGCCCTGGCTGTCCTGGAACTCACTCTGTAGACCAGGCTGGCCTCGAACTTAGAAATCTGCCTGCCTCTGCCTCCTGAGTGCTGGGATTAAAGGCGTGTGCCACCACTTCCCAGCCAAAAATAGAATCTTATGAGTGAGTACCCCCATTTCCTCTTTGGTGGAACCTGGTAGGCAGCGAGGGCAGGAACACTCTTCTGCGGCTTGTTGATTGGGGGCGTGTTAAAATGCCAAGAAGGGGCTGGAGAGATGGCTCAGCGCTTAAGAGCACTGACTGCTCTTCCAGTGTCCTGAGTTTGATTCCCAGCAACCACAGGGTGGCTCACAGCCCTCTGTAAGGGGATCTGACTTCTGCTGTGTCTGAGGACAGCTACAGTGTACTTGCATACATAAAATACATAAATAAATTAGCCGGGCAGTGGTGGCACACACCTTAATCCCAGCACTTCGGAGGCAGTGGCAGGTGGATTTCTGAGTTCCAGGACAGCCAGGACTACACAGAGAAACTCTGTCTCGAACCCTCTTTCCACCCCCCCCCCCAAAATTTTTTTTTAAAAATGCAAGAAGCCTCATGTTTGAGTCCCAGCACAAAAAACAAAACAAAACAAAACAAAACAAAACAAACCAGGCCACGCAGGAAAACTGACATTGGTACAGTCTGTAACTTTTTTGTTTTGTTTTGTTTTTCGAGACAGGGTTTCTCTGTGTAGCCCTGGCTGTCCTGGAACTCACTTTGTAGACCAGGCTGGCCTCGAACTCAGAAATCCACCTGCCTCTGCCTCCCCAGTGCTGGGATTAAAGGCGTTCGCCACCACTGCCCGGCCAGTCTGTAACTTTCAAAGGTTTTTACATGAACCTCGTGCACATGTGTTTACATGAGATGTTACCCACATGCGTGTGTTTGTGTGATTCCTCCCTGTCACATGCAGATACACTCTGCCACCATATAAGACTTCCTGCTGCCCTCACTGCCTATCCCTTAGTATTATTTATTTATTTATTTATTTATTTATTTATATCTTAATCACTGAGCCATCTCCTCAGCCCCCTTATTATTTTTAAAGATGTTCTATTCTTTTGTAACGAATTTATTTCATTTTGTATGTATGCATGTACGTTATGTATGTATGAGTGCTTTGCCTGCATGCATGTCTGCTCACCATGTGCATGCCTGATATCTCAGGAAGCGCCCGGTAAGCCTCAGCGTAGGTGCTGAAGATCGAGCCCATATCCTTGGCAAGAACAAATGCTCTTAATCACTGAACCAAGCCCCTTGCTTCCTATTCCTAACCCCATGTTTGCAGTGTCTCCAATGCTCTCGCCCTGGTAGTGTTAGAATCAAGAAGTAACCCGGGCGATTGGCTGCCGTAGCCAGTGGAGACCAGTCTCCTTTTTCCCACCCAGGGTCTTGTTTTGCCCTCTCCAAGAATGAAGCCGGCAGACAAGCGGGATGCTTTAGAAATGTGAGGTTACTGACCTTAAACAGGAGACACAGGAAAAACTGGTCCAAAGGAGCTAGTGGCAGCTCTGACCTGAACTCTGGGTAGCACAGGGAAGTGAGCTGGACTGTCAAGATGTTACAGGTCTTTCAGGTTTCCAGAGTAGCAGGTCTGTGAGCCGTGGGCCTGAGGGCTGCAAATGCATTTCTGTCTACAGCTGAAGTGTATGTGGTCTTGGGGGCTGAGGCCAAATGAGTTTCCCCGCTGCGGCCACCACTGGCCTGCGACAGGAGCCTTACATTTCCATTGGCTTTGTAAATGTGCTTGCTTAATTTGGATTCCAGAAGGGCTGCTGGTCTTGAACACATTTTCACAAGCAGCAAAATGGCCTTGGGTGAACTGGGCATTGAACTTTTGTTTTTATGAATCTGAGAGAGGAGCCCTTTGTCCGCTGTGTGGTTTGCAGGCTCAGTTTGATATCAATTTACTAGCTTATAGTGTGAATGGAGTTTGATGTAATAGGCAAAACTACTTTGCTTAGCCCTAGCTAAGATAATGTCTACCTATCTTCCTGAAAGTCTTCAAGTTTTATGTTGGTCTTTAAATCTGTGATCCACTCTGTGTTAACTGTAGCATAAAGTGTGGAATGCCATTGTGAGTAAAGCTAATTATAATTGTGTAGACTGACTTCTGGGCTTTTAAAAACATTTTTTCAGCGCCAGTCGTGGTGGTGCACGCCTTTAATCCCAGCACTGGGGAGGCAGAAGCAGGTGGATTTCTGAGTTCGAGGCCAGCCTGATCTACAGAGTGAGTTCCAGGACAGCCAGAACTACAAAGAGAAACCCTGTCTCGAAAAACCCCCAAAAAAAGAAAAAACAAAAACCATCTTTCCAAGCTGAGTGAGGAGGAGGAGGAGGCCCACACCTTTAATCCCAGCTTTCTAGAGGCAGAGACAAAGTGGATCTCTGAATTCAAGGCCAGCCTGGTCTACAGACTGAGTTCCAGGACAGCCACACTACACAGTGAGACTAAAGACAAACAACATTTGTGTTTCTGACTGTGCATACGTCTGTGCACCATGTACCCGTGGAGGCCAGGAGTTCCATTGAATCATGTGGTTGCTGGGAATCAAACCTGGGCCTTCTGTAAGAGCAGCCTGTACTCTTAAAGACTGAGCTCTCTCTCTAGCCCCAATGTATGCATTCTTTTTGTTCTGTAATATTCAACACTTTCACCTGCTGAGCCATCTTTACAGGCCCAAATTTTTACTGACTGGCTAGAAATAGCATTGTTTATATGAGAGCTCTATTTGCATATATGCCTGCATGACAGAAGAGGGCATCGGATTCTATTACAGATGGTTGAGAGCCTAACACGTGGTTGCTGGGAAATCAACTCAAGACCTTTGAAAGAGCAGCAGTCTAGTGCTCTTTAACTGCTGAGCCATCTCTCCAACCCCTAGAAATAATATTGCTTTTAAATTATATTCTCACGTGTCTAGGTTAATGTTAGCAAGTCAGTCAGTCAGCTGAGTGCCCAGCATGCTGGAGTGCCTAGAACTCAAGCACTTGGGAGGGGAAGTCGCAAAGATCAACCTCTGCTATTAAGTTGCAGGCTGGTTTAGGACACATGCTCTGCTGTCTCAGTATGTTTCACATATTTATTGCTAGCTTTTGTTTTGTTTTGTTTTGTTTTTTAGATTTATTTATTGATTATATGTAAGTACACTGTAGCTGTCTTCAGACACTCCAGAAGAGGGAGTCAGATCTCTTTACGGATGGTTGTGAGCCACCATGTGGTTGCTGGGATTTGAACTCTGGACCTTCGGAAGAGCAGTGGGGTGCTCTTACCCACTGAGCCATCTCACCAGCCCCTCTTTTGTTTTTTTGAGACAGGGTTTCTCTGTGTAGCCCTGGCTGTCCTGGAACTCACTCTGTAGACCAGGCTGGCCTCGAACTCAGAAATCCTAGTGCCTCTGCCTCCTAAATGCTGGGATTAAAGGCATTTGACACCACTGCCTGGCCTACTTGCTAGCTTCTAAAACCCATTTCCTCCTCATTTTGGATTTTTATTGTTCTAGAGCCTTGGAACTCAGCTGCAGCAACACATAATCTACCATGTCCCAGTACACCAAAGCAAATACATGACACACAGCCTTCATAATCAACTCTAGAGATTTACAGCACAGGTCCGAGCAAGGCCCAGTTAGACTATCAGAGCCCTTATCCCATGATACTGCCTAGTGGACTTCCTCACTTCTAAACACCTCAGCTGATTCTGCCTACACAGACACACACTCTCTCTCTCTCAATGATTCAGACTCCATGAAAAGCACTTGACCAGAGCTCTGGTTAGTGGCATCACGTAAGTTACTGCCTGCAGAATCGTGCTGTTTGGCATGCTCACCCCTGAAGCCCTGTACCCAATGCCACCATGGAGATAAATGAAGACCCTCTCAGGCAGGGAACAGAGGCAAGGAGTGTACCGGTCTACCTCAGGTTGTGGCCTGGCCAATCATGCTGCTGAACAGAGAGACTGCACCCAGAGTTGTCCAATGTCTAATGGAGTTCCCAAGGTTTCCCCTTTTGGAGAAACGCAGTTGGACTGCACCATGTTGGGGATGGATGAGGCCCAGGGTAGCACACCCACCATTGAACTGAACACAGCCCACTCCCTCAGAAAATGGTTTATCCTCAACTACAGATTTGAATCTGAGGCCAGCCTGGGCTACATGAGATCACCTCAAAATGCCAAGAACAACCTAGAAGTTAGGACGACCAGGTGTCCTTCTCACATTCGTTCGATGGAATCTTGTAACTTGCCAACACAACCCATTTCCACTCTAGGCAGATGTTTCTGGTCAGTTCATGGCTTGCTACCCCACTGAGCACAACCCCCAGTCTCCAGGTATTCCCCATTCCCCACTTCTCATGGAAAGAACACAGAGAGCAGCCAGAGGCAGCTTGGGCAGCACTCGTATACATCATACATTTATTAGTGAATATCCCTCTGAAATCAGCAACAATATTAAAAAAAATAATGATTGCACTACTTGGTCAAGCAGAACTAGCAACTTTCATTTTAAAAAAAGTACAAATCTGTTAAAAATTTCAATCAGTATACACATATATAATACAACATACTAGTTATGTTAAATGCTACAAACCAATGTGAGTCCAATGGGATGGAAAAAACCACACATTTAAGCTTTAAGAACCATTTGTCTCTATATATTAGCATTTTCTCAAATACATACATGGGAAAAATGAGGTAACTGTAAGATGTGCAAGGAACAGGGCCCCCAAATCACATGTGTTTTTATATATATATATATATGTGTGTGTGTTTAGTTAGATATATATATATAAAACTTTTCTAACACAGAACACAGGCGCTGGGCCCAGCAGTGCTGGGGGAAGGTGCCCACTGTCATGCCTAGGCCAGAAGTTGGTAAATAAAGAGTAAACAATGCCAAGCCCCCACCACAGGAAATCATTGGTAACATGGCATCTACAGCAAGGTTGGCAAATCACAAACATCCTAAGTAATTGTTTCATAAATCTTTTTTAAATGATTAAAAACAAACAAACAAAAAGGGTGTATTTCCCCCCAGTAGCTGCTTGCTGGAATCATCACTGCAGCCGACACAATCCATGAGCCAATTCTGCTGCCCCAGGAACCACAAGGGTTTGAAAACCTTTTTTGGGGTGAGGAAGGGATGGGGGTTGGAGAAGGTGGTTCTCTGTGTAAAACACGTGGATTTTCAACACTGCTATAAATATAGAAACATCACCTGGAGTTATATACAGTAAGACTTTGGGTTCTTGTGGGGTGGGACCAGGCCAATGGGGCCTGGCAGGCTGGGGTGGGGGCAGGGCTGCGGTGAGAACGAGGGTGGTTGGAGCATCCCTGAGGCAGCAGGCGCCAATGGCTGCCTGCTAGGATGTGCCGGCCCCACACGCGGTTCGTTCACTCCAGGCAGCGCAGCAACCCCAGTTGGCGGTAGGAAAGGAAAGGAGTGGGACCTGAAAGGAGGGTAAGGAACACAGCCTCCTCCAGACCTTGGAGGGCAGGAATCAGGCCAGGAGGGGCCCCCTGAGGTGGAGGTTCACGTCCTCCCTGACCCCTGTCCTCACAGGATTGCTCAGGAGGAGACTCACCCAGGCAGGTGGGACACAGGCCCTGGCTGGAGAGGAGATGCCCTGAAAAGCAGACGGTCCCGGTAGGCTCTAGGGACATGTGCAGTACAGTGCATGGCAGTTATCAGCTGAGCACAGACCCCCCCAAACTCCGCCCCGTGACTTCCAGCCACCCAGATAAGTCCCAGCGGCACACACTCATGTGGAGGCCTGGTGTGGCACAACCTGACCCTACTCTGCCCCCTGGGCATTTGGTCCCGGTTGGTCCCTATGCCCCCACTCCTATTAAACCAAAGGGAAAGCAAGAGAATAAAAAACTAAACACCTCTTAAATATCCACACCCCCTACACGCAATTTTGGGCCAAATGAATAAACAAAAACTGCTGTTCCTCACATTCATGCAAAACGACAGAGGGGGAAGATCGAGCATGGGTCTGACACTGTCACTGGTGGAGGGGCAGCCACCAGGAACACAAGGACATGCCCAGATCACGGGAGGCTACTGAAGAACACAATGTATCCAGCTTGGAGCCCTGGCCCATTTGCTCATGGAGCCTGGCTGGGATACTCTCCAGCCTGGGGGTGGGCTGGAACGCTGTGCCTGGGGTAAGGGTCCTAGGGAGTCAGACCCACACCGCACAGCAGCAGAGGCAGAGCTGACTGCCTATGTCTGTCTGAAACCAAAAAGGAGAACTCAGGAAATGGTCTCTGGCTACTCCCTGCCCACACACCTGGCAGTCCCACTAGGGCAGGGAAGGACACGTCACTTCAGTACAGGAGACCAGTTGACCCAGGGTGGCTATTCCTTTGTCCGTCTGGGGTCTGGGGAATCACACCAGCCACCACTTGGGGAATGGACTCCTGCCTCCCAGAGCCAGCAGGAAGAAGGACCCAGGGGCAGATAAGAAGCAGACTGAGTTGGGGACACTCAGGCAGCTCCGTGGCGGGCAGGCAGGCAGGCAGGCAGACTGGGGAAGGAGTCTTTGGAGCTTGGCAATGCAGGGGCTTATTGCAGGGGCTTCTCCAGACTGACCATGGCACCAGCTCTGGAGTGGCAGGTGGGAACGCTGACAGGCCTGGCCCCACCCTCACAGTCCTCCCCGGGCCATGCCCAGCTCCCCCCACCCAATTCTGGAGCTTTGGGCAGGGATCTTGTGGGTGGCTGTGGAGCCTCACTCGGCCTCCCTGGGCACCTCGGAGGCATCCGCCCGGCAAATGGGACAGGTCCGGTTGGCCTGGGAGAATACCCACACATCAGACCCCATTGTGTGACCTCCCCTCCCCCACCTATCTGACTTGGAGAAAATCTCCATACCTGCCCCTAGAGACACCCAGGAGCCGGCTCAGGCCACCTTACCTTCAACCACTTGTCAACACACTTGGCATGGAACTCGTGGTTACAGGGGAGGACTCGGAGCAGCTGCCGCACCTCGAAGTCACTGAAGCAGACCACACACCTGAGGAGGGGCACAGTGTCAGCACAGTGACAGCTGAGGCAGCAGAGGGCCCTCCTTGGGCTCTCAGGGTGACACTCACAGAGTCTGCTCAGACTGATGGCTGTCAGGGTTAAAGCGATACGACGGCAGTTGTTCGATGTCTGCTTTGGTGAGGCCCCGGGGCTTGGCGTCTCCCAGCCGCTCCGCCAGGTTCAGGAGAGCCTAGAACCAGGCAAGGGAGGTCAGCAGCGCCTGAGGCTATAGGTCTCCCACTCCACCCCTCCCTGGCCCAGCCCGGCCCGGGCTCCACAGACCTCATAGTTCTCCATCTCCACGTCATCCACGTCCAGGTCCAGGCTGATGGTGGGGCCCACGGTGGTCGGTGACATTGGCAGCATTGAACTAGACAGGGAGGGAGGCCAGAATGCAGGTCAGTGGAGGCAGAACAAAGTGACCCTTGCTCCTCCATGTGCACAGTTCATACTCAGGATCTGGGGCTACCAGAGCTGTGGAGACCCTCAGAGAACAAGGCCTAACAGCACTAGGGCAGTTATGCTGGCACTTACAGGAAGTAGGGTAGGAAGCTTGGGTAGTAAGATGGTGGTGGTGGCGGCGGGGGTGGTGGCAGCGGCTGCTGCAGGCGGTATCTCTGTGTGCTCAGTCTTCGTGGCATCATGTGGGAATATGGCTGCATACAGGGAACCAAGCACAGGTCAACTGGCAGGCCCACCTGCCCACTGCCCAAGCTTGGCCTCAGATAGGGGCGGCCACTCACCACACCAAAGGACAGCTCCTGGTGCAGTGGATCATGGGGTAGGTAGTGAAGGGGCACTGAGGGCGACAAGGCTGGGCCAGTGGCAGAGGTGGAGTAAGTGAAGCTACCCAAGGGGTGCTGGTCTCCTCGAAGGTCCATCTCGTTATCCAGCCGCTGCAGGGGCTAAGCGAGGAAAGGCCAGTCAGTCAGCTGGTTATAACAAGCCCAGGTCTTTCCTACTCTACACTCCCCTCTCCCTCCAGTTCCCACACTCACCATACGTGGGTGCTGGGTCTGCAGGGATACAAACTGCCCAAGCGGTGCCATGTGGGTAGGCTGGGGCGGTGGGGCTGGCGGTGGTGGATGAAGGATGTAGTGGTCACTGGAGATGAGGTGGGGGTAGGTGTGGTAGGGCCCAGGGAGCTGCTGCATGGTGCACGCCTGGATCAGCTGCTGAGAGAGGTAGAGAAGCTGGGCCTATGCTTGCCACCCAGGCCAGGGACCACCATCCAGCTACAGGTTCCTATGCATGCCCAGCCTGGAGCCTCTAGCAGCTCAGTCCCACCCTGGCTCTAGTGACTGGGCAGGACGTCACAGTACCACCACGACTGCAGCACCGCTGCCACTGCCTGCAGCAGGCTCTTTGGTACAGATAGTCCCTCAACTCCAAACTGCCTTACACCTGGGTGGAAGCCCACACAGGCACATGTTGCTCTGGAAGGGGCCAGGGCAGGTGGCCAAGTTAGTATACTGCCCAAGCATCTGGTTCAGTTCCCAAGGGTGCCTGTGACTATGTCTGCTGGAATGGACAGTGAGACTTGTACCTGGGTGGAAGAAGTCATTCACTCACCGGAGGTGGGAGGCAGCAGAGGGGGTAGTGCTGCCCACTGAACATCACGGAGCATGCTGGGAGCTGCTGGGCACTGCAGCCAGGGATGTGTTGGCTTGTAGGCAAAGGGAAGCCTTGGGTTGTCACTGTGGTGACCGTGTAGGACAGAGGGACAGGTCCCTGGTGCACCTGTGGAGAGAGCAACAGAGAACTAGAGGGAGGAAACCTGGGGAGGAAGACCCTTCCCCTTTCTGGAGCCCAATTTCTCCATCCACATCATGGGATAACATATGCTAAGTATGGCAAAAACTCATCTTTGCCACCTCTACTCCTTAGACCAGTTTGGTAGAAATAAGTTGGGGGGCAGTGGGTGAGGTAGTTGTACTTACTTGTTCGTGGAGATCAACCATGAACGGGCTCTGCTGGGTGGCTGGGTGCAGCATTCGGGGGCTCCTGCCGGCAGGAGCTGAGGCTCGGTGCTCCTCTACAGAGAGGTTTGATGGTCTGGGCAGCAGCTGCTGGGAGGGTAAGCGCTCATCCTGGGCAGGTGGGCTGGCCAGGGGCCCCTCGTGGCCAAGGCTGTACCACACAGAGGAGCCCCAACAGGATAGAGGGGCACCACTCATTTATAATTCATGGAGGGAAGCCAGGGTCATAACCCACACTAGGAAGCCAAGTAGCTCAGAGCCCTGGGGCCCACCCCTCTGCCCTTGAACCCAAGCCAAGCTGGCTGCCTTTGAATTAAGAGATAGAGACTTCTTCCTACCTTCCCCAGAGCTGGCCTGGACTGCTGCTAAGCCTTGTAAAGACTCGCCAGTGACCCACAGGGGCAGAAGGTGGCCACTTAGTCACTGCCAGAGTCCATGGTCTCATCAGGAGGGCAGGGAGGTGGAGGGGCTGTGCCGGGGCTCACAACCCTAGGAGGTAATTAGAGAAAGATATGGAGGAATAGAAAAAGGCAGTTGTTTGTATAATTAGGACCTGGGAAACCGGCAAAACCTGGACAGGTCCTCTGAAGCCAGGGGTCCAACGTTGACAGGCTAGTCTTAGTTTCCTATTCTGTGAAATGGGGTCAAATCTCTTCAGGGCCAGCTGGCCAGAGGCGGCTCAGGCTGGAGTAAGCTCCTCCTCTGCCTCATGACAAGGGCTAAATCTTGAGCCCCAGGTAGCTGGGACTTTTGGGGAGCTTCAGGTTCCCCTTTCATGTGGCTGGCTGAAGAGGAAGTCCAGAGAGACCTAGGACTCAACTCCCCTCTAGAGAAGGGCTAGGTAAGACAGTCTGACCTGCTTCCCAGCCTTGGAACTTGTTCTCTCTCCCGAACCCTCCCCTCCAGTGCCCACTCGGGTGTGACCCCACAACTAAGGAAAGCTTTTAGCAGGCTTGGGAGAACAGATTCACTGTCCCAGGTTCCACATGTCAAAGCTAGGAAATGGGCGGCTTCAAGCCTGTCTCTACACCCTGGTGCTCATAGAGGAGGGCGTCTCAAGGCTCCACAGAGACTAGAAGAAGCTTGCGACTGGCAGCATGCAAGGCCTGGTACACACCCATGTCTTGTAACAACCCCAGAGCGGGTCCAACCTCAGGCTTCTGCAACTAACTCAGTCAGGATGAAGCCATGGCAAGGAACACGCTGGAACCCATCAGGCCAGGCCCTGCGACACTGAAGAGTGTATCACACTGGACCAGCCAGCCTTGTGCCACAGGTGGTCTTTTCACTCTTTCTCAGCCAACAAACCTATGGTCATCTGATGTCCAGTTTCAAATGCTGCCCCCTGCTGACACAGCAAGGGAGAGCAGTTCCAGTTAAGCACCTCAGCTGGTCCTGCAAAGGTCAGAACCATTTCCTCTACCCAGGACTCGCCAAGTTTGGGCCCCAATTCTCCAAGTCTGCAGGGAAGAATGCTTCCTCCATGTTTCCCAACAGTGCCTGGCCTCAGCCACAGACCTGGGGAACACCAGCTGGATTCATTGCTGTTACTGGCCGGCTCAGGCACTCAGCAGGGGTGGGATTCAACTGAAGAAGCCTCAATGACAGGGTGTTGTCAGAGTAAACAATGGGAGGTTATAAATGAATCACTCTCCCCAAATCTTAGTCTCTGAAACGAGGCTAAAGCATACAGGAACGGATGGACGGACAGACACACACATACAAACACGACCCAACTGCATTTGCTCTCCCTCCTCAGTCAGAAAATGGGCCTTCTCTCCAAGATACCCTGACACATAGGCCCCCACTTTTGAGATTCCAGGTCAGGGAAAACGCAAATACCTGAAACAAGATGCCTGGCCTATCCCAACCCAGCACACAGTAGGGCATCTAGTGGGGAGCAATGGAGCCAAAGGTAACAGCATCACTCCCAACAAACATCACCCCCAACTTCTTGCCAGGGACTTAGGCCCATCACTTCCTCTCCTTGAACTTCAGATTCCTCCTCTGTAAAAATGGGAACCTAAGAACGATCTCTCAGGGACCCATCAAAGGCCACTCTAAAGGGAAGAGAAGAGGCAGCCTTAAGTGAAGGCCAGCTGTGGTGTGAATGGTTGGCCTCCTCCTGCACCCCTACCCTAGGTAGACACAAGTCCCTAAGCACGAGGAGGTGTCCAGCAGTGTACCCGAGGAAGGAAAGGTGGTTCTGTAACTCCTGCCAGAAACTAAAGTGGTAAAGAGGGGACACACCCATTTCAGTTACTGAAACCCCAAGGTCTTGTTCTAGACCACGGGGAACACAATTGGTCCTCCTGGCTGGTTCCCTAGACCCAAAGCCCTAGTACTCTCAACAATAGTGGTCGGAGGGAAAACCACAGAGTACTTCAGTGAGTAGCGTCCCAGAGACGCAAGAGTGACTGAGCTGGACCAATCAACACACTCAAGGTCAACCAGCACCACTGCTTTCCCACACCCCTCTTCACTGTACTACTCTCTATCAAGTTTGTGTAAACTCCCCTAAGTCTATCTTGCCCCATGGGTCCACAACCCCGCCAGCCAAGTACAGAGTCCCAAGCACACATTCTAACCCTTGAGTAGGGTCGAATAGGGTTGGTTTGCAGAAAGATTCACTCCCTCTAGCAGATGAGCAGGCTTAGGCGGGAATACAAGTTCCCCTCCTCTACATGCTCGCCGTACCTCCCTCTAAGCAGGAGCTTCCCAACTCCCACAAAGGCCGAGGAGGCGATTTAGGGCGGAACCACCACACCTTGGCCAGCTTAGACTCCCTGGGTGACCTTGGTTAAAGAACTCCTTTAGTTTCGGCTAAGCCTTATTTACAATAAAGTAGGGACTGAAATCTCCCCAGGGCGCCCCTAAAAAAGCCACAGACAAGAAACTAGGTGTTCACATTATGGGGAAGGAAAACAAAGTCCCAGAGGATAAGGCTCCTCCCCAAAGCAGGCCGTGGGGCTCCAGCAATTTTCCAAAGCTACCCCTCCTTGGGGATGGGACCGAAGCTCGTACACCTGTGCCAGGAGGGGCCTCCGTTGTTCCCCTTACTCCGTAATGCCGCACTCGGAGGAACACTGAGGGGAAAAGGCAGGCAGCACCGCTGGGGCTAGAGCGCTGTGACTTTAAGAGCCGAAGATCCCGGACCATGTGCTCGGCGTGAGACAAAAGCAACAACAAAGGAAGTGGCGGCTGCAGGGGGAGGGGGTGGCTCCTTCCCCTCCACCGCAGCGCTCTGCAAGGCAGAAGAGCGGCCCGGACTAGGTAGCCGCAGGCAGCACCTGGCCTGGGGGCCCCGCCGCCGTCTCCCACCACTCCCTCAGCCCGGGATCGACGCCTACGAGGCCAGCAAACAACGCGTCCCCGAAGGAGCCGTAGTTCCGGGGTGCGGGTCCGAAGTTAAGAGGCCCGGCCTGACTCACCGGCAGCCGTCCGATCACACGCGGGCTCCTTTGTTCGCGATGCGGGGTGCGGACGGTGAAGCGCCCGCTCCTTCGCAAGCCTGCTCTGTCTTCCGCCTCCCCAGCCCGGGCCGAGAGAAGGGCGGCGCAGGACGCAGCTGTGCTCTCCGGCGGACTGGCCCTTTAAGAACTGTCCGCGGCGGCCGGATGGAACCAGCCCCACGTTTTGATTCACAACATTCGGAGCGGCGGGGGCGCGCAGCGCGGGAGGCGGCTCGCGGGGGCGCGCCAGGACGCGCAAGCAAACAGTAGCGGCAAGAGCCGGCACCCGCCCCGCCCCGCAGGCCCCGCCCCGCGCCGTGCGTTGGCCAATCGCGTCCTGCGAGCGGCACGTGACTAGCGGGTCGCCATCTTGAAAGGCTGGCTAAAAAAGCCTCTTCGCCCCCACCTCATACTTCAAAGCCTACAAGGCCGAGTCGCAGGTGAAGATCGGTGCGACCCCAGGTCCGGGGACCGTGGCACGCACTAGGCACGCACTAACAGGTCATGGTTACCTTCTTAGGGCCGCGGCCTCTGTGGGGCACGCAGCCTCTCACGCAGCCGAGGTGAGAGGACCGCTCTTAGCTCGGCAAGCACACTTCCCGGAGATGACGTCACCCCAAGCCCGGCAGGCCTGCGATGACCTCATAGCTCACCTCGCCTCTCAACTCGCTCGCTTTCCGTTCCGTTACGCGGCGCCTTTAAACAGCTGGGACAACCCAGGGCTGAAGAGACCAATGACTGAGGAGCCATGCAAATGATTTAACGTCTCCCGGGTAGGGGGATTGGTCTTGCGCGTGCTGACGTCACAGAAACATCTCGGCACCCCGCCCCTAGCGCGGCCCGGGAAAAGGGGTGGAGAGGCTCTAGCTCAGCTGAAGTGGGAAAAGCTGGGATCTCGTGAACCAGGCCCAGGGAAGTTTCTGCAGTTTAGTTCCCTAAGCTTCCCAACGGCTGAGAGCCTAGGGATCAGAACAAGCAGGCCACTGTACCGGAAAGAAGAGTCACTCCCCCAGGACCGGTGGATCAATAGTTCGAGAACAGCCTGGTCTTCATAGCTACAGAGACCTTGTCTTCAAAACACAAACAACAAAAGTATCACACACCCAGATAGTAACACAGCTGAGGCGAGAGGGGGGGCAGACATCGGTGTCCTCTTAGGATGCCCCCCCCCCCCGCCAGGCAAACATACAAAGTGGGGTATGGTGTGTCTGCATCGATTATATAAGCAGAGCATCACCATTACCTAAAGCACTCATGTCTACTAGGACGGTCTGTAGTAACTGGACGGACTACTCCAGCGTCCACCAACCCAGAACAGGGTGTCAGTAGAAAATGGCAGCATTTGTTAAATCTCTGGGGCTACAGATGGGTGACACTCTGTACTTTGTGGATGTATCCCATAATCCCAAATATTTAAAAAACAAACAAACCAATTTGCTAACAAGGTGTAACAATATTATCAATTTCAACTGAATATTGTATCTGCATACAGTGGGAAGTGATTTGGGAAAAGACTCAGGAATTCTCATTAGGGTGCACCTGTTCAGGAGGGCAGATTTGTTTGTTTGTTTTTTGAGACGATTTCTCTGTATAGCCCTGGCTGGCCTTGAATTCAGAAATCCTCCTGCCTCTGCCCCCCAAGTGCTTGGGATTAAAGGCATGCGCCACCACTGCCCGGCAAAGAGGACAGATTTAAAATTTTTCTTTGTATTACTATTGTTTTTGTTTGCTTATAAACATCATCTCCTTTATCTCAGGCAGCCTCAACTCTTGATCCTCTTCCCAGGTGCTGAGATTACAGACATATACCACCACTCCTAGTTTACATTTTTTAAATTTGGTAACTGTGTATTTGCTTTTAAAAATTCTAGACAGAGGGCTGGAGAGATGGCTCAGCGATTAAGAGCACTAGTTACTATTCCAGAGAACCAGGGTTCATTTCCCAGCACCCACAGGGCAGTTTAAAACTGTCTGTAGCTCCAAGGAATCTGACACCCTCACACAGACATACTTGCAGGCAAAACACCAATACACATAAAATTCTATTCAAAATAAAATTCTAGCCCGGTGTGGTGGCGCACGCCCTTAATCCCAGCACTTGGGAGGCAAAGGCAAATGGATTTCTGAGGCCCACCTGGTCTACAAAGTGAGTTCCAGGACAGCCAGGGCTACACAGAGAAACCCTGTCTCGAAAAACAAAAAAACAAAAAAACAACCCAAAACCTAGACAAATTCTAGTGGCCAATGCCTTTAATCCCAGAAACTGGGAAAGGCAGGTGGCCTCTGAGTTCGAGGCCACCCTGATCTACAGACTGAGTTCCAGGACAGATAGGGCTACACAGGAATCTTGTCTCAAAATACAAATTCTAGACAGTACAACCCACTGAATAAAATTGCCAAAACCTATAAAACAATTTATCTTAGGCTTATTTTTAAAGGATTTTATCATTTTATGTATATGTATGAGGGTGTGTCTGCCTATGTTTGTACAACTCACAGGCAATGCTTGTAAGGGCCATAATAGATCATTGGACCCCTGAGAACTAGAGTTAAAGACAGTTTAAATCAACTGATATAGATGCTTGGAATCGAATCCTGGTCCTCTGGAAGAGCAGCAAATGCTCTTAACTGCTAAACTACCTCTCCAGTCCTTTAAGCCCAATTTTAAGACATAAAAACTTTTCTTTTACAATGAAAATCTCTCCTGAGGAAAAGTAGCCAATGGAAGAATCTAGAAGAAAACTGGGGGGGGGGGATCCATCCTTTGGCTCAGAACACCCTTTAGCCAACTAACTGCACTGATGATGTGCAGCCAACAACATGCTGAAGGCAAGGTGGTACAGGGGCAATGTGCAGAGATCTCTGAGCAACAGGACATCAAGGTAATGACGTAGTGGCACAGGCGATACTTGGGATGGCACTCTATTTCCCACGAATGCGCATGAACTGACGGACATGCACAATGACGTTCTTTGTTGGCCCCATATCAATTCCCTGTCCCCTTCAACCTCATCTCCACCAATTACAAGCACCTAGAAATCCTGCCCATGTTCAAAGACACTTAAATCCGCCTGCCTGCTGCTGCTTCAGGAGGAGCCTGCAGGTGCATCTAATATGCTCACCCTGCCAATCTTCTGGGCTCACCTCTTCTAAGCCCTTCCTGTACCATGTTGGTACTCCTTCTGCCAGCTGAGCCTGGCCCCTTCTGGTGGAAGAGCCTTTCCTAGTCTACAGATCAGTTCCTCCTTCCTTCAGCGTTCCACTCCCCCCTCCCTTTTACAAGGGCTGATAGGACCCAGACCTTCACTGTGTGAACTAATCACACAAACCCCGGCCCCAGTCACTGTCTCCCTCAATAATCTCCTGGCTGAAGGGGTTCGCCTACTAAGTGAACTGAGATCAGCCTCTGCTAGAAATGTGGCATCACAGGGCTAACCCACTTTATGGGTGAGGATCTGAGAACCACAGAAGTGAAGTGACTTGCCCAAGCACATTACTAATTTCTTTTCCCAGAAAACCACCCTCTGGACACAGCTTGAGGGCCTGAGTTCAATCCCCACAACACACACAAAAATAAATGTGGTGACAGGTGGCCAGCCAGCCTAGACTAACTGGTTAGCTACACACCCATCTTTGAAAAGGATGGACACTGACTAAGGAATGACATCCAGGGTTGACCACCAGCCACCACATATCAGCACACATGTGCACTAACAAAACACACACTCACCCTCCATTCACAGTTCAGTTATGGGCTTTTAAGCACATGCCTGGCCTGTGTATAATTTCCTCTGTCTAATATGTCTTCAATACCACATACCCACCTCTGGCAGATTCTTAGTCAAGCTCTAAACTAAGCCAGATATCTCCCTTGTACCTTTTCTGTCCTGTTAGGTTTGTTTTTGCTTCCCAGACCCAAAGACCCATGATCACGCTGCATCTCAACAGATGGGGCTATCTTCTTCATGTGGTCATTCTGCAGTTCCTAGCAGGGTCCAGACTCATCTGGGACCTGGTTCCCACTGTGCCACAAATACCCAAAGACTCTAGGTTGTCCCTACCTGGCTAGACCCTTCATCTTTTCTCATACAAGGCCCTCTTGTTGATCTCCCTGGGCCTGGCCTTGGAAACCCTCAGGCAATCTCTCCCCAAGACCACCTCCTCCAAATCTGAAGATCTTTCCTGGCCACATGCAAAAATTTTATGGGCAGAAAGGAGGAGAATTTTTATCAAGTTTTCTACAGAAGCCAGAAATCTAGACTATTCTTTAAAATCCTATGCTTTGGAATCCAGTGTGGCCCTCTGGGTGCCACTTCCTCATCACAACCCATTCCCTGTGAGGTGTGGCCCTTATACCTACTGTGTGCTTATGATAGCCCATCCTCCCCAAGTGGCAGGTACTGTTTACTCTCAGAGAGGAAGTAACTGCCCTCACCACAGAACCCAGAAGGGTAGCCCAGTGAATTGCAGAAGTACACACTGGGGAGCTGCCTCTGTTCCTGCAAGTGCTAAGAGGTTTGGTAGACTGTCCTCAGGTTGCACACCTTGATCATCTCACAGTGAACTAAGAGTTAGATACTAGTGTTTGCCCCACTACATTCACAGAAGAGATCACTGAGGTGACAGCCTATATATATCTCTGTGCAAAGATCAAAAGCACACATGTCCCTCGGGCGAAAGAAGACCACAGAGAAGCAGAGGGCCTAGTAAGTGGTTTGAGATGACACAGATGAAGGGGAGCTCCGGCTCAGCAGGACCCAAGTGCAAAGCACTTGCTGGGACATTCCAGCCTCCTTCTGCAGGCCTCATCTGCACAGGAGCAGGGCTCCAGCAGGCTGAGGCAGGAAGAAGGTGCCAGCACTCTTTTTCTAGAGGGGCCCTGCCCAGCCAGGGTTCCCACCTACCATCAGAGCCTGAAAACTGGCTCCCTCCCTTCTCTGAGTCAGGAAGTATTTGGTTTCTTCTCCCTTGGCTCCTCAGGTCTTCCTCCATAGAGGTGGGGCACAGTAGCCTTCCCCAAACTAAGAAAACATGCAACTGGGACATTGGGACACACAGCACATACCTTGGGACTCAGACCTCTCAAAATACTACCAAGCATCAGATTGGAGAGAGCCTCAGACACCAGGGAGAGTGTTAAAAAGGCTCTTCTACATCCTCTCTGCTTTGGGCAAGAATGAACCCCAAGCTTTGCCTCTCCAAATACTCAACCATTTGTGCAGATGGGCCAGGAGCAGAGAGTGTGGGTACGTGCAGATAGGTTCTGGGTCTTGTGCTCATGAGGGCACCAATCTGAGTTCAGCTTTGAGACGCTGGGTTGGTTATCTTCCCTCACACCTCAAGCTCTCATCTGTAAAATGGGGCGATGACAACACTAATAACTGAGGTACCGTTCACCTGCTGAATGTTACTAAGACTGCACTAATGGTTACACGTAGGCAGCTTTGGCTCTCAGGGGCTCTGTGACCTTGAAGTCTTCCCTAACCTCCCAGAGGCTGTTTGTCCAGGGGTAGCACTGGATGAGAATACCCTGTACCTACGTGGCTTTCAATGAATATGCAGATGGCCATGTACCGGTGTGACTCCCTGGTTCTGTCTCTGCAGTGGGATGTGTGAACCTTGTGTGTATGCCGGGGGGTTGGGGGGCTTTTTCCTCATTCACCCCTACACCGCATGCACCTCACCACTGGGATCGCTCAGTCTGCAGTCGGATATGAAAGCACTAGATCACTGAGAAGAAAACTAGGGGCTGCAGGAGTGCAGTGCCTGTAAGGCCCGAATACCCCACTTCCTTGTGTTTTACGTATCAACCCCCAATTCTTTTCTTCTCTGGTCCCCAGCACGGGCTCCACTCAAGCTGGGGCTCAGACAGCAAAAGCTTTGCGACTGGGCAAAATGCAAACCTACCCGACCCCTCGGGGTTCGGACATCGCGAATGCAGTGATGACCCTGTGTCAGTGCTGTTCTGTTCCCTGGACCTCCTGCCACTCTGGCTGCCAAGGGGTGAAATGTTAGGGACACCCTCACGGGGCCACAGGGCACAGGATCCTCGCTGGAGTCCCACCATCCAAGCGCAGAGCTCACAGGAACTCGTCCAGCTCGGCGCCCTAGCACTTGGACCGAGCGGACCAGCCGAGGCGACGACAAGGGCCGGCGAGGCCTCACCGAAGCTCCCGCACCTCCCGCCGCGTCCACAGCGGCCCGCGCCCGGGCGTTACCTGGGGCCACGACTGGGCTCCACCCCGAATAGGCAGCGGCGCGTTGCTCCCGGGGCAGCCCGGTCCGGCTCCGGCTGCGGCTCGCAAGCCGCCGGCCGCGGCCCTCCCCCTGCGCCCGCAATGGAACCTCTCAGTGGCGACGACCCACTCGTCGCCTCCCCCATCCCCAGTGCTCGCTATGGGCTGGTCGGGCCGCACCATCGTGGAGGGGGGGAAAGGGCGGAGCGTCTGGGCACACTACCTTCCGGGGACCGCAGGGACGACGCGCCCGAGCCGAATGGTCCGCCCCGCCTCACAGCGTGCAGTGGGCCGGCCGGACCGTACCAGCGCTGTCAGGGGGAGGGCTCGGGCGGGGCTTCCGGGCACGCCCCCTCAGTGAACTCCCCGCGGGATGTGCGCAATGGGCGGGGCGGGCCTCACTACCGCGGAGCGGGGGAAGCCGGGAACGGGGAATCTGGACACGCCCCCTCAACGCAGGCGAAACCCAAGGAGCAGAACGTCGTCTCCCCCTGCGGCGCACAATGCTCCGGTCGGGCCGTACCATCGCGGACCCGGGGAGGGTGGGGCGGGGCTTTCGGACACTTCCCCTTGGCGCGACCCCAGAGGCGCGGGCGAAGCGCGTAGGAGCCGTCGCGCTCTCAGTGCCTCTTTGACCCGGCATGAGGGCGGGCCCTATTTCTCCTGTAAAATAAGTTAAATACGACTCTGTGGCCTTTCTGTGTCCACTTGAGAGGACACAGACTCCAGATATTCCACAGACTCCAGAGGAGGGGGTAGACCCTGCCTGGACCTTTCCTTAAGCTCGCGGGGAAGCGGGTCGGTGAGGACTACAACTCCCAGGGGACCGTGCTGCGGGTCATGCAGGAAGTTGTAGTTCCCGCGGACCTTGCCCTGGGGGTTGCCCCAAGGCTTTCAGGATCTCAGACCAAGACTTGGTTGGCTTCTCTGTGGTTCGTTGTCCTCAGCATTAACTGGGCCTTTAAAGCCTCCTTTTGTTGGCTTCCTCTTGACAAGAGCGCTTTAAAGGGGATGTTCTCTGAAAGGGACCTAGGGTCTGAGGCCAGGTGTGGGTTGGAAAGTTGTTTCTAAGGTTGACCTGTTTCCGGACTGGCGTCCTTACTGTACAGGCACCGAAGAGACTTTGTACCTGCCAAGTGCAACGAACTTGGAGCATGGGGAATGAAGGCGTGAACACATTCCACCAAGGAGCCACCCTTGGTCATGGCTCTCCCGGTCACCCCTAAAGCAGTGTCATAGAGCTTGCCAGAGACAAACTACAACTAGATTTCTTCTTGTCCGGTTTCTGGGCCCAGAGGATGCACAAAACAGAGAAACCCTGTCTCGAAAAACAAAACAACAGCAACAAAAAAAGACAGGGTTGGACTGGTGAGATGGCTCAGCGGTTAAGAGCGCCGACTGCTCTTCCAAAGGTCCTGAGTTCAAATCCCAGCAACCACATGGTGGCTCACAACCATCCGTAACGAAATCTGATGTTCTCTTCTGGAGTGTCTGAAGACATCTACAGTGTACTTACATATAATAAATAAATAGATATTAAAAAAAAAAAAGACAGGGTCTCTCTAATAGCCTTGTCCGTGTCCTGGAACTCGCTGTGTAGACCAGGTTGGCCAAGAACTCACAGATAACAGTGTGTTTCCGCCTTCTTAAGTTCCTGGATTAAAGGTGTGAACCATTAAAGGTTTCCCCAAAGACTTTTGTCTTTCTTTCTTTCTTTCTTTCTTTCTTTCTTTCTTTCTTTCTTTCTTTCTCTTTATTGCCCTGGCTGTCCTGGAACTCACTTTGTAGACCAGGCTGGCCTCGAACTCAGAAATCCACCTGCCTCTGCCTCCCGGGTGCTGGGATTAAAGGCGAGCGCCACTACTGCCCGGCTGACTTTGTCTTTCTGAGCACACACTAACGCAAGCACTACGAAGGACTTTGGTGTATATTCGTTACTCATGTGAACTTTGCTCTGTCGCTTGCCATGCTCGATGCTCTCAAACATTACCAGACTACATTTCTATGAATTGGATCCTGTCCTCATGTGCAGTTTCCAGGCGAGGGTTTGAGGTAACCTGAGAACCTAAGGTGATAAGGCTGTGGGTAGGCCTGAGGTCCCTGGTCACCCCTGTCTCTTCACTCTACTTTCTACTCCCCATCCCCTGAAACTGACACTGGACATGAGTCTCATCCAGATCTGGATCATCACAGCCCAAAGCCCAGTAAAATTCCCAGGCTGCCTTGGTAGCGAATGGGCAGGATACTGTGGGCAGATATGCCAGCTTTATCAAGCTTATGCAGATGTTATGCAAAGATCTAGCCTTTGTCCACTTTCTGGCATCCAGAGTAGTGACTCAGAGCTGCTGACCCTGCCATAGAGCAAGGAAGAAGTCCTGGGTCCACCTGCTTTACTGGGTTGGGCACAGAGATCAGCCTGATGTACTTGGACCCAAGGTCTAAGGCATAGCTGAAGCCTCTAATGAGGTCACTTGCCTGTCCTCCCACCACCCCAGCCACAGCGCATGATTAGTCTCTCCTTCCCAGAGCAGAATCACAGCGGTGGCCAGAGAATCAGGCAACCATAGTTGCCCAGATAGTGTTATGCTGATAGCCTGGCCCTGAATCTCAGCTTTTCCATCTGTAATAAAAGAAAGGATTATTCTAGAGTTGTGGGGAAAGAAATTACATTTGTAACAATATCACAACAACCAGCCTTACACCACAACAAAAGCGGGTGTTTACTGAGACCATTTTTAGTTACATCTGGGGAGCCTGCATGTGCCACAGCTCATATATGGAGGTCAAAGTGGGCTCTCTTCTTCCAAGTAGGTCCTAGGGGTTGATTCAGGTTGTCAGGCTTGGTGGCAGACTCCTTTACCTACTGAGTCATCTCCCTGGCTATGTTTCTCCAGTCTTCATAAGAATCCTATGACACTGAGCAGTGATGTGTCTGTGTTTAGTCCCAGCACTTGGGAGGCAGAGGCAGGCAAATCTCTGTGAGTTCAAGGCCAGCCTGGTCTGCAGAGCTAGATCCAGAATGGCCAGGACTACACAAACCCTGTCTTGAAAAGCAAACAAACAATAAGA
Source organism: Mus caroli (assembly GCF_978045245.1). Taxonomy (NCBI): domain Eukaryota; kingdom Metazoa; phylum Chordata; class Mammalia; order Rodentia; family Muridae; genus Mus; species Mus caroli. Next base: position 65,654,451 of record NW_028227270.1, on the reverse strand, counting down.
GAAGTGAGGGAGATGATTTCTCTCCCAGTTTCATGTAGGCTAAGGGACTCAGAAAGAGGAGGTCTTTCAGATAGAGGCTTAGCAGTTAGGAGATGGTGAGACCACAGTCAAGTTCTTACTCCTGTCCTTGCATCTGTGGAGTATTGAAGGAGCAGGGGCTCTAACGGCTAAGGGGAATGTAGTCAGAGCAGAAATGAAATACACAAAGAAAAAAGGGAACATATTGGTTTAGGTGAAGAATCCTACAGTAGATGACTTCAAACATGGTTGTTCACGAGCTAAGGAAAGTCACCAAGAAGATATTGTTTTTATTTTCTTATTCGTTTGTTTTTAGACAGGGTCTGCCTCCAGAGCAATGGATTGATAAAGGCCTCTGTTTTACTTAGTCTTGGAGTATCTCACTTATTTGCCTTCATGACATTAAAACATCTGTGTGATGCCCTAGTCATTTTTTTACAGTTTAGACTCCACATGGTGGGGGGGGGGGGAATCCATGCTCTCAACCATTCCAAATGAAGCCGCTTATTTGAGCTTAATTATTAAATTTGCTTGTCTTTCTTGTTTCTCTCTCTCTCCTTCTGTCTGTCTGTCTCTCTCTCTCTCTCTTTCTCTCTCCCTGTCTGTCTTCCTTCCTTCCTCTCTGTCTTCCTTTCTTTCTTTCTTTCTTCCTTCCTTTCTTTCTTTCTTTCTTTTTCTTTCTTTCTTTCTTTCTTTCTTTCTTTCTTTCTTTTTCTTTCTTTCCTTTCTTCCTTCCTTCCCTCCCTCCCTCCCTCCCTCCCTCCCTCCCTCCCTCCCTCTTTCTCTCTTTCTTTCTTTCCTTTCTTCCTTCCTTCCCTCCCTCCCTCCCTCTCTCTCTCTCTTTCTTTCTTTCTTTTTCCTTTCTTTTTATTTTAAGATACCACGTCCCCCAGGCTGACCTTGAACTCGTCATTCTTTTGCCTGTCCCTTCCTGCTGGGATTAGAAGCACAGGCCAACATGGCCGACTTCTCATTCTTATAACCAAACCCATCTGTTTGCTGTGGCCCTAAGTCTGACTGGCTGGGCTTTAGCCACATGCCCAGCATGGAGTGGAGGAGCCACGTTTCTGGGTTTTCTAAAAGAAACTAGAGGACCATTCCCTGGATAAGGACTCCTGGGCTATTTGCACATTGGTACCCATGATGGAGGGCAGGGTAGGGGAATGCTTTGTGGGCAGGGAGAAGCACAGAGGACACCCATGGGGGAGTGATGAGGAGGGCAGCATTTTCTCTCTGAGAGTGGGCTCCTCTCAGTCACTAGCCATCAAGGGACACAAGCACGAATTTAGGCTCCATTCCTTGGTGGGGGAGGGTAGACCCTGCAAACAGAGTCCTTAATTCTGGTGGTATCCAGCATCCGTGAGACACAGTGTAAAGCACACAGTAGGTTGAAGTGGAAACTTTTGGTTTCTTTGGAAACTCAGTCATGTCAAATGATGTTTTGCTGGGGCACACACATGAAAGGCTGTTTTGCTAAAGCAGACACATGAAAGGACGCATGATGTTTAGAAAGATGATAAATATGACTCCACAGACACTGGGAGCTCGAGCATTGATGGGTTCCACCTCACGCGCTAGTCTTCGCTGACCACCTTCATGTATTCGTTGGCCTTACATTGTGTTGGTGAGCTTTGCATGTGGTGGAGAGAAACTCGTCTAAGAACTCCTGAGGTTCCTGTGGCTTCTTGTGGCTTCAGCCAGCTCTAGCCAGCTCCAGCCCGTTGGTGAGACTCCCAGTTTCTTCTGATTCGTGTGTGATGTCTGTTGAGTGGACTGGACTGTAGCTGCTGTTCGGGGTTTGGTGTTTACTCATGGACTGAACTAAGGAGAAAGAAGATTGGAAGATCCCCAAGAACTGTTTCTAAACAGGCCCACTTCCGGGGGCTGGAGAGATGGCTCCGCGGGTAAGAACTGTTTCTAAACAGGCCCACTTCCGGGGGCTGGAGCGATGGCTCCGCGGGTAAGAACTGTTTCTAAACAGGCCCACTTCCGGGGGCTGCGGAGATGGCTCCGCGGGTAAGAACTGTTTCTAAACAGGCCCACTTCCGGGGGCTGCGGAGATGGCTCCGCGGGTAAGAACTGTTTCTAAACAGGCCCACTTCCGGGGGCTGCGGAGATGGCTCCGCGGGTAAGAACTGTTTCTAAACAGGCCCACTTCAGGGGGCTGCGGAGATGGCTCCGCGGGTAAGAACTGTTTCTAAACAGGCCCACTTCCGGGGGCTGGAGCGATGGCTCCGCGGTTAAGAGCACTGACTGCTCTTCCAGAGGCCCTGAGTTCAATTCCCAGCAACCATATGGTGGCTCACAACCATCTATAATAGGATCTGATGCCCTCTTCTGGTGGGTCTGAAGACAGCTACAGTGTACTCATATATATAATAAAAAAATAAATAAATCAAAAACAAAAACAAAAAAAGGTCCACTTCCCCATATCCTCTTTTTTTTTTTTTTTTTTTTGGTTTTTCGAGACAGGGTTTTTCTGTATAGCCCTGGCTGCCCTGGAACTAGCTTTGTAGACCAGGCTGGCCTCAACTCAGATATCTGCCTGCCTCTGCCTCCCAAGTCCTGGGATCAAAGGCACCACTGCCTGGCTTGTTTTTGTTTCTTTGAGATAACATCTTATTATGTCTGGTTTAAAACTTAGCCGGGCGTGGTGGCGCACGCCTTTAATCCCAGCACTCGGGAGGCAGAGGCAGGCGGATTTCTGAGTTCGAGGCCAGCCTGGTCTACAAAGTGAGTGCCAGGACAGCCAGGGCTACACAGAGAAACCCTGTCTCGAAAAAACAAAAAAAAAAAACAAAAAACAAAAAAAAAAAACTTGTTATAGAGACCAGCCAGGCCTGGTACTCACAGGGATCCACCTGCCTCTGTCTTCTGAGTGCTGGGATTAAGGACATATGCCACTATGCCCAGTGTTGGCCCTGCCCTTTGATGTCCTGCTTAGAGGGGGCAAATACAGGGCTGAAAAAGCCTTGTTGGAGCTGCAGGGTGGGTGCCCCTTCATGCCGGCCTCGTGGCTTGACCTGAGGGCTCAGGGCTTGATAGCTGTCAAGTCTCCTCATCTCAAGAGATCTCCCCACACCTCTTTCTTCACAGGTCCCCGCTACTGAAGATGAGCCAGGAGATGACAGAAGGTCCTGACATGTCCTCTGACTGTCACCACCGCCTGCTTGCAGCGAGACCCTGGGCTGGGCATTTGCCTAGCCCCTTCTCTGTCACTGGGCCTGCCTATTCCTCCAAGGTTTTGCCTGCTCTGGTCACAGCCAGCGCCTTCTGAGGAGGTGTGGTCCTGCATGGTTAATGATTGCTCAGAAGAGGTGGAGATGGTGCCAAAGTCTGCGGCTGTGTTCTGCCAGCCCCAGACGGCGCCCACCTGTGACTGGTGCACATCACTGCCTCTGGGCCCCTTCCAGGGGCTGTCCAGATCAGCTGCTTCTGGGGGGGCTCTTAGCCCGAGGGTAAGCCCGGGTGGGGGGGCGTCCTTGGGATTGAGGCAAACTTTGAGGTCTTTCAGACTCAGTTTCCTGGCATCTGGAGTATGGAGGGAACACCAAGGGAAGAGCTAGCTGTGGCATTAGCTACTTTTCACGGGGAGGGCGTGAATTGATAAAGCTACCTGTGAAGCCTGTTTCTTCTAGAATGTAGGGTAAGATCTCCTCTCTAGGCAGTGGCAACCTCCTGTTTGCCTTCCTAAGTCCCTGAGAAGTGAATTGACTACCTCATCTGTTACCTAAAAGAGAAATTGAGGAAGATGGCTGAATCTGGCCCTGAGCCCGAGGAGGAAAGGCTGGCTCCACTCCGCCTGGCTCAGATCTTCATTCAGCTCCATGCAGACTTTGAGGGAGCTGCTGACTGCTTTTGGGCCTCAGTCTTTGCATCTGTGGAGTGGGCACAGTACTAGTAGCCCCTGGAGGGCTCGTGAAACAGATATGACAGGGTACGGAGGCTGTCCCTCACAGACTCAGAGATCAAACGCTAGGTCACCTCAGGGAGGACTAATGATGCTGGTCCCAACCCTAACTTAGTCCTTGTCCTGGTCATAGGGTAGAGACTCAGCCAGGCCAGCTTGCATCTTCAGACAGGACTTACTTGTTGACTGGTCCCAGGTAGCATATCAGAGAATAATGACATTCCCCTGATCAGCCTAGGCCATAGCCTCTTTTCACCTTATTCCTCAGAGGAAAACCGAAGCTGAGGGCAAGGGAGGCTCACCCAGTGCTGGACGAACAGTATGTGAAATGCTAAAATCCTAACTTGGGGCCTAATCCATACCTGTCTCTCAGAGGAAGCAGCCAGGAGGGCAGGCACCATCTCTGGCTACAGGAAGCCTGGTATTCCTGGAGTATGGAGACTTAAAGGTCCCTGGGTCCTTATCTTGGGGAGCTGGATCACTTGGCTGGGCTGGTGGAATTAGGAGAGACCTTTGTTAGGCTCAGCAGAGTGGTACCTGGGTCTAGCCTTGCCTGCAGCTGGTGACTGACCTTCTATCTTTGTTGTTGACTGTCCCTCTGATCTGATCTGCCGTTTTCTTAGGGCAATGGACAGTAACTGTGAGGTAGCTGCTTCCTGTGAGGCAGCTGTGGGAAGGAAGCAGAAGTGAAAGGAAGGGCTCAGGGAGCTGTGGAGGCTGAGGCAGGGTGGGGTGGCTGTGAGGTTAGCGAGCCCGCCGGTGGCTGAGCCATTAGCAGGGGAGGGAGGGCTCCCTTCCTCTGTAGCCTTCCAAGATGTCCTGGGGTCTTCACATCCAGTCGACTGACTTGTAGAGTCTTTGGTTTCCTGGAGTCTTGTTGAACTGTGGCCAATGCGTCCCCTGAGACAAGAGGGAGGAAACCCCTTGCTGTGTCGGGCCTGGCAGGGCGTGACCTGGGTCTGGGGGTCCATAGAGTGATCTGGAGCCCCTAGGCTCCTGGCTTTTCCTCAGACACTTTATAGGTGAATAGCTGTGCAGTTTTGTTTTTAACTGACATAAAGTAATTGAACATATTGATAGAGTACAGCAGACCATCTCCACATTCCAGGGTGTGTCCTTCGCAGCTACCATGCTCTCTGTGGTAGAGAGCCTTCTGCTCAGCCCCAAACCAGTGGGCTGGGAGCTTGGGAGCAAGGACCTGGGATTTCTAGGTTCTAGATCTGTTCTTTCTTTCTCTCATCTTTCTCCACTATCCCTATCTTCTTCTCCCTCCCTCCTTGTTTCTCTCTCCTTTTACAGGTCTCTCAATACAGCTCAGCTGGTTCGTATAGAACCAGAGGGCCTCCTCTCTGCTGAGCACTGGGATACTGGCTGGGCTCCAGGCCCAGCTTCCCATCACTTAAAGAAGCAGAGTGGTTGGGGACTGGCATCAGTGGTGTCTCACATGAGCCTACGTTTGACTTGTGGTCCTCCATAGGAGAAAAGGGCACTTAGGGGACGTTTGCCCAGCTCCAGTGCCTGGGCACATGCCCTCCCTTCTTCCATATGACCTGTAGCATATGTTCCCTGACTGGAGCTCAGAGGCTCTGGCTGTGAGTCTTGAAGGATAGAGAGAATTTGCACATGGGCAAGGGACACAAGAGGGCCTTTGGGGCTGAAGAGACACATGCAAATCTAGGGTAAAGAGAACAGAGGGTGTGTGTGTGTGTGTGTGGACTGTGGACTGGATACCACAGAGGGAAAGGGAGCCACTCTTGGATCTTGGAAGGTGAGACCCAGGTCCCCTAAGGATTTGTCTTGCCAAGAGTGGGAAGTGTGGCCCACAGCCAGTCTGAGCCTTGCACGGGCCTGGTCTTGAGAGTGCCTGTGCCTATAGAGGTAAGGTGGGTCACCTGGTACTTTCCTATCTCACAACACATTTTTCTTAAGTGATGGAGTCTGGGAGATACTGCTGCTGCCAAGTGCAGAACTTTGGCCTCATTATGGTCAGTGAGTACGTTTGTGAAAAGTCAGTGACAAAGGGGACAAGACTGTGAAACTCGGGGTCAACTCATACAGTATAGGAAGAAGGATCAAAAGGAGTTCTAGGTATGAGTCAGGCATGACCCCGTGATAGCTGGACAGAAGACCCAGCTTCCTGGAGGTGTAAGGGTCCCCATAGGCAAAAAGGAGTGTGTAAGCCATCTCTCCTTTCCAGGAGATAGTGACTCCACAGGGGTGGCATGTGAGTGTGCAGGTGTGGGGCACTACCATCTGAGGCATACCAGGAGGACAGGAGGGGAAGTGTGAGGGGACAGAGAAGGGGGCTTGAGTGGAACCCCCAAGGGGCCATGGGGAATGAAGGTTCCAGTTGGTTTTCTTTTCCCTCAGCTGCACCTCACTGGGGGTTCTGTGTAACCTTGGGGAGAAGTGTGTGTGTGTGTGTGTGTGTGTGTGTGTAAGAAAGGGAGAGAGAGAGAGGGAGGGAAGTGGGGGAGAGAGGGAGGAGAGGAGGGAGAGGAAGAAGGGGAGGAGGGGGAGGAATGAGAAGAAGGGGAGGAAGAACAAGGAAGAGGAGGAGGAAGAGAGAAGGCAAGAACAGGGTTGGGTTTGTCCAGTGCTGAGGATGGAACCCAGGGCCCAGAATACACCAGGCCAGTGTTCTACCACTGACATATAGCCCTAAGCCTTTAAAGGCTTATTTTTAGCTGGGTGGTGGTAGTACACATCTTTAATACCATCACTTGGGAGCCAGAGGCAGTGGATCTCTGAGTTCAAGGCCAGGCTGGTTTATAAAGTGAGTTCCAGGACAGCCAGGGCTACACAGAGAAACCCGGTCTCAAAAATAAATTATTTTGAGATACATTCTTTCCAAGTTCCCAGGCTAGCTTTGAACTCTCAGCCTTCCTGTCTTGCTTTCCAAATGACTGGGATGACAGGCACACACCACCACACCCAACTGGAGAGAAGTCAGGCTGCCTGCCTTTGGATTGGAGTCCTGTTACTGGCGGTGGCGGGTTCCCTTCAAGCTTCGTTGCTAACAACGTGATAACAGGTGCAAAGGGCCAGCCCAGCGCTGCCCTTCATCATTAACTCCCTTCCCCAGGGCGAGCTGGGTGGAGAAACTTCCTTCCCAGGAGATGGGCTGAGGTGAACTTTGTGATGTGGCAGGATGAATTGTGCTCACATCAGCGACTGATCAGCCAGTGGCTGTTGCTTTACATCCAATAGAAGGGAAACAATCGAAAGAAGGAGATAAAGGAGTTAGACTCAAAGCTAGAGTCCTGAGGAGATACCAGGTGCTCATGGGCCAGCTCAGGAAGCCCCAGGACCTTCCACACGTACATCAGCATATACATCAGCATACACATCAGCATATACATCAGCATATGTATCAGTATATTCATCAGCATATATATCAGCATATACATCAGCATACACATCAGCATATACACCAGCATATTAATCAGCATATACATGAGCATACACATCAGCATATACATCAGCATATACATGAGCATACACATGAGTATACACATCAGCATATACATCAGCATATACAAGCATATTCATCAGTATATACATCAGCATATGCATCAGTATATTCATCAGCATATACATCAGCATACATATCAGCATATTCATCAGCATATACATGAGCATACACATCAGCATATACATCGGCACTCTGCTCCCCCCTCCCCACTATCACCCTGGCGGCACCTCCACCCCCAGCTCCACCTAGACGCCAGTCTCATTCACTCACCCCCAACCCCATCCAGAAATGTTTTCCCAAATGCAAACCTTGACTTCATTTGTGGCAAGCCTCGCCCCTCCCTGGTTGGTATACTATGACCTCTACATTCAATCTCAGAGCATGGGGGATGGAGTCCCAGCAAAGAGCAGGCTCCGCAATGACCCTAGGGAGATTGCAAAGAAAGTCATGGTGAAGGTGCGCAAAAGGGAGGGGTTGGAGTGTGCAGAGCCCCTGAGAGCTACAGGCACATGGGCCGGTGTTACCCCACCCGCAGAGCAGGGCAAAACAGAGCAGAGGAGAACACAGGCTCACTGAGAGTCACCTGGGGATTGACTTCCATGTCCGCCGTCACCGGCTTTCTAAAGATTTATTTATTTTTACTTTATTCTATATATGAGTACACTGTCGCTGTCTTCAGACACACCAGAAGAGGGCATCAGATCCCATTCCAGATGGTTGTGAACCACCATGTGATTGCTGGGATTAAACTCAGGACCTTTGAGAGAGCAGTCAGTGCTCTTACCTGCTAAGCCATCTCTCCAGCCCATCACTGGTTTTCTTCACTCAGTTTTCTGCTTATTATCAAAAGTCAATCCGTTTACTCTGCCAGAGATGCAAACCTCCCACAGGATGTGGGGGACCCTAGGCTTCAGGGTCCACTACCTACCCACTTCTGTGTCAGTACAGTCTCCTGTCTTTTTTTTTTTTTTTTTTTTTTTTTTTTCTGAGACAGGGTTTCTCTGTGTAGCCCTGGCACTCACTTTGTAGACCAGGCTGGCCTCAAACTCAGAAATCCGCCTGCCTCTGCCTCCCGAGTGCTGGGATTAAAGGCGTGAGCCACCACGCCCGGCCAGTCTCCTGTCTTGGTCTTACTCCTATACTGGCTTCCTGAGAAAAGATTTCTAAGAGGTAAAAATGCGGGTTCAGTCTAAGACTCTGTGACCAACAGCTTTAGTGGGTATGGACAGTCTCCTAGGCTGGAAATACCTTGTTTTCAGCCTTTTGCAGAAGGTGTCCTGACTACTCAATACGGTATCATAAAACATTCCAGAGCACAGCGGCTTAAACAGCAATCTATTATTAATGCTCACGATTCTGTAGGAGTTTAGATTAGCTATAGCAAGAACTGCTCAGCTCGGTTCATGGTATTTGAGGCTTCGGATAGGATTTAGTGGTGGACTGAGCGGGCACCTCACCGCTTGGCAGCCACAGGGGCTCAACACGCCCCTGCCCCTGTGCTGCTGAATCTCTGTGGGAGCAGGCCTGTACAGCAGCAGTCTCTAGTGTGCACATACTGAATGTGGTAGCAACCCCCACATTCTGAGACATTTCTGCTCTTGGATGTTGGTGCTCATAGGACCCTGTTGTTCTGCTCTGGGGGTATCCGCGATTATAATGTTTCTCCAGAGTTGGTCACTGTATACTCTTGTCACCTTGAGTTTGAAACAGTTTATTCTGTTTGCCTACTTTCCTACCATGGCTGCATCTAGCTAACTCTGATTGGTGGCTCCGGGCTATGGATAGCACTGGTCACACTACAAGGTGACCCGATGGAGACCCTCCCACGCGCATTTCAGAATCTAGTATTTGTTTTCCCCTTTAGGAGGGTTGGGTTGTTTAAGTTTTCACGTTATTATTTTGTTTGCTGTGCTGGAGATGAAACCCAGCGCCTCATACAAAGTAGGTGTGCGCTCTGCTGCTGAGCTGAAGTGCGCTTCCTCCACTGCCCAGTGTTCTCAGCTGTCAGGTTCTGGTTGTTGCTAGAGAAGTCATTCCGTCATCGTTAAGGGTGCAGCCTTTCACATCACCCCACGCTACTATGGCTCTTTCTCCTCTGTGGTGTCCCCAGATTCAGCTCTGTCTGATTCAGACTCTGTGGAAGTGAACCCACATTCTCGGGGTAGAAGATGGGACAACGCTTGCCCATGGGGCTGGGGCAATGGAGCCTAGAAGTCCAATTGCTTCTCTCCGAAGACTCCCTTCTTTCGGTCCACCCCATGCCTCTGCTTTCAGGGAAGTCTACAGCTTTCGGCCTTGCTGGGATTTAAGTCTTCTTCTTGGGGTGCACTCTCCTACCACCTGTACTCTGTTTCAAGTGTCACTGGCTTGATCAGGTGACAGACACCAAGACAACAGCTTCTATGCTTCCACTATCCCTACTGCTTTTCTAGTGGCGTTCTAATAGGGGGTCCCCACGAAGCTCTTCTGTTCCTCACAGAGGCCTCCCCTCACCCCTCAGACCTTCACCTGCTTGGAGATCTCCCCTTCCTGTCCTTGTTATCCATGGTTGTGAGACATCATCACAAAGGTTACTGGCAAAGAACAATAGCCACATGCTACTACAAGCCTCTAATCCCAGCACTTGGAAGGTTTAGAAGTATAGCAAGACTGCCATTAAACACACACACACACACACACACACACACACACACGAGCCAGCTAAGCATCATAACACACATCTTTAATCCCAGAACTTGGCAGATAGAGGCAGATGGATTTCTGTGAGCCTGAGTCCACCCTGGACCACCTAGAGAGTTCCAGAACAGCCAGAGCTACACAGAAAGTCCCTGGGTGAAAACAGCAACAACCAAAAAAAAAACAAACAAACAAACAAACAAACAAACAAACCCCAGAAAAATCAACCTTCAATTCCAGCACTTGGTCAAAAGAAAGCAGATCTGAATTTGAGGCTAGCCTGGTCTACATAGCCAGAGACAAATACACAAACAACAAAACCCCATCCACCTCCATCCTGTCCAGGATGCTTGAGTCTGGGCAGGGCTCTTCGTGGAGATGCATCGCCAGGCATAGGTTTCATTCAGTATGGTTTCCTCACGCCTGTGGCCACTGAGTGTTGACTACCAACAGGAGCTCTGAGTGGCCGGCCAGTCACTTCACTCCACGTGAGCTCTACAGAGGCTTGGTCTGGGACAACCTATCCAAGGGCAGCTCAGGCTCCTTTCCAGCACAGTCCCGTGTTCCTGGCTCAAAAGACAAGAAGGGGAGGCCACCAGTCTTGTAGCCTTGGCAGAGGGCATCTCTGGAGTCACGTTCTCATGGCCACTCCTGTCTCATGTCCTCATTGTTCTTATGGGATGTGTCCCAGTCGGGGTCACTGTTGTGATAAATCACCATGACCAAAATCAGATTGGGGAGGAAAGGGTTTATTGGGCTGACACTTCCACATCGCTGTTCGTCATTGAAAGAAGTCAGGACAGGAACTCAAATAGGGCAGGGACTTGGAGGGGTGCTGCTGCTTCCTGGTCTGCTCCTCATGGCTCCCTCATAAGAACTAAGAAATCACTTATATAAAATAAGCCTATATTCTTATAGAACCCAGGACCACCAGCCCAGGGGTGGCTCCGCCCACAATCGGCTGGGCCCTTGCCCATTAATCAGTAATTAAGAAGATGCCCTGAAGGCTTGCCCAGAGCCCAATCTTACGGAAGCAGTTTCTCAGTTGAGGCTCCCTCCTCTCGGATGACTTTAGCCTGTGTCAAGCTGACATAAAACTGGCCAGCACAGGATGTTACTGGCTCAATAAAGAGATGACTGAGTGGTGACACAGGAACATTGGAAGCAAGTGTGGCAGCTCACCACTTCCAGAGGAAGGAGCCTGCCACCGTGGGCCAGAAAACAGGGGGAAGGGCTTTCTTGTAATTTCTTTCATGGGAAGAAAGGTGGACAGGAAGCTAGAGAGTAATCAGTCAGGACTGGGTGTGCGGATAATCTCTGGGTGCTGTGGGTGGCAGTGGTAATCACCCACCTGTGTAGTATTTGCCCCGGGATTTGGAGTGAGAGACACTGAAGGGTGGTTGGCACTCTGGCTCTGAATTGTTCCATTTATACAAGAAAGGTGTGTCTGGAGGCTTTGTTTGCTGTCTCTGGAATTAGCTCCACTAACTCTCCAGCCAGCCACACCCCAAACAGAGCATCATAAAATACAGGAAATAAAAAAGCCACAATAAGCACGCCTGGTTCAGCCAGCACTCAGGAGGCAGAGGCAGGAGGATTGCTACAAGTTCACAGCCAGTCTGCTCTACAGGCGAAGTTCCGGGCCAGCTAGGGTGATGGGGCAGCAAATATAGTTTGCATTTCTTACAGAGAGGAATGTTAAACAATGAAAGTACTTGTGTGCTATGACGCATGATCACTGTGTATTGCCAGGGTTGGAATATATCTGGCAGATGGTAGGTGGTAGGTGGCAGCCAGTAAGTTGGGACTCTCATCATGCAATGTGCACTCAGGACATGTCAGCAGACATTTATTTATTTATTTATTTATTTATTTATTTATTTATTGATTCATTGCTTTACAGACAGGGTTTCTCTGTGTAGCCCTGGCTGTCCTGGAACTCACTCTGTAGACCGGGCTGGCCGTGAACTCAGAGATCCCCCTGCCTCTGCCTCCTGAGTGCTGGGATTAAAGGTGTGCGCCACCACGCCCGGCTATTTATTTTTTAAAAGATTTATTTTATGTTTATGAGTATGCTGTAGCTATATAGATGGTTGTGAGCCTTCATGTGGTTGTTGGGAATTGAAATCTTTTTTTTTTTTTGGACCTCTGCTTTCTCCCGTCAACCCCGATTGTTCAGTCCCTACTCGCTCTGGCCCAATAATAAATAAGATTTATTTATTATTATTCACAAATAAGTACACTGTAGCCATCTTCAGACGCACCAGAAGATCTCATTATGGGGTAGTTGTGAGCTACCATGTCGTGGCTGGGATTTGAACTCAGGACCTCCGGAAGAGCAGTCAGTGCTCTTACCTGCTGAACCATCTTGCCAGCCTGTCAGCAGGCATTTAAAATGCCCATTCCCCCAACCCCGTCCCCTCAGTGTCTTCTATCAGGTTGGGGAAAACTGAGTGTCTTATTTAGTGTTCTGTGGTTGTGAAGAAACACCATGACGGTGACAAATCTTGTAAAAGGAAGCATTTAATTGGGGCTGGCTTACAGTTTCAGAGGCTTAGTCCATCATCATGGTGGGGAGCGTGGTGGCACAGAGGGAGACATGCTGCTTCTGGAGAAGTAGCTGAGAGTTCTGTAGAACTCTGACCCAAAGTCAGCAGACACTGGGCCCGGCTTGGGCTTTTGAAACCACAAAGCTCACTACCAATGACACACTTCCTCCCACAAGACCACACCCCTCCTCCAAGGCCACACCTCCTAATCCTTTCAAAAAGCTCCACTCCCTGGTGACTAAGCATTCAGGTATCTGAGTCTGTGGGGGCCATTCTTACTCAAACCACTGTACTGAGGCAAGATCGATCTGAATCAAAACAGGAGGCTTACGCTGGGGCTTCGGAGCTGGTGGACAACAAAGGGGTGGTGGCCAGACTTAACTGTTGAGGGGACCTTGAGTGCAAGGGAGCCAGCTACGGCAGAGTTTGGGGACTAGAGGGACCAGGAGTGGGGATACCAGTAGCGAAGGGGCAAGAGATGCATTCCTTTCCATGGGAGTAACCATTAGCCTTTGCTCTATGCTCACTGGGAGCTGGCACTGCACTGTAGAGGCCAGGGTGCCTTCCTCACGGGGAATCCAGGGCCAGAGGGGTTGTCCACAGACTCTGGGCTGCACAGACCGCCCCACTGAGTCTCTAGGTGTCTCATGTTAGCCTTAGGCAGCTTGGGGTTCCTGGTATCGTTTGCCTGTTTCAGTAAGGATGGGGGAGGAGGAGTCAGTTCCTTCTGGAAAGCACTGAGCTGTGTGGACAGGAAGTGGCCCTGGAGGTCAGCTTGGAAAGTAGGGGGGGGGGCAGAGATCTTGCTGAAAAGGGATGGTAGGACAGAGTGGCATGTGGGAACGTTAGCGACGAGGGAGGTCACTGGGGGTCTTGGAAAGCTCTGTTTAGGAGCCGTCACAGGGCTTTAAGCAGGAGACAAGGAGATGAGATGAGATTTCTTTCTTTTTTTTTTTTTAAATGTATTTATTTTATTTATATGATGAGTACACTGTAGCGTCTTCGGACACACCGGAAGAGGTATCAGATCCCATTACAGGTGGTTGTGAGCCACCATGTGGTTGCTGGGAATTGAACTCAGGACCCCTGGAAGAGCAGTCAGTGCTCTTAACTGCTGAGCCATCTCTCCAGCCCTAGGATGAGGCTTGAGTTGGAGAGAGTCCTTGAGGCAACCAATGATATTAACCATGGGGCACGGGGAAGGTGGCCAATATGGCACAGTAGAGTGGAATGGAGGGGGCACAAATTGGATGCGATACTTCTAGAGCTAAGATATGAAGGGGTGAGCCTCACACGTGAGTTGTGACAGACCATGAGCTGTGCTTCACGGCATATGACCATAAAGCTTCGCTCCCCTGCCTACCTCTCTTCCCCATCCACCTGGCCCTCTGGACCCTTGATTCTGAATAGTACCGAGGTTGTGTGTGAGACAGGGAAGGTGGAGCAGCAGTTGAGGGTGTGAATGCTGGAGTCAAAAGACCTGCTTTCCAAGCCAGTCCTGTCACTGTTTTCTGTGTGGCCTTAGCCACACACTCAAGGCACTTAGAACAGCACCCCATGCTCAGTTGGTGCTGACTTCTGGGGTTAAGTGTAAATTCAAGCATCCTTCCTACTCTCTGACTTCCCTGTGGAAGATGCACAGAGGGTGGTAGACACCCTGGCAGAGCTACAGAATGAAGGACACAGATAGCTTGGGGCCAGACCTAGGCAAGTGGGCTTTGTCAGGAGGGAGGGCTGTGCCTAATTGCCTTTTCGTGACACTCTTTCTTTTAGGTCCCTTCAAGATGGCCTGGCTGTGGCTGCTTTGTGCACTGCTTCCTGCCTTCACGGTATCTGGTGAGTGCTTCCTTCCCCTGCAAGAGCAGTATTAAACTGGGGACCCCCAGCAAGACCTTGTGGGACTTGGGTCTCACTAGTGAATGCCCAGACAAAATGACCCACACTAGGTAGGCCCTGGGAGGACTATAGAAGAGTCTTGGCTTAGTTGGGTGGTCTGGGCTGAAGGTTGGATGTAAGGGGGAGGCATCCAAAGGACCAGCTGGTGGTGAGGTGCAGGGTGTCCAGACGTCCTCTTCTGTGTGTCCCTACAGTGAAAGTCAACTCGCCACCATCGTTTGGGAGCAATATGACATTAGTGACCCTGCCAGAGGACTTACCAGTGGGTGAGTAAGGGTCTTTATGCTGAGACAGAGCCCAGCGTTTATCCTGAGATTCTCACATACCTCCTGCCCATGTCTAAGGAACAGCCCCTGAATGATCACATGTACAGTCAGCCCTCTGCATGTATGGTTTAACAGCGCAGGTTCAGCTACCAGGGGCTAAAATACTCAGGGGTGGGGGTGGGGGTGGGAGGAGGGGTTGTAGTAACTTTTATTCTTGTCCTTACTTCATAAATCAATTATTTCCACCATAGTCAGTGTTACAGTCATCTAGAGGGGATTTGAAATCAGGGAAGACAGGCTTGGGTTCTACAGCAAAAGCCCCACCACTTTCCATGACGGTCCTGGGTATCCACTGATTTCAGCATCTCAGGAGTGTCCTGGAACCAGTCTCTCTGGATACCAAATCTTTCTGCTAATCCATTTGAGATTGGTTGATTCTGAGGTTGTGTAGGACAGAGGACCTCAGTCAGGACTCTTGCTCATCAGCTTGAGGACAGAACACCTCAGATAAGCATTCCTTCGAGCCAGAATCATATCTCCCTGCATCGTAGCATTTTCTAATCCAAGAGAGAAAGGGTCTCTCTTATCATGAGATGGTCATTTAACACAGTTTTAACAACAACAACAAAAAACCCCCAAAAGACAAAACCAGCCATTAAATGGCCAATGTACCTTCCAGCTAAGAGTGCGTCTTCCACAGAACACTACAGCCATTTCTAGTCTTACTGAAGCACAGTGCACAGAGGCAGGAAGAGAGGCTCTTGGTGGTGATGGGGTGGGGGAATTGGTGGTGATGGGGGGCGGGGATCAGAATTCCAGCTCTCAAGTCTCATCTGCATCCTCTGCCTTGTGGGCAGCTGAATCAGATTACCCTAAAAGAGGTAGCCATGGACCTGGGTCAGCCCTGTTCATCTGTAGGTGCTGTGGCCTTCTGGTTGGTGGCTACAGACAGTGATAATGACCAACTGACCTATGGAATTAGTGGCCCAAATGCCACCTACTTCTCCGTCAACTCAAGCACTGGGGAAGTGAAGCTTGCCAGCCCTTTGGACTTTGAGGTAGAGGATGGTGGGACAGGGAAAGCCTGGGGAGAGGGAACAGGCAGGGGCGGCGCTTGGAGCCAGAGTTCTGGGAGCACGGTTAGGATCCCTCACTGAACCGGGCTTCTTCTCTCCCTGCTGCTACAGACAGTTCCTTTCTTCAAGATCACCATCTCCGCAAGTGATGGTCTCAACATCAGAGTAAGTGAAAAGAGAGAGGGGAGGGTGGTCAGGGGTGGGGCAGACGGTGCCAAGCGTCCACCTCTGATCGCATGTCTATTTCAGGCAAGCAGAGAGTACCCCAGTTGATAGTGCTTCAGTGTTGATTATTTTCAAAAGGATGTGTTCTACCTTGTCATACAACATAACCCAGCGTTTGATATTTATTAGCTACTAAGTATTTGGCTTATAAAATGACAGTGTTGGTTTGTACTAATATAAATACTGATTTTAAAAATTATTCTCTTTTACCTCATGTGTGTGAATGCTTTGCCTGCATGTATGCCCCTGCACTGTGGGCATGCCTGATGCCTACAGAGGCCAGAAGAGAGCGCTGGGTCCTCTGGAACTGGAGCCGCATCAGTCATTAGTCACCACATGGGTGTTGAGAATTGAGCGGTGGTCCTCTAGAAGAGCAACAGAGTGGTCTTGACTGTGTCTGTTGTCTCAAAGTTACTGTGTCTGCTCAGTGACTGGCGTAATGTTGTCTCCAAGTCTCTGCATACACCCCATTTTTTCTTTCTTTCATTGAGTGGCTCCCCCAGCCCTCCTCCTCCATCCTCCTGTTAAAGTCATGGTGGTTTGGTGGCAAAAGCCTGTAATCGCAGTGGTTGGGAGCTAAAGGCACAAGGATCTATAGTTCAAGTCCACCTTTGGCTACGGTGTGTTTCAGGCCAGCCTAGGATAGGTGAGGCTCTGTTTAAATAAATAAAGGCAGTTAAGAGAGCAGATTTATTATGGCTCATGGTTCTGGCTCAGTGCCAAGGGGCTGCATCTGGTCAAAGACTTTCTGCTGGCACTCACAAGGTTGCACAGAATATCACGTCTGTTTCACGGCGTGGGAACCCTTCAGGGTACTTTAGTTGATTCCCTTCATTGGGTACTCAGGTTGATCAAGGATTACAGTACGGGAAGAAAAAGTGTTAAACCATGCCCTGTTATGGAGCAAACACGTTCCAGATTTTAAAAACTGAATGCTTGCAACTTCACATGCACCTAATATACAACACACACACACACACACACACGCATGCATAACCATGAAGGATGGAGAGGGAGGATGGAGGAGGGAAGGGGCATACATCATACTTCTAGATAGCAGCATTTTGTGTAGCATCCCTGAAGCTATCCTGGCATCATAAGTCATATTTTCTGACCTCACCTGGGCTTTCTCATCTGCAGACAGCCGAGATGCAGGTGATTGTGCAAGACAGAAATGATAACATACCTGTTTTCCTGAACACTGAATTCTCCACCAACATCAGTGAGGTATCTCTGGGGTCTTAGTGGGGCAGGGCATGGGGAGGGCATCCAAGATACTACTCAGTAGAGCGAGACCTGGAAACTGGTTTGGGAGGTGCAGGGCCATAACAACAGGGACTGTTTTTTTTTTACAGGAAAGCACTTCAGAATAGAAATCTCTCAATTGTAGGAAAAGTACACAGAGAAGGGTGATTATCGCATATTTCTGAAGAATGGCGGTTGCTGACTTAGACAGTGTGGGTGATGACAGTGTTACCCCATGCCTGCCACATCTGCGTGACTGCTGTCTCTCTGTCACTCCATCTCTGTGTCACTGCTGTCTCAGTGTCACTGCCATCTCTGTGTCACTCCGTTTTTCTGTGTCACTCTATCTCTCTGTCACTGCTGTCTTTGTGTCACTCCATCTCTGTGTCACTCCATCTCTCTGTGTCACTCTGTCTCCGTGTCACTGCCATCTTTCTGTGTCACTGTCATCTCTCTGTCACTGCAGTCTCTCTGTCACTCTGTCTCTCTGTGTCACTCTATCCTGTCTTTCTGTGTCACTGCCGTCTCTCTGTCACTCCATCTTTCTGTGTCACTTCATCTCTCTGTGTCACTTCATCTCTGTGTCACTCCATCTCTCTGTGTCACTCCATCTCTCTGTCACTGCAGTCTCTGTGTCACTCTATCCCATCTCTCTGTGTCACTGCTGTCTCTGTGTCACTGCTGTCTCTGTGTCACTCTATCTCTGTGTCACTCCATCTCTGTGTCACTCCATCTCTCTGTGTCACTCCATCTCTCTGTCACTGCAGTCTCTGTGTTACTCCATCCCATCTCTCTGTGTCACTCTTTGTCACTGCTGTCTCACTGAAGTCTCTGTGTCACTCTGTCTCTCTGTGTCACTCCATCTCTGTGTCACTCCATCTCTCTATCACTGCTGTCTCTCTCTGTCACTGCTGTCTCTCTGTCACTGCTGTCTCCCTGTCACTGGCTGCCTCTGCCCTGAGGTGTGGATCCTAGTGTCTCTGGCTCTGAGCTATCTCACTGCCTCTGCAGCTTCAGTAGAAAGACTCGCCATTTCTCTGTGGTCTCAGCACACACTGGCCTGGCTTTCCATCCAGTCACTTTAGGCCACCTAGAGATGATGCAGAGGTCTGGAGCGACAGGGATCCTCAGGCAGTGGTGAGGCTGGGCCTCAGAGGCTGGAGGGTAGAGAGCATGAGGAGGGTAGAGCCAGGCAGCAGCTTGACTTCTGAGGCCACCGAAACTGTCTGAGCCATGTTCTGGGAAGAATGGGAAACTTTCAGACGCCACATGTGAGGGAATCCGACCGTAGCCATGGGCCGTAGGGCTACAGGGAGCCTTCAGGAATATCTGCGTAGTGGAGAGCCATACCCAGGCTAGGATGCTCTCTCACTTATGGCCTTAACTGTACATCTCAGGCTCATCGGATGTGTGTGTGGGGCTGTCCTGCTGGGCATTCCCATCTTAACCATCTGATGCCTCTGCTGAAGGCCCAGCCCAGGGTTGGGGTGGGAGGGACATACAGGTGAAAAGCCCCTTCTTACAGACCCTGCCGGTCGGTTCTGTGGTGTTTTCTGTGCTGGCGGAGGACAAGGACACAGGGGCAGCCGGTTTGGTGCAATATTTCATAGAAAAGGTGAGTGTGAAGAGTCCCTGCGGCCCCAGGTGGGAGCCGGCCTCACTGTGTCTTACGTCCACCAGGGGGCAGCATCTTCACAGACAACCATAACCCTGGCTCCCCAGCCTTTCTCTGATCACCCCCATCCCCACCTCCCCCCTCAGCCCCCAACAGGGAGCAGTCACTTTCCCAGTTGCTGAGGGAGGACCCAATCTTGCCTCCACCCCCTTCACCAGCACTGTCAAGGCCTCCTTAAGCTAAAACACTTGTAGCTCCCAGGAGAGCTTAAGGCTCAGGGAGGCCCTGGGTTCTTGCTGCTCAAACTTACCCAGATAGATAACTGAGATAACTGAGGCACATGTGTGTTTTGAACTTTTTGTACGCCAACTAAAAACTTAGTTTCAACCCCCCCCCCACCCCAGCATCTATACCAGCCCAGGGGAGAAATCGAGGCTCCGAGAGATTAAGTTCCTTGGACACATTTGTGTTTCTGGCCCATGGTAGAGCCAGGATTTGACCCCATGTCTCTGCCAGTAAGGAGGAACAGTGGTGTCACTGGGACCTCATCCAGGTGTTCTCTGTATCACAGGTCATCCCCAGTACCGCCAACAGCAATAATCTCTTCCGCATCCTGGAAAATGGCTCCATTGTACTGAATGACAGGCTCAGTTACAACAACAAGAGTGCCTTCTACCAGCTGGAGCTGAAGGCCTGTGTGAGTGGGGTGTAAGCAGAGCTAGGGGGCTCAGCATGGTGGCACTGGCTCACAGAAGGCTTTCTCTCCCCTACAGGACTCAGGGGGAATATTGGATAACAAGCCAAAAACCCAATGCTCCCAGCCGGTCTTCGTATCCATCTCAGTGATTGATGAGCCAGACCTGGACCCTCGGTTTATCAGGGAGTTCTACTCAGCCTCTGTGGCTGAGGATGCCACCTTGGTATGTGCTGGGGGAGGTGGTGTGGGGGTGAGGGTGCTGGGTAGCCATGGCCACCTGAGAAGAAGGTCAGATGCATTCACCGAGCCTCCTCCCAGGGGACGTCTGTGCTGACCGTGGAGGCTGTGGACAGTGACAAAGGCATCAATGACATTGTGACCTACAGTGTCTCCAGTGAGAACCTGGGTGTCCCCTGGAGAGGGCTCCGGTGAGGCTGGGGTGGGGCGTGGTAGTCAGAACCCCTGCAAACAGCTGCTGCAAATGCCCCCCTCTATCAGACTCCACGAGGCCTGGGTGGTTCAACATCAGGGAAAATGGGGTCATCTTCGTCAGTGGCTCCCTGGACAGAGAACAGCTGCTTCTGGAAAATGAAGAAGTGCAGATACAGGTCACGGTGAGTGGGACTCCCTGTCTCTTACCCCTTGGCCTTTGCTCTCACTCTCTCTGAGCACCGCTCTCTGCTCGCTGGCTTCTGTTCTGCACCTCAGGCCACCGAGAAGAATCTGAACATCTATGGGCAAGAGGCCAAGGCAAGCATGTGGGTCACAATAAGGGTGACAGATGTCAACGACCACAAGCCGGAATTTTATAACTGCAGCCTCCCGGGCTGCTCCTTTAGCCCCCAGGAGGCCCAAGTCAACTTCACAGGCTACGTGGATGAGCATGCCTCTGCCCGAATCTCCATCGATAATCTGACCATGGTGGCCTATGATCCAGACCAGGCAGGTGCAGGGGGGAGGGGAGGGGCACTGATGGCGGAGGACTGGGGAAGGGGAAGATCACAGATGTGGGAGGGGAGCAGCAAAGGGGAAGGGAAGGCAGGGAAAGAGAGCGATGGTGGTTGAGGTTGACGTGGCAGTGAATTACAGAGCACAAGGCAGGACAATGTGTGGGGTCCGGGGAGGGGAGGTAATAATATGGTGGTAATATGGCGGGCAGCACGGATCTACAAAGAGGAGGTTGTTGTTGTGTGCTGTGTGGTGATGTCCAGGGGAATGCTGAGGGATGCTAAGCAGAGGCTGTGTGGAGTGGGGGTTGACATTAGGTGCTAGGCAACAGTGGGTGGTTGTGTTTCGGGTGCTGTTGGCTCTGGGTAGCCTGTGGTTTGGGGAAGTAAGGAACCTAAGAGAAAGGTGGCGTTCCAAGTAATCTGAGTCAACCTGGAAGGAATTACCATGGAAAGGATGGTAGTGAGTGACAGGGAAGACCACGGTTCCCTGGGGCGACGACGTGGGGTGGAGTGGAGGCTGATCAGTGGTGAGCGTAGGCTGGTGGGTGTGGTCAGCTGGCAGTGGTGAAGGGTGGGCGAGGCTGCGTTGGTACAGCTGAGCAGCCAGCCCAACTTCCTAGACCTGGACTACTGTCTCAGTCTTTTCTGACTCTCTCTGTACATCTCACCGTCTCACCGGGCAGAGCTTCTGTGGAAGGCCGGAGCTTGGAGAGGGAGGGAAAGACGCAGGAAGGTGATGGCAGCAGCATAGTCCGTATTATATCACCCTCCTTTATAGGGCGACAATGGTACCTTCCTGCTGTCCCTGGATGGCCAGGATGCTGAAGCCTTCAATGTGTCCCCAGAGCGAGCGGCAGGGTCTGTCAGTGTGCAGGTGGTGGTGAGAAACTCAGAGATGGTGGACTACGAGAAGAAGACAGTGATGGTTGTGGAGGTATGGTGTGCCAAGATGCTGAGGGATGCGGATGCTGAGGGATACAGATGCCATGGGCAACTGGGCTCTTGTACCCTGTACCGCTGCATGCTCTTCTGTCCTCAGGTTGTGGCCACTGACTCAGTCAGCAACGACTACTCTGTTGCCACGGTGACCATCCACCTTAGAAACATCAATGACCACAGGCCCGTGTTCTCTCAGAGCCTGTATGAACTCACTGTGCCAGAGCACTGTCCAACAGGTTATCTGGTCACTGACAAAATCCAGGTGAGTGATGTTGGCTGGATCATGCTGGGGGAGAGCTGCTGAGCAGGGCTGACCTCAGACTGTCCCAGACTTTGTTTCATTCAGTGACACTGGGTCTCTGCGAGCATGTGTACGATGTATCTGGGTGTGTGGAGTGTCTAGGTGTGAATGCAGACATGGTGAGCTTTGAAGCCAGGATGCACAGCAGCTGTGTCAAATGGGTCTCTTGGTGACACAGATGGCCCTGTTTCCAGTGTTCTGCCATCTTTGCCTTACAGGCTACAGACCTGGATGGGGATGAATGGGGTCCTATCACCTACAGTCTGCTTCCAGGAAATGGGTAAGATCTTAAGGTGGGTGGGGGTGGGCATGGGGTGGGGGATGGGAATCTTCTCTACTTTGCCATAGGGCTGGGAGAAACAACAGAGCACCCTGAAAAAAAAATACAAAGTGCCCAGTTGTGTGTCCATTCCAGAAAAACAATCGGAAAGAAATTGTTGGTTTTCTATGACTATACTAAAATACCGGGGGCAGGGTATTCTACAAAGAGAAAGGTTTATTTAGTTCTGGAGACTCAGAGGCGTGGGGTGTCATCCACTATGCCCTGTGAGGACTTGAGAGTATACTGAGTCACATGATGGGGTCCTGTATGACACAGAGAGATCACATGACAAGATAGGGAACCAGAGGAAGGGAAGGGGTGAGGGACAACTTCCCAAAAGGTCCTACCTCCCAGAGGCTCCTGCAACCCTTGACATCATCACACACTGTGGACCAAGTGTCCAACACCTGGAAGCATGAGAGCACTCACAGCTGGGCCAATCCACTATCATGAGTATATTGGGAATACTGCACAAGGGTCATGTTTGTCTGTGTTATCGTTTGTCTGGAATTCAAAGTAAGTGCATGTCCACCCTGTCCTTTTATTGGCTAAATCTGGCCACCCCGAGCAGAGCAGACCTGTTTGAGGTGGAGCCAAACTCAGGGAATCTGACGGTGAAAAATGGCACGCTGCTGGACCGGGAGAAGCAGGCCGTGTACTACCTCACGCTGCAGGCCACTGACGGTGGCAACCAGTCGACCACCACCGCCCTGGAGATCACTCTGTTGGATATCAATGACAACCCGCCCGTGGTCCGAGGCTCCTACAATGTCTTTGTGCCGGAGGAGAATGGCAATGTCTCTGTGACCATCCAGGTTAGAGCCACACAGGACCTGGTCGGGGACTGTTGGGGAGGGGACTGTTGCCGCCACTGCATAAAGTCTCAGCTTTACAGTGTGGCCCTGAGGAAGTTGTTCAATTTCTCTAGACATCTATTTCCTCTTAGAAAACCAAGCGTTGTGGTCTTTATTCATGGGGTCAGCAGGGTATAACGAGACAAAGGACCTATTGTACCCTGTGCAGGGCTGGTGTGCAACAGGCCTTCACAAACAAATCACTCTTTAATATACACATTCCCAAATCATTCCAAAATGATTCGATGTGGCTTACTTAAAAAGTAAGATCCAAGCAAAGCGTGGTGGTGCACACCTTTAATCCCAGCATTCCGGGAGGCACAGGCAGAGGGATCTCTGAGTTTAAGGCTAGCCTGGACTAGAAAGCTAGCCAAGACTGCTAGGGCTATGCAGAGAAAACCTGTTTTGAGAAAAGCAAAACCAATAAACAACCCAAGCAAGCAAACAAAAACCAAGATCCAAACAAAGAACAAATAACAAGAAATGGGTGATATTATTATTATTTTTTTAGAGATTTATTTCTTTATTTTATGTATGTAAGTACACTGTAGCTGTCTTTAGACAGACCAGAAGAGGGCATCAGATCCCATTACAGATGATTGTGAGCCACCATGTGGTTGCTGGGAATTGAACTCAGGACCTTCTGAAGAGCAGTCAGTGCTCTTGACCTCTGAGACATCTCTCCAGCCCCAATTGGTGGTATTACTAAAGGGCCAATAGTAAAACCCAGAACACAAAGACAGCATAAGGCTAAGAAGAGCTCTCCTTTAGGCTGACCCGGAGGGACATCTTGTGAGAAGGGGCTTGTGGGTCCTGACAGGCTGTCCCTCTGTCCCTCAGGGGCTGAGGCTTCCTATGGATGGTCCAAGGCTTTTCTGGCAGTCTCAGGGCTGTAGTCCAGATCTCAGTGGACTCGCTCCTTCTGTCTCTCTGTCTCTGTCTCTGTCTCTGTCTCTGTCTCTCTCTCTCTCTCTCTCTGTGTGCGCCCACGTGCGCATACATGCGCACATGCGCACATTGGTGTTTTGCCTGCATTTGTCTGTGTGAGGGTGCCAGATCCTCTGGTATTAGAGCTATAGACAGTTGTGAGCTGCAGTGTAGGAGCTGGGAATTGAACCCATGTCCTCTGTCAGAGCAGCTTGGGCTCTTAACCTCTGGGCCATCTCTCCAGCACTCTGGGCCTGGTCTTTACTCTTAAAGAGTTTTCTGGAAGAAACGTTCTGATCTGTCAGATCCATGGCATCCTTATAGATCCAGAGAGGTGTTTGGCGAATGAACTGGCCAAGTACCGAGCGCCTTCGTGGGAGTGGATTGGTCTTGCCTTTGGAAGAGCCCCTCTGGTTGCTTATGAGGGGCTCATTTCCCAAGCAAGACAACAGAACTGAAGAGAAGGCAATGATGGTGGGATGAGTAGTGGGGAAAGACAAAGAATAGCTTCCATCTCAACCCCTGGCTCAGCACTGGCTTCCCACCAGGTCCTCTGCTGAGCCCAGTGCTCAGAGGTGAAGCCAATCTGACTTCTGTTCTGGAGCTCCCACTAAAGCAAGTTGCAGACCTTTACTGATGATGTCATCTGTGCTATCAAAGGTAGCAGGGCTGTGTAGGGAGCTGCAGGGATGACAGCATGGTTGGGAGGCAGGCAGAAGGGCCCAGGGTGAGGCTAGGGGAATGGAAAAACATGTATTTTTTGTGCTGGTTCACTTCAGTACAATCTAGCATGCTTGGGACCTGACCAGACAAGAACACATTTGTTTACATGTATAACCCTTTGTATGAAGAATGGGCTGTTTAAAAAGCACAGCACAGCAGCTGGGAGTGGTGGTGCACGCCTTTAATCCCAGCACTCGGGAGGCAGAGGCAGGTGTATTTCTGAGTTGGAGGCCAGCCTGGTCTACAAAGTGAGTTCCAGGACAGGCAGGGTTACACAGAGAAACCCTGTCTTGGAAAAAAAAAAAAAAAAAGCACAGCACAATAGCCAGGTGTGGTGGTATGTACCTTTGATTTCACCTTTGAAAGACGGAAACAGGCAGATCTCTGTGGATTCCAGGCCAGCCTGGGCTACACAGTGACTCTCTGCCTCAAAGTAAGTTGGGTGAGGAGCTGAAGGGATGGCTCAGCAGTTTAGAGAAAGCACTGTCTGCTCTTGTGGAGAACCCGGAGTTGATTCCCAGCGCCCACACAGTGAGTGGCTCACATCTGTAACTGCAGTTCCAAGGGATCTGCTGCCCTCTTCTGGCTTCCATGGGCACTGCACACACACAGGGAGTGCTTCCCTTCGTGGGGGCAAAACACAGATCTAAAAGAAAACAATCTTTTAAATTTTAAACATGAAAAAATATAGTGCTGGGATAGGGGTGTGATTTGGCTGGTAGAGGGCTTTTCCTAGCACCTGTAAAAAGCACTGGGTTCCATTCCCAACACCACACAAACAGGGTGTGTCTGTGCATGCTCTGATCTTAGCCTTCTGGAGGTAGAGGCAGGAGGATCAGACATTTAAAGTCATCCTTGGCTACGTAGTGAGTTTGAGGTCAGCTTGGGCTCCATAAGATCGTGTCTCTAAATAAATAAATAAATAGCCTACTGTGTGTGTGTGTGTGGGGGGGGGTAACAGAAAAAGACAGAGAAACAGAGCATGCTGACCGTAGCAATTGTGGTAAAATCAGAATCTCTTTTAGGATTTCACACTTTTATATTAAAAAAAAAAAAAAACAAACCCAAAGCCCAGTTGAGTCTCTGTATATAGTCTCCCGTACCCTTCTCTGTGTCAGCGTTATAGGAACTCCCACTTCAGGTCTCCTCTGAGGATTTAGCTCAGGTCCAGTTTTGCAGGATTCATTCAGCACTTATCTGGGAGATGGACAAACTCAAGGTTGAGACTGCGAGCTTCTGCTGGCCATGCCCTGCGCCTCAGCAGGAAGCCATGGCCCGTGGCCATTTAGACCAGTGCTGGGGGGTGGGTTAGCCTGAGGCCTATATACCTGATTGGGGGCCAACTATGTCCACAGGCCTATGATGATGACCAGCCAGACACTAACAACAGCCTCCTGCTCTTCAGCCTGCTTCCTGGGCCCTACAGCAGCAACTTCTCCTTAGACCCCAACACAGGGCTCCTCAGGAATCTTGGGCCCCTGGACCGAGAGGCCATTGACCCTGCCCTGGAGGGCCGCATCGTGCTAACTGTGATCGTGGCTGACTGCGGCGAGCCTTCCCTGAGCACTAATGTCAATGTCACCATCACGGTAGAGGTAAGACCGGGTACTCCCACATAGCCTAGCTTCCGGGTTCTGGCACAAGCTTTACTTCCTGCCTCGTACAGCATGGGAGATAAGAGGTTGGGACCTCGGCTGCGGAGCCTTTGGCGATTCTTGTCCTTAAGTCAGAAAGACTGGGGTGGGGGTGGGGGTGGGGGTGGGGGTGAAATCAGCATGAATGAATGGAGGTGTCCTGAAGAGGGTGTCACCTGGGGAGGGCTCTCAGTGCCTTTGCTCTGATTGCCATGCACGGGGTCTTGTCTGGAACCATCTTGACTGGCAGCAAGAAAAAAGCCAGAGTCAAGTGAACCCGGCTCCAATTAAGTTTCCTGCACACCAAGAGGTGGACATCAGGACCCAAGCAGGCTGGTACACACTTATAATCTCAGAACGTGGGAGACTGAGGCAGGGTGATTGAGAGTTTTAGCTCATCCTGGGCTATATAACAGACCTTGTGACCTTGTGACCTTGTGACCTTGGGCGATGATCGAGACACTGAGGCAGATTTAGGATTTGTTGGCTTCTTGGGAACAAAGTAGAAGACTAAGGAAGAGTTACACTCACTGGATTAGAGGGACCCCTTTGCCCTGTGAGCTTCACATTCTCTTTGTGTCAGAAGCTACCCTATTTTTAAATAAGGACACCGAAGCCCAAAGAGGCCAGAACCACGGTAGAGGCAGAGCAGGCGTCTTAGACACTCCCGTGCGAGGGGGGATGACCTCGAGAATTCAGCAGCCTTGTTAAGGGAAGCCAGTGGCACCTGTCTAAGGAGTCACTGTCAGGAGCTCAGGAGATGAGTTACATGGTGTGACCTCTATCCCTGAAAAAGACAAAGGAGGAGAGAGTGGGGAGAGAAAAGAAAGACAAAGGGAAAGGAAGGAGGGAGGAAAGGGAGGAGGAGGAAGAGGAGGAAGAGGAGGAGGAGGGAAGGTACACCCACTGAAGGGCTAGAATTCCATTCCCAGGTCTCTGTCCTATGGTTACATAGACAAACCTGACCACCAAAGCATGTATGTATGCCCACAGATAAGGGAGGGCTGGGTTATTCAGGGCATGCCCAGGCACAAGACAGGGTTCCAGTTGTGCGCGTGAGCAAGGGCAGAAAGCATCAGAGTCCAGCTCAGACTGAGCACTGAGCTGGTGTCACGGGGCTGAGAGATGGGACCTCAGGCTAAGCTAGATGGGGTCACAGACAGAGACCCAGAAATAGTTCTGGAAAATGGACTTACAGTAGTTCTAGGCTGAGGTCAGGCTAACAGAAGGAGCACTCTGGATTTTTCCTTTCTTTCTTTTTTGGAGGGTTGTCTGAACATCTGGAAAGTGGTCAGTGTTGTCCGAGGGATGTGGAGTCGATGGCTCTGTCTGTAGAGATATTTCTGGGTTCTCAGATGGCTCTGGGGAGGGTGAACCTGGGGCTGCTAGTGTCTCTAGCTCTCAGACCTGCCTTTCCTTTTAGGACATCAATGACAACCTGCCTGTCTTCAACCAGTCTTCTTATGAATTCTTTGTGCTGGAGAGAGTTTCAGGTATGTGCCCTCTTGGCTGGTTGGGGTCCATACCTGGACTGGCTGTGCAGATGGGAGGGGAATATGTATCCTAGCACCTTGGCTACAGGCAGGATGCTCCTGCAGGTATCATCCTTTGGTGAGGCACAACTTAGGGAAAGGGGACCCTGGAGAAGAGGTGTGTTTACATCCCATCTCTGACACCAAACAGTGAGCCATGCTAAGAGCTCCATGATTAGGACCAGCCTGGAGTGCCCGAGGCCTGCACAGGTGTCCCTCCAAGCTCTGTCCTCTGTCCACAGGAGCATGGGTGGGCACAGTGAAGGCCTGGGATGCTGACCAGACGGCAGCCAACAACCGCATCAGCTTCAGCCTGTCTGGGACTGGCGCCAACAATTTTACCCTCCAAGGCGATGTGCTGGAACAAGGGTGGGCAGAGGGTAGCCTCTGGTTGCTTCCGGATGTGGGCCTGGATTACGAGACACAGAAGTTCTTCCACCTGACAGTGAGTGCTGAGAACCCAGGCCCCCAGGGCCTCGATTCTACAGCCAAAGTCAACGTGACGGTGATGGATGTGAATGATGAGCCACCTACCCTGGTCGCAGCCTCACTCCAGGCCATCTCTGTGACTGAGAATGGCTCCGAGCATGGCCAGGTGGCTCAGGTGATAGCCCAGGATAAGGATACTACTGCGTTGCTGAGGATAGAGCTGGTGGACGTCATCTGCACCAAGGCTGGGGTTGACGTGGGCAGCGTGTGTCATGGCTGGTTCTCCGTGAATGACAACGGCTCTGTGTACATTAATCAGAGTGAGGCCATCGACTATGAGGCTTGTCACCTGGTCACGCTGGTCGTGCGGGCGTATGACCTCAACACGGATCCCCGCTTTGATGCTTACAGCAGCAATGGTGAGGAGGTCTGCAGGGCTGAGGCTCAGGGTCTGGGGACCACTTCAGCCCTTGTCAACCATGTCTCTGGCTATGTCCTCTCGAGGCTTCTGTTCTCCATCTGTCCAGTGGGGAGTGGTGAGGGGGGCGGCCTGTGGAGGGTGAAAGCATTTGAACATGGTGTTCAGTGGATTGCCTGGAAGCACCTACTGAAGGCCGCCATTCTGTGAGGAGCTTTTTGCATCCTCATCCCATTCCACACAGGCACAAGGGCCACGTTAACAGTGAGCACAGCACGGAACCGTGCCAGGCACCGTAAAGCATTTGCTCATTTTATCCTTGCACAGTCCCATGAGCTCGTAGTATCCATCTAACTTAAAGATGAAGAAGCCAAGGCACAGACTGGGTACGAGGTTTTTATTTTGTTTTATTGAGACAGGGTCTCGCTCTGTGACCATGGCTGGCCTCATATTTATAATCCTCCTGCCTTGGCCTCCCGAGTACTGGGATATACACTTGTGTGTCAGTACTCCTGGCTCAGAGTGAGTGTTCAAATGACCAACTGACATAAAATGTATATATCACACTTACATATTAATATAGACATACACATACATAGTATTTATTTATATACATACATACATACATACTTACACACACATACACACACACTTTTAGGTGTGTTAAGAAAGCCCTGGACCTTGCTTATGCCAACCAAGTTTGCTACCACTGACCAATACCCATCCAAGTATAACATGCCTGGTGAGCTGGGGCAGAGACAGGCCCACCTCCTGGATTGCCTCTCTTGTGTGCCTCTGACTAGCTGGCTGCCTTTACGAGGGTGGGAACAATACTAACAGTCAGAGCATCTGGAGGAGACCGTGAGGACCCCTGGGCGAGGAGCAGGGGCGCACAGGACAGGCAGAGCAGGGAGCACACAGCAGAAAGCCTGCTGAGGCTCCAGCCCAGGCTCAGTCTTAGGCTCTCCTCGTGAGAACTGTGCTCAGAGCGTTGATCCACAGCACCTTACTTACCCCAGGAAGCCTTCTCATCAACATCAAGGACAAGAATGACAATGCCCCCTACTTTCTGCCTAACAACCAGACCTTCGGTGAGTGAATGTGGCAACCCCGTCTTCATCTTGTATGCACACACACACACCTTGTAACATGGGATTACCCTCAGACATCCCCCTCCCACCTCCGGAAAGCCTCCTGGGTTGTAGCAGGAAGGGACACCGAGTTCTCTTTCCAGCTCTGTATCAGCTGATGGCTGGCTCTAAGGCAGGTCTTTCCTCTTTGGGTCTCCATTTCCCCATCTGTACAAGAGATGGGTGCCTTGCCAACTCTAGCCCCGGGGACAGCTGAGATGCAGTCACTTTTGCAGAGGGACTGGGGATGGACTTGTGGAGTGGACTCAGATTATAGGGAGTACTGGGTACTGTCCCTGTCATACTTTTAGCCAGGTGGGTACTGTCCCAGCTGCACTTATGGCCAGGTGGGCACTCTCCCAGCTGTACTTTTAGCCAGGTGGGCACTGTCCCAGCTGACTGACCTCTTCCTGCTTGCATTTGTAGTGATCATCCCAGAGCTTGTGTTGCCCAACCAGCAGGTGGCTTCTGTCCAGGTGAGTCCTCAGCTCCTGCGGTTATCTGTCACAGTAACTCCAGGGGACAAAACTAAAGGTTTCAGACCTTTTAAGTGCCCTAAAGATGTTTTAACCCTAGGTCCGATGGGCTCAGAGTGGCGCGGGCTCACACAAAGCCTGGAGCTGCTGCAGCACTTGCCCAATCGATGAGTTCCCCTCCTGCTAATTGTGCAATTTAGTATTCATAAAAATTTCATGACTACTTGTAGGCTACATTTTCCTGATGATGCCAGAATTCTTGAATGTGATCAGGAACCCATAGCCAATTGTAAATTAAAAGGCTTTCTTCTACTTAAATAGCGTTCTGAGCACAATTATAGCAATGCTTTCGATTTGTTACAGTGATGGATGTGGGTGTGTGTCTAGAAGGTGGCCAAGCCATGTAGGGTGAGCCCCGAGGCTGGAGCTGCCGTGCTTCTCTGGGATTAAGTTTCCCTTCCTTTCTGTGTGTAGTTTGAGACAGGTTCTGACCATGTAGCCTTGGCTATTTTGGAACTCACTATGCAAACCAGCTTTGCCTGGAATCCACCTGCCTCTAATTCTGCAATACTGAGATTAAAGGCATGGGTCACTGCGCCCAGCTCAGTCTGCCTCTTTGACAAGAGGCTCCTGCATTAGGAAAGGCCTGGCCGTCCCCATAGAGAGTTGAGGGTGTCCTTAGGACAGGAATTCTCCTGGGGACAGCAAATTCCTCTTTCTAGATTCTTTCAAGACTTCACCCAGTTAATTTCCAAGCCAACCGTATGCCAGTGTCCCAGTTTAGTCATGGCTTTGAATTGTTTTCTTTTGCACACATGCACTGGAACACATGTGTAGGTGGGTTCACATGCTCCTGGGTGTGTATGCATGTGCTGGACAGAGTGTATGTGTGTGTGTGTATTTGCGTATTCATGTAGGTTGTATGTGCATGTGTGTGCTAAAACCAGTGTAGGGCATTGTTCCTTAGGAGCCACCCCTCACCCTGCTTTTAAATGGAGACAGGATCTCACAGTAGCCTGGAACTCGCCTATTAGGCTGACAGGCCCAGGGATACACCTGTCCCCAACTCCCCTTTGCTGAGATTACAAGTGTATCCCAATGTACCTGGTCTTTTATGTGGTCTCTGAAAGCCAAACACAGGTCAGGCCCTTGGGCCTGCAGGGTAAGCATTTTATTGGTTGAACACTGCTGGTTTTTTTTTTTTTTTTGGTTTGTTTGTTTGTTTGTTTTGTTTACCAAGATTGGGTTTCTCTGTGTAACAGCTCTGGCTTCCTGGAACTTACTCTGTAGAGCTGTTCTTGAACTCACAGAGATCTGCCTGCCTTTGCATCCCAAGTGCTATGATTAAAGGTGTGTGCCACCACTGCTTGGGTTCCAAACTAGTGCTTTTTTTTTTTTAAATTAATTCCTTTTTACAACCAGAAGCCCAGACATTCATCACCCTGAGCTAGAAGCCCTATGTACCTGTTTTATTCTTTTTTAAGACACTGGAATGAATCCAGATGTTCGTCCCTCCTTCTTGTCCATTTCTGATCCACTAGAGAATGTAGACAGGACTGAAGTGAGGGCTTTAGAGAGAGAGGGTACACACAGTAGGTGCTCGAGCTGAGCAAGGCTGTGATTGGGAATGAGTGTGTATGTGCCTGGCAATTGAGTAGAGAGTGGGGCAGCTTTCAGTACAGGAGGGCTTTGGGTGTTATATTGGGGTACACGAGAAAAAACATAGGCAAATGTGGATGTGTAGTGACCTTGATCTTTAAAAAGCCCAAGCCAGGTGTGATGTACATTTCTTTAGTCTTCTGAGGCAGCGGCAGGAGGATCACAGAAATTTCAAGGCCATTCTGGTGTAATAGTGAGTTCCAGGCCAGCCAGGACTATATGGTGAGACCTATAAGAAGGTAGCTCTGCTCTGTAGTGGCCACTGTAGCGTCTGATTGTGGTGGGAATGGGAGGCCTTTCCTGGCCTCTCCCCAGACATCCACTCTTGCTCCAGGCCAGAGATGAGGACTCAGAAGACAATGGGATCATCATGTTCTCCATCCTGAAAGCAGAATTTGTCCGCAAAGATGGAACTACCAACCCTGTCCAGGTCTTCCGGATTACCAGATCAGTGGAAGCTGGCCTGTTCACTGGCAGCATCGAGTACTGTGGTGATGGCCTCCTGGGAGTGGGGGGGGAGAGGGAGCCCAAGGCTGAGGCAGGTCTCCATCCTGGAAGGTGTACAGGTGTTTTTTCAGTAGGACTGTAAGAACCCAGATTTGCTTATGGAATAAAGCTATGCCTTTACTTCTCTCGTAGGCTGGTGACCAACCTTGATTCTACTATCCAAGGCACATACCAGGTGACAGTTCAGGCCCAAGATCAGCCCACTGTGGGTCCTGCCCTAGAGACACAGACCACTCTGAATGTGAGTGCTTTCCCTGCCTCTAGCCCCTGCTGTTCTCCGCTAGCCTGTGTTCCTCTTTTGTTTGTTTTTATATTATGTTGTTGTAAGATGGGTTCTCACTATGTCGCTCTGGCTGGCCTGGAGCACCGATGTAGGCGAGGCTGACCTTGAACTCACAGAGATCCAACTGTCTCTGGCTACCAAGTGCTGGGATTAAAGGCATGCTTTACTGAAGTTTTATCCAGAATACTTGTCATAGTCAGATGGACCTGTCACCCTGTCGTTTGGGGGACAAAGGCAGGAGCAGCTTGAATTTGAGGCCAGCCTGGGCTCCATAGCAAGACCTGGCCTTAAAACAAATCATAAACCACACACACACAGATACACAGACACATAGACACAGACACACACAGAGATACACAGAGACACACACACACAGACACACATGCACAAACACAGACACACAGACATATACACACAGACACACACAGACTTACACACATACACACACACACACTCTGACACGCAAACACACACACACATACACACATACAGAAATATACATAATTACACACATAGACACACACACAGAGACACAGCGCTCCCACACCCACTCCCCCCCTAGATACACAGTAGGACACACACAGAGAGATACACAAACACACAGAGACACATATAGACATACAGAGATACACACAAATGCACACATAGACACATACATACACACATACAGTGACACACAGACACACACAGACACACAGAGACACACACAAACACAAACATAGACACACACAGAGAGATACACAAACATACACAGACACACAGAGATACACACATACACAAACATAGACAGACACACATAAACTGACACACACACAGAGGTACACAGAGACACACACACTGACACACACACACACACACACACACTTTGATGTTCTCACTCACACATCAGAGACAAGAACAACCAGCACACACATGGAAAGTCAATTCCTGGTCCACATCAGCTCTGAGAAGGACTAAACGACACTTGTAACACTAGAGGTGTTAACTCCACCCAGACCCTTCTTACTCTTGTTGGGACATTAAATCAGTTGTGATCTTTTAAGGAGGGCATCTGTCCATCTCTACACACGTGCACAAGACACATAGTGTTTTAGCCAGAGAGTCTCCTTCCAGGGGTGTTCCTGCAGACACTCTGATGGTAGGCACATCAGGGTACATGAGAGCACCCGGTGGTAAGGAAATCATGAAGAGGTGAGGGTGTGTGAGACACTCACATGGACCTGCCACAGACACTAGATCATGTAGAGTTATGAGGAGAATGCCCACGACCAAGTGAGCGAGCAAAGACACGTGAGGACGGCATAACCCAGGATTCTAAGCGTGTGGCCAAGGAAGACCATGCACAAGTTCATGGGATTATCTACAGCCAGACAATTCCAGGATGAAACCTTCTGAAACTTTCATTCTGATGGCCTCTTTAAAGTAAGGCGGGGGAGGGGTCTGAGTGTGGAAGAGCCTGTGCTCTGTGGGCCCCTTTGTGGTGTCTGGATCTGGGTTTCAGGGGAATATGGTACATGCGCTGCCACAGCAGCTGTGTGTCCTGAGAGGCAGGTGCTGGTGATGAACTTGTGCCTGCCCCATGTTTCTGACATCCCCTCTGCCTGCCCCGCCTACCCTAGCTCTTCACTGTGGACCAGAGTTACCGCGTGAGGCTGCAGTTCTCCACCAGCAAGGAGGATGTTGGTGCCAATGTGGAGGAGATCAAGGAGTAGGTCTGGGAAGTTGGGGCTGGTCTCAAAGAACTAGATGAAACACCTCTCTACCCTGTCCCTGATCCATACTTTACCTGGTCCCCACCTTTGGTCCTGTGTCTGTACCCCAAGAAGGCAGAATAAGATGTGAACACAATTACCTTTGTGGTTGTGAAGCCAGGCACCAGAGAAGAGCCAGGGGCCTGGGAGAAAGAACTGCCATTTCTGATTTGTGCAGAGGTGTCAGCCACTTAGCAAGCTTTCTGTCCTCACAACTCCTGAGTCCACTGCACCGTCCTGGCCACAATCCCAGACTTAGGTCCCCACTCCAAGTATCTGTGACACCTGCATTCTTTGTAGGGCTCTTATCCAGGCGACCAGGACCTCTGTCTACGTTGTGACCATCCAGAACATTGACTCTACGGCTCGGTGAGTCTTCCTAGGCCCAGTGGCTGGGCTGAGGGAAACGACAGTAGTTACAGAGGCTTGTGGTGTTTCTGCTGTTTGTCTATTCCAGGGCCCGAGCCAGCTCCTACATGGACGCCTACTTTGTCTTTTCCAATGGGACAGCCCTGACACTTACTCAGCTGAATATGTGAGTGGGGCCCTCTGGGAGGGTGGGCAGGGGAAATCAGAACAAGAAGCCCCCGGGGGAGGTCAGTGACCCTTGGGTCTAAGCAGGGCTCTGTGGCAGGATGATCCGGAAAGACCAGGATGCACTGAGGCAGCTGCTGCAACTGGGGCTGGTGGTGGTGGTGAGTGTGTGTGTGTGTGGCCCCCCCCCCAGAGGTCACAGGTGGGGGAGGGGTATGACTCCCACAGCTTCCTCACCCTCCCTCTTCTCCAGAGCTCCCAGGAGAGCCAGGAGCCCGATCAGCAGAAACTGCTCACCAGTGTCATCATAGGACTGGTGGTGTCTTTGGTGCTAGTCCTTGTGATTATGATTACGGCCCTCGTGTGTTTGCGGAAGAGGTACGACTTGTATTTCTCCCCGAGTCTCCAGCTCTCCCCTGACCCCGAGGTCCAGTGTGCGTGGGGGTGGGTAGAAAGAGCTTGGTTGGGGTCAAGCCCCACCTCCTCACCGGCAGAATGGACTTTGCACTAGATTCCTCCATGGATTTGGGGTAGAAAGGCTGAATACCCCAGACTGTTGCCACTTCTTGCATAGGCGGTAGCTTCCTGAGTTTTACTCTGGCTATTACTTCTGGCTGTCCGTGTGGCTTTTGGCGACACATTCCCTTGGCTATGGGTTTCTACTCCCTACAAAATGCAGCTAAAATGGTCACCAGCCAGGATCCCTGTGAAGCCACAGTTGAATGAAGGGCCCCCATAGGCTAGTATGTTGCACATGTAACTTCTTCCCGGCTTAACAGCTATCACCGGAAGCTTCGAGCTATGAAGGCTGGCAAGGAGGCCCGAAAGACACCAATAGAGACGACAGCTCCAACTGCTGCTATCCCGGGGACTAACGTGTACAATACTGATCGGTGAGCAGGGGTCAAAGGGGAGCAAGAGACCTTGTAAGATGGCTAAGGGCCATGGCTGCTTGACCAAACTTTCTCCTCAGGGCCAACCCCGTCCTGGACCTCACCACCAAGGATCTGGGGTTGGAGTGCCCCTCCTCCAGTGACTTGGACTATGACAGGTGAATTGTATCTCTCACTACCAGAGGAGTTGTTTGTAGAGGGGGCAGAGGTGGTGGTGATGGTGGTGATGCTGATGATGGTGATAATGTTGGTGGTCATGTGATGGTGTTGCTGATGGTGATAGTGTTGGTGGTGATGGTGATAATGTTGGTGGTGATAATGTTGGTGGTGATGGTGGTGGTGGTGGTGGCAAGCCCACAGACTGGGGAGGCTGGGTCAGCCTGCTAACAATCTAAATTCAATCATTCCTCCCATAGCCTCAATTCCCTAGATGAGAACTCTGTGGACTTGGACATGGACAGTAAGGAATTCAAGGTAAGATGTGGGAGGGGTTAAGGCAGGATGTGGGAGGAGTTGGTTCCTGGGGCTTCGTATTTGAGACTCTTCTCAGACAGGGTGGAACTCAGGATGAGTGAGGCTCAGCACTGCTATTCCCAGCACTGTGACCCTTGGTGGGCTGCCTCTTGCTTTGGGCTCTCAGTTCCTTTCATCTGTAAATGGTAATCAAAAACGCATGCTCAGCCGGGTGTGGTGGCGCACGCCTTTAATCCCAGCACTCGGGAGGCAGAGGCAGGCGGATTTCTGAGTTCGAGGCCAGCCTGGTCCACAAAGTGAGTTCCAGGACAGCCAGAGCTATACAGAGAAACCCTGTTTCGAAAAACAAACAAACAAACAAAAAAAAAACAAAAAACAAAAACAAAAACAAAACGCATGCTCTGCAAGGGTGTTGTGGAGATTAAGCCAGAGCAAGCACGTAGGGTAATGGTGGAGCCCTTGCTGAGGCTCTGGGGTCAGGTGTCAGTGCCACCAACAAAACCCCAAACCAAGGGAAGGAAAAGCCCTGGCCCAAACCACGTAGCCAGAAACTGGTCCCGCCTGTTTTTGATCTCTGTACAAAAATGCTGGTGGAGTCGGTGAGGAAGAAGTCTAGAGGCTAGCAAAGGTCTCCAAGGAGAGAGTGGGAACCCAGTAAATGACAGGGATACAGCCATTGCAGTGGACCAACTTAGCTCAGGGCTTGGGCTCTCTCACAGGAAGGTGTATCTGTGAGGAGGAATGGGTGGGTGGTGGGCTGAGTGTCTAATGTCACAGGGGAAGGGCAAGAAGGACAGCAGAGATGTGTGAGTGCCGTGATCAGGTATAGGTGTAATCCTGGGTGAGGTTTCTAGAACAGAGGGGAGATGCCAAATTCAAGCAGAATCCGTTGTACCACGGACATCCACAAGAATGGTTGAGCAGTTTCCACTTCTCTCAGCAGCGGATCTACAGCTATGTCAGGGATTGAGGGGCCTTGTCCAACCCATGGCTTGCTCTAGGGCAGGAACTGTGATAAAGTTGTTCTTTGGTCTATGACTGGTCTGAATACCAGAACACTGCTCTGCTGGGGTTAGGCAAAGGCCACAGACCACCCCCTGGGGCCAACCCACCCTTGGCCACTGCTGCCTCTGGGATACAGCAAGGTGACAGAGGCTCCAACAGAGTAAAGCCTCAGGGAAACCCCAGCCGAGGAGACATCGGCTGTCCTAGGGTCTGGGGCAAGAGCCCCATCCTTACCCTCCCCTCCTTGTCTCTCCAGAGGAAGGATCTTCCAGGAGACCCTCCTGAGCCTGACCCTGAGCCCCTCACTGCAGTGCTCTCAGGAAGGTCGGCAGGTGCGAGTGAACAGCAGAAAAAGAATCTGTCCTTCACCAACCCTGGCCTGGACACCACAGATCTGTGATGGAGCCCGTCATTCTTGGAGCTCAAACTGTACTGTCTGCCCTCCCCTAAAATATAATATATGGCCTTGCTTTGCTCCTTACTGTCAATCATAGACAAGAGTTGGGGAAAGGTTTTTATTACCAATGTATACTGTGACAGTTAGTAGCCAAAAACGGAGGCTAGAGGGACCAGGGCACTCAGTGGTTACAAGGAACTTGGGGCTCACAGCATTGTGTGTGGGAGAGGGGTAAGAGGGGAACCTTTAAAGACAACCGTGGATATCAAATGGGACCTCCATCCTGTTCCCAATACCTAAGACCAGCTGTCACCCAGGTGGTCGACGTCCTTACAGTGACCTTTGGTCCTAAGACCCACTGACCTTTCCAATGACTCTCCTCAGTTGAGCCCCAGGGCATTCCTAGCCTTTGGCCTCTATGGGAACTGTGCATAGTGACTGGGATGGGGAGGAAATAGGACTAGGGTACTGGGCTAGGTGGGGAGAGACAGGGATGGGGTAGGACTACCAACAGCATGCAACAGATGCCCTGGCCATGGGGCCAGCACCATGTGGAGACCCCTCACTGTTCAGAGACTCACTCCCTCCCCGCCCCCTAGACTCCTCCTATTCAGAGTCTGCCTTTCTGGTGGCCTTACATCAATCCTGGCACACGTGAAAGAACACTTAAAGATCTGCATGCAGTCTTTCCCCGTTCTGGGGACCTGGCTCACTGGAAACCTCAAAGCACCAGTCTGGCCATCTCAGGAGCCTGCCTCAGCTGTAGGGTGAAAGGGTGGGAGCAGGTCCCTGTGCTCTTCCCGTAGTTCCCGCGGGAGTGGAGCAAAAGGCTGTGAGGGAACCAGGGTGGAGTTGTCAGGGCTGGGTGTGTGGGCTCCTGGCCACAAAGGGTCTGGATATGGGGTTTTCGTCAGTGTTTGGGAAGGAAGGGACTGGAAAGAAGCCCCTGAAGGCGGCTCACTCCTCGGAGGCGTGACGCACTTGAGGGGGGGACATAGCTTTCAAGGGCCAGACCTCGAGAAGGGAGCCTGAGAAGGTTGGAAACCCGGGCCTACAAAACGGGGACAGATCACTCGGCGGTGGGGCCCGCCCGCGAGCAGCACCGCGGCCGGCGCACACTCTGCAGCAGCGCGCGGAAGAGGCCCGGCGGGCGCTTGGCGGCGCCCTCCGCCGGTGCGGTGCGCACGGAACCTGCACGGCCTGGGCCCGCGCGGACGGCGGGCGGCGGCGCCGGCGCCCCTTGGCGGCCGTGCTCCTCGATCTGACGCTCCAGATGCTTCTGGATGGCCATGCCCAGCACCTCCACCTCCATGGAGGCACCGTAAACTTCCCACGTCATGCCCTTCTCGTCCCAGCTCACGTCGCGCACCGGCTCGGTCGCCTCCTGGGGCGCCATGGCGGCCGCCAACACCGAGCCTGGCCGCACCCGCACCTCGGGGAAGACGGGCGGCACGGCGGGCGGCGCTGCGGCCTGCGGAGTCATGGGCCCTGTGGCCACCGAACGTGTCTCGGCGGCTCCCAGCGACACCTGCAGGCCCGCGTCCCGGCGCGATGGTGGCCTGGGTGCGGGGCTGGGCGCGCGCGGCGCCGCCTGGAAGCTGAAGGCCGGGCCGCCCGCGCCGTCCTGCGGAGACATGGGGCTCACCGCCACCGAGACGCAGGCCTGTGCGCCTGCCTGCGTGCCCGCGTCCTCGCGTGGCGGTGGCGCTCCGGCGTCCCACGACGGCGCCTTGGTGAAGTTGTCGCGAGTCCGTGGCCCTGGCGGGGGCGCTGCAGCCTCTGCGCTGGGGCTCTTCTGAGCCGCCGCTGCCGCTAGGTCTTTCTGGCTGGTGCTGGCAGAGGGCTCCGGCTCTGGCAGGGATCCGATGCTCCTGGTATCTCTCTGGGGCTGGGCTGAGCTGTAGGGTGTGCCATCTGATTGCCTGAGAGAGGACGTGGCCTTGTCTGGGGCCTGAGGGACAGTCTTGGCCGAAGTCTGAGACTCTGCTTTTCTAGGAGATGGAGATGCAGAGTCAGCCTTCCCCAGGGACACAGGCTCCACAGTCGTGGGGGCGTCGACTTTTCTGGAGGGATCTGTCTTCTCAGACAGTTGTGGCTGCTCCTTTTGCAAAGACGGAGTTTCCACCTTTCCCGGGGATGTGGCACCTGGAATCTGGGTTACCACTTTGACCCCAGATTTGGGCTCAGTACTCCCTGTGGCCCCGGTGTCCTCCCGTGTGGAGTTGCCAGGATTCCTTTTCTCTGAAGCCTTCAGCTCTGGGATGCCTTCTGCTCTTTCTGAGGCCATGAGATCCACTTTCCCTGGGGATACCAAAGCTGTTTTTCCTGA
Source organism: Mus caroli (assembly GCF_978045245.1). Lineage (NCBI taxonomy): Eukaryota > Metazoa > Chordata > Mammalia > Rodentia > Muridae > Mus > Mus caroli. Next base: position 65,614,336 of record NW_028227270.1, on the reverse strand, counting down.
ACTCATTGAGGCCGTTTTTCCTAAAGTCATGGCGTCCACTTCTCCAGGGGAAACCGTTTCTGCCTTTTCCTGGCTTGCAGAGCCTGCCTTGCTTGAAGCCAGGGGATCAGTCTTCTCTGAGGCTGGGAGACTTGCCTTCTCCAAGGGCTGTGGGTCTCCTTTCCCCTCAGTCACCTCAGCTTTTGCAGCAGACAGGGACCCCCAAGTCCCCAGAGACCTGGTATCTCTTGAACTCGAAGACCCAAGGTCTGTCTTTCCTGAAGACTCGGGATTCCCCTTTTGAGATGTTTTCATGTTTCCCGTGACAGTCGTGTGATCCACCCTTCTAGAAGACCTTGGATCTTCTTTTCCTGAGGATAATGTTTCTGTTTTTACCAAGGACACACGTTCTGCCTGCCCAGAGGACAAGTGTTCTGGTTTCACTGGGGAGACAAGTTCTGAATTTCTTAAGGAAACAGGGTCCACTCTGCCTGAAGGTCCTGTACTGTTCGAAGATGTAGGACCTGTCTTTGCTGGAAACACACCTTCTGGCTGTCTGGCAGACACTGTTTCTGCTATTCTCACAGATACAGACCCACCTTCTCCTGAGGAGACAGCCTCTTTCTTTCCAAGAAACTGAGGGTCCTTCTTGGCTGAGGACAAATTTTCTGTATTGCTCACAGCTGCAGGACCTACTCCCCCCAAGCATACAGGATTCACATTTTCGGAGGTCACAGGAGCCACAGTTACTGAGGATGCAAGCTCCGTCTTGCCTGATGATCCTGGAGTTAGCTTCCCAGAGAACTCAGGGTCTGTCTTTTTTGTGGAGGCAGAATCTGCCTTGTCCGGGGGTTTCATATCATTTTCCCTCAAAGACACAAGATCTCCCTCTCCTGTGGATCCAGGGCGCTCTCTTCTGGAATGCATGACATTCTCTGGTTTTGGATCCATTTTGCCTGAGGATATAATCTCTACCTTTCTTAAAGACCCAGCATTGTCCCCTCCTGGGGACACTATATCCACTTTGCTGGAACATGGCTTGTCTACTTTTCCCAAGGACCCAGAATTCTCCACCCCTGAAGCTGTGCAGTCCACTCTTCCTACCGTCCCAGGCTCCCCCTTTCCATAGATCATAGGCTCTGCCTTTCCCTTCGACACGGACTCTTCATTCCTCAAGGACCCAGCCTCTTCCTTTCGTGTGGAAGTGGAGTCTGCCTGCTTCAGGGAGTTGCCATCCATCTTCCCCGAGAACACAGGATTTCTGATCTCTGAGGCTGTGGGAGCGGCTTCTGCTGAGGACATGGGCTCTGGCTTCCCAAACAAAGTCGTTCCAGAGGCGTCTGAGGTCAAGGCTCCATGTGCCTTCGATGTCTCTGGGAGAGGGCTGCAGTTAGGAGAAGGGCAGGCTAAGCTCCCAGCAGGCCTCTCAGAACAGGAGGCCCCTTCCGCAGCCCCACTGGAACTGGTGTGTCTGGGGTCCATGCCTAAGCTCTGGTCCAGGGCGTGCCTTGGGGGTGCAGGGATGGCCTTTGGAGAGGAGCAGCAGTCCCTCATGACCGGGCCTCCAGTGCCCAGGCTCCCATCCTGTGGGGAGCAGAGGGAACTTAGGGGGCTGGAGTCCTTCTGAAGCAGGTGGAGCCAGGCTGGGTCTTTAGAACTGACGCTCTACCCTCATCGTCGTGTTTGAGCTCAAGTCAGCTATCTGGTCCTGAAACAGAGAACAGACTCAGGCTTAGGAGACACTCCAGGGGGAATGACTCAGTCTGTCCAGGCTCCTCACTGGATTCTTGGTCCCCATCTGGTCCCCTTGTCAAGAAGGTCTCAGCTAAAAATACAAAGCCAATCCTATCACTGCCTGCTTCATCACACCTCATAGCCATCCAGGAAGCCAACACTCCCACACTTGGGATACTGAGGCAGAGGATTTTCTAGTTTGAGGCCAAGTTATTCAGTAAGATCAAACCCCAACAGACAGACAGACACAGTGACCTTTCACAATGTGGCTATAATCTGACTTTTTTTTAAAATTTTTAATATTTTTATTACATATTTTCCTCAATTACATTTCCAATGCTATCCTAAAAGTCCCCCATAGCGCCCCCCACTTCCCTACCCACCCATTCCCATTCTTTTGGCCCTGGCATTCCCCTATATTGGGGCATATAAAGTTTGCAAGTCCAATGGGCTAATCTGACTTTTTAACTTCACTGTCATTCCCTACTCCATCAGCCTCAGCTCACATTCCCAAGAGTGATGTATTTGTCTTCAAGCCTAGTGGCTGCAAACTTTTAATGTCACTGGGCCAGATGGGTCATTTGAGTGAGGGAAACAAAGGGAGTGGTATAACTATGGCAAATGGTAGAGGACATGGCTTTTCCAAGAGGGCCAGAGTGCCACCCCCAGAGCCATGAAACCTGGGATCTGTAGAAGCTCTTCTAGTGTCTTAGGAAGAGAGAGAAAGCTGGACGTTGATGTAAAATATGCTAACTAATTCAAGATTTAAATAAAAACCCCAAACACTATGCGAGCCAAAGAAAACATGTCTGCAGGCCACCAGTTTATGTCTGTGTAGGCCCTGAGGAGCTGTCAGGGAGAGGACATAGGAGTCGTGTGCTTTCAGAGACTGCTCTGAGATACTGTGGTAATCGGCTGAAAGGAGATAGAAGCTGGCTCAGATCCAGCAGGAAGCCAGTCAGACTCTCAGTGAGTGATGCTTCAGTCCTTCTCAGAGCCCCTTCTATACAGTGGGCCCTGGGCAGCTACCCTGAGTGACCTAGGTGGGAGACCACCCTGAAGGCAGAAACAGAGCTGAAGAACCGGTATAAGGCTGCAGTGAGTGACAGCGGGGGTGATCTGTAGAATGCTAGGTAGGTGGGGACTGTTGGGCAACAGTGCTGGGATGGAGATTGGAGGAGAGAGGGGGCTCTGTTTAGGATGAGCTGAATTCATGTTGCCCCGGGCGCATTAGGGGAGAGGGTCTAGCAGGCAGACGGACCTAGGAGAGACTGTCATTATTCACGCAGCAGCCCAAATGAGCAGAGCTGGTGATGGCCCCTTACCAGCATCCAGACTCTCTCGCCCATGCTCAGGCCAGAATCCCTAGAGTGGCAGTGTTCAATCTGTGGGTTGTGACCCCCTTGATGTCATGTATCGGATATCCTGCATATCAGATATTTACATTGCGATTCATAACGGTAGCCTTTACAGGTATGAGGTAGCAATGATAACAATGTCATGGTGGGCGGTCACCCCATCATGAGGAACTGTATTAAAAGGTCAGAGCATTAGGAAGGTTGAGAACCGGTGCTCTCCAGTGTCTCTTGGCTTTCATACACCATGACCCACCCATCAGCAAATAAGTCTGCTGTCAAACCACATCTAGAACCTGGGTACTGGCTGATTCTCTTGCCTCTTTAGACCCTTCCTCCCTCCTCTCTCTGTTATTCTAGCTCAGAGGGATATCTCATGGTTCCTTGACCATTTCCCTGCAGGTATCTGCATGGTGACTCTCTGAGGTTTTTCCTGTATAAAATAGCCATCTCCAATTCTGGCTGTCCCTCTCCATCCACCTTGAGTTTTGTTGTTGTTATTGTTGTTTTGAGACAGGGACTCATGGTGTGCCTGGCTTGGAACTCGATACATAGACCATGCTGGCCTCAAATTCTCAGAGATCAGCCTGCTTCTCTCTCCTCAGTGCTAGGATTAAGGACTCCACACCCAGCGTTGTTTTTTACTGAACTTAAAATCCAGAACACCTGGCTGATGCCTGATTCGTCATAGATATATGTGTTCATGGAATGCTAGCTCTCTGGTGGGGCACACCTGTAATCTTAGTGTGCAACAGAAGCAGGAGCTCAAGCTGGAGGCCAGCCTGGGCTCTATAGCAAGACCTGGCCTCAGAAGAAATCATAAACCACACTCACATGCACATACACAGAGACACATACACACACTGACACAGAGACACACAGAGAGACACACACATACAGACGTAGACACACACAGAGATACACATGCACATACACACACACAGACATAGACGACATTCCCACCCCTCACAGACACACACATAAACACACTGGCACACAGACACACACACATCAGAGACAAGAACGACTGGCACACATATGGACCTGGTCCACATCAGCTCTGAGAAGGACTGAACGACACTTGTAACACTAGAGGTGTTAACTCCACCCAGACCCTTCTTACTCTTGTTGGGACATTAAATTAGTTGTGATCTTTTAAGGAGGGCATCTGTCCATCTCTACACACATGCACAAGACACATAGTGTTTTAGCCAGAGAGTCTCCTTCCAGGGGTGTTCCTGCAGACACCCTGATGGTAGGTACATCAGGGTACATGAGAGCACCTGGTGGTAAGGAAATCAGGAAGAGGTGAGGGTGTGTGAGACACTCACATGGACCTGCCACAGACACTAGATCATGTAGAGTTATGAGGAGAATGCCCACGACCAAGTGAGCGAGCAAAGACACAGCCAGACAATTCCAGGATGAAACCTCCTGAAACTTTCATTCTGATGGCCTCTGTAAAGTAAGACGGGGAAGGAGTCTGAGTGTGGAAGAGCCTGTGCTCTGTGGGCCCCTTTGTGGTGTCTGGATCTGGGTTTCAGGGGAACATGGCACATGTGCTGTCACAGCGGCTGTGTGTCCTGAGAGGCAGGTGCTGATGATGAGCTTGTGGGTGCTTGAATATCATGAGGTATATTTAGGACAGTCCTAAACAGTATGGGTTGCTGGGCAGTGGTGGCACACGTCTTTAATCCCAGCACTTGGGAGGCAGAGGCAGGTGGATTTCTTAGTTCGAGGCCAGCCTGGTCTACAGAGTGAGTTCCAGGATAGTCAGGACTGCACAGAGAAACCCTGTCTTGAGAAAACAAAACAAAACAAAACAAAACAACCAAAACATTATGGGTCAGCAACTTCCCGTGGCTCTTGATGCAACCAGGAGTTTCAATATACTTGAAATGCTAGTGTTAATATAGCATACTGTCTATAGTTAATTTTTAAAATGCTTATTTTAAACTAAACATTTAGTATGTAGGTGTTTGTCTTCATCAAGTTATGTGCACATATATATGGAGGAGGCCAGAGGTGTCCCGATCCCCTTGAAGCTAGAGTTACAGGTGTTGTAGCAGTGGGTGCTGGGAACTGAAGGGGGATCTTTTGAAAGAGCAGCAAGCGTTCTTAACTGATAAGCCATCTCTCCAGCACTTCATCAGCTTTTAAAAAACAAGCAGAAGGGGATAACTCTAAAATAACTATAACAAAGAGCTGTGCACGCGGCTCAGCGGTAGAACGATTGCTAGCGTGTGCAGGGTCCTGGGAAGAACAAAACAGCAGTAGCAGCATCACATTGATCCCTGAACCAGGAATCCTGGCATTTATGGTCACTGTCAGGTGACATCCCGGTGTGTCACCCTTTCTGTGTCTATAGACCTGGCAACACAGTAGATAGCTTACTATTAGAATGATCGACGGAGACTTGTACTTTAGGAGGTGTCGGGGGCTCTCACTCCATTTTGCATGGTTGCACCTCTTTGAAAAACAGGAAGGTGAAATGGTTCTCTGTGAGGGTCAGTCCATCTCCTCAGCATGCTTCTAAGGCCCATAGATCACTTCTTTCCTTTATTGGTATTTATCTTTTATTAACCCTTTCATACCCAAGTGCATGTGCGTGTGAGCTCACACATAAACACACACCTGTGCACACACCCAAGCATGTACACACTTGCACACACACAATGTGACTGCCTTATGTACACCCATGGCTTGGAGTTCCCTCCTGTCTCAGCCCCCACACACCCTCTGTTGTTGGCATCTTATCAGAGTTTTAGCTCTCGGCTTAGATGTTCCTTCCTCCAGGAAGCCTTCTGTGCTTACCAGCTTCCTCTGAGGTTCCACGCCCTCTTCCTACTCCCAGCCATGTTTCTGTTACTCTGTATGTGTGTCCATTTAACATGGGTTCCTGATAGAACTTCCAATGGGTCTCAACTGATACTGTTCACCTCTGGGTCTCCCCCAAATCTCATGTCCGAGGCTTGGGAGGATGGCAGTCACCAGAAAGATGGACATAGAGAAGGGCATCTTGCTGGGGACTCTAAGGCCTTAGGTTTTGGAGAGCTGGACTGGATGCCTCTGTGTTTGTGGGCAGGGTATGCAAGAGACAAGTGGGATGCAGGTCTAGAGCATAGGAGACATAGAAGGGGTGGTCCCTGATCTCCAGAGAGAGAAAGAAGGGTAATAAGCCAGAAGTAAAGAAATGCCATTTCTGATATGAGATGCTGTGAGGACGAAGGACTGGACAGCTGGTCTAGACACGCGGTCAAGGAAGGCCCCCTAAGTTCTGGGCCACCCATGAGAAGGCCAGAGAGGCTGGAGTGGAGCTAGAATCAGACAGGCAGGACATGGGAGGAAGAGGCAGTAACAGCTTCTTGAGCTCACAAGCAACTGTGTGAGGCCTTGGGGGAGCGGTGGGGACTCATCCTCAGCCTACAGTCTCACCTTGGGGGAGCTAGCCTGTGTGCATAGGCCCTTGGGGGAGCCAGCCTGTGTGCATAGGCCCTTGGGGGAGCCAGCCTGTGTGCATAGACCCTTGGGGGAGCCAGCCTGTGTGCATAGACCCTTGGGGGAGCCAGCCTGTGTGCATAGGCCCTTGGGGGAGCCAGCCTGTGTGCATAGGCCCTTGGGGGAGCCAGCCTGTGTGCATAGGCCCTTGGGGGAGCCAGCCTGTGTGCATAGGCCCTTGGGGGAGCCAGCCTGTGTGCATAGGCCCTTGGGGGAGCCAGCCTGTGTGAATAGGCCCTTGGGGGAGCCAGCCTGTGTGCATAGGCCCCTGTGTTCCGCTCACACGCAAGACAGTCCTGTGAATGCAGAGATACAAGGTTAGCCTGGCTTTTCCTGAGCAAACACTGCTGTGTTTTAAGCAGGAAGTGTGTGTAACTGTTCTGTGGCCAGATCCCTTAATTCACTGAGTAAAGTCACAAATATGGGTTTTTAAAAAAATATTTTTTAAGTATTGGCTCTTTCTTTCTTTCCTTTTCCATACAACGAAGGCCAAACAAAACATGGTCGATTTTGTGACCTATCTTGTCCTTGGAACTGTGGGAAAGGATGTTGTAAGCCAGAGTGACTGGGCAGATGGGCAAGAGGAAGTGCCCTGAAACCAGTGAAGACCAAGGTCTATTTGCCATGTTTCCTTGTTTCCTCCTCTGAAACATAGGAACTTGACAACTGCCCAACGATAACTCAGAGAGGGAAATACAGCCAGGAAGGGTCAGAAAGGGCTAAAGGAGGGGTTCCTTGGGTGGCCCCCACTCCTCCTTTCACGCTGGTAACCCAGCCAGCCCTAGGTGTCTCCGCACATAAGCTCCTGCTGCTTCTTGTGTGTGGCCTGGACAGAGAGTGCCAACAGTTCACTGTTCAGCAGCTCTGAGACTTCCAGCAGGGCCCTTCTCGTGGCCCCCCAACCCCCACCGAACTCAACACCTCCTTCCCCATCAGGCTTGTTGTGAGAATTAGAGCCGATGAGGGGTGTGCATGGTTCTGCTCACGTTAGGGCCAGGCTGTATACATGGAAAGCCTGTTTTTATCTACTCAGTCTGTCAGAGCCCAGCTGTGCTCCCAGGAGGGGGTGGGGGTGGGGGTGGGGGCTGAGTCTGAAATGGTTGCAGCAGAGACAAAACTCAGCAAAAAATCTGCCTTTAGGACGTGCTTGTTTGGCCCATGATGCTAACAATTTTTTTTTTAAATCAGGTGTGTGTGTGTGTGTGTGTGCGCGCGCACAATAAAGGTCAACCTTGGGTGTTGTTCCTCAGTAGCTGCCCACCTTGTTTTTTGAGACAGGATCTCTCTCACTGGGACCTGGGACTCACCATTAGGCTAGGGTGGCTGGCCAGTGAGGCCCAGGGACCTTTCAGTCTCTGGCTCTTCACAGCTCTCTCTCTCTCTCTCTCTCTCTCTCTCCCTCTCCCTCTCCCTCTCCCTCTCCCTCTCCCTCTCCCTCTCCCTCTCCCTCTCCCTCTCTCTCTCTCTCTTTCTCTCGTGGGTGGAGGGCATCAACTCTCTCTAGTCCTTTTAAGTCAATTTTAAATAAAGGAGCAAACACGTCAACATCTAAACACTGATAGAGTTCATGTGGAAATCTGATGTCCGGGTTATTCTGGCAAACTAAAATTTGGCAAGCTGAGTGTGCTTCCTGCAGAGCAACGGCCAGCTGGAGATGAATAGAATGGCCTGAGGAGGCAAGCAGCCACAATCCCCACCCGCCCTCTGGTGTCCAGGACGCTAGCTCTAACTGCGCATCACCACCAGTCTCTGAGAGTGGATGCCTTTTCTCTTATCACCAGCCTCTCCTGCATGCTCCGGAGAAGCCCAAGTTTTGACACATTCCTCACATGCCAATAAAAGCAGGAAGTGACTTTGCCTAAGTGCTTACTACATACACAGCCTGTACACATGTCAGGCAGGTGACATGCTCCTGTTTTCCAAGAAGGAAGCAGAAAGTTTGACAGGCAGGCATGGCCACGTGTTGACATACCCCACTTTGTAAAACCTCCCAAGAAGAGGTTGGTGTCCCAATTCCCACTCCAAGTTCTAGGTTTCTGAGATGGGATCAGGTCCGGTACAGGGGACAGACAGCTTGGCTAGATGTGGGTAGAAGCCCCAACTTGGTCACTAATCTGTTCTGTGACTTTGTGTGGGTTTTCCACACTCGGAGCCTCTGTCTCCCATTTCAGTGCCCCAGAGACAAATTCCAAAGGGTCTACTGCTCACCAGTTTGCTGAATCCTTCTTGGTTTGGGAGGAACTCTTAGTAGCTTTCAGACACTAGGCGCCCAGGCTAGGGGCCCACATACTCTCCCTCCACGCTACCTCTAGAAGACAGCTCCCTTCTTAGCTCCTCATGCTTAGCCCTGGATCCAGCACTCAGTACTCTCAGGCTCACTTTATCATCTAGACTCTAGCCACAGCAATTTCACAATGGGGCCCCTTGTCCATTTTGTACCACAGACGAGGACACAGAAGTCGGGAGGAAAGACCACCAAGGGCATGAAGCTGAAGGGAGGAAGACTGGGGTTCAGAATTAATTGAGTCTGATCTCAAAGCCTGGATTCTTCCCAGTTTATGAATCAACATCTACACTCTAATGCTTGGCTCTCTTCTTTAATCTTTGTGTGTATGTGTGAACGTGGGCGCGCACATTCTCATGCACACGTGGAAGTCCGAAGGCGACCTCAGGTGTCAGCTCTTGTCTCTCAAGGTCTTCTTGTTCTACACCGGGCTAACTGGCCCTTCAGTTCCTAGGGATTCTCCTCTCTTCCCTCTCACTGTTGGGGTGTGTAATCCAGAATTGGCAGCAGGCTGAAATAACCGTGTAGGTGAATGGCCGGCTCACCTGGTATGCAAATGAGTGAGTGGACTGTTCGTGGAAGACACCAGCAGTAGCCCATCTGGGCCCAGGACCTGGCTCCTGTGTCCTAATCAAGAAGACCTTGGTGTGCCTTTTGTATAACCCGTGTGTACTGTGCATGTGTGCCTTGTGGAGGGTCACTGGGATCCTGTGTGCCTTGCAGTCTCACCTTGGGGGAGCTAGCCTGGGTGCATAGGTCCTTGTGTTTGGCTCACATGCAGGGCAGTCCTGTGAATGCAGAGATAGGAGGCCAGCCTGGCTTTCCCATTTCCTCTAGGATTTCTTCCCAGTCTGGAGTCATCTCTACACCCCCAGCCAGGGCCAGAGCTTCTAGGCACCTGCAAACATCTCCTGCTATGGTAACAAGACTGACAAAGGCTTGTGTATGCCTGTGAGTGTGACTGAAAAAAAAATCCCAGTCTTCTGCCACTTGTCCTCTCATCTCCTAGTGCCCCCCCCCCCCACGGCGACCACCCCCCTGGCAGCTGCCGCAGGTGAAGGAGTCTGTAACAAAAGGCCTTCTTTGAGAAACACTCCCCAGGCCATCTGTCCATGTGTTCATCCAAGCCACAGAAGGGCAAGGATGGATGTTCAAGGGTGTGCGGACTTGTGCTAGTGCCAGTTGAAGAAGAGCAGCAGGCTAAGAGACAATGCAAGGGTGTGCACAGGGTCACAGCCTGCTCCAGGGTGGAGGGTACAGGAGGGGCGTAAGCACTAGCCGGAGCAGTGGGGCTGGATGTCGGTTAGAGTATTGCTGACTTGGATCCAGGATTGATGCTCTGAGTGCGTAGCCTCACCTGGGTTGCACTAGGTGGGTTGCACAGGTGGCCGGATGTGTGAATCTGATGGAATGACCAAAGCCCGTGTGTGTGTGTGTGTGTGTGTGTGTGTGTGTATACCTTTGGCATCGTCCAAAAATGAGGTTCCCAGGCATGAACGCGGTGTGTGACCACGTCCAGGACTGTGTGCCACACTGGGTGTGTGACGGGGTGGGATGAATCAATGAGAGCGGCCCCTCCCCCCGGTGGCGGGAATCGCCCCCTCCCGCACCGAGGTGCGGAACAAAGCGGCGGGCAGCGGGGCTGGACGCGGGGTGGCCTCTGCCCACACCACAGGCCGGGGCCGTTCACCGGGGCCCCGCCCCACCGCGCCCCGCCCCGCCGCCCCCGCCCCGCAGCCTGAGCCCGATGCCCGGCGCGGCCCAGGACCCTGGACAGCGGCCCCGGTCCGCGCGCCCTGCGGCCCCACGCGCGCCCGCCGCTTACCGGCGCCGGCTCCTCGTAGCTCCGGCTCGCGCCGCGCAGACCACCCCGGTGCTCCCCGGCCGCGCTGGCGGGCGGACCCGACTCCGCGCCGTCCCTGGTCGGCTGGGCGCCCCGCCCCGGGCATGCGCGCTGGGCGCACTCGGGAGCCGGGAGGGGGCGCCGCGGGGGCGCGCGAGGGCCGGCAGACGCCGCCCGCCCTGGGGACCGCGCGCCCGCCTGGTGCTCAGCTGGGAGCACCGCGGGCGCACGGGCGGCGGCCGCACTGGAATCCCGGTCTTCCCGATTTGCCAGCTGCCTCGGCGAGGAAATTTCCCGCGTCCCTCTTGGCCGCACTTCCGGCCTCTGCCCCCTCCGCCCCGCCCCCGGCCCTTTGTCTCGCTGCTGCCCACGCTCCGGCGAGTGGCGGCCCTGGGCTGGGAGGCGCTCGGCGTCCTCCCTGCAGCAGCCTCCCCGACGGGGAGTCCGCCCACCCTCTCTGGTCTGGGTATGCCCGGTCTCCTCCTCCTGGATACTCTCCAACAAGTCACCTCGCCTCTTTGAGCCTCAGTTTTTACATCTGTAACTAGTATTAAATCGCCTCATAGCGGTCTTAAAAAAGAAAGTGCTTGAAAGAAGGTGTTTAGGAGTCCACTTGAGTGAACCGCTGAAGGCGTGAAGACTCGCTGCCCGTTTCTCTCTACATTTGAGCAGAGGAGTGGGACCCTCTCCTTGGACTTCTTAGATGAGAACTCTGTGATATCTTGGAAGTGATAAAAAGATACCTGTGCCTGAACTGTGAAGCCACTTGCTAGATTACTAATGCAATTGAAAATCTTAGACAGGGACACAGAGCTAAAATTTGACTTTTAGGTGTCGATGGCTTCCATGTCCAATCAGGCCAAGTGAATAGTCTACGCACTTTTTTTTTTTTTCAAATATGGGTAAGTTTCTTGTTTGTGGTCACACCATTCCTTGGTAGGTCGAATTGGGGTTGCAAATTTATACAGGCCACTTTCTGAAGCCCCACACTTGGGCTTATGTTTTAGTAACCATTGCTTATCTGTTTACCTTACCTTAATAAGAGTAAGAAAATCTAGATGGCAAGTGAACATTTAAAATCCACAGGAAAAGCCAGGAGTAGCGACACTGCCTGTAATCCCAGCACTCAGGTGTCTAGAGGAGGTCGGTAATCCTGAGTTCTGAGCCAGCCTGATCTATATAATGAGTACTTGATCAGCTTGGACAAGACTGATATAATAAAACTAGCAAGACGTTGTTTCCAAAAGTGCCAGGGCAGCCAGGGCTACACAGAGAAACCCTGTCTCAGGAAAAAAAAAAAAAAAAAAAAAAAAAAAAAAAAAAAAACTCAAAACAATGGAATTTATGTTGGAGAGCACGGACCCGTTTTCAGGACCACGGACAGCGCACAGCAAGAGTCGCTCTCCTATTTTCTTGGTGCTGAAAATGGTTCTTCCACTGCCCAAGAGTGTCCTTAGTTAGCTTCAGAATTTACAAACCCTGGTCCACATTCATCATTTCACCGTTCGCCAGCTGCCCCCTCAAGGTGAGTATTATTGGCTCTCTGGCAAGCAGGAAGGAATCGAGGCTTGGGAGGTCCATGAGACACACAAAAGTGGCAAGAACCAGCTTTGATTTACAGCAGTCTCCCCAGAGGCAGAATGACCCTGGAGCAGAACCAAATATATTGCAGAGTCTGTGGCAGTGGTTCAGGTGAGGACTGGTTATAAACGAAGCCGCAAGCCTTTGATAAGATGGAGTGGAGGCGACTCTTACCTATTGTGGGGAAGTCAAGTGGTCTTGATCTTGGATGTTGAGAGACGCTTGTGCTGGTCCTCTGAGGTTCCATCTTGTGGATGAAGGACACATTCTGAATGTTGGGGAAAGGAGATGCCTGTGGGATGATTATCTTAACATATGAGCTCACAGTTGAGCTTTCTGCTTGGCAGCTGGAGGCACAACAGGAAACCCATCAACTGAGAGCTGATGGTATGGTGGAGGACACAGGTGGTAGGGAGGGAGTCAGCACATGGCGGGAAAAGTATTAAACCAACAGGCAAGCATGGACGCCCTTGCACCACCCAAGGACCACAAGGCTGCTGTGAAGACGGGAGGAAGGAAGGACAGTGAGAAAGGAGACATCTTTCCCAAGAAATCTGGACCCTGAGAGAGAAAAAGAGGTGTGGTGGTATGCACCTGTAATTCCACCACTCAGAGGAGGTTATGGTCAGCCTGGGCTACATAAGACCTTGTCATAATAAGAGGGGAAAAAGAGAGAACAGAAGAACAAAAATGAATGTGGCAGCTTTCACGGAGGCAGAGGAGACTGAGACGGGAAGGGAGAGAGCAGAAGGGAGCGACAGAATGCCGGCAAGGGAGAGCAGGCGTTTGGAGGGAAGAGTGAGCCGCAGACCCTTGGGGTGTCTCTGAGAGCCCTGAGGTGAATATGGAGGGTATGCAGCTCATTTTTGAGGTGCTAGGGCACTGGCAGGGAAGTGAGAGGGTGACCGGAGAACCAGCCAATGTGAGGTTGCTAAGCCAGCTGCCACCGTGGCTGAGTGGAGCTTAGTTCTGTGGGGAAGTCTTAGAAAATGGAGTGAGTGTCTACTCCAGAATCCTTCTGCTTGGAGGCGCTCGTGGGTCTGTGGTTTCTTCCCTGGCATCCCGGGCAAAATGGTTCCAGCAGAACGAGTATGCCTCTTTGATAAAGACTTAGGTGGCAGATGGTTGAGAGTCCTCTTAGTGGGCGTGTCTGAATAGGGTCTGCTGTGAGGTCACAGTCAAGGCATCTTTCTATCTGTGTCCTCTTGCTGGATCCTCTGGCTGCTTCTGTTCCAAAGAGTCTTGTTAACAAGAACATATTTTGAAATTTCTGGACAATCGGCACTTGCTGGAGCAGATGAGGAGCTGAAAACAGGCAGAACAGTGGCAGCAGTGCCCCACCCCCACTCTTGTGCTCTGTGCTAGTGTTCCTTGCCAGTCACCGCAAGGTCTCTGAACTTCAGGCTACCGTATATAACACTTAGCTTCCAGAGGTATGCAAATGCCCAGCAGAGTATAGATCTTGTGGAGAACACCTTTGTTAATAGCAAGCTTGACAGTTTTAGGTGACTTGCCTACCTAAAGCCTCCTGGAAAGTTATGTGTGCCCCTTTATGGAGAGTCTACCAAGGCCTGGAACTTGGGCTCCTTGTATCCAACCTGCATGGTCCGCCACACCCATGTGGAGTGTGTGTGCACTCTCGAATGTGCTTATACCTCAGGTTGGACTGCTGCTGGGGAGCCATCCACATTCGTATGCACCAGAAGATAAACAGGTGCCTGCAGCTCCTTGGCGGGTGCCCAGGCTGGGGGTGGAATAAACAATCCCAGAGATGACTTTCTGAGAAGAGAGTGTGTGTGGCAACCGGCGCCATGGAGACAAGCAGACTGTATCAGAGCAGAGGCAGCAACCGGCCCCCAGTGCCACCCTGAGTGCCTGTGTGCACATGCTCACAAACGACATGACGTGTGTCTCATGCTCTCCCTTCCTCCTCTGCCGTGTCCATATCATGTTCATGCCTATTTCAGACACAGTTGTGTTTCACACCCAAGGCCACCCACTCCTGGGCTCTAGCCAGATAACCCCATCCCAGTTTTGTTTGAAGTGAAAGCTTTGGAAAAGCTTTGAGGTGGGCAGTTAATAACACCTGTAGTTTCTGTCCCCTTTGCCTGTGCACGAGCTATATCACCTAGGCTGAAGATCAGCTTTTTAGCAAATCAAAACCTCCAGGGATGGTGTGTGTGCATGTATGTATGTGTTCATGTATATGTGTGTGCATGTATGTGTATGTGTGCATGTATATCTGTGTGCATGTATGTGTGTGTGCAGGTGTATTCATGTATATATGTATATGTGTACATGTGTGTGCATTTGTGTGGTGTAGATGTGTGGTGTATGTGTGTTATATGTGCATGTGTGTATGCACATGTGTGTGTGTGCATGTGTGTGCATGTGATGTGTGTTATGTGTTAGAGTTAGAACTATGGTGTGTAGTAGCTCCCAGAGCCATCTTTGGGCACTATTCTTGTACGCAGTTCAGTGCTTCAGAGAGATGTGCACAGCTCATGTCCACATGCTCATCACCCGGGCTGGTGAGATGGCTCAGTGGGTAAGAGCACCCGACTGCTCTTCCGAAGGTCCAGAGTTCTAATCCCAGCAACCATATGGTGGCTCACAACCATCCGTAACGAGATCTGGCGCCCTCTTCTGGAGTGTCTGAAGACAGCTACAGTGTACTTACATGTAATAAATAAATAAATCTTTTTAAAAAAATTAAAAAAGAAAAGTCATCACCCAGACCACAGATTCCTTCAGGCTCCATGCCTCTCCGGCTGCACACCGTGCTCCCCACCCTCATGACAATGGTGGTGCTCACTAGGTGTTCCATAGTTGTTCCCTCATCTTATTCAATTCTTAAGGAAAGCCAACGGAGATGGAGAATTATTAGACCCACTTAGACAGATGAGAAAAATAACCAGGCTCACACAGTGAGCAGAGGGACAGGGAGTTATAGTGGCTTTACAGATACACCTGCAGCACCCATGTTTGTGCAGCCCCCCCCAACTTAGCCCAGACAACTCACACCTGACAAGACCCCTGACCCCCTTGCTCCCAGGCCCTCACTGTGCTGCCTCAAGAGTCGTGAGCCAACAAGCTGGGCATGGTGGCAGAGGCATGCAATCTCAGCTATTCAGGAGGCAGGAGGATTGAGAGCTCTGGGATCGAGCAGGATTGAGGCTAGCGTGGACTAGGATATCAGCAATGGACCGAGGTTGTGTAAAGTAAACAAACAAACAAACACCCGAGCTGAGGTTGTAATGCAGCTGCAGAATACTTGGTTCGCATATGCAAGGTCCTGGGTTTGATGTCCAGTACTGAAAGAGAGAAAAATCGCAATCTGATGCCCACACAGACCCTTTCCCTACCTCTCTGCAACTCTCCACCCCCAGCAGCTGAAGGCTGGGGTGGCCCAGGATTTGGACGGGTGACTCAGGCTGAATCATGGCCCAGCTGCTCCTTGATAACCCCTCCCATTTCTGCCCAGAGAGTCTATTTGGAAGGCAGGAGGTGGGCCTTGGTGTTGTGGGAAACAGGGAGCAGGTTGGGGGATGGTAGGGGGCAGAGTCCTTAAGAAGTAGACACAGTGTAAAAGGGCTTCTCTGGAAGCCGTACTCCTTATCCAGGAAATGTGGCTCCTTTTGTTTGGAAATAGGCCAGGAGCTCTCTGGCTAATTCCGGAGCTCATTTTGGCTCCCTTCCCCCATCCTATAGCCCTAATAAAATAACACCAACATTAAGTATTCTAATTGATCACTCACAGTTAACTGCCCTCTCTCTGCAGTTTATAAAGCACCTTTTAATCTGGGGGTGGAAATGGACACCCTCACACGGAAGCAGAGGAAACCAAAGTTCTGAGCGCTCGTATGAGCTGGCCAATATCACACTGTTGGTGATGTGATAGACACAGGGCAAAAGCTCAGGCCGGTGGAAGGTAAGGACTGAGCGGCTGACCTGGTGGAAATGCGGTGGGTGGGGTATGTGAGGTGATGTGTAGCCATGGGAAAGGCGAGGGGCGTGGCCCTGGAGGGTATGATGAGATATGAAAGGCATACCGTGGTGTGGCATAGTTGGGCCAGGGCCAGGACACTGAGAGGCAAGGCTTATGGAGAATGGTACATGCAAGATTGTTAAATTTTAATTTCCTTGTAATTAATGGATTATAGAAATATCTGTGCCTTCAAATCTTTCATTGTCAAAGACCAATATTCTAAGACCAATAAATCCACAGCATGGAGTTTCCCTGGAAAATGCTCGGCCTTGGAGACTTTCCTTCCAGAAACCTCAATTTTGTTTTTTGTTTTTTAAAACGTATATTGAAAGAAAACAAAATAACTGCAGGCCTCTGCTAAAGCTATTGGGAAACTTGAGTGAAATCACCACCCTGCCCTTTCAAAGCTATGGGGGACTCCACAAAGGCCTGCTACTGTTTTTCACACTTTTCTTTGCCAGTTAACAAACATCCATGGGTGCTGGGCAGAGGCAGAGTGGGCTTCTGGAAGCCTGGGGGCGGCGCTGAACAGGGAGTGGGTGACATCTCTTCCTTTCCCCCTGCCTGGGCTGTGTCTGGCCTTCCCCCACCCTCAGCCCAGGAGTCTGTTTCTAGGCAACGGGATGGATGCAGAGATGGTTCGGAGGGGAGAGAGCTAAAAATAGGGAAAGGGAGAAAACAAAAATAAAGTTCCAGAGAAATCCCTGAAACCACATCACTGGGGCTGGGGGGTGGGGGTGGGGAGACAGACAAACGGCATGATAAGGGCATGGGGACAGCCCCTAGCCCTTCATTAGGGGACCGAGGTGGTTTTCCAGCTTGCTGCTCAGCAGGAGTCTGCGGAGTGCTGATGTGGACAAACATGGTGAGGCAGCCATGAGGAAATGGCTTCGGAGCGATGGGAAATCTCAGGAGAGAGAGGGTTTCACTTCCACACTTCCACACAGCGGCAGAGCCAAGAGCAGATGCTTAGGGGGAGAGAATGGAGGCAAACAGAGAGAGAGAAAGAGAGAGAGAAAGAGAGAGAGAGAGAGAGAGAGAGAGAGAGAGAGAGAGAAAGCCAGGACCATCAGGGGGAGGCTGGGTACTTCAGGGAATTCAGGGAAGCTGGGGATGCCTGGCAGGTCTCAGCCCCCTGACGGGCACACCCTACCTGTAACATCCACTCTTTCCAGAAGATAGCCTCCTGGAGCATCCTTTCATTCAAGTTTCAGCTCTGCCTCAGACACTTGACCTGGCCAACTTATTTTTTTTTTAATTTTATGACTTTTTTTTTTTTTTTACATTTATTACATTTGTAGGTAAGGAGACACATTCATGGAGGCCAGAAAACAGTTTTCTGACTTTGGTTTTCACCAACTGTGTTGAGTTCCAGGGATCAAACTCAGGCTTGGCAGTAAGCACCCTCCTCACTGCTCAGTGACTTGCCTTTCAATGTTGCACATCGCCATCGCCTGCAGACTTCAACCACACCCTTTGGTGTTTCTCCTAAAGCTTGGATTTATCTTTATCCTCTTTCCCTTTCTTTTCTTTTTTGAGATGGTCAGGGTCTTGCTGTGTAGCACAGGCTCGCCTTAAACTCACCATCCTCCTGGCTCAACCCCACACCTGACATTATTGACCACTTTGTGATCCCTGGGATTTGAGCTGTCAGAATGCCGGGGTTTCCCGACAGCCCTCAATTGTAAGACCAGAGCACGGTGCACCCAACACGTGTGGACAACACCCTGAGCAGATATACGAGCGTAGCACACATGTACATCCATATCACTGGGACAGTCCTCACAGACGGCTCAACAGGCACAGTGTCACTACAGTCTCCGAGGTACTGAACATGTCTGTCATTCTACCTTTCTGTTTCTACCTTTGCCTGTCATCCATATTTTTCCATTTGTCTCTTTTTGAAGCTAGAGAAAACAGGTTTTGGAAATTCCAAAGGTCTTGGCCTTTGGAGTCAAGCATAGGACTCAGTGTGGGCTTTTGACATTTCTCAGCAATCAGGCCTGGCCAGGTAGCCTGCCTCTCCAACTCCTATTCTCCCACTGGAGTTGAGGTTGCAGCAATGACGTATTAAGAGTGGTTTTAAGGGCTGGAGAGATGGCTCAGCGGTTAAGAGCACTGACTGCTCTTCTGGAGGTCCTGAGTTCAACTCCCAGCAACCACATGGTGGCTCACAATCATCCCTATGAGATCTGACGCCCTCTTCTGGTGTGTTTGAAGACAGCTACAGTGTGTTAATATACTTAAAATAAATAAATAACTCTTTAGGCAGAAGCGAGTGGGGCTAGCGGAGGGAAAAAAAGAGAGCGGTTTTGAGTGAAATTAGTGAAGATAAGTAAGATCCCAAGGATGTGGGATACAGCCAGAACTCGGGAAATGGCTCAGACCCCATGAGCAGGATACACACCACACCACACACACACACACACACACACACACACACCATTAGACATCGGCTGGCATCTTCTGCTGACACTTCTGGACTTGTGCCCGGAATGCATTTAAAGTGACTCTGGCAGGTGAGAATGTTGGTCTCTAAGCAGAACCATTCTCAGTGGGGCCAGGTGTAGGATTTGGCAAGTAGAAAGGAGGAGATAAATCTTTTCACAGGCCAGATGGTAAACCTAGTTTTGACATCTAAAAATGGGGACCAGGGGCTGGAGATAACAGGAGAGCCAATAAATAAATAAGGAAATTCAGGTGCTGGTTTACAGATATCAGCGCTTTCTCTTCTCTCTCTCTCTCTCTCTCATACATACATACACACACACACACACACACGTGCAGGGGCTAGGTGTAATAAAACCTTTCTGTTTTTACCTTTGCCTGTCATCCATATTTTTCCATTTGTCTCTTTTTGAAGCTAGAGAAAACAGGTTTTGGAAATTCCAAAGGTCTTGGCCTTTGGAGTCAAGCATAGGACTCTGTGGGCTTTTGACATTTCTCAGCAATCAGGCCTGGCCAGGTAGCCTGTTGAAGGCTAGAGAAAACAGGTTTTGGAAATTCCAAAGGTCTTGGCCTTTGGAGTCAAGCATAGGACTCAGTGTGGGCTTTTGACATTTCTCAGGGCAGTCAGGGCTGGTGACCAAATGGAAAAGGTGTGCACAATCCAAGGGTATTCAAACTTAGAAAAATATATAGTGCTGGTAAATTAACTGTATCTAAGCCAAAATTCAGCCGGAAGGCAGCGGGTTGTAGGTAGTGTGGTAATTGAGCCGAAAAGGGCTTCTAGCTCCTATCTCTCTCACTCATCCAAGCCCACCGGTTTGTTTCACACGGTCATCTGTTAGCTGCTTTCTGCTACCAGACGTGAAAGCCCAGGTGACCAGAACACATTGGTCTCTTGTAGGGTTAATGGCTTTCCCAGACTTGCCATTGTTCCGCCAACGACGGGAAAGAGGATGACTGAATGGAGTAAGCTGATTCAAGACGATGTTCAGGGGGGCTTCTCTGCAGGAAACCAGAATATGGCTCTTGCGCAGGGAACGCAGACCTGACCACCTGCAATTGGAAACGCTGCGCAGACTGGGGCGGACCCTGTGCCAATAAAGGCGTTTTCCTACTTGCAGAGGCGGAACCTCCACGCATTGCGGATCTTATCGAGGTTCCCCATCTTACTCTGAGTCCGCGGGAGCCCCCTAGTGCTGATCGTGGTGTGCTCCCGGTGTCTGGCAGGCTTCCCAGTATTCTGCAGACCCTCTCCTACTCCAGCTGAAATCTCAAACTTTCAGTAAGAGGAGAGTACCGCCTACCGGGAGCTCTGCCCTTTCCTGGGCCTGCCGCCATCGGTTTTGCTTGCGTTGGGCGGGTGTGAGTAAATGAGTGTGGACAGGACTGGAGTGGGAGGGGTCTGACAACGGTTAAGGACTTCTTTCTGCGGCGCGTCAGCAACCGGGCCAAAGAGCGCAAGTCTGCAAGTGCGCTCTGGCCTTGGTGCTGACATGCGAGCTCGCGCGTAGAGACTGGCGCCGGTTCTCGCGCGTGCATGCGTATTCATGATGCCCGTGCGGTCGTTGCTTCTTTTGGTCCTGCACTCCCATTCCTGTCAGGAGGTGGCGCCTGATGCTAACTTCCCACCTCCCAGTCAACTTCAATCTCAGTGTGGGTGGTGGTGGGGGCAGTCACCCTCTGGGTCCTGGGCCAGTGTGGAGATGGAGAAGCTGAGATCCCAGGTAGCTAGCGTTGTACCTGGGTTTAGTGTGTCAGAGTTCAAGGAACGAAGGGGCAGTCTGGGGCCCAGAAGCCCAGTCCTGCCTAGGCGGCGCCAGCTACAGACAGATTGGCTTTATTCATGGACACACTGGGGAGCGGCTTGGCCGCCCACCCCGGGACACGCTCACACGGTGGGTTGGGGGGACTCTCCATGCCACAATCACAACAAACGACGCCCGCGCTCGGACCGAGCGGGCTGAGGGAGGGGGCATGGCACGACCTGGCTCCTGGTTTGGGTTAAAAACAAAACAGAACAAAACAAAAACATTTTAGGGGTCGAAGTGGGGCTGCTGGGGGAGCCCCTTGGAGAACCTCTGTTAGGATGGGGAAGGAGCCATAGTTTTCCCATCTTGGTTTAAAAATACATAGAACATGCTACATCCGAGCAGACACTGGACCAAATGGAGGGTGAGGGGCAACACTGGTAGGGCGGGGCTCCCAGCCGGACCTCTCTGCCCGACTCCAGTCCACACCTCAGGGATGAACGCGGGCAAGTAGGAAAGACGGAAGGGCAGGGCAGACACTAACACAGGCCCCGAGGAAGTGCCTCAGAGCCGAAGGAAGATCTCGTGTTTTTTGGGGGAAAAGGTAGAAGGACAGCCCTGGCTCTGGGGGGTGGAGGGGTGGGGGGTGGGGAGGGAGAGAGATGGGGCAGGGACAGGGACAGAAGGAATTGTGCTGCTGGTGCGAGGCCCTCCTGGACCCCTTACGCCTCTGGCTCGTATTCCTGATATTCCTCCTGCATCAAAGGAAGGGTTGGAGACTGAGAGGTCAAGGGTAGCCTGCCCACATCCCTCCCCATCAAGGAGGAACAATGTTTGTCCCACCCCCTGGGCAGGGAGAAACATGGAGTTGGGGCCAGCTGAGACAGTCCAAGGCAGTTGTGCCTGGGGGCCTGGCGTTAGGCACCATCTGCCATCTGCCCTCCACTCCCTTCTTCTGCCTCCTGGACCCTGAGTTATTGAAGCCCTTCCCCCACCGCCTAGCTTTATTATGCTAGGGACCACCCACCTAGCTAGGGGTGGCTTCAAGTCTTCAGGGGCGCCTCTACCCCAGCCCTGCAGCCCTCTCACCTGGGGTGAGTCCTCATAACTTTCCCCTTCTGGTTCCATCAGAGGCTCAATCAGGGGCTCCTCAGCGGCTTCTTGGGCCACCTCCTCTGGCTGTGAACAGAGAAAGGCAGGGCTGGGTGGGCAGCTGGAGAGCCCTTAAAGAAATTCCATGATGATGTGCTACTGGTTGCTTGGAAGCGTGGGATCTCTAGGGTGGCTTGGCAGTGCCAGGTATGGTTAGGTGAGTTGTTTATTTGGAGGTCTTAGAAGGGAGAGGTGAGAGGGACCTGTGAACAGTGAATTCCCAGCCAATCATCAGGGGAAGCTGGAGTGGAGAGAGTGGAGAGAGAGCTCTGAGGGGCTCAGGCCACCACCTGACAGTCTCTACCCCTATCACTGAGACTGGAGAGATGGGGAGACAGCACAGGGCTCTTCCCTTTAGGCACAAGCTGCTGGACTGACTATAGGACCCAGGAGAGAACTCTGGTAGCTCCCCTCCAGGGCTGAAGGGAACTGGAGTCTCAGGTATGGGGCTGGAAAGGGGCTCTGTGCGGTTCCCTCCACTGCCTCCACCCATCCCTCCCTCCCCCAGGGCTGAGCTTGGCCTGATTTCTTCACTGTAGCTATTTTAAGATAAGCTGGAAGCAACAGCTCATGGTGTTGCTTGGATGTGTGAGCTAAGACTCTTCCCCTCCCCCCTGCATCTGCTGCCCAGATGGGCACAGACCAATGAGCACGCATGTGGAGGTCTGCTAGACACATGGCTGGCCGCCTGCAGATCAGCACATATATGTAAACACAGGATAACTTGGGGTGTATTCATGGCTGTAGAAGACCACACGTTGGGCTGGCACGTGACTAGGAGGACCCTGGAGCTGTGGTACTGAGAAGTTGGCACTGCCCATTGCCTTAGCCCCTTGGAGTATTGTCTACTGCTGCTTCTGTGGGCACAGAGCTTTGCATCTCCCGTAAATGAGCATGGGGGCTCATTCCTCTCTCTGTGGAGATGACCAAAGCAATAACAAACGTCGCTTTGTCCCAAGTTACCCAGTTGTGATGGGAACCCAGGAAAGACACAGTGTTCAAAGTCCCAGCTCCAGGCCTTGAAGGTATAGTTTCAGGCTAGAATGTGTGTCTGGCATGCTGAAGATCTTAGGCTCAATCTTCAGCATCCCTGCCCACAAATAACCCCCAACTGGAGCCGTTTGTTTGGAAATGAACACAGCAGGAGAGTAGAATGCTCTGGGCCTAACCACAGTGGAGCATGGCCCAGCAGGAATGGAGAATCGCCATTCTCAGACAGTGGCAGTCTTAGAAGTCACGCTGTAGAGTAGGACAAACAGAATGTAGAGGAGCGCACACTCCTCTCGGTGACATGCACATGACATTGATGAGCACCCAAACAGTTTGCAATGATGGAGGTTGGAAGCAGGGACCCCTGGACTGTGGTGAGTGGGTGGGGTAGGCAGGGCCTCAGCAGAAGGAAGCTAAGTGATTACACACGATGCAAATGCTTGGGAGGCACTCCCTCCATGAACCAGGCATGTTCCACTGCCACGTGCAGTCCTGGATAGGGTAAGAGTCTTTAAAGGCAGCAGAGTGCAAGAATGCTGGAGGCATTTTGTGTCTTGAACTGGCCGCTGGCTTCATTAGGAAATCGCTTTCTAAAGTGTCTGTCTTGGGGGGGGGGGAGCATTAAAGCAACCTTTAAAAAGAGATTTATTTTGCACTCTTGCTCTCTCCTCTTGCTCTTGCTCCCCCTCCATCTCCCTCCCACTCTTGAATAAACTCTATTCTATACCTATTTTTTAAAAGATTTTTAAAAGTTTTATGTGTGTGAGTGCTTGCTACTCATGTGTGTCTGTGTGTGACACATGTACATCTGTGTACCATGTGCATGCCTGGTGCCTAAAGAGGAAAGAAGAAGACACTCGGTCCTTTGGAACTGGAGTTGTAGATGGCTGTGAGCTACAGTGTGGATGATGGGAACTTTACTCTGCAAGAGCAACAAGAGGTTTTAACTGCTGAGCCACCTCTCTAGTCCCATAGACGGAGCCTCATATAGCCCTGGCAGGCCCTGTATAGCCCTGGCAGGCCCTGTGTTCGCTGCCGTCCTGATCTCGGTCTGCAGGTCAGAATTTCTATCTCAGGAGCTCACAAGATGTGGTCTCTGGAACTGCAGCACTAAGGTCCCTTGTATACTTCATCTTCTAACTTCTGCCCCAGGACCTTTGTGCTTCCTGTTCAAAACCTCTTGGGATACCATTCTGGGACATCTCAGGGCTGTGTCTCTTCAAATGGCACCTCCCAGGAAACCTCTCATGGCTCAAGAAGACCTGTCACAGTGTGTGCCCTCCCTCGCCCCCCCCCCCCAGTGTTTTTTTCTTCACCGCACACACATGCCCCATCTGATATCATCATACATACTGGATGGCTTTGCACTGGGCTCTCAATGCCTCGGTAGCATGCACAGAGCCCACTGTGGAGCTACGAGGGACAAACCTTCACTGATAGGGACAGTCAGCCAATGAAAAGAGCAAGCATAGGTGTGTGCAGATGTGGTTGGGAATATCTAAGGTCATGCTGCTAAGTGAGCTATGCACTGACAGGGATCCCTTCACAGGATCTATAGACACCTCCCCACAGCTTCATTTTTAGCTGAGTGTATACAGACTTGTAGGAAGGGAGGCAAGCAAGCTTGTGCCCCAGTCTGGGGAAGTGAAGGTGGAGTGGATGGTGGCAGATGTGTGTGCCAGCCTGATATGTGTGACATGTTGTGGGGTTGGGGTGGGGGTAGGCACTTGCCTTCAGGTCTGTGGGGAACTCTTCCTTCTTCACCAGGCCCGTGGCTGCTGCAATGTTCCCAGCCCCAGAGAACACAGCTCCTCCCAGATGCGATGCCTGCTCCTTGGTTTTCTCAGCCACTGGAGTAGAGAGGGGTTTGGGAAAAAGGTTCAGTGCCAGGTCCCCGCCCCCCACATAGTGTCCCAGAGTCTTCCCTCTCCAGGGGCAACCCCAAACAGAAGCCTCAGTAGTCCCCATGCCCCTCACCCCCCATAAAGCATTAGTACTGGTCTGGTACCTGAGGCCACACCTTGTACCACTCCCTCTTTGGTCTTGCTTCCTATGGGGAAGAAAGAAGAACATATGGAACAAAGATTCCAACCTAACACTGGGGCTAGGCAGTAAGCAGAGGACCCAGGTAGCAATGAGTCCCCTGAACCCTTCCATGAACCCCATCCATCCCACATCTCTCACCCCCATGCTAACTACACTCAGTCCCTATACATACTTCCTTAGGTCTCTGGTTCCCTATCCCAGTACCCACACCCCACCAGTGGAGGCCAGCGGCCGACTGAGTACCAGGGTAAAGCTCTTAGCGTCTCTTAGTTTACCATTTGGGCTGTGATGGTGGGTGGGGTGTTGTTCTTTCTTCATAGTTGGAAAACAGAAGCACAGTAAGGGCCCTGCAGTTAGTGGCTGGGTGAGCATCCAAGGCCGACTTGAAACTGTTCCCAGCTACGGTGTAGCCCAGTATGGGAGGTAGTGATGCTGGGAAGAATGGCCATGCTCTTGCCCCATGCCCTGGCCCCTGCTGCACTTCTGCTAGTCTGTCTCTTCCAAACAAAGGGCCAGCTCTTCCTCTGGCTAAAGTGGAGAGTGTTAGGTGCAGGTGAGTCTAAAGGTGAGGTTCAGATTGCAGAAGGCACTCATGCCATTGGCTGTGTCTTCACCAGGATGGTTGGGTAGCATTGGAAGAGGCAAGACATTCTGACCACAATGTATGTATCCTCCAGGGCTTGGGGAATCTGTTGTGTGAAGATTTAGCAACCAAAGGCTAGGCTAAGGCCACCACAGAGGGGATGAATCTAAGCTGGCTAGAGGAAAAGGCGAGGCCAACAAGACTCTGGAGGCCCAAGGGACAGGAGTCTGCCTGCATGCTATTCATTCACTCACCAACAGATTGTCTGCACATTTTATGTGCAAAGCCTGGGCCAATGGCTCGCTCTCTGTCCTTAATTAGTAGGGAGAGGATATTTAGACTCCAAGGGACTGCAAGAGGTGGGGACAATGCCTAGGCCTTGAGAAATGGGGAACACGTGGGTATTCTAAAAAGAGATTAGGGAGGAAGAACCCAAAAGCAGGCAGGCAGGACTCTACCTGAGGACCAGGTATGTATGGTAAAAGCCATGCTGGGAATGTAGGCGGAGGTAGACATGATGGACGCATCATGCCAGGCACTAGGAGCAGAGGCCATAACACAGAGGTTCCCTTGGGCACGGGAGGAAGGAAGAAAGCACCTACTGGGGGGAGACACCACAGCCGGGAGAGGCCGAGCCTATGAGCAGAGTCAATAATGTGGTCCTGGGGTTTAAGGAAGGATAGGAAGGAGAGACAGGTAAAGAAGGGAGGCCCTGGCATTGCTAGGCCGATGTGAGCTCAAGACACTCTTCTGCTGGGCTTAATTACTACTGCTCTTGTCTCAGGTGGCAATGCGTCCTGGCCTCCCTGCAATTTGCTTGGTCCCCAAAGGTCCAAGGAACTATTCTGAACTAGTCAGATCATGTCAGTCTCTCACTTGTAGCCTCTAACAGCAATCACAAGGATGCTTCAGCCTGGCCTATGTGGCCTTCTTACGGATTGGTTCTTGACTGCCCATCTGAGCTCTTCCAGCAAGAGCTTTTCCGCCCATTCTATGGTTCTTTGCATCCTGCCTCTCTGCCTTCCCAGGACCCTTAAGTAAGGTGCAGGGCTGATCCTGCGCACCACCTGACAGTAGCTCCCCTTTTTGCTCTCTTCCCCCAAATGATCCCCACACTTGCTGCTCCATGTCAGATCCTGCCCCTGAAATGCTGCGCCTTGCCATGAGGAGATCAGGGCTCCGACTCCATTGTCCTCTCAGCATCCACACAACGCTCGCTCGAGACACAGTATGCTTTTAGTGGTCACAATCCAAGCCTGCAAATGACCTTGGGCAAAACATCCAGCTCTTTTCCACAAGAGCAAGCCCTAACCTATGATCTGAGCCCCGAAACAAGGGGTGAGCTTCCATTTCCAGCCCTTTTCTAAGGGTTATATGCATAACCCTTACAAACTCCCCTTTCACACTTTGGGTGAGAGATATTAACCTCCCGACCTTTGTCCTGATACCAGCTGGCAGCTGCTGGGAGGATGAACTGGAGAGACTGCCAAGGTAAAACCACAGGCTGTGAGTGTGTGTGTGTGGGGGGGGGGGCGGGGGCTGGTAGCTGGAGAGAGCCCGCCAATAACCAGGAAAGTGGGGCTTTCCAGCGGGATTTATACCCGGGCTTCTGGCTTTACCAGCTGTGTGACCTTGGGCAGAGTGGTGAACAGAGGGCCCCAGAGTCGCTGATCTGTAGACTAGCCCAAGAATGTTAGATGCTATAGCATTTCATTGCACTTGGCCTCAAGTAAAGGTTCCCCATCAGGTCACTATTAATAGTGATGACGGGGTAAGAAAAAGGAAACCCTGGAGAGCTCACCACCTTGGTCCCTGGTCTTTCATTTGAACATCATCTCCACCAGCTCCCATCCCATTCCCACCTCCCAATTCCATGGACTGGCTGTGTCCCCAGTGACCCCTACTGACCTCGCCCATCTGCTGACTCATATTCTCATGCCCAGACCCCGCAATCACTCTGAGGACCCTTTCTGGTACCCTCAGAAGATACCCAGCCCTGCAGCCCCTTGCCCACCGACATAGAGGACGCCTTCCTTGGTCTTCTCTGCTGCCTCGGTGACCCCCTGCTTGGTTTTCTCAGCTGCAGCCACAACGCCCTCCTTGGCCATGGACAGGCCCTTCATGAACACGTCCATCCTGGCGGCCTGGGGAGGGCGAACACACAAGTGCCGGGGCGCTGGCTCTGCACCCTCACTCGGGCCCTCCCGGGGGACCTGGTGCCCCCTCCCTCCCTTCCTCAGACTTGGCGCGCTTCTGGGCCGGGAGCCCCCTCCTACCCTCTCCACTCCCCAGGTCTAGGCCTCAGAGCTATGCTGCGGCGAGTCCTAGCGTCCTTGAAACCCCGGGATGCGGGGAGGGGCCAGCACCTCAGTTATCCGGAGATCTGCAACCTGCAGGCCCGCAGAACCGGAAGCTAGGCTCGGCGCGAACACCGGGGCCTGTCTGTACACACAACAGTC
This sequence comes from Mus caroli, assembly GCF_978045245.1. Lineage (NCBI taxonomy): Eukaryota > Metazoa > Chordata > Mammalia > Rodentia > Muridae > Mus > Mus caroli. The sequence continues at coordinate 65,586,648 of NW_028227270.1, read as the reverse complement.
ACACGCTCTGCATACAAACACACACCACGGACATGCTCACGTGCACACACACAGAACACGGGGCGTTTAGAAGCGCATGGACACTCCGGCACACGGGCACGGACGCACGTCCGCACGTCCACCCAGACTGTAGCAATCAGAGAGGACAGACGCGCATCCTGCAGTGCACCTGCCCGCGCCCGCTTAGCGCTTTCCTTTTCTGTGCCCACGTTTCTCCCAGGGCAATCTCCATCCCGCTCCTCACCTTACCCCAGATCCCCCTGGATCCCCAGTTCGGTGCTCTTTCCGGAGCCTCACCTGGGTTTCGGGGCCGGGCTGGGGGATGGAGCTGTGGTGGCCGCAGCGGCTGCTACTGCGAGCAGATGCGCGGGGCTGGGCTACGCTGGGTATGGATGGACTCGGGGCCAGTGGGGTCCTGCCGTGGTCAGGCTCTTGAGTCACCCTCCCTGAGCTGGAGCGCAGCAGTGCTCCGGCCTTGGGTGCTCTGCCACCAAGGATGCTACTCGCGCGCTCCGGCTCCGCTCCGGCTCCTGCTCCGGCGCTGCGGCAGCTCTGAGCTCAGCACTCCCCCCTGGTGGCCGCGCCGCCCCCTCCGCCTGACTGACAGGGGGCGGGGAGGGTGACATCTCCCCAGAGCAGGCGAGCCTCCAGGGGAGGGCCTCTGACGTGCAGCCGGGGACCCTAGTGCTGGAGACGAGTAGTCTTTGAGGAGGGTGGGAGGTGGCAATGCGGCGAGCGAGGACTGATGTAGAAATGATACGGTTGGCTTGGAAGTTCAGAGCGATTCCAATCCTAGCTGCGTTTGTTAGTAGCTGTGGGATCTTGAACTGCCTACCTCGCCTTTGAAACGCCAGGTTCCTCTTCTGTAGAACCAAAGGAGGGAGTCAATGCCCGTCTAGGCACCGCTTGGATGGGTGGTGCAGGTTGGGTGGAAACAGTGCTAAAGAAAAGCAGGGTTCGTATCTCAGGGAGATGCGCTCATGGCTGTGCAGAGACAAGAGGCAGGAAACAAAATCAATGTATCCACACTTGAATCATACAGGGTTACTTCAGCCTGTGAGAGGAGTTAGGAAGACAGAGAAATGCTGATGTAAGAAATGGACTTGAGGCAAAGTAGGTAGACAGCAAAGGCCTCTTCCAAGAAACGACTTGGAATAGAGAGATCCGGGAGAAGCAACAAGATAGGCCTAGACAGGCGAGGGTGAGATCCACAGAACCAGACCCTCAAGGGCAAAGGCCGGGAGGCACCACCATGCTGACGGGCAGTCAGGATGCAGGGCAGCCTGCTCAAGACCCAGACAAGAGCATCTGGTTTATGGTTATGGGAGGGCATTCCAGCTGCACGGCAGGACCTCAGTCAATTCTATAAAAGAATTATACCCACGCAGGTGTGGCATCCCAGATGAAAGGGACCCTGTGAGCTCAGGGAGTCAGGGAAAGAAGTAAAAAGGAGGTGGCGCTTAGTTTGGGGCTTGTGGGGTGGGTAAGGTTTTCCCTCGGGAACAAGAGCAGAAGAGCGTTTTAAGCTAACGATATATAACACAGATGAAGGCAGTGGTGGCAGAAGTGCTGGTCTGGGCGTTTAAGAGATGAGGTGTGCCAACGGCAGACAGTAGGGCACGGGTGGGAAAATGCTCATGGCTGTGGTAGGGCTGTAAGTTGGCAGAGGCTTTAAGAAGGGCAGTTTGGCAGTGTTTCCTAGGACTATAAATGCACGCTCCTTTTGGATCAGCAGTGCCCCTTCCAGGAACTCACCCTGCAGATCTCTATTCTTGCATGTGCACACTGACATGTGGGCCGGGACAGTCACTGTAGGAAACACTGACAATGTTCTAAACGTCCTCTTAGAGGTCTGGTTACTTCCTTATAGCACATCCACCCAGTGGCACAGTGTGATGGTGTGGTTAGGAACCATGAGCTGCCCCCCCTCCATGTACCAACAACACACTAATGAGTCAAGATGGCGTTAGTGAGAAGCCAGTGCAAAGATTGTAGGTGTTGAGCAAGCTAATTTCGATACATAGAAAATTATATTACTTACTTACATATTTAACAAGTTATATGTAAGAATATAGTTTTATGCATAGCAATATGTTTATTGTATCTGTATGTAATGTATTTGTATACATTAGATATAATAAGTGTATATGCGCACACTATAAGTGTTTATCACAGACCATATGTATTATATACAAACATGTGCCATACAAATATACACATATAGTTGATCTTCTCTATCAAAAGGTTCTGCAACCTTAGACTCAACCAACAACCAATCAAGAAGACCATCTGGAGAGGTGGCCCAGTGACTGTTCTTCCAGAGGATCAGAGTTCAGTTCCCAGTGCCCTCATGAGGCTGTTCACCACCAGGTATAATTCTAGCTCAAGGGAATCTTCTGGTCTATACAGGCCTGTGGAATGTGCTCTTGTGTGTGTGTGCGCGCGCGGGCGCGCGCGCACGTGCGCACACACACACACATACACACACATATACAGAATTTAAAAAAACAAATTTTAAATAAGAAGGAAAATTATGTAAACAAGCATTATCTATGCTGAACACATAATTTTTTGTCGTTATCTTTTAAGTGATAGTTACCTAGCACCCTGCTGTGTCAGGTCGTAGAAGTCCTCCAGGGTGATTAGAGTCTGCAGAAGGTGGGGTGCAGCCTATGTACATTGTCACACCATTATACATAAGGGCCTTGAGCATCCACTGATTTCGGTGCCTGCCGTGGGTCCTGGAATCAATCTCTGAGGGTACCCAGGGATGTCTGTACACATCCATCGCCAGGAAAGACAGGACTCTTTAATGACAGCCACAAAATTATAACTGAATTGCCTGGGAAGTGGACAGAAAAGGGCAGGCCCAGGATAGACGGCTCTGCTTCCATCACCTTTCTTCTTTGTGCTGCGTGGTTATTTTCCCTAGCTTGGGAGATGCGTAGCTTCATGACATTGCAACTGTCCACTCTTGTGATTGGGGACTCACTACCTTCTGAGGCAGAGCCTACCCCCTCCTCCTCTACAGACAGACATTGCCAACCTCTGCTACCTCAGCTTCCTCACATGCAGGACACACAGCTGGCACTTGTGGCTGGAGACTAGTCTCAGCAGGAACACAGGGGTCTGTTCTGATGAGGAGGGGTAGAGGTGATGGTGACAGCCCTTGCTAGTGGCCATGGACAGCAGTGCCACCCTTCCTAGAGTGTCCAGCATCAACAGAGCAAGCACAGTTGCTGACCCCAACCCTGGTGTCTGGGAAGCCCCCCATGGACTGCCGGGCAGTGGGCTCAGCATCACTGCAGGCTGCACGGTCGCTGTGGAGCTTTCTGTCTTCCCAGAGGTGGAGCCAGTCGGTGTTTGGTTGTGGATGTCTATTAGATGAGCTGGTCAGAGTTTCTGTGGCCTGTGTGCAGAATGCTGGTAAGAGGAAGAGTGCAGGAAAGCGGGTCAAGACAGAGAAGGGAGGGGACAAAGATGGACCCTTGTGCCTCGGAGTAGGGAACAGCAAGACATGGGATGATTTGGGGAGTTTGTGGTTTTGTTGTTGTTTTTTCTTTGTTTTGAGATAAGATCTCACTATATAGTCCAGACTGCAGAGATTCACCTGCCTCTGCCTCCCGAGTGCTCTGATTAAAGGGATGCCTGACTAAATTTCTACTGTTTAAGTTAGTTTAAGGCTACAGTCCCTTGTGGTGTGGGAGCAGGTATGGCAATGAGAGCTGCAGGCCTGTGGTCACACAGTGACCACAGCAAAGAGCAGGTAGCCAGAGAGGATGCAGGAGGAGGACCAGAAACATGTGGGAACACTGTGTGGCCATAGGAGATGGGGCTCTCTCCTCTCTCTTCCTATCTTCTGTTCTTTTCTCCTCCTTCTGTGAGATGGGACCTTGCTGTAGTCCCAGCTTTTCTGAGTCTAGTGACTTTCCTGCTCATCTATACCTGAGTGCTGGGATCGCAAGTCTGGACCATCATGGCTGATCTTCACTTTCACTTTGTAATTGCTGCTGTGTTGGGAGAAAGCAGCTTTTGGGCATGGGTGGCAGCTTGGGTCTGGCTCAGAGTCACCAGGACACACGCAAGGATTCCTCATACAGGCGGTTGGATATGCTTTTCTGTATTTTAGGTCAGGGCCAGAGAGATCACCATTTGTATGTCAGTGATGCTCAGGCCCAGGGAGGGTGTGAAAAGATACATGGAGACAGAGTAGAAAGGACCTGTGGTGATTTGAACACTTGGCCCAAGGAGTGGCACTATTAGGAGGTGTGGTCTTGTTGGAGTAGGTGTGTCACTGTGGGGGTGGGCTTTCAAACCCTCCGACCAGCTGCCTAGAAGACAGTCTTCTCCTGGATACCTTCTGATCAAGATGCAGAACTCTTAGCTCCGTCTTCAGCACCCTGTCTGCCTGGTTGTGCCTGGACGCTGCCATGCTTCCAGCCCTGATGAAAATAGACTGAACCTCTGAACTTGTAAGCCAGCCCCAATTAAATGTTGTCCTTTATAAGAGTTGCCTTGGTCATGGTGTCTCTTCACAGAAGTGAAATGCAACTAAGACAGTACTTAAGAAACCTCCCAGATCAAAGAGGAGGCTGTGCTCTCCAGAGAGCCTACACAGCGGAGCTGGTAGGTTGTGGTGTGGGGCACAGCTTTCTTGGCAGCACCTGGCCACTGACATCTGAAAATCAGAGCAGTACTCACAAGACCCTCTCAAGACTGGGCCTCCTAACATTTTCTTGTGTGAGAGCAGATGGGGAGGTCACCAGAAATAGTGAGTCTCTCTCTGCCCAGTCCCCAGCTGCATATGGTCTTCTTGTAATCTCTGGAGCCCTACGATAATATTAGGTAGAAGGTTGGTTGGGGGGTTGTCACCCATGCTGTGGTGGGGCTCTTCTATAACGTGGCTCTTTGGGGCTACCCACCCTCCTGTAGATAAGCCCAATAAACCCATTAGTTCATGAGCTGGACATGGTGGAGTTGTCTTTGGTCTGTCATTGGTGATCTGTCTGTCTGGCTCAAGTGGGTATTCTATTTGCTGATGAATAGTTCAATGAGTGGTTCTCAATGCTAAGAAGGATGCAAAAGGAGGGGTGGCCTGAAGAGATCCTGGGGACAGTAAGTCTTTTAGATAGAGTGGGCAGGAGCTAACTCTATCTAACTAACTAAGCTAACTAAACTCTGAAGGACAAAGAGGGAAAATCAATTGTTTAAAAAGATTTGGGCTTGTAGGTATAGCTCAGTGGATAGAGAGCTGGGGTTCATTTCCAGCACCCTGTATATAAGGGGTGGTGGCACATACCTGTAATCCCAGTACATAGGTGGAGGTAGGAAGATCAGAATTTGGGATCATCCTCAGCTACATAACAAGTTTGAATCTGTGGCCAGCGCGGGCCATGAGACAGGGATGGTGAAAGGAGGGGAGGAAAAGATGGAGAGGGAGGGAGAGATGGGGAAGGAAGGGAGGGAGAGGGAGAGAATTTCAAAAGCAAAGGCTGAGGCAGAATGGCCTTGGCCTGTGGGAGGAGCATCTCATGGACCCTGTGAGGTGGGATCACGCTGGCCTCAAGCCTGAACTGTGGATCCCATTCTGGTTGTCTAGGAAGGCCTTAAACAAAAAAGTTAAACTCTCAGATCAATAGCAGACGACCTCTCTGAGACACACAAAGAATGTTCTGTAAGTAGGCAAAATGGAAAGCAAGGACAGAGTGTTCAGAAAGACTCATGCGGTGGTGCTGTGGCCAAGGCCAGAGCTGGTGGGGACAGCACAGGGAGAGGAATAAGCAAACAGGAAAGTTTCAGAACAGGAAGTGGGGTTCACAGAAGACCTTCTCTCTGTGTGAGGCTTGAATGGATAAAATAATGTAGACAACCCATCTCCAGAAAGACGATTCCCTAGAACTGGTGTGCTTTGGTCTAGAATATTAGTAAAAACAGAAAGAAAAGCAACAGAATAGACAATGGAAATCCAGGTGCAGAGACTTTGTTGGCCCTTTCTGAGGATGACGAGGCATGAGATAAAGAAAATGGAGTGGCTTCAGTTTCTAGGAAAGAAACACAAAGATAGATCTAAGCAGATTGCTTCTTTGGTCCACTGGGAAGAATTATCTGGCTTCAGGACAGAGGAGGCTACTGTCCGAGAGGACCACTCACAACAACATCACGACGGGTGAAGATGAACATTGCCCTCTTTACTGAGCAGCCAAAGTGGACGCTTAGCCACTGTCCATGAGCTGGATTTGCACGGGGGCGTAGGGGTCTTGCAGTAATGCCGCAGACGAACCTCACTTGGGTTCTCCATCCACGGGCAAAACTTGGGTTCCGGTTACAAGTGGGCAAAGAGTCAGCTAGAAGAAGGCATGACAAACAGACTCAACACAAGGGAGTGTGGATCTGAATGTAATTTGTCAAATCGAGCATCAAACTTTTTATACAGAAGAAAATGGGGAAGTAAGGTGACACACCGGCAAGGTACAATGAGGTTACTGGATTCTTACATAAAACAGAGGAATGCAAACACAGAAGGGCTGGCAGGAACCAAATGAGATAAAATTCAATGTTAACAACTGGGAATCAAAAGCAGCCCCACATAAGGTCCACTTAATCTTAGAAGTCAGGGGCAAGGGCTTCGTGCCCTTGCCATAGTTCCTATTCTAGTCTATTGTATAGTCCACCTTCCCCCTAGGCCATTGTAAATACTTGTGTATGGGTGTAACTCAGCTATCTATAGTTCTAAGTATCTACTCTGGTTCCTCCTTAGATCACAAACTTCCTTCTTCCTAGATAATGGTAAATTCCTGTGTAGGGCAGTGACTTAGCTATCCATGCCCAGGGTTGGCTCAAGGACTGCCTAGAAACTAACTTAGCTATATATCAAAAAAAATCAATCCTTAGAAGCACTTATAATTGAAAGACCCCCGAAGGGAGACCCTCACTCAAGTCTCGGGACAGCCGCGAACCCAAGAAGACACTGAGACCGAACTTTAAGATGCAGAGAGCAAGATTTAATATAGCAACAATAAGCAAGCACATAAACCAGAGCTCTGGGGCCGAAACTCATACACCAAGCTTGGTGTAGAGGAGAATCGACGACCGGCCCAAATTTTTCACAGGCTTATATAAGAAAAAGCCAGGGGGGGAGCAGGGCAGGGAAAGTACAAATTTACGTCATTAAGGGGTTTTGCCAAGGGTTTTTCCAAGGGGCTTTCTAAGGGGCTTTACGTAACCAAGGGGTCGTGTCCTATATTTTGGCAATGTACCCGATCTATTGGAACATTCCCTTATCTCAAGAATGTTCCTGGCACAGTCCCCAGTTGGGAGGGGTGGACTAGGTTTGTTCCAGGAGACCCTTATCTAAAAAATGTTCTTGGAACAGTTTTCATTTGGGAGGGGGTCGGACTCTGGGGTGAAGAGTTCAGGAATGTACTCTGGGGTGAGAAGTTCAGGAGTGTTCTGGGAACAATCTCTAGATGGGAGGGGTAGGAGGACTCTGAGTTGAAGAGTTCAGGAAGAGTTCAGTAATTTTCTTCCTTCATTCCCCACTCCTTTTTAGTAAGTAGCTCTAATCTTAGAGCGAGTTTTCGGCCTCCTGGAGGACCCGATATTGTTGCCTTAGTATCATAACTTGCACTGCATTTATTCTTTCTCTAATAAAAGCTACTAACTTATTGAGGATGCAGGGGCCAAAAGTGAGCAAAAGCATAAGTGTAATTAAGGGTCCTGCTATGGTGGAGAGGAGGGTGGTGAGCCAAGGGGACTTATTAAACCAGCTTTCGAACCATCCTTGTTGGCTTTCTCTTTCTCTTTTACGTGTATCTAGGCGTTCTCTAAGTTTGGCCATAGAATCTTTGATTACTCCTGAATGGTCAACATAAAAACAACATTCTTCTTTTAGGGCAGCACAAAGTCCTCCTTCTTTAAGGAATAATAAGTCTAATCCCCTCCTATTTTGCAGCACTACTTCAGACAGGGAAGTTAAAGATTCTTCTAATTTAGTTATAGACTGTTCTATAGTTCTAAGATCAACATCCATAGCTGTACGTAATTCTTCATAGTATTGGGGGGTCTTAATTAAGGCAGCGGTCCCTGTACCTACTCCTGCTGCTACTCCCAATCCTAAAAGTACTGCCAGAGTTAAGGTAACGGGTTCTCTTTTCCAGCGGACCCGGTGATCAAATTTGTCTAAAAAGGAGCTATCATCATGATACAGGAGTCTAGGAATAAGTTGAACTAAAATGCAGAAATCTTTGGAACTATTAAAAACAGACATAGATACACAAGGAGTGAGACCGGTATTGCAAGCCCATACTGTGTCTATGGGGGGCACTAGATACTGACCACTTTTGTTAGGCTGGATGTTCTGGGTCTGATTACAGAGGTGCCCTTTATCCTGAGGTACCTGGCCTAAACAAAGCCCACTTCCTGAAACTGCTGCCAGAGTCAACTTTCTGTTTTCTCCCCAAAGACATTGAGAATGATCTGAAGTAGTATTATAAGTTCTGATCTGAGCAATTCCTTCATAATAAGGGGGCCTAGAGGCATAGCATAACCAACATGATTGAGTCATATTAGGATTAGTCCTATTTAAAACTAAAAAAGCTCCTTGGACTAGACTGACCAGACGGCTCTCTGTGTCTAGGGGCGGTGGGGAAACTAAGGTTGGCTTCATGAGGGAAGTATTAGTCCCTTGTTAGGCCCTATGGGTGTTACCGCCAGGTCTCTCACTGTCAATCTGATCGTAAAAATGAACCCAGGGTCTCTTGGTGTAATATATACTCGCCAACCCCACCTATTCCCTTTTAGCCAACTCAACCGATTTTGTTTCCCTTTTTCGGTGAATTTTATAAGTAGAGGGTTGCAGTATTTGCCTTTGCATGGTCCTGGGGGGCTGTTTTTAAAAGCGCACCCACTCTCTGGATATTTATAGGGGTTTCTTTCCCCTTGGTTTGGCTTGTCATAACCACTACCTCGTTTTACCGTGATTAAGTCCCAGTCAGAGGAAGGCTTCCAGTAGGCATCCCCTGTCGTTTCACATGTCCATTTACCACAAAAGTAATCTGATGCCCCTCCACATTCCTGTTGAAGCCTTCCGCTCCGACCCTGACTGGGGCAAACATAAAATTGTGCAGCTCTAAGATTAGCTCGGTAGAACTGCCCCGAACATCCCATCATGTTTCCTATCCCATTCGGAACACATCGCTGTTCAGGGGGTGGGTTAACAAGATCAGTATGATCGGGGAGGTCCCAATTGGGAGATCCTGCTGCTAACCTACAGATGTCAGGTGTGAGATCAGGCCACCAAGTCCAAGGGGGAAGGACTGCAGTGATTGCCCATACAATGTTTCCCTCCTCATTAAGCACTTCCCAAGACTGTTGAATTGGGGCATGAGGGTTGTGGTTCCCTAGGCTTAGGGTGGCACCCGCGACACAAGCGAAATTTAAGAGGATTGTCAGTAGTTGCCACCATCCAGTTGTCTTCATGGTTGCTTTTACTCTGGCTAGGAGCCTTCTTGACGTGGGAGGCGTGGATCCAGGCGGCGATTCCGTCTACTTTTACTGCCGTGGGAGTTGTTAACAGCACCAGATATGGTCCTTTCCACAGAGGCTCAAGAGTGCCGGTGTGATGTCGTCTGACAAGGACCGAATCTCCAACCTGGAACCCGTGGGGCACTGCCGTAGTCCCCGGTGCATAAGCTTCTTTGATCTGGTCCCAGATCTGTGTTCTGACAACTTCTAAAGCCTTTAAATGGGTAAACAGAGCAGAGGGTGAGGAAGAGTCAACACAGGGATCCAATATCCCGCTAGACTCAGTCAAGGGGGGCGGTCCCCCATGTAGAATTTCATAAGGAGTAAGACCGAAACGTCCAGGTGTGTTTTGGACTCTAAGAAGCGCAAAGGGAAGGAGGGTCACCCAGTCTTTACCGCCGGTCTCAATAGCTAATTTAGTTAGGGTCTCTTTTAAAGTCCTATTCATTCTTTCTACCTGTCCTGAGCTTTGGGGTCTATAAGCACAATGTAACTTCCAATCAGTCCCCAATTGTGAGGCCAATCCCTGACTTACCTGGGCAACAAATGCGGGCCCGTTGTCTGAGCCAATTACCTTGGGGATCCCAAACCTGGGTAGGATTTCTTCAAGGATCTTCTTGGTCACCACCTGAGCGGTTTCAGACTTAGTGGGAAAAGCCTCTACCCATCCAGAGAAAGTGTCTATAAACACCAGCAGGTACTTGTTGCCATACATTCCTGGTTTAATTTCAGTGAAGTCCACTTCCCAGTAAACTCCGGGGCGATCTCCTCGTTGTCTCTTTCCTTGTTCTTTGTAAGGTCGGGCAGCATTGGTGAGAGCACAAGCCTGACAGGAGTCAATCACCTGTTGTACTACCGAGTTAAGTTTCAAAATATAATAATCTGAACCCTTGATCAGCTGTAGGAGTTTATCAGATCCCAGATGAGTCAGTTGATGTAATTTTTGGACATAGTCTCTTCCTTCTTTTGTAGGTAAAATAATACGCCCATCTACAGTCCGCGCTAGCCCCCTAAAATTGAATTCCTGCGCCTGTTTGCGACAAACCATGGAATCTAATAGTTTAAAATCTTCATCAGAGTAGGTATAATTAGGACTGGTTGCCGGTGGGGGCTCTGGCAGGGGCCTGCCTTTTTCTACCATTATTGTTACTCTTTGAGCTGCCTGCCTTGCTGCTACATCAGCCATCTGGTTTCCTCGGGCCACAGGATCCTGTCCTTTTTGGTGGCCCGGACAATGGATAATAGCCACTTTCTTTGGCATATGTATAGCCTCTAGGAGGGCCAGAATTTCTTCTTTGTTTTTAATGTCTTTACCTGCTGAGGTAAGTAGCCCCCTCTGTTGGTAGATGGCCCCATGGATATGGGCTGTAGCGAAAGCATAGCGGCTGTCAGTGTAAATGTTGATCGCCTTACCTTCAGCCAACCGCAGGGCTTGGGTTAGTGCCAGGAGTTCAGCCTTCTGAGCCGAAGTTCCTTCTGGAAGACCACTCGCCCAAATTACCTGTTTTCCATCCACCACCGCTGCTCCTGCTCTTCTTTTTCCCTCTACCACAAAGCTGCTACCATCTGTGTACCAGGCAGGCACACCTGGCCAAGGCTGATCAGTCAGATCCCTCCTCGTTCCAGTTTCTTCAGCCAGGACATCAGCACATTGATGTACAGGAGTGGAGTCATCCGTCAAGGGGAGGAGAGTGGCAGGATTGAGGATGGCAGGTGGAGCAAAAGTTACTCGATCATTTAGCAACAAACTCTGGTAGTGGGTCTTCCGGGCATTAGTCATCCACCGGTCAGGGGGCTGTCGTACAATACTCTCCAGGGCATGGGGAGCGATTATAGTCACATGCTGACCCAGAGTAAGCTTGTCAGCGTCTTTAACAAGCAGGGCCACTGCAGCAATGGCTTTCAGGCAGGAGGGCCAACTGCTGGCGACTGGGTCAAGCTTTTTAGATAGGTAGGCCACTGGCCGCTTCCAGGGCCCCAGAGTCTGAGTCAAAACCCCGCGGGCTACTCCAGCCCGCTCATCAACATATAAGGTAAAAGGCTTAGTCAAATCTGGCAAGGCCAGAGCGGGGGCTGCAAGCAGGGCTGCCTTTATGCTGTCAAAGGCTTTTTGGTGTTCCTCAGTCCAGGTGAATGGGACTTTTTCTTTAGTAAGTGGATATAGAGGGGCCGCCAGTGTTGCGAACCCTGGTATCCAGAGTCTGCAAAAGCCCGCCGTCCCCAGAAACTCACGTACTTGGCGCGGGGTGGTAGGGGTTGGGATCAGCATCACAGTCTTTTTTCTGGCCTCGGTGAGCCACCGCTTTCCGTCTCGGAGGGTGTATCCTAGGTAGGTCACCTCGGTACGACATAGCTGAGCTTTCTTGGCTGATACCCGGTACCCCAACTCACCCAGTTCATTCAGGAGCTTCTTGGTTCCTTCAAGGCACAGTTCCTGGGTTGAGGCTGCCACCAGTAAGTCATCTACATACTGTAAGAGAGAAATCTGAGGGTTTTGAGCTCTAAAAGGCGCAAGGTCACAGTGGAGTGCTTCATCAAAAAGAGTAGGAGAGTTCTTGAATCCTTGGGGCAACCTTGTCCAGGTTAGCTGGCCCGTGTGTCCTCCTTCTGGGTCCCTCCACTCAAAAGCAAACAGTGGCTGGCTATTAGGGTGTAATCGAAGGCAGAAAAAAGCATCTTTTAAGTCTAGAACAGTGTACCAAGTCCGCTCTGGTGGGAGGGAACTTAGTTGGTTGTAAGGATTTGGAACAGTAGGGTGAATGTCCTGCACCCTCTTGTTAACTTCTCTTAAATCTTGCACTGGTCGATAATCATTAGTCCCAGGCTTCCGTACTGGCAGGAGAGGTGTGTTCCAAGGGGATTGGCAAGGCACTAGAATTCCTTGCTCTATCAGTCTCTGAATATGTGGCCGGATGCCTTCTTTAGCTTCCTTACTCATAGGGTACTGTCTGACCGAGACTGGGGAGGCATCGGCTTTTAACTCTACCACGACTGGTGGTACTTGTTTAGCTAATCCCATCCCTGCCTGCTCAGCCCAGACTCCAGAAAAAGCGGATAGCCATTTAGGGTCTGGCAATTGTTTGGGACCCTGCTCATGGAGGCGATACTCTTCTTCTAAATTTAAAACCAAACACGCTATAGGGGTCTCTCCCCAGGTAACTTCTGGTCCCTTTGAGGTGAATTGAACTTGAGCTTTAAGCTTGGTCAACAAGTCTCGTCCCAGGAGGGGCGCAGGGCATTCAGGAATCACAAGAAAAGAGTGAGTTACTTGATTTTTTCCTATTTCTAAAACTCTCTTAGTAGTCCAGGGGTAAAATTTACTGCCAGTAGCTCCTATTACCATAGTCTTCTTACTTCCTAATTGTCCTAACGGTTTAGTCAAGACTGAATGTTCTGCTCCTGTGTCTATTAAAAAATTAACAGGAGTCCCCTCCACAGAAAGTGTTACCCTAGGCTCAGGGAGGGGGTCTGAGCCCCGACTTCCCTAGTCTTCTTTCATATTCAACACTTTGGATTCTCTTGACTTCTTTTTGGGGCAACTTCTGGCCCAATGTCCCTTCTCTCTGCAGTATGCACATTGGTCTATTTCAAGTGGAAGTTTCTGTTCTTTTGGAGGTCTTCTTGCCCTGTTGCCCAGGTGTCCTGACTGTCCTTCTTCTGCCTTTTTTCCACCTACTACTATGGCCAAAATTCTAGTTAAATTTCTCTCCTGGCGGCGATCACGCCAATTTTCTCTCTCTTCCATCTCTTTCTTTTCTCTCTCTTGCTTTTCTTCCTCTGTCTCCCTCTTGTGATACACTCTCTCAGCTTCTCTCACTAAATCCTGTAAAGTATAATCTTGGAGCCCCTCTAGTCTTTGTAACCTTTTCTTGATATCAGAGGCGGACTGACCAATGAAAGCCATAGCCACGGCTGCTTTTTGACCCTCTGAAGAGGGATCAAATGGTGTATACCTCCTGTAAGCTTCCATTAGTCGTTCTAAGAAAACAGAGGGCGGCTCCACTGGTCCCTGAAGGACCTCTCTTACCTTGGCCAAATTAGTAGGTCGCCGTGCGGCCCCTTTGAGCCCCGCCACTAGAGTCCGGCGGTAGACCGTGAGACGCTCCCTACCTTCCGCGGTGTTGTAGTCCCAATTAGGGCGAGTCAAGGGGAACGATTCATCTATGAGATTGGGGAGATTAGTGGGGGTCCCATCTTGTCCCAGGACATTCTTTCTGGCTTCCAGCAGAATTCTTTCTCTCTCCTCCGTGGTGAAGAGGACCTGCAAAAGTTGCTGGCAATCATCCCAAGTGGGTTGATGGGAGAACATAAGCGATTCAAGGAGCCCAATAAGCCCAGAGGGGTTTTCTGAGAAAGGAGAGTGGTTAGTTTTCCAATTATATAAATCAGAAGAGGAAAAAGGCTAGTACTGCAAAGGAATGAGATCATTAGGTCCTGGCGCTGGCCCTCCCACATGTGCTCTAAGTGGTAAAGCGACTGTTGAATCTGGCCCCCCTTCCTCCCCAGGGCTTCGGCCTAGGCGGCTCCTAGTCCCTCCCGCTGGTCCCTGAGCCCTTCTCGCTATTGGTTCCTGTGGCGGGGCAGCCGCAGGCGGCTCCTGGGGCAGGGGGTAAGGGGGAGGTTGGGAGTCCATCCAGAGGAGGTCGTCAACCTCTGGATAAATCTTGGGGGGTGCTGAGGGACTGGATTTTTCAGCTGCATCGGACTGGACAACCACGACCGTCAGTTTCGAAGGATTTGGGATCCATGGCTTGACCCACGGAGGTGGGAACTGAACAAGATTCTGCCAGGTCACAATGTAGGGGATCTGATCAGGGTGGCCTCCTTCTTCCTGGAAAACAATTTGCCTGACGGCGGCGATTAGTGACAAGTCAAAAGCACCTTCTGGTGGCCAGCCCACTCCAAATGTCGGCCACTCGGAGGTGCAGAAGGTCTGCCAAGGACCTTTTCTAACCTCCACCGACTGGTTGTGAGCTCTGACCCTCACCTCTCTCCAATGCTCTAGGGTTAGAGACAGGGGAGAGGAGGCAGATTGTCCCATTTCTAGAATAATAGCAGACACAACAAGAGCGGAGACGAGACTGAGACAAAAAAGAAACCAAAAACGGCGGCGACTTCGCGTCGACCACAGGCAACTTACAGAATCAGATGGCCTCTCCAAGGCCGGCCAATTTAGACCTTCCACCAAAGTGATGGTCTCTTGGCTTTCAGAGGGGTCCACCAGGCGTCCCTGGTCCTCCCCTGTTCCGCCTGGAGCGCGGTCTCAGGTGCTCGTACTGAGCACAGAGCGTCGCACAAAATCGAAACTGCGATCGCACCAGATACGGAAACAGAACACAGATACCAGACCAAAACAGAACAGAAAATCTTACCTTTAAGTGGGTCTAGGACTTCTGGGTGGTCGCGCAAATCCCGGACGAGCCCCCAAATGAAAGACCCCCGAAGGGAGACCCTCACTCAAGTCTCGGGACAGCCGCGAACCCAAGAAGACACTGAGACCGAACTTTAAGATGCAGAGAGCAAGATTTAATATAGCAACAATAAGCAAGCACATAAACCAGAGCTCTGGGGCCGAAACTCATACACCAAGCTTGGTGTAGAGGAGAATCGACGACCGGCCCAAATTTTTCACAGGCTTATATAAGAAAAAGCCAGGGGGGGAGCAGGGCAGGGAAAGTACAAATTTACGTCATTAAGGGGTTTTGCCAAGGGTTTTTCCAAGGGGCTTTCTAAGGGGCTTTACGTAACCAAGGGGTCGTGTCCTATATTTTGGCAATGTACCCGATCTATTGGAACATTCCCTTATCTCAAGAATGTTCCTGGCACAGTCCCCAGTTGGGAGGGGTGGACTAGGTTTGTTCCAGGAGACCCTAATCTAAAAAATGTTCTTGGAACAGTTTTCATTTGGGAGGGGGTCGGACTCTGGGGTGAAGAGTTCAGGAATGTACTCTGGGGTGAGAAGTTCAGGAGTGTTCCGGGAACAATCTCTAGATGGGAGGGGTAGGAGGACTCTGAGTTGAAGAGTTCAGGAAGAGTTCAGTAATTTTCTTCCTTCAATAATAAAGCAATATTAAGGGAAAGCACACAGATCCATTTACCAACTAAAGCAAGGACATTGGAGCATTCTTTATACAGGATGCCACAATTCCAGGAGACTAAGTTTCCTTGAACTTTTTGCCTCAGGACAGCGCCCAGGTTTTTGGGGCCTGTCATGCTTGTCACTACTGGAGTGGAGGTAGCACAGTAACACTCCTGTGTGGAAGAAAACAGAGGAGTCTTTGTTACTCAGCATGATGAAGACATTAACTCCCAAACAGAAAGTCTCTTGACCTCCTTGTATCCTGGAGCTGGGAACAGAGATACCTTGTAACTCCTGATGAACCTGAAGAGCAATCTGGAAGACACTGCATGAGATGCTGCCCGGAGCACAGGCATCCACCACTATCTCTTTGGAACCCCGAGAGGCTTGCAAGCTCTTCCCCTCAGTCTTAGCCGTTCTAGTGATTTTGTTAAGTTTCAAAGCACCAGGCCCTCTTCTAAGTGAGAGGTAAAATAGTCCCACAATGCAGCGTCAGTTCCAGGCACCACTACAGAAATTCTGTTGATGCTTGTCACAAAACTCTTCCAAGTGACCATCGGACCTGGATGTCAAAATGTAGTTGAGAGCTGTTCAGAATGACTTTTTTTCCTTTTTATCAATTCTTGTGGAGTTTGTGAATTTTACCAGATATTCTGAACTTACTTATACTTCAAAGCTTGACAGAGGGACCATAAATGGATCAGCAAGTAAAGGTGCTTGCTGGCAAGCCTGATGACTTGAGTTTGATCCCTAGGACCTACATGGTGGAAAGAGATAATTGACTGCCAGAAGTTGTCCTCTGACCCCTGCATGTGTGCTGGGTATGCTCACCCACTTACACTAATCTCCACTACAAATAATTAATAAGCAAATATAGGACCAGTTTAATGTCTCAGTGATTAAAGGTGCTTTCTTGCCTCTCTCTCTCTCTCTCTCTCTCTCTCTCTCTCTCTCTCTCTCACACACACACACACACACACACACACACACACTCACACACACACACACAAAATGGTGGTTTGAATGAAAATGGCCTCCATAGGTTCATATAGTTGAATGTCTGGTCCCCAGTTGGTGGAATTGTTTGGAAAGGATTAGGGGGTGTGGCCTGTTGGGGGAGGTTGTGGCCTTATTGGAAGAAATGTGACACTGAGGGCAGGCTTTGAGTTTCAAAAGTGCAGCCTATTCCAGTTAGCTCTCTCTCACTTCATGCTCGTGAATTAGGTGTAAACCTTTAGCTACTGCTCCAGCACCATACCTGCTGGCCTGCTACCATGCTCCTGCTGTAGTTACATGGACTCACCCTCTGAAACAATAAACCCCCATTAAATGCTTCTTTATATAAGTTGCCTTGGTCATGTGTCTCTGCATAGTAATATAAAATTAACTAAAATACACATATACACACACACACAACCACTTAATAATAAATGATAAAAATGAAAATGAATGTCATTTAAATAACAATAATAATAATAATAATAATAATAAAGCAACTTGACTCTGGATAGATGGTTCAGTAGTAAAGAGCACTTGCTATCTATAACTCTAGCTCCAGGGGACCTGATGTCCCCTTCTGGCCTCCTTGGACACCCACATAAATATACACAGATAGAGACAGATAAATAAATTTTAAAATAAAAACCTTAGATTGAAAAACTTTTTTTTTTCTAAATATGCAGGCTATTTGAAGAAAGGAACTAGCTGAGTGTTCAATTCATTAATGTATGCTTTAAAATATACTTGACCTTTTTTTGGGGGGGCAGCGTATCAAGACAGGGCTTCTTTGTGTAACCCTGGCTGTCCTACAATTCATTCTGTAGACCAGGTTGGCCTTGAACTCAGAGATCTGCCTGTCTCTCCTTCTGGAGCCCTGGGATTAAAAGTCTGCACCACCACTGACTGCTCAGCTACTTGACATGTCTTTATACAAAGATTTACTTATTTGTATCTTAAGTATAGGAGAGTGTTTTGCCTGCGGGTCTGTAGGTGCACTACATGCATGCAGTGGTGCCTATGGAGACCAGAAGAGGGTACTGGATCTCCTGGTACTAGAGCTACAGATGCCTGTTAGCTATGAGGGTATTGGGAATCAAAGGACTTGCAGCAAGTGCATTTAACCACTGAGCCATCTCTCTATCCACTAAGTCACAAATGCCTCATACCTCCCTTGCCACATTTCTCACAATCCCGAAGACTCTCTCCTCTCCCGCCATCAGCAAGGCACATGGTTCTTCTTGTAATGGTGGGTCAGTGTCACCATCTGACACAGGACTTTAGTCCAGGTTTACCTACCTTTTCCTGTTGGCTTGTGCACTGCCATATAGACCCTTGGTTTTCGGACAACTTCCCCCGCCCCCCACCCCCACCCCCAACACACACACACACACACACACACACACACACACACACACGAGTCCTCATTTATAAACCATGACTAAGGCAAACTGACAAAGGATAAGGAACTCTGAGGGGGGATGGTTATCATTGAGGGACTAGAATACTAAGTGGCTCAGGCTTCCTAAACAAAAGGCTCATAGTCTGATACTGACTGACCAAAAGCGTAAATAGAAACAAAGTAAAAGTTTTAAAAAGAAAGAGAGGAATTTCAGAGCAGGGCTGGAATTCAAGAGCCTCAGCTCATCAGCCTCACTGAGCTACTCTGGGAAGACAGGCCAGGCTGACTTTGGCTAAGAGCCAGATTCCCAGCAGGCTTAGGGACTTGCTTTTAGTGCCTTTCCTTAGTCACCACAATCCAGTGGCTGCTCCAGGCTGGTCAATGTAAAAGGTGGTGTTATGCCTGGAAGCCACTCTGGTGCCAGGAAGAGGTCATGGCTCTGAGGCAGCTGAGACCATGCCCAGCCCTAGAGAGAGCTGCTCCCTTACTCTCTACCAAATACAGATCCGCTGCATCGCCCTGCCTGGCCTCCTCCAGGGCTGCCAGTGCTGAAGGCATTCCACAGGACTGTTGAAGGGCTCTATTCCCGCCTTGAATTTGGATCCTGGTAGTTGAGGGGAACACAGCAGGCCTGGGGTTGAGCCAGTTTCAGACCTGAGACTTAAGGGTCTGGCAGCATGTCCTTCCTGCCTCTGGGGACGTCTGCCTTGGGAACCCAGCCACCACACTGTGAAAGATGAGTAATCACATGGAGCTGAGGTTTCTGCCTACAGTTACACTAGCTACTCCGTGTGGATGACAGCCGCCCTCAGCCCGGAGCTGTGAGCCAGCCTAGCCTATCTTGCTTTGGAGCAGAGATGAGCTGACCCCACCCAAAGGTACTGCCCAAACTATAGATCTGCAAGCACAATACTGTTGTAGGCTACTAAGCTTGGCTGTGCTATGTGGCACTGGGTAAGTGGATTGCAATTCTTCTCTCCTCTTCCCATATGTCTGGACTTAACACCTTCCCATCTTCTCTGCTGCTCCTGCCAGCTGACACATATTAACAACCTGGTGGGCGCCCTCAATTATTTTCATGGTGACAGTCTCCTGCAGTAGCCTGAGAACCTGACTGAAGTGGTTAATCCCTGCCCCCCAACCCCTGCACCCCCCCCCCAAGGCTTTCTCTGTGTAGCTCTGGTTGTCCTGTAGACCCTCTGTAGACTAGCCGGGCCTCGAACTCACAGAAATCCTCCCTCCTCTGCCTCCCAAGTGCTGGGGTTAAAGGTATTCGACATCATGCCCAGTTTTGTGGTGGTTAATTATGCTTGTTTATTTAGTTGGAATATAAGCCGCTATGCCCAAGGCTTTAGTGACATAGACCTCTGAGTGTGTTTGTGAACTCATGTCCAGAGAGGACTGGCTGAGAGGGCAAGGCTGCCTATATATGGGAAGCACCATTCTGTGGGCTAGCTGAGGGTCACAGGTGAAGAAAAGGGGAGAAGGAAGCCAGCTGAGTATGTTTGCCTTTCTCTGCTTTCTGGTCTGTGAAAATGTGGGCAGTGCCTTCCCAGACAAGAAAGACTGATTCCTGGGACGTGTGAGCCAAATGAACTATTCAGAAACACAAGTCTTCAGGCTGAGCCCAGACCTAAGAAACCAGAAACTTGGGAGCGTGCGTGCACAGGGGGCTATCATTGAAAGGTCAGAGGGCAACTTAAGGAAGCCGATTTTCTCCTACCGTGTAGGTGGCAGGGGATGAACTCAGATCCTCAGGGTTGGTGGCTAGTGCCTTTACCTGCTGAGCCATGGTGTCAGCCCCCAGCAGTGAATTTTACAAGCCTTGCAGCAAGGCTCAGGTTAGATCTTAGACTTGATCTCTTTACAGCCCTAGAGGCTTGTGCTGACTGAGGTCTGTGCAGGTCCCCACCAGACCCCAGCACAGAGGGTACGGCTAAAACAACAACAACAACAACAACAACAATAAACCGTGCTAGGGCTGGAACCCAGGGCTGCTCAGCTCCACCCACGAATTTAGTGTTCATTGCTGCATGCCAGTGTAGAGCCCTGTGCCCCAGGTACCATGGTGTGGTTAGAGATGTGGGTTGACAACCGTGTATGTGTGCCTCCAGTTGAGACGTTTGAGATCGTGGGAGGCTGCAAAGCTTCTTGCCCCCCTCTTCCTAGTTGTTCCCCCCCCCCCTGCCCAGGGAGAGCTCTCACCTGATCTCCGTTGAGCAGTGAGCCAGGCCTTACTCTCTGGATCTCACATCCACCTCCTGATCTTTAAGCTGAGGGGAACGAGGCTCCCCGGGTTCAGGAATGTGGATCAGCATAGGGAAGAACTTAACGTGCTGGGTGACAGTGCCACTGTGCCAGTGACATCCAGGTGAAGAACACTCAGGTGAATGTTTTTGGCAAGAGGCAAGGAGGGTGTCTTAGGGTGCACAAAACATCATGACCAAGAAGCAAGTTGGGGAGGAAAGGGTTTATTTAATTCAGCTGACACTTCCACGTTGCTGTTCATCACCAAAGGAAGTCAGGACAGATACTTACACAGGACAGGAACTTGGAAGCTGATGCAGAGGCCATGGAGGGATGTTACTTACAGGCTTGCTTCCCTTGGCTTGCTCAGCCTGCTTTCTTATAGAACCCAGGGCTACCAGCCCAGGGATGGCACCACCCACAATGGACCCTCCCAGACTTGATCACTAATTGAGAAAATGCCTTACAGCTGGATCTCACGGAGGCTTTTTCTCAAGGGAGGCTCCTTTCTCTGTGATAACTCCAGCTTGTGTCAAGTTGACACACAAAGCCAGCCAGAACAGAGGGCAATCACATAATGGATGGGGGCTCTGCAAGATAGAAAGCCTTAGGGTACCAAACCCTCTAAATTCTCAGACAAATCACAAATGGTGCTTTTAAACACTAGCAAATGGTTACCCTTTTGTTTTCTGGAGATAAGCTCTCTTACAGCTCTGGCTGGCTGGTAACTCCCTCCCTCAGTACTTGGTTCTGGCCCTGAACTCCCAATGCCCACACTTCTACCTCCCAGAGGCTAGGATCAAAAGCCTGTACCTGCCTGTTCACTGGTCGCTCCCTTACAAACTCAGCTGCTTCTAGAGCCAGATAAATACCACTGGATAATATCGAGGGCACAAACTGAGTGTGTAAATGGAACAGGGCTCTCCAGCGTGTGTGTGTGTGTGTGTGTGTGTGTGTGTGTGTGTGTGTGTGTGTATTGCTACCTCTGTCATCCTAGACTGCTTCAAATTCAGGCTTTCCTGAGTAGGTCCCAAGTACCATAATAACAGACCCCAAATGTTGGCCCTTACTTTTAATTCTCTGAGTCTCACCCTCTGCTGGAGGACAGGTTTTTCTTGACCCAGCTGTGTAGGGTGATGAACTATTACCTTCTAACAGGTCCCTCTTCCACTCCCCGTCCCCTTTCCCCCCTTTCACACCATCTCCTCTGCTCACCTGTCTGCCCAGGTGGGACTGGCTTCTCTTCTCTGGTAGGTTAAAAGCAAGGAGCTGTGGGCCTCTTAGTTGCTGGTGGAGCCTTGAGCCTTGTCATGGCCACTTCTGAGGTTGTGAGTCTACCCCATCCGCCTTTCCCAGAGCAAATGAGTAGCTGGGGTGAAAAAAGCGGGTGTCAGGTTTCAGGGGTCAGCTAGAATCAGAGCTTACAAGTCACTTTTGTTGTTATTGTTGTTTTTCGAGACAGGGTTTCTCTGTGTAATCCTGGCTGTCCTGGGATTCACTCTCTAGACCCAGCTGGCCTTGAACTCAAGAGATGGGCCTGTCTCTGTCTCCTGAGTGCTGGGATCAAAGGCGGGTATGCCACCACTATCTGGCTACAGCTCACTCTTATTTCTTTCTCTGGTCAGATGAACAAAGTTGAGGGTGAAGGGCATAAGGAGGAGGTGGTGAAAGAAAAGCCATCAGAAGCAACTGCGGAGGGAGTCCAAACAGGAGAAGCCAGAGACCTTCCTGGCTCCCTTAAGTCTCAGAGGAGAAAGGCCCACAAAGAACATCCACCGGAGGTTCTGAGCAAGCTACACCCCTTGCAGAACAGGTGAGGCGGCCACAGAGACACTGTCCTGCTGAGAGGCCAGCCTCTGTGACCTTGGATCCTGCCTTCCACCACTCGGTGGATTTATCCATGTGGAGACTGGAGGTTTACTACCCTGCCTGTAGGGATAATTGACTTTCCACACCTTGTGGGGACTGCGTGTCCCAGATCTCACCTTCTACTTTACAAACATGGCAGTCCAGGCACTGCAGGGCTGGGAACCTTGATCCTCTATCTCCTAATCCCCAGGTGGGTTCTGTGGTTCTTCAAGAATGACCGAAGCCGGGCCTGGCAGGACAACCTGCAGCTAGTCACCAAGTTTAACACTGTGGAGGACTTCTGGGCGTGAGTGTTCTGCCTTCAGGAGCGCTGAGTTGGGGGCCAAAGGCATCTTAGCCTGCCACCTTCTCAGGGCCTTGTCAACATTTGCTGGGAGCTGAGGGTTGGTGGGTTCTTGCCAGGTCATGGTCTACCCCCCTGAAAACTTCTCAGGGCTTAAGGAGAACCTGGGGACTGGAAGAAGCAGGAGTGAGCCCTGAGACTCTGTGGCTTTGTGGCTCTAACGGGGTTTCTTCCTCTCTAGAAATTTGGCTCAGCTATAGTAAGGATTATTAGGCCGCTGCCTTAGTGTGTGTGCCAAAGAAAGCTGAGAAAGGCCAGGCTAACCCAGGAAGGAAGCCCAGCTGGAACGCCCTAATGAGGTAGACTTCACCAGGCTTTTTTAGTTCAGATAAGTTCCCAGAGAAGGGATTTCAGGTGGCAGGGCCCTTGGGCATGTGGAGGGTGTGGGGAGGCCCTGGGAGGTAGGAAGCAGGTGGCTGGAAACTAGGTCTAGAGAGGAATTGGAAAGACAGTCAGGTGAACCATGTGCTTCGAAGCCCCAAAACCTCTGTGTGGGGTGGGGTCTTTCCAGGATGTACAGCCATATCAAGCTGGCCAGCAAGCTCTCTTCTGGCTGTGACTATGCCCTGTTCAAGGTAGGCTCTGCTCCAGGAAGTGATTCCCCGGCTTTTCTCTCATGGATGACTGGGGCGTGGGCAGCTAAGGATGTGTGAGTCCGGAGAGGAGAGGGCCTCAAGGCTGGGGCCCAAGTTTTTGGCCTGGCTTCTAAATTAGTGTGGACATGAAAAATGCATGTTCAGGGTGGGCTGGGGGTTGGGGGTATTCCTCACCTGTCTGGTCTCACCTTGGAGGTACCATCATCAGCACCTTAATCCTGTTTAGTAAAGTTGACAAGCTCAGGCAGGAAGTTGCCAAAGGTGGCAACAGGGGAGCTCAAGGGCTGTGGGGCTCAGCAGGGTTCAGCAGGCTTTGGGGTCTTGGAAGGGGCCTCTGTGGAAGGCAGAGTGGTTGGAGGTGGCCCCTGCTGTGCGGGGGAGGGGGTAGGTAAAAGGAGCATGCTTTTTTTTTTTTTTTAAGATTTATTTGTTTATTTTCTTATGTATGTGAGTTCACTATAGCTGTACAGATGGTTGTGAGCCTTCATGTGGTTGTTGGGAATTGAATTTTTAGGACTTCTGCTCGCTCCGGTCAACTCAGCTCGCTCAGTCCCTGCTCGCTCCGGCCCAAAGATTGATTTATTATTATATATAATACACTGTAGCTGTCTTCTGATGCTTCAGAAGAGGGCTTCAGATCTTATTATGGGTGGTTGTGAGCCACCATGTGACTGCTTGGATTTGAACTCAGGATCTTTGGGAGAGCAGTCAGTACTCCCACCTGCTGAGCCATCTCGCCAGCCCTGAGAAGCATGCTTAATTAAGGCCGGGGTACAGAGCAGACTAGGCTCTGTGCAGAGGAAGCTTGGTGTTCACTTCCCTTTAAACGAAGGGAGGCTGGGCGTGGTGGCATACGCCTTTAATCCCAGCACTCAGGAGGCAGAGGCAGGCAGATTTCTGAGTTTGAGGCCAGCCTGGTCTACAGAGTGAGTTCCAGGACAGCCAGGGCTATACAGAGAAACCCTGTCTTGAGAAACCAACCAACCAAACAAACAAACAAAAAAGCCAAAGGGAGGCGGTTGATCAGGCTCTCCCCACAGGAAGGCATCCTGCCCATGTGGGAAGACAACAGAAACAAGCAGGGTGGCCGCTGGCTGCTCAGCATTGACAAACAACTGCGCCACTTCGAACTGGACCGTCTGTGGCTGGAGACGGTGAGTGGAGGGCAGGTGAAGAGATAGAGGCGTGGGTCTCAGGAGGTCTCAAAGCTGGTGGAGTGGACCCCATATCCAAGCCGGGGCACTTACTGCTTGTTCCTCTCTGGGGGCCTAGTTGCTGTGTCTGGTTGGGAACTGTTTTGAGGAATACAACGGGGAAGTGTGCGGTGCTGTTGTGAACATCCGCACAAAGAGGGACAAGATTGCCCTGTGGACGAGTGAAGCAGAGGACAAAGCCGGAGTGATGCAGATCGGGTGAGAATCCTCCCCTGACCCCCGGTGGTACTGGGGGGCTGCAAGGGAAACCTCTGGCACCCTTCAGACCTGCTCTCCCTTCTTCCTCACCCTCTTGTATAAAAGAAGTAGGAATTTAGACCCAAACTATTTTTAATGAAAGTTGTCAGTTTCACTGAGGGATTCTATGATGGGTACTGGTCTATGAGTAAGACATGCAAAACGGGTGAGGCTGGAGCTGGAACCAAGGAGATATATCTGAACAGAAGAAGTGGGCTTGGGTTATGTCTGCCATTTTACCCTGTCTCCAACATTAGGCAAATATACAAAGAGCGCCTGGGCATCTCTACGAAGACCATCATTGGGTACCAGGCCCATGCAGACACTGCTGCCAAGAGCAACAACTTAGCAAACAAGTTTGTGGTGTGAGACCGGTTTCAGCCACTACTCAGTGGGCACCCTCCTCTTGCTGTTTGATGGACAAGGAAGACTGCACTGTGGATTCTGGGGCAGGGCTTGGGGGAGGCAGACAGCCTGGTTCTTTACCTCTCTTGGAACAGTATAAGCACCACTCCTTAGATAAGGTCTCACCTGTTGCCCAGGTTGGCCTTGTATTTGTGGACTTAAGCCACTCTCCTGCTTCAGCCTACAGACCTGGGACTGCCACAGCTCATCACTATGCCTGCATCCATAATAACTTCTTCAGCATGTATTGGGCTCAGGCCTCATGGCAGCTGGCCAATGCTTATGAGCTACTCTCAATCGCTAGCCCTGTACGGGACATTTGCCAAGGGCAGGGTAAAGCAAAGTCCTGGCGCAACCTTGCCAAACAAGGACAGCAGACTCCTGAGGCAGGCTCTTCTGTCTTGGGAGAAGGGTTCCAGGCCACTGATATTAAGGGTTAGGAGTTCAGTTCTCCATGAGCTTAAAGGCTTATTATGGGGTTACCCTCATCAGATCTGTAGCTTGGGTACCCATCCTAAAACCTGTTCTTCCCTAGACCAGTTGTGATTGGATCCATCCTCCCTTCCTCCATCCTTCCCTCCCTCTCCCCCCGCCCCCAAGTATGGACTAGGTTAGAGAGGAATTTGTGTAAAGACAGGTAGGACTGGGAACTGGGAATGCCCTGCACAGCCTTCCCATCTGGAGACAGTCCTGTGGGTTCTGTGTGCCTCCTCCTGCTGAAGTGATGGATGGATTAAACCTTCACGAGTGAAGAGATTACAGTGGTAGTTGGGCTTCACCGTGGTTTTGTTAGAAGGGATTCACTGATGATGCTTAAGGCCCTTTCTGTATCTAAATAAACACTTCTGGAACAAACTTGGAATCTAAATATTTAAGATCAGACATACCTCAACCTGCATCTGCCCTGTCCTGTTTTGCATCAGAAGGACTCTGGTGAGTCCCAGCTACCAAGGCAGCCAGAGAAAGCCCAAGTTGGTATGGGACAGGGGTGACCATACGAATAGGCAAAACAGAACAGGTGTGGCACGCCAGCCTGTTTGTATTCAACTACACTGTGTGTGGATGCATGGCACTGTTCATTGGTCCCACTATTTCCAACCACTTATTCCTGGGGAGTGGACTCCTCTGGTTTTTGAATCTTAGACTGGAGATCCACGGTAATTATTCACACTTGGCTCACCAGCTTTGCCAGTTGGCTCATCTGGGGCCTCTGGAGGACTTGGGGAACTTGAGAGAAGCTAACTGGAGGACTTAGAGAGATGGGGACTCTTCAGGGGTGGGGGTTGCGAGGGGTTGAGTGTGGCTGGGGTGTAGCCAAAGCCTGGCCCAGAGGCACGGTCTTGGGGAGGAGTGAGGCCTGTGGACCATAAAAAAAAAACAAAAAACAAAAAAAAAACCCGATGTCTTAGGCGTGGCTCCAAGGAGGCTGACTGTGGCTCAGAACTGAGGCTGAGTAGGGCGGAGCTCCAGGAGGACTGAGGCCGGTTGGAGGCGGGGTTTGGGGCTCATCAGAGGCGGGACCCGGTTTAGAGGCGGAGCTCGAGAACAGACGTTGGCTAGGGCAGAGCCTTGGGCGGGGCGTAGGCGGGACTGCGGGAGGACAGCGGCTAGGCATGGGCGGAGCCTGAGAGAATTAAGCCCGGCTCGGGGGCGGAGTCTTGGTTATGGGCGGGGCCCGTGAGGACTGAACTTGACTGGGACGGGGCGTGGGCGGGGCTCCAAGAAGACCGAGCCTTGCTGGGGCGGGGTGTGGACTGACACTGTGGGCGGGGCCGGAGCGCTGTTGGAGGGCGGGGTGGGATGAGGGCACCGCACTCCGGGTGTGGCGGTCCGAGCGCCGGGGGCGGTGCCATAGCGGGCGGGGCAGCCGGTGAGCTGTGTGGCTTTGACCATGAAGCCGCAGCCACCGGGCTAGGCCCGGGGCTGCTCCAGGCCTGGGCAGCCCGCAGAGGGCTGGGCCGGTCCCCAGCTCGGGTTCCCGGGGCGGCAGGTGGCCGCTCACCATGCCCGGCAAGCACCAGCAATTCCAGGACCCTGAGGTCGGCTGCTGCGGGAAATACTTCCTGTTTGGCTTCAACATTGTCTTCTGGGTGAGCACGGGTCCGCTTCTCGCTCTGCGCTGAGGATAGGGGTGAGGGGGCCTCAGTTGCTGGTGAGGGAGATCCCTTCCCAGGAGCTTGCGACCAGGGACTGTCCCCCACCCCCTCCACCCCGATGCCCTGTCCCCAACTATTCTGGGGAGCTACTGGAATAGCTGGGGGGCGGGACCCAGTCTCAGCAGGAGGTGCTGGGAGTCTCTCTTTGCAGCCCCAAGTTTGGGCGAAAAAGGGGGCGGCGTTTGCCGGAAGACTGCAGGGGCGCGGTAGTTGCGGACCAGTCCCGCCCCGCCTCCCGGCCACTCCAGCTCCCAGCGTGGTGCGGTGAGGTTCGGGAGGCTGGGTCCTAGCCCGAGTCTACCCTACGGATGCTCAGAAGCTTGTGAGCCAGGAGGGTAGGAGAGAGGAAAGCCAAGGCCTCTGCCTCTGCAGGGAGAGGAACTCCAGTTGAGAACAGGGAACTGTCCCTTGGGAACAGAATTCAGCATTCCATAGCTGACCAAACAAACAGAGGCTTCCCTCTGTGTGGCATCTGTGTCCTGGTCCTGCCAAGTCATCTTTCTCTTCTCCCTCCCCCATCCTATGCCAAAGCCGGGCTGTGCTTGCTGTCCTTTATGCCAGGCCTTTCCCACTTGAATTCAGCAGGATTCAGCGGCTCTGTTCTCCACCCACGAGCCGTTGGGTTTGCCCTGTGGTGGGTGTCATTGGATTTCAGCAGTCTTCTGTTCTGTAGGGTGTGGGCAACTACAGGGAGCGCTGGCCTGGAAGTCAAAGGGCCTGAGTGTAGCAGGCCTTGTCTAGAGGCTTTTGGGCGAGCCTCTTTGCTCTCTCTCTCAGCTTTAGCTTTCCAGCCTGGGAGGGGCCAGTATTGGAGTTTATCCTTCTGGGTTGTTAGATTAAACGAGAGTTTTTTGTTGTTGAGACAGGGTCTCACTCTAGCCCATTCTGGCTTGGAATTTGCTGCAGTTTTCCTGTCTGAGTTTCTTGGGTGCTGGGATTACAGGTGTGAGGCATCACACCCAGCTTAGTAACAAATGAGTTCTGATGAGGCACTTTATCCCGACTGCCTTATTATTATCTGTAGTTTACAGATAGGGGACTGAATGAATAGACGGTAAGAGCTTAAATTATTTGTCTCAAGAAACAGGTGATTATCAGTGGGTGGAGGGAAGGAAGAGAGGCTAAGTAACTCTGGGGGTAGGGGGGTGAAAGCCCCAGCTTTGTTCCTGGGTGAGGGTGGGGCGTCTGTGCAGGGGAGTAAAGATGGACAGAACATTAAGGTCCCATGCTTGGGTGGCATGGGGCAGGCAGGGCTTTAAAGCAGGGTGGGGTCAGTTCTCAGTGGCTGCAGGTGACAGAGGATCTGGATATGGGAAGGAATCTGGGACCTTGGGTTCCTGATGTCCCATCTCCCAAATGTGGGGATTATAGGTCTGTGCCTCTCTGCCCAGCTCTACGTATGCCCTCTGGACACCACCTAGGTGTCGTCTGGGCAGCCTGTTCTCCCGATGGCACCTTAATCTTTCTCATTGTCTAGCCTCAGTTCCTTGCTTGGAGAGCCCTGATGGTCAAGGCAAGCCACCCTCTCATCTCTGACCCCCTAGCAACTCCTTTGAGGAAGGCACACCATCAGAGTAGAGAGACTACTAGCACTCCACCTCCACCTACCCTTTCCTTCCCTGGTGCTGGGTTCTGTCCCCTACTGTATGCTCTCTGGAAATGACTTCTCTGTGCTGGCTCTGGGGGCTTACCCCAAGCATCATGTCGCCTGCCTCATCCTGTCTGATTCACCTCATCTTTGGACAAGAGACCAGCTAATGTTTTGTTTTCCCCAAACCCCTCCTTGTTCAACCTAACCCCATTCCTCCTCCTGCTGCTTTGTCAAATGTCCCAGCCTCCTGATCAGCCTCCCTCTGCCCATTCTGTGCTCTTCACCCCGGGCTTAGCCTCTTACCTGGTTCCTCTCCACAGTTATTTCAGCTTTCCGGGACCCTGACATCTCCCTGGCTCCAGACACGCACGTCTACACCCCACCCTCACCTGTTTCAGACACCTCATTGCCCTAGCACTGTTAGCCCTGTGAGCACACTAGAGGACAGGCTAGCCCTGCTCTCTGCCCTCTCTGCCCCTGCATAGAGGAAATACCAAGCAAATAAACAGACACCTAAGTGTCTGGAGAGGGCGGTGGGCAGCTGGGGTTTGAGTGGCAAGGAGAACCAAGAGGGAGAAGAGTTCCGGGCAGAGCATCCAGAAAAGGCAAAGACCCCATGGCCATCATTTGCTACCTAGTGAGGTCAACCTTGACTACTGCGATGAGACCCTGTCTCAAGAAGCCAAAATAAGGGCTAGAGAGATGGCTGGGGGAGGGGGCGGGTTAAAAGCACTAACTGTTCTTCCAGAGGTCCTGAGTTCAATTCCCAGCATCCACATGGTGGCTCATAACCATCTGGAATGGGATCCAATGCCCTCTTCTGGTGTGTCTGAAGACAGTGACAGGGTACTCATATACTTTAAATAAATAAATCTTAAAAAAAAAAAAAAAAGCCAAAACAAAGGTACAAGCATGCCTGAGGCCAGATGTTTTCTGATGTTTACTGGGGCCTCTCTGGATTTTCCTCCGTGTTGAGAGAGTCCTCAGAGACTCCAGGAAGAGTCTGCTGTCCAGCCTGAGGCTTGAGGTAGCTTCTGTTCCTGCGGGAAAGACTCCCTGAACAGTGTCCTTGCTTGATGCACTACCAAGTCCCATGCACAGCTTTGGGAGTGGGGGCGGGGCTAAGTTCCATGCACAGCTTTGGGAGTGGAGGCGGGGCTAAGTCCCATCAGCTTTGGGGATGGGGTGGGTGTGGGGCATATCTCTCAGCTTCCTGATGGCCAAGGATGGGTCAAGGGTGGTCAAGAGCCCTGGTGCTGGGTCCCAGCCCTGAACTCTCCCTGCTCTTGTAGGTGCTGGGAGCCCTGTTCCTGGCCATTGGCCTCTGGGCCTGGGGTGAGAAGGTAAGAGGGAGGGGCTGCCGGGGGGTGGGTGGGAGGGGGAGGGGTGTCACTCCCTCACACTTGTCTGCTCCCCGGTGCAGGGCGTTCTCTCCAACATCTCGGCGCTGACAGATCTGGGTGGTCTTGACCCCGTGTGGCTGTTTGTGGTGGTGGGGGGAGTCATGTCAGTGCTGGGCTTCGCCGGCTGCATTGGGGCCCTCCGGGAAAACACCTTCCTGCTCAAGTTCGTGAGTCTTTCTCTAAGTCTCTCTCTACCCCAGATCCACCAGAGACTCCTAACCTCTTTCCATTCAGTTTTTGCCTAGTCAGGGTGACCAGGCAAGGAACAGGTAAAACCCGCGCTGTTTTTTAGCAACAGAATAAGGTGCTAAGGGGCAGGGAGCAAGCTCAGTGGTAGCCTAACAGGGCCGGTAGGGGGCAGCACTTAAGTAATAGAGGGTGGAGCCTGTAGCCTGTGGCAGAGGTAGTGGGAGCTCTTCCCTGTCCACAGAAGCCACGCCTCTTCAATGCCCATCATCTGTGTGCCCCCAACCCAGTTCTCTGTGTTCCTCGGCCTCATCTTCTTCCTGGAGCTGGCCGCGGGGATCCTGGCCTTCGTCTTCAAGGATTGGATCCGAGACCAACTTAATCTCTTCATCAACAACAATGTCAAAGCCTACCGGGATGATCTCGATCTTCAGAACCTTATCGACTTTGCTCAGGAATACGTGAGTGTGGGCCTCGTGCGTGTGACCCCTGATGGACACACAAGAGAGGGAGCAAGTTCTGTGTGTGCACGGACTGTTTCCTAACCCACCCAGGCCAGCGAATGCCAGGGAAGGAAACTTTGAGAGACCCTGTCCCAGGAGAAGCCAGTTGCTGCTTATTCCGCAGGCTTCCTTGTGCCTAGTCCTAGAAAGACACAGGCTTGTGAAACTGTGGCCAGAGGAGGAAATGGAGTATACAGTCCAGGTCTCTCTTTCTATTCAGTGTGCACCCAGAGTATCTGCCAGGGCTATGTTGCTGATGTCCCTTGACTGTGTGTGTGTGTACCTAGTGCTTGAAGAAGCCAGAAGAGGGCACTGGATCCCTGGAACTGGAGTTACAGACAGTTGTGAGCTGCCGTGTTTGTGCTGGGAATTGAACCTGGGTCTTCAGGAAGAGCAGCCAGTGCTCTTAATGACTAATCCATCTCTCCAGCCCCAGCCTAGCTTATTTTCATCCAGCGTCATGCACCATCTATAACTGCACGCTCTGTACTTAGAGCCACGGAAACCCTCCCCACCTGCACATTCTAGTCCTTATAATCCCCCAGGGCCACCCCCTGTCACACCCAGTCACCTTCACCAAGATTTGGCTCTGGGGCTCAGCAGTGCCCTGAAGCTGTGCAGGGCAGAGGCAATCCTGTAGCCTGCACTTCCTTTCTCTATTCAGTATGGAATTGGGACAGGCCTGGCATACACCAGGCCCCGAGCCAGGTGCGGGGAGATTCAGTGGTTTAAAAATGTGCAGCCTGTTCCCTTCGTGAAGGCAGCGTGTTGGGGAGAGGATGCGGAACATATAAACTAGGGCTGGGGGTGGGGGCAGGAGGGAGGGAAACGTACCAGGGAGGGTGGAAAGGGAGCCAGCAGGGCGGGGCAGCCTCTGAACTGTGTGACCTTGCCTCCTCCGGTGAGGAGGGGTATAAGGAACAGGATGGCTCTCCAGCAGGGACAGCAGGCACTTGGCAGGTGACAGGGCAGGTGCTGGCTCAGCTGTGTCTGAGACCTGCACACACAAGCCACATGGCCAGGCGTCACACCCCCGGCTGTGCTCACAAGGTCTGAGTCTGTGACTAGAGCTATCCCACGCTCACCTGGGAGCCTTTGTAGCTTCACGGCCAGCTTTTCAGCAGCTGGCACGGCTCACTCGGGGCTCTGCCCCGTCCCAGGCTCTTGTGCCACAGACTCGGGCTTGCCATGGCCACATCTGGCAAGACTAGCAAGCGCATTCTGGGGAGGCGAACTGGGGCTCCACCAGGATGCCAGCAAGCATTTGTGGAGTGGAAAGGGGGGGTAGGGAGGGAAATCTGTCTGGGCTTCCTCTCCTGTCCACGCAGTGAGTCTGGAATGCCTCGATCCTCGAAGGGCTTGGCCTTGCTCCTGACCCTCAGGGGAGTCCACGAGGAAGCCACAACCTGCAACTCAGTGCCTCACCTCTCGAGGTCTCCTTACCCGCTCAGATTCTTAGGAGCTCAGGCCTGTTTGTTGGGGGGAGTGGAAGCTGGCTCTCCCAGCCAGCCAGCCAGCCAGCCAGCCAGCCAGCCAGCCAGCCAGCCAGCCAGCCTTCTCCTTTGGGTGAGACTCTAGGGTTGGGCCTGGTTTCCAGCTGTTCACTCTGGACTCCTCTCTCCCCCTAGTGGTCTTGCTGTGGCGCCCGAGGGCCCAATGACTGGAACCTCAATATCTACTTCAACTGCACTGACTTGAACCCAAGCCGTGAGCGCTGTGGGGTGCCCTTTTCCTGCTGTGTTAGGGACCCAGCGGTAAGTGGGCCCTGGGAGGAGGGAGGACCTCTTAGCAGTAGGGAGGTGCATGCCAGTGTGCTCTGGTGTCCGTGAGAGAACGAAGAAGTCTGGGGTTTCACTGCAGATGAGCAGACATGGTAAACCCAAGCTTCCGTTTGCTTTTCTGTGAAGGAGGGGCACTAGAGTTGAGGACCCAGGTGAGCCCGTGGGTATCCCCATAGCGTATTGCTAATGGCCTGTCTCCCCTCAGGAAGATGTCCTCAATACCCAGTGTGGCTATGACATCCGACTCAAACTGGTGAGAAGGGTGGGGACAGGGTTGAGGGTAGCCTGGAATACAGGGGGTGACATGGGGACCTCTCCTAAGGTCTTGTGGAAAGGTCTAAGGGCTTCTTCAGGGTGGAACTGGCCCTGGGTAGTTTTGAGGTATTGGATTGCTCATTCCACCTCTGTGGAGCACCTGCTGTGGTTGGCATCGCTCTAGACCTTGGTTGATCCAGAGCTAAGGGGTCATTTCTGCACTCAGGGAATAGGTGGAGAAAAATGTGAAATTGTAGGCTCATTAAATGGACAGTCCCGAGATAGCTCAGGTGAGAGAATTTAGAAGGTTGACAGGTAGAGTCTGAGTCAGGGAAAGCCTCTTCAGAGGAGACAGCCAGGCTAAGACCCAGAGAAGGAGCTGTCTGTGCAAAGGCCCTGTGGCAGAATTCCAAGGAGCTGACATTGTCAGGGAGGGCACTGGAGCAGGAGTGGGCTGATCAAGGTGGAAGAGGGGCGGGAGAGCTAAGCTGAGGCAGGCAGGCCGAGCTTGGTCTCATGTCTCCTCAGGAGCTCGAGCAGCAGGGCTCCATCTACACCAAAGGCTGTGTGGGCCAGTTTGAGAAGTGGCTACAAGACAACCTGATCGTGGTGGCCGGAGTCTTGGTGGGGATCGCCCTCCTCCAGGTACAGCCTTGGCTTGCCCACCCTCCTCCTGCCTGAAGCTCTTTCTTCTTCCTCACCTGCTCTCTGTCTTGCAGATATTTGGCCTCTGCTTGGCCCAGAACCTCGTGAGTGACATCAAGGCGGTGAAGGCCAACTGGTGAGGCTGCCAGGGGTGATGGCCACGTGCCTGGCCCGAGGGGCTCTAGTGGGGGCCTCCCAGGACACTCTGTCCCGGTCACAATGGCAAGGCCTGTGAGATGTCTGTTATAACCTGAGCTGGAGGTTTTGTGGCCTTGGTGCTCATTACCCGCTGAGGAAACCATTGGGGACTGGACTGGGGCTGTTTGCCACAGAGCTCTGTACCTGTGTGTGTGCACCTAGAGTCTCTACCCTGCTGCTGTGAGGTGGTGGCCCTTCCAGAGCTCGGGGGGGGGGGGGCAGGTGGAGGGTAGGGCAGGCACCTGTGTCCCCTGGTCTACTGTGGGATGTATCTGTGTGTGGCTTAGGAGCCTGCTGTCTCAGACCTCTCCATACTCACCATGACCTTGAGCCTGCCTGGAGCTTGCCTTGGCCTCAGTGTCACAGCCTCTGAAACGGGTCCAAGAATTCTCTCTCTCGCTTGCCTCTCAGGATCACACTTGGCGATGGCTACAAACGACTCAATAAACAACACTTTGAAAAACAGTGGTGGTTTATTTATGTTCACCGTCGTCGTCGAAGGTTCTGTTGGCAGCGTGGCCTCTACAGGGCTCTCCAGTGAGGAGGACCCTGGCCTGAATCCAACCAAGGCCTCTTAGGTCTGGGTAGACTATGCATTTGAGACAGCCTTTCAAACGGGTATATTGCCTTAAATGTCACATCTCCTGTTCCCCCTGGGCAATGGCTGTGTCATCTACAATGGGACACACAGGCAGCTCCCCTGGTCTGTTCTATGTACCTGACTGCTAGTATCTGAGAGTTGACCTTTCCAACCTCTGTAGGTTATTCCTGGCATACACCTCAATGCTGTTATGTCTCAGCCTCAAGAAAGGCATAAAGATTTG
The DNA here is from genome assembly GCF_978045245.1 of Mus caroli. NCBI lineage: Eukaryota > Metazoa > Chordata > Mammalia > Rodentia > Muridae > Mus > Mus caroli. Next base: position 65,552,196 of record NW_028227270.1, on the reverse strand, counting down.
AAGAACAGGGAACTGGAGATCACCCCTAAGAGGGTACAGCTGGTGGGTGTCAGAATGCCCATGAGAGTGACTGAGTGCTGGACAAGGGCAAGAGGACTACTCAGTGAATGCCTGGTATCCGTGAGGGAAATCCGTTTCGAGATCCGTCAATGGTTGGTTTAAAAACTTCCACACCTGCAGTTCTGCATCATGGCCACCAGAGGGCACATGGGTACCACATTCTCTGCTGCTGATTTTCCTTACAACTTCACCTCCGTACCTTCCAGCTTACCTGGGGTGGCTTGCAAACTTGTAAAGAAGCAAAGCAGCTCAGGCTTGGACAATCTAGCTGCCCAGAGGGGTGGTCTGTGTCAAATGACCCTTCCCTGCTCTGGGCAAATGGAGGGATGGGCTAGTTCAAAGGTCGCCGCTCTGGTGGGCTCTGTTCTCTCAGGGAGTTACAAGAATGGAGCAGAACAGTGAGACCTGGTTTGCTTTGCTCTCCACTGGCACTGGAGACCAGATGGAGGGAGACACAGGATATGTGATGTCGAATCTGTGCAATCTGGGTGAGGATAATGACCCGCTTGGGAGGTCAGGGGAGCACGGCGGGAACTGTTGAGACAGGTCCTCATCCACGGGTGCTGATCGCAGTCAGTTGTGGCTGATTGCAGTGGTGCGGGAATGAAGGGCTGACACCAAAAATCTTAAGAGTAGTTGGGAGTCTGCAGGCTGTTGGAAGATGGCCAGAGCCCTGGGTCCAGCTTCAGTTCTTGCTGGCGCCGCTTACGGCGGCCCCGACTACTCAGCTGTGTGTGGGTGCTTTGAGCTGGCTGGGTACCTGACAGCCTTGCCCCCTGGCACAGGCTGGGCAGAGCTCTGATGGCCCAGCCAGGGTGGTTTGTACACTGCAATAAATACAGCTTAGAAAGTGTTGCTTTTCTCATTTCAAATGGCTTCATTTCTCCCCCAAAGCTCACAGCACCCTTGTGAGTTGCAGTTTCCTTTTCTGATGAGGAAATGGATTCAGAGAAGGGAGGGAAGGCTGCCTAAACCATGCAAGACACACAGATCCTGCCACCCCCTTGTGCTGGAGTTTGGCGCGTTACGCGCATCTTCTTGATAGGTTCTGGTGGAACCTGTATACTGAACTAGCAACCAATGGAGGGTGTCAAGCCATCGTTGTTCCCTAAAGTGAGATCAGAATCTGTCTTAGGTGCTAGTGACACAGGAGAGAGAAAGACAAAGTCCCCACCCTGTGCTGTCTCCTCATGGTGGAGACAGATGGCAAGGAGGCAAGAGTTTCTGTGGGTAATATGTGCTATAGAGAGGATGAGTGACAGCTGGAGATGCTGGGAGGAAGGTTGGGAAGGGCACCATCTCCCAGGGACCGGGATGTAGGATTTGGCATCAGCTTCAGTAGGCTCTCCAAAGCCGTGGTGGACTTGGTGAGGGAGGACTGGGATGGCTATAAAGGTGGGAGTGGGTGAAGAGCAGGGAGCAAGGACACAGGATGTGAAGGTGCCACCACATTGATGCTATGGTGTAGGAGTGGGGACCTGGACCAGACCCCTATGAGTTCTCCAGTTTCCCACCCACTCCTTTGTGTCATCTGTCCGCACCCCCCACCCGCCCGCTGCTGCTTATCATAAACACAGCACCACCCACACGGAGGCCCGAGCCAGAGCCTGGGGTTTCTAAGGCAGAGGCAGGCAGGGAGCAGTCGCTGTATGGTGAGGATGTGCTGAGAGGCACGCGGTTATCACTCTGTCAACGTCTTGCTTCGACAAGATGCCTGGGAAAAATCAAGGGAGGAAAAGGCTCTCTTGGCTCACGGTTTCACAGGATCTGGTTCACTGCTGCTCTGCTCCAGCCTATGGGCCTGTAGTGAGGTGGAACACAGTGCTAGGGAGGGTGTGGTAGAACAGACAGCATAAGATCAGGGGTCTGGGACAAGGCATAGCTGCCAGAGACAAGCCCTAGGCCCACTCCCTCTAGCTACTCCCCCCCTCTACCATCATGTCTCATCAAGTTATGAAGCCATCAATAGTTAATCTGTCAATGAGGCCAGAACCCTCATGATCCTGCCATTTCTCAGAGGTCTCAGCTCTGTACACTCCTCCACAAGAACGAAGCTTTCAAAGGCAGGAGCCTTTGGGAGGCTAGTTCAGATCTAAACCATAAGCCACTTCTTGGTTACTCTGGGGTTGACTAGAGATCCACCTCCCATGACAGTCCATGGAGGAGCATCCTCTGTACCATATGGTCCTCACCCACAGAGGTGCCTTCCCGGATATGCAGAAAACACAAGGGAACAGGCAAGGCTTGCATCATGCAGCCCCCTAAGGATCCACAAGGAGCAAGGCCACCTTCCTACTCTATCCGTGTGCCAAGCTGGATGTCCTGCAGAGACCTGGGGCAGGTAGCTAGTATCTTGATGTGATTCCTGATTACCCTGGGGGAGGATGTGAGGGGGATCTTGGAGGGATGGTACCCAAGCTGACAAGGTCCTGCATTTCTGGTAAGTTAACCAAAGGATTGAAGGAAGGTTCCTTGATGGCTGTCTCTCCAAATGACCACCAGAGGGCAGCAAAGTGCAATGCATGCAGCCTAGCCCATCAACCCGGAGCTGGTGACAAGGAATCCCTTTGAAAATGCCAGGTTTGTCAATATTTCAGAGACAAAAAGGCTCACCCTACTGTTGCCAAGTTCGGGCTTTGCCACCCTCTTCATGATCTCCTCCAGGGACTTGGAGGAACGGAAACTCCCAGGGACGACTCTGCTAGCGCTCGGGGAGACTGTAGAGTGATATCTGCCAGACAGAGCTGGAGAATATGACAGTAATGGGGTGTGTGTGTGTGTGTGTGTGTTTCACATTCTTTAGTAGGCTGAAGCAACAGACTCAACATACACCTCTATTTGTTCAGGTAGGTTTGCTAAGCACCTACTGTGTGCTGGCGGTGTTCTCAGCACTTAGAATACAAAAGGAAAGAGACACCCTACATTCCCATGGAGGACCTCAGGTCCAGACCTGAGGTCAACTGACTTCTTCCTCAAGGAGCCAAATATCCTGAGCCAGAGTCACAGAACCACAAAGGTGCTCGGTTCTGCCTTCGTGACAGAAAGCAGCTCAAGGCAGGGTGTAAACAAGGATCCATGGCCGGGTTCCAAGGACATGATCTGCCGACGCAGAAACTGGAATTTGATCTAAGTTTCAGCTGTCATAAATCTTTGGCTTTCTTTTTGATTTCTTCCCCATTAAGACAGAAAATTATCTTTAGCTCTGGAGTTTGGTCAAAACAGGCTACAGATTGGATTTGCCTCACAGGCTGGGATTTTTCTGTCCCTTGGTCTGAGGATGTGGACAAAGCATTGCCACCAAGGAACCAAACTGTGGGGGCCACCGATGCAGCTGCTGGGTGGGAGGGCAGGGCCAGCCTCAGCAAGTGGGAATACAGGGGATAGCCTCAGCAAGTGGGAATGCAAGACCAGCCTCGGTACTCACAGAGCACGCATGAAGCCTTGGGTTTCCTCCCCAGCACCAATAAAGACGTGGAGTGGTCAGACGTGGAGTGGTGAGGTCAGCAGGCCTCAGTGTGAAGGCAAGATGTAGTGAAGAATTTACTTTTGATCGCACAGGTAAAATGGGGACTCATTTTAGCTAAAACAACAACAACAAACAACCTGATGAATCGGTTGCCCTCTGTTCTCCTCCAGCCCCACGTCCTGAAGGCTGTGCATTCCTCCCTCAGCAGTCTCAAAGTAACCACAGTGCTCAAGGCCCCTGTATCAAATGGCGGTCTCTGCATCCACCCTACAGGTGTTCTTTGATTCTTTCTTTTCTTTGTAAGTGTGTCTGGGTGTTTTGCCTGAGTGTATGTATGCTCCTAGTACCTGCAGAGGCCAGAAGAGGGTGTCAGATCCCTCTGAGACTGGAGTTGCAGCGGGTTGTGAGCCACCACGTGGGTGCTGGGAATTGAACCCAGGTTCCTACAAGAGCAGCCAGTGCTCTCATTTTAGTTTAGTTTAACTGTGACATGAAGGCATAACATTGCATACATTAGTGGAATACCATGTAATGTTTAAAATGTTTTTATTAGATTTTCAATTTTTTTAATGTGTGACTATTTTGTCTGTGTGTGTGTGTGTGTGTGTGCCTCTGAGTGCCCACAAGGACCAGGAGAGAGTGGTAGACCCTCTAGAGTGGAGTTATGGGTGGTGACGTGCCCAGCGCAGATGCTGGGACCTGAACTCAAGACCTCTGGAAAAGCAGAGTGAGGGCTCCGTTATTGGCACAAAATTATGAACAAAGCAACTTGGGGGAAGCAAGGATTTCTTTGGCTCACAGTGCACACTCCATCACTAAGGGAAGCCAAGGCAGGAACCTGGAGGCAGAACTGAAGCACAGACCACAGAGAGATGCTGCTTCTTGGCTTGTTATGACTTGCTCAGCCTATTGGTACCCTCCTTCCCCTTCCCTTTCTCCCTCCCTTTCTTCCTCCTTCCCTCCTTCTTCCTCCCTTCCCCCCTTCCCCTTTTCCTTTCCTTTTTGAGACAGAGTTTCTTTGTATAGCCCTGGCTAGGACTCATTCTGTAGACCAGGCTGGTCTCCAACTAAGAGCTCTGCCTGCCTCTGCCTCCTGAATGCTAGGATTAAAGGTGTACGCCACTACTACCTGGGGGCCTATTTTCTAGTACAGTCCAGGACCACTGCCCAAGAGAGGCATCAGTGAGGGTGGGCAAGGCCCTCCCTTGTTAATCAATAACCAGCTAAGTGCCCAATAGAGAAGCCCACAGGCCAATCTAACGGAGACATTCTCTCAGTTGAGGTTCCCTCCTCTTGGCAATGTTCAGATTTGAGTCAAACTGACAAAAGTAACCGGCATAAGCAGTGTGCAGTCTCAGCCAGTGAGCAGACTCTCCAGTTCCTCCCAAGGCCTCTGAGACACGTGTTATCATTGGCTCTCACGACCTTGCTGTGTAGGACTCCTTGCTTGCTCCAGTACAACTGTAACTTGCAGCTTTGATCGGCCTTTCCCCATCACCCTAGCCCGACTCCCCCAGGCTCTGGGAATCACCAATCTACTTTCAACACCCGGGACGTGCACTTTTAAAACTTCCCCACAGGAGTGAGATCAGGTGGTGCTTGTCTCTCTGCTTCTGGCTTATTTCACTTAACTTAGCAACAGCCGGCCGCTTCGTTCATGTTGCGGTAAACACAAGGGTTTTGTTCCTCTTGCCCTGCAGTTCAGTAATACTCTAAATTTAATCTTTGCTTATTTTTATTTCCTGTGCATTGGTATCTTCCTGAATGTGTGTCTGTGTGAGGGTGGCAGATCCCCTGGAACTAGAGTTATAGATGGTTGTGGACAGCCATGTGGATGTTAGGAATTGAACCTGTGTCCTCTGGAAGAGCAGCCGGTGCTGAGCCATCTCTCCAGCCTCCCAAATCTCATTCTTTGGAAAGATTTGTTTACTTTCTTTTATACGAGTGGTGTTTTGCCTGTATGTAGGTGTGTGAGCCATGTGCATGCAGTACCCACGGAGGCCAGAAGAGGGCGTTGGATTTTCTGGACCTGGAGTTACAGGCAGTGTGAGTCACCATGTGGGTGCAGGATATTAAGCTCGAGTCCTCTTCTCTCCAGCTCCTCCCTTATATTTTAAATCATCGTCTCTGGGTGACTTATAAGATAAAGTAGATGCAGATACTATGCAAATGGTTGTTTTGTTTGAGTAAAAATGAGAAGGAAGAAAAGTCTGCATGGGGCTGGCAAATGGCTCAGTGGGGGAGGCGTTTGCCATTGAGCCTGATGACCCAAGTTCGATTTTCGGAGGGGCAAACTGATTCCTGCAAGCTGTACTCTGACCTCTAAATAAATAAACATTTTAAAAGAGAAAAAGAGTGCCTTAGGGCAGATGCAGCCACCACAGGCCCGACTTGGGAGCACATCTTGGCAGCAGAGTAATAACAGTCTGACCTGTAGTTGGCTGAATCCTTAAATGTAACCTACGGACACAAGCGCACAGGGCCAGCTGTAGATCTTGCCAGGCCTTTTACGTGCGTTGAGCTTTGTATTCATTTCCCGCACCCATAGAGATGGTTTGCTGTTACTTCTGCTTGTTAAAAATGCCAGAACACCGTCCCCAACTCTCTTCCACCTGCTTTCTGCCCCTCACCCCATGCCCACATGAGGTGTGTCAGGCAGCTGGTGACCTGGCTGCAGGCTGCAGGCTTTGCCAGCCAGTGACAGCACTGGACTCTTCCAGCCGGGGCCTCTTTCACTAAGTTAGTATGGAGAGAACTGTGGTTGACCCTTCTCATCTGGGGCCCCGGCCTGGAGCGGCCACTGCTTCACCGGGTAGGGGGATGAGGGACAGGGTGGAGAGGTGGCCCCAAGTGTGTGCTAATAGCAGAGATGATCCCAGCAAAGACCAGCTAGGGTCTCGCTCCTTTCTGCTTCTCACTCTGACGTCTGCCCAGCATTGTTAGACCTGAGTCCTGAAAGACGTGTAAAAGTCATACAATTAACTCAAAGGCCACAGTAATGTCTCCTGTTTTCTTCGTAGATACATAGAGGTGGAACCATCACTACCTTGCATGCAGAGGGACTTAAGTTGTGGCCCGTGTCCTGGGAGGTGCCTTAGGTGTCCTTAGGTGCCCAGGGTCTTAGGTACATCTGTGTGGGGGAAAAAGGGAGTGGAAGAAAACCCGCATCCCGCCAGAGTTCTGGTGCTCTGGGCGGGCAGACGTGGGAGGACTGTCGCATGCTTTCTACATGGCCCCGGGTGGGTGTCTGGCTGTGGGAAACCATGGAACTCAGCCCACCAGGGAGTGGACAAGGGGCAGTCTGAGGTCTCTGGGCCTCACGGAGGCTAGAGATAACAGGTTCTCGGTCTCAGACATTGCTGGACACGGCAGAAGAGCTGAGAACAAACTGGGGGCCCTGGGGACGGCTTGGTCGTCCCCAGGGCCGAAGGAAGGAGAGGGCAAGGAGAGAGGGGGCGCTGGATGGTTCCCACTCATGCAGAGTCCTTGGTTCGGTCCGTGGTTGGAGTGCAGGAAGGCCTTCCAGTGGGAGGTTAGACGTGGCTCTTTAGGGGAAAGCCTATCCCATCGTTCAAGCACGGTGGGCCTTGATGAGCAGAGACAGTCTATGGTTTTAGAGCTTTATTGTAGAAAGGCAGGAAGAAAGAGAAAAGGTAAAAGATAGAGGCCAGCCATGGCCACATGGAGAGGGGGGGAAGAGAGAGAGAGAAGGAGGGCTAGAGATGAGAGTAAGAAAGGTGAGAGCTTAAAGAAAGCGAGGAGGGGCCAAGCCGTCCCTCTTATAGTGGGCTGGACTATCTTGCTGTTGCCAGGTAACTGTGGGGAGGAGCACACCTGGCTATAGTCAGGTAACTGTGGGGGTGGAGTCTAGCCAGAATGCTAGGAGCTTGGGACATTGTCTGCATGACTTATAGTCACAAAATTATGGAGTTGGGGGCTCTGTGGTGTCAGGTACCTGTCTCTGGGACTGTGGCTCAATGTTCCGTCCCTTGTAGAGTTTTCTAATGGGTCTCTGGAGCAAGCCTCATTCAACCAAAACAGCCTTTCCCAGCCCCACACATCTGTATACCTGCATCCTGTTTGTATGGGTGTGCTGTGTGTGGATCAGCTGCCCAGGTTCACATCGTACCTGGAGGAAGGCTGCTCACAGTGAGACCAGACCTTGCCAGCCTATGCCTGCACGCCTATCTTCCTCTGAGGGAAACTGAAATCATGATGAACCCGAAACTCAGGTGTGGTTGTTTCCCCTGTCCTCGGGGGACATAGTCAAAAGGGGCGTAGACTTGTCACCAGTCTTTAGGAGTGGCTTATGATTGACGTGTTCAAATAAGTGGTGGTCAGGTGACCCAAACCCAAAAGCTGCAGGAAAGCACGCCCTCTGCCTGCCTGCTGTCTCCAAGTCTTCCTGTGGGTGGCGCTGCTGTCACCAGCTCTGCGCTGCTCCCCACATGCGGAGATGGTGTATTTACTAGAAGGGAGAAGGAAGCAAGTCCGACTCAAACCTGGCCTGCAGATTCTGCACTGCCTGGCAGCCCTGGGACATAATCGGCCATCGGCACCCAGAGATGTTCCTGATCCCTTCAGCGACGGCAAACCGAAGACAGACAGTACATACGCCGGCCAGTCCCCGCAGCACTCTCTTTATATTTACCGATGCATTCAGCACATCCCAGCAACTCGAGGAGGTAGTTCTGTCTACCTCCTGTCTATCTGTGAAGAAGGTGTCCACACGGACAGGTTGCCTACCTCTTCCTTCAGGTAGCATCCTTAGGGCAAGTACAGGCAGCCATCATCCTTGGACACTCCCATGCCTATAGAATGAATGAATGCTTGAAAGTGAACTGCTGCGTTAAAGGACATAGGTAGTTTTTATTTACTTAACATGACTGCCTTACCCTTTGAGGAAGCCATGACCATTTTCAGTCCCACAGATAATGTAAGGTGACACCTTGCCTTGTTGCTAAGGCCTTTATCTGTGCAAAGTCTTTGCCAGAGCGATGGGGAACGTCTTCCTCATAGCTTTCCTGAAAGCTTGGCTGAGCATCTTTTTCACACAGATCTGTGGAATGTGTCACAGCCACCGGTGGTGTGGTGGTGCAGTGGGAACCCCCAGGGCAGGAGAGCCCAACAAGGCAGTGGTGTTTCTGTCTGGCAGGGGCTTTAGGAGTGCTTTGGAGGTTCCTTGCTGTATCAGAGAATAGATGCAGGGGATGGCTGCTGGCAGAAAGATGAGCCTGAACAAAGGCACATGGGATGGGATGTCCTCTTTCCAGCGTGTGCTTGAGTCCCTGCCATCCAGCCCCAGCCAGGCAGTTTCCTCCCCCCTGCCTCACAGCTGGCGTTATAATGCGGAAAGGGCATTCCCTGCACCTCAAAGAGGGTGTCTTGTAGAGGGGTCCCACCCCAAAGCCTCCAGTGAGGAGGCCTGGGGCTCCTCTCTGCCTCCCTTGACCTTCCTCGCTCCTCCCACCTTCTCCGCCAGCCAGGAGCGTACATCCTCATTAACACGGTTCAGTGGCCAGCCTGGTAATTGATCTCCCTCTGGCCCAGTGTGGACATCGGCTAATGGGGATGAATGGGGCGGGAGGCGCCTTGAGGGATGATCACTCTGAGGCCCACACAGGGTGGGGAGGTAGGCAGGAGATGGAGATGCTGAGCTGGTCTGAACGTGCCCAGGGCTGCCTCTGCCCACCCTGCTGCCACCCTGGCCCTGCAGCAGGACAAGCTTTGGGTGGACAGAGTAATGGTGGAATTCAGCTGCTGCTAGCCCCAGGGACAGAAGCCAGTGTGGATGTGAGACTCCAGTTCAGGAAAACTGGGGAGGCAGTGAACGTGGAGCTTCAAGGTTACACAGGCAGTGTCTTAGTCAGGGTCTCCATTCTTGCACAAAGCATCATGACCAAGAAGCAAGTTGGGGAGGAAAGGGTTTATTCAGCTTACACTTTCCACATTGCTGTTCATCACCAAAGGAAGTCAGGACTGGAACTCACACAGGGCAGGAACATGGAGGCAGGAGCGGATGCAGAGGCCATGGAGGGATGTTACTTACTGGCTTGCTTCCCCTGGCTTGCTTGGCTTGCTTTCTTATAGAACCCAGGACCAGCAGCCCAGGGAGGGCACCACCCACAATGGGCCCTCCCACCTTGATCACTAATTGAGAAAATGCCACACTCACAGAGATCTGCCTGCCTCTGCTTCCCGAGTGCTCCACGGCTCCTGGCTCTTAAGAAGTTATTTTTGCTTACAGTGGGTCAGGCATCCGTAGACATGAGGTGGGCGAGATCATCCTCTGTGGGAGGGGAGAAATATAGGAATGAATATTCAGAAGAACTTTTGGTTTGGTAATGACCACTACTTAAAAGGGACTTGGGAGCTGTATGTGTGCTGAGACCTGAATGATGACCATGAGGACATTTCAAACAAAGAAGACAGGACTGAGCTAGTGATGGCCTGGGTCCACTTGTGTGTGTGTGTGTGTGTGTGTGTGTGTGTGTGTGCTACAACTGCACTATGACCAATAAGGAAGAGATAAGGCCAGAAATTGATTGGTGTAAAGCAAGGACATTCATAGTCAAGGCCAAAAGCCCAGTTGTCAGGCCTAAGGGTTCACATCTTTCTCCTGATGTGATGCTGGCCAGTCACAAAGGCAGAAGATGGCAGGCTTGAAAACCCCAGGGAAGTCAGGCTTGGCAGACTGAGCGCCCTCCCCAAAATCTATTCTCCTGTACAACAAGAATCTCAGCACCCCTAACCTGTCACTGTGTCTTCAGTGGTGAAAAAGAGACACTCAGGGGCATTTAGGCTAGCCTCAGCCAACTTTAGAGAGCTAGCCTCAGCCAGCTTTAGAAGTGAAAAGGAGTCTCTCTGACATCTCTCATAGAAGAAGTCAGCTTGTGGGCATGCGCAGCACAGGCTTCCTGCCCTGTCCAGCCTCTCGCTGACTTGTGAGCCCAACTCAGGCAATGCTCCCGACAGCCAGAATGCCTATAATGTGTGTTAAAGAGGCGTGATAAAGCCTCACATTGCTGCACCCAGCTCGGGTGCAGTCAGCCTGGCAGACAAGCAGGAGCGTTCTAGAATTCTTTCAGGATCTCAGACATAAAACCCACGTATGTTTTTTATGGGCAATTTAAGTGATTTTAAGGGTAATGTTGACTGTTCTCTTGATTTTTGCCATATGCACGGATTTCGCTGTTGAATACCCAAGCTGAACGCTGTTCCTGTGGGGCTAGGGATGCCTCGGACCCATCGTGAGCAAGTGTAGGGAACCCAGGGAGAAGGCCTCCTATGGAAGGACCGAAGTGACTCATCCCTTGCTCTTACAGAACGCTGACTCCCATGGTCTGGCCTAGTTTGCCCATGAGGCTACATCTCCTCTGATGCCTGACCTGCTTCTCCTCTTCTTCCTCCCTCCTTCCCCAAATTCTTCCTTCCCTGACAATCTCTCTCCCCCTATTCCTTTCTCCCTCCCTTCCCCATTCTTCCCTTCCTGTCTCCCCATTCCTCTCTCCTTCCCTCCTTCCCTTCCTTCCCTCACCCAGACAGTGTCTTAGTGTGTAGCCCAGGCTGGCCTGGAACTTGTGATCCTCTTGCTAGAATCACAGGTATATGCTGTTGTGCCCAGCTTACTCTCAAAGCTTGTTTTTGTTTTTTGTTTGTTTGGTTTTTTTGTTTGTTTGTTTGTTTGTTTGTTTGTTTGTTTTTTTTTTAGTTTTTTGTTGTTTTGTTTTCCAGCTCTCTGTTGCTGTGCCGGAATACCATAGGGAATCTGCCCACAGGAGTAAACCTTGTTTAGCTCATGGTTTCAGAGATTTTCCTGCTAAAGTCTCCTGGTTCCATTGTGGGGTGACTGAGGCCTAACATGGGGTGGACTATCTGGCCAGTGGGCACAAGTGATAGAGGAAGTGCTGCTCACTTTATGACACCCAAGGAGTAGAGAAAGAGAAAGAGAAGGAGAAAGAGAGAGAGAGAGGAAGAGGAAGAGGAAGAGGAAGAGGAAGAGGAAGAGAAGGAGAAGGAGAAGGAGAGGGAGAGGGAGAGGGAGAGGGAGAGGGAGAGGGAGAGAGAGAGAGAGAGAGAAAGAGAAAGAGAAAGAGAAAGAGAAAGAGAAAGAGAAAGAGAAAGAGAAAGAGAAAGAGAAAGAGAAAGAGAAAGAGAAAGAGAAAGAGAAAGAGAAAGAAAGGAGGGGTCCACAGACAAGACACAGCTCAGTGACCTGCTTCCCCTAGGGGATTAATCCATGGGCTTGGTTACCACCCTCCTGGTCCAATTATCTCTAAGTAATGCCACCAGCTGGAGATGCCTATGGGGACACTGTACAACTAGATCGTAACCATCCTACGCAAATACCCCTCTTCTCCCTCACTGCATCCGACCCTCCTTTCGACTCCTCCATCTAGAAAGGATGACAGTCCAGTTGGCTCTCTGCATCAGCGGGGTTCTGCATCTGTTAACTCAACCCGCCATGGCTCAAACATTTTGAAAATTATGCTTGCACTGAACATGGGCAGATTTCCTCCCTGTCATTATTCTCTAAACAATATGGTGTAATAACTATCTACATAGCATTTGTTAAGTATAATAACTAATTTGGAGATGATTGAATACATCTATGGGTGTGTTACAGTGTGATTGTGAAATGCCTGTCGCACGCTCATGTGTGGGAACACTTGGCCCCTAGCTAATGGTGCTGAATTAAAAGACTATAGAATGTTGAGCACCTGACAGTGACCTGACAGACAGGTCACTGGAGTGGCCTTGAAAGTGATACTTACTTCTGGTCCTGGCTTGAACATTCTGCCTCCTGATCTTCGAGTTGTATGCCCACGCAGTCTCATAGCACAGTCACCACCCCTGCAGTCGCGCCTCTCACATCGTTGTAGACTGATGCTCACTGAAATGAGGAGCCAGAGCTCATCATTGTAAATGATGTACAGAACCCGGAGACAGTTCTACCCATCAGTCTGGGCACTAGGGAAACAGAGCAGCAGGGTCAGGAGTTTGAGGCCAGCCTGAGTCACATGAAACTTCATTAAAAAAAACTACAAGAACAGCAACAGCAAAAAATTATTCTTCTTAAGGTGCTTTTTGTCACAGTGATGAGAAAAGTCACACCATGGACCAGCTCCTGAAAGATGCTCAGGGATAACTCTATAGATTTTGGATTACAGATCTTAGTGGATTTTGATCTAGGAAAAGCATTCATTAAAGTTTGAGTTATGATTTTTCTTTTCTTTGATTTTTTTTTTTATTTAGAGATTTATTTATTATTCTGTATACAGCATTCTGCTTGCACGTATGCCTGCACGCCAGAAGAGGGCACCAGATTTCATTATAGATGGCTATGAGTCACCCTGTGGTTGCTGGGAATTGAACTTAGGTCCCCTGGAAGAGCAGCCAGTGGTCTTAACCTCTGAGCCATCTCTCCAGCCCCCAAGTTATGATTTTGAGAGATAATAATTTCTTAGCAATAAAAAAAATACTTGATAAAAGCCATCTAAGAGTCATGTGGAAGAGAGAGCTCATAAAAGGCAGCTGAAAGAAAAAACTTTCTTCCTCCTCCTCCTCCTCCTCCTCCTCCTCCTCCTCCTCCTCCTCCTCCTCCTCCTCCTCCTCCTCCTCCTCCTCCTCCTCCTTCTTCTTCTTCTTCTTCTTCTTCTTCTTCTTCTTCTTCTTCTTCTTCTTCTTCTTCTTCTTCTTCCTCTTCTTCTTCTCACTATGTAGCTCTCGCTGTTCTGAAACTCACTTTGTAGACCAGGCTAGTTTCAGACTCACAGAATTCCACCTGCTTCTGCCTCTCAAGTGTTGGGTTTAAGGTGTGCACCATTATGCCTGTCTTACCTTTATTCTTAACATTGGGATGTTAGGAGACAGATGCAGATTCAGATACTAACCCTCGTTGCTTCGTTGCCAATGCAATAACACAAGAAAATAAATAAGGGGTATGAAGGTTAGCAGGGAAGAGATGAGGGCAGGAACTATCTTTCCTCTCATTTCCAACTGAGCCAAAACTTAACGCTTATTCAGTTGAGTAAAAATTCAGCAGGTCCTTAAAGAACATTCTAAACAGCTCAAGGAGACCCTTTAATACCAAGTGCCTGAGAAAGTTCATGTATTGGGCAGGTTCAAATGGCTTTGCCAGAATGATAGGTGACCAGAAGGGAATGGGATGCCAGGAAAGACTTAGGTTTCAAAGGAATCGGTGTTGATCTCTCAGGCAGACGAGATGTTCAGGTCAGTGGAATCTCTGTGGTGAGGGGAAGAAGACATCTGGCTTCCAGATGGAGAACACGGAGCTGGGGGCAAACTAGAAAACCTGTTCTAGCCAGGAGGAGCTGCAGTAATTAGAATTCCAGAGACTCTCTAGTCGTTTCCCTGAGTCATATGGACTCAGAACAGCCTACTGCTTTCTACAGGGCTCAAAAATAGAGTCAATTTCCTGTCTCATCCGTTTCCTGCCAGGCTTGGATTCTTGTGGTACCTGTGATGTGCTCAGGAGAGTATCAGTAGCTCACGGGTGGCTGAGTGTCAGGCATCTGCTGCTTCTGCCTGGTCCTCAAATCTTCCTCACCGTCTGGGTATTCCTGTGTGGATCCCACCCATGTCCTCTCAGGGGCAGGGGCACAGAACCCACGTGTGGGACAGCATGCTCCAGCTTCCTGGCTGTGGAGAGTGGACAAATGGCTGTTGCTCTCTGGTCTTTGCTCGGAAACATATGCTCCTTCTTCAAGCTCCAGATCTGCCCACAACTGCTTTCCTGAGCATGACCCTCTGCAGGAATGATGCAGGGAAACACAAGATCAGTAAATCATGGCCAACCTTGGGGACCATATTTGAGCCCTTGAATCTAGCCATATCTGATGGCAGAATCCCCCTCCCACCCTTGTTTTGTTTTTTGTTTTTGGATTCAGCCACTTGCAATCAAGAGTTTTGACTAGGGACTGGAGAGATGGCTCAGCCATTAAGAGCACTGGCTGCTCTTCCAGAGGATCTGGGTTCGATTCCCATAAGCCACATGGCAGCTCACAACTGTCCATAACTTTAATTACAGGAGATCTGACACCCCCCCCCCACAACAGTACATATAAAATAGAGATCAAACAAACAAGTTTTGACTAAACTATAAATAAAGAGAGTCTTGACTAAATGGGAAAATGGTACTTCAGTGCATTTTATAGATGCGTTTGTTCTCCCGGTGACTTCTACTACAATCAGGCTGTATTCTTTCTTTCTCTCTCTCTCTCTCTCTCTCTCTCTCTCTCTCTCTCTCTCTCTCCTTCTTCTTCTTCTCCTTCTCCTTCTTCTTCTTCTCCTTCTCCTTCTTCTTCTTCTTCTTCTTAAGGGTTATTTATTTTATGTATGTGAGTACACTGTTGCTGTCTTCAGACACACCAGAAGAGGGCATCAGATCCCATTACAGATGGTTGTGAGCCACCATGTGGTTTCTGGGAATTGAACTCAGGACCTCTGGAAGAGCAGTCAGTGCTCTTAACCGCTGAGCCATCTCTCCAGCCCCAGATTCTGTTTTCTTTAGAACTAAATATACAACTGAATCTCTGTATCCGCCAGTCTCTCAAGCTCAGATTCAGCCTGTCCATCATCAAGAGAGCTTAAAAAGTTGCACTATGGGCTGGTGAGATGGCTCAGTGGGTAAGAGCACCCGACTGCTCTTCCGAAGGTCCGGAGTTCAAATCCCAGCAACCACATGGTGGCTCACAACCATCTGTAACGAGATCTGACTCCCTCTTCTGGAGTGTCTGAAGACAGCTACAGTGTACTTACATATAATAAATAAATAAATCTTTAAAAAAAAAAAGTTGCACTATTCTCAACCTGTACATATTTTTCTTCTGGCCATTATTCTCTAGAAGATCCAAGGATTTACATAACATGTACGCTAACTATTTACATAACATGTACATTGTATCGGAATTATGAGTCATCCTGAGGTGACTGGAGCGCAGGGGGAGGATGTGAGTCAGCTCTGTGCAAATCCAGACCACTGTGCCAGAGCATCTTCCAACCACCGTCTGCTAGAGCATGCTCCACCGCTCCCATCTGGTGAGGGGTGAGGGGTGAGGGGTGAGGGGTGAGGGGTGAGGGGTGAGGGGTGAGGGGTGAGGGGTGAGGGGTGAGGGGTGAGGGGTGAGGGGTGAGGGGTGAGGGGTGAGGGGTGAGGGGTGAGGGGTGAGGGGTGGAGATGGGAATCAAGCTGCCTTGGGGGCGGAGGTCAACTGCACAATTAATCCTCAGAATTTGGGGCATTCCATGTTTCAAATTTGTCTACCAGCAACAAGGTATTTGTAATTCCAAGTCAGTGTCTGGGGTGCTTTCGTGGTCCTCTGTGGGTATTTGTGGATACAATGTCAGTTGTCCTCAAGTGTGTGTGTGTGTGTGTGTTTCCAGCTGTGGTTGAACCGAACAACTTCTACCTCTAAACAACGATGGTACAGGCTGGAGAGATGACTCAGGGGTTAAGAGCACTTAAGGCTCTTACAGAGGACCCAGGTTCAGTTCTCTGCACCCACATCAGATACTCTGTAACTCCAGTTCCAATCAAGACACCTTCTGGCCTCAGAGGCACCTTGCATGCACGTGGAACTCATGAACCCAGGCAAGCAGACCTAGACACAAACAAACAAACAAACAAACAATCTTTAAAACACGAAAAAGTAACTTTCAAGGGAACAGTGACTTTGTAGTGAACCATGAATACTTGAAGGATTCCAAACAAAGCTGCCACTGAGCAGAGAGCTCTTTATCAGTTTACTTTCTACCTTTTTTAGCTTTTTTGGTGCATTTTCTTGGCAATTCCCCTGTTTTAAATGGCCCAGCACATAAGGCAGAAATGCTGGCAAGTGTTTCTAGTCAGAAGAAGAAGAAGGTTGCTT
Source organism: Mus caroli (assembly GCF_978045245.1). Taxonomy (NCBI): domain Eukaryota; kingdom Metazoa; phylum Chordata; class Mammalia; order Rodentia; family Muridae; genus Mus; species Mus caroli. Next base: position 65,535,780 of record NW_028227270.1, on the reverse strand, counting down.
TGTATCTCACAGAGAAGCATGCATGTAAAATAAACAGTTGTGACCCATGATGCTTTGGGGCAGGAGTTCAATGCCAAGCCCCCCCTCCCCCTCTCTCTCTCACACACACACCCCAAAGTGTTGTGCCTTTGAACAGAAAACACACAACACTGAGTTACATACTGATCAATTGACAAAGATAACCAGAGGCCTGCCACTGCCTCACCCCATTTTCTCTCGCAGTAATGCATCCTTTGTACCTGCAATTTGTATCTCCAGGACTTCAAAGGCAGTTATTACGAAAAGTGGGACATGACTATTCATGAATTCACCACTTTGGAGCTTCTGTGCTTGCACGGAGGCTCCTCTGAGTCCCAGAAGTGTGCTCCTTGCCTGGCAGCAATGGCACTGTGACTTGTGTCTCTATTTATCCACCAATGGTGGAGCCCTTGAGTTGTTTGGGCAGTTACAAAAAGCTGCTATTAACTTCTGTGTACAAACTGTTGTGTGGACATATGTTTTCACTTCTCGTCTATGTATTTTCGTGAGTAAATGGAGTATTTGTTTAATCCTTACCGCTAGGTGAGGTAGCCTCATTTGATGTATCAATGGAGCTTGGGGCTTTAAGGGTGTGCTAGATGGACGTCACACGGCCCCCAACTGTCAACAGCGAACACTACTTCTCTGGTTGTACTTGAGTGTCCTTGTTCAGTCAGTCCTGTAAAAACGAGGGAAGGAAGGGTCTTGGTTCTGTCTGTGTACTTCTGGCTGGTACTATGGTTTGAATGTGTCAAAGTTTGTGTGTGTCTGAACTTGGCTGTCATTGTTGATGAGAAATGGGGCCTTTGAGAAGTGATTGGGACATGGTGACTGCCCTTCTGGATGGATTAGCCTGTCGGAGACTGGTAGCATAGCTACAGAGTGGCTGGTTTTTTGTTTTGTTTTGCTTGTTTAAAGATTTATTTATTTATTACATTTAAATACACTGTCACTGTCTTCAGACATCAGAAGAGGACATCAGATCTCATTATAGATGGTTGTGAGCCACCATGTGGTTGCTGGGACTTGAACTCATGACCTCTGGAAGAACAGTCAGTGCTCTTAACCGCTGAGCCATCTCTCCAGCCTCTAGAGTGGCCGTTTTAATCAAAGTGAACTCTGTCCCGCTGGGTGAGGCCTCCACTACATTATGACGGAACAAGGCCCTTCCTGACAGATGTCTGAGCTTTGCCCAGCACTTCAGCATCAATACAGTGAATAAGCGAACTCCCCTCTATATGAATCCCCGAGTCTACAGTATTCCCTTATGGATATAACAACTATACAGTATTCACTTATAGACAGCTGCCTTTAAGTTCCCCAGAAGCAAAGTGTGCCGTTTCAGTCCCTTTAAGAACCACTCTGTTGTTCAGGTCTGTGATTCCAGGCCCTGCTGTATGCCTGAGCAGGAAGGGCAGGCTGTCACGGTCTCTGGAAGCTGGACTGTGAGAGCATCGGCCCCGGTCCATCCCAGAGCAGTGCCTTCTGAGCCAGTGAGAGCACACAGCCACCACCTGAAGATGCTGCCCTCGGGCCCACCCACATCCTCAAGCCATAAATAAGCACACAAAGGCGATTCAGAGTGTGGCCCAAAGGACACAGCTGTTGACATGTGTGCTTATGCTCATTTCCAATGCTGTTTGTCACACAGACATCGCAACCACGTGTAGAGCCACACATGAATAGAACAGGTCCGGTGCTAAATGGGATGACATTAGAGGCCGTCAGCCAGGCATGGATGCGTTTGTGTGGTGTGTGCAAGCACACATGAACGCGGTTACACACAGAGGCCAAAGGTGGTGTTCTCAGGAGCTGTCCACTTTGGTTTTTTGAGATGGGCCTTCACCTGGGGCTTGGAGATTTGGTTAAGGAGGCTGACCAGTGGACCCCAGGGATTCTCCTGTCTGTAAGTCACCAGTACAGGGATTATAAGCACCAACCACTGCTTCCAGGGTTTTATATGGGTGTTAGGAGTTAAACTCAGATTCTTATACTTGCAAGTGCTTTGCCAGCTGAGACATCTCCTTAGCCCTTGGATCGTTACATTGAGCTATGGTGGGTTTTTTTTTTTTTGGTAGTAGAACTGTCCCTCAAGACTTCATAAGTCCCTCTAAAGGGCCATATGACAATTCTGCTAACTGACACATCTCTGCTGGGGGTGGGGGTGTTGAGCACTGAGCAGAAGTCCGATACAGAGAGTGAGAAATGGCTGGAACAGGCTGTAATAGCCCGTGTGCATCCCTTTCCCCACAGCTGTCTTCCCAGGCTTGGAGTCTCAGCAGGCTCTCCCACATACTCTCAGCACATCTGGAGGCTTCTGTTAGCAGTCAGCTAACTCTCCCAAGACATCTAGAAGTTTCTGTGGACTGAAGTCCTTAGTGTCAGCTTGTCCTGTGGAGAGTCCCTCCAACTGCAGACTCCTGACTCTTTCTTGGACTCAGGAGACTCCATGAAGGAATTGGGAGCCTGATGCTTGTGCTCAGGAAGAATGGGAGGGTGAGGAGGGGGAGCAAGAGTGAGTATGTGAACTTGGATGTGTCATTAGTTCTTAGGGCCTCACCTTATTCATCTGTAAAATGGGAATCTCCACTGTTTCACTGACTGCCACATATGTGGGCCAGGCATTGACACCAGTACTGGAGAGAAGAGGGATTTATTGCAAATGTAAAGGAGAGAGAGACAATGAGTGTCCCAGTTCAGCAGGTGACACAGAAGTCCCAGTGCCTTGGGGGGTGGCAGCTTGGGTATAGTCTATACCTTGGTCAGTCTCTGACCAAAAACTTGGCCACCTTAATGAAGCAGAGTACCTGGAAGGAAAGTGTGAAAGTTGGGTCAGAATGGTATGTGTGTATGTGTGCGTGCGTGCGTACGCGTGTGTGTGCGTGCGTGTGTGTGTGTGTGTGTGTGTGTGTGTGTATGCACGTGTTGTGTATCCAGGCCTTTAGACTGATTGTAAGTTGAAACTATTGTTAATTGGAAAAAACGCTCTAAGCCACCCCGCCCCCCAGCCCCACAGAGCATCATGGCTTACTCGCCTAGTCTGCTGTCCTGAGAAGTGTTCATTAGCATCGTTGGGCAAATCATTAACACAAGCCTATTTAAAATAAAGTGTTGAACATCACAGGTAATTTATTGAACATAACACTGAAAGTGAGAAACAGGACGGTTGTCTGAATAGGCACTTCCAACACAGTAAAACTGAAAAATTCTAGCCTAAACCGTTGAAATAAAGGACCATCTGCCAGGACAGGCCTCTCTTTAGAGGGCTGCCACCAAGATGAGAAATTCTGCTAAGAACCAAAGAACCAAGAGGGGCCACCTTGGCTTCCCCACCAGGTTAGTACCCTCAGGGTGGACTCCAGGACTGACAGCAGCCAGTGTGGCCTTGATGGGAAAAGGTGAAGGCCACTCATTTCCTGACCAGGTTGGGGGGAGTGAATGGAAGACAAAAGCCATTAGTGTCCCCCAGTGGTTAAGAGTCGGGGTTGACCTCAGTCAAGCTCAAAGCAGGCACCTGAGATACAGGGGAAGTCACACTGTAGACTCTAAGGCCTAACCAATAGAAGGCCTGTTTATGTCAGGCTCAGAGGGGGGTGGTCCCACTCCCACTGGAACCCACTGAAGGTAGCTTGGCACCAGCTCTTCCTCTGGTCCTGTGTCGGTGGGTAGGAGGGCCTGTTCTCAAAATGTACGTGGAATGAATGAACGAGACTGCGTAGGCACCCAGTGTGGCACCAGCCTGCAGGGAATTTGGAGCGGAATAGCCCACACATAAGCCCTATCCATCTACGGATGGGGCTTGTGACACTGCCCAGCTTGGAGGACAGGGCTACACCAGCAGAGAGCCAGAGGCTTTCTGTGGAGGTCACTGGGAAGGGGGCTGGGACCTCAAGTGACAGGCTGTGGCAGAGAGAAGGGCATTCTGCAGTGACCTGGCTTTTGATTCCACCCTGTGGATCTCGGAGGGTATGGGGGTTGAGCAAATAGGTGTATAATGGTCCAATGCTGTCCAGTTAGGGCAGGGAAGGGAGGGGAAGTGAGAGGAGGGGGATTCCTTGGTTGGGGGAGGGGGAGACTAGAGGAGCCAGAAGGAGCCGAATGCTGGCCTCTGCGGAGGACACCCCAAGGTTACCTTGGTCTGTAGCCACAGAGCTGCTAGCGGTGGTGACAACAGAGAGCGGCAGCCTCTCGGAGTTTTATTATCATTCAAATGAGGATGTGGAGAGGTATTTCATTTGATTGGTAGAATAATAGGAGCCATTTATCTACCTCCCCTCAACCTTTCATATCTGTTTCACTATTTTATGGGATCACATACATCATAGTAAAGGCAAAAATGTATTTTTTTCTCTTGACTTGGGGGCTGAGGAGGGGTGAGGCCGGGATGGGAAGGAGGCGCTTGGCAGTGGCTGGCAGGAGCTGAAGGAAATGAAATCGAAAGAGACTATTACTGCTGACAGACAGCTACATCTGAGAGGGAATAAGGAACTCCCTGTGCTGCAAGCTTGAGGAGTTTTAAATGGAAGACCTAACAGCCTTCAGCCCCGGGTCCATGGAGGGGCAGAGGACGGGGTGTGTGTGTGTGTGGAGGGGGGGGAGCAGGGAACAAGGAGGGTGGGGCAGGGCAGCCTGGAGGGTCCTTGTGAGGGACAGTGCAGCACTGGAATTCTTTTGTTTGGATGTGATGAATTACTCATGTTGTTCTCCCTTTGAAAAAGTTCGAGTGGCTGGAGAGATGGCTTGGTGGTTAAGAGCACTGACTGCTCTTCCAGAGGTCCTGAGTTCAAATCCCAGAAACTGCATGGTGGCTCTCAACCATCTGTAATGGGATCCGATGCCCTCTTCTAGTGTGTTTGAAGATATATATATATATATATATATATATATATATATATATATATATATATATATGTATATACGTATACACATACATACATATACACACACACACATATATATATACATATACACACACACAAATACACATATGCACACATGCACACACATACATGCACACATATACATAAACATGTACACACATTGAAGAAGTAAAACATAAAAACAAAATTTTAGGCCTTTAGGCCCAGGCTTGGGAATGTGGCCTTTGTGGCTCAGTGCTCCGAGGTGTGCTGGTCATAAAACAGATAGCTTCCTCCACCAACCCGCTTCCTGGGTTCAAAGAGTGTTCATTCAAAGAAAGTCACTCTGACCCACCCTGACCATTGCTGGAACCTGCAATGCAAATGTGCTATTGTTAGGGGCTCTTAGATTGTTAGGGGCTCTTAGAACTGTCTTGAGAAATAACCCTCACAATTACCAGGTATTCCTCGTGACTTTGCACTTCCTTGTGACTCTTAACTGGTATTTTTGGTATTTTCCAACAACGCCCTCCCCACCTCCTTGAGTTGTGGTTTCTTCCTTTAAATATCCCCTTATCCAGCTACTTGGGGTGCCACGGTCCTCTACCCCTGCGTGGTGTATGACTGTGGGCCCGAGAGCGCTCTTGAATAAAAATCCTCTTGCAGTTTGCAGCAAGACCATTTCTTGTGGGTGATTTTGGGGTGTCGCCTCTCCTGAGTCAGAACGTGGGGGAGTCCTCACGTTGTGGATCTTTCAACATACTCATATGCACACACATACACACATATATGTACATATAAAAGGAAAGGTTCAAACACTACAGGCGAAACTCCTGGTGTCCATTTGCCCTAGTCCTGGCCCCTCTGTCCCAACCCAGGGGCCACAACCTACTCCTCTTGCTTTTATAATTACACAGAGACTTTTATAATGTCAGTTCTGTTTTTGTGGGTATTCCCCGTTTCTAAAGAGGTGTTCTGGGTCATTCAACCTACTTTCACTCAACATGTTTCCAAGTTCTGTGTAGGCACAGGTGGTTCTAGGCTGTTCCCAGAACTGTCACTCAGGGTTCCTGTCCCCTCAATGCACCGATTGGTAGTTTCCAATTCTCCACAACTACAAATGTGATTCAAGGAACAACCCTTTCCCTCTTTTCAGGTACATGAACAGGGTTTTCTCCAGAGCAGATGGGTAGAGGAGTTGCTGATGCTATGTGTGTGTGCGTGCATGTGTGTGTAAGTGTGTACATGTGTGTATGTATGTGCATATGAGTATGTGTGTGCATATTTGTATATGTGTGTGTGCATATGTGTTTTTGTGTATATGTGTGTTTATGTGCAAGTATGTATGTGTGTGCATGTGTGTATTGTGTGCATGTGCATATGTGTGTACATATGTGTGTATTTGTGTGCGTGTGTGCATATGTATGTGCATATGTGTATGTGTGTACAAGTGTGTATATGTGTGTGCATGTGTGTGTGTATGTGTCTATGTGTGTGTGTGTGCGTGCATGTGAACTGACTAGAATATCGTCCACTGGTGAGTGGAGACAGTTTTAAAGTACCATGCCTGGGGGAATCGTGGGAAGGAGATAAGTAGCCAAACTAGAGTCCCAAAGCATTCTCAGAACCTCGGGGCCTTGGGAACTACTCAGGAGAGGTAAGCCTTTTCCATCCACCTGGGTTGCCTTTGTCTGAGGGACTCTGGCCATCGCAACAGCTTGCAGCCACCTCCTGACCTAACCTTAGGACTCAGTGCCTCCAGTAAAGCTCTGGATGGTCAAGGCGTGCCCTCTTGACTTTCAGCTGTGAGTCAGTAGATTTTCTCTGTGAAAAGAGAGTAGTGGGGGCTTTGGTCACTTGGAATTGAAAAATGGTTGCTAAAGCCCTGAGCCTGTCAGGGGTCAGGTGCTAGCATAATGAGCCGGGGTCTGGAATCTGCCAGCCCTTGCTCAGAGGTGAGAGAGCCCTGTGAGGGACTCCTGCTTTTACTAACATCGTGGATGCTGCTACATGGATGCTTCATTCTCTGGCAAGGAGTGGAGAGGTGAGGGGTGAGGGGTGAGGGGTGAGGGGTGAGGGGTGAGGGGTGAGGGTGAGGGATGGGGGTAGGAGGTAGGAGGTAGAAAGTGGGAGTTCTGTCCTCTGATTCAGCACTCTCTAGGCCCTCAGAGATACCCTCAGGGACCTGCCCAGAGGAGGCCCTCACTTCTACAGCCCCTCCCTTCAGCCTGGGGCTGCCTTACACTGTGACTCTACCCCAGTGGCCAGTCCTTGTCCCTCCACCCCCAAAGCAACAAGAGTTGAGGTTTGAGGTGCAGGCGGAGTGGAGAAACAGAGAAAACAGCAAGGTCACGTCCACGGTCCTCATAGATGGTAGGTTTGGGTCACTTCTAAACTTGTCACCGAGATTTAAAGAACGGGGTTAATTTAAACTCTGGCAGGACAGAGAATGCATGCTAGGGACAAATTGCTGGAGTTGGAGCTCTCCCAAGTTGTGGGGACATGATGGGTGTGGTGGTTTAAGTAGGAATGGCCCCCCATAGATTCATGTGCTTGAAAGCATGGCTCAGGGAGTGGCACTATTAGGAGGTGTGGCCTTGTTGGAGGAGGTGTGTCACTGTGGAGGTGGGGCTTTGAGGTCTCATGTGCTCAAAGTAGGTCCAGTAGGGCAGCCTCCTTCTGCTGCGGATCAAGATACATAACTCTTAGCTCCTTCTGCAGCATGAAGTCTACCTGCATGTCGCCACGCTTCCCACCATGATGATAATGGGCTGAATCTCTGAAACTGTAAGCCAGCCCCAATGAAATGTTTGCCTTTGTAAGAGTTGTCAAGGCCATGGTGTCTCTTCACAGCAATGGCAACCCTAACTAAAATAGTAGGGAGGGGGATCAGTGTGCACTTCAGGCTCAATCAACAGAGTTCCACCGGGTGGGCGAGGTTAAGCTCCTCCCTGTCCCGTGGATGTGACTGGAGGGAATCTCCCTTAGGGGTGGCGGTGAGGCCCTGTGCTCACTGTGGCAGTAGGTAGGGAGGCAGCCTGCTGAGCGCCCCAGTCCCTGGGTTCTGGAGAGAGCAGTCCAGTTCCCTGAGAGGGCCTCCAGGGGTCTCTAAGTTGTTGCTGAGGTGAGGCTTCAGCCAAACTACCTTGGCCCTTACAGAAACCAGATGGGTCTGCAGATATCTCATCGCCTGCCAAGGCAGGACGGAGACTGCATCCAGGAGCCAGATGTCCTAGTGTGTGTGTGTGTTCAGGGAGCCAGTGAGGGGACAGCACTGATGACCCATCTGCCACTCCACCAATACTCTCTGGAATCCAGGGTCAGGGAGATGGGATAAAGGGCGACGGAGTGCTGTGGCAACTAAGACTTATTTTCTGCTGCAGGCAGATAGCAGGAAGTTAAAATACAGGAGCACACAGGCAGAGGGAAGATAAGGTTGTTGTGGGTTCAGACCCATGTGTATGTGTGGCTAGACTCCAGCAGGGACTGGAGCCCTCCTAGGCTAGGTCATCAAAGCTCTTTTGTCCTTCCCTCTCCCAACACTGTGGTGGGTATTGGATGTGCTTCCCCAGGCTCCATCCTCAGTGTCTGTCTTTCTGGTAGCAAATAGGTTGGGGGCTTGGTGAGAGAGCAGGTGAGGGACGGGGGGGGGGGGGCAGGAAGGAAGGGGAAGGGAAGGTGATGAGGTAGGAGGGAGCCATTGTGTCTCAATAGTCAGAGATGTAGGCTAGGACCTCCGCTAGCTCTGAATGTTGTCAGGACAGGGGGAAGCCAAGGGAAGGGAGGCCCTGGGCTCACAGCAGTGGGATTCTCATCTAGGAAATGTGCAGGGCCGGCCGTCTCCAGCCTTGGTGCGTGGTTCAGATGAACGTCTACAGAGGTCCCGTTATTAAGGTAAGGTTCCTAAGGTGCCCCCTGAGAAGACTGTAGGTCAGCAGGACTGTTCCCCCAAAGGAGGCTGTGGAGTCCTTGGCTGGTCCTCTTTGTTTCCTAGCGCACAACATGTGTAATTCGATACCACAAACCCCTGTCCAGCTGCATCCAGCATGCAGGAATGCCAGGGTTATGGTTGTTCTGGCTCGAACTGGGACTTCCAGAATTGTGAGCTACATCAGCTTTTGTACATGATCGTCTCAGGTCTTCTGTTACAGTGCCACTGAATTGGCTAGCACGTGTGGCTATGTGAGGAGGCTCGGCCAACAACACTTTACTCTTGTGTCCTTGTTAGATCCACTGGCCAAGAGAACTGGCTGTGCATGGTGTGTGTGTGCATGGGGTTTGTGTGCATGGGGTGTCTGTGCAGTGAGCTGGACCCTCTGGGTCTCCTCCACGATGCTTAAGCTAAGCAAGGCCCACCCCAGGCCCTTTGCACCCATGGCTCCTTCTTCTGGAACATTTCTGAACTTCATCTTCATCTCTTCTACATCCTCCTGGAGGGTGTTTCCAACGATCTTCCAAAGCATTGACAAAGAGCTCTCCTGGACAGAGGCATCTTTTTTCTGGAGTTGTTCCCAGGGTCTTATACATGCTGACCATGTGACCTCTCACTGAGCAGCACCCCAGACCCCCTTTCACTTTTATTTTGAGGCAGGATCTTGCTTAGACTGGCCTTGAACTTGTTCTGGAACCCAAGCAGTTCTTAGATGGTCAAGCATCCTGCCTTAGCCTCCGAGATGGCTGGGACTACAGGTCTGTCCCACCAGCCGTGGTGATCTTGGCTGTTCTGCCTGCCTGCCTGCCTGCCTGTCCCTGTATGTGTGTGTGTCTATGCTGGGGCTCATGCAGAGAGCCTCTGGAAGCCCTGCAATTACAGCTGATCCACCACCACCCCTAGGTTTTTTTTTTAATGAATTACTTAATTTAAAATTTTTATTAGATGTATTTTGTTTTGCGTGTATTGTATGTGTGCTTGTGTACCGTGGGCATGCCAGGAGCCTAGGGAACCAGAAGAGGTTGTCAGATCTCCTAGAACTGTAGTTACAGATGGTTGTGAGCTACCCGTGTGTGTGCTGGAAGCCAAACCCAGGTCCTCTGCAAGAGCAGCCAGTGCTCTTAACCACTGAGCCGCCTCTCCAGCCCCCATGCCTAGTCAAATTTTTTTCTTTTGGCAAGTGCAGGGGACTGAACTCAGATCCTCAAGCTTAGAAACAGACCAAGGTCTTTGTTCTCAGCCCTCCCCTTCTGAAACACACAGCATTTTAAACATCTGTTTCAACAGTCTGCTCTCCTCTGTCCATGTCCAAGGACAGTTCAAGGGGCCAACCTGCTGACTCTAGTGCCCTGTCTCAGGGCCCAGCCAGCACAGATGATAGTTAGAGAGTTTGAGTGTAGGTAACAAGGGGCCTTGGGACTTCCTCTCACAGTACAAAGGATCAGGCAGGAGCTGAAGATGGTGGTTCGCACTTATAATCCTAGTATCCAAGAGACAGAGCCAGGAAACACACAGCGCAGTAGAGGGTAGAGGGCAGTCTGACCTGGAACAGTGCGTTCCAGCCAGCTTGGGTCCAGAGTGAGACCCTCTCACTTCCTTACCCGGAGAGAGCAGTACAGAACCAGCTAGATTCCTGGCTCAGACCCACGAGGGCAGTGTTGTCAAGATGCTTCAAACCTGGCAGCTTGTGCCTCAGTACTGGGCTTGGCCCTGCCCTGCAGCCTCTCCCTTGGCTGAACCTCTGCTGATTTCCCATGGTAGCCGGCAGCTCTGCGCTCGAGCTTCCTCTCCCACTCCACACTGCTTCCTCCTAGTTCCCCTGCAAGTTATTATTTTAAGACAGTGTCCCTGGGAGACCCATTTGGCTTGGCCAGCCTCTGGCAGCCCCACAGGCTGGTGAGCTCACCGTAGACCCTCGGGCACTCTCCTGGCTTTGGAGCCCTAGGTTGGGATGTCTTAGAGAGATGTCTGTGCCAAGCTGGTTCCAGGGACAGACCATCTGGTCAGGGTACCTCTTGCCAAGGGTGGACTCCAGCTAGACTTACCAGAAGCAGAGGGCGTCCGGGTTGGGGATTAGGATAATAGTGGGAGGGGTTGGGAGTGTGGCCTCCTGGGACTGGTGGATTTCAATCAAACTGCAAACCAGAGAAGAGAAGCGGGGCTGGGGTGGGCGGGGCAGTCGGCATGGGGGCCGTGGTAGGAGCGTGATGATTGCTCATAGCTTTCAGGCTGATGGGACTTTGCCTTCAGGGGAGCTTGAACTCCATCCAGACAAGCCCAGGAAGCAGAGGCCAGCGTTTGGGAGGTGCTGGACCGGAATGAGGGGTGGGAGGTCACCCAAGGGTGAAGGGAGGCTGGGCTGAGGATCTGGGCGTGGAGCCTGCTTGCTGCTTTCTTACTCTACTACCCAAACCAGCCAGGGGTCCCAGTTCAGTTCCCAGAACCAGACTCTAGAAAGGGGACTGGACACCTGGGGAACTGAGAAATGTTCCTCGGGTGATTTTAGCGTCCATATCTGCACCAGCACAGCTACCGACTCCCAGGGCTACGGAGCTCTGTAGAGTCACTTGTGACCCTTCCCATGGCTGTCAGGCCTGTAGTCTAGCTCAGGCACTCAGCATGTGTCAAGCAAGCAGAGAAGGAAGAGTGTGAAATGACTGTTGGTTTTGCCCAAGCAAAATCCATTTATTAAGCGCTGCACTTGTTTAAGAGGAAAAACAACAGCTATTGACAAAATATAAGAAAATAAATTAAAGCAGCGACTCCTTAAAAGGACCCTGTCCAATAATTTGATTTTTCCCCTTTCCTCCCTTAAAGGCCACAGTGACACAATCCATCTTGCTGTTCCATGGGTTTGTCTCATTACAGCTTTTTCCTAAGTAGAAAAAGAGGAAGAAAGAAAAGAAAAGAAAAAGCAAGGGAAGCCTCCGCTGCCTGAGTGTTGTCACATCCTGAGAACGGCCCTGACCCTGTGTGGCTGTCATCCACTCTGGTCAGCTGCCCCCAGCATCAGTGATCCCCTGACCTCTGAACCTTGTCCTGGGCACCTTGCCCTCGGCAGCCTTTCCTGGTCCTGCCTTTCCCAGCTGTGCCCTCTGGATAGGACCAGAATGTCTGGTTGGCTCAGGTTTTGTCCTCTATACCTCATGACCCCAGACCCTGGGACCTATGCTAGCCCCAGGCACAAATGGCTAGTCATTTCAACAGAGTTCTTATTTGCATAGTCTCTTGAGAAACAGTTGACATTCCTCATGAGAAAAATCACAGATCGAGGTACATGTGTGCTGAGAACGGACACATTTTGCACATGCGTGGGGACCCACTCTGTGTACTGTGCCTTGCTTCAACATACGGAAGCAGGCTGGAGAGATGGCTCAGTGGTTAAGAGCACTGACTGCTCTTGCAGAGGTCCTGAGTTTAAATCCCAGTAACCACATGGTGGCTCACAACCATCTGTAATGGAATCTGATGCCCTCTTCTGGGCTGTGTCTGAAGAGAGCAATGGTGTACTCATACATAAAATAAATACAATCTTTTAAAAAAAATGTGGAAGATCTCAGATGGAAGGGACCCCATACCCTCCTTTCACAAGACCACTTCATCCCCAAGTTACCTGTTCTATTCTGGTCAGCTGAGTGGCTCTCCCAACAGTCTGGCACCCTCGCCTCTTTCCCCTCAGGGCCCACTCCCTCCCCTGCCCTGCCCCCCCTCCCTGCCTTGATAATGGATCTGACTCATGAGGAAGCCAAACAACCTTTCAATGTTTGGAACCTGGGCCCTGCTGTGTCCTTGGCTAAATCAATGAGTCCCTGTAAGTTTCTCTATCTGGAGAGCAAGGTCAATAATAACTCCCAGGGGTGAGCGTGAGACTGGAAGAGCATCCATGTGTAGTTTAATAATAATAACAACAACAGTATTTTATAATTGAGCACTAGCTTAGGGTCCCAGTCCAAGTTATATTTCTTTTTTTTTCTTTACTTTATTGGCTGGAGTCTTCAGTTTCTATCACTCACGACCTTAATTTAAAGCTAAAAGACTGAGGTGCTGAGAGACTGGGTTAAGTGCTTATGGTTGTAGCTGTAAGGAAGAAGGCCTTTTTCATCTGGGAGGGAAGGCTTGCAGAATCCTTGCCGCACTCCTCCCTGGTTGTATTCGGTTCCCTCGGGAAAGAGTCCGCCCCCAAAGTAGGTGTGGCCTCAACAAGGGCATCCCTAGAGCCTGCCTTCCCTGGCAGAAGTCCAATAGTAAGTAGCTCAGCCTGTACTTCAGGGAGGGAAGTAGCCTCAGCTGAGAACCTCATGCTAGCCTTCAGTCCCCAGTGTTCTCATACCTGACCCCACAGTTACCTGGGAGTCTGAGGGCTCCCAAAGAGAATCTTCCCATCTCGCTTACCATGAGCGCAATCTGATCTCCCTAGCTGTCTGTCAGCTCAGAACTCTGCAAATGAACAGCGTAATTGACCATCTAGAGCTGCCATGGCGTCTTAATCCCAGCACTCCGGAGGCAGAGGAAGGCGGATTTCTGAGTTCGAGGCCAGCCTGGTCTACAGAGTGAGTTCCAGGACAGCCAGGGCTATACAGAGAAACCCTGTCTCGAAAAAAACCAAAACCAACCAACCAACCAAACAAACAAAAAAAGAGCTGCCATGGCGTCTTAAGTGTGTACCACGTGCTTCATTCCAAGATTAAAAAAACCAAAACCAACCAACAACAACAAAAAACAAAACAAAACAAACAAACAAAAAACACCCCAAAAACCAAAAAACAAAAACCAAAAGCCAAAAACCTCTACTCTACAGACATTGGTTACACTTCATCCCGCCATTCCTAAGAGTTCCTGTCTTACAGGCAAGCACCGTTAGGGTTATGGACATTGAGATTTTTGCCCTTAGCACATAACTAGAAAGGGCAGGCAGGTTTAATCTCAGCTGCTTGAATATAAAACACTCTCCTTAGAGCTCCCAATGGAGCAGAAGCGAGAAGCCATTTCAAAACCCCTGCTGCACAGAGATCCTCTGTGAAGCCCTCTTGGGAAACCCTGAGCAACTGTCCTAGAACCAGACGCTGAAGCCTGGCCGGAGAATACTGCGGACTGTGGGAGGGAAACTTTGAACTAAGTCTGTCCTGTAGCCAGCCAGCTGGAAACCCTGTAGGGAAACAAAGCCTGCAGGGCGAGCTCTAAGAGCTCGTGGGCGGGGCTAACATTCGTCAGCAGATGGCTGAAGGAAATTGGAAGCTTGAAGGGTGAGATCAGCAGCTAAGACTCCACGTGTGAAGCCTGAACCCGACCAGCATCAGAAACCTGACCATCCGCAGGAAGACCTACAGAAGAGAAGAGGACCTTCCACCGCTCACTGCCTTATCACAGAGGGATGCCCCAGGGTGAGACAGGCTTTTGGGAGCCTGGGAAGGAATGCCAAGAGATGTGAGACAGAATCGGAGCAGCCAGGCCAGTTTGTTATCACGTTTGGCATCCTTATCTTTCCGCTGTTTACATCAAGTCCTTCTTTATTGAATACCCAACATCAAGTTGGGGTCCCATCCCTCCCTGTCCTGCCTGTTCTTGTTCTATATTGATTTATTTTTTATTCCCTACACTCCCAAAGAATCAAGACTGGCCTGGTTTTCAAGGTCTTGGGGAGATGAGAGTGCTCTACATTATCCGATTGTGTATCCCTACCTCTTTTTACTCAGTCTATCTTTAGCCAGGATTCCCTCAACGCCCCCGCCCCCAAGTCACCTTTCACCCATGCAGCTCTTCCCTTGATTTTTCTTTCCCTACTCTACTTTCTGTCTCATAAAAAAAAATTGACATAGGATGAACACCAATATGAACTAACCAGTATCTACAGAGCTCCCTGGGACTAAACCACCAACCAAGGAAAACACATGGTGGAACTCATGGCTCCAGCTGCATATGTAGCAGAGGATGGCCTTGTCAGTCATCAATGGGAGGAGAGGCCCTTGGTCCTGTGAAGGCTCTATGCCCCAGTATAGGGGACTTCGGGAGTGGGTGGGTTGGTGAGCTGGGGGAGGGAGGAAGGAATAGGTGGTTTTCGGAAGGGGATAACATTTGAAATGTAAATAAACAGAATATCTAATAAAATTTTTTGAAAAATAGATTTACTTATTGTATTTGATGTGTATGAGTGCTGTTTGTCCCTGTGTGTGTGTGTGTAGTGTGTGTATACCATGTGCATGCCTGGTGCCTGTGGAGGTCAGAATTGGTTATTGGATTCCCCAGTCCTCTGCTCTTAACCACCGAACATCTCTCCAGTCTTTGAAACACACACACAGACACAGACACACACAGACACACACAGACACACAGACACACACACACAGACACACACACACACACACACACACACATATATGTATGGTTTTTCAAGACAGGATTTCTCTGAGTAATAGCTCTGGCTGTCTTGGACTCACTTTGTAGACCAGGCTAGCCTTGAACGGACAGAGATCCACCTGCTCCTGCCTCTGAGTGATAGGGTTAATGGAATGCATCACCACACCTGGCTTGGAAAAATATTCTTAAACTGGTGAAGGAAAAGAACTGTGAACTCAGGCCTTAGGGGTTTTCTGATGGAAGAGGGCTATGTGGTCCTGATGCTGAGAGACCTGCACTGGGATCTTGGAGAGGAGCTACTTAGACAGCATGCACTTAGGTGCATGATGTTATCAAGGGGGAACCTGAAACCAGGAAGAATGAAAAGCAGCAGAAATGTCAGTTATCTGGATAAATATCATAGGCTGCTTCTCTCCATTGTTATGTATCTGATGGTTGAAAATATAACATTATCTGAAGGAGTTTTCAATGAGAAGGTGTTATCTACACAACAGATACAGTGTAGAGGGGACAGGGTGAAGGGAAATGAGCAGATAGGAACTTTAAACAGGCTAACAAAAGTTATTATGTCTATTGAAAAACCCAAAAGTGCTCAAAGAAATATAGTAAAAATGTATAAATTAAGCCTAATGAGCTGAGTTTAGTTTGTTCCTAAGAACCCACACAGTACAAGAAGAGACAGGACTCCCACAAGTTGTCCTCTGACTCCATACTTGCATTGTAGAATGTGCACACGCACACACACACACAAACACACAGACACACAGAGTCACAGAGACACAGGCACACAGGCACACACACACACACACACACACACACACACGGACACACACACGGACACACACACAATAGGTAAGAATATTAAAACAATTAAGCCAGGAGTGATGACTCATGCCCCAAGCCCCAGGAATTTGGGACAAGGGGATTGTTGTGAGTTTGAAGTCAGCTCGGATAACACAAAGAGATATTGTCTCTAAGGAAATCGAAGAATCCAAAGAATGACACGAACAAGCAAACAAACCACAGAGTAGCTGAGGTGGGAGGTGGGCATGTGGCTCAGTTGGTGGAGTCTTTGCGGGGCCTTCATGAAGCCCTGGGTTCAGTTCTCAGCTCTGCCACATAAACCAAGTTTGGCTGAACACACACTTAGGAGACAGAAGCAGGGAGGTTAGAAGTCACCTTTGATTGCATAGTGAGTATGAGGATGGCTTTGGATACAAAAGACCCTGTCTCAAAATAAATAAACACAAGAGATGAAACATGCATTAAGAAGAAAAAAGAATCTTGCATGAAACCTTTACAAAACAAAACAAAAAACAAAAAAACAACTGTAAATAGATTATAAGCTAAAAACTATTGGAATCAAAGCTCTTACCCAGCATTCAAAGAACAATCGGTACAAGGATAACTGGACAGTCTCACAATGAGCCGTCTGCCTGAGGTGGGAGACAAGCTCTAGACTTGAAAATATGTGTGACCCTTACATCCACTGGATGTGTAATTAGAGCTACAAAGAACCCTCAGAACACCCCAGGAAGAAAACAAAGAACTCGGTTAGAAACTGAGCAAAGGCGTTGGAGGCTGGAGAGGCAGCTCAGTAGTTGTGGGTGCACACTGCTCTTGTAGATGGATAGGAATTTGATACCCAGGACTGAAGATGGGCAGCTCACAACCTCCTGTAACTATGGTTCTAAGGTATTTGATACCCTGTCCAGGCCTCCAGAGACACACTCCCCACCATGTGCACATACCTACTGTCTTAGGGTTTTACTGCTGTGAACAGACACCATGACCAAAGCAACTCTTATAAAGACAGCATTTTATTGGGGCTGGCTTACAGGTTCAGAGGTTCAGTCCATTATCATCATGGCTGGAAGCATGGCAGCATCCAGGCAGGCATGGTGCAGGCAGAGCTGAGAGAGAGAAAGTTCTACATCTTCATCTGAAGGCTGCTAGCAGAATACTGGCTTCCAGGCAGCTAGGACAAGGGTCTTAATAAGCCCACTCCCACAGTGACATACCTACTCCAACAGGGTCACACCTTCGAATAGTACCACTCCCTGAGCCAAGCATATACAAACCATCACACCTACACACAGACACAGACTCAGACGTAGTATTAAAAGTAAGGTAAGTCTTAAAAACAAAAGCATGAAGCTGGGCGTCGTGGCACATACCTTTAACCTCAGCACTCTGGGGGCAGAAGCAGGAGGATCTCTGAGTTTGAAACCAGTCTGGTCTACACAGTGATTTCCAGGACACCCAGGGCAACGCAGAGAAATGAGGGAAATGTGGTGTCAAAAAAAAAAAAAAAAACAAAAACAAAAACAAAAACAAAAACAAAAAACCAATCAATCCATCCATCAATAAATTAAAAACTGAGCAAAAGATTTGAGCGGACACTTTCCCAAAGAAGCTCTGTGGGGTGGCTAAGAAGCACACAAAAAGATTCTTAACTCCATCAGCCAGGAGGGAGAGAAGTTATACTCACACATCATTAGAATGAATAAAACAAAAATCTTGCCAATACCAAGTGCTGGCAGGGATACAGAACAACTCAACTGCCTATGTATTGTTGGTGGGAATTCAAGACAATTCTGAAGCTCCCTGTACTGTATACTAGCCATATACTAACCACGTGACCAGGCAGCCCCAGTGCGCCGAGGAAGTGACGTTGTAGGTTCTTGTGAAAACCAGAATTGCCAAGATCTGGAACACCCTAAACATCCATTCATCCAATAGATACCACTGTGTAATAAAAAAGCATCAAACTATTAATTCATAGAGCCTCAGTGAGTTTCAACATCCTTGTACAGAGAGAAACCAGGCTCAGAGGCTACGCACAGGTCAGTGGGGCTGACTTTTCAAAGCTCCAGAGAGGAGTTCAATGACGTCAGGGTGGGGGTGGGGAAGCCACCAGTCATTGGCACTAGCTTCTGTCTCTGTTGTATCCACCACTGTGCTGGCTATACCCGCCCACATGTGTATGGAGTTCAAAGAACACAGATCACAGGAAGACAAGTATACTTTATTTTTATTTATTTTTATTTTATGTCATAGGTGTTTTGCTTGCTAAAGTCAGTGCACCATATGCATGCAGTGCTCACAGACGCCAGAAGAGGGTCTGAAACTGTAATTCAGATCCCTGGAGTTGTAAATAAAGCTGGTTTTGAGCAGCCCTGTGGGCCCTAGCGTGCTTGACCTGAGTCATCTCTCCAGCCCCTTTCTCTAGTTTGCAAACAAATAAGACAGATATTGTATATAGAAGAAAGTCACCCGGAACATCCCTCCTGAGTCTCAGGTGAGTTTTAGCTGAAAATTAGTTGAAGTTTATGTTCCTGAGGGTCTTATAGACAGAGACTGTGACATTGAGGTGACTTCTGAGGCATGGGGAGAGATCCAGCTGTCGTCTTGTAGCCTTTTATATAGACTCTCCTTGACCCTTCCCCGATGAGATAGCTCCCTTACATCTATTCCCTACTGGAAACCAAACAAACCTACCACAACAGCCAGCGTGACGCGTCCCTCACATGGGTACACACACTAAGTCAATGTAAAATTAAAAACTGAAACCACCACAAGCTTAGTTTAGGGGAACATGGGGTCAGGTCAGGGGTTCAGTGTGGCTCTCCTCAGACTAAAATCAAGGTACTGAGCACTGGGTTCCCTTTGGAGGCCTGGGAACCTTCTTCCTAGCTTCTCACGGCCGCGTGCCTCCAGCTTCGCGGATCTTCAAAGCCAGAGTGTCTGGGGCAAGTCCCTCTCCTAGGCTCTTTCTGGTTCTTTCTCTTTCTCCTCCTTCCTACCAACTCCTCTAGCCTCTTCCCTTTCCTCCTCCCCCTCTTATTCCAGTGCTGGGTTCTGGTTAACTGGGGTGTTGCCCACACCAGGTGTGGGCGCTTCCAAATTCTGACGGAGCCTTGTGGGTGTGGCGGAGCATCAGAGCATGCGCGCGGGGCGGGGTTGGGGAGGTGGGTGGGTCACCTCTCTGACCCAAAGTCAACGAATAGCAAGCTGCAGTACCTTCTGACATGACTACCCAGAATCAGGGTAGACTACACAAGTTAAAGACTAAGCCCTCCTCCTCAGACGCCTGTCCGAGTGTCTCAGAACCACCCTCATCCGCGACAGGCCAGCTAAAGGATTCAGGAGCTGTCCATCCACAGGAGTCTGATAATTATTACAAAGACTTGTAGGGCTCCGGCAAGGGTTACGCTTACAAATGCAAATCAAGAAAAAGAGAGCCTCGCAGGAGGACCCCTAACACGAAGCTTCCAGAAGCTACTACTGTCCCAGGACCTCCATGGTTAGTCCATGGTTAGTGGTGCAGTGTTGCTAGCTGAGGAGGCTTTCTTGGGTGTGTATGAGGGCTTCTTTTTACTGGGGTCAGATGGCTCATTGGCCATTCTGTCTTTGGCCTCTCTTCCCCCCTCCAGCACTTGGGTTGATACCTTTTGACTTAACCTTTGAACCTCCCAGTCACATAGTTGATCTTCCCCACACACCCAGCCCTGGCCCTGACCTCAGACAATAGAGATGTTTCTGTAGCCTGCAGATTCCAAGCCTTCTTAGATAAGGAACCCAGCACAAGGTCAGCCCGCTTCTTTTGCAGACACCCCTTAATTCCAGGTTCAAATTCACTCTCTCTCTCTCTCTCTCTCTCTCTCTCTCTCTCTCTCTCTCTCTCTTTCTTTCCTTCCTTTCCTTTTTAAAGATTTATTTATTTTATGTATATGAGTACACTGTCACTGTCTTCAGACACAGCAGAAGAGGGCATCTGATCCCATTACAGATGGTTGTGAGCTACCGTGTGATTGCTGGGAATTGAACTCAGCCCTCTGGAAGAGCAATCAGTGCTTTTAACCACCGAGCCATCTCTCCAGCCCCCTCAAATTCACTTTCACTTGGCCAGGTAACACACCTAGAGTTTGAGAATAGTGTGTGAACATCTTTAGGGGGACGGGGCCATTCTGCCCACCACAACCTCTTAGCCAGGTTCACCTGAAAGTGGCCTGTCGCTTTCAGAGCATTGATCCCGCTGCGTGTGGTCTGACTGCTTCAGTTGTTTGTATGTTATCTATTCCCACCTCAAAAGTGTGAACTCTACAAGGGCAGGATTTGGCCACCTCACATATTCCTGGGCACATTGTTGGCATCACATGACTCAGGGACAAAGAGAATTAGAGACCATGACCTCTAGGGTGCTCAGAGGGTGGGCTGACAGTGCAGCATACACAGAGACGCTGGGCAAGAAAGAGCCAGCCCGTGTGGTCAGAGGAGGATGAATGGGGGTGCGGGTTCAGGTCCTGAGTGGACTGCTGTGCCCCGAGTTTGGGATAGATGCCCAGACTCATCCATTGGAGGGAGGGGCAGAGAGATGAGTGGGGAACTCCAGCATAGGTGCAACGGAACACACAGGCTTTGCACCTGCCCGCTCTCTCGCCTGACTGGATTGTCTTTCCTCTCCAACGGGGGGCCAGGACGCCAGCAGCCGTGTGTGTGTGTGTGTGTGTGTGTGTGTGTGTGTGTGATGGGAGCAGCCACATACTGGAATCAGACAAACAGGGCTCAAGTCTCACTCCTGCTGCTTACAATCATGGCCTCGAGCAAGAAATCTCACCTCTCTGTGGCCGTCACTGTGGCTGTTCACTCAACGATGTTGTCCAATCCACATGGTAGCTTACACCTGTGTGGAGTCTGGCTGCCAGTCTGCCTGGCAGCAGGTGGCACAGATCTGGCTAATGAGTCAGAGATTCACAGGCTCTCCATGAATGACGCCCTGGGTAATAGGGAAGGCCCTATATAAAAAGGGCCAAACTTAAATAGGAAGACTTGGGTTTGGGGTTTTGTCCTCTCCTTCTTTAGATGTCATGCTTTAGATGTCAAATGACCACAGAAGAAGCAACCATGTGACACACAAGCCATGAGTACCCCTGAGGAAGATTAGCACAGAGCAAGCAGTCTGTAGACATTCACTCTCGGGAGAATAGATGGGTCTTTTGTGGGTTTTTGGATACATTTTCTGAGCCTCACTCTCTATTAACTGGGCTAGGCATTTTGCTCACGGCTGTGTGCCAAGAATTCTTTTGCCAAAACCAAAGAGTGAGGTCCCTATTCTTCTTGCGTTTATGTTTGGGGGGTGGGGGAGAGGTTCTAGGGGTGGGGAGAGATGAGGGACTGACAGAGGACAGTATTTCCGAATGTAGATGCTGCTATGACGTGAAGGGGATGTGACGGAGACAGTTGGCACCTGTGACGTGAGTTGGCGTGTGAGGCCTGGATCTTTATGGTGGAACCTTGTAGAAGTGAGTCCCAGGCTGGGACCTGAGTGTGTAGCTGCACACAGGGCAGAGGGTGGGAAGAGCCTGGACAGTGGCAACAGCGGCCATAAAGAAAGGCCTTGGCACAGAGGCAAATGGGCAGGTCAGGAAATGGGCACTGAGCTACGGGAGAGTGGGAGGTGAGGCCAGATGGCGCGCGCATAGTGGATCTGTTTCAGATGCAGACAAGAAGCCACTGGAAGGCTTCTGTTGGGGGAGGTGCATGGAGGGGACACCACTACTGCCGAGTTACAGGGCACATCACCGGCACCTAATAAACGTCCCATAACCAAGAGAGCGGGTGTGTTGAACCTTCCTCTTCTCAGGTTCCCGTGCCCCTCTACACCCCAGCTCCAGATCCGGAGACCCCTTGGGCTGCCTTTTAAGTCCTCCCCCGGGGCCATTTGCTCCCTCCAGAGCAGACGACTATAATTGCTGCTTTCCACAATGACATAAAAATCTAAAAGGCACAATCAATACAGCGGCACACACATCATGGTTTTCATTGCAACCGATAAAAGTGTAAACAGCAGGGGTGGTGGAGCTCCTGAGGCTGCCGCTGGCTGTAGGGGGGCTCCCAAAGCTGCAGCAGGATGTCAGGGGCTCCTGAGGCTGCAGCAGGGTGGGTGGGGGCTCCCGAGACTGCGGGAATGGGAGGCTGGGGCTTCTGAGGCACGGGGGGGGGGGTGCTCCTGAGGTTGTTTGTGTGTGAGGTCTCGAGGCTGTAGGGGGTGGGGGGCTCCCAAAGCTGCGGGGATGTTTCTGAAGCTGCAGGGTGTTCCCGTTTGCAGTGGGGGTGGGAGGGTGGAGGGTTGGGAAGGTGAGGGGTTGGAAGGATGATGGGCACGTGGAAGGGTGGGGGGAGAACTGCACTGGTCTTCCAGCCTATCCTTTTCTGCCTGAGATCCTTCCAGAAATGCTATCCTCCCCAGCCTGGGAATGGCTCCTGCCTTTAAAATCTGCTGGAAAACCAGGTTTTCTTCCTTCGAGATTCAGCAATCTCTGTTTTTAACATCACTCCTGAATTCTGATCTGTCCCTTGCTTCCCCAAATCGTCTATATCTTCCCAGATATGGTTCGAGGTAGCTTCCTAGATGCGGGTCTTAGGACAAGGGTGTCTCCGGAGCTTGGGAACTGGACTTGACCCTGTTTCCAGCCCAGCCCTTGAGAATCAGCTTCTTTCCCTCCACGTCCAGCCTGCCACCCACAGCTTGCATGGCAACGTGCACAGAAACATTCATGTCTCCAGCTCTCGCATCCTCCCGGCGACGACTTCCTCAAACTGGTTACTTAATGAACGTCATCCAATTCCGATTCTGTCTTGCCACAGCCTCATTTGCGAAAGCCAATCTGCTTTATGATTTTAACCTCTGGCTAGAAACTGCTCCCAATTTCATGTCATCCATAAACTTGATGAACGATTAGCTTGCTTCTCTGCAGTCGTTCATTTATCCCACCAGCACTTAGTGAGTGCCTACTGAATGTTAGGTGCTGGCTTTCACAATGGAAAGTGGTTTTGCCAATGCGGATCTCTTGCGCAGGTGGTGTACAAACCTGTAATGGTTTCCGTTCGTGAGATCTGCTGGCTTCTTTGGAGAGGAGGAAGCTTAAATTTACTTGAAGAAGCTGCAAGCAGGTTTTATAGAGTGAGAAGAAATGGTCTTCTTCATGTTATTCAGGAGCTCAGAGCCTTGCAGGGTCAGGCCTGCAGCTGTCTAGAGCTGCAGGCTTTGCTGTCTCCTGCACTCTCATGTCTACCTTAGCTCCATCCCAAGGCTGGGTAATAGCAAACGGGAGGAAGAAAGTCTGCCTCTCCCTCTCTCAACAAAGGCAGCAAAAGTCCATTTGAGACTTGATGATGGATTACTTACTAGATCACTGTGTCCAGCCAGGACCAGTCAACAAGCAGGAGGAATACAAATCTTCTGATTGGTCACGCCAGAGTCACGTGACAGCCCCAGGGTGGAGTCAGCTGTGTTTTAATAAAGCTGTGGACTGAACGAGATTCTCAGAGGTCGCAGACATCCTTAGTGCCGAGAAGGGTGAATGCATGCTTGTCTTTGTCAAATGGGCTGCATCTTCCTAACCTGCTTGGGTACCAAGGATGCTGTCTAAGTGCTCTGGAGACAGAGTGGAGCTCTGAGCCCTCCCTGGCCCATCATGCCTTGTGCTGGTTGGCTTTGGCTTTCTGCCTTACTAGACACCAGCAAGTCTCTCTAGTCATTTCTCTCATGCCTGGCCTTTTGTTTGTTATGCTCTTCCTGTCCCCAAACCCAACTCTCTAGCCTTTCCAGCATTTGCTAGGCCCCTGCAGCACCTTCCAGTTGTCCTCAGCTTACTGGGCTGTGGTAGCCTTCACCTATTGTCCCCTTCCTTGGAGACATACGGAGTAGTGGGTCACAGAGGTGAGATCATGCATCCAGGACAGATAGTTCAGTTGTTTGGATTTTGGGAGGTGTTTGAACCCAGGGAGAGTCACTTGGAAGAGGAAACCAGGATTAAGGTGAGAACAGGAGTTGATCTTAATCTCTCAACTAAATCCCAAGCCATAGGAGGCTCCCGTGAGGGCATTGTTTTTGTTTTTTGTTTTGTTTTTCTTGTTTTCTTTTAAAGATGTATTTATTTATTTTATGTATGTGAGTATACCATGGCTGTCTTCAGACACACCAGAAGAGGGCATCAGATCCCATTATAGATGGTTGTGAGCCACCATGTGGTTGCTGGGAATTGAACTCAGGACCTCTGGGAGAGCAGTCAGTGCTCTTAACCACTTAGTCATCTCTCCAGCCCAAGGGATTTTTTTTTTCTTAATTAAATCATTTGAAGTGGGAAGACTTACCAATTCTAATCTTTGAGGTGGAAAGATAAACCTTTAATCCAGAGCTTTTGAGGTGGGCAGATGCACCCTTTAATCTATACCACACCTTCAGCTGGCAGCCAATATAAAGGACACGGAAGAATAAAAGCTAGCTAGCTCTTTGCCTGTTTGCTCCAAGGCTTGCTAGCAAGCCCACTCCTTCATGGGTATTACAGCCTATTTCTGGATTCTAGTGTATACTGAAGACTAGTTGAGACATCTAGCCTCATGAAACGAACTTCTGGATTCTTAGACCTTCTGTTGGTGGACAGCCATTGTTGAACTAGCTGGATCACAACCTGTAAGCCACTCTAATAAATGACAGAACCTGAGGAAGTCTGACTGTAGATCCTTCTGAGTGTTCAAGAACACCACGAGGACACTCTCAGACGATCTCATTGTGAACTGCCACACAGGCCACCATTGTGTTCAGCTTGGAGAGCACAGAGCACATGGAGTCTAAGGCAGACACCAGACTGTTGATAAGCTCGTCCTTGGGGGCCAAGGTGGAGTTCCAGTACTGGGACTCACAGCTGTTGGTGGGGATGTCACAGTGCTTCCCCAGCAAGGCAATGGTCACCTTGCAGAATCCCTAAGTACTCCGCGTGACCCGGCCTGGGCCCGGTGACCAGGACTCGGTAGTTCCAGTCGCCTCTGGTTGCTGAGTTAATAATCCAGGAATGGTGGACAGGATCAGTTGAAGGAGGGAGGGAAGGAAGGTGGGCAAGGTGCTGGCGGCTGCGTGGGGCCCCTACCCCCTGTGTGGGCTGCAGCAGAGGGTGGGACCTGAGCAAGCACCTGTTTTTTTACTTTTTAAAGATTTATTTATTTTATATAAGTACACTGTGGCTGTCTTTAAACATCCCAGAAGACAGCATCAGATCCCATTATAGATGGTTGTGGGCCACCATGTGATTGCTGGGAGTTGAACTCAGGATCTCTGGAAAAGCAGTCAGTACTCTTAACCACAGAGCCATCTCTCCAGCAGTGAGAGATGCATTCTTAATGAGATTATTATTATTATTATTATTATTATTATTATTACTTGGTTTTTCAAGACAGGGTTTATCTGTGTAGCCCTGGCTGTCCTGAAACTCACTCTGTAGACCAGGCTGGCCTCGAGCTCAGAAATCCTTCTGCCTCTGCCTCCCAAGTGCTGGGATCAGTAATGTTCAACCCTAAATGTAGGCAGCACCTTCTGGTGGCAGCCTAGGTGAAAGGACACAGAAGAAGAAAACTGCTCTTTGCCTGCCCGTTCTCATCCTTGTTGGCAAGTTCATCTACTCTACTGCTGAGGCATTCCTTCACTGGCATTAGAACCAACTTCTTCAGGCTTCCAGAGTAGACTCAAGATCAGCAGCTGTGGTTTGTGGATGAAAATAAGGACAATGATTGCTAGGTATAATTTACAGGAAGGGTTTTATTGTAGATAGGAGGGAAAGGACAGCCAGAGAGGCATCTAGAGAAACAAGTACATTAAACATGACCAGCAGCCTGAACCAGCCATGGGAGTTGGGTGAGCAGTGAGAGAGGAAGAGAAGAGAGAGGACAAGAGAGAGGACCAGGAGCCAGGAGCAGAGGAGCAAGAGAGTAAGTATCTTAAATGTCAGAGTTAGCTGGGGAAGAGAACCCAAGCTCCTGGGCTGGAGAGGAGCCAGGACTCTGGTACTGAGAGGACCCAGAGGCCAAGCAGACACTTTGGTATGCTAATAGACACCACAGCTAGCCATTTGTTTGTTTGGGACCTGACATTTTGAAGAAGAATGACCCCCAAAAGGTTCTGGTGTTTGAATGCTTTAGTCATAAGGGACGGGCACTACTTGGGAGGGACTAGGAGGTGTGGCCTTGTTGGAGGAAGTGTGTCATTGAGAGGTGGGCTTTGAGGTTTCAGAAGCTCAAGCCAGGCCCAGTGTCTCTCACTTCCTGCTGCTTTCAGATCCAGATGCAGAACTCTCAGCTACTCTCCAGCACCATGTCTGCTGTTGTGCCACCATGTTTCCCCACCAGGATGATGATGGACTAAATCTCTGGGACTGTAAGCCAGCCCCAGTTAAATGCTTTCCTTTGTAAGAGTTGCCGTAGTCATGGTGTCTCTTCACAGTCATAGACATTGACTAATACAGAAACACTCCAGCAATTCCCCAGGCTTTCAGCACCAGATTGGAACTGCTGAGAGATCAGCCTCGTGGACCAAACAGCTACCGGACTGTCCACCTCTGTGGTGTGAGACAGCATGGTTGGACTGCTCAGATCATATTGTGTGAGCCAATGGGAAAAAGACGCTTTTAATGCCTATATTCAGCCCAGCCTGGGTAGCCAGGGAATACAGCAATACTGTCACTCATTAGTTCTGTTGCTCTGGAGAACCATGACTAATAGAAGCGCATAGGTCCAGCTGCTATGAAGAAAAAGACACAAAGAAAGGTCCATCTTCCCTCCCAGGCCTCTTCCCAGAATCTTGAACAGTATTATGGGCATAACTGAGGTGTTCCAGTTAAAACAAATGTCAGGGTGAAAATGAGGATGAGAAGAAGGCTGGAGAGCATACACGAGGAGCCTTGCTGCTGGGCGTGGAGGGACGAGTTAACTAGATCAGGAAGGACCCATCTCTGAGAAAACAACAAAGAAGGTCTAGTCAAGCTCCTGCATTCCCACAGACCCTCCCCTGAGGGGCACACACGAGGAACCAGCGCCCTTTTCCCTAGGAAACTTCTGAACATGTGGGTAGTTACTCTTTTCAAAAAATTCTGTATCAAATAGACTTGATACATTCCTGCATCAAATTCATCTATTTGTAACAGTCTGAATTGTGGGTAAGGATAACTTTTAAGAACACCTCCCCCTTAGGGGCTAGAGAAATGGCTCAGTTGAAAGAAGAGTATTTGCTGGTCTTCTAGAGGACCCAGGGTCAGTTCCCAGCACCCACATGGTGGCGTACAACGGTCTGCAACTCCAGTTGCAGGGGATGCAATATTTTCTTCTGGCTACCATGGGCATCAGACATGCATATGGTACACAGACACGCAAGCAGGCACAACACCATGTATATATAAAATAAAGAAATAGATTAATTAGTAAATAATAAAAATACATTTTAAAACACCATATGCATAAAATAAAAATGGAAGCAGAATGAAAGCCTACTTTGGGCACAGCAAACGGAGAACCAGTAGAGCGAGGTGTAGAAGCCCAGGCAGCCCCCTCAGGTACCCGCACCTCAGTCCCTCCTGGAGTCTATTTTCCACTTGTGCTTTCTTTCCTGCTAAAAATAAACTTTGGCTACTACTCGCTCTACCAGTGCCCTGGTGGGAATTCTTCTCCATTAGGAGCACAGGATGCAGACTGCTGTAGCTGGGGATGGGACAGAGTTCCTGAGGGAGGGTGGCGTCTTTTGCTTCCTAACAGAGACCTTTTTGGCCTGAAGTGGTGCAGTTGGAAAGAGCAAGGAGGATGCATTAGAACAGCTGTGCACCAGCTAAAGATTCCAAGGAAACAGACTCAGAGGGGAGAGTGCAGAAGTCTACTGCAGCTCCTAGGAATCCATAAATAACGGTGACCTTACCCAGCTGCCCCAGAAAGGACAAGGGGTTAAGACAGGGCGAGGCGGAACTCTCCACCCAGCATCCTGCTTTTTCTTCTGATGGCTCCGTCCACAGATGCCATCCTGGACTCAGTTATCTGGTTTTGTTTGTTTGTTTGTTTGTTTGTTTTGCTATTTGGTCCAGGGTAGCCCCAAACTCTCAGTTCTCCTTTCTCACCTTCTGATGAGCTGCTGTTAGGTGTGTATGCCCTACCTGTCTCCTAAGTTTATTTCATTTTTTGGTTCAAATGTATTTTATTTATGTGTAGGAGTGTTTTTGCCTGCACATATGTATGTGCACCACGTGTGTGCTGCTGTCCACAGAAGTGAGAAGAATGAGGTCCTCTAGAATTTAGGATGGTTGTGAACCACCATGTGCATTCTAGGAGCTAAATCCAGGTAGGTCTTCTGCAAGAGCTGCAACTGCTCTTAACCAGTGAGCCATCTCTCCAGCCACCTCTTTATTCTGACTTGAGGGTCTCTTTTCTTTCCCCTGGGGGGGGGGGTCAGCTACAACCTGGATCACCCTGAAAGGTGAGAAGACTTTTGTCCTTTGTCCCCAACAGACATTTCTTTGAGCCCCTGGTGCTCGGCCTGGCAGAGGCAGTGTGAAGTCTAAAGCCTTGTTGCCATGGGAGACATATGAGTTTCCCTTGGACGGGTCCTTTGTTACTGATATGGTGTAGGACTCTGCAAACGCGGGCTGTTACTCAGTGCACCTGAAGAATGGTGTGCGACTTTTCTGTTTGCACAGCCCATCTGTAAGCAGGGCCAAGCTTCTCCCTTCAGCTCCTTCAAGGGGTTCTTGACAGATACTGATAGAAAAGGGACATAGGTAACATGCTCTGAGAAACTTGGAAAAAGCTGCTGCACAGAGTGCCACCAAGTGCTTATGGGCCTGGGCCTGGGGAGGGTCTGGAGTATGTGTGTGTGTGTGTGTGTGTGTGTGTGTGTGTGTGTGTGTGTGTGAGTGATCTACAATGTCACATGTTTGTTAGTGGGGCAGGTAGGAGGCCTCAGGTGAATAAGAATGGTCCCCACAGCTGGAGAGATGGCTCAGTGGTTAAGAGCACTGTTTGCTCTTCCAGAGGTCCTGAGTTCAATTCCCAGCAACCACATGGTGACTCACAACCATCTGTAATGGGATCCTATGCCCTCTTCTGGTGTGCCTGAATACAGCTATAGTGCACTTATCATGTATATAAATGAATAAATTTAAAAAGAAAAAGACAAAATGAAATCAAATATTGTGTATGCTAAGTACATATTTCTTTAAGCACATAGTTGCACACAAAAGGAAGGAAGGAAGGAAGGAAGGAAGGAAGGAAGGAAGGAAGGAAGGAAGGCAGGCAGGCAGGCAGGCAGGCAGGCAGGAAGGAAGGAAGGAAGGAAGGAAGGAAGGAAGGAAGGAAGGAGAACAGAAAGAGCCCCAACAGGTTGCAGTAAGGACGGTTGGCATGATGGTCTGTTTTGTTAGGTCAGGCTCATCGTGTTGATTAGCCTGGCCTTGAACTCCTGGTCTTAATTCAATTTCCAGATCCACCCTCTCCACTGAGGAGCTAGGATAACAGGCTTGCACCACAGTGAGTAGCCTAAGGTCAGGTCAGGGGCTGGTCCAGGCTGAGAGGAGAAGGAGGTCTTGGAAGAGCACTAGGTACCAGCATCTTCTATTTGGACAGCCAGTGCTGCCCTAGCTGGTCTCCAATCTGCCCTCTCCCACTCCCCTCCACCCTCACCCACCTGCATACAGAGTTAGTACTGCGGCCTCTCCCGAGCAGGTTCCTCCCACCCCCTGAACCCAAAAACCACTCATGTGCTGCAGGAGCCCCCTTTTGAGCCTCAGGTGCCTCATCCCTCCCTTTCCCTGTCTCACCTTCCTTTCGCTACACTGCCTCCTAGACCTGTGGTGGTCACCTCTGCAGGCAAGTGTCCTTTGTTCCCTCTGCCTGGAATGATCCTCCTTCTGTTCACTGCAACACTGACCCTTCCCTTTTTGGTCCTTCAACAAACCCTAACTTGTCTCTAATATCATCCAGTCCCCCATTAGTACTGTACGTATGATGATGTGCAGTTGATGCGATGTTCTGGTTTGTCACTTGTCCTCCTGCCTGAACACGGGGAGCTGGGCCACCGTGTCTCCTCTGGTGGTTGAAGTGTCTGTGGCATAGTGGAAACTCAATGGAGGGAAGAGGGCAGCCTTGGCTTAGGCTCCCTTAGAAGTCATCCCCTGGACAGGGTTTCAGGGCTACCACTTGCTGTAGGAGACAGTAGGGGAGGGAGATAGGAACCAGGAAGGGGAGACAAGGGGACATCTTCCTACCTGGCTCCTGCTGTGAGCAGCCTGCACTGAGGGTGTGCAGTGGTGGATGTCACCTGCCAAGCATTACTGAGTGACAGGGGGCACAAGGTGTCAAATGGCCAGCTGCATCAACTACTCAGGCAGATGACGGAGCCTGGACCTCAGGGACAGCCTACTCCAGAGTATTGTGTAGGGTCTGGATTCCACTGGACAAGGCCCTGCAGCCTCTGTGTTCGCAGAGTTTGGATGCCTTCGACAACCAGCCCATCTCAAAGTGGTTGATGGTCTCATGTCATACTAGGAGTGGTCCAGAGGAGAACCTCAGTGGTGGAATGCAGAGGTCTGGTATGGTGGTCTGAATAGGATTGGCTCTCACAGACTCATGTGTTTGAGCGTTTTGGTCACCAGGGCGTGGCACTATTAGGAGGCATGGCCTTGTTGGAGGAGGTGTGTCACTGGGGGTGAGCTTTGAGGGCTCAGTGTGTCTCAGTTCACCTCCTGCTGCCTCCAGATCAAGATATAGAACTCTAGGTTCCTTCTCTAGCTCCGTGTCTGCTGCCATGACGATTATGGACTAAACCGCTGAACTGTAAGCCAACCCCGGTTAAATGTTTTCTTTCTAAGAATTATCATGGTCATGCGCTTCTTTACAGTGGTCCCTTGCTCCCTCCCTGCCTCTTTTCGGAACTTGTTAATATGTCTGCTCTGCCCTCAGCCTGGCTCTCCTCTATGGTCACAATGACTTCTTAACATCCAGGTACCACAGTACCCAGGGATGGCAGAGTTTCTCTTTGGAAGTGTCCTATAAAAAAACAAAGAAACATCTGATTTCCCTTCATGTGCCCCTAAATACATCAGTGAGCCACCACGTGTCAAAGTGACCTGTTGTGTCTTATAAAAAAAGGGAGCCAGGATGTGCTTTGTGGAGTCAGGTATGGTGAGGTGGGAGGGGTGCCTCTGCGGGCCCATGCTGAGGCATGCTTTCACCCTGAGGGATCAGCCACATTCTAATATAGAATAGAGTTTATTTAGGGCATGGGGAGGGGAGTTGAGAAGGGAGTAGAGACAGAGAAAGGGGGATGGGGAGAAAGAGAGAAAAGAGAAGAGGCCAGGCAGGAACATGGGAGGGGGAGAAGAGGAGGGGAAGGGAGAAGGGGAGAGAGGAAGAAAGGGCTCAGAGAAAGAGAGAGGAAGTCAGAGAAAGTAAGAGAGAGGGGAGGGGGCAAACAGCCCCCTTTATAATAAGCCAGGCCTAGCTGGCTGTTGCCAGGTAATTGCTGGGCAGAATCTAGGAGGAAAGCTAACATGAACAGTTTCAGGTAAGAATGACATGGGTCAGGTGACCAGTGGTGTCTGTCAAACACATGTGTCCTTCTCAGTGAAGGGGAGAATTGCCAAGGGGCCTGGAACAGCAGCTCTGAAGGGGAGATGTGCACAGCATGGCTGGGCCTGACAGTGCTAGTCTTGAAAGAGTTGTCTTGGCTTTTGATCTGTGAAGATTCCCTGTGCCCCGGCAGATGGTTGCCCAGCCCCTTGCATCCCCCAGCAGCCCCAGGAGGCAGGCCCTGGGACAGGGGAGTCAGCAAGACTGGTGGGGCCCAAGGAAGCTCCGTTCCCATTGGCAGGTGTGCATTGTCTGTGGCAGCTAATTACTTAGGATGGATGGCTCTGACTGTGGCAGAAACCCCCACTTACCACCCGCTCCCCTTCCTCTAGCTGAGCTGGAGCAGGTGGTGGAGAGAGCAGAGGGCTTCCATGACACCATGGCCACTTGTGAGGCTATTTATCACTGGGGATGCTTATGTCCTACCTGAGGCCAGAATCCCAGCAGAGCAGGCGGAACACTGAGGGCCAGGGAAGGGAGGGATGATAGGAGTTTAACCCTTGGACGCCGTTCCTGAAGGGATTCTGGCTTTGGGATATAGATGAGAGGTACTGGGCATGGCCAAAGGAGACAATGATGGAATAAGCCACAGAAGCAATATTGTTTTGTCTCAAGATGGGGTAGCCCAAGCTAGCATCAAGCTTCTTATGTAGCCCAGGATGACCTTGGTTTTCTAGTCCTCTTGCCGCTGTCTCCAGAGTGCTAGGATTAAAGGTGTGTGTAATGGTTATGCCTGGTTTACGCAGACTGGGTGACATCCTCAGCTGTGTTTCCCTGTATTTAAAATGTTTGGGGTGCGCTGAGATGGCTCTGCAGCTAAAGGTGCTTGCCACCCAGTCTGATGATCTGAGCGTGGTGTCCAGAGCCTACATAATGGAAGGAGGAGACTAGATCCCACAGCTTCCTCTCCTCCAGCTGTGCACCACGGCGCAAGGACACGCACGCACAACATTAAAAAAATAAAAAATTCTTGGAGATTGAAAACATTGTGGACCAGTGAGATGGCGCCACAATCAGAGCGCTGGCTGTTTTTGCAGAGGACATGGTTCGAGACCTGGCAAATGCATGACAGCTCATACCACCTGTGATTAACTCCAGTTCCAGGGGAACTTGCCATCCTCTCTGGCCTCGTAGGCACTGGGCATGTGTATGGTGCACCTACGTACATTTAGATAAACGATCTTACACATAAAATAAAAATAAAACTTTTGGGGGCTGGAGAGATGTCTCAGCGGTTAAGAGCACCGACTGCTCTTCCAGAGGTTCTGAGTTCAATTCCTAGCACACAAAAGGTGGCTCACAACCATCTGGAATGGGGTCTGATGGCCTCTTCTGGTGTGTCTGAAGACAGCTACATTATACTCATATGCATTAAATAAATAATTCTTGAAAAAAATACATCCAATAAGAAAAAAAAACTCAGAAATTGGCTGCAAGACAAAAAACAAAACAAAACAAAACAAAAAACCAAACAAAAACTTTTTGTTTGTTTATCTTGTTTTTCAAGATAGTGATTCCCCTGGGTAGCCTTGGCTGTCTTCAAACTCCGTCCATAGACCAGGCTAGCCTCTAACTCAAAGATCCACCTGCCCCTGTTCCCTGACTGCTGGGAATAAAGACATGTACCACCACGCCCAGGTTAAAAATAAATCTTTTTTTTAAAGGGGAAAAATACGATTTTAGCTAAAGAAGGGCGGCTGTTGAGCTGGGCTGACCTTGAAGTTAAAAGCCCAGCTTGGGAGTTCGAGGAGGGCTCTGGTGTATTCCTGCCTCCTGGCCGACTTCAAAATGCCTGTCGTGTAATGACCAGGGTCATACACCCTTAAGATCTAGTTCCCAGGAGACAGGGAAAGCCACCCGGAGCGGGCAGTCCTTGCATATGACATTGACTCTTGTGTACAGCATCCCCCTTGACTCTGAGAAACCGCAGAACAACCTCTCTGTGTGCAACCATTCCCAGGGACCCTGCGCAGATCTCACCCCGGCTCCCCAGAACACACAGGGGTGGGATAAGAGCATCTTAGAGAGCGGCATTGTTGCTGGGATAGCAATTCACCAGGGTGACATGGGCAGAGGACCTCTGTTGGCTACCGGCTGGTCTAGCCTGGGAGCACACAAAGGAACATAACCCTAACCCTAACCCTAACCCTAACCCTGAAGTCTGAGACCTGGGCAGTTCTGCCTTCCTGCCTGCCTGCAGTGGTTCTTCATTCTGGAATTCTCACCTACTCTGTCCTCTGCATTTCCATGACTCCCGTCTCCTTGCCACCTGTGTGCTTAGCCTGGGCAGGGTCCTCACTGCCATTTTCAAGGCCCTAAGATATCCCTTGAGACCAGTTCTGTTTCATGACTGGAGGTCAGGGTGGAGGGACAGTTCAGGGACAGCTCAGGGACAGCTCAGGGACAGCTCAGGGACGGGTGGGAGCTGTGGTCCCTCTAAGTGCCACACACCATTCAGACAGCAACCATCTTTTTCTTCAGTAACAAATTCCCTCCTTTAAATATACTTCCTGAAGTCTTACATTCTAGAAGTTGTATGTTTGTGTGTGGTGTGCATGTGTGCCTGTGTGTATGTGTGTACATGTGTGTATGTGGTGTGTGTGTGTGTGTATGTGTGTATATGTGTGTATGCTCACATTCACATGTGTTTAGAACTTTACTCAGACCTCTTCCTACTTGGGACAGGGGCACAGCAGCTCCAACTGCTTTCTCCAAGTTTAGTCCTGGCTTCAATCTCTGGCACCAAAACCAAACCAAACCAAACCAAGCCATACCAGACCAAAACAACAACAAAAACCCAAACAAACAAAATCAACCCCTCCCCCAAACAAACAAACAAACAAACAAAAAACCAAAAAGGGACATGACTCAGGGGTGGGGCATGGAGGTGCTAGAGGTGTGTCACCTCTATTGGTGACTCCAAGTCAGATTCGAACTCAGGTCTCCAGAGGTGAATGGAATACGGAGGTGCTACAGCGTCATGCAGCGCTCTGCAGATGCGTTTAGATACGGAGTTAATATTACCCTGTTCTGTCTGCCTTAACCACTTCAAGTTCAAGAGGACTCTTGGAGAGGCCTCCACCGGACGGCTTGGAGGAGCCTTAAGCCCCAGCAGGCTTCTCTGCTCATTGCTCTGGGAGGTGTGCAGAGCCAGGTGATGCTGGCATAGCTGTGTGCATAGTGCAGACACAGCTTTATGCTATTTTCTCTTGCACCTGAATCTTAAAGTCATCGGTGTCTCTGGGCAAGCCGGGGCTGTGGTGGAAGCTGTTAATAATAGATACAAGCGACTGTCTGGTAACGAATTGCTGGAGACGGTAATTAGCATTTTAATTTAGCCATTTTCTTTCCATTCACCTCTGGAGACCTGAGTTCGAATCTGAAATTGGGGTCACCAGCGGAGGGTTACCCATGTCCTCCTAATCTCTCCCATGGGCGTTTGTCTTTGTCACATCCAGAGCCACAGCCCAGGGCTGAGTTTGGCCTGAGCGGGGGCACTGCCTGTTCAAGTTGTGGAGTGGCCACCTTTGGTGTTCAGGGAGCCAGTAGAGCTGAGGGAATTGATGGGTGGAGCTAGCAGGGGTGGGGCCCTTTCAGGGAGCCAGTAGAGATGAGGAATTGATGGGTGGAGTTTGCAGGGGTGGGGCCTGGAGCAGTGGGGAGGGAGGTGGAGGGTCAGGATGGGGAAAGACTATTGGCAGGGAGAGAAAGGCACATGGGCAGCCTGAAGTGAGCAGGGAGGAAGGCCAGAGTGAGCTATCCGTCCCCCTACCCCCAAATCTCTTTCACCAGCACCATATTTCTTGATGTTTCTTCCAGCCGGGATTTGCCGTTTAACTCAACGTTATCTAAAGCTTAAAAAAACATGGTCCAGTGAGATGGCTCAGTGAGTCAAGGCGATTGCCACCAAGACCGATGACCCTAGTTCAATCCCCAGAAGTCACAGTCTCTTGCAAGTTGTTCTCTGACCACCGCGTGCCCTCCCCCACCCCGCCCCCATTCCACCTCTAAATAATAAATGTAAAAGAATCAACTGCATTGCATTGTTAGCAACAGAGAATCCCGTGCTACCCCTGTCAGGAGTGTGGTGAGGCTCTGTGGATGTGGAGTGGCAGAAGCTTGCCTGCATTTATTGTGTGCGTGTGAGGACTCGGCAGACCCCCTTTCCAGATTCTACACGTCACTGAATGAAGACAGAGTCGGCCGATACAGACAACCACAAAGAGAAATCTCAATTTAGGAAGTCCCAAGGCCCACAAGTGTAAAATGGCTCTGCTGTTGTTAGCAAGAGCAGGCTTCTGGGGCTTTGAGGCCAGGCAGAACACTGAAGGGAATGGGTGTGGATGGAGAGGGTGGTTGCTTGAGATCTGAAAGCCCATGGTGGCGTAGAACCATTGCCTGGTTCTGAAGACTCAAAGCAGAGAGGACCAAATCCCAAATCCCCTAGGCCCGCTCGCTGTGTGGTGCTTGTCAGTGGGAATGAGTCGTCTTCTTATCTTTCAGATACCATCTTTATCACTTGAGAAGATTTGGCTGAGAACGTGTTGGGCAGAACTGAAGCGGCTGGCCATTAAGGACATGTGTGCTCTCCACAGGTGAGGAAGAAGGCGTGTCTGGCTCTCAGGTACACCACAGCCCCAGAGCTGGCTTTCTTTCTGCCTTGCTACAATGTTTCCTTAGTGTTTTCAAGGCTAGTAGTTATCCTTGGGTGGGCTTGGTTCCCAAAAGCTCCTTAGAGGACTCTTCCTCCTCTTCCTTCCCCTCCTCTTCTTCCTCCTTCCCCTCCTCTTCCTCCACTCAACCGTCCTCTCCACTTCTGTCTCCACCCCTCCTTCCCCTTCACCTCTCCTCCTCCTCCTCCCCCCCTCCTCCTCCCCCTCCTCCTCCTCTTCATTGACCAGGCTGCCCTAGAACTCGCAGAGCTCTATCTGCCACTGCCTCCAAGTGTTGGGATTAAAGTTGTATTCCTGTATGGTGGATCCTGTTCTTGGCCACATGATTCACTTTGACAGATGCTGGCAGAGAAGTTAGGAGCAAAGGGTTTACACACTTGTTTTGGTTCAACACAGCTTCTTGTTGCTGCTGGAGGGATGGCCCAGCTGTTAAGAGTACTGGCTGCTCTTCCATAGGTCTTAGGTTCAATTCCAAGCATGCGTGTGGCAGCCGCTAAATGTAACTTCAGTTCCAGGAGATCTGGCGCCCTTTTCTAGCCCTCTACAGGCACTGGGCACACACCTATTTCACAGACATAGATGTGAGCAAAATACCCATGCACATAAAATAAAAATCAATAAAATATTAAAAACAAAATATATGGGCTGGTGCTATGGCTCAGCGGTTAGGAGCACTGACTGCTCTTCCAGAAATCCTGAGTTCAATTCCCAGCAACCACATGGTGGCTCACAACCATCTGTAATGGGATCCAATGCCCTCTTCTGGTGTGTCTGAAGACAGCTACAGTGTACTCATCATATATATAAAATAAATAAATAAATAAATACATAAATAATAAAATCTTTAAAACAAAACAAAACAAAATAAATAGCCTCTTAGAATTGGTCCACAAACTCAAGACATACAGCAGAGCTGACCTCAGCTGGTTGCCCAGAGCTACCTCTGTCGACCCTCAGCCAATGAACAAGAGTAAACATGTAATTTTCTTGGTCTGTGAGGCTTTGGGGTTCTTTGTTCCATGGCGTTATTGTAGGGACTAAGGTAGGTTCAAAGGCCTTAATGCGCTGGGACATTGTGTGACAGTGAAGGAGTTACCCCAGGAAGCTCCTCCCACCTGTAGTGAAAAGACATTCCTGGCTCTTTGTGTCTGGGTCTTGAGCATGCTCCCCAAAATTGACGTGCTGGAAGCTTAGAAAGGCGTCCTCAACCTGGAATCTTTAAGGGTTGGGCCTAGTGGAAGATGGTTGGGTCTAGGAGTGTGGCCCAGGAAGGAACTAATAAACCTCTCTTGAAACACTAGTTCCCACATGGCTGAGGTGCTTAAAAACACCAAGCTTGAAGCCAGATGCCACGGTACCTACCTGCTTGTTGTCCCAGCTGTATGTGACACTGAGGCAGGAGGATCTCCTGAGCTTGTAGGTTTTCACCAGCCTGGGAGGTATAGTGACAGCTTACATCTAAACAAAATTAAGCACTTGGCTCTGTCCCTGCCTCTCTCTGGCTTCCGGTCTTCCGGTCTTCCGTATATTCTCATTTACACATCCCTTCTACTGAACTGCCATTGTCAGTGAGGTCCTCATGAGGTCCTTACCAGAGGCAAGCAGATGCTGGCACAGGACCCAAAACTTCCAGAATCATGAGTGAAATAAACCTTTCTCTTTTTAATAATAAGACCCAACTTCTGCATCTTACTATGGCAGTGGGAAATGGACAAACACACCCTCTTTCCAGAGGAATGTCTTATGACTTTTCCTGCCAAGGGGCCGGGAGAAAGATGCTTTTCATTGATGATGCACAAAGATGACCTAAGAGATTAATGAGATACGTCTTTCTATCCCATCCTACCGCAAGTCCAAGCACTACTCAGTTACAGAAGAGAGAGACAGAGACAGAGAAGAGAAACAGACAGACAGACAAAGACACACACACAGAGACACAGAGAGAGAGAGAGACAGAGAGCCTAGCGTCTATTTCTCACAGTAGCTGGTGCCTTGGCACTGATGCTCAGTTCCCTGCCACCTTTTGGCATATTTCTAAAGATTTCAACTTTCACAATCAAGCCCCTGATAGAAGTGCCTTTAAATGACACTGACAGCCAAGACCAGGCTCTGTGCCTGGTCCTACCTGCCCTGTTACTGAGAAGGGGCTCCTCTGCTGGCAAAGCCTTTCTCAGTGCACCAGGTTGGGCAGCACTTGCCCCTGTGTCCTTTGACATCCTTAGGAGTAGGGGGAGTTAGATCACATTCTGATGTGGCCACTGCAGCAACAGCAGTGTGTGACCCTGCTCAGTCTCCTGACCCTGTGCAGAGGCTGTAGGTGGTGGCCCCTGGTGTCTCCTAGCCCACCTGAGGACAGTGGTTGGTTATGTTGTTGGGCAGCCTTAGCATCTCCCCAGGTGCCAGCGGTGAGGTTTTCTGTTCCCTCAGCTGGAGTGGCCTGGTAGAAAGGCTGCCTTGTCCATGCATACCTGGGTTCCAGTGCTGTGAGGGCCTGGCCTATGGACAGGTGTACAGATCCTAACTCCTAACAGAACCAAGCTACTGCTTGGGTCATGGCCTTTACCCCTGAAATCCCATTTCCCAGTATGAAACAGCAAAGGTGACCACATGGCTGATCCAGAGCAAGTGCAGTGGACAGCAGAGATCACATCTGTTTGTACGGAGGATGGCAGGGATGGCAGGGTGCTTACAAGCTTGAATTCTGCATGTGGGCTGTCTTGGTTAAGCCCCTGCAACGATCTCATGCCCACTATGGCCTCTCTGAGCTTTGTGGGATGGACAGACCGCTAGCTGCACATGGCCCCCTGTGGCTAGGCAAACACAACCCACTAGCTCATCCAAACAAGTCTGCAACCGTGCTGTGTTTAGTGCATGAGTGACTGCCACACACCTCTTCCAGAACGGGCTCCCTGCTTGGCTCCATTGTCTGGGATGACCCTTGACCTTCTTCTGCTCCTCCCCCTCATACCTCCCAGGCGAGTGCTGCTGGACCCTCAGATGGGAGTGTGCTGGGGACAGTGGAAGCTGATAGTGAAGGAACAAAGTGGAGTGGTCAGATTAAGCCCAAGGACAGGCAGGGGTGACTTGAAAGTCCCTCCTTGCGCACAGCCGAGGGCCCCACAGCTATTGGTCAATATCCATTGACTTGTGTCCTCTCCTCTCTAACTTTAAGGGGGGTCTTTGTTGCATAAAGAAGCGTTACCATGACAACCTCCTGGTTTCACAAAACAGTATTTCCTCTCAGAACCAACATCTTCCCCTCCCTGTCTGGAGAGCCGCTTTTGGGTGGGACATGGGGTTCTTTAAGCCTCAGGACTCTGGACAAAATCCCGGAGTCCAGGCTGGCTTTGCTTCCAGACACTCAGGCTTGGTGCCAGGATGTGAGGTACCCAGCTGGGCAGCAGTTGATGTGGGTAACCTATATCTCTGTGTGTCTGTGATACCCAGCAATGCACCAGGCTCTGGCTGGGACTTCCCTGGTATTGAGGACAGACAGAACCCCGCCTTCGGCAGTAGAATTCTCGGCAGCTTCTTTTCAAGCAAAGAGGAAAAAAAAAGAGTCAGACATCCTCGGCCAAGGTTAATAGCTGTGAAGGAAATGAGATGGAGCCACGTGGCAGACAGTAGCAGTGAGGGGTAGGGAAGCCGTCTCTGCCTCTGGAGCTGAGCCTAAGAAGAGAAGGGAACACAGCCGTGCTAAGCCTGGGAGATGTGTGTGGGAACAAGGAGTACGAGAGGCCCTGGAGACAGGTTTGAGCTTGTGTGTGTGAGGATTTGGCAGACACTCGAGGTGGGGTGCCCAAGGGAAGGACACTAAGGTCTCAGGCATGGGGAGAGGACTTTGTAAACTGGACCAGGAGTGGGGGCTTCGTGTAACTGTAATAACTAGGACAGAGATATATGTGACATGCAATTTAAAAATTCTTTGGAGAGCTTGGAGGCCAAGCTGCCCTTCCAGGTTCCCTTGGCCTTGTGCCCCAGGTATTGAGTAAACCGTTTATCTGACTTATGGGTACACCCAGAGCTTCCAGAACTGGTCCCCTGCCTGCTTTGTGGTCCAATGGCTACCCCGCTGTTAAGCAGGGGTCGTCTCCATCATTGGCACCTCTGTCCTCACCATGACTTTGGCATTCTGGTTCTTGGCAGAGAAGCCTCCTGCTCCTCCAGCCCCACCCTGGCAACCCCAGAGCTTAACAAGAGCTCTCCCTGATGAATGAAGGGACTTGCACCATGAATCCTTCAGCCGGCCCAGTCCCGGGCACTCAATCTCTCATAACTCTGTTAAGGGTGCTGAGTGACACCTGTGACATCTGGATAAAGGATGAAATAAGAGGTCTGATAAGTGGAATTGATGACTGTCCTTGCTCAAGATGGGTAGAGGGAAGGGCAGAGGTGGGCCCAGGGTGAGTTATTGCCTGCTTTGGGGTGTCTAGCACTCTGGTTTGCTCTGGCCCACGTGCTGAACAGGCTTGCACCACTTCCCAGCCCCTTCAAGAATCTCATACCTGAGGCTTCAGAGCAGCCCCTG
This sequence comes from Mus caroli, assembly GCF_978045245.1. Classification (NCBI taxonomy): domain Eukaryota; kingdom Metazoa; phylum Chordata; class Mammalia; order Rodentia; family Muridae; genus Mus; species Mus caroli. The sequence goes on along the minus strand of NW_028227270.1, from coordinate 65,494,977 downwards.
CATTTCAGGGCCCGGAGACCTTGAGAGAAACCAAACAGTTTCCTTCAGGCTGCAAAATGAATTGTAGGAGGGTGGAGCACACAGGTCTCCTTCCTCCTGTTGGGGACAGACACCTTCCCCTATGTGCTGCAGGAGGCTCACAGGACTTCTTTACATATATGACTGGGAGTGAAACCAGAAGTCTGAGCCCAGCTGGCTTTTCACTGGCTCAGGTAGCCGTGCCCTTGGGGGGCAGGCGGCTCTTCCTTCATATATGGCTTGGTTCATACTCCACGGATGAGGCCAGTCCTTCTGTTTAATGAGCATACACTGAAGCAGGCTCTGTCCTCAGTAGGCTTTCCCTCATAGTTATTTGGTGGCTGCCAGAATATTCTAAAGTCACTTGTTTGTGCCCAGTGGAAAATAGTCCCCAAATTGAATTAAAACTGAAGTGTGGAATCTCATTGGGTCATGTGTTCCTGGGTTAATTAACCGATTATGGTGCAAGGGATGATGGGAAATCCTGGCTGGCAAAGTCTGAAATTGCATCCTACCCAACTGTACGGCTGGGAAGCCTGGTGTTCTCCAGGGAAGGGGGAGGAGGGCCTGTGAACATTTGCCTTATCTTTTCTTGCTGTGGCCCGTCTTTCCCTGGTCACCGATCACAGACCACATGGACGTGTGAGTTCTGCTATTGCATACGAAACTGTGTAGCTGTCAGGACTCTGGTCGCAGGCGACAGAAACTCAATTAGAATTGGCAGAAGCCAAAGGCAGCTGTCTCATGATAGTAAAGGCCACTGACCCTGCTGCTGGCACTGCCTCTGAGTGGTTCTAGGGCGTCGAACGACATCATCAGACCACGTCTCTCTCTCTGTTCCCGCTCTAGGTTTCTTGGTCTATGTCTGAACTGTCCACTGTGGACAGATGGGGTTGGCACAAGTTGGCTAGACCTGGGTCCTTCTCTTGTCACCAAGGGACTAAGAGAAGAGGACAGAGGGGACCTTGATTGGAAAAAAAAATGTCTTGGAGTTTGGGCAAACAGAGGTGACAGCCTGTAGTGCCCTGACCCCAGGTGAATTCCAGCACTATATTGATCTGCATTATTTTCTACTGTACCTCCTCCTGCAGGCACAGAACTTGGGCCATGTCCCTTTGCTTGGTGCAGATACATGTCTGATAAACCCTGCAGAACAAACAGAGTGAGGTACAGTCACAGTCTATTCCAGATGCTGTGTTCAGGCCTGTTCAGGAATTACACTCAAACAAGCAAGAGGTGGGAAACAGAGACCCAGACTGTGGAGCCGTGTGCCCAGGTTGCTCAGTGGGTGAGTGATGGAGTTTGGCACACATGTCTGGCTCTGGAAACCTTGGCTTTACACCTCTCCCTGTGTCCCCTTTCCCGACAGGACACCTTCACTTAACAGCGGGACCTGTCCTGAAAGTGTATTTTGTCCTAGGGTGAACATCAGAATACATTACATAGACTAAGGCCACAGTATCTTGTGGGATTGCTCCAGTGTGTGGCCCTTTGCCAATGGGAAAGACTGAAGTGTAGTGAGGCTGCATGTGGCTCCTTCCTGCGGACTCTTTCTGGCTGGATCTCTTTTCTGACTGGGTTTTGGTTAGTGAAAATTCCCATATAGGCAGAAGCTATTGCTGAGGGGTAGTGCGTTTGTTGAACATCTATAAGCCCTGGGTTCAAGCCCCAGCACCAGACAAACAACAAAACAAAATGAGTGTATGTTTATACCAGATATTTTGATGCATGCCTATAACTTCGTCCCTCTGAAGGCTGAGGCAGGAGGACTGCTGCAAGTTCAAAGGTCTACATAATGTGTTTCAGGCCAGCTAGAGCTACATGGGGTGTGAGAGAGAAACCTCACATGGGTGAATACTTAGGCTTTTTCTGGGAAAAAGAGACAATGGCTGCGCCATGTTCCTGCATGGAGCAGCTGGCTCCTTGTGTTGTTGGTTGCTCTAAGTTTCCTCCCTGGCTGTCCTTTCTTCCTAGAGTGTTGTTCTTGGCAGTCTTTCTTGGCTCCTTTAGTCATTCATGTCTTAGTCCAAAGTTGATTCCTTTGTCCTAGAAACTTATACATACTGTGGGAAGCCACATGTGCCGTTGCAGGGTGGTGCAGGCTACTGCTGGCCACCACGCATAAGTTTGGGCAAACAACCAATGCGTACTTATGCATTAAAGTTTTTTCGCCAAAACATTGCCTGGCCCGGGCATGATAATGAGGCGCTGCAAAGTACTAAGAGAGTTAACCAATCAGATGTGAGACATGCAAATGAGGTATGATAATGAGGTACTGAGAGAATAACCAATCAGATGTGAGACATGCAAATGAGGTATGTTAATGAGGTTTTGTGAGGTACTGAGAGAGAATAACCAATCAGATGAGGAACATGCAAATGAGGTAGAATGCACAACCAATCCGGGTGTGAGACACGCCTCTCCTAGGCCTATATAAGCAGCACTAGTTCTGGGCTTGGGGGTCTCTTTGCCTCTGCAATCAAGCTCTCCCAATAAATGTGTGCAGAAGGATCCTGTTGCAGCGTTGTTCTTGCTGGCGAGTCGGATGTGCGCAAGAACACACAGACACAGACACACACACACACATACACAGACACACAGACCCACATATACATCTACACACAGATACAACCCACACACAGACACACATACATACACATACAGATCCACACACAGACACACACACAGAGAACAAAGACACACAGACACACACACACAGAACAAAGACACACAGATACACACACACACACAGACCCACATATATATATATATATATATATATATATATACACACACACAGATACAACCCACACACAGACACACACACATGCAGACACACACACACAGACACACACAGAACACAGACATACACAAACACACACACACACCCCTATACACGTCTAAGCAGGCCCTGAATGGAATCAGCAGGTTACATTTATATGTTGATTCATACATATGTATATGTAACAACAGAGGCTAAAGGAGAGGACTATGGGAAGGAGGAGGTTGGACCTGGGAGGTGTGGGAAGGAGGGGGGGGGAGACATTATACTATATTCTAGTTCAATTATAAGAAATAAATAATAAATATATGAGAAAACAGGAATAAAGGAGTCTTCCCTGAAAAACCCTCTGCACTGGTTGGTTTTGCGTATCAACACGACACAAACTTAGAGTTACTACAGGGAGAGGAGCCTCCCTTAAGCTCCTCCATGAGATCCAGCTGTAAGGCATTTTCTCAATTAGTGATCAAGGCTGGGAGGGCCCAGCCCATTGTGGGTGGTGCCATCCCTTGGGCTGGTAGTACTGGGTTCTATAAGAAAGCAATCTGAGCAAGCCAGGGGAAGCAAGCCAGTAAGCAGCACCTCTCCATGGCCTCTGCATCAGCTCCTGCCTCCAGGTTCCTGCCCTGTGTGAGTTCCTGTCCTGACTTCCTTTGGTGATGAACAGCAATGTGGAAGTGTAAGCTGAATAAACCCTTTCCTCCCCAACTTCTTTCTTAGTCATGATGTTTTGTGCAGGAATAGAAACCCTGACTAAGACAGCCCCCAACACTAACATCATCTTGTGTTCCAGGACCTTTCCTGAAAAGTCCTTGTCTTAGTGTTCTCCTGGGGAAGCAGGGGTCTTGCCCACTTTGAGTATGAGAGATCCTCAGAGCCTAGAAGGAGTGCAACACAGAGTCACTCAAGACACTTGGAAAAGGAAGAGCCTGGAACCTTAAGGACCTTGAAGACTCACCGCGCTGCTCCCAGTTTTTGTGTCTGTTAGTCCTTCCTGTTCTGTGTGTCCGACTTGCTGGGATGAATCTTCTACCTTTTTGGCTACATACTAGTTTATGAGTTGTCTGGGGGGTGGCATCTGGGAGGAAGCCACACCCACCTTACAGGTTCTGTAAGGCTGACAGATTAATGAGAACTCCTGAGATTCTGATGAGTTGGAATATTGATCCCGAGTCAGATGATCCTGGAACCTCTTTAGCCTCCTTAATAGCTGTTCTCATATCCCATGGCTGTCATGTGAAATCTTTGGAATATATTAATTTATCAGACCCCTGGCTTCTACCAACCACAGAGCTAAGAATGGTATCATAGAGCATCGGAGGCTTGTAGCAGAAGTTTGCCAGCCGGACTGAGACCACCCGCCTGCTGTTGCTACCAGTGTGTTAGAAATGTCTTGACTTATGGTTTTCCTTGGTTCTGTACTTATAATCACTTCATGCAACAGGTAGCACATCAGATCACAGTGTTCAGGGCATCCCCAGTCTGTGCTCCTGGCCGTGTTCATTTGTATTTGGCTTTAGAATAAATGAGTTTTCACTCCCTTCTAAATAAAAGCCGCTTCTGTGTAGACATCACCAAGGTTTGTGGCAATTTTGCACTGCGGGCTGACCACTGCCGTAGTGCCTACAGAGAGGGCTGTGCACTGACCTGCGGCAGAAACGTCCCATGGGTCCCCTCCCTCCCCCCAGAACTCATGTCCTCTGCCTGGGGTTCTACCTTACCATCATGGCCTACACATTGCAGAACTCTGTGCCTGGGCATGGCAGAGCTGGGTGGGCAGAGTAGAGATGGCCAGGGGCTGAGCATCTCCCATCTCCCAGATGTTGGAAGTTCTAGGAATGGAACAGTCTCCCCCATAGGTTCTCTTCCATCCCAGGTAAGAGACACGTGACTACTACCCTGAAAAGTGCTGATGGGTGGGATGGGAGGTACCCTTTAGTCCCCACTCTTTCCCTCAAAGGAAGCAGGGTGGAGCTAGAACATCAAACCACAGCCAGTTCCTCCAAGGGGCTAGGCAAGAGCTGTGTGCCTGGATAGGACCCAGGTATTGAGGCCTTCCAGGCCCTATCATCAGGGTTAGCCAGCTCCCATGCCCTGGACTGCAAGCTCCTGGGCTCGCTGCTCACTGCTCGCTGGCCCAGGCTCCTCCTGAGCTACCCCTCTGTCCAGGACATACTTCCTTCATGTCAGTCCCAGCTGAGACCTTGCTGAAGCACGCACACATCCAGCTCTTCTGGAGGAGTCAAACGAGATGCCGGGACACACTAGGAAGTCCAGGATTCGGATAGGCCTGCTTGGGACTGGGAAGACACATCTCTGAGATTGTGGTTTCTCTGCCTAACCCACCCAGGCCCCCTGGTAGCTTCATGTCACCCCCTGGGCCTTGTTTGCTTGAGGCAGTCCCCGCTGCACCAGAGTGGATTCTCTCAAAGCTCCTTGTGTTTTCTTTCCAGGCATCTGCAGCCCAGAGAATGGGCCTGCGTGCACTGGGAGCTCAGGGAACATTTTCTGGATAAATTAATAGAAGGAACCCCCCACCTAGAGATTAAACAGGCCCTTCCTCTGCCTGTTGAACTGAAGAGCAAGGGCCCTTAGAGCCTTGCCTGAATTCAGCACACAGCGGGCTGCTCCTGCATGACTGAATTCCCTGCCCTCGGGCACACACCCCTCTAATGAGTCCAAGGAGGATGGTTTAAAGCAGGCCTATAATTGTGCTTCTGACAATTCGCTTTGGCAGCATGGGAGACGTCGGCAAAATTATTATTATTGTTGTTGTTAGGTAATATTTATTAGGCGCTCTGCACAGGACGGGCCATTTTCTGCCTGCTTCTAATCAGTTTTGGTTCCCCGAAGAAAGATTCAGGAGATGACATAAAAAAGCTGCAGGAACCTCAGAGGAGCACACACCTGCAGCGGGGCTTTGGGAGGTGGGGGGTGGGGAGCATCGGGCCGGGCAGAGGGGAGCTCCACACATCTGGAGCACAGAGTACCCCTCGGCCAGCCAAATCATAAGACATGGAAGAGTTAAAGTCCTCAGAGAACTCTAAGCAAGACTTCTGGCCTCTCGGTGCATTACGAACACCTGTTCTAACTGCTGTCTCCACATCTCCCTATGAGCAGGGCCACAAAGGCCACAAAGTCATCCCAGAAGTAAGGATGTTTCAGGGAGCAAGGGAAGGATAGTTGGGATTGAGGGGTGAGGGATGAGAAAGCTATGAACCATCTGCCAGAGAGACTCATCCACCAATCCCTCTCTTCTACCAGCGCAATCCACGGAAAGACTGCAGCTCCAGACATCTCCCATCCACTCCAGGGAGTGACAGGAGATGGCCCTGGGTCGGGAGGGGCTGACACCGGGAAGGCACATTTCCTGCCTAATGGGAGGTGGCTGCCTTAGTAATGAGCATTCCCGCTAATTTGGAGGAATGATTTAACACCAGGAGGAGCCTGGGAAAACGGATTCTAGATAGAAAGCTCTGAGCCACCCTCCAGAGGCAGGCACCAGCTTAGAGAACCATTTTACTGCTTGGACTTTGGGTCAGTCTTAGGAGAGAGTGAGAATATTAGTGGCTGCCTTCTTACAAAAGAAGGTAGGAAGGCAGGTATTCAAAGAGGGACGGAAGCTGCCACGCCCAGGTTCCCTGTCCCTAGCAATGACTCGGAGGCAGAATTAGGAAGAACCCAGGGTGGACCACTGCCAGCTACCTGGGCATTCAGCTTCTGGTCTCCCTGGCTTCAGGGACTAGACAAGATAACATGAACGTGGTCCATTTATCCATTTATGAAGCCCCTGTTGGTGCCAGGCATCATTGCCTCAGGGCCTTGTGGCTAAGCACATGGTCAGGGGACCTTCTCAGGGCTTCAGTAAGGGTGGGAAGAGGGCCAGTGGGCAGATAAGTGAGCGAGATGACATCAGGTCAGTGCCAATGAGTGCAGAAAGAGATGCAGAATGGAGCCAAGGCGCTGGAGAGTGGCTAGGTCAGGGAAGGACATGCCAACCAGATAACATTGAGGGCAAGGGTCTGAGGTGGGCTGGGGAAGGTAGAACACACACAGCAATGGAATAAAGGGGGAGGGGAGGGGCCCCATGGGGTCTGGGTTTCATTTGAAATTGACCTGGAAGGTTCCAAAATGGAGGCTGTGATTTGTGATTTAATTTACATTTTAAAAAATCATCAGGTTGCTCTTTGAGGTGGAGAATATGGGTAGGGAGGGGCAGAAATTCCGATTGTCCCTAAGTGAGGGGAGGTGTGCGGGAGGAGCTGGATGAGGGTGTGGAGCCTGGGATGGGTATTTGGTGGTGGGCAGCCTTTGCTGAGAGCTGGGGCTAGGGAGAACCCTGGGCAAAGCTGGGTTGCCAAGTCCTGGGAAGAAGTCCGTGGAGGGGGTGGGTCTGGGAGCTCGGCTGGCTCTGGGCTACAAGAAAGGGTGCCCCCTTGCAAACAAACAAACAAGAGACCTAGAATTACTTTGTAGACCAGCCTAGCCTTGAACTCAGAGATCTGCCTGCCTTTGCCTCCTGTGCACTGGGATCAACCTGCACCACTTTGCTTGGGAGATCCTTTTGGTGTTTTAGAAGCCAAGATGGTGGTACTTAGTCCTCACAGGCCTTATCTCTCCTGCCCTGGTGCTCCAAGGCCACTGGGTCTCAGCCACTTCTTCCTAGCAGGTGGCCTCCATTTCCAGTGTCTTCCTGTGGCCCAGGCTCGCTGTTCAGTTTCCAGTCATCATTCAAGACGGGGAGGAGACAAACAAGGAGGCACAAAAGAGGCTCCAGCTCCTTCTCTTAAAGGCAGCTGCCTAGAAGGGCGGCATGCATTTGCTTACATTTCATTGGCCAAAATTTTGCTGCATTGACCACACTTGGTTGCAAAGGAGGCTGGGAAGTGTAGTTTTCAGCTGAACCCTTTGTCCATGACTCTGGTGAGACAGAGGGGTGTGGAAAGCAGCTAGCCACACCGGGATGTTCGTTAACGGTGATGCCAAGTAGATAAGATCAAAGCAACCACCTGTTCACGCTCCCCGAGCCTTCTGCCACCTGTTCCCACGTCCCTATGTCCCCACAAGCCTTCTTTCCCAGCCTGCCCCGCTTCTCCCTCCTCACTCAGATCTTCCTTCCCTCCTCTTCCTTTCTTGACGCGGTGTTTGAACTCCCTCCCACCCCAGAGTCTTTTCATTTGCTTCTGTGATTCTTTACACCAAGACCCTTGCACCACCAACTCAACTCGCCGAGAGACTCAGGTCTCAGAGAAGCCTGTCCTGACCTCCCCAGACACTGTCAACCACAGCACTCCAAACGATCTGTCAGGTGCGGCCTTGGTGTGGCTGTTCGGTCTGCGATTGCAGAGCCTTGTGCCACCCCGAACAGTTCAATGAAGATGCTCACACGGTCCGTGGTAGATCAAGGAGACTCTAAAAGAGCCAAAAGCTCCGCCGCAGAGTGCCATGGTGGTCACTGAATGGCGCTGCCAGCGTAACTCATGTGTTCGTGGCAATGCTGTGAAAAGAACTCTGACAGGAAAGCAGACACCGCATGTGCCGCGGCGTCCAGGACACAGGACTGACGACAGGCTATGCTATGTTACTAGTTTATGTATCCAGCTTTGCCATTATTTCAGCATATATTTCTACTGATTAAAAACATCTCGGTAAGCCAGGCAGTGGTGGCGCATGCCTTTAATCCCAGCACTCAGGAGGCAGAAGCAGGCGGATTTCTGAATTCGAGGCCAGCCTGGTCTATAGAGACAGGACAGCCAGGGCTACACAGAGAAACCCTGTCTCGAAAAAACAAACAAACACACACACAAACAAAAAGATCGCTGTAAAACAGCATGTCCTGGAATGCTAGCACCAGCGTCATTTATGCGTCCACTGAAGTTTGTGCTGAGACAGTAGCCTAGGACACCTGGGATGTGTCCTCTAGGGAGATGGTGAGCCCCTGGCCACTCCCTGTTCTTTTCTACCATGCATTCCCCACAGTTGGTGTAGTTAAGTCACCTGATGACACGTTCCTCTGCTATTGTTAGTGACATGTGATGGTGTTTTGGTGACTCCTCACTGGCATTAGGGACATACCAGCAGCAAAGGGGGTTCCTTTGACTGCCTCCATGTCTGTACTTCAGAGGAGCTGCATGACTGTAGACAGGGGACTTTGCTTTGGCATTGAGCTATAGATGCTCACAGTTCATGCCTACAGTTCATACAGGACTGTGGTCCCTAGGACCCATGGTCATGCCACCTTTCTGCCTGCTTTCCTTGGCCAGGCCTTGGGTTTCTGGAGGAGAAGCGCAGAAGAAAACTGAGCACTCTGGGTTCTTGAGCGCTGTCTTCTCCTTTCTCCTCTCACTTAGTGAATTCTCTACCTGGCTACAGAATCAAGTTTGGAATAATTCTCCAGAATTTGGAACATTCCTTTCAGTCTTGTCATTTCTCTGGAAACCCGTAAACACTTCCTTTGTCCCCAAGTTTGGGAGACTTTGCAACAAAAGGCTTGCTGTTGGCTTTCATCTGTTATGATGAATTCTGAGGTTTTGGATTCCAAACTCCTGTCAGTCATTCCTGAGGTTATTTTATTATTATGTATACAGCTTTCTGTTTGCATGTATGCCTGTATGGTTGCTGGGAATTGAACTCAAGGCCTCTGGAAGAGCAGCCAGTGCTCTTAACCACTGAGCCTTCTCTCCAGCCCCTCTATTTTTGGTGCTACAATCCCCAAGAGGTGTCCTCTGATTCTCTTGTCCCCCTGAGGCTACTAATAACACACTGTAAAGGATTTTGCCACTTGACACAGTCTCAGTTTCTTCGTTACCCTTTCCTATTTGTCTTCTCTGTTCTCTCTGGTCCTCAAAAGCAGACTGCTACAGTTTAGCTCTAGAACTACTTCCGACTGCTGTTAGGTTTTATGTTTCACCTACAGCTATAGCTAACCGGTAGAGCCTTTAAAAGATGGGGCCTTGAGGACATCTTCAAGTCCTTAAGAATGTGTCCTGGAGGGAGATGGTGAGCCGCCAGCCACTTCCTGTTTCTCTTTTCTACTTCCGGGTCATGTGGCGAGAGGGTTTACATCACCCTACTCTTCCCACAGTTGTGTGCCACCTTGCAAAAGGCAGAGTTTAATTCCCAGCAACCACATGGTGGCTCACAACCATCTATAGTTGGATCTGATGCCTTCTTCTGGTGTGTCTGAAGACACCTATAGTGTACTCATACGAATAAAAAAATATATATTTTTAAATAAGACAGACTTTGTGGAGCAACCAGGCCAAGTGACCTGGATGACTTTGAACCAAAATAAACCTTTTATCTTCACGTTGTTCATCTCTCCAGACATCTGCTGTGGACTCACACGAGATGTTCTCCAGCTGTCCGGGGTCTGGGGCTCCTCAGCTCTTGATTGAGCTGGTGCGGTGAAGATGCCAGCCAGCATCCTGATGGGCCGTGGTCTGAGTACTCCTCAGCAAGAGCACAGAGCTCTTGCCTTTGGAGTTGGTCAAATTCCCTAGGGAAGAGTCAGACTCCTGCCTGGGGAGGGGCGCTAACCTAACAACATCGGTGATGACGGTGATGACGAGGGATGGGAGCTAGGACCCTGTCCCAGACTTCTTCAGCCCTGTTCACAGGCTGGGTTAGCTGTGTCTTGTCTTTTTTAGTCAAGAGTTGAACTTTGGAGGAGGGTAGTGGCCTAAGAACTGAAAGAGGTAGTGATCTAGTCTGCTTGTTGAAAGTTCTCTGTCTGTCTGTCTGTCTGTCTGTCTGTCTGTCTGTCTCTCCAGTGTCTCACTCTATAGTTCTGGCTGGTCTGGAACTCACTATATAGATTAGGCTGGCCTCAAATGCACAGACATCCACCTGACTCTGCATCTTAATGTCTGGCCCCTTTCATTTACTGTTAGTTTTATTATTAGTGTACATGCTATGGTGCCTGGGCAGAGGTAGAGGACAGCTTTCAGGAGTCAGTTCTTTCCTTCCACCATGGGTCCAGGAATGGGACTCAAATTATGAGATATGCATGTCAAGTGCAGGGCTCTGCACAGCTTTTCTGAAGCTTCATCTAAAACCTTCCCCACAAGTCTGACTTTAAAAATATTTTTTTTTTATTTTATTTATATGAGTACACTATGGTGTCTTCAGACACACCAGAAGAGGGCATCAGATCCAACTATAGTTGGTTGTGAGCCACCATGTGGTTGCTGGGACTTGAACTCAGGACTTTTGGAAGAGTAGTCAGTGCTCTTAACCACTGAGCCATCTCTCCAGCTCCTTCTGTTTTTCTTTTCTTTCTTTCTTTTCACAAATCTGTCTTTTTGTGCTTCTTTGAGCCTGGCTTTTCTTGCCCTTCCTGACACAGAACCTTTGACCTCCTCTGTTGTCCCTCATCCCAAGGCAAGCCACTTGCTGAGCTGCCGGTAACGACTAGTGCAGAATCACATGCCCTCATGGAGCAGGAGAGGGGAAGAGGAAGGAAGGCAGTCTATGTATAAGGACACCAACCATTCATGGGAACAGTCCTGTAACTCAGTCACTTCTCAAAGGTGCCAGCTATTAGTGTCACCACAATGGGGATTCAATGTGAGTCATGGAGGAGAAGCATGTCACCAGGCAGAGTCCCTCTCAGTGGTCATCTGTGGTACTTCAGCTCACGGTAGCCCATCTGTCAGTGTGCCCTGGCCATCTTCTCGCCCCTCTCTCAGCTCAGCCGGGCTTTCTTGGATACCTGTGGAATGCCCTTGTCTACCACACCTGTCTCCAGCCATCATGTTTAAGGACTTTAAGGACTATTTCCTGTTACTTATGTTTGTACCCATTTTCCTAGACGTGTAAGGGCCTCCCACTTTACCGATGAGATCAGGATCAGAAAACATACAAAATGATTGTTGTCTTTTTTTTCTTGTTGTTTGTTTCATAAAATGTCTTAGAAATATTTTTCCATTGCTAAGGAAATAAAGTGCTTATGAATTCATATATGATTTACAGGCATAAATGTTATTGGTGAAAATTATTCACCTCTAGCTGAGCTTAATTTTCAACCAGCTTTTATTATGTAACAAGTTATATTGTTACAGGAAGGGAGGAAAAGGGGGAAGATCACTCACAGATCTATGGGGATGTCCTCCTTTTCCTCTTCCTCCTCCTCTTCTTCCTCTTCCTTTTCCTCTTCCTCCTGCCCTCCCCTTCCTCCTGCTCTTCTCCCTCCTCTTCTTCTTCCTCCTCCTCCTCTTCTTCCTCATCTTCTTCTTCCTCATGTCTTTCTCTTCCTCCTCCTCCTCTTCCTCCTCCCCTTCATCTCCCTCCTCCTCTTCCTCTTGATCTTTCTCTTCTTCCTCCTCTTCCTCCTCCTCTTCCTTCTCTTCTTCCTCCTCCCCTTTTTCCTCTTCCTTCTCCTCTTTCTCCTCTTCTTCCTTCTCTTCCTCCTCTTTCTCCTGACCCTTCTCTTCCTCCTCCTCCAGTTCCTCTTGTTCCAAGCATCCACACATTTATAATCTGTTCCTTGTTGCATCTTCTGTCTCCCCCACCCCAGGTATCATTACCGGTTTTCCTGTCTCTCCTGCCTTCACAGGATTAGGCGCTTCCTGGCGGCAGGGCCAGTGTTTCATGAGCCTCTGTGTCCTGAGCATGCGGCTGAGAGTTCACTTCAGTCACAGATTTGTATTCTGTGCTGTCACTGTGCATTAGGGCAGACGCCTTTTCCCTGTTCGCTCTGTAGTTTCCTTAACGATCATTTTTAACGACTCCAGAATATTTCATCAAGTGGATGATCCATAATGTAGTTAACCAGTCCCCTACTGGGGACCATTTGGGCTGTTTCCAGGTTTTTCTTTTATCCCTATTACAAATAATGCGACAACAACCCGTTCCCACACAGGATAGTTTATTTCTCCTTTCTAGAAAATTCATGGAATGAGTGGGTCAGGACAGGCCCCTGGCTTTCAGCCTGTTTCAGCCTGGAACAACAGGCTTTCCTGGTCCCCGTTCATGGGGGCGGGGGTGGGGGTGGGACACAGGCACTCCCTGTCTGCCTCCTTCTCCTGCAGCACAAGCACATCCTGTGGCAACATGAATCTGTCTCCCTGCTCTCCTGAGCGGTCAGGGACTGGGTTGTCTTCATTCATCACATGTTTATTAAAGTGTTATTTATCTTAGACTCTCTAGAGCCTTGCTTTATTCTGTTCTGGCTGCTATAACAAAGTACTATAGACTGGATGACTTATAAACAACAGAAATTTATCTCACCCACCTGAAGGCTGCAAGTCAGAGTCAGGATGCCATCATAGACTGGTTCTGGGGAGGGCTTTTTTTTTTTTTTTTTTTTTTTTTTTTGCCCTCAGCTTACAGCTTCTCACTGTGTCCTCAAACAGCCAAAGGCAGCTGGCCAACTCTCTCGCCTCCCTGGATCAGCATTAGGTTCTATTGTGAGGATTTCCTCCGCAACACCTCCCTCTCTCCCCAAGTTCATCCTCCTAACGTCGTGTTGGGAGGTAGGGCATCCATACCTGACTTCTGATAGTGTGGTGAGATGCAGCAGCATTCAGCCATAAGAGCCTCCTACAGAACCTGCCACACCTGAGGCACTTATGGCCTTTGCACCCATCTATGTGCCTTTCTTGGGTACCAGCTCACTGATTTTTTTTTTCTCAAGAGGAAGCAGCCCTGCCCCCCCCCCCCTTGTGTTGCACTAGTCCTGGTCAGCCAGAGGGCACTGTATCCCTGCTCACAGGGACTGATTTGGTGAAAGTCACATGACCCTGCCAGACCCAATGACTGGCAACCTTGAGAGGCTCCTAATGATGTCCTTTCTTCCCCAAGGCCTGAAGGACGATGCAGTACTGATGTAACTTTACTGCTGTCATATTGACTGTCCTGACCCTGTTGGTCCTGGAAAGTTGCTGCCTGTGCCAAGGGCACAGGGCCACAAGACACTCAGAGGAAAGCCTTTGTCCCTTCCTTCTTCATCTGCTTAAGCCTCCCTCTGTCACCGGGGAAGCAGCCATTAGCAAGACTGAGTTATTCTTTTCACAGAGTTGACATTCTAGCAGGGGCAGGTAGCCTTAAAGCAAAGGAGCACCCCAAGTGAACAGCCAGGGTCATCCCAGGAAGCAGCAAGTGTCCTAGTGGGCAGAGCAAGAGCTCACGGCTGAAGGGTGGACTTTCTTCAGATCAGCCCTTCTCCAACCTTCTCTGAAGAGCAAACTCTTGAGCAGGGACTTGAAGGACAGGAAGGGCTTGTGCTTCAGATGGAAGTAGCCAGCAGGGAGCTAGCCCAAGGACAAGACTTAAAAACTACTGATGAAAACGTAGAGCAGACACTTACCACCCGGGTTAGCTTTCCACGGCTGTGACAGAGGCTCTGAGGTAAGTCAGTGTAAAGGAAGAAGAGCTTCCTTCGGCTTATGACTTCAGGGATTAATGCCCATGATCCCTGGTTTTATGATGTCAGGGATTTCCGTGTGTGGCCCCATGGTTAGGCATGAAGTATCACGTTATATCGAGAGTGCGTGGCAAAAGAAGCTGGTCGCCTCTTGGTAGTCCAGAAAGAGAGAGGAAGAAGGCCAATGTCCCCTCTAAGGGCTCATCCTAATGGCCCACTAGGTACCACCTCCTAATGGTACCACTATTCCCAGTAACAGCTGGGCCAGGAACCAAGCTTCCAACACGCCGCTGTGGGACACTCCAGGTTACACATCACCCCATCTGGACCGTGCACAGGTGAACGAGTTCCATGGATGCTTGCTTTGCTTTCTTGGTGTTGGAGTTAAAGCCTGGTCCCCATGCTTGTACCCTATAACTGATATGCCAACACTCAGGGTTTGATGGAACTTTTGAACCCCAGGACTAGCAGTGACTGAAGCAGTCTAGCCCCTGAGATGTGTTAAGAACCTTGTTTATCCTAGATGGCTAGAGCTGGACCCTTACGCCACCAACTCCCTGAGGCCTAAGCCAGTCAGTATTGTTGAATGTGCAAATGGTGCCAGAAATTAAAACCTTTCAGATCTCAGCTTCTCAGGTTAGAGATGATGGTTTGGTGAAGTCTATGCAAATATTCTAAAACCAAAGAGCCTCCAAAATCTCTGGTACTTCCTTTCCAGGCTCTGGAGATGAGGGAGCCTCAGCTTTAATTGGTACCACCATGTTTTTAGAGGCAACCCCCAGCCACACATCAGTTGCCTGATTCTGTGGACTCATCAGTATTATCAGCCACGAACATCGAAGCCCCGACTATGAGACCCAGCGAGAGAAAGAACTAGAGCCCAGCCTTGCCCCTCTGCCTGTGCGTTCTAGGCACCAATCCGTGCACCACTGGCCTTTCTTGTTCTTTGCTCTGAGCTGTTGTCTTGTGGTAGGTGTGACAGTTTCACCTGGAGGTGTCCCATTGATTGCTCTGGGGACACTCCTATTCTCATATTTAAAGAGAATTCTGTGACAGTGGTGGCAGGGAGGCCTCTGGGAGCCCCTGGCAATATGATTCTGTCTCAAGAACAAAGAGGCAAATTTTTAGAAGATCAAATGCACAGGAATCGGGAGCAGAGGCTAAGTTACAGATGGAGACCGTGAAGGGTCCAGCGCCTTTTGCAGAGATCTGAGAGCCATGAATAATGGAGGGCGCACAGCCCAGGGTGTGTGACTTGCTGAGGGTGGAGAAGCGGCCTCCTCCCACCGCGATGAAAACATCACTTTACCAAGAAGATTAGCCAGGTCCAGGCAGGGAGTGGGGTGTGGGGCAGCAGGAGTGAGGTGAGAAACCGGGAGCCACAGCGAAGGGCTCAGTGTGCCATGTCACTGTGGCAGCCTGTGTTCGCACACTGGAAACTCCATGTCATTACCAGCTTACTGAAGCAGGGCCAGATGTTGCTGGGGACTTAGGGGCAATAACGAGGGCACGGCAGGCTCTCCTGCTGGACCTGAGCTGGCACACGCACCTTCCTTATCAGGCTCAGAAAGGCACTCCTCTGGCATAATTTGGGTGCAAGTCCCATGTCCCTTTTGTTCCCTGGCATTGGCAGAGCCACACTGCATCTTGTCACTCTGAGGGGAACGTCAGCCTGCCTTCCTTCAGTGCTCCCTCCCTGACCCGGCTCAGCAACCTTCTCTGGGGATGCTTGCCTGCTCTCAGGCCAGTCTTGACCTCCCTCTTTCCTTCAGCCTCTCTTTCCATGTCCCACATTCAGCCACATTCCTTCCTCCCCTTCCCTCTCTTGGAACTCCTACTCTCCTGGCCCATACATACAGTCTTGAATGTATAGCCCCAGAGCTGTTGTCTCTATCCCTTCTAAGACATGGAGAACTCTTCAAGAACATTGCTCTTTCTTCTGGGAGTAAACTCTCATCCTTCTCTCTGGCCACAGTTTCTGAAATGGCCCTAAATATACTTCCGCTACATGTTTACCTGAAGTCTCAGAATTGACGGGGAAACCAAATCACTGAAGAACTCTGAGAGCTATTGAAGGTGCACCATGTCCTGCAGCAGCAGACAGTCAGCCAAGATTTAATTCCTCTGTAAAAACAAACAAACACACCGTATCATTACTATGCTAATTTGCTTCCAACCTGAATATAAGTGGTAAAAATCGTTACGAAGTATATCAAATACCTTTCTTTAAGTGAATTTATCTATGATCTACTCCCAGTACGTTTTTGTCAATTTCATATCTGTGTGCCCAGAACCACACAGATGTCTTGACCAAAGGCAGTGTAAGCAAGAGCGCAGAGAAACCACTCAGTTGGACCCATGGTGGTCATTTTAGGGCGCTGTGAGCAGCAGTCATTTTGGGGGATGGTTTTGCTGATCTAACAAAGATGTCACAGTACTGTTTAAGTGGCCTTGGTAATACAGTATGTCCATGCCAAGAGTGTCAAGAGAGAACACAGAACTCGGGGCTTTAGGTTACCCCAGGTCTCCAATCAGAAGGAAGGGCAATAGGACTCTGTCACCATATGCTGCTGTGTCACTTGCTCCGGGGACACGTGAACTGATGAACTTTGACCCCAGATAGAGAACCAGTGACAAACCAAAGAAATGACCCCATCCAAGGGCAGCTTGGTGTAATGATGAGTTTACTGAGCTTGGGAGTGCTTGGGAGAAGGAGACTCAGGGGACAATGAGACCCAAACAACTGTATCACCAAAAATGTCCCACGCCAGGATGGGCTTAGATTCGCCAAAAGCCAACCGACTGGGAGGGGTCAACTCCAGCCAGCCTCCGAGTACTCCCGAGAGCACCTGCAGCTGAGACAGGACTACATTCAGCTGTGGGTGGGGGAGTGGATAGGCTCTGCTGAGGGTCCCATGGTGCCTGTCCTCTGAGGATGCAGCTTGCAAAGGTCTGCAGGTCACCAGAGTAGCTTTGATGTCCTGTGGCAATAGCTGGGTCACGCCTGGATCGAGTTTCACATTCAGTATACTTTAATAAAGATATTTTGCAAGGACAGACAGAAAGCTTACAAACAAGTCTGCCTTTTGTGCTGGGGATGTGGAAGACTCCGGTAGGGGTGACAAAGAGCATTTTCTCCATTTACCTTTTAATCTCTTTTTGCCCTTGGACAGACGTGATCGTAATACCTAGTGGAGGGAAAAAAATCCACACACGCACACAATGGAGCAAACAAAAGTAAATGAATGTAGAGGTGTACACAGATGTGACCAAAATCCTGAAAATGGCGGCTGCTGACTGCTTCCAGCCCTCTGTGTGGTCTCAGAACATCTCTTGTGCGGGGAGGTGGGGGGGAGTCCCTCTCTCTCCGCCTCACCCTCCACAGAAGCCAACAATGTGGGGCAGTGGGGAGCTTGGCTGTGTAAGCCGGTCCTCCCCGGAGCCGCTCGGCCCACTCTTGTCCTCCTCAAGTTCACAAAGCCCACGTGGGTGGGGGAAGGGAGGACACTGGAGCCCTTTGATCCTGCCTCCCTCCACAAAGAGAAGACTCCAGGGGCTCAGTTGAGGAGCTGCGGATGGCAGGCCATCTTCTAGTTTCTAGACCCATCCAGTCACCCAGCGACCACTTGGGAACCGCTTCCCGCCCGCATGGCCCCGGGGTGGGAGCAGCCAATCCCATTGTCGCGGCCCAGGCACCTGTGGAAGCTGGGCTGGGCACACACAATCAAAACCTCCCCTCTGCAGGCAGCGGGGACCGCTCAGCTCTGGAGAGCGAGGAGCAGGGACTGGGGAGGGCTGCGCTCTCCCTTTTGTCTCCAACTGCCTTTGTTCGTGAATAAACACTCTCCAGCCTCCTCCCCACCACCTGAAAGCCGCTTCTGCCGGCGAGAGAAATCGTGTACCATCTCTGCTTTAGATGTACACAAAAAATCTGAGATTGCTTGGGGACGGGCGGGCGGGCGGGAGGCTGGGCGAGGCTGGGGCGGGGATCCGGGCTGTAATTGCGGGTCATCTATCTGTTGCTGCTCCTGCCTTCGCCAGCAGCGCCTGCTCACAAGCCAGATAGCAGGCGGGTGCGGCAAGGACCCCGCCATTGCTCCATTCCTTACTGTTCCTCGGCAGCAGTAAAAATCTTTCCCTAAAAGTGTCCCTTAAAGCCACGTGCAGGAGACATTCTGCTCAGGGTCAAAAGCCCCAGTTGATATACTTGGTGTGGTCCCAGCAGATATGGGATAGGAGGGGGCAGTGAAACTTGCTGAAGGGGGGCAGGCACAGAACTCTGGTACCTTAGAGGATGCTGGAGTGGCAGCTAAGGAAGATGTCTATTGCTTTCTCCTGCACTGACCTCCACCTTCCAGAGGCCGTAGGTCCTGTGTCACCCTGAGCCTTCCTGCACTCATGGCGGGAGGGGGGGTAGCTCTCTAGCATCATTCCAGGTCCACCTGGCCTAAAACACTTTACATCTGAAGCAACTAGATCAAGAGAAGATGTGTTGGGGCAATGTGACATTGGGCTGACCAACCCAGTTCTAGGATAAGATGCTTCCCCCACTCACACAAGCAGCCCCAAAGGTGTCTAAGAAGACTAGAACAGCTGAGCAGAAAACAAACCAGATGTGAGGCAGAGAAGGCTACAGATGACCAAACCCTGCCATCTTCTTGCCAGGGACTATGGTAGTTCTTTGCAAGCCCCTTGTGGTAGCACACCTCCCTAAGAGCCAGCTAGCTTCCTCCCTGAACAGGGTGGCCGCACTGTGACCACAATCACAGGAGATATTTGTCATTCGCACAAGATGTGCCAAGCGTGGCATGAGCACTCTACGTGGAAGGTGTCAGCTGCTCCACCCATCTCTGTGCTCACGGAGGGTGGAGGATGGGGGAACTATATCAATGCCACCTGGCTGTTGGGACAGTCTAGTCTTAGTCTGCAGAGCTGCGGGAGGACTGTATGGCAGGTCTAGGCAGCAGGTGAGCTCTGCTGGCACCCTATGCTCTTCACCTGCTTGCCCTTTCCAGTGCCCCTAACCCAGACAGCCAGCTGAGAGGAAGCCATGGAGCCCTGTCCACCCTGGGGTTGTGGTCTATGTCTGGCAGGGGGTGACACTCTGAAGACTGTGAGGAGGATGGGCAGTCACAATGGGAGCTGCAGGCTGGGCTGGGTGGAGACCCTGCTCATTCAGGCAGGGCATCGTCCTCTCCTCACCTCCAGTGGGACTCAGTCACCTGCCCTGGTCCTGCAGCTGCCTGTCTGCCAGGAGGGCAGAGGGAACCACACTGTGCTGGCAACTGGAATTACATCCTTAGTCTTTCTGAGAGGCTCCAAGGCAACCTTGAAGAAAGGTGCAGGGGAAAGCATCTGTGATGCCAGCCCAGAGTCACAAACTGTCCCCCTTTTAGGGACAAAGTCATGGAGACTGCTGTGAGCCACGCAGAGGAGTTGACATGGTCTATAGCCCCAGGGGATCAGAGCTCTGTCCTGCAGAAGCCCCAGTCAAGGGTCTTGACACAAAAGTAGTTCTGAGGGGAAGAGGGCATTCGAAGAATCAGGAAGGAGTTGTTAGGCCGACTCCGAGGTCAAGGGTGAGAGAGCACACGTTGTATGGATTCAGACACATGGCTTTCCCTCTTGGGATGTCATGGGTCTAAACCAAAAAAAGGACTCAGGTCAACCAACCCCGGATTAAACCAGGTTAAACTGCTTCCATCAATGCTGGATTTATCAGGACCTTGGACAGTGCTCACGGTCTGCTCTGTGCCCACATTTCTTAAACTAGTCTCATGGAGCACTAATAGGTAATTACTAATGGGAGCTTACCCCAGGTTGAAAATTTCAGGGTTTGGGGTGGGTAGAGGAGAATGTTACTGAAAAAAAAAAAAAAGCTAGAGTTCATTTGTAAACTTTCTGAATGCCTTGCAAGAAGTTTGGGCTTTGTCCTTTAGGAAGCTTGAGAGGATGAGGAATTCAGACTCAGTTTGGCTCCACTTAGTCAGCCTGAGGAGAATTGAAATGCTGCAGAGACATCAGTGACAACACTGGTCATCCACTAAGGAACCAAAGCACTCACGCCCACTGGGGTCAGAGGGCGGCTGTGGACATCTCGGGTTGTAAGCTGTACCCCGGTACTGAGCACCAACTCCATATGAATCAGGACTCCTAGAACAGTGCACTTATCCATGCTGACCCCAGAGAAGGCTCACTCTGCTCCATATGAGGAGGTTCAGAGGGTGAGGATGCCTCCATACCAGAGGTCATGGACTAGGGGTTACCCAAGTCTGTACTCATCCATGTTTTGGGTGTGGATGGGCCCCACCATCAACTGATGACCCATGAGCAGAAACCAGACCCATCTGTGTCTAAGATGTGCAGTGTGCACCCACTCCAGTCATCCTGACCTTCTCTAACACAGCAACTGATCCGTCCACATGTCTAGGGTGCCTCTGTAAGTTGGTGGAACTCCAGCAGCCAAGAGACCATGCTCCTATGAGACTGTGCAACTCAGAGCAGCCAGGATCCCAAGAGACCATGCTCCTAAGAGACTGCAGAGCAGAGATCCCTGCAGTTGTTATGAGGTCTAAGCAGGAAATGAGTGGAAATCAGTGGGGCATGTCTGGGACTTTCAGGTGTGTGTAGTTGTAGCGGGGCCTAACCTGCTCTGACACACAGGGTGCAGTGCTATCCTGGCTTCTAATTTGGATGAGAAATCTGGTGTTATGTTGGTGCCAATTAAAAATGATAAGAAATTATGGCACCAGCCCAGCAGGGCCCAGCACTACTTTGCAACTCACCCACCATCTCTGGCTACGCTCTGGGGCTTCTGCACAGAGAACGTGAGCTAGCTCAGTTTTCGGTACTTTTCCAGCCAATCTCAGATATACTTGTGGGTGTTATCAGGACAGAATGAGACTTGCTGATCTATGATTAACTAGAAGAGATTGCCTGGTTACAAACAGAGAGAAGGCAGGAGATTCTAGACTCTTTTGTAATTGGCTGAAAGGCGGTGTTTGGACATCTGAATGCCCGTGGGCCCAGGGCTGTGAGGCACCAGTTAGATCCACCCCAAGCATGACTAAGAGTTTGTGCTCAGCTTCACTGTTTGCTCCTGTGACTTTGGACAAGTCCCCTTGCCTCTCTGAGATTCCAGTTTCCCCGAGGTGACTTGGGAATTGTCACAGGATGTCAGCGGCAGGAAGTGAATTGTCTGTGCCATTCAGGTTGAATTCTGTCTGCACATAGAGCTGGTCCTGGATGGTTTCCCCTCCATGCACATAGCCAAACATGGGTCCCATGTTTTCAAGTTTGTTTAGTCACAAGTTGGCTGTATTTGTTTCCTATGGCTGCTGTCACAAGCTAAAGAGTGTTTAACTACTCCTTTTCCTCACTAAAAGGTTATGGGAGCCAGCAAGATGGCTCAGTGGGCTAAGGCCCTTGTGACCTTACCTCATGACCTGTGTTCTGATCGCAGAACTCACGTGGTAGAAGGAAAGAACCAACCCCACAGCTGTCTTCGGTCCTCTCACTCATTGCCTAATCCACGCAAATAAAGAAGTGCAAAAAAAATAGTTTTAAAGTGTTGAACTAGCCACAGTGCCAGAGTTTGGGGGATTTCACTGAAAATCTCAGGCCAGCCTGGGCTACATTGCAAGTTCTGGGCCAGTCAGAACAAGACCCTATCTCAAAACCAAACAAGAAATGTGGAAAGATACTTCCCAAACATAAAATTCTCCACCCTAACTATTTAAAGTGTTCATATCAAAAGGGCTAAGTGTAAATGCTCTTTACTTTCTTTTTTTTGTTTTGTTTTGTTTTTTGTTTTACTTTGTCTGTTTGTTTGTGAGACAAGGTCTCACTGTGCAGCTCTGGCTAGCCTAGAACTTGCGATGTAGATAAGGCTGGTTCAAATCCACAGAAATCTGCCAGCTCCTGCCTCCTGAATGCTGAGATTAAAGGCCTGTGCCACCACACCCAGAAGGCTCAGCATGTTATACTACTGTACAATAAGCCCTCCATATGCCCAGCCCCATGAAATCAGTGTCCATAGAGGAATGATGGCGAAGGTCCCCAAAGGGCTGCTCCTGACCTGCTATGGTCCCAGTGAACATATTGGGGACAGAGCATGAGGAGGCCTGCCCACATCTGCTTTGGACCCACATACTGCCTTAGGCAGTACGGAGGTGTAACACCACCCTATCTGAGTACCCTAGGCTTCAGGCCACCTGGGCCATCACTGCACAACCTTGCCCTGCTCCGGTAGTGAGCCCTGCTCCTCCTGTGGCTGGTTTTTTCATCATGACCATCTGTCCTCCTTTCTGCACTTGGTTGAACCTGATAGGGCCATCCATCTCCCTCTCCTTGCCTCCCTGGCTGTCTGTTACTGCCCTGTCCCACCATCCCTGCCCAGGTTTAGTCTCTGGCCTTTGTGTTTACTCTCCTCCTCTGGCCACATCTGGCCTCCGGCTGAGTCACTCATTCCATCTGCCATCTCTCACAGTTGGACGATGGCTGTTCCTTTCCTGGCTCTGGTGGAGCCACGTGGCAGCCCACGCAAGGAGCTGGTGCCAGGTCCTAGGGATGCAACTGCACACAGACAGCTCTGTTGAGGGTGGGGAGGGCTCAGCGCAGTCTTACGCATACCTACCCCAAGTCCATAGTTCTTATCTACCCCCAGTCCACAGCCCCAACCCACCCCAGTCCACAGTCATACACACCCCAAGTGCACAGCCTACACCCATAGCCCTGGAGACCCAGAGGTTCCTCTTCTGAGTATCAGAGAGCCCAGAGGCCACAGTCAGACATAGACAGAAACTAGACATTGAACTTTGCTTGATGCTACTCTGTGCTTGACTGTGGTAGGGTGTTTCTAGAAGATGGTAGGAAGGGCCATGGTCTGCTTGGAAGACAGGAGAGCACAAGAGTCACAAGTGGGGTTTATGTCCCTAACTGCTAGCGAGGACCCATACTCTGGAATACCCACTTATCTGAGTCTGACTGTCTCCATTCATTTTCAAAAATAAACCAGGCTGGCTGGATTGTCCATACACCACAGGCTCAGAATCTGTTCCCATTACCTCTGGTCACAGCACTCTCTTATTTTATTTTATTTTATTTTATTTTATTTTATTTTATTTTATTTTATTTTATTTTTTAGCGCTCGGTTATCTCTTAGCTTCCCATGATTTAGGCAGGACTGACAGGAAGGATTCATGACCAAGGCTTGACCAATCAGAATGCTGTACGCTGCTTCCCATATGCTAATGGATCCAGGGACAGGCTAGTCCCAAACTGTGCCAGCGAGGGCCAGGACGGTGGCTAGGACTTTGCCAAGAAAAGGGGCACTCTTTCCCCTGGGCCTGACAGCGAGCTGCTGTGAGGCTAGAGCTATTGGTGGTTGCCAAGTGGTGAGAAAAAGTGGTTTTCCTCTGAGAAAAACCACTCATGAGGCTCAGCATGCCAAACAGGGGACATGAAAACAGCCCTGACAAGCCCCTCAGTCCAGGCCGGCCTGGAGCCAGCTGCACCTCTGGGACTTTTTACCAAGGCCAGTCTGACACCTTTCCTGTTTAGCTGTTGCTGGCTTCTGTGATTTGCAACTGAGAGAGTGTATGTGAAGAATCCTGAAAGGGACTAACGTGTCTCATAGTCAGTAGGCACTCAATAAATGTTTATTTTAAAATAAAGCCTTTGTGGAGAGAGAGAAAAAAAAACAATACTAAGAAATAACACATTCTACAAGTGCGTTTACATAATAATATTCTCAATGTGCAAAGCTGGAGATGCTGGGTAGATTGTAGGCTACAGGGCTGGACTTACCAGAAAAGGGCTGGAGGTGGCATAGGCCAGGTCAGGATCTTGATTGCTGTCATGGTTTCCAGAATCTCTACATGACAGAATGAGAGGCAAACACCGTACTGATGGTATTTCTGTGACTTAGAATGGGGTTTGTGAGATGTACCCCAGAGAACTCTCTACAAAGAGGCTGTGGGCCCTCTTTACTATCTTCCCAGATTTCTGTGGCTCTGCGATACTTTCAGAATCAAGTTATTCAGAAACATTCTTTCAAGACAGGAAGAGGAGCCTTTTAACCCACTGGAGCTTGAATTCCAACCCTGTCACTTACCAGCTGGGAGATCTGAGACCAGTCTTATCTCCTAATTGGCCTTCACTGTCTATGCCGGGGAAATGGGCTCATCTGCCTCCCCACAGGTGGTGTGACTGGAACTGGAGAAGGAACTGGAGAAGGAACCTGGAGGCAGGAGTCAGTCAACAGCAGCTGGTGGCAGCAGCCAGGGAGTGAGGCTCAATAGGGATAGCAAAGTAGGCTACCGGGTCTGGAGTCAGCCTCCTTTGCTGGATGGCCTTGGGCAGGATACTGAACCTCTCTGTTCCTTGCTTGCCCCATGTGTTTAGTGGGGACCGTGAAATTATTTTTTTTTTTGAGAATTTGATGGGAAGATGACTGCAGGTCAGAACCTGACACTTGGCGAAGGGAGTGAGCTTGGCCCCATGGGTAGAGAAGGCAGTGCAGGGAAGTCTGTAGCAACAGCCCTCCAGGAAGCTCTTCTTGGCCTCCTCCAAGGATCCCACCCTGGCCAGCAGGAAGTCTGATAAGAGGCTCAGAGGAGAGGCTCCTGCCTTAGCAGGTCCTCCTGGAGGGGTGGACGAAGCCTGAACTGGTCCCTTGAGGGCTGTATTCAGGGGTCCAGCCTGTTGGGAGAAAGGACATCTATTCAGTGAGAGATATTGGGCATAGTAGGGGCTCACTGGGTGGTTTGGGGGTGTTGGGGAAGTCTCTCTGTCCCAGAAGCCTTTTATGTGCTTCTTGGGGCTCAGGGATGCTTAAAACTGTTTCCCAGACAACCCTAGCAAACATTGCTCTCTCGCAGGCTGTATTTATTTTTTAGAACCATATGAGCAACCCAATAAGCCACCATTGTGCTGATGAGCTGATGACAGGGTTGGCGTAGGGGACAAGGAGTGTTAATCGGGTGGGACAATGGATAATTTATTTAGTGGAAGCCGAGAATAAGCCAGGCTAGCTACAGTGGATAAAGAACACATTGGTTTATGTAGCAGACTGGCTTCAGGTATGGCTGGATCCAGGAGTCCTCTGATTACACATTGCCTGTCAGAGTGCAGAACGTGAGTATGTGGCCAGGAATTTCTGTCAGAAGTCTCCAGGTTCTTTCTGACCAGCTGGCACAGGCCAGTGCTCACTCAAACCAAACACTGGGACCAGGAGGACTACATATGCTGTGAGGAGTACATTAATAAGATGC
The DNA here is from genome assembly GCF_978045245.1 of Mus caroli. Taxonomy (NCBI): domain Eukaryota; kingdom Metazoa; phylum Chordata; class Mammalia; order Rodentia; family Muridae; genus Mus; species Mus caroli. The sequence goes on along the minus strand of NW_028227270.1, from coordinate 65,469,539 downwards.
TCCACTGTCAAAGCAAAGTGCCTTGGATGAATATAGGCTTCAGCTGAGCAGAAGGCACAGGCTCCTGCCCCTACGCCAGCCGCTCCTGCTTGTCTGGGACTCTTTTTCTCCCTCCATTTCAACCCAAAAGCTCATCTCAAGATGGAAAACTACAGGCAGTGTGTGCTGCCTAAGTGCACACATTGCGAGTGTTTGGGGCTCCTGGTGGTATAAAATTTCGGTGCTATATGGAAAAGTTGTACCCCCTGACACCCAATCAAGGGGGGGGGAAGGTCCTGCAGTCAGGCCTACTACAAGGACGGTTTTGGGCTGGAAAGATGGTGCAGCAATTATGGGTGTGAATTACTCTTGCAGAGGACCTGAGTTCAGTTCCTAACACCCACACCCGTTGTCTCACAACCTACTGTAATTCTAGCTCCTGGAAGCTCTGTCACCCTCTTCTGGACTCAGTGGAGGCTGCACTCTCATGCACACATCTACACAGAGACGAATACATACATATATTACTAAAAAATAATAAACTTTAAATATTTTTAAAAATGACTGCTTTTACACCCGATTCATCTTCCATTTTGTCTGGTTTGGTGCCCAACGTTAGTTAGGAAGCAAACACCACATGAGCTCAACAAGGCCACGCCCACTCAACTAAGGCCACGCCCACAGCGGCACACCTACTCCAAGAAGCTCACACCAACTGTGACCCACCTACTCCAACAAGGCCACTCCCACTCCATCTGAAAAGCGGCCGAGCCTGCCTCACAGGCTTGCCCGCACCTCACCCCATTGCCTTCGCGAGTAGAATCTGTTCCTCTGCTGCCTGAGAACACTTAGGGAGAGTGTGTTACCTGCTGATCACCAAGGGCTCCCGCTACTTCAGGCTCTGTTCTAAATTCTGACTCACCCTCCCTGCTGCTGGTCTCTCCCGAGCCTTACCCCTGTCACGGGTACTCCAGAACCCTGGAAAAGACCTGAGCACTTGTCACTAATGTCGCGTACCCAAGACCCCCAAACCAGTGAAATGCAGATCATCGAAAGCCGCTTAGCCCCCACCTGCCCTGTGATGGGACATTCTGATCTCACTGTGGCTCTTGACTGCGTGCCTCACCAGACTCAGTTTCCCACCTCCCTGCATGAGCAGGACTCTTGAGTGTCACACTCCTGCCGGCATCGTGCAGCTGGGATACCCTTTGGCTGAGCCCCTCATTGATCGATCGGTGATCGATGCCTGTGTTCCTCCTTCCGCAGCTCTGCGCCTTGGCCATCTGCATGTGTCTTCTTCATCCTAGACAGCATCCCCTTTCCGTGCTAATTGCTTTGCTGTAATTCTTTGGAGGTAATTTTCTTCTGTTCCCTTGTTTCTGCAGTTAACACCCTCCAATTAATTTCATAGCTCTTGAAAGTTCTCCCACAAGTTGCCCTAAAACCCTCCCAGTGTAACCGTTGAGTGTGATCAGTGTCTCCCGGCACGCCGCTCCACACTCCCAACCTCTACCTCGAGAGACTCTCAGTTTAGAGATGAAAACGCAGACTTCAAGAGTAGAGCGTTTTGCCGAAGGGTCCGGGATAGACACGACTGGGGTTTGGGCCTCCAGCTCCAGCTGTCACTAAGCTTCCAGCTGCCGCTCATGGCAGAGAGTGTCATGTGGCTGTCAGCTGTCAGGTGCACACCTGTCCTCTGGAGACCTCAGGGGAACTTGATGGCCACTCACTGGTCCCTCCTCAGGTGATTCTGCAGAGCCCATCCTGAGTGCTGCTCTGAGATGCTCCCTGGAGTGGCAGGACTGACTGAGACCCATGATCTTAGCAATCTGCACGGACAGGTGAGAGGCAGCTCGGTGGTGACATCTCCAGGGGATCGGGGGCGGGGGTGGGGGTGGGGGTAAGGGTGGGGGAAGTCCCACACCTGCAGCATTTGCAGAGAAGTGAAAAACGATTTCAGATTCCGTTTTCCCCATCTCTCTCAGCAATCCCCTGATGGTATTTTATCTGGTAAATAGAAGGTCTAGTTGTTATTCTCAATTATGATATTAATTCTCCCAGTGACCCTGGGCTACTCTGCTTCCCTCTCAGAGCCTGTCTCTCCCTGTCACCACCTGCTCAAGGACAAAAAGATGTTCTCGCTGGAAAGAGCAGACCTGGGCCTCATTACCCAGCAGGCAGTGCAGGTAGGGCTAAGGGGTGGCCTGTGAGACCTGGGCCTCATTACCCAGCATACAGTGCGGGCAGGGCTAGAGGGTGGCCCGTGAGAGGAGGGCAGATGTTCCCTCCCTTTTTGTGCCTGTTTAACACCACAGACCCTCTGTCCACCTTCCTATCTGGGCCTGCTTTTTCCCTCCCTCCCAACCCCTAGCAGCAAATTCCCAACCAGCTGGGCTCCAATCTCACGGCATGGGGCTGCTTTAATATTATTTTCTTATTTTCCCCCAGCTATCTCCCCTCCTTGGGAGGCGGGGGACGACAAGGTTGCCACGGGTAACTGGCCTCAGATTTGTTTCCCTCAGCATTCACCGACTCCTCTCCCCTCTCCCTCTCGTTCCCCCCACCCACCTCCTTCTTCCCATGTGGTTTGCTAAGCCATCTGGAATTGGGCCCAGAATTCCCTTCTCCCCCATGTGTGAGCAGGTGTGAGCAGGGAAGGCTAGTCTGAGGACCATGTGGGAGGCCCAGGCTTTCCCCAGCATGGGCCACCAGATTCAGAAAATGATCTCTTCAGTGACAAAGGGGGGAGGGGGAAAAAAAAACTCTCCGATAATAAACTGCAAAGACCCCAGGCTGACGATCTGCAAATAACATAAAAACACGTCTCCGGTGGAAAGTTTAATGAGTCTCGCTCTCGTTAGAACAGAAGACTAATTTTAAAATACTGGTCACTGGGAAAGGAAGGGCATCAGTGGTGCTGGGACTGCGGGCTAACCTGTAGAAGACAGGTCTTCAGAGCTGAAAGGATCTGAGAGTTCTCACAGGCAGAGCTGCCGGCCCCCGTTAGCCCAGAGGCAGGAAGCAGCCTGTCTTATGGGATGGAGAAGCCAGGGACAGTGTCTGTAGGACAGGGGACTCTGTTGCTTGAGGAGACCTTCAAGACAGATCTGTACCAGAGACTCAGGCTACAATCACAATCCTTAGCAACTCATGGTCCATCAGGCTGTGGCCAGCCACAGGGCTAGAGCGAGTCTGAATGGTCCTGGGGCCCTTAGGCAAGGGCAGTGGCTGAGACTGAGCTAAAACTCCTGGAGCCCAAAGGAGAGCCAATGCCCACCCGAGATGGAAGGCTTTTAAGGTTTCAGAAACCAGTCTGGGCCAGCAGGAACCTCAAATGATGGTCAACACACAGCTGGTGGTGGCCCTCAGTGGCCCTTCCACAGAGCTGAGCCTTCCTTGCCCTGCAGCTTCAGCCTCACACACACAGACCTTGGGTCTCAAGAAAATGAGCTACTTGCACTTGAGAGTCTCCCCCTTGGCCAGCCACCTCCCCGGCCCCTCTGGGGTCAGCTTGGGTTGCAGACAGTTCCAGGAGCCTTGCAAGGCAGCCCTCATTTCTGTGCTTGCTCTGTAGCTGCGTGTAAGGAAGATGTTCACTGTACTTCTGACTTCCAAAGCAGGTGACCAGGGAAAGGCGCAGGGAGGAAGTGGATCATGAATCCTTCCCTCTCTGGCCCACCCTGGGGGAGGGGACTGCCCAGAGACTTTTCAAATGCCACTGGAGGGCGGCAGCCAATGTGGGCAAGCATTGCTTCTCACTTCAAAGCTGGGGCACAGGAAAGAACCTGGGGTGGTCACTGGGTGGTGGGGATGGCTCTGGAGGGAGCCCAGGATAGCCTGCTGAATGAATCCTCCTCGTCACCCTGAAAAGGCCTGAGGCACGTGCAGACTCTGGGCCTCACTTTTTCCCTGCCCAGTTAAAGTTACAAGAGTCTAAGCCCTGGGAAAGAATGACTCCAGCAAGTCTGCTGCTTCAGGACAGAACCGTCATCTTACACTGCCACACCGAGCTTCTGAGGCTAGAATCTCTATCAGCACCTCCTCCCCCATGCAGGCCACCTAGCTCTAATGCTGGGGTCCCACCTCAGTGAGTGAGAGAGAAGTAGAGGGACTTCCTCCCGTCAGTCTCCTCGGAACCTTGTTCCCCAGGAAGAAGGCAGCATCTCACCTTAGCCCCATCCTCAGAGCAGCTCGGTGGGAGCTGCCTCAGAGGGAAGCCTGCCCTGCCTTGCCAGCTGTCACTAGGACCTGGGCAGTGGCATCTGCTATGGTGAAAAGGCCCTGCAGCCAGCACATAAGGCTTCAAGCTGGGCTTGACCATTTCACACAGATGTGACCGTGGGTCCATCCATTCTCGGCATTGGGACAATGCTCTCTCCCTGGTGGGAAGATTCCTGTTTTCCGGGGACAGGACACAGACAATAAAATCACAAACAAATTAGTGAAGGAGACAGCTGTTGTAAAGGCGGCAAACACAGCCGCTGTGGCAGAGATGATGGTGAGGGGAGGAGCTGCCTCTCTGGCAAGGCAGCATTTGAGCTGCCCGAATGCCACGTTCTGATGTGGTGTAAACAGAGTTGGTACAGCCTTGGCAGAAGGAGCAACGAGTGCAAAGGCCCTGGGGTACAGGAGGAGATTGTAAGGAAACAGAAAGGTGACTGATGGGACAGAAGCGTCAGGGGAAGGAGGAGGGGAGAGGTCGGCAGCAGGAAGCCGGTGCAGGGCCCCTGGGGTTTATTTTGAGCAGATGGAAAAGTCAGCTTAGCTGGGAGAATGGAATGGGGGTAAACTGAGGCAATCCCCGGGTCCAGGTCAACACCCGGTGAGCGTTCTCTTTGACGTCTTGCCTGTGACAGCTCTACTGTGCTGAGTGGGGCGCTCCAGTCACATGGAGACTTGGGGTTCCATGGGGACCAGGCCACCTAAACGTCAGGATGTGCCTGAGACCTCTGTACATGGTGCCATGTGACAGTACAACACACTCTTTGTTTCCTCGAACCTAAAATATGGGCTCCGCTTTGCAGAGCTCCAAGGTCCTCAGACGAGGTGACTCAGGGAAGAACAGAGCCCAGGCATTTGGGATCTTCCAGCAGGAGGGAGGCTTAGTGTTCCCGCCTCCAGGGATGGATTGACCAGCCATTTGCCTGAAGGGTCTGCCAACCCTCTCTAGAGGCTTGGCTCAGGGGACAGGAGTGGGCTGAAAGGAGTGGGAAGGAAGGATGCAGAGGCAGTGCGGGAGGGAAGCCTTCTGTTGCCATGGAGGGAGCAGCAAGGTATTCTGGGATCAGCGTTCGCATTTTGGAGGGGCAGGGTCACGAAGGGTGGCTGGGGAAGGTGGGGGGAGCCAGGATCGTTCTTCTATCCATAGGGCTTTTCCTGTATCCCGGAAGACAAGTGAGTCCTCACCCCCTTGAGTGGAATCTGGAGCCTCTGCAGCAGGCCTGGTCACCCCACCACCATCCCGTCCCTCCCCCCATGGCTATCGCTTCCCTGTCCTGTTGGTCCGCCTTTTGTACGGAAGGTAGCAAGCAGCCCCTTTCCAGGAGGCCTGTTTGCCAGCACGACAGCAGCAAATTAGTGCTCTTAAAAGGCATTCAGCATTTATCCCAGCAAACGCTCACTCGCTGCGAAGGGGGCCTGTTGTGCCTTCTCCCCGAATCTGTTGAAAGGGGGGTTCGTAGCGCATCTTAATCGGCTTCCTTCCACCCACCACATTAAATGCATTTCATCTACTCTCGCAAATGGCTAATTTTGAAAATCCGCTTATCAGAATTAGGTCCTCAGCAGCCATATTTATTTACGATTCATTTTCATAATTTTTTTGTCCCCATGTGTGTGTGAGTGAATTCTGTTTTCTATTGTCTGGCTGTATCTCACAGGTCCAGGGTGGACAAGGGCCAGGTTAGGAGCAGATTGGATGTGGGGGTGAGGCAAGGTTGCCAGGGTGGGCTTAGGGACGAGCTTGAGAAGAAGAGAACGGATGTCCTAATGAATCCCAGGCTCCTGGGGCAGGCTTCCCTTAGACCAGGGTAGCTGGGACCAACGGGGAACAGAAGACACTATTGCCAGTGTCTTCCTGGGGAACAAACACCAGCTCGATGCTCACACATCCCAAGTGCTAGGAGAGAGCTAGCTCAATGGTAGAGCTAGGAAAACTCGTGTCCAAACCACACACTTCCTCCTCGGTGTCTTACTATCAACTGTTCAAGGGATGGCTTCCCTGTCTGAGTGCAGGCAAATATGGCATAGCTGTGAGAAGCCAGAGGCAAGAGAAGCAGAGTCAAGGGAGAGGTGGGAAGAGGAGGGCTCGCAAGCTTGCCATAGAGATTCCGTACTTTGCTTTCCTAACTACAACCAAACTCTGACGAGTTAATGGGGGCAGCTAAAGAGTCGTGAAGATCAGCAAGGCTATCTGTCCTTTTGCGACTCATTCAAAAACTTGTCGCCTGACTCCTTATATAAGGGTGTTTTCAGAACATGCTAGAGCCAAAAAGTATATAACAACAGCAGCAACAACAACAACAACCTGATTTTCTGTTGACCTTTCCCGGGGACCTCCTATAGTCAGTGCAATTCTGTAGAATGAATATGAGATGGAAGGATGAAGAAAATCGGCTTCTGGTTCCCTGTGATCTTGGGAAGAAAACACCCCAGAACAACGCGTCCTTAGCACTTACCAAGGGGGAGATTAACAGACAGCTGCATTACTTAAAAAAAAAAAATCGGAAGAAGAAAGCAACATTGTTTCAGTTGAAATAGAAACTCCTCAGATACATCTTGGCTGTTGAGCTTTGAGCTGCATTTGCCTGCAAACCTGCATCCAAGGCTTTGGGTCTGTCACACTGCCAAGTGACCTTGGGAGTCTGGAGCCTTCAGATCCTCATCTGTAGAATGGGCTGGGTGCTTGTGACAAACACCTCCCAGGACAGTGTGAAGGATGAAGTTAGTGCTGCGGGGTGGTGCTTTCTGCTCCAGATTTGATGTGGACACACATGTAACAATTAAATGGGAATATATGGGCTGGGCATCCGGTAGCTCAGTGATAGAGCGCTTGCCTGGCATCTGCAGAGACATGGGTTGGAAGATCCAGCTACACACACACACACACACACACACACACACACACACACACACACACACTACTGTGTATACATTTGCCCAATCAAACTCAGGAAATACACTCAGTGATAGAGGATAAACAAACGATCGGTTTTTCACCATAAAAAGGATAGCCATACAACACCCCAAAAGCTCACAGAACAGTGGGTTCCCTGCCCTGGCACCAGGAGCTGGGAAAATAGCAAAGTAGACAGCCGACTTTGTCCAGGTGGGATCTTCCTTCACTCCCCTCTTCAACCTCCTGCTTCTCTCTGGAATTGAATGGTGTTCTCATACAAACTTTACATAGATCCTAGGGACTGAACTTAGGTCTACAGTGAGCACCTTACCCATGGAGCAATCTCACTGGCTCAATAACTTGTTTGGAAGAAATAAAATCTCATTTAACCCCAGGTGAGAAGTGTATGGTAGTGGTAGAGAAGGAAGCGTTGGCATAGGCTGTATGGTGCGCATGCGCATTAGAGGAAGTGCCTGCAGTGCATGCTGGGAGATTTGTGAATGAGCCGGGTGTGCACAAAAGCATGCATGGCAAGGGTGTGGCTCAAGGGAGTGATGGCTGTGGTAGGAACAGATCCACTAATGTCCACGGCGAGTCAGGATCCCTCTTCTGGGAACTGAGATTGGGGAAGGGCGGCTGAGAAATCAAGGGAGCTGGTTGAGTTGTTTGCATATTCTTTACCATGAATTCTCAAGAAAAAAAAAAAAAAGTATAGGGCACTAGAGAGATGGCTCATCAGATAGGAGCACTGTTTGCTCTTCCAGCGGACCCAAATTCTTCCCAGCACCTACATGGTGGCTTACAACCACCTATAACGCCAGTTACGAGGGACCTGACGCCCTCTTCTGGCCTCTGTGGGCACTACATTCATATGGTACATAGACATACCGACAAAATATTTTATGTTTATATATAAAATAATAAAAAGTTTTAGGACTGAAATGAGATATGGAAGGCCAGGCCATGATAGGATTCCCTAGGTTTGTGTGTGTGTGTGTGTGTGTGTGTGTGTGTGTGTGTGTGTGTGTGTGTAAACCAGGGTGAGCTATGAACACCAAAGGACCACTGAGCTCAGAGGTTTGTATACAGCATCTAGGGCTGGGCATACCAGGCCTGGGGACCTAGGCCTTTAAACGAGGACCAGCAAGGACAAACTGCAGACCCAGAGAGAGGTGAAAACTCAGCAGGGCTGAGATGCTGGTGTCATCAGGACGGGGACAGGAAGGCAGGTTTGTACCATCCCAGGTATTTATAGTGTTATCTGCTGGGCTTGAAAGCTGAGTCAAGCTGCATTTAAAATACAGAATTACATTCTGGTGGAAAGAACCAGGTCCCTTATTAATAGAAGGCAAAATCCCAGAGGGAGGCTCCCATGTGGAGGTGCAAGCTGGGGCAGCCAATCCTGGCTTAACAAGTGTACACTCTTCAGATCTTACCTCTCTGTACACAAGGGTTTCCCCCAGATGCAGCATTTTGTTCTAAAACTCTGGTTCAAGCAGGTTAAACATCTCTTTCCCTGGCTGGTGGGGTCGGAGGAGGCTGGAAGAGATGGCTCAGCAGCTTCGAGCACTGGCTGCTCTTGCAGGGGACTCAGATTTGGTTCCCAGCACCCATGTGATAGCTCACAACCATCTGCATCCCACTTGCAGGGGATTCAACATCTTCTCTCCACCTCTGTGGACACCAGGCATGCTTGTGATGCACACACATGCACACATACAAGACACTACATCACATTTTTAAAAAGCAAACTAAAACAAACATAAACACAGCAAACTCCTTGGAATCCTTTAGCATATCTAAGTAAAGCTGAGGTTAAAACATATTTTGCATGTATGTGTGCCCACGTGTGTGGGTGTGTACACACACAGCTGCTCCTGCCTCTCACTAAAGCCTTTGGGAGAACTAAGAACACTGTTCTATATGGTTTATTCTACTCCTTCATATTTATTAGCCCAACATTTTTGTTGTAAAAAAAAAAAAAACCAACCCAAACTTAGCTCATCTAGGAAAAAAAATGCATATGAATCCATGATGGGAAAAACGTCAAGGTGACCTTCAGAACAGCTGGATTTGGGCCTCCAGCAAAGGTCTTTAGGACTGTCACGGTTATTTCATCATCAAGTTGGATGGATCTGGAGTCCCCTGGGAGGCATATCTCCTGGCATGTCTGTGACAGCCCTTCCAAAGCTTTCAGGCTTACCTGAGGAAGGAGCACTCACCCTGAATGTGGGTGAGAGTCCCCTTGGGGAAATGGGGAAGAACTTGTGCCAGCTGCTTTCCAGATGTGAGGAGTCTTTTTAAAAAAGATTTATTTATTATTATAAATAAGTACACTGTAACCTCATTACGGGTGGTTGTGAGCCACCATGTGGTTGTTGGGATTTGAACTCAGGACTTTCAGAAGAACGGTCAGTGCTCTTAACTGCTGAGCCACCTTTCCAGTCCTGGATGTGAGGAGTCTTAACTGGATACTTCTGCTGCCAAGGGCTCACAATGTCTTTCTGGCCATAATGGACTGTGAGCTTTTAAACCTTGAGCCAAATAAACCCTTCATTCCGTAAGCAATATTTTGTCGTGTGTCCTGTTATGGCAACAAGGAAAGTAATGAACCAGGTTCTCAACTCCTCTGTCTGTCTGTCTGTCTGTCTGTCTGTCTGTCTGTCTGTCTTTCCCCACCCCCTCCGTGCCCCGGGTTTCAGGTCTGCTTCTAAAGGACTAGCTTCAGTCTTAAACACAAGAGGCCTTCCTCAAGGCTGTGGGTACCACCTTCTGGATTCCTGCACACAATCCTGTCCTTTTGGGGGTTTGTCTTAAGAAGGAAGAGCTGGAAGTGGTTATCAAGCATCATGGCTAGGGTTCAACAGGCAGCCCTCTGCACACCGGCCACTCTGACTGGGGCATGAGCTGGAGTGATCAGGCAGGCTCCAGTCACTGCCCAGCCCGGTGGCGGAGCCTAAAGGAGAGGAAAAGGGTGACCAGTATCGGGCAGCTAACTCTCAGACATCCACTCTAGCCACGCTACAGAAGACTGCGGAACACACAAAACGGGCCACCATTCAGGGACAGCAGCCTCTTTGTTACCTGCTCTTTCTTGTCCTCCAGTAAAGCTAAAAAAGGCAGAGGCCTCTTGCTGGGAACTCCGCTGGCTTGCTCTAACTTATACGTGCCTGGGGCGGGGCAGAGCAGCGGGAAGAAAATTCGTGGGGCAGGGAGGCCTGCCTGGGGACAGTGGTAGCTCTTTTCCTTTCATTCTCTCTCTCTCTCTCTCTCTCTCTCTCTCTCTCTCTCTCTCCTTTTCTTTCCTCTTTCTTTTTTCTCCCTTTCTTTCTTATTATTCTTCATTTTCCATCCTGTTCACAGTTGTCATGAGACCCAAACCAGGCCTGTGTGTATCTAGGTCCCTCTCTCAGGCTGCCAGATGCCCCAGGGGAAGGGAAAGCTCCAGGTCCCCCTCCCCCTCCCAACACTAGCTGCAGCCAGCAGCCAGGCCTGAGACCTGACTTCCTGTGGATCTCCTGTGATCACCACCATTCCAGCTCCTCACCAAGTGTCTCAGGGACCAAAATAACAGCAGGAGCCGGCTACCTTCCTCCTGCTCTGCCACTGTGTGTGTGTATGGTGTGTATGTGGGGGGGTATGTATGAGTGTGTAGTATGTATGTATGTGTGTGTGTGGTGTGTATATATGCATGGTGTGTGTGTGGTATGTATGTGTGTGTGATATGTGTATGTATATGTGTGGTGTGTATATGTTTGTGTGATATGTGTATGTGGTATGTGTATATATGATATGTGTGTGTGGTATATGTGTGTGGTGTGTATACGTGTGTATGATGTATGTGTGGTGGGTGTGTGTATGTACATGTGGTGTGTGTATATGTGTGTGGCATATGTGTGTGGGTGTGTGTGTGGTATGTGTGTGGAGGGGGGAACACTCTGAGTTCATGTGCTGGCTTCATTGGCTTCCTGTTTGTTTCTTGGTCCTTTGTCCCATCCTGACTTTCAGATCTTATGACAACCACCCAAGAATTCTGTGACCCATTCAGTTTCTCTGTAACCAGGACCAGCTCCTACCCCATCCACCCTAGCTGCACCCAGCCCATGGGAGGACACTTCACCAGCCCCTTGCCAGTTGACCACCAGGCCTCAGCCATGTCCCCAAGGCAGGGACCTCTCTCAGACCTAGTGTCACATCCAAAGTCAGAAGAGCATCTTCTCCGGTGCTTTCCCTCGCTGGGCCTTAGCTCCTCCCTGACTCAGCGCTGAGCGAAGGAGTTCACTCACAGTGAAGTTTTAACCAGCATGCCTATGTACTTCCTGCCCACCCCTGCATTGCTCCCCGTGCCCTGTGGGTGTCTTTCCTGTCCCAGCCTCCAGAGTCAAACCTGAGTCACTTGCTGACAATTCAGCAGCCAAGCTGCAGAGCCTGCTTCTAAAAGCCAGCAGAGGAAGATGCTGGAGAACTAACATGGAGCTAAGGACCGGGAGAGGCTGAGGAAACGAATGTGGAGGGACGGGGCTGGGGCGCAGGAGGGTGCAGGAGGGTGCAGGAGGGTGCAGGAGGGTGCAGGAGGGTGCAGGAGGGTGCAGGAGGGTGCAGGAGGGTGCAGGAGGGTGCCTTGTTCCAGTTTCCTTTTCCTTTTCCTAGAGCAGAGTCTCCACATGGAGCTCAGTTGTCTTTTAAGTCCTTTAAGGTCACAGATTGCTGCTGGTCAACTCCACAGTGCTCAGGACTGTAGTGACCATGTCTAAGCAGGAATCATAGTCCCATACAAGTAGGGCCACCCAAGAGGGCTGTAGGGACAGCAGCAAGAAGGAAAGCCTTGCCTGGGAGTGGACCACAAACATAGGCCAAATGAGGATGGCACTGGTCAGCATCTGGCAGAAGATCATGATGGAGCTGAAAAATTCCTGTCTCTCAGTAACACTGGGGGCCGTGGCAGAATACATCACCATATGTTTGTGATGACACCCACCAAGAAGACTACCGTACATGTTGTTGGTTTGTGTCCGCAGTGTGGTGCTTCTTGTGACGTTAGTGTATACTGTATATTAAAAGCTTCACTGTAAAGCATGTGCCACAGGGAATGGCCCGATCTGTCTAGGATTTACGGTACCTGTGATGGCCTTGTCCCCTCTGTGCTCTGTCTAAGCTGGTTGTGTTTCGTTCATCATGGGCTTCAGAGTAACAGGCTCTACTACAATATCTCCTATAGCCAGAGGCGTGGCAAGGTTACCGGCTTGGTGTGTGTACCCACACTGTGACAGAACCTTCTAACAGTGCGTTTCTCAGACTGTGTCCCCAGTGTTAGAGATATGTGACGAAGGTGTGAAACCACTCTTGGTAGGACACAGCACTGAGCGCAAAGTAAGAGGCAGCTGTCTATACAAGGAAATAAATGAGGTTGTTTGGGGGGCCAACACTTCAATTTCTGACTCAGGAATTCTATACCCCGTAAAAGGGATGGTCCAAGGTTAGGCACAGTGGGACATGCCTGTATCCCACTACAGGGGAGATATTCATCCTAGGCTGCATAGAAAGACCTTATCTCAAAAGCAAAATTAGCGTGGAGATAGCTTGGCAGTTAAGTTACTCTTGCAGAGGACCTCGGTTGGATTCCCAGCTTCTACAGGATGGCTCACAATCACTTGTAACTTCAGCTCTAGGGGACCTGATGCCCCGAGGCCTCCTTGAGTACCAGGCATATACATCGCGCATGTACATGCATTCAGACAATGCACTCATACACAGAAACTAAAAATGTGTATTTAAAAGTAAACTCACACACACACACACACGCTCGTGCACGCGTGCAATTGTGTGAGTCCCACATGGTGAATTCACACTCATGTTCTTGCTGTCACAGGCTCTCTACGGATGGGGTGTGAGCAGTATGAAGAGCCAGGGTAAGGTGCTCTCGAGGAAACTGCTGGATAAATGTCAGCATGGAGCATGTGAGGCCCAGCAAGTACTTTCTGGAAACTTTCAGACTAGATTCTGCGCAGCTACCCTCAAAGCACCTTAAAGGCACACCGGAGTTTCCCAAGGTGAGTCCAGCCTGTGTTCTGGCCCCTGTATTCCCCAGGGATGCTGGGCTCATCACTGACAGCTCGTGCTCACTGGAGAACTGGCGTTCTTAAGGTTTTTGTTATTGTTTGTTGTAGAGTGAAGCCTGTTCTCCCAGAAAGGCAGGATGTTGGGCAAGCGAGTGGCTGTCAAGCTGCCTGCATACGTTGAGTCTCAATGACCCTGTCGGATATCAGAATGAAATCTATTCACCTGCCGCAGCTGGGATGCGGTGGTATACTGGCGTGGTGGCTTCCTTTATGAAACAGCTTTAAAGCATCCCTTTTACACGAAGTCCCTTTCGAGTGTGTCCCATTTTGGACTTGGTCATTTACCTTAAGCTCCCCTGATCTGAGTCTGATGATGGCTCCGGTCTAAAAGCAATAACCAGCCTCAGAAGAAGAAAGGCTTCGTGTCACAGAGCGCCCTTCTGAAAGGGTAGCATTCCTGAGACTTCAGGTGGGAGCCCCAGCCAGTTGCCTTCTATCTGGGGACTGGCTTGGGCCACCTGCCGTCAGAGCAAGCAAGCATTTATGCAGCTACAAAGCAGAAGGGCCTGGGCCTGTGGCTCTGTTGGCAATTCCCCAATAATCACAGGTAACAGGAGAATAGCTCTCGAGCCAAGTTTCCCAGCTCACGGGCAAAAAGGCGTACTCCTGCCGCCTGGCAAGCAGTCCTTGCCTGAGGGCCACGCATGAAGGATGCAGAGCATGCAGGGACCATTGCAGATTGTTACAGGCATTTGTGCACATCCAGGTCAGAGAGATATTCTAGCACAGCAGGCCTGTGATTCTGCTCATGTTATTATCACTCCGGTTGCAGACAAAGCACGTGTTTGCATTAGAGCAAGTGGGTTCATTTGTGGAGACACGCTATGCGGCACGAACAACAGGGGCCGTGAGCGTGGCCTGCTGAGGTGTGGTGGGGACTTCAGCTCTGCATTTGTTGCTGTGGCCATTGTTGTAAGAGCACACACTCTCTCTGAGCTCCCCAATGTGGTCTTCTGTCACTTTGACCAGGGTTTCTGAAGGCCGTGCAGCGTGCAATAAATAATCAGTGTAGAGATAGGAAGCAGAACTAATAGGGTCTGTCTGTCTGTCTCCCTTGGTCTCAGTAAGAAAAACATTTTTGGAATTCTCATCTACAGGATTGGAAGTGAAGCGCTAGAGAGATGCTAGTGCAGAGGGGCAGGTTCAGTACCCAGAGCCCACATGATGTCTCACAGCCATCTGTGACTCCAGTTCCAGAGGATTCAACACCATCTTCTGGCCCTGCATACCTTTACTGTCACTCAGAGGCAGAGGCAGGAGGGTCTCTCTGAGTTCAAGGCCAGCCAGGTCAGCCAGGCAGGGATACACAGTGAGATCCTGTCTCAAACAAAACAAAACCAAAAAACCTAAAAAAAATTTAAAAAACACTCTGCAGAGGAACCGGAAGGGAGTGAGGAGGTTGGAACTGAGGGAGGGCTACCACATCACCCCAGATCATCTTAACTCTTGACCAGGCCTGAACCCGAGGTAGCTAGCACGAGTGGCTTCCCCGAAGATGGCATCCAGAGCCTTAATGACCTTTCACGGTCTACAAGTTATCATCTGATAGCAAAAATGCAGGACTACAGGAAGGGGGTGGGGGGAAATCAAGAGTCAAACAGTGCATTAGAAGCACAGTCTCAGGGCACCCAGGTAGCTGGGAGCTTGGGGCTGAACTTTGAGATCAATATATCCAAGAAGTTTGGAGACAGACAAAAGTTTCAGCCAAGAACTGGAATTTATAAGAAAGGGAATCAATAGAAACTCTGAAATAAACAAACAAAGAGCTGATAGATTTGGCAGAAGATTTGCAAGATCTGTACGCATAGAATCCAACACATTGTTGTGGGAAATTAAAGGCTGGGAGTGAGTGGAGACCTATCCCAAGTTTCTGAGCAGGGAGATGGTGAGTTTCACAGGCAACTCTTTCCAAACGAATATCAATTTAAGTGCCAGATTTTAGGGGTAGAAACTGAACCTCATTCTAAAACTTCTGCGGTCGTACAAAGGATCTAGAATAGCCAAACATCTTGCTTTATTAGGTTGTTCCTTTTAATTATATTTTTATTAATTCTTTAGGATTTCATACAATGTATTTCAATCATAGTCGCATACCCCAAGTCCTCCCATACCCCCCTCACCTTCCTGCCCATACAATTGCGAGTTTTTCCCTTCCACCTCCATCAGACCCAGTTTTGTGTTGCCCAAACACTCTTGGGAGCAGGCTTGCTGTGGAGCACACCAGGGAGTCACGTCATGTAGAAAGCAAGCTCTCTCTCCCCATCAGCACTAAATGCCAGTGGTGGCCCCGCAGCTACGAGCCAGACATCTTGAAAATGAAGAAGACAGGGCCTCTAGTGCAAGCTGAGGAAGGGTTTGCTAAGCACATGTCTGACTCACCCCTACCTGGAACCCGTGGTAAACAATATGGCTCAACAAGAAGGCAAACGCCCCAGCTTTAAAACTTTTTATTGGTTCTTTGTGAATTTCATGTCGTGTGCCACAATCCCACTCTTCTCCCCAGCTCTCCACATCTGCCCTGCACCCTTGCAACATCGCCCCCCCAAAAAATAAAAAATAAAAAAGAGAGGAAAAAAATCTCACTGTGGAAGTTGCAGTGTCACGGTGTGTCCCACAGTATATACGCCCCTTTGCCCAGACAGCTTTACTTGTAAATGTTCATTGCAAAGAATTGTGAGGCCTCTGGCTTCTGCCACACCATCAATACTGGATCCTTGCCAGGACTCCTGCACCTTTGGTTCTGCATGACAGACTCCTTCACTTGCTCCAGCAGTTCAAAGATGGGGTAGATGTTGGGATGGGTCAACTCAAAGCCCTAGATCTGGGTCTGGGTGGTAACTGAGTTGGTCAGCCCACCAGATCTCCTGTGCCCGTGCCACCAGGGCCAGCTCTCCCATTTCTGCAGCTGAGTACAGCAGCTGGCTGCAGGTAGAGCCAGCTCTCCTGAACTCATGCCCTTGGGGCTGGCTCACCCAAGCTCCCTTCTACATCCCCATCCAGCTACCAGGGCCAGCTCTACTGTGCTGCCCAGGGGAGGCTCAGGGCCTGCTCTCCCACTCTTAGGCCTCTGGGGCCAGCTCTCCTACACTGTCTAGGTGACACCTGGGCAGGGCCAGCTCTCCCAAGTGCCACAGCTGGTGAAGGATGGGCCAGCACAACCCCAGACTGCATCCCAGACCAGGGACATCTGCACGGCCTTTGATGATAACATGGACTATGGATATTGACGCAGCTCCCCCATCCCACACTGACTGCCACAGAGCCACAGACCCAGACATGGTCCTCTGTGGCAGCAGGTGTGGGGACATCACCATGGCCTCAGGTGGCAGTACAGGCTGCCCACATCAGGCTGTCCTCACCACCCTCTCACCTCCAGTTTGGCCTCTCTTCATCGTTCACAAACCATTCTGCTTCTCTTTCTCCCCCATCCCTCATGGTGATGGTACTCACCCACCTGTGCCGTGTGGTGACAGGCAGGCCTCCCAAATGCACCATTTGTCATATGGGTGACATCCATGCATTGATATTCACCACAGATGGTATCTGACTGTTTGTGATTTTTTGTGTGTGTGCACGTGGAACATTTATCAAAATGAACTATAACCCTTAAAGCAATAACACTGAGTTTCCTGACTATACACAGGGCTAGGTTCAAATAAAGATCAGTGAAGATGGGCTGACGAGGTGGCTTACAGGGCAAAGGCGCTTGCTGCCAAACCTGTACAGCTTGGGCTTGAGTTCAGTCTCTGGAGCACACGTTATGGAAGGAGAGAAATGATGAAATGATTCAGGTGAAGTTGTTGCCTGATCTCAATAGGAGAACACAAAAATAAACAAAGTGTTTTTTAAATGATTTATTTCTTTTGCGTGATTGAATGTCTTGCTTGCATGTATGTATGCGCACCACAGTTGCCCACAGACTTTAGGAAAGGGCATCAGATCCCGTGGAACTGGAGTCACAGGTAATTGTGAGCCACTATGTGGGTGCTGGGAACTGAACCTCTGTTGTCTGCAAGAGCAGCCAGTGTTCTTAACTACTGAGCCATCTCTCCAGTTGTGTGTGTGTGTGTGTGTATGTGTTTTAAGGCAGGGTTTTTCTGTGTAGCCCTGGCTGTCCTGAAACTAGGTCTGTAGACCAGGTTGGACTCAGACTCACAGAGATCTGCCTGCCTCTCCTTCTCAAGTCCTGGGATTAAAGGTGTGTGCCACCACCACCTGGCTATAAATATACTTTTAAGTTTAAAAAAAAAAAAGCTAAGACACTCAAAATATTTAGAAACTATAAAGAATTCTTCTGAATAATTTCAACTTGAAATAAAAAAAGCAAAAAAAAAAAAAGATAGGATTTTAAAAACAGATGATTAAGCAAATACAAAATGTCAGGGAGAGTGAACCCATGAGTGTCGTAGCAGGGAGCCTAGCAGCAGAAGGGCTGGGACAGCAGCTGAGAGGTCACACCTGATTGACAGGCACGAGACAGAGAGAGTGAGTCTGGGCCTGGCGTGAGTTTTGAAACCACAAAGCCCACCCCCACCCCCACCCAGGGACACACCTCTTCCAACAAGGCCACACCTCCTAATCCTCCCTAAATGGTCCACCAACTGGGAACTGAAACTTCAAACGTATGAGCCTATGGAGGGCATTCTCACTCACTATTGCTATAATAAACACCAGCATATAAACAGGAAATGCTTACGTTGGCTCATAGTTTAGAGGTGTCAGTCCACAATTGGCCCCGCCATATTGGGGCTGTTGCAAGATGGCTTATGATGAAGCCATTCACTTTGTGGCTGGGATGTGAAAATCAAAAATGAGGAAGCAGTTGGACTCCCAGCATCTCCTTCAAGGCCATGCTCCCTCCCAGTGACCAGAGGATCCCCAGGAGGCCCTCTTTACCTCTTCAAGGTTCTACCCTCTCCAAATAGAGTCACACATTGGGAAGCAAACGTGTAAGCCCCAGGCCTCTGGCAGACACGCCTCCCAAATGTCACAGTAAGACTGAAAATGCGAGCTTATTCTTTTAAAAATTTAAAATAAAACAGATAATAAGTATATTTTACAAATGTGCAATAGGAAGGGCCAGAAAAATTGATTAGATTTATGAGAGCCAATGACGGCAGTAATGTTAGGATGATTTCAAAGGAGCCCAAGACGGGGGTAGTCATGTCAGACACAAAGGCACGGCCCCACAGATGCTAAGAGGCAGGAGAGACTGGAGAACAGCTCCAGGCCTGTAAATTTATATTTGCAGGAGAAATGGAAGATTTGCTAGACAAGTAGAATTTACCAAGACCCACAGAAGAAATAGAAAATATGAAAACTTCTGTGGCTATTAAATAAATTGTATTCATGACCAAAACCTTTCTTACAAAGAAAACTCCTTGCCTTGATTGAATGAGTCTCCAAATATAAAAAAGAGATATCACCAATCTTTACAAAGTCCAACAGAGGATTAAATTATTCGCTGAAATATTTAAGAAGAAAAGAATACAATCCCAATTATTTTATATGAGGCAGTAAAACTTTCGTACCAAAACATGATTAGGAAAGTCTAAGAACATCTCTGTTGTGAGCTTACCAATCTCTTTCATAGACATAGTTTCCTAAATAAAATATTAGCAAGCTGAGTCCAGAAACAGAGGAATAATATGTCATAACAAAATTGGATTTATTCAAAAAATGCAAAGCTAGCTTTTGATGTAATGAAACAGAAGGATAAAAATTATGTAATTATCTCATATAATAAAAGTCAGCGGGCTGGAGAGGTGGCTCAGCGGTTAAGAGCACTGACTGCTCTTCCAGAGGCCCTGAGTTCAACTCCCAGCAACCACATGGTGGCTCACAACCAACTGTAATGGGGCCTGGTGCTCTCTTCTGGTGTGTCTGAAGAGAGCAACTCATATAAATAAAATAGATAAATAAATCTTAAAAAAAAGTCAGCATCCACTTATAATTAAGCAGAGCTCTTGGCAAACTAAGGCATCAATGGAACAAGAGACAGTCTGAGCGGAGCACACAGCAGGACTTGCAGTGATGGACATTAGCTTTCTGTTTAAGGTCACAGGGGAGACAAGACAACCATTCTTCTATCCCCGCTTGGGATCATAGCCAATGCAGCAAGGCAGGTCGGGCAAACAGAGGGTGAAAGATTGAAGGGAGGGACCATGTCATCTCTCATGGATATTGTGACTGCTCAGGGGGAGGGGGGTGGGGGGTGTGACATCCACAGGAAGCTGCGGGAACTCACAGCTCCATTTAGCAAGGCTACTTGATACAACGTAACATCAGCATTTTTATATACAAACAAGAATTTAAAAACCAAAGTTTAAAAAACAGTGACATTCACAAGGACATTAAAAATTAAATGTCTAGAGATAATTTAAATAGGAGATAAGGAAAGCCACTGTGCAGAGTTCTACCAAACATTGTTGAGAGAACTTAGAAAGGAATTAGCATAAATGGAAAGACACGGTATCAGTGGGGTGAAAGAGTCAATATTTCAAATCATAAGTTCTCCAGAGTTGAACTACAGAACTAAACAAAATGTAGCCAAAATGTCAGATTTTTGTTTTATGGAAACTGACAGGCTAATTCTAACCTTGGTATAGGAACGAAAGCATGGAAAATGGCCAGGACAACTCTGAAGAAGAAAATCAGGTAGCACAACTTACTATGAAGGATGTTGGCATTAGGAACAGGTAAGAGCATTTGATGCTCTAGCAGAAAGTCTGGGGTGGGTTCCCAGTGCCGGCAGCATGTTGCCCCAACCACGCACCTGGAACCTGGAACCCGGAACTGCAGCTCCATGGGATCTTAGAATACCTGCCCAGACAAAGGCACACTGGCACACATGTGTTAAATAAGTAAGTCTGAAGAGAGAGAGAGAGAGAGAGAGAGAGAGAGAGAGAGAGGAGAGAGAGAGAGAGAGAGAGAGAGAGAGAGAGAGAGAGAGAGAGAGAGAGGTACACTATCCAAATTAGGCACTGTGCCACATTCCTGTAATCCCAGCCCTTGGGGAGGTCAAGAGTTCAAGGTCATTCCCAATTACATTGTGAGTTTATGTCGCCTGGGCTACATGAGAAAAATTTCAGACAAATGGCCTATCAGGACAGAAGTCCAGAAACAGATGCACACATTAGTGTAAGAGTTTGAATTTAGGAAGCTGCTCCCCAGGGTGGCTGGGGAGAAGGCGGTCTCTTTTGAACACTGGTAGAGAATCAGTTGGATGTCCATACTGGGAAGATTAATCTTTACTGTCGACTTGACTGGTGTCTTGGTTGCTTTTCTACTGCTGTGGGCTCTTGAAACCTCAAAGCCCACCCCATTTGACACATCTCTTCCAACTAGGCCACGCCTTCTAATCCTTCCCAAACAGTTCCACCAACTGACGACCAAGCCTTCCAATATACGAATCTATGGGAGCTGATCTCATTCAAACCACAAATCGATTTAGAATCACTTGGGCAGTGGGAAGCACACCCTAGGCTGTGCCTGCAAAGGCATTTTCAGAGAGAATTACTCAAAAGCTGACTCTGAATGTGGGTGGCAGCTGAACCCCTTCTGTCAGCTTTCTGGACCTCCAGTCTGTGATGGCCACCACACACTCTTCCTGTGCTTCGCCATGCTTCCTCATGTAGACTCTGAAACAGTGAGCCAAAACCAATCATTCCATCCTTAAGATACTCCGCCAAACATAAAAATGGCAATACACATACAGACATCAATCTTATTTCTTATCTCAGGCTATACAATATTAGAAAACATCTTTCTAACAGGTAGGACCCATGGCACTAACACCCAGGAAGACATTAATAAATCAGTTTACATTAAAATAAAGTTCTTCAACTCATCAGCAGACACCTGAGATTTGCCCTTCCACGTCAGCACGTCTCTTGGTTTCCCTCCTCAGGCCTTGTTCAGGCAGCCATATTGACTATGTTGCTGGGCTGGCAAGAGTTTTGTTTCCTTGTACGCTAAAGAGAGTGAGCAGGTTGTGTTTATGTGTTTAGGTGAAAAAGATAGCAACTAAATAAAAAGAGACTGATTTTGAGTGGAAGCAAGGCACAAAGCACCGGAGAGGTTGGAGAGAGGAAAGAGAAGGGGGGAAATGAAGTAATTATATTTTAATTTAGGGCTGGAGAGATGGCCGAGCAGTTAAAAACACTGGCTGCTCTTCCAGAGGTCCTGAGTTCAATTCCCAGCACCCACATGGTGGCTCATGACAATCTATCTATAAAGGGATCTGATGCCCTACATTTAATGAATGAATGAGTGAGTGAGTGAATAAATAATTAAAATAAAAAAATATCAAAAGAGATAGTATTGAGACAGCAAAAGTCATGTCCCAGGAAGGAATAAAATATTTTCTATGCATAACAAAGAGCTTCTACATATCACATATAAAGACATCTAATTATTGGTAACAAAGATAAAAAATAAAATAAAATAAGCTGGGCAGTGGTGGCCCATACCCTTAATCCAAGCACTTGGGAGGCAGAGGCAGGTGGATTTCTGAGTTCGAGGCCAGTTTGGTCTACAGAATGAGTTCCAGGACAGCCAGGGCTACACAGAGAAACAAAAAACAAACAAAATAAATAAAATAAAAATTTAAAAATCTGGGCAAACATTTAACTAGGTATTTCACACACATTAAAAGATACCTATCCCTGTCGTAGAAAGCAGTGCTTTTTTCTTATTATTTATTTATTTATTTTTGTCTTGTCAAGACAGGATTTCTCTGTGTAGCCCTGGCTGCCCTGGAACTCAGCTATCTGCCTGCCTCTGCCTCTGGATTGCTGGGATTAAAGGCGTGCACCACTATGCCCAGCTAACAATGCTTTTCCTTTAGATATCAGGATATACAAATTTAAAACACCCCTCGATGACAACTGTAAACATTAAAAGAGGGTCATCTCCAAATTCCCCTACGTTTACCTGTTGGAACTCTGACAGCAACCGTCGTGAGGGCTTTATGTGAGATGTCCCTCCTGAGATTGTCTGAGAGTCACTGCTTGTCATAGCTCCAAACAGGAAGTAACCACGCGGGCGTCGGGAATAGAACAGATGAACTGCCGTGGGGTCACTTAGCGCAATACTGGGCTTCAGTGTTTGTGAATGAGCTCCAGCTATCCACAAGACGGAGTCTCAGAAATGCTGAATGAAATAAACCTGCTACATGGGTCGGTGCTGTAAGATTCTATTTATATAAAAGGCAAAAGCCAGTGAAACTAATCAATGGTAATGAAACCAGGTTAAATGTTACCCTGGGAATATCAGATGCTACCCTGGGGAGGAAGAGGCTTTTGGGCTCACTGATAATATTCCATCTCTTGATCTTGGCGCTGTTAATGATGTGTGCTTACTTTGTGAAAATATATCGAGTTGCATGTATATCAGATTTAAATAAAAATCTTCATAAAAAATGACACCGAGGGCTGGTGAGATGGCTCAGAGGGTAAAGGCACTTACTGCTGCTAAGCCTGATGATCCGCTGATCAATTCTCAGAACCCATAGAAAATAGATCCAAGAGGTGGATAGCTCGAAGAGGTGGATAGCGCGATGCTGGTTTGGTGAACAGGTATGCTCATACATCACAGGTGTGTACAGTCCCTAGAGAGATTTGACAGCATATGAAGTTATAAATACACACATATTTTTTTGGAATTTGATAGATTTTATTCCACTAGAGAGATTTTAGGTCCACAGAAAAATGGAGCAAAAAAGCAGCAAATCCTCACATGCCCCTCCTCCACCCCCTTCTCCACCCCCTCCTCGTCCTCCTCCTCGTCCTCCTCCAGCCATTCCCTCCCCCTCCTCCATCTCCCCCATCAGTGTCCCATGGATCAACCTGGAGATACCACTGTCAGCCAGAGTTCACAGTTTAGCTTGTGGTTCACTTTGGATATTCTTTTCTTTACTTCCAGATTTATATATATTTATTCTGTGTAAGGTGTTATGCCTGCAGGCACGTCTGTGCACTGTGTACATGCAGTGGCCTTGGAGACTGGAAGAGAGCGCTGGGTCCTCTGGAACTGCAGTTATTGACAGCTGTAAGCCATCATTTGGGTGCTGGGAACCGAACCTGGTACTGTACAAGTGCAAGATTGCTCTTAACCACTGCTGCCATCTCTTCGGGCCCCTTGATTTTCTTTCTTTCTTTCTTTCTTTCTTTCTTTCTTTCTTTCTTTCGTTCTTTCGTTCTTTCGTTCTTTCGTTCTTTCGTTCTTTCGTTCTTTCGTTCTTTCGTTCTTTCGTTCTTTCTTTCTTTTTTTTTGCAGTCTGTTTTTAAATTAATAAACTTCATTTTCCAGGAGTTTCAGTCATGGCAAAATTGAAATGATAGAGGGTTTCCACTTGCCACTCCGTTGCCTACACACACACACACCACAAAACAGACACACACAGAGACACACACATGAACACACACACACACACACACACAGTCCTCAGAGTGATACTTTGTTAGAGTTCATAATAGCTACTTTGTGTTGCTACAACCAACTGCCGATAAGAGACAGCTAGGGGAGGAAGAGTTCGTCTTGTCTGCCTCACAGTTTGGTTGGAATACCATGTCGGGGAGCTCACAGTCAGCAGGGATGGGCCTGGGACTCCTTGCATCTCTAGATAGTGAAACTGTGACCAACATTCACCTCGAAAACTCACTGCACAGTAACTGAGTGCCACGCCCTCCCGGCCTCAGCCACCACAGGGCTATTTGCTCTCCCTATAAATGTGACCATTCCAGGTAACTTATGTAAGTGGAATCCTACAGCGTCTGCGCATCTGTGTCACTTTAACAGAGCGCTCACCGGGCTATAGCACATATCAGCACTTCCTTCCTTTTCAAGATGAGTAATATTTTATGGATGCGTCCATGTCATTTGGAGTCCACCGTGGAGCCTGGATCCGTTCCACTCTTTGACTGTGTTGCTGAAATTCCTTCCCTGGGGATGTGTAAACAATTTCTACCCCTTCTCCTAAGGTCCCAACTACGAACAGAGGAAAGATTCCTCTAAAATGGTCTCTGGGGAACCAATGAGTATATTGGGCTTCCCTACAGAGCTTAGGTGACGTACCCACCAGGGATGATGGCTTTCCAATAACCAAATAGATGGAGTCTCCCCCATTTAGTGTTCCCTGCAGATCTCAGGGACAAACAGCTGACACTTCCCAGCCTTTATACTATAGTTCCTCCCCCCCCCCCCCCCCCGGCCACATGTTGCATACAGCAGGTGTTCAGGAGCAGAGAGATACTCAGGTGAGGGTCTCATGACCCCTCCCACCCTTTCAGTCATCAAGCCCAAGAGGTGTGATCCTTTTGCAACTGGGTGGGTGGGTGGGGGCGGGAGGCTCAGCTGAGCTCCGCAAGATGGCAGGTGCTTGGCCAGGAGGGTAGCCATAGCACAAGAGGCTGTCATGAAGATTCACATATGGGTGCTTGCTTGAGCCTTTGCCTCAGAACTTTTAGGTAAATCCTCCAGCAACGGGATGGCTCTAATTTTCGTTTAGGGTCTCAGCCATTCAGCAGCAGCCGCATCTTCCTGAATCCCAGCAGCCTAAGGGATCACATTCTACCCGGCTTTGCTCACCACATGCTGTTCCCCACCCCAAGTTTCAATTCTGGAAGAAGTTTTAAGTTCACATCAAAATTGGGGTGTTACAGAGAGGTCCCCCGTCCCCAGTATATGCATGACTTCCCCATTTTTAAACATCTCCCACCAAAGTTGTTACAAGGAACATCTTTATCAGCAAAGCCCAGGGACCATCACATCCTGTGCTGTACATTCTGTGGGTCTGGACAAACATAACCACGCCATTCCACCACGGTGCTGTGAAACAGTCGTCTTTCTACCTTAAAAATCCTCTCTGCTCAGCCTGCTCCCGCTTCCCCTCACCCCCGACTCCCGGAAACCATTATTCCCCTCCACCGTCTCAAAGCTTTGATTTTTAGAGGCGCCCGAAGCTGGAATCACACAGTCTATGCCCCAAGGTTGGCTTCTTTCACTTAGCACCACACAGTCAAGCTTCCTTCGTGTCTTTTCATGACCCGATAGCTCATTTCTTTTTAGTGCAGAGATAATAGTCCATTGTTTGCAGGTAGTACGGGCTATTTATCCATTCATCTATTGAAAGGCAGTTATGGATAGAGCGGCTGTACACTGGTGTTGCCATGGTTATTGATACAGCTGATTACTATCAGCCGGGCTTTTACTGTTTCCCGTTCATTGTCCGTTTCCCGTGTTCTGATTTTTATGTCTTTGTGGTTTTAACTAAGCATTTTATTCTATTTTATCTCTTCTCTTCTTGTAGCATGCCGGCTATATGTTTTCATTATGCAACTAGACACAGCCCACTCTTCTGATTTACGGCTATCGCAGGTGCTTCATGGTAATAAAATGTCTACAGTCGTCCCCCCCCCCATCTCCCTTTCACTACCATTCATTATGACACACATGAGCTGTAATCATCGAATACATTATTGCTATTATTATTTTGAGCAAACACTTATCTGAAATATTAATTAATTTAAAAAAACACTCATTTTAACTCTCCCTTACTCCTCTCCTGATATCCTTTCTGTCTTTACACGGATCTAAGCCTCAGACCAGTATAATTTTTCTTCTCACTAAAAAGTGTCTCTCAACACTTCTTGTAATGGCAGGTTTTCTAATGACATATTCCCCTAGTTTTTGTTTGCCTGAGAATGTCTTTTATTTATTATTATTATTATTATTATTATTGTTATTATTACTACTACTACTATCATTGTGTGTGTTTGTCTCTGTGTGTATATGTGTCTCTGTGTATGTGTGTGTATGTGTCTTTCTGTGTATATGTGTCTCTGTGTGTGTGTCTGTGTCTCTGTGTCTGTCTCTGTGTATAAGTGTGTGTCTGTGTCTATGTGTGTGTCTCTCTCTGTGTATATATGTCTCTCTGTGTGTCTGTGTCTTTTTGTGTATATGTGTTTCTGTCTCTCTGTTTCTATGTGTGTGTGTGCACACACATACATGCATGTGTGGGTATGCATGTGTGTGTGCACGCATGTGTGCAAGCATGCTCATGTGTGCTCATGTGTGGAAGTCAGAGGACTCCCATCAGGAGTTGGTTCTCTCCAGCAATTTTACCCACAGGGCCATCATCTCCCCAGCCCATCTGGAAGTCCTGTTTGCCCTCCACATCCACCAGTCAGCGATGTTGAATACAGAATTTCAGGTTATTCTTTTTCTTTCAACATTTTAAAATATTGAACTCCATCCTCTACCCACTTCTAAGTTTCTGTACAGAGGCCTGATGTGATTTTTTTTTCCCAGCAGGTCTCTCTCTATGGCTCAGGCTTGCTCCAAGCTCCTGGGTTCAAATTCCTCCTCTGTCTCCACTTCCCATGTAGCTGGAGCTGGAGGAACATAACAGGCTCAGATTCGATCCCGAGCCAAGTATTTCCAATTTCTAATGTTTCTTTTTGGCTCTTGCTTAGACTCTCTTGGCTTAGGTAACCCATCTGTTTTTGTTTGTCTACTTTCTTCCATCAGAGCCCTTAGCATATTAATCTTAGTTATTTTAAATCCCTGCTCTCTGATCATCCCAATGGCCTACTGCCTTTGAGTCTGCTCTGATACTTCCTCTATTTCTTCACATCTTTATGTGTTCTTAGAGGGGCATATATACATATATAATATATGTATTATATAACATATGTATATATGTATAACATATGTGTGTATCACATATATTGTATGTTACATATATTAGAAATCTAGACACAAGGTTTTTGCAACGTCTTAGAAACGAAGGGCACACTGAATGAAAGGAGATGCTGTAAACAGGCCTTTATTTGCGGTGCTGGGAAGGTTTGGGCATGGGACGGTGCCCTGTGGTCCAGTCTTTTAGTAGACCTGGGATGTGACCCTCACTGTGCTTCTGTTAAATGTAAATAAATGTATTGCAAGTCTGTCTCTGTAGCTGAGCAATAAAATTGGACCCAAAGTGGCTTCCATACATACTCAACTGTAACCCAGCTCAATGGCAAACAAGCTGTAACCTAACCAGGAGCCCCTAACCTAACCTAACCTAACCTAACCTAACCTAACCCTGGTAGCCAAGCAACTAGCCTAAGCAAAGAGAGCAGGGAGCACCAGGCTCGCAATAGGGATCAAGAAAAGTCAGTCGGTCACTTCCAGTTTTGCTGGCTATAACTAGAGATTGGGCCTTGTAAGGGGGCGGATAAGCATGGGTGGGCAGACATTTAAAACAAATTCAGTCAGGAATGTCACCCAGTTCAACCTGCTTCTTGCTTAAATAAAGTTTATTTAATCAAGTTTATTTATCATCTCAGCCTTTATTATTTTTCTTCCTATGCTCTCAAGTAGTCAGGAAGGCAGAAGGCCAGAGTCTGGGAGCCTCCATCCCTTACCTCAAGCTCTGACTGACTGCACTGTTTCTCCTGAGGGCTCCCTTAGCTGAGGACAAAGGGCTCAGCTGTGCTTGATAAAGGCACTTTCTCTCCCCCCCCCCACCCCCAGCAAGAGCCTTGGGGTGTTTTTCTCTGTTCTCTTTGAGAAGCTAATAGCGTTAAAATCACAAACACAGGGACATCTCTAAATTGGGTTTACAGCTGTTTAAGTCTCAGACTTGTCCAGTGTGATGAGTCTTGTCAGTGGGGGGAGGGCTCTGGGGAGTCGCCCACCATGGGGGTCTGCTCTCCCCGGCTGTGGCTGCCTGGTCCACCTCTTCCTGTCTCCCAGATTTGTCTGGTCCTTACCTCTCTCATGGTGAGTTTGTTCAGCATATTTCTTGTGCAGGTAGAGAGATGAGTTCTAATGTCCATACTGAAAAATACGGGGAGGGACTCCATCCGTTTACAGTTCAAAAATCATGAACATTTTAGGCATGCATAAGTGCAGAAAGAATCATAGAGTGAATTCCCACGCGCAGTCAGCTTCAGCTTCTACAAATGCTCCTCGGCTCTGGCTCCATCCATCCCTTCTCCCATGCCCACTCTTTATTTTTAACCAATGTAGTTATTCTCCGACCAACAATTTCACTTCTAGGAATTCACCTTAGAGAAACAGAACGCGTGCGAGCAAAATGACTTATGTCTAGGGTTATTTATTGCAGAACTGTTTGCAGCAAGAAGATATTGGAAACAATATGAATGTCCACCAACAGAGGCCTGGCCAAAACACCCAGACAGTGGATAACTGTCCAGATGCAGGAACGGCTGGGGAGCCATGCTGTGCACAGAAATATGTTATGAGGAAAAGCCACAAAGCAACGCTAGAAGATGCACCCAGCATTGCAGCTTTGGGGGGAACCAAGGGGAAGAAGAGGGAAGGAAACATGGGGTTTTTTGTGGGTACATAAAATGCTTCCAGAGAGATAAACAGGATACAGCGGAGGCCAGCTGCCTGTGCCAGCGCCCAGGGACAGTAGCCAGAATGGGGTCTTTCAAGCGTTATTTTGTGAGCAGACAGTCTCATTATGTAGTACACAGGCTGGCCTCCAACTTGCCATTCTCCTGCCTCAGCCTCCCAAGTGCTAAGGGTATAGACATGAGCCCATACCTGCTTTTCCAGCTTTTGATTTATAGTCGTGGGGCTGCAGTGACCTGGTGACTGGCCAAGGGAACACCTGGTTAAAGAAAAGAAGACACTCTTTTTCTGGCTGGCTGTGGGGCATCAGGATGTGCGTTCAATGTCTGCCACTGGGCTAACCTCCTTTTCATACATACAGTCTCCTATAAGGCAGGTGGCCCATTCCTTTCCTAGACAAAGACTGGGCTCTAGGGAAGCGGGGGTTTCCCTGCAGAGCCAGTGGGAGCCAGGTTTCACCGGCTGCTGCAGCCCACCTCCTCCTGAGCACACAGGGTGAGTCACCTTGCATCCCAGCGTCAAGCAGACCAAAACTACAACATCCTCAGCTAAGAAGCCAAGTTGCCAAGGCCAGCTCATCCTCTCCTGAGGCCAGATCCCAGCTCCCTCTCCAGGGACGAACCCCACACCTCTCTGCCCTCACCACACCATCCAGTCAAGTTTAGGAAGAAAAACCCGCAGAGAAACCGTAACACCCCGTTTATCCCTTGAAATGCAATCAAGCTGAAGGAAAGAATTAATTTTTAATTCCATCTTAATTACTCAGAGAAATAATCTATTGGCAGAGCCTGGCCCCGGGATGCCCGGCCTGATCCCTGCCTGATGCCGCCAGCACCTGAGGCACATTCCAGGCGCTGCGAGCCGAGATGGGGTGGGCGGGGCTGGTCTCTGGCGCTCGTGCTCCGGAGTCCTTTGCGGAAAAGAACCCGGAGCTGAAGAAATTAACGCACTGTCTCACGTGGCCTTCCTCCAGAGATGTCAGACTTTTTAAGAAAAGCCATGGGCAGTATTACTTGGAGATTTAGCGCGAGGGAGATATGCCAGGCCATTTGTCACCCTGGGCTGAGAATATGGGGCTTTCTTACCACTTTGCGTTAAACAAATTGTCACGCACTTTATGTCCAGGACTCCTACTGGAGCCTGGGAGCTGGGGACCCAATAGACCAGGCCTCTGACCTCTGGAAACTGTCGCTCCAGTTGGGGGAGAAACTGGAAAACAGCAAGCAAAGGTACATGCGGTGTGGAGGGGCAAGGGCTTGCCAGTAGCAGAGAGGGAGCCAGAGCGAGATGCCCAGAAAGGGCATATTTTAGGGGCCGAGGTAAGAGCACCGCAACTCAGTGAGTGCAAAGGTCCTGCGGCAGGGCCTAGATATCTCCAGTGCAGGAAGAGCAGCGTGAGTGTGGCTGTGCCTTGTACCAGAGGAAGACACCGAATGCCCGCACCTACACCCATGGGTGCTCAAGAAGCTAAGAAGCAGTGGCCCCCTGAACTGCTAGCATTTAGGAATCTGCTTGCTGTCATTCTGTCCCTTCCCTGCTGCCAAGGAATTCAGACAATTGCTAATGTCCAGGAAGCCGCCCTCCGCCGGCCCTCACCAACACTGTTTTGATGTGCTAACAACTCTTAATGAATATCCTAATGAGTCACTAAAAATGGCATCATTAGTTTGAGAACAGAACAGTCTGCAGACACGAGTGTCCAAAACAACCAGGCGCTTAGCCAGGAACCAGCCACTGCCCCCTCTTAGCCCTTCTGGGCAGGCCTGCCCTCCCCCGCGCGAGCAAGGGGCGGGCTGGGTGGGGGGAGCGGTGTTAGCCTCTGCCTCCTCAGGTTCTGGGTTGCCCTTTTAGTGGCTTCCGTACAACTGTTACTACACCAGGGGTTTGGAGCTCAAGGAGGAAGAAAGATGACAAACGGATTGGAAAGGTAGGGGAGGAGCTGGGACGGGAGAGAGGGGAAGGGAGGGGAGGGGAGGGGAGCGGAAAGGAGAGGAGAGGTCTGCTTAGCCGCAGGAGGAGGTGAGCCTATAGCTGGAGGGTGGCCAGGAGCTTGAAATGCTAACACATTGGACTAAGGTTCTATAAAGCAGGCCGAAGGCTAAATCTGACTTGAGTATATTTTATTTGCCCTACACAGCAGTTAAAAAAATTTTAATCAGCTTCCTACATTAAATTGTTCATGTAAAATTGTGCTTGATCAGCTTCTCCTGAGAAGCCAGAAGCTCTGGTTTCCTGAGCCCACGTTCTATGGTGTCCCACTGGTTTGGGGGGAGGGGGGACTAGGTAATGAAAGACCCTTCCCAGTCATCCCCACCCCCACCCCATGTTCTCCAGATCTACAGGCCAAGAACTCACTGTTAATATCTATTACCAGTTTGATTTGGTTTAGAATCACCATGGAAACACAGCTCTGGGTGGGTCTCTATGAGAGTGTTTCCAAATGGTTTAACTTGAAGAGAGAAGACCCCTGAATGTGTGTGTGTGTGGGGGGGGCACCACTGGGGGAGGTATCCTGGGTTGAGTAAGAAGGAGGAGGGAGCTGAGCCCCAGGATTCATCTCTCTCTGCCTCCTGACTGTGGTCACAATGTAACCATCTGCTTCACACCCCTGTTACCATAACTTTGCCACTGCACTCAAGTGGTGAGGCAGAATAAACACCAGCTCTCTTACTGAAGTCTCATTGGATTTGCTTCTGTTACAGCAAGGTGAAAAATAATTCAGAGAGAGGTTGGGGAGATCATGGCACAGGCATCAGGACCTGAGTTTGGACCCTCGCATCCGTGTAATGGCTGAGCTCTTGTCTCCACACTCCCGAAGGGAGGGAAGAAGAAACGTGAATTTCTGGAATCCGTTGGCACGTATGCCCATCTACATGAGCATGTATGTGCACCTCACACACAGAGAAAGAAAAAGGGATGAATCCATCAGCCAGGATGACCTTGAACTTCTGGGCTTCCTGCTTCCACCTTCCAGAGGCAGGTTTTACAGGGGTGTGTCACCATGCCTGGCTGGGCAGTTGACATTTTTTCATGGAGACTTAAAAAGCAATGAATTATATGTCTCTAAGTTGCTCTTTCTCAGAAATAAATAACAAAGTATCAAGAATGAAATTATGGGTGAGAGTCAACTTAAGAAAGTAGAGGCAACTCCCGGGTGTTTGATATGCAAGTGAGGATGAATTTGAAGACCCCAATCAGGGGGTCTCCCCCCCTTCCCTCTCTCTCCCTCTCTCTCCCTCTCTCTCCCTCTCTCTCTCAGTGTGTACAGACCCTTTGAATGAGTCCTTGTTGAAGAACAGTAGGTAGAAACCAAAGAGGTAATTGATATATGCAAAAAAAAAAAAGTTACACAGCTATTGTGTGAGGTTTGAGAAAACAGCTAACACACATGGCGGGGGGGGGGGGGGGAATCCAAAAGTTAAAGAGAGGGTTGTCACAAAAAACCAGACCTTGCTTTCCTGGACCCCCGGCTCTTGACTTCTTTTCCCAGTAGCCTTCACTGAAGCTTCACTGAAGCTTCCCAGAAGCTTCAGTCTGAGGGTTGGTGACTCGTGGGGGTGGGGGTGGGGGCCGTGATCTCCTAAGGCCATGTCCTTAGTCTGGGAACCTGTGAATATGACTTGTTTAGGAAGCCTTTGAGAGTGTAACTGGGAAGTTTGGGATGAGGAGATTATCATAGATTGAGTGGGCCTGGGATCCAGTGACAGTGTCTGTGTTAAACCAGTTTTTATTGTGGTGACCAAGTGACTGAAAACCTCAAGGGAAGAAAGGTTTCCTCTGGCTCAGGGTGACAGTCTCTGGCTGGATCCACTGCTGTTAGGGATGGTGAGGCAGGACCGGTGGAAGCTCATAGCTTCTGAGACAGCTCATCTCTGGGCAGCCAGTAAGCAGGGAGGGAGTGTGGATGGAAAGGCCAGATGCTGGCTGTAGTTGTGCTTCTGCCATTTTGTGGGTTCTTCTTCCCCACCCTTTTCCACCTTTTCAAACCCCTAATACTAAATAGGAGAGAAAAAAGGATAGTGGGGAGAGGGGGTGTTGTTATCATTAGACCACTTCCTGCTTGTTAGGGGTGTTGAGTTCCTTGGGACAAGTTTGATCTTTGCCTTTACGATATCTAATTTCTCCTGCTTCTTAACACATGACTACTTAACAAACCATGGCAAAAGCAACTAACAACAACCCTCAACCAACTACCAAAACCTCCCCACCCCACCTCTCAGGACCCTAGCACTTATATACCCTCTCAAAAGTCCTCAGAATTCCAAATGTCACACAACCACAGAAATTATCTTCAGCTGCCAAAATCATACCTCTGCTAGAGCACGAGGCAAATCACAGTCAGCTGCTATGGACAAAATGAAGCAGCCCCATGTCCCACACCCGGGGTTAAAACAAAAACATATGCTTGTAATGTTTCTGTGTTTTTTAAAGAAACCCAAACTCCAAAATTGTCACCACAGCCAATAGACCAAGGTTATGCCTGGCATGACTTCCCCTTCTAAGCCCTGATCCTTGAAGTGTATCCTGCCTTCCAATAACATCCCAAGCTGAGACTTCCACACACAGCATTTAGGAGCATTCTAACCATTCTAACCCACAGCCACACAGTTATAAAATCCCAAGGAGACAGGGTGGTGCTCTGATTCAGCCCCTGTGGTCCCCAGGGCAGTTCCATCTGAAAGAGGTAGAACCTCTAAGAGGTGGGAACTGGGGGCGGGAGTTGTCTTTAGGTCACCAGGGATGTATATTTGAAGAAGGACTTTGTTTTAGTATGGGTTTTACTGCTGTGAACAGACACCATGACCAAAGCAACTCTCATAAGGACAACATTTTATTAGGGCTGGCTTACAGGTTCAGAGGTTCAGTCCATTATCATCAAGGCAGGAGCATGGAAGCATCCAGGCAGACATGGTGCAGGAGGAGCTGAGAGTTCTACATCTTCATCTGAAGGCTGTTAGTGGAAAACTGACTTCCAGGCAGCTAAGATGAGGGTCCTAAACCCCACACCCACAGTGAGACACCTACTCCAACAGGGCTACACCTTCTAATAGCGCCACTCCCTGGGCTGAGCATATACAAACCATCACAGACTCTGACCTCTTCATCTGTTTCTCTCTGCTTCCTGGCCATGAGATGGATGAGACTGCCACAAGCTCTTTTCACCATGACCCATCTCATCCCAAGCTCCCAACAAGACCCTGGACTGTAAGGTAAAAATAAGCCTTTCTTCTTAATAAATTGATTCCCTCAAAGTCATATCACCATGAAGAAGGTAGACTAAGACCAGCAGGGATTGGAGAGGTGTGGCCTCCAGCCCAGGAATGCTGGCAGGCATGAGCAGCTGGGAGAGTCTCCTTTAACCGCCTTCCCAGCATGGAGCATCAGACAGGAGTGACCAGGCCTCATAGCTGTGGCTTTTCGGGTTCTCCTAAAGCCTTTAAGACCCACCCACTCAGGAAGCACCGGCTCCCTGACTCAGCAACCAATTCATCTTCTCTGACCTCATCCCCAAACAGGCACACAGAAAAGCCCAAGCAGCATGTGACCAAGTATCCGGGGACCCTGTGGCCCAATCAAGTTGACCCCTAAAATTAGCCATTATCTTGACTCTGAGGTTCGGGAAGGCCTGCTACTCACACTGATAATGTTTCAGACTTCTGGCTCCCAGGACTGAGAAAGAATAAATGTCTGTTGTTCTATGGCTCCAAGCACTAGAAGATTTGCTATGTCAGTAAGGGAGAAGTCACTCGCCTTCCTGCCTCTCCCCCACCCTCTGCCATGCTCCTGAGACATCTATGGCCACCATGTGTGCTGTGCTCTGATCCCTCCCTCCCACCTTTTCATTTAATGTTTCTTGAAGACCTTCTCCATAGACATCCGCCCCCATGGTCTTTTTTATGCCCATGTTGTATTCCACCTTGTGCACGTCCCATGAAGATGCATTTTTATCCAGGCTTGATGATCCTGGGGTGGCTTCTAATATTTTGCAGTCACAAGCAAGGCTGAAGAGGGCATCTTCTTCCACATACCTGTGAGGCAGATCCCGCTCCCCCTACCAAATCAAACCGACCCCTCGGAGAGTGTGTGCCTACCACATTGCTAACAGCATTGCCAAGTTGGCCTCTGAGTTTATATACTGCAGGTTCCTTTTAGAAAGTACATTTTTTTTTCTCATTATAAAAGTAATCTTTTAGTGGAATTCTTAAGTGTGATTTGATTACACCTTGTAACCAAAATCTTTTCTAGCAGAACATAGTCAATGGGAAAATAGCATCAATTACCTGAAATTTTCCTGCCAGCCTGTCCTGATTGCCCTTCTCCTGTTAAATGTGGGGTTCTCTACTCTGTGTCTGGTTTTGCTCCAGGTGGCCATGAGGCAGGGCTTGGGGACAGGGCTTTTTGAGCCAGGATGGCAGCCTTAAGAAAGGAAAGGTCCCCGCCTCTGCTCCAGGTCAGTGACTAATCGCAAACACCCACCTCTCTCAGGTCCAGTCTCTCAGTGTGAGGAGGAAGGGAAGTGGAAAGTTTTCCCCTCAAGACAGCCTGATCATTAATATCAGGCACTCAGTGTGTCCTTTGGACTCCTATCTAGGGCAAGGCCCCTGGCTTTTTAGGCTGCCATCAACTCCTACCCTGTGGCTAAGGTCTCCCTTTCCCTGATTCCTGAACTGGCTGCTAGGCTGCCGGGCCATTGCTTCCTATTTGGCATGCTCACCTCTCATTGTGCCCTGCCACCCCACCACCCTGCCACCCCACCACCTTGAGTGACAGTTGTTAGAGGCTAGAGAAAGGTCCATATGGGTCAATTTTTCCAGACCCTTTAGAAATAAACAAATTAGGAGTATGGCCTAATGGCGCATAAGGCTAATTCATCCCTACCTCCAGAAAATAATGAAAACACAAACACATACACACACACACACACACACACACACAGCCCCAAGAAGAGATTGATTTCTCAAGACTATCCATCCCATAGCCTCCCGGCCTGCTTTGGCCAGGACTGAGATAAAGCCCAGATGTGAGCTCCCATCTCCTGCTCACATCTCACCCTAAGGACTTGAAGGGCTCATGGGACTTTGAGGGCCCCGAGTGGCTGTTCCCTGTTCCCTCTGTGACGCTCCACCTCCAACCCATGGTCAACCAGCCTCTCCCTTCCTCAGCTTCGCCTGGCTAATTCCTTATCATTTTCTAATGACTCAGTACAACTACCCCCCCTCCAGGGAGCTGGCCTTAGCTTTACCTTGCTGGACTAGGTGGTTCTTGGTGCTAGAGTTCACCTCTCTTGGTTCATTTATCACATGTGTCCTGGCTTGTTCAAGGAATCTTACCACCGCCACCCCAGCATGTTATCTGATGACTGAATAAACCAGAGGTGTGGTGACAGTCCTGTCCTCGAACAGAAAGGAGTCCCTGTGTTTTTGCATGTGTATACATGACAAGCCACTCACTGTGTGTGCAAGCCAGTGATAACACCGTGGTTCCCAGTCACCTGACCTGACTACAGGCTGTCAGGGCAGGGTCAGCGCTGGCTCCTGTGAGCGGCTGACCGGCTGTCCAGCTGTTCGATCAGCCTGGATCTACGGGGAGGTTGGCCAGCTCGGCTCCATTCCACACGTTTCTCAGTTCCCAGGATCCCAGGTCACGTCTTGTGGCTGAACTCATCCTTAATGCCAGGAGGAGCCCTTACCTTCTACAGGCAGAAGTTACAAAGGCTGTGGCTACTGAGGAGGGTAAAACCTACCCAGACCACAGGGTTCTGAGACCATCAGCCAGTTCACCCTCTTGTCTATGGCTTCCTTCCCCAAGTCCCTTGCTTGTGAACGGCTTCCTTCCTCTTTCCTGCCAACCAGGAGGAGGACCAAGGTCTCTTTCTGGTTATACCAAGCTGTGTGCACAGCTTCATCTCTGTACCCATCTCAGAGTGCACTTTACCCTGAATAAAATCTGTTCAGAATTTTGCTGGCTCCCGAGCTGTTCTCACACTGTGGGCTCCTCCCTCTGGGTCTCAGTGAGCCCTGAGGTCCTATCCCACTCCTGCCGCAGTCTGCAGTCCCTGTCCCATCTCACTACCCCTGACCTCATCAAGGTTTCTTCACCTCTCTGACCCTTGAGTGGCACTCCCTGCCATCCCTGCAAGACACTGTAATGAGGACATCTAATTGTGCCAAGAATTCTGTGTTGTGTTCTCACAGTCAAGACAGAGAAGGAAGGAAATTTAGAAGGCTGTGGAGAGCCCTGGTGTTATGAGTTATCTCTCCCAAAAGACACACTGGAGTGTTAGCCCTTGGGGCCTCAGAATGTGAGCCTATTTGGAGACAATGTCTTTACAGAGGCAATGAGTTTGAAATGAGGTCATTAAGCTGGGCTCTGGTCTGGTAGGATTGATGTCCATATACAAAGGTGACAGGGTTGACATGGGAACACAGGTAAAGGGTAAGTAATGAAAGACACAAGGCCAGGACCTTCCACAAGGCCTAGAACTTCCACTCCCTGCCAGGCCTCAGAGGGAGCAGCCTTGTTGACCTCTGACCTTGGCTTTGTCACGTTCACACCAGCCTAGTGCTGAATAACTCCAGCTTGCCTTACTGTGTTCCCAGGCATCCTTGGGACAATAATACAATGAGAGAAGAAATACCAGCACCACAGGAAGAAATGGCAACTGAGAGGCCATTAGAGAGCCCATGACTGGGGCCAGGGACCAGTTGGCTGTCACTGGGAGGGTTATGAGCTTCTGACCCTTTGAGGACCCTGGCCACCTAAATGCTTCATCTTTTAAACACAAACACCCACAAGACAACAGGTGGAGGGACAGAGTTAGCCTGAAGGTTATTAGCTTGATCCCTTTAGGGCAGGGGTACCCCCACTGCCCAAATTTGGCTGGGGGTGCATAATTAAAACAAAGTTTTATTAGGACACAGCTATGCTCACTTTCTAATGTACTGACTGGCCGGTCTTCACCCATCGGGCCAGCACTAAGAAGCTGCCATATGCAAAGCCTGGACATGTCACTGCCTTGTCTGCTGTGGGAGAAAAAATGCTAATCCCTCCTTCAGGTAGAAAGAGACCTTGGTCACAAGGCTCCTCCCCATCCACCCTCTGTGCCCCTCCCCCACCCACCGCCCTGTCTGGCTACCTGCTGTGTCCATTCCCAATGCTCTTCTCCCTCAGACTGAGCCACTTCCATTTCAGGATGGTTCGTGCACGCAGGGGTATGTGTGCTCTACAACACCATCTGGGCTGACTCCTGGAAGCTACCTCCACCCAGGGAACACCATCTTGGTCTTATCAGGCCCCAGTTTTCCCTGCTGTCTTCTTCTTCGTGTAGCATCCACCATAGGCCCTATGAAGTCCCTTATCCCAACCTTGCTGCTCGACTCTGCATTCCTGGGAGACCACAAGCACCAAGGCAGCAGGCTAGCTTCAACTCAGCCTGAGCCTCGCCATAGCCACCCCACCGGCGGATGCTCAACAGAAGAGTCTGTTGAGAAACCCTGCTGCTAAGGTCAAAGGCTGACATTACCAGAAAGCCCCAAGCTCCGTGCCAAATGGTGGACTCCCTTTATCAGTTGGGCTTCTCCCTCTCTGACTTTGTCTGGGGAGCTTGAAACCCTTGGGCCCCCACCCCCACCACATACCTCTCTACCTATGGAATGTCATGTAGCCTTGGTTACATTACAGGTTCAGCTTCCTTTCCCCAGTTAAGAACCCACTCAGCAAGCACCTGAGAGTCCTGGCGCGTGCGCCTCCCTATGCTAATGAGGCGTCTCAGTACCTCAGCCTTCAGCCAATGAGCTTTGCCCTCCCCGGATATTCCTGCCTCCATCCCCAAAACTATATAACTCTTGATTTACCCCCAAATAAGGTTGACCTGTCCTCTCCCTGAAGCTGACCCTGGACTGTCTTCATTTCTGTTCTTACTCATGGCCCCCGAAACCCCTTTGTTGACTTGGTTCTCTTTGTCCTCATGATCTGGTGGCCAGTGATGCTGGGTAGAAAGCAGACTCACAGCTGGTGCCTGAACAGGGTTTTGTGAGTTCCCCCTCCAAAAAGAGGAGAACAGGATTTTGTGAGTCCTTCTTGCTTCCCCAAACAAAAGGGGATAGCACGCATCTTGCCTGGCCATCCTGACTTTCTTTGCTTTCCTGTTGGTGTGCGCCTTCCAGTTTAGCCCAGATATAGCTTGCAGAACAACTGAAGCCTTTCCTTCAGGGTAGCTCCCTGATATTGGCCCTAAGGTTCCCCTACCCTCTTTCTAGACTCCATCAGCCCACCTGGATGTAGGCAATAACCTCTTAGTCTCTCACAAAAACCTGGTGATGCAGCAGCCATTTAAGAAGTCACTAGGATGGCTGCCAGTTCCTTAATCTGCAGGAAGGCTGAATGTTTTGGACCTCAGTGGAATCCCCTGAAGCTGAAGGTTACAGGAACGTTTCCATTGGAAACGTTCTTTTCTAACATGGGAAACACCTCATTGTATTAAAAAAAAATATTCCCTCAGATTAGGAAAAATAGGGGCCCTATCAAATGGAACTCAGCAGAAAGCCACGTGGGCTCTCAGTCCCATCTGCTGTCCCTTCCCCCACCCCTTTGTCCCCCAACTAGCAAAGCTGCACTTCTGAGGACCTTAAGAGAGGATGCCTGTGGGTGCCTGAGTGGGTCTCACTTACCCCTCTGCTTGTGGCCATGGAGCCCCAAATATTCTCAATTGATGACCACCCCGACAGGGGCTAGGTTCCCTCAATGGCAGATCGCTGTTTTGTTTGTTTGTTTGGTGTTTTGTTTTGTTTTGCTTTTTTGTTTTTGTGAGACAGGGTTTCTCTGTATAGCCCTGGCTGTCCTGGAACTCACTTTGTAGACCAGGCTGGCCTCGAACTCAATAATCTGCCTGCCTCTGCCTCCGGAGTGCTGGGATTAAAGGTGTGGGCCACCATGCCCAGCTCAGATCGCTGTTTTAAACACTCTGTTTTTCCAAAGCTCAGACAAGAGGCTTTAGCTGAGCGTGCCCTGGCCAGCTTCCAGCTTGAGACAAATGCCTTGCCCTCTGGCTTTTGGTACTCAGTCTGAGCCTGTCTTCCCCGCTGCTTTCATGGGGGGGAGGGGGCAGTCAGGTGGATGGGGAGATGCACTGGTTCTTCCCTGCCAACTGCCGCCCGCCCACCCACAGGGCTGTGTCAGTACATTGGTACCTAGCTAGGGTAGGATTGCAGGGGAGGGGCCTGCAGGCGCTTGTCCCTAGGCTGCCAGGAGCGCTCAGTCCATCCCCTAAGGGCTAATACCTGGGCTATGGCAGGGATGCCAAAGACGAAAGCCAAAGCAAACAGCTGGCAGTGGCAAGGTGGGCTTTCCCCCAGACTAGGGATGAGAAGGACCCGCCAGACTGTTGCTTCAGGTCTCCCTTGTCCCCTGGGTCGTTGGCCACCGGCCCAAGAGGACAAAGGGAGCAGAATCTGTGAACAGGGATGCTCATGATTACGAAAGGGTCAGCTTCAGGGAGATAGAACTTTATTTGGAAGAATCAAGGGTTATATAGTTTTGGGGATGGAGGCAGGAATATCCGGGGAGGGCAAAGCTCATTGGCTGAAGGCTGAGGTACTGAGACGCCTCATTAGCATAGGGAGGCGCTCCAGGACTCTCAGGTGCTTGCTGAATGGGTTCTTAACTGGGGAAAGGAAAGCTGAACCTGTAATGTAACCAAGGCTACATGACATTCCATAGGTAGAGAGGTATGTGGTGGGGGTGGGGGCCGAGGGTTTCAAGCTCCCCAGACAAAGTCAGGGAGGGAGAAGCCCAGCTGATAAAGGGAGTCCACCATTTGGCACAGAGCTCAAGGCTTTCCAGGAATGTCAGATTTAGACTTTAGTAGCAGGGTTTCTCCACAAAAGCCTGCTGATGGAGGGAGGTGATGGAGGGATGGGGCAGCAGAAACACAGTGGTCAGATGACCACTGCATGTTCCTAACAACCACCACAGTCTTCACAGTCTTCTGTAGGCCATCGGAGGAGGCCAAGCTCCTTCCTCTCCTGTTGGAGCTAAGAACTGTTTACCAACACTGTCTAGGTGGTCAGGCCTGCCAGTTGTATCCCCAGGCAAAGAGCCAAGCATAGAACTGTCCCTGCTGCAGCAGAACACACCAGCCCATCCTTCCTCCTGGGAGCCTTCTCACTCCATCACCAGAACTCACAAAAGAACAGTGTGAGATGGAGATGGCTCAGCGGTTAAGAGCACTGACTGCTCTTCCAGAGGTCCTGAGTTCAATTCCCAGCAACTGAATGGTGGCTCACAACCATCTGTAATGGGATCCGATGCCCTCTTCTGGTGTGTCTGAAGACAGCAACCGTGTATTCATATAAATAAAATAAATAAATTAAATCTTTGAAAAAACTAGAACAGGGGGTATGCCCTGTCCCTCCCTGCCATCATCCTTGCTCTGGCCTGAGATAAAGTGTGCTTCCTCAGCCCTTAGCTACAGCCTGGCCCATGGGACCATTTTTGGCCAATGGCAGCTGGGTGAAAGTGGTAACAAGCCAACCTCTTGAGTTATGTGGTTTTTTGGCACACTCAACCTTCTCTAGGATGGCTCCACTCTACTGGACCAATGCCCCTGGAAGATGAAGGACTGGTAAAGCCAGGTCACACCTCGGTAAGACGAGATATTGTAGCAGCCTGGCTGAGACCTGTAGCAGTCAATTAGCAGAACCCTACCTGCACCTTACATTAGAGGGGAGACCAGTTTGTACTTACTGATGGCGTCCTAAACAGATGACACCACAGTCCCCTCTTACCCATGGGGAATTCATCCCAAGCCACCCCCACCCCATGCCTGAAACTGCAGATAGTATACCGAGCCCTGTATGAGATGTTTCCCTACCTTCAACTACATTCTGTGAAACCTCTCAGTGTAGCGCCCTGCCCAGCCTGGCCCTCTAGACTTTGTGCCCTAGTGACATGACTCATCTTATGTATTTGTACTGGTTGATTTTGTGTCAACTTGACACAAGCTAGAGTCATCAGAATGGAAGGAGCCTCTGTTGAGGAAATGCCTCCATGAGATCCAGCTGTAAGGCATTGCCTTAGTCAGGGTTTCTATTCCTGCACAAAAGATCATGACCAAGAAGCAAGTTGAGGAGGAAAGGGTTTACTCAGCTTACACTTCCACGTTGCTGTTCATCACCAAAGGAAGTCAGGACTGGAACTCACACAGGGCAGGAACCTGGAGGCAGGAGTTGATGCAGAGGCCATGGAGGGATGTTACTTACTGGCTTGCTTCCCCTGGCCT
Organism: Mus caroli; assembly: GCF_978045245.1. Lineage (NCBI taxonomy): Eukaryota > Metazoa > Chordata > Mammalia > Rodentia > Muridae > Mus > Mus caroli. The sequence continues at coordinate 65,427,676 of NW_028227270.1, read as the reverse complement.
GCTCAGCTTGCTTTCTTATAGAACCCAAGACTACCAGCCCAGGGATGACACAACCCACCATGAGCCCTCCTCCCTTGATCACCAATTGAGAAAATGCCTTACAGCTGGATCTCATGGAGGCATTTCCTCAAGGGAAGCTCCTTCCTCTGTGATAACTCCAGCTTGTGTCAAGTTGATGCACAAAAAAACAGCCAGTACAGGCATTTTCTCCATTAGTGATCAATATGGGAGGACTCAGCCCACTGTGGGTGCTGCCATCCCTGGGCTGGCAGTCCTGGATTCTACAGGAAGGCAGGCTGAATCATGTGAAGCAGACATGTAAGCAATGTCCCTCCATGGCCCCTGCATCAGCTCCTGCCTCCAGGTTCCTGCCCTGCTTGAGTTCCTGTCTTGGCTTCCTCCAATGATGGACTACAATCTGGAAGTGTAAACCAAAAAAAAAAAGAAAAGAAAAGAAAAGAAAAAAAAATCTTTCCTTACCAGCTTGTTTTAGGTCACAGTGTTTTCACCACACCAACAGAAACCCTAACTAAGACAATTCTGAATTTGTTATGACTGAAAAACACAGTGACTTAAACCACGTACAGTGACACTAATGCGAATGACCTGGTGGTTGCTGGAGGACCACCAGGCAAGCAGTGCACAGTAGGGACCGCACTGTCCAGGTTGGAAGAAGCACTGCAGGATGTCAGCACACTGCTCAGAACAGCACACAGTTTTCAAACTTACAAATGCTTTGTGTCTGGGACTTCCCATTAATGGACTTGACTCGCAGCTCCTGTATCTGTGACCACGGCTAACAATGGAGTACTACTTAAAGTGAGTGTTTTCATAACCCTCAAGCTACAGCAGCAGCCAGGAGTGAAAACAGCACTATTGCTTGCCTCCCTGCTTCTTAGGCTCTTCTCTTTCTTACTCTGAGTCCCAGGTAAGGAGCTCCACTTTCAGCACCCAAGTTCTCTGACCCTCTCTCTGGCTTACATTTAAAACAAGCCTGGGGCTGGCATCCCTGGGAAAGAAAGAGAGGCCAGGCATCTCCTTCCTGGTTCTCCCCTGGGCGGTGGTTCTCACTCGAGTGCCTGCCAAGTGGCTGTCATGGCTCTATTTCTCCCAGCTCTGTCACGTTGCTCTTTCTCCTTCCCAAACAGGATGGCAGTCGTATCGTATCCTGAGTGGCTCGTTCACAGTGTTTCCACATGCTTGTGGTTTCCCTTATAATCTAGCCTACATCTTTGTGAAAGGGCCCTTCATTAGCCTCCCTCAGAATCTCAGCTCAGTGGCTTCCTGTCTCCCTTAGGAAATCTGTCTGTCACAGGGTGTTTTCATTAAAAAAAAAAATGTTGCTGAAGATGCCATCTGACTATAAGACACAGGGTCATTTCCACTCCGTAATGCTTTTGAGTGAGGTCCCTGGCCCTTTAGACAGCTTGTTTGCCTGTCCCTAGAAGGGGTGGCTTCCAAGTAGATTTGGGGAGAGAAGGGGACACTTGGAGTTACAGGTATGAATGTGATGACTGCCCTCACACCGCCCTAAGGTTTTACAAGGGACAGCAGTATAGCATGAGAACAGGCAGATTTCAGACGACCCCGGGGAGCATCAGACAGCAAGAGTGCTTGGAGCTGGAGAAGGGTACAGGCAGCAAAGGGCCCCCAAGATATTTGGATTCTGGGTTCCGTACTTTTGGAAATGGTTTGCTGTTCTGATTAGCTTTTGTTGACAACTTGACACAATCTAAAGTCACCTGGAAAGAGGAATCTCTGGTGAAGGACTGCCTCAATCAGACTTGTGTGCAGGTCATTTTCTTAATGCAGGAGGACCCAGGCTACAGTGGGCAGCACCATCCCTAGGCATGTGGGTCTTGGCTGTATAGGAAAGCTAGCTGAGCATGCACCAGCGAGAAAGTCAGAAAGCAGCACTCCTCCATGGAGCCTCCCTCCAGATTCTTCTCTTGAGTCCCTGCCCTGACATCCCTCAGAGATGGACTGTGACCTGGAAGGGTAAGCCAAATAAACCCTTTCCTCCCTGAGTTACTTTTGGTCAGATGTTTTACCATAGCAACAGAGATCAGCCTAAAACAGTAGCCATTGATGCCTGAGAGCTAGCCTGGGCAACGGATGATGGAGAGACAGAGACACAGACAAAGACTACAGCAGTCTCCTTTGGAGACATTTCAAAGCTATGTCTTGTTTCCCCTCTCCACCAGGGGGACATGGAGATAAACAGAACTCTGCAGTCCGGGTGTTGACTTTGCTCCAGGTTCTTCGCCTGGGTAACACGCCTCCAGCTGGATGTCAGCCATGCTCACGAGGAGCTCAGAGCCAGCAGGCAGCCATGCTGGATGCTTGGATGAGGGTACCATACTGTGGAATACGGAATGAAGTACCTGGAGCTGTGTGGGACTCAGGGAGAGGTACAGGGAACAGGAAGGCAGGTGTGAGGCACCTCAGTCTCAGCCCCTGCTTTGCCCTAGGTGTCTCACTTGCTGTGGCCCCTGGCATTGAGGTGGACTGGTCCTCGATGCTTGGTGCCTTCTGGGCTTGGTTTGTTTGTTTGTTGGGTTTAGTTTTGGTTTTGCGTACAAGGGAGAGAAAAAAAACCAGTCATGTCCATCAAACTGAGCAGAGCTTAATGCGGCAGCTTAGAGTTACAGAGTATACCAGAGGAGCCAAATAAAAGCCCCATCCTGTTTCACCAGATACATAGTCTGCTCACACAAGGAGGCTACTCTCTCTTAGTGGTGTTTCTGTTTGTCATGTTCTTTACAGAAACATTCATTTATGACATTGGCATATTATTAAATAGAATCGGTTTCTTTTTTTTTATTTGTTTAGTTTTGCTTTTTTTTTTTTTTTTTTTTTGAGACAAGTTCTTTTCTGTGTAGCCCAGGCTCAATTCTCAATCCTACTGTTTCTGCCTTCGAGTGCTAGGCTTACAGGCATGTGTCACAATTGTTATTCTCTCTGTGCCTGTCTCTGTCTCTCTGTCTGTCTCTTTCTCTGTCTCTGTCTCTCTCTGTCCTTCTCCCCCAACCCCTCAATAGATGCCTTGCTGCATATCCCTGGCTGTCCTGGACCTTGCTATGTAGAGCGGGCTGGTCTCAAACTCAGAGCTTTGCCCTCCTCTGCTGTCCTGAGTGCTGAGACTGAAGGTGTGTACAACCAGGTCCAGTGTGTTATCATTATCTTCCTAAAACAATCCCCACATTAATCAGTACTTCATGGCTTACAAGAATTGGAAACCCAGTTTAGGGCTGGGGGGGGGAGGGGGGTAACACAGTTGGTACAGTGCTTGCCTTTGGAGAATCAGGCTGAGTTGGCTTCCTAGAACTCAAGTGAAAGGAGCCAGGCCCAGCGGGTCGTGTTGTAATCCGCCTGCCACAGAGGCAGAAACAGAAAAGTCCTGGTGTTCACTGGCCAGCCAGAGCCCAGGCCAGTGAGAGACCCTGTCTCAAATAGCAAGTGACGGCTCCTGTGATGCCTCCTCTGGCCTGTCACCTTGACGAGCTATTATCAACTCGAGTTCCAGCTGCTGTGCAGTCCTGAGAGGGGCTTTCTTGATCAGATTCTCTGAAGCAGGAAGGCCCATCCTCCTGTGGTGGCGGCACCCTCCGTGACAGCTCCGTTTTGTTGGCTTGCCCTTGATCTTGCTGACAAGTCCTCTACTCTGTCACTGCTGCATCCATTGGCTGAAATTAGAACTGTTTCTTTTGTGACTCCAAAAGACTGAAGAGCCGCAGCTGCCTCCAGGATCTCCCAGGCCTTCAGTGTGGTAGTGGGGCTGTCAAGACATCCTGCCCTGTGGACTGAGAAACTACTCAGGTTGTTCTCTTCACTGGGAGACAGCCACTGTTGGGTTAGCTGGACCATGTTCTATAAGCCAGCCTAGTAAATCCCTTTTTATTTAATATATTGTATATATACCTATGTGTGAATATGTATAAGCATGTATATGCATATAAGCATGTATATGTGTAGATATTTATATGTGCATATATGCATGTGAGTATATATTTATATATGTATATTCATATGTGCATATATGTAAATATAAAGGTATGTGGATGTATATATGTGTGTATAGATGTATAATTGTATATATGTGTATATGTAAATGTATATAGATGTGCATTCATATGTATGTATATATGTAAATATGTGTGATTGTATATATATATATATATATGCAAGTGTATATAGATGTGTATCCATATATATGTATATATATACAAATGTGTACGGATGTGTATTTGTATGCATATATGTAAGTGTGTATAGATGTATATTCATATGTATGTATATATGTAAGTGTGTATGGATGTATATTTGTATGGATATATATGTGTGTGTGTGTATATACATTTGTATATATGTATACCTTCTATCAGTTCTATTCCTCTAGAGATCCCAGATTAATACAGTGCCTGAGAAACGACAGCCAATGTGTACCTTCAGCCTCCTCATGCACACTTATTACCCTAACACACATATGGATCCCCAACATATACACACACATGTACACAGTAAATAAACAAACAAACACATATATAAATAAAAGAAAGGAAGGAAGGAAAGAAGGAAGGAAGGAAGGAAGAAAGAAGTAAAGAAACTCATGTTAGACTGACTCAGAGAAACAAGGAACTGGAGATAGAGAGATGGTGCAGGGCACTGGACCTCAGTTCCCAGCATTCACACTTAACAGCACACAACCATCTGTAACTCCAGCTCCTGGGGGGATCTGATACCCCCTCTGGTCTCCTAGAATACCTCACACATGATGCGCACATACAGACAAGCAGACACACATAGACACATAAGTAAGTGTTCTGTTTAAAGAGTAAGATAACTTTGGCAGTAACTTCGACAGCCATCCCCCACCCCCATGGTGGCCCCTGGCAATTCCAGACTTATATCCCACAGACTCAACAACCCCAGATGAAATGAGGGACTCAGTTTTCAGGATCACGGGCTCATAATGTCAGAGATGGCACACCATGGGTGACCAAGCCTCAGCTAGGTGACTATGTCCCCCAGGGAAATCTAGCGGGGAGAGCAGAAACCAATGTACACATTGTCCATGTTTGTTTATTTCAGTAATTCCAGGGCCTTCTAATGCAAGAATGTCTATGTAAATGACAATCACCACTGTGGACATAAAACCAGGGCCTGGTGATGCAGGGGGTCATTAGATGGACCTTCAGAGGTCTGCTCAGTGTAACTGTCACCAGAGTGACAGACAACAGAGGCTTCACACTCAGCAAAATGACCCAGATCTTTGCTTAGTAACGGGACTAAAATACAGACTTCAGAAACTCAGACCCAGGCAGGCTCTAGGGGTCCTGATGAGGAAGACTTGGAGAGAGGCAGCGACTTCAGGCTGGGTCCCTAACAGGAGGCATTGCCACATCAGTTACAAGTGACAGAAAATATGGCGTGTCAGGTGAGGTAAAGTCACAGAGCACTTGAAATGGTGATCGTGGTTTCCTGACTTCAAGTTTGGCTAATCCAGGTGCTCATCTGTCGCCAGGAATGTGCCTGTATGCGCCTACCTCACACAGGCCTGTGTTCCTCTGCCTTGCCAGCATCCTCACCTGATGAGCATCACAGGCCTGGCACCTCTGTCCAGCAATTCCTGCGGGAAGAAGACACCCGCTTCCTGGGGTCCCAGCATCCACTTGGACTGTTGAGTTCCCTATACACTCTGGTAACCAGGGTGACTGGAGCAACACTAGCCAAGCCTGAAGTGTGCCCCTCCCCCGGGGACCAGTGTCTTCAGAAGCTCAAGAACTAGCAAGGGAAAGGGGTGGTCCACAGAGAGGGACGCGTTTGCAGGAAAAAACAACAGATGTCCCCACTTGGAGAGACATGTGAGGTGGGGGTGTGCAGCCCCAAGCTGGGCAGAGACAAAGGCTGGTTAAGGGAGTGGGATGGAAGAAAGGCTTGCCTTGGCATCAGGGATAGGATGACAGAGGCCTTCCCCTGAAGGGGTGCCTCTCACTGCCAGCTGTCAGGAGGTCATTCTCTTTTGTAGGGGCTACAGGCCATCCCCCAACTGACTAAAGCTGGAGTCACTAAGAGTGGCTGTTGCCAGAGAGCCTGCACTGGATCCAGCTTTGCTGGGGGAGTGGATCCACCAGGTAATGGGAACAGACCCAATTGTGGTACTGACTGCATGGGTTTTGTTGTTGTTGTTGTTTTTCGGGGTTTTTTTTGTTTTGTTTTTGTTTTTGTTTTTTGAGATAGGGTTTCTCTGTGTAGCCCTGGCTGTCCTGGAACTCACTCTGTAGACCAGGCTGGCCTCGAACTCAGAAATCTGCCTGCCTCTGCATCCCAAGTGCTGGGATTAAAGGTGTGCGCCACCACTGCCCAGCCTGACTGCATGTTTTAACTGAGGCCAGCACCTGCCCTTGTGTCTTCCCTGGGCCTAACTTGGACTCAGTCTGAGAGAAATATGCATATCAGGGCCAAGACTTGACAGAAGGCTCTAGCCTACAAGGAGGGAAGGAACTTTCAATCTGGTCTGGCCTTTGGCTGGGTGACCTTCACTTAATCACTAACCCTCTCTGGGCCTCCAGATTCCTTATCTATCAAGTGAGGAAGTTGGAACATGGTTCCCAAGTCCCCAATGGGCTCTAATAGCCATTGGATAGTCCTCTCCATGAAGGAGACCCTGGCTATGGCACCAAACCTCCCTCCCATTCCTTGTTCCCTGAAGACTCCAGCTCTAGGCTGTGGGTCTCTTTCGGTGCCCTGGAAGGGCTAGGCCAAGGGCAGAGGTGTCTAAGGCATGGTAATTACTGTAAGAGTGGAGTTTAAGCTCTTGGCTTTATAGGGTAGAGGCCTCTGTCAGCAGAAAGCCAAGATCTCCCCGGGTGAGAGTTAATTTCCTCAGTGGCTCGTTTTCCTTCCTCGCCATCATTTTTCCTCAGCTGCTTTATGGCCTCGCAGCCATTTGGAGCGGCAGGCGGTGGCAGCAGCTTCGTGCACAGCAATGGGAAGCCCCTGAGCCCCCCATGTTGGGACCCAAGGGTGGCCGGGTTCTCCCATGGGCAGTGATTCATTCTGTGAACTCTGCCAGGCCCACCCAGGCTGTTCCCTACTGGGCCCCTGGCACCTCCTGGACAGGCTCGCAAGGAAAGAATGTCTTGGTCTGGCCAGCCTGTGCTGTCTTGAGTCCCTTAGTGAGCAGCCATAGACTTTGCCTTTAGCTCAGCATGGAAAGACAAGGAGAAAGAGCACTCAGAGAGACCTGGGCTGGTTCAGGTCCAGCCTCACCAGTACCTGTCACCTGGGGCAGTGTCTTTGTCCCTGGGTGCTCCCTTCTAAAGAATGGTTATTTAACTGTAGCTGCCTATAGGAATGGAAGGGTGATGCCACCTGGTGTGCCCCAAATGTCAGCCCACACTCACGCCACCTTGACTATCCCACCTCCTCTGCTCCCCATGAAGACATTGTACCAAACTGAAGAGAAACAGGATTTCTAGATATGCAACTGAATGACCTTTGGAAGACCCTGTGGTTCCTAGAAAACAAAGAACAAAAACAGGGAGTTCCAAACAGCCTTGCAAAGGAGGGGGTGCCAATCGCTTGTCAGAGTGGGATGAGACTGCTAACTGCCCATTAATGGGAAGGCCAAAGCTGAGACAGGAGGCAGTCTGCTGAGATAGCCGTGCCTTGTGCAAACCAGGCTAGGTGCCGTCAGTTCTGAGGTGGACGCCCTCACAGGCCCAGCAAAGTGAAGTTCCCCCTCTGAGGCCATAGTCTCCCATGTGGAAGCTGTACACTGCAGATTTGGAGAAAGTGCCACCTGAGCTCAAGGCACCAGGTGACAATGAGAAGTGACAAGGATAAGAATCAAGGGTGCAGTTGGTGGAGTGGGGTCTGGGCATAAGTTCACCGAGCCCCTGGTGAGCAGAGTTGAGGACCTCAGTTCTCTAGTCTGCAAATCGGCCGTGAAGAAGACTGAGGTGTGCTGGCTGAGCATCCTGCAGAGGAGGAGGGCCGTGCTCTACCCCATGCCTGCCTAGAGACAGTGAGGACCTGAGGTGTCCTCTGGATTCCCGTAGCAGCTTTCTGCTCAGCCTCAAGTGAGCGGAGGACCCTCTTAGCAAGCCTACTTCCAGCCTTAGATTCCTTTGAGACTTCATTATGTTATTCTGTTGCCTAGCAATGGACAGACACCCAGGACCCTACAAATTTGGAATGAGATCAAAAGGCAAAGTCAGGGATAGGAAGACAGGATTCTCCCAGAGGCCATGGGTGATAGAAAACCTGCTGCCAGGCAAACACCAGGACAACATTGGAACGGAGGGGCAGCTGGGTTTGGGGACTATTTCTCCAATAGTAGAAATAGGGAAATGGTAGCTATTTGGACTTCAGTTAATCCCATGTCCATTCAAGACTCACATGTTCCCTAGAGCTTCTATGTGTCTCCCTCAAAGCTCTCTTGAGTTTTCCAGGATCTCTGTTCTCTAATGTTCAGGATGAGGACCATGGGGGCAGAGATACGTTTAAGAGATGCCCAGGTCACTCCTGTTTGGCTCTAATGGCTTTGATGTCCCAAGGACTCTTGGTCTGGGACTAGCCTCTCTGTAAGACCATATAACTCTCCTTTTCCCCTTTGGCAAAAAGAGACCGGCCTCAGCGCAGCCCGGCACCTTCTGCAGTGCCAGGCATTTGCTCAGACTTCACCGCATCGCTTTGTTTTGTGGCATTTGTTTTAACAGTTGTCTTCTATTTATGGCTCGTGATATTGGCTTTCCACTTACGGCAGTGATAAAAAAGCTTCCTTTTGCATTTTATTTCTTTAAGTTTTTTTTTAAAGGTGGCTGATGGGAAGAAAAATACTTAAATAACACAAGCAGGGTGTGGTGGGACCGTGCCTGTAATAACAGGACGTAGAGGATGAGAGTTTGGGAAATGTCTGTTGCAGGGACATGGCACCATTGTCAGCCACTGTCCTGAGTCCTGAGTTTGCAAAACCAGATGCACAAACCCCTGTCCTGACAGAGCTGGCAGAATCACAGAGGCCCGGAGCTGGGGGAAGCTGGGGTGATCCAGAGGATATTCATGGGTGGTCAGCAGTTTAAAGAAGCAGCAAGCAGGAATGACCAACAAGCTGTCCAGCGCTGAGCCTAAAGCGAGTCAGAGCACCGCAGAGACAAAGAGAAGTGAGGCTCCAAAGACTCAGCTGGCTGCCAGCCCCTCCTGGTGCAGGCTAGTTTTGGAGGTGCCACTGTTGGGGGTCATTCACAGAGGGGATCCCCACATCAAGGCATCTGCCTCCCTTTAAAGCAGACTCTGAGCTGTGGTGCCAGGCCCCAGAGCTCAATCGGCATCCCACGCTGCACAGGTAGCACCCCATGCCAGGAGGTCAGGACTCCATCGAGGTGCGCCAGCTGGCTCTAAACTCGCTTTCTGAGCCATCAAAGCGTCAATGGTGTGGTGACAGGCGTACTGTAGTATTTTCATTCTTTGAAAATTGGCCATCTATCTGTGGTCCGTCTACAGCCTGGTAGGAGGAGGTAGCGTCAAGGATCTCCTGGGTAGAAAAGACAGAATTAGAACAGGGCTCCTCTGCAAGCGGTCTGATTCTGGGGGTTTCTTTTGTTCCTTCTTTTTTTTTTTTTAATTAAGATGGTGTGTGTGTGTGTGTGTGTGTGTGTGTGTGTGTGTGTGTGTGTGCATGTACATATGTATGTGCATGTACGGGTATCCACAGAGGCTAGAGAGGAGTGTCTGATCCCTGGAACTGAGTTACAGGTGGCTTAAGCTCTTTATTAATCTCTAAACCAACTCTTCAGCACTCCATTCGTTCTTTTGAGCATTGGTTGATTCTGATCTGAAAGGGGGGGTGACATGCTGAATGAGGTCACAGCATTGTGACCTCAGCAGTGGCCAAGTTAGTTAATAAGTGACACTTCGCTCTTTTATACCCCTAACCTTACCTTTATCAAAACACCTCATGACCCTTCACCAGGAAGGGTTCTCAGGAGATGCACAGAAGCCATCTCTTCATTCGGCAGATCCTTACTTACCATGTCCACTCCGTGCCAGGCATTACTCCCACCCCTGGGCACAGCTCAAGCCTTTGACCAGACTTGTCAGCAGAGCGATTCTGTTAGAGATACAGAGACAGAAGGAGACTCAGGGAAGCCAATCCAGACTGCAGATCCAGGGAAGAGATTGCCACTGGGTGAGAAAGATTCAATGCCACAGAGGTATGGGCTAGGGAAAACATTCCAAAGTTCCCTATAGGAAGGAAGGTTCCTCTAGTGGAGGACGGGGTGAGGGTCTGGGAGGTGATTGTGGCTGAGGCTGGGTGAGGAAGCCTGCAGTACAGCTGTGGTGCCTGCGTCCTGTGGTAGGGCCCGGCTGGTCCTCTGCTGCTACACTGCCCCAAGAGGTTTGTGTCTGTGATCAGACTCAAAGATTAGGGACCCTCCCTGAATCCCAGTCTCCCCTCAACCCTGTGTTGGGAGACGTCCTCGTGGCTTGGATGAAGGAAGGGGTGCAGCAGGGTGGGGGGAGAGCGAGTGTGTTTGCTGGCACCAGAATCGCAGCAGAAGCCAGGGCTGGAAAGTTTCCCAAGTATTTAGAAATTAAAATAATAAAAAGAAAGCTGAGCATATGGAGGGTGTAAAGTGCCGTCCATCTTTAAAGAAGGGACACAACTTCCTCAGAACGCCCAGGAGAGCAGAGTCGGGGGGTGTGCATGTATGTACTGCGTCTGGGCATAGACAAGGAATGGATGTGCTGTTTTGGGCTCCGCTGGCCCAAGAGGTGGGGTTGTGATAAACAGTAAAGATCTTGTGTCCCACCCTGGCTTCATAGGAATCTGGTCCTCCATATTCTAGGAAATCTGCGCTGCTTAGCTCAAAGCTGAGTCGCCATAGCCACCTTCAAAGCAGATATTTGAGAACCAGCCCCCCAAACTCCCCCAAATCTAGCTTCTTCTCGTCCTTTGTTTTCCCTCCCTCTAGCACAGTCCCTCTGGCTTGGCTAGGAGAAGCCTCTCCTGTCTGGCCTCAAGATGTCCCACCCCACACCTCACCTCACTTCACTGTGGCCATCAGCCCCTGCATGATCCAGGCTCAGCTTGCTCCTAACCTCATTGCTCTCCCTTCTGTCCAACAAGCAGGCCGATATCATCGCTGCTCCGGGACTCATGCGCGTGCATGCTTCTGATGACAGTGATACTCTTCTCCAGGGTTAGGGAGGGCTCTTGACTCAGGGCCCACCCCAAGAGAATCCTCAGGGGAGTCTTCCTTGGCCATTCAAAAAGCCACCTCTCTAGTTACTTCTGGCCATGTTTAATTATTTCTTGGTACCTCTGTTGCTATGTGAACTGACTCTGACCTGTCTGCCCCCCAACCTGTAAGTGCCAGGTGGGCAGAACCCAAGGGCTCTGATATTGTCCCTATTATCATCTGGCACCTTAGCATAAATTAGAGACACTCCATCCTGATGGCGGAGAACCCTCTGGAGAACCCCGCCCCCAGTGCCTCCCTTCACCCACCAGCACAGCTAGCTGAAAGGTGTAGACATCAGGATAAAGAGGGGAGGAAGGTGTCCTATGGGCTCCTACTGGTGAGGGGACCCGGTCAACTGGTCAACTCGGAAGGCTCTCTAGTACCTTGGCTTGGAGGAGCAGAGGTGGCAGGCACCAACCTGGAGGAGGAGCCATACAAGGAAGGGGTGGAGGCTCCTCTTTGCAGTCCTTCCCCTCAGCACTGCCTCCCCTCTCCTCCCTGTTCTACTGTGTGCTGGCCTCCACAAGATGGATTTTCCTGGCTGTGCCAATCTTGCTGCCACCTGTTCGCGCTGTGCTAGAGCCAGCAAAGTGGCTCTGCTTCAAACCCAGAGCAGCTGGGAGAGCGGCTGCCAAGCCTCCTTGTTCCCCGTACTCCCCTCCTTTGTTGCAGCTCTGGCTTCAAGTCATCCTGTCACCTGCTGGCAGCTGGGCAGCCCCTTCTTTTCTGTGCCACAACCCCTGCAGACCTGCCCAGCCCTTCCAGACACCAGGTCCTTGTGACAGGCTGCAGGGTGAGACACACAGGGGACTGTCACTTGTCCCTCACCACACAGTCTCCACACATGCACACAAACACCTCCAAGCACATGTGCACACATGAACACAACACATACCAGCACACGAAAGCATATGTGTATGCACATGCATGCATACATACTCACAAAGGACTACACACATGGGCACACATGAGTGCATGTGCATATATGTGTGTACACACATAAAAGCATATGAGAAGGCACATATATGCATGCTCACACAGATACAAATAAATACATGCACATAACCATTCACCAACACATGTGTGCACATGTGGATGTGTCACACACAAATGCATCCATGTGTGAGTGAGCACACATGCACAATCACCCAAATGCCTGTAGGTGCATTCTAATAAGCATGCATGGATGAATACATATACATGTGTACAAATGAATATATATGGGAATACATACATAGGTGCACATGAATGCAAATATTCCTAGATACATACAGATGCATAGGTTTCCAACTACATGCACATGTATGTACAAATACACACACATCAACAAACCTATACATATTTGCACACAAATTCATATACAAATATATTCACTCATTCACACAAATATACAATGTGGCAATATACAATGCACACTGAAAACATACAAATGCTCATGCACATACACACACATCAACGAGCTCATATGCAAGCATATACAAACATGCCAACACATGTGCAAACATGCATTATGCACACACATGAATAGTAAGTAATGCATGCCCACATAGGCATATACCTTATACTTAACACATTTAAAATGTGCACACATTAACAAATGCATGCATACAAACTCACAAAGGAATGCACACATGGGCACACACATGCACACATGAATGCAGGCACATATATGTATGTATACACATAAATATATACTATGCACATGTACAAATGTACAATCGTACATACATGCACACAGGTATATACATTCTACATGAGCATACACATACAGACATTCATGTGTCCACACACAAGACATATTCACAGATGCACATACATGCATGCATACACAAACATGCAAGTACACATGCATGCACAAACACACAAGCTTACACATATGTGCATGCAAAAACACATGCACACATACAAGGTATACACATAGTTATAAATGCTCACAAATGTACATGTGTGTATGCATACAACCACATGGCACACGTATGTGAATATATCCCTGCATCCATCCATCCATATGCATACATCCATGTACACAAACATACATCCATACACATACGGGCTCCATGACCTTGGCAAAGCCCCTCGGACATTGGATTCCTCAGCTGCCCCCAGCTAAGTCTATGCTTGCTTAACCCACAATGTCACTGTGAAGAACAAACGGAGGGCCAGCGACGAAACTCCTTTGGGAACAGGCAGAGATATAATTAGACACGTGCGTGGGCTGGAGAAATGCAAACTGTGAAGTGCTGTGAGGCCCAGAAGCTGCTTTTGCTGGGTTCTTGCGTGTGCATGCCTGGCCTCAGGAGAAGGAGGCAGGCTGAGTTTGTCTCTGAACCGCTGGCTCCAGCCAGGAGCATGTGACGGCTGAGAGACAGACACATGAGAAGATAGAGCAAGACAGGAAGACAGACAAATAAACACAGATAAAATAGCCTGCAAGGCGATGGCTCTCCTTATGGGAACAGACAAGGATGTGAGGCAGCCAGTTTCCTGTAGCTCCCGGCTTGCCTCTCCTCCAGAAGGTCCTTTCCAGGGCTTCCTCTCCCCCCCCCTTCCCTCCCTCCCTTCCCACCACCTTTTGGCATGTACTCATACACATGTGAACCTGTGCACACATGCACACATGTGCTGCGGGGTTGGGTTGAGAGAAAGGATTTCCTTGGAGCACAGTCCTGGAGAGTGTGGCTCCAGCACCTCTGTGGAGACAGTGGCTCCAAAGATTGCTAATCCCTGGGGATGATTCAGTCATGGAAGCTGTAGGATTGTGGGAAGCCATGGTGTCCACACAAGCCTGTGCATCAGTACTTCCCTAGGTGCTCAAAGCTGCTCATGGGCATCTGCAGGTGAGCAGCCAGCTCAGGGGCACAGGGTGGACTCCTGGTACCTGCTACACATCCTCCCACATCCACCAGATGGTTCTTTATAGAGAGAATATTCCATCTGTCTCTGCCCCATCTGCTGCCCCCTTCCATGGCTTCCCCTGGCACCTGTAATAAAGTGTTAGCATGGCTTTCGTGGGCCCACAGGCTCACTCCTTCCCAGATTCCAACCTCACATCCCACTGTTCCTCTCTCTCAGCGCTCTTCCACACTGGCCTGTGGTGCCTATGAGGTTCCACCACAGGCCCTTTGCACTTACAGGGATCTCTGCCAATGACACACAGCTTCAGCTCCATTTGAGTTATAAGCGCCTCTCCCCACCCTCCCCAGCCCCAGTTATCATCATTACTAAGCAGCAGCAGCTAGACAGATAAGTTAGGGTGTCAATCACACTACACCCCTTTGCAGGCTCCACATGGTTCTGGGGGACCAGCCCAGAACTCTGGAGATCTGGACCCTGTCTCCATGACACTTCTCAGATTCCACCCACCATCCCCTCCCAGCACCTCCACATGATCCACCAAATCCCAGCCTCAGCTTTGGTAACTTTGTAACAGCCTGTAACCGCCAGAGCTAGATTCCTACAGGCGGAGATGCTTCACACCTGCAGTTACCTCCACGGAGGTGATTTTCCCCAAGGTCTCTGTCTATGCTGAAGCAGCAGCACTTTCTCAGAAGTTCCCCTCACATGTGTTCCACCATGTGCCTCTCTCCTATCTTACCCGGTTCTTTACAATCTAGAATTAGTTTATACTTCTCATCCATTTTGTCTCTGTCTCCCCTGGAACACTCCGTTCCAAGAAAACAGACTCTATACCCAGCACGGGCATCAAGGGCAGGTGAGAAATGCAATCTGAGTATTCCTTGTCGGGAGTACTTGGGACCACAACTGTTTCAGATTTTGGAAATTCTTCTCAAATGTTGGATTATTTGTACAGATATAATGAGCTGTCTTGGGGTTAGACCAGAGACTAAACATGGAATTCATTTAGATTTACCCAGGCACCTGATACACAGTGCCTGGAGGTAATTTTATGCAATATTTTACATAATTTGGAGCATGAAACAAAGTTTCATGGCATGGAAGTTTCATGGTACAGTCATGATGCATGAGAAGTTTTGCGTTTTTGGAGCATTTTAGATTTCAGCTTTCAGCTTTAGGATGCTCAACTCCGGGGACTTGAATGAAGTACGGAAGTGGTTAACAGATGGGTGGTGTTGGCCTGGGAGACATGGGGGGTGCAGGGGGGGTGTCAGTGTGCTTGTGGGCATGTATAAGGGACAGGGCTCTGTTGGAGATGTGGCCTGCCCCAGAGCACACAGCTGGCACCAGCAGCAGGCTGGGCTGAGCCCAGGGCCTGCCTGCCTCCTGCCTTCAGTCTCTCACTGGCTTCTTGCATTTGTTTCCTTTTTTTCTTTGTGTGTAAATGTGCATCGCACTGTCATTCCTTCTAGACTAGAAATTGACTTGAAAATCTGGTAGCTGATAATGCTCCAGACTCCAGCTGCCAGGCTGCAGCCTCAGTGTGACTTCCTCTGGTTGCTAAACTCACTCCATTTCAGACCCCATCTAACTAGCCACTAGAGGTTGGTAAAACCATGACCCTGCCTAGGCACAGTGCCGGCTTATCAGCAGGGTCGCCTGCACTGCTGTCATTGCTGAGAGATCAGTGGTCCTTCTTTCTGGCAAGAGCTGAGCATCTTTCCCGTCCGAAGCCACCAGGATAAAGGTCAGTGGGGTCTATCCTTTGAGGACTATGTGTTTGAGCCGAGCTCTATCACAGGCACCCCAGAGACATCCTTACACATGACCAGGCTTCCATGAACTGTGGCACTGTCTGAGTGATGCTGCTGGGGGAGGGAAGGGACACTGCCATGACCTGATCACTGAGCACTAGACGGGAGGAAGGAGCAGGAACCGGGTTTGGGGGTGGGGGTGGGCATTGAGCGGAGGAGATGCCTTGCATCAGGCTTCAAGCCATTCTTAGCATGGGCTCCTCAGGTCAACGGAGGCTCTTCCCTGCTTCTGGAAAATTCCATCTTGGTGAAATCAGATTGAAGAACACATCAGGTGCCCATATCTTTGTTGGGTGATGAGGGGTGGAGGGAGCAGCATGGCGGGGGGGGGCAACAATAAGATAACTAAGGGCCACCTAGGGAAGGCTCCTGGAGAGCCCTGTCCACACACACCTGCACCTGTGGGGAGAAGGCTGCAACAGTCTTCTACCTCAGGCTTTTCCTAGAGAAAGCTTGTGACGGGATAGATCTCCTCCTCCTCTCCTCCTCCTCCTCTTCCTCCTTCTCCTCCTTCTCCCCTACCTCTTTCCTCCTCCCCTCCCCCTCTTCTTCCTTCTCCTCCTCTTTATCTCCTTCTCCCTCTTCCTTCTCTTCCTCTTCTTCTCCCTTCTCTTCCTTTTCCTCTTCCTCCTTTTCCTCTTTCTCCTTCTCTTCTTCCTCTTTTCCTTCCTCCTCTTCATCCTCCTCCTCCTCTTCCTCTTCCTTTTTTCTTCCTTCTCTTTCTCCTTCTCCTCTTCCTCTTATTGTTCTTCCTCTTCCTTCTCCTCTTCCTTCTCCTCTTCCTCCTCCTCTTCTCCTCTTCTCCCTCATCTTCCTCCTCCTCTTCTTCCTTCTGCTCCTCTTCCTCTTTCTCCTCTTCATCTCATACAAAACAAAGTATTCAAGTTAAATATGTAAAATTAAAAATCAATTTTAAAAGACATCTGCTAAGGGTGTGATCTTTGAATGTTATGGTTAGCTCTAACAGAGGTAGTCTTCAAAGAGAGTGGCAAGAAGGTCCAGATCAGGCTATAAGATGATCCTAGCTGACGTGGGAGGCCTGCAAAAACTTCAGTGCCTACCTTAGTTAGACCTGGGAAGACAGAGCCTGAGGGGCCCTTCACCCTGTTGAATTCCCTGGCACATAACACCCAAGTTGTCTCTTCAGGCCTGATGCTCCTTGAAACTGTTTCCAAGATCCCACCCTCAGGAGGACCCAGGGATTCGTTCCAGAACTTGGAGAGCAAGAAGGGAAGGAGCCAGTCACAGAGGGAGCATCATGCTTGGCTGATCCCATAATGCCCAGCAGAGTGACAGCACCCACATGCTCCCGCGAGGGGGTTATTTTATTAACCAGATCGATTAAGCATCTCTCCTTCTAATTACTAGTTTAATTAACCTTGGCACACAGTATGCACCAGCCCTCAAGGGGCTGAGTCAGACTGCTGTGCTGGGAGAGCATCGTTGCTCTGCTCTTTGCTGCTGAGTGTGGCTGGCCCTCAGGGGCCTGGAAAGCAGGGGTTGAGGGTCAAGTGTTGGGAGCATGGGGGAAGTGCAGAGTGGAAAGTGGGGAGGAGGCATTCTAGAGGATTGTTTCATGGGTGCTGGGTTCCAATGGGGGCCTCTGCAATGCTCACCTTGAGTGATCTGGGCAGGTCACAGCCAAGTCAGCTTGAGCAGTTCCACATGGTTGATTTGCTCCACGAGAAGTCTGAGATCCAGAAAGCTTGGGTTCAGCTGCCAAGGGCTGGAGGGGAGGTAGAGGGCTGCCTCGGCCTTCTCATCTGTGAAATGAGCATTGGGGCTTCCCCAGTTTACAGGCAAGGTGTAATGCTTAATTAGAGGGGTCCTCTAAAGTTGAAGGATTCCAGCGCAGAATACATCCACCCGTTCGTTTACTGCTTCGGCGTGTATTTCCTGAGGTTATCGCACTATGGCAAGCTCTGAATGTGATGCTCTGAAGATGAGCTCTCTGAGGGTCCGGTTGTCATCCATGTGTGCCCTTACACCCCTCCCTGCTCTCTGCCCTCTATGCCCTGCACTAACACAGGCCTCCCAGATGCTACATCTGTGTGCCTGCATGGGGTGTACCTCCCTCCTTCACAGCCACGGGCATGCAGTCATCTTAGAAGAA
Organism: Mus caroli; assembly: GCF_978045245.1. Taxonomy (NCBI): domain Eukaryota; kingdom Metazoa; phylum Chordata; class Mammalia; order Rodentia; family Muridae; genus Mus; species Mus caroli. Next base: position 65,409,644 of record NW_028227270.1, on the reverse strand, counting down.
CCCCCCTACACACACATGTGCACAATGACCACATGTGAAGACAGCTGCATGGCTCCTCTGTTCTAGAGCAGACAGAGGCCAGGAGCACCACTGACAGAATGCAGCAGGAAACAGCCCACAGTCCCTGGTAGCTAGGCTTTATATATTTATTTGTTTAAAGCTTATTAAAATCCTAACCCAGTCTTCTCTTCACGATGGCGGTGCTGTTGGAGTCTCCTGATGCCTGTGTGGGCTGCAGACAAGTATCTGCATATGTGTGAGGGAGGGTGTGTGTGTGTGTGTGTGTGTGTGTGTGTGTGTGTGTGTGTGTGATATGAATGTGTATTTATATCTAGCTATGATTACCAGTGTATTTGTGCATCCCCATGCTCATATGTGCATATCTGGGGGTGGGCTGGGTGTGTATGTGTGTCTGGGTGTGTGATCCTGGGTGTGGATTGAGCTGATGTGTTTATTTATGTGTGTGTCACTAGTCACGAGCATGAGTAGTGTGTCTTGTATATCTTCACCCCTGTCGGTGGTGAGCACGTTTTTCAGTCTGTTTTTTTCTTGTCACCCCACAAGGAACCTTTGTAGATTGTTTTTCTCTAGCCATGTCTGAAATTTCAATACGCTGTGCACTGTGTATCTGTTTTGCATAGCTTGTATATCTGTGCATTTTAAAAAGAGACTTCTCCTACCCTCCATGAGCTGCCTTCCTTCTTGTCTTAGCTAGGGTTTGACTGCTGTGAACAGACACCATGACTAAGGCAATTCTTATAAGGGACAACATTTAATTGGGACTGGCTTACAGGTTCAGAGGTTCAGTCCAGTATCACCAAGGCGGGAAGGAACCAGGCAGATGTGATGTAGGAGGAGCTGAGAGTTCTACATCTTCATCTGAAGGCTGCTAGCAGAATACTGGCTTCCAGGCAGCTAGGATGAGGGCATTAAAGCCCACACCTACAGTGACACACCTACTCCAACAAGGCCACGCTCACTCCAACAGGGCAACACCTCCTAATAGTACCACTCCCTGGCCCAAGGATATACAAACCATCACACTCCTTGAGGGTTGGACCATACTATTGAAGTTCCCGCTTTGAGACACATGACTTCCTCTTCCCTTTCCTGCCCATGTGAGTGCAGGGTCCCAATTCTCCAGGGCTCACCAGAGACCTCTTAACATAGATTTCTGTAGGAGGATTGGATCTGGGGTAGTTAGTCAGAATACATTGTATGCCTGTATGAACTTCTCAAAGGATTAATACAAGTGTTTTATATTAAAAACAAGAAGCAAAGGCTTCTAAAAAATAAACAATCCAAAATGCCCAGAGGTTTCTCAACACCCAGTCAAAAGACTTGGGGAAGACCAGGAACTCAGTTTCTATGAGTTTCTGTGTTATTCTGAAGGGAGAGCTCTGGTGCCTCCATGAAAGGACCATCCAGTTTGAATGGAGAGCATCTGCCTGGAGTCACCGGAGAATGTGGATGTCAGCCATAAAGAATGAGGTCGAGGCCTCATTCTTAGGATCTCTGTCTACACCAACACTGTCTCTGCAAAGTGGGAGCTTCCCAAATAAAGCTGCTGGCTAGACAGAGCCCTTCTCCTGCCTAAAGACACACGAAACACATAATAGGTGTGTCCCCAAGACCAAGACACTTTGCTGGAGTCAGGGACAAACACAGACCCAGGTGTCTGCAGTCCCATTTCTATCTGTTGTACAAGGCAATGGATGTCCTTTATGCTGACACAAGTCTTGCTTCTGTGAACCCCAGTCTCTGCCCAGCTCTGGAGAGGTACACAGTCCGGCACAAGAACAGGTGATAGGAGCTGTCCTCCACTCTGCCTCCCAGAGTAGCCCTGAGATTGCAGTAGGTGGCCTCTGACCTCTGCTGGAAGTTTCCAAGGACCTGGCAACAAAACCAATCCAAATAGAAGAGCCCTACCTGGCCCTGCCCTCTGGTATTGGAGAGAAAAGCAGTGCCTTTGGAAGGCTGGAGCAGTGCCAAGCTTCAGGCCTGGGTGTCTGAGTATCAGAGCACAGGGGACCGATTGATGCAGTATGGGCAGAACTCCAGCACAGGCTGATGGGAGCCTGGAAGAGGGAGGGAGCAGTGAGGAGCCCAGGAGTGTGCTGGCAAGGCTGGAATCAGAGGTGTGTGTGTGAGGGAATGGCAGTGTGTGTGCAAGGGAAACATGGGGTGTATGTGAATGAAAGATGGAGGTGGGGGTGGAGGGGGCAGAAAGGGGTGCTGTGGTCAGGGAGTGAGAAAGGCATCCTCTTCCTTCTCTTAAGCTTTTAAAGCATCAGAGCGTCTTGCTAATTGTTCATCTCCCAGAGACGCTAATGAAATTATTTCTGCGAAATACTCATCAGGTCATCTGCAGAGGGCACGGTGCCAAGCTTCAGCTCGGTCCAATCCCCCTCCTCCTTCCCGTGCTTCCTGCCCCCTCCTTTATACATGAGCCTCTCAGCATGGAATTGCTCACCTCCAAACCTACCTGAAAGTGCCCAGTGGGGAAACTGGAAACTAAGCCTCCGTAGCCAGGGAAACCTTAGAGACTGAAATTCCATGGGTGTTGTAGGCTACTGAAGGTTGTCTTTGAGTGTGTGCGTATGTGTGCATGTATGTGCATGTGTGTGCATGTGTGAGTGTGTGTGATGTGTGTGTGTGTGTGTGTGTGTTTGCATACATGAGTAATAGCTCATACATCTTAGGACCATGTGTCTCTAATAAAACCATTTGTTAGACTCAGCAAACGTTTCTAGAGCAACCACAGGTTTGAATTTTTTACAGCTAAGGGGCATCAGGCAAGCTGTGCCCTCTCTGAGCCTCAATTTTGTGTCTGCACAACTTGGGTCTACTTTGCCAGGATTGTGAGAATTCAAAGAAACCAGGCAAAGGACAGAGTCCTAACCTGAGCATGCTGGGTGCTGTCCTTGGTCCTGGAACCGCTATCACAAGCGCATCCGTGCTCTGTGCCAAGGTACTGCCTGCTAGTTTGCTTTCTATTGTTGTGATGGTGTGAACTACCGGGCCCAGCTTAGAGCAGTTTTTTTTTTTAAATAAAGGATAATTTCCTTTTTGGAATCAGGGTCTCATGCATCCTAGGGTAACCTCAAACTCACCATATATCTGGGAAGACCTTGCATGGGTCCTTCTGTCTCCACTTCCTAAGTGCTGGGATTACAGGTTCCTGATACCTGCCTGGTTCTGCAGTGTTGGGGCTTTGAGCATGCTCACCGTGCAACTTACTGACTAAGCTGCATACCCAGCCCTTACAAAGGATAATTACGTATCATTTTTTTTCTAAAGCAAATGACAGAAACCCAAATGGACTTACAATCAAAACAGGGACATACTGGCTGAGAGAACAGAAGGATCCAGGGGTATTCCTAGTAGCTCCAGAAACATTTCTGGATGACACAGTACAGTCTTGGGACTCCCTTCACGCTTGGTTTCTCTGTCCATGCCTCAGCCTCAGGCATGTCTGCTCATACAGCCAGAGCTTCATGTCCAGACCATGTCCATGAAGAAAGTAACTGTTGAGTTCCAACCAGCGTTCCAGAAATGAGCCTCGGTGAATGGGCTCAGACCAGTGCTCACTCTGTGCCTGTCTCTGTAGTTCATGGGATCTTGGGTGTTGATCAGCAAGATAGAAGTTCGTTCCATGTTTTGGAACTGAGGCGGGTAGAGCACATGAACTCTGTGCTGAAGGGCAGAAGGGGTGGTTCTTCAAATGAATCAAAGGGTGCTTCCAGGAGACAGAAGCTGGGTTCTCAGCAGTGGGATGAGCTACAGGATAGTGGAGTCAGAAGCTGAACTAAGTGGAGTGTTGCAGCCTGCAAAGCAGTCTTGAGTGGGAGGCTCCCTGATCTGTCCCCACCTCTGCCATCTGAGCCTCCACAGCATGAGTGACACTGGTAAAGCCATCTCTCCTCTTTCTCCTGGCTTGCCTGAGTGCCACTTAGAAAGGGACAGCTGAGGTGGGGGTCTCAGTGACTTAAAGGAGCTTGCCAATGTAACCAGCAGAGGATAAAGTGTTCAAGGGAGAAAGGCAAATGGAAAAGTCTGGAATGAAGGAACAGCTTGGCTTCTAGGGAACTGGGCCTAGGCACAGCTGCAGATGTGGGATGCAGTAAGATCCCACCCCATGGGCAAGCTGTGCTGCAATAAGACTCCACCCCTCCACCCCCAAAAGGACAGGCTGTGCATATTACTGAGTGCTGTTCGCTAGCTTCAGGTCTGCCCTGCGTGCTCTCTCAGGTAGGGTCCTGGTTGTGGCTAAGAGTAGCAGGTCCTCTTTCAGGCCAAGCCACTGTTTACTGTCAGGTGTTTCTCTAGAGTCCCTGTTTCTCTGTCTCCTTGGTAGCCTGGGCCCTTGAGTGAATATGACCAGGAACAGAAGAGCCACGATGGGCAAATGAGAAATAAATCTTTGTTGATTAAAGCCACTGATACTTTGGGGACCATTTGTTACCATGACAAAAACCTATTCTGACTGCTACATGGGCCTCTCTAGTCTAGATGGAAAGAGAGGGGCTAAGAACTGAGAAGAGAAGAGATTCCCCAATTCTAACCCCAAACAAGCTTTAGGAGGAAGAAATGTATGGATCATGGGCCCAGAAATCAAATCTCCTGGGGCCCCTCTCAGCCAGCTTTGCAGTTCTAGAATAAGGTTGGTCCTTGCCTAACTCTTAGCTGCCTCATCTGTGTAAAGTGGAAATATTGACTTAATGGGGTTTCATGTACTGCTTAGAGCAAACTACAGATGTAGGCAAGGGCATAGTACTATCCAATAAACACATTATTACTTTCTCATGTACACCATGCCCTAATCTCCAACCGCCTCCCTTCAGTGTCCAAATCCCAAGCCTTCAACATTTCTTCCACACTGTGAACCCAAATTCAGATCCAGGAGAGCACTATAGGGGTATTAATAGAATACAGGAGAATAGCCTGGGCATACAACAACTGCTCTCACACATACACCACACACACTCACACCACATACAACACACACTCACACCACATACAACACATACACACTCACACCACATACAACACACACACACACACACACACACACACACACACCAGAGCAGCCTGTAGATCAGCTCTACTCTCTAATGTGTTTGTCTAAAAAGCTGAAGTTGGGGAGTATGACATCTGGGTAAAAGAGGTTATAAATACACACATGTATTAAAAATCAATTTTAGGGCCACCAAGATGCCTCAGTGAATAATGGGGTTTGCTGTCAAGCCTTACAACCTGGCTTTCATCCCCGAATCTCACATAAGGAGAGAAATGACAAGCTGTTTTCTGACTTCCACACAGGCACTATGCAACACACTCACATGCACACGCACACACACGTGCACACTCACACACACACACATCTTTTAAAAAATTATTTTCCCAGATAACAGCTTCTATTGAAAATTGGTAAACAAAACCAATTGGGTCCCCCCCCCCCCAACAGGCACCTAGAACAAGAGAGCCATTTCGATATGACCCTGTGCCCTGTCTCCCTGCCTGTCTGGCCCTGAGGCCCAAAATCTGTACGTGCACATCTGGAGCTTTGGTTGTGACTAGAAACACACACACACACACACATATATATACATATGCAGATATATACATATACAAGAGAGCAGAAGAAAGCAAAACATTTTTCATAACCTTCTCTATAAAAAGTGGGAAACAAAAGACAAACCGAGAGAGGGCCTCGTGTCTCAAGAAATATAGGAGAGCTCATATCTCTTTGTGGAAGCCAAGACCATTCTTATATCATCTGGCCTGCAGCACCAATTTATATTATCGATCGGCGCTGGAGGCGTTTGAGTGTGTGACCGTCTTCACCCTTCTCATTCTCCTCCTGGCCAGGAGTGGGACCCTCTCTTTCAGATCCCTCGCCCTGTGCACACCGAGAGCGTTTATTTTCCTTCTCTAGGGCAGCCTTCTGTTTATTTTAACCAGCTTAGGGAATGGGGGTGGGGAATAGGAGATCCTCCAGCGGTCATTCTGCTGGGATCCAGAGACGCCCGTGACTTGCCCAAGGTCACAGAGCCAGAAGAATGTGACACTTCGATTCTACCCCAGGAGTTTGTAGCTCCCAAAACCCTTCTGGTTCCTGCATCACGCCCACGTCTCCAGCGCCGCGCGCGCTCGGGGCGCAAACAACACGACGCTCCTTACAGGCTGCGCTGCGCCCTAAGGTTGTTTCCTTTGGGCCAGCGGCGTGGAGGGATTAAGAAAGCCTGGGGCCACGCTGCTACGCTTGCCCCTGAAGCCCATCAAGCTGTCTTGGGGAGGCGGATGGTGAGACGGTGGGGGCCTGGCGGCTCCTGCGCGCCGGCTGGGCCCCGGGACCTCTCCTGCAGTCCCCCATCCAAGCCGCCCGCCGGCTGCCTACCACGGCGCGCTGACGACCTCGGAGCGCAGCCCGGAGGCAGGGGTGCAAGCAGGGACTGCAGCGGAACCTGCCTGGGGCACTCCAGAGTCGAGCTGCTCTCCGCAGGCTGGCGCTGCGCCGGGGTCGCCGCAGCCCGGGGCCCCTCCCGGGCCACCTGTGCGCCGACTGGCGGACCCGGGTGATGCCGGATCCGGAAAAGCAATCCACTCCGGGTTCCAGAGTCCTGTTTCTGTCCCTGGAGACTGAGAGGGGTGGTGGGAGGCCTCCCCGCCCACTACCCCAGCTCCTCCCTGGGGGAGCCTCAGGCGTTGCCCGAAGGGATCCCCGGTGCCGGGGGTGGCCCGCGCTCGCAGCGCCGCCCGGCCCCTCCTCCCCCGCCCCGCCCCGCCTCCGCCCCGCTCCGTCGCTCCAGTCCGGATTTTGCGGCGCCCGCCGGCCCGCTCCCCGGCTGCGGGCTCCGCGCGGCGGCTGGCTCGGTGCGCGGCGCGGCTGGCGCTGCGCTCCGCCCCGGCTGCATTGCTGCGCTCCGGGTGCCCAGGGGAGCCACGCGCCGCGTGCGCCCCGCAGCCGGCCGCCCGGAGGCAGCGCTGTCCTCTGGCATGGGCCCCGGGGGCGCCCCGAGGTGGGGCTCTCGGCTGAGGCGCTGACAGCCTCTCTCCCGCCCGCGGGGCCCCTAGTCCAGCCCGCTCGTCCGCCCGCGGCCATGGCCGTCCGGCCCGGCCTGTGGCCAGCGCTCCTGGGCATAGTCCTCGCCGCCTGGCTTCGTGGTTCGGGTGAGTCACGCCGCGCGCGCTCTGGGGAGGCTTGCGGGGGACCGTGCGCGCGAACGCTTAGCTCTGGGGAGGAGGTGGCCGTGACCTGCGCGGCCGACCCGTCTGGGAGCCCCCGGAGGCCAAACTTTGCTGGGCAGGACGCGGGGGCCGCCACTCGCTGCTGCGCAGCTTCCCGGTGCGCTCTCCCGGAAGCCTTGGTTCTGCCAAGTCCAGGAACAGCTGTCAGCGCACGGGGCTGGCGAGTGTAGACGCCCCACGCCTCCGGTGGGGGAAGTTTGCTGGTTTCACGGGCCCGGGAGAATGATGCGGGGGGGGGGGGGCGACGGCAGTTTGGAATAATCCAGGAAAGACAAGACTTGAAGGACTCAAGGCCATATGCTAGTGCTCAGAAAATGGGGTGTGTGTGGGGCAGGTGTGTGTGTGGGGGGGGGGTGTAAGACAGCTCTTCCAGGTAGGACTGCCCCAAACAGCCACTCACAATTTCTAGCTTGGCACCTGGCCTCTGCCCACGTCTAGAACATAGTGTCCTCCTCTGTCCCCACCACACACAGGCTTGCACACGCACACACTCAGGCGTGGAGGTATCCAACAGCCCTCAGCTCTTGCAGCCGGTAGTCAAAGCACTGGGGCCCCTGTGGTGGCCTGTGGCTCCTGGCCTCGCTGCTGGAGGCGGGAGAGGGGAAGAGGAGGGAGAAGGGGAGTTGTTTGCTGTTGGCTGTTGGTTGGCGGGCTCTGAGAACCTCTCAGAAACTCCACAGCCCTGCAGTCTCCCCGCGTGTCTTGTTGGCCACCCTAACCAGCCCCTTCATAACCTAGCCTTTTAGCCCACCTCCTTTCGTGAGGGGCCTGGGGGGGGGGAGGCTTTGTCTGCTCTCCCAAAGCCCGCACCTAGACCGAGCTGTGGGGGTCCCTAATCTCCTAGTCCCTAAGGATTTGGCAGTGCTGAGCTTCTGGGTATTGGGAAGGGTGCCTGAGCAATTCTTGGTGCTTGATTCCCCCATAGCCTGCTTCCCGGGAGGTGATCCCTAGGCTGGCAAGGCCAGTTTCTTCTAAGGGTGTGGGTTTCTGAACTGCCAATCCAGAAAGATGAGAGCTCCGTCAAGGACCAGATGATTAAGGTCGATGGCTGGTTCCTTGAAGAGTCTCTGCGTACTGCATCCTTCACCCACCACTGCCTCGACTGCCCTCCCCATCCTGCCCCCTAAGTCCTCTACCTCGTCCCCCCCTGCTCTGCCTCCTTCCCCTGTCAATGCACCCTAAATCCTCACTTTAACCAGCCCTTCTTCCTAATGGCCTCCCCACTTTAATCCTGACGAACCCTCAGATTGGGCTGTGTGCCGTTGGCTGTGTATTCATGTTGTATATGTTAGCTTTAGGGGTGTGAGTTGCAGGACTGGCCATAGTCATGAGCTGGAGGTGTCAGAGGAGGTGCTGCCAGACACTGAATGGGTCCCCAGGAAATGTTTACTGAGTTGCATGTGTGTGAAAGGGGCTGTGTGGTCAGAGCTGCATTTTGCCACGTGAGCACGTGGGTGGGAATGGCGTGGACTGACATGTGTCCTGGGTAATGGGGGCAGGGGGCACCACTGATGTGGCATGGGGAGTGCTGTTATGTGTACGGTCAGATGAGTACTAACATATTGTATGCGTGTGGTAGTTACATGGTACTGCGCCAGTGAGCGTTACAGACAGGGGCGACAGACACTTGTAGGGGAGGGCACTAAACCAGGAATGAAGGATTGCACCTCAAGAAGAACTGCATTGCCCATTGGCAGGACACCTGTTGGGGCCTGGCCTGAGGTTTCCCAGAGCTGACAGACAGGTGGGCATGAGTGCTTCAGAGCTACCTGGGATCGGAGGCTGTCTCAGGCATTAACTCTCTAGCCGTGGGAGGAGCTGCTGAAAGGTATGGAGGTAGGAGTGGCCCCACTTCTCAAAGAGAACACATCTCACCCTCCCCGCACAGGCTCTGGGCATGTGTGGACAGATACCTAGGTAGGGCTGCCCCTGCCATGACCCTACTACACCCCTGCATCTGCTTATCAGTTCCTTGGCAACAGCAGCTGGTGGAAAATGTGTCTGTGAGTGGCTGGGGGGGGGGGGGCAGGGGGGATGGTCAGCAAGGCAGTCTTGAGGGGTATGGCTGGATGTGTGTGTGTGTGTGTGTGCGCCCGCGCGCGCGCGGGTGCGTGCGCCCGTGCAGACTTTGCCCCCCCCCCAGGCCTCTATCCTTTGTCGCCCAGCGTTACACACTACCACTCACAAAAGCCATCCCTCAGCACAAATGCACCTGGGCATACCCAGTCTGTGCCTGCACACACAGACACCCACCTGCCGTGACAGATTGTCCCTTTTATGCTCTAGCAGTTACACAGCCGGCCGGCACATGCAACTCCTTACCCTTCGTGTCTTCTTGTCTTGGGTGTCCCCTAGACAGTACCATGCCTAGGGAGGAGAGGCATGGGGGGGGGGCAGGCTCTCCTGGAACGTATGAGCTGAGGGGCACCAGGCTCGAACATTGCCCTTGTCCCTTTCCCGCCCACCCCTGTTCCCGTCATTGGGGCTGCTGGACTTTCTGCCCACCTCCACTCTGGGCTGACAGGACTGTGGAGGAGGCCATCACTCCGGGGCAGAGAGCACCGTGTTCTTGCTTCTTGCACGTGGGGTAGGCTGCTGTAGATGCTTCAGGATAGAGCTGATCCTTTCCCTGGCCCATTTGCCCCCTCGCCCCCACCCTTTTGCCCATGTTGAAAAAGGCTTTCTTCCAGGACGCCAGGATAAGTATTGACCTGGGTGCAAAAGCTCCAACCCAGAGGCCTGGGGCCTGGGAGCAGCTACCTTTGACCCATGCCACATCCTTTTTCCTGCTTGGTGCTGCCACGAGTCTCAGGCTTGCAGGATTAAGCTATAGCTTGGGGTGCACAGCCCTTTTAGGTGAAGGCCCCAATGCTGCCACCTAGGAACCTGTTCTGTGCACACAAACGCCAGGCCCTCTCATGCCAAGCTACCAGACTCCCATTGTCCCCTCTTCCCAGGGACCCTGTCATTGCTGCCTTCCCTCACCCCAGCCTAGAGGGGGCGGGAACTTTCCTCTCTCCCTTGGCTCTCCCCTCTCCTTCACGCTTCACATCTAATCTGTCACCAAGTCATCAAGCTCAGTGTTACTTGTGACATTGCTGTGTCCCTAGCCTTCTCTGCTTCCTCCCATTCCCATCTCCCACCTGGCTCGCCATGGTGCCCCCCCCCCCCACTCATCCCCTCCTCTTCTCAGCCGAAGGTCTCTGGAAGCGTAATGTGAGGCTCTCCAGGGCCCGCAGGTAGAGCCTTAGCTCTGGACTGGGATGGGCATGGGGGAATGAAGGAAACACCTGATCGATGCACCCAGAGGTCGGCTGCATCGCTGGGCTTTGCCTGCTGCTGGGCTTAGCTCTAGCAGACTAGCTGTTTCCAGCTTTGCAGGATGTGGTGCCACCTGGCCTTGACAGTATGCTCCCGGCTTGGCATCCTAACTCCTTGGCTTTGTTCTGATCCTGGCTGGGCCACTTTATTGCTGCTAGTCTCTCAACCTATCCAGCCTTGAGCTGAAGGTCTCCCCCAAGCACCCCCAGTTCCTCCTCCACGGGGCTCAGTGATGTGCTCTGGATATGCTAAAGGAAGCCAGAAGCCTCTGGTCCTGAAGGTTCCTTCTCCAGTGTTTCCCCAATATAGCCATTGCCTGCAACATTGTATACCATGCTCTCTGCCCCTGACATGCTCTGAATCACTGCCAGCCAAATGTTTAATGGTTTTCTTCCTGTTCTTGGTTGGAGTTTGGGCTTGCAGGTCAGGCAGGGAGGCAGAGAGGAATTTAATCCACTTCAGCAGTGGCCCATCCTTATTCCTGACCATGAACTTCCCCACCCTGTCAGAGTCAGGGCTGGTAAGGCCAGGCCTCCCATGGGGGCAGGCACCGTGCCCAGGACACACATATATGTAGATGCAAGTACATGTTAGGGAACCACCTACAAAAGTGTGCCCGTGTCTGTTGAGCAGGTATTTTCCAGTGGGTACTGCCTCCGTCCTGACATCGATTTCCTTAGAGTAGTATTTTCTTGTGCAAATTGAGTTGATGCCAAGATTTGGGTTTCTATGTATGTCACCAGTGTGGTTTCTGACCCCAAGACTGGGTGGCTGAGCCTCAGTGTCCCTTACCACTCAGGAGGGAGGCTCAACTTTCTATAATCATTCCTACCAGTGTCCTTCTTTCTCTTACTTGCTGCCCGTGAGGGTCCTCTTCTCTTAGGGGACTTCTGGGCTCTTTCTACCATGTACAACAGGGCAGGGGCATTAGAGGCAAATAGAGTTGTCTTGCAATCTATACCCCAAGTCACTGGACAAGTAACAGTAAGTTCCCAGCCAGCTTCCATATCTGTAGATGGGGTCTCTTATTCCTTGGTTAATGGTAGTGAACTGTACCCAGAGTGCACTGCAGCATCTTGCAGGTGCTCAGGGCTTCTTGCTTCTGCCCATTTTTCCCAGGCACTGGAGACAATGCATTAGAACAAGAGTTGGGCCTGAGGTTGCAGCAGGGCCCAGGCACAGACACAGGACAGACCAGGCTTCATGTGAACAACAGTACTTTGCATCCATCCTGCTTGGGCTCCAAGGCTTTTGTTTGGCAGGTTCTTACCATCACTTTTCGGTTCGTCCTGTCCTGGGACTGTATGCCAACTTCATCTCTAACAAACAGGTTGTGGCTATAATTCCTGGGCAGATGTGAATCCTAGTTTGGGCTCTGCCATTGGATTGCTGCGTGATGTTGGACCAGTCACTCAAGCTGTCTGATTGAACTTGATGGCTTGCCTCAGGCAACTGTCCCCCAGAGCCTGGGGTGGCCTGAGCACACAGTTGCAGGCTCTCCCACCTTCACACCTACCTAAGACACCATCAGCCCTGGCAAAAGCTGGCTGTGTTGCCTGGGAGCCAGGTGGGTTGTGGGACAGAGCCAAAGGTTACTGTATGGAAAAGTAAGGAAGTTGGGTCCTGCTGCAGCTGCCAAACAACTCCAGTATTTAACAGGGACCCCCAGGTCAGGATGCTAGTGTTGGGGGCCTGCCCCCTTTCTCAGACACTGATGCCAAAGGCCACAGGAAGGTTTTGACTATATCCCAGGCAGCTTGGGGGAGCTGGTAGAGGTGGGAGTTGGCAAGCACTGGGGACTGGGTTTGAGCCAGGGCCAGGAGGCATGGGGTTACTTAAGGGTACACAGCCATCCCTTACCAGCTGCTGCTAGGATCCTGTGCCCTTGACACCCGCTATGGCCTCTTAATCCTCACCCTGGATTGTGCTCTTCCCTGCACCTCTTAGAACTTTCAGTGTGCAACATTCATCCTTAAGGGACTCATCTTTGTGCCATCGCCAAGCGAAGCAGTTGAGTGTGGTAGGTAGGGCAGGAGGTTCCATCCTCTCGGGTAGGAATCAGGAAAGTCTGGCTGTCTAGAGAGGACAGAGCAGAGGGACTAGATCGAGGTAGCCTAAGGGGAGGGTCCTGTCTTTCCAGGATAGGGTTGGCTTGTTTTTCATTGCTGTTTGGATCTTGAAGGCAGGGCATGGAGAAGCCATTTCCCCCTTTTTAGGTGTGGTTGCTGACAGGCTCAAGTCTAGCCTGGCTTAAGATTATGGGTCCAGAGAGAGAGTCAGTAGATTCTGGGGAGGCCTGAGTGGCAGCTGCTCCTTACAGAAGACCAAAAAGGGGGGACTAAAGTCTTCTGGGCCTGTTTTGGTAGGGGAGGAACCCTGAGAATCCTGCCTCCTAATTGGATCGTGGCAGGAGTACCAGAGGTGAGCCATCGCTTTGACTGGCGAGTCCCCAAAGCCGGGCTTCTCCTCAGTCTGGATGTCTCTCTAGAAGATTCAGGGTCACCTTGAGCTCCAGGCAAATACGCGGCTGATTGGGGAAGGAAGGGCTAGGGAGTCTGCCTGTATTGACATACCTGAGGGACGGTGCAAGGACCTTGAAAAGGGGTCTCTTGTCCTGGTATCCCACCCTGACCCTAAAGCTAGGTTGCAAAGTGAACTCTTGGTGTCCCTCCCTAGCATGCCCACCCGGTATCATGTAAGGGGAGTAGCCCCCGATTAGACTCCACCCTCTCCTAGTTGGGGCGGAGCCCGACAAAGCCGAGACATTGAAGATCCTCCCCAGGTCTGCGTTTCTTTCCCACTCCTTCTCCCCTTCTCTCGTGATCGTGCCCGCTGTGTGACCCGACCCACAGCCTCCAGACCCGACCACCCCTCCCCGCGACGCGACCGTCAAGGTGGCTGGGGTGGGCGGGGTTCCTCCAGCCCGCGAGGCTGCGGGACACGTGGGCGGCTGTGGCCCGCAGTTGCCCGAGCCAGTTAGCCCCAGAGCCCGGGATGCAATTAGCTGCTGAGGGAGGGGCGCGCCCATCGGGCAGCGTCCCGGCGGGCGGGAGGCCTGCGCTGTGGTCCCCGCCCCGCGCAGCCTAATTAATGCGTGGCGAGCTGGGGCCGAGCCGGGAAGGGGCGGGATCCCTCCGCCCGCCAGCCCGCCTGCGGCCGCCCGCAGGATTAGCGGCTCTTTGTTCAGGGTCTGTTAACAAGTTCCCGGCTGAGCGCTTGGCTGCCGCCTGGGGAGCTCTGTCCAGCCTCCGCCCGGTCTACAGCCCTGTCCCCTACCTTCTGTGCCCCGACCCCTTAGACGTGGGGTGAGGAATGTCGTCCCAGATCTGAGGGAGGAGGATGCCTCCCACAGTCCAAGGGTCTCGTGTAGGCGGAGGCCATCATTCCCATTTTGCAGATGAGGCAGCACCCCACTTGCTCCCAAACCCAGCATCCTAGGCAGGCTGGAGCCCCAGGCTAGAGCTTTTACGCTTTTTTTTTTTTTTTTGAAACAGGCTTTCTCTATTATGTATCTCTGGCTCTCCTGTTACTGTCTCTCTAGATTAAGCTGGCCTCGAACTCACAGAGATCCTCTTGCCTCTGCCAGGATTAAAGGCATGTGTCACCAAGCCTGGCTTCCTAATGCTTTTTCCCCTCTGCTGAGAGAGCACTCTAGAGTGGGAAGAGGAAGGAGACTGTAGACTATAACCACCGCTTGCTTGTTTGTTTGTTTGAATTGACTTCCTGATGGTGGTAAGTGCTAGGCTCTGCCTGGAGGTCTCATCAAAACCTTGGGACTGTCCATCAGGTAGATGAGGTTACCCCCATCTATGGAAGGTACTTGCAAACAATGGCAGCTGTGACCACATTACAGATAGCATCCTATGTCCCTGTCCCGTGGGCCTTTCCTGTTGTTCCTTGCACTGCTGGAAGAAGCTGAAGGCCATGGATTGTATGGCCCTCCCCACCTTTTTAGTTCACATCTTGCCACTTGATCCCACCTGATGTCCTGTGTCCTTATTTCTTACACCTGGAAAAGGCCAGCCGGGGCACAGGGCTGTGATTATAATTAGGGAGTTGGTTCTCACCTAGGCCCTGGAGCTTCAAACCTAAGGGATTGTTCAAAATGACTTTATTATAAAGAGGTAAATCCTTTCCATAACTTCCTCCAGGTGGTTCTGGGCCATTTCTTCTGGGGCTGCACTAGATGGCTTCCCCTTTTAGGTTAAGCCAGGGTACCTGCCTGCCCCATTTGCCCTTCCCAGGCCACGTTTCCAGCCTACTCATGGATGTCTCATCCAGTGCAGCTGGGAGCACCCTCCCCTGCTCCTCCCGCTTCCTGGGAGCTCGTCACTCTGACAGTACCTCAGCACCAAGCAGCGTGGGACACTTAAGTGCATCTGTGACAAATATTGAAAAAGTCAACTCTCGTTTAAGCAAAAATAGGGAATTTAATGACAGATATAACTGCAAGTCAGGACTAACCCGGGTCTCAGGCATGGCTGGATCCAAAGAGAACAGTGTGATAAGACCCACCCTTCATCTCGGTTCTTTGGGCTTTGGTGTCAACCACTAATAACCTCTCCCTTCATGGTCCCTAAGTGGCTGCCAGGGGCTCCCAAGACTACAGCATCCTCATAGGTCCAGGCTGAGGGGCTAGAAATTAAATATCTCCTCCCTCAGACACCCCACAAATGCTTTAGTCTTCCTTTGTTGGTCCAATTCATATGTTCTACCCATGTGAGCCGGTGGTGGCTAGGATGGTGCAGATTGCTTGGGCTTAAGCCACCACAGTCCTGTTATCCAAACTGCTTTTCCACTCCTTGAAGCTTCTTATCCAGGAGGCACGGGTGGGAACAGCCATCTACTTTGTCCATTTACTTCATAACCTCACTGACTACAGCAAGGAGCCAAGCCCAAGGGTGGATTAACCAGGGCTTCCTACCTTTCTTGGTCCTCTTCTTCTAAGCCCCCACTTCCCCTGGATGCCTTTGGCATTCCCTGTGAGCCTTAGCCAGACCTGCGCCCTGACATCCCTGTGCAATGCCCGAATATCCCTCTCCTGTGGCCTTGCCCTTAGCTAGCTTCTGCTGGGCATATTGTTCAGAAGCTGAGCCTGCTCGGATAGCTTTGACCAACACCGTTTTAGAAACATCTTTCCAGTCCTTTGGGATCCAGTTCACACACATTTGGACTTCTGAAGACCCCTTCCCTTCAGACCCAGACCAGCTTCTAAGAGTGGTCATGGCTCTTTCCCCAGTAAGCAACAGGTTCTCAGAAAGGCTGAGAAACAATTTTCCCAATATAAATATTTCATTTTTTAAAAAGATTTATTTATTTATTTATTTATTTATTTATTTATTTAATGTGAGTACATCGCTGTCTTCAGACACACCAGAAGAGGGTTAGATCCCATTACAGATGGTTGTGAGCCACCATGTGGTTGCTGAGAATTGAACTCAGGACCTCTGGAAGACCAGTCGGTTCTCTTAAGCAGTCTCTCTAGTCCCTGATGTAAATATTTCTGCCTATTTCAAATGCCAGGTGGTGTCAGCTAGCTTATGGAAATCAGCCTCCTGAGCCTGGAGGCACTGGTTTTAGTACAGCCTAACTGCACACCATGCTGACCCCTAGCCCTTTGACGTACTGACAGAAAAGTAGAAGGTCTCCAGACCTTCCTTGCAGGGCCTCCTGACTGCTGCCAGCCTGGAGCCTTTCCTGTTGTGCCAAGCATAAAAAGTCAATCAGGGGGGTGCTGGTTTGGGTTCAGTGCCTGCTTGAGTTAAATCAATTATATAAGCCCTCTGTGACTCAGTTTCCTCACCAAGAAAATAGACGATAAAGGCTTCTCCGAATAGGGTTGCCAGCATCAAGTGAGTGCTTCTCTGGGAACATCCATAGCAAATGTTTGATGGGTATGAGCTACTGCCTCAGCTGTGTCCCTAGCTCTTTAGCTTCCATCTACTGGATGGTGGGTGTGGGAGATGGGAGTCTTGCTTGACAAAACAGGCAGAATGTGTCAAGGCCTGGCATTTGGGGAAGGTGCTCATTCTGGGGT
Organism: Mus caroli; assembly: GCF_978045245.1. Lineage (NCBI taxonomy): Eukaryota > Metazoa > Chordata > Mammalia > Rodentia > Muridae > Mus > Mus caroli. The sequence goes on along the minus strand of NW_028227270.1, from coordinate 65,393,035 downwards.
AACGAGCACTCATGTGGGGGCTTGGGACCGAAAGCTGAGGAGGAATGTGAGTCATGCACAATGCCTTGGCCGGGCTTGACTTGTGACAGCCTAGAAGCCAAGTCTGGTCCCCGGGATCGCAGAGTAGAGAGGTGGCAGCGCCACTGTCACATTTAAGAGCCAAGGGAAGCTGGGAAAGGACAAACCATTTGATGTCCTAGAGCTTCAGAGAGCCACATAAGCCAGGATCGCAGCTTGTGGCGGCCAGAGAGTCGTGGGAGGAAGTAGAGAGGGACAGGCCATCCTGGAGATGGCACTTGTGTGAGAGAGGCCTGCTGGAGCAGACGGTGCCCGTGGGGGGCCGGCAAGCAATAGAGCTGGCTATGTCTTCAAGCCGGGGAGTGACAGGCAGTGAGCAGTGTTTAAGGAAGATTAATCTGGCCGTGCACAGAGGATGGATGGCTGCAGAGAGAGGCTGGAGGCAAGGAGACCAGCCGGGAGGCTGCTGCGGTCATCCAGGCAAGAAATGACAGAGCCTCCCTTCCCAGTGAGCAGGCAGCGAGGCTGGAGTAAGAGAGATAGATGTGGGAGACACTGATGCATCTGGATGGGGGGGGGGAGACAAACATGATTCAGAGCTCTGAGCCTGGGGAAGCGGTGTCAGAACAAAATAGAATAGAGCTGGGGGGTGGGGAAGAGTTGTGGATCCGCAGTGGTCACCCCACCTCACCCCATCAGGCTGTAGCCTATGTATGTGTGCACTCATCTATGTATGTGTTATAAGCAACTGTAACAGGGCTCTGGCCAAGCTGGGTGTTGTAACAGCATGGGCCTAACCTAAAGCCATGTGCTAAGAGAGAAGGCCTCCTAAGGACTGGGGAGGGAGAGCTAGGCTGGTTCACAGAGGTCAGTGGATTAGGCCCGTGTGGGTGGGGGGTGGGGGAACAGTGGCCTGCTCTGTGCTGAGTAGCTGTTTGGCTATCTGGGAGGAGTCACATGGGAAAAGGTCTTCCTAACAAGCAAGGCAGAGGTGGCCTTGGCACGGGGAATGTTTGCAGAAGGCCCTAGCAGGACTCAGCAGGGAGAGCGAGGATGGAGAGCGAGGGTGGGTGACTTCAGTAAGACCTTGTGGTAAAAGTGAACGGGGTTTTGGAGCAACGCTAGATTCACTCTCAGCCTCTGCTGGTCTAGAGAAGATTCTCCCCATGGGGAGCTGGGCTTGTTGCAGTGATGTGCCAATAACCAGGGTTTGGGACTTCTCTGCTCCTCATTGCTTAGATCTCTTAACATACTTTCTCTGCATACAGTACCTCTACACCCCTCTAATGGTGTGCTCCAGTGGGACTGTCAGCTAGGGTGACCTGATTCTCTCACAGTAAAGAATTTGACCCAGGCTAGCCAAACCACAGAAGGAACCCTGGACACAGTGATTGGTCCACAGCCTAGGATCAGTCAATCAGAACCTTCTGACTTGGAAGTAGGGGAGTTAGGAGGCTGAGGCAGAGGGCCAGGACTATTTCCTCCTGTGTGACAAGAGCTTATACAATGTGTAGAGAGAGGCCAGAGCATGGGAGAGTTGGGGGAAGCAGGAGACTGTCTTGGAGGCCCTGAGGCCTCAGAGTGGTCTCTGCAGCTCTCAGTGCTGTTAGCTGATCCAGCAACTTCTGGAGCTCGATCAGGGAACTTCCTGCTATACACTTATGCTGGGTTTTCGAAATGCTGGGTGAAATGCTGGGTGTTGGTGCCATGCACCCCTAAATGGCCTGATACAAGATCCAGGAGGAAGAAGTCGTCCCCACACAGAGGTGGCCAGGCAGCCCGTGTAAGGGTGCTCAGCCCTCAACAGTAGCTGCTGCATTCTGAGAAGTAGAGAGTCTGCATGGGAATCCAATCACAGGCTCCTCTTGGTACATCAAAAATGTCTAAATTGGGCCTGGAGAGATAGCTCAGCAGCTAAGAGTGTGTGCTGCTCTTGCGGGGGCCTCAGGTTCAGTTCCCAGCACAGCTTCACAACCGTAACTCCAGATCTCTCTGTCTTTCTGTCTCTATCTGTCTCTATCTCCATCTCTGTCTCTGTGTATGTTTCTGTCTCTCTCTATTTCTCTTGTGTACATCTGTCTCTGTCTTTGTCTGTCTTCCTGTCTCTCTCTCTCTTACACACACACACACACACACACACACACACTTTAATTTTTTAAAAAAAATCAATCTTTTTAAAAATCCCTGAGCCACCGTGAGCCTGCTGGCTTGGCTAGGACTCGGCCGTCACTTTTGTAGGCATCCCTAGGGCCCATGTGTCTCCATTTGCTGCTCTGTGTGCCTTCATTGTCCATGTGTCAGGGTCCCAAATGCCTCCTCCCACATTCACTTTCTGGCTTTGCACATCCCCACAGACCCATGTCCTTAATTTGCCTAGGCAGCCTACTGCCCTGTCTAACCCCTGCCCTGTACACATACACACACGTATGCACCCACACACCCTGCTCTCCCCACTGGTGGGTCACACTGAGGCTGCCCCTCCACTCTATGGATAGCGCTCAGCGTAAGTGTGTGGGCCACACTCAAGTCCCTTCCTGTTCCCAGAGCTCCTGCTTGGGTTCAGGTGATATCCAGAGCCCAGCTTTGAGATGCAGGCAGGTGTGAGACCTGTCCTAAGAAGCAGGTGGTGGATGCTGCGATCTTGGATCCTGTTCTCAGGAAGACCTGGGGGGACCGGCTGCTGAGGAAGAACCGGGGTTCTGAGAAAGCCTGAAGGTCAAAGAGCAATCAGTTCCCACTGTGGAGGAGTTGGAGGAGGTCTTAGTGAGCCAGGGAAGGTGTGTGTGGACATAGAGGCCACTGGGAACTGACAGAAAGGGAAAGATATCAGGACTAGAAGAGATGGAAGCCATTCGGGCTTCAGATGAAGACGGAGCAGGAGTGGCAAGCCCAGGCATGGCTGCGGAAGGTTTTACAATGTACTTACATACAGCCTCTCTCTGGGGTGGATTCAGAGCCAGCTCCCAGTTCCAGCTCTTTGGAAGACAGAATGGACAGACCAAAGGACAGGGCTGGGCCATTAAGCAAGTGTATATTGAGCACCTACTGTGCGCCTGGCACTCAGTTAGACACTACAGTAGTACAGGGAGCAAGGCCGCTGCTCCCTTCCCTGGGAGACTCCACGATGAGGTTGGAACCAATCCCAAAGGAGCAGAGTAAGATAATGCGAAATGGTTTTGTTTAGGTAGAAGGTAGGCAGAGGGGCCACAGGACCACAGGCGTGCTAAGTGGGAGTGGCCCTCTAGAGTCAGGGTCACAGGTGAGAGTGGGCAATCCAGGAAGACTTCCCTGTGGAACAGCATCGTAGCTGAGAAGGGACCAATGAGGGGCGGCAACTGTGGGGTGCAGCATTTGGTCTGAACGTGAAATTGTGTGAATGGAGAGACTGGTCAGTAGCTCTCATCTGTGTTCGCTGATACTCACAGCCGCCGTGACTTCCGGAAAGGCACAGTGGAGAATCAGAGTGACTGAGAGTTCCTCTGGGCCACATCTGATCTTGTTAACCGATTTAAGAACATCAAAAGGCCTGCATTATGTCACAGCTTGAGCCCAGGGCCAGACACTCCTCTGCTGTGGTTATGCAACAGAAAGAAGGGCCTGGGCCAGGGCCTGGGCCTGGGATGTGTAGAGCTGATCACTAGACCTCGGGCAGGGCTGATGGCAGAGGGTAGGCGTGGGTGCAGGGGGAAGGCCAGGCTTGGGGCTTGTGGATTGCCAGGCAGAGGTCTGGGTGCCTGCTGTCTCCCTGCCTCCTCAGATCAAATACCAACATGCAAAATAGCTTACAGAGGTGTAGTGAAGTCAGACTGTGTGTGTGTGTATTAATGTGAAATTCACATAAAATTAAAGTACACAGTCAGATGACACTTGGAACGCACACAGTGTGACTGCCATCTCTGTCAGATAGATTTTTTTTGTCATTCCCAATGAGACCCCATCTGCCACCCATTTCTTGTTCCTCAATGTTCACAACCCTGACAAACAGTGCCCTGCTTTAAGTCTCTCTGGACCTGCCCACGTGGACGTCATGCAAATGGGACCATGCTAACCACAGTCCTGTGTGCTAGCCGGGTATTCACAGCAAGCATCTTTACTAATTGAGCCATGTTGCTAGCCCTAGTGCATTTAAAGAAACAAGATTTTGTTTTCTGACACCACAGACCAGTGACTGGTGTGGGTGACACAGAACAGTTTCTACATGGGCAAGGGTAGGAACCAAACCAATGAAATTCTGTGTAGCTGGTGGCACCTAGGCATTCCCACCTTAATAAACTTCACTTGGGGATTCCTACCAAACAAAACAGAAATAAGGTGGGCAGGGAAGGCCAAGGAGAAAGAAGTCCAGAGGGCCCTGGGGGGGAGGGCCGTGGGAGCAGAGCTCTCCACACCAGCCAGGAGGACTCTACAGACTGTCACAGCTGTCACTGGACTGTATTCCCCAGAGAGCACTGAGCAATGCAGCTGCCTGAGGTGGTGGGGAGAGGAGGGAAGCAGAGGTCAGAAGTCAGGTCACAAGAGAAGGGAACACACTTGCCAAGGGGACTGGAAAAGTGGGGGAGGGGAGGGAAGACAGAAGACCCTGAGCACCTGTGTGCTGAGAGAGACACTGCCAAAGAGTACCTGAGCTGAGAGCCACGTGTCCCGTGTCCCAAGAGAGGAGTGTCCCCAGCCCTGCTTCTAGGAACCCTTCCTACTATACAGAGATGGAGATCCCTCCCTTTTCCCCCCTCCCCCTCCCCCTCCCTTCTCCCCCTCCCCTTCCCTCCCTTCTCTCTCTCTTTCTCCCTTTCTCCCTTTCTTTTTGTGCTTTTTCACTAATACTCTGCTCTGAAATCCTAGCTTCATTTTTTTGTATAACTGAAGGTGAAAGAAAATCACCCAGAGGTCTAAAGGAAGCCGCCAGCCTCCCGGTCTCTGGCCTATTTATTGCTGGCTCTCACCTTGGGCTGTTGCAGGCCATGCTGTTTTGAACATTTCCGTACCAGTGTTTGCTTAAATACCTGCTTTCTGTTCTCCTGGCACACTAGAGTGGGGTTGCTGGGTCAGGTGGCTCTCTGCACTGAACGGGCTCAGGAAACACAGCGTCACCCGCACCACTTTATACTCCCAACCAACAATGCATGGGTTTCCGGTTTCTTGACACCCCAATGCCTATCTTCGAAACATTGAACTCTTGTAAAAGTGTTTTTCTCGTCTCACAGTGCACTCCTTTGTTGGTCCCAGAGTCTGCGGGTGGCCTGCCTGCAAGGGAGGCCAACCAAGCCCTGCCTGATGTAGGCTTCATGGTGCAGAATGGGCACGTAGGGACAGCTAAGACTAGCTGACAGGTTACAGTGAGCTGTCTGATTTCCGGGCCTCCCTTTGCCCCTCCTCGGCAACCCCCCCCCCAAGCCAAGAGCTGTCCTCTCCACCCCTCCATTCCTCTGTGTATGTGCACATGTGCACACACATACCTACACACACACACACACACATGCACAGTGCACATACACACACACACACATATGTTTCTTATCACCAGGATAAATGTAGCTACCAACAATACTGGTGCTAATTTGTCAGTACAAGGCTGTGATCGCGAATACATTAGCATCTTCACGTGAAAGCATTTCATTTTTTTCATGATTAAGAAGTATTTGTCTTAGGCATTAGAGTGCCATGCTGGAGGCCTCCCGGGCAGCGGAGGGGAAGGTGAGGGAGTCCCCAGGTATGATAGCCTAGTTGCCTGTGTAAGTAGTTATCACTCCACCCTCCCGAAGCTTCCTGGGCATGGGGTTGAGTGTGGCCAAGGCAGGTAGGCAGGCAGGTAGCAGGGTGACAGAGTGAAGATGGTGGAGCCCGAGGATGAGGACGCATCCTCAGATCCAGGCCTGGGACCCAGAGCTTTGGCCTTCATCTTCTCCATTCCTCCATGGCAACTCCACCTTGCTCCAACGTCACATCAGACCCACAGCTGTCCTTCTCTGTCACAGCGTCCTCGTGGTGTTCTCAGCAATGGGGACGGCTTTCTTAGTTGCATTGATTCCTTCTGTATTGTACACCTCTCTCCACTAAAGCTGAAGTTCCTCGAGGACGGGGACAGTGGGCTTTTTTGCTCGATGCTCATGTGTGTGGGGGTAGGTGGGTGGGTGGGTGGGTGATGAATGATCTGTGGGAAGCAGATATGTTAATGGGCTGGTTCTCACAGACCCTGACCCTTCTCTCTTCTCCACCACCTCCACTCCAAGGTGGTCTATGCCTCCCTCTCTGGATGTAGATGTACCAAGAGCCACTGAGAAAGGTTCCCCAGGGAGCAGACTATCTCCTCTGTCTGTGGTTGACATTCTTCTTGGTTAGGATTTTCCCCTCTTTTTCTGGGGCTTCTAAGCTGTGTGGCTCTCTCCTGCCCCCAAAAGGATGAAGGACATGTTTGCAGGGCTGTGTGCCTTCTAGTACTGACTAGTTGTGTGTGTGTGTGTGTGTGTGTGTGTGTGTGTGCGTGTGCACATGCACATGCGTGCACATGTATACGCGCACATATATGTGTGAGTGAGAACCAGGCTCCTCCCCACAGACCTTTCTGTGACAACCAGGCAGAAGGCTTTGTACCCTTCTCTACCTCCCAAACTCCTGTGGCTCTGCCCCCACCCTATGTGTCCCCAGGTCAGCCACTCACACACACACACACACACACACACACACATCCCAGACTCCCACCCCTCAGCAAAAGGAAAGTAACTGGAAGCTTTTATCATTCGGCAGAAGCAACATCAGAAAACAATTATTGTTTTAATTACCTGCTGTCGCCGTACAAGACAGGGAGGTTGTAACGCGTGATGGAATCTTTCATGTTAATGGACGCCAGCCTGCGCCAGGCCACGATTTATGTGGATGCAGCTGGCAACTTCCATCAACCAGTGTGGAATCTCTAAACCCCCTCCTTACCTCCATCCCTGCACCGGGTACCCCCTTTGCCCATCACCTGGCTGTCTAACATGGCAGGGACACCTGCCTTCTCCTCTCAGGAGAGCCTGCAGCCATCAAGCAAGTGCCCAGGGACCCGGCATCCCTTGAAAGAAAGACTGTTGGGTTGACACCTCTTGCCACTTGCATGAAGAAGTGCTTGTGTGGGTATAGACCGATGGCCTCTCTGCAGGCCTGCTCCTCACCACGCCTGGATGGTGTTCTGGTTCCATAGTGGATTTCTTCTGTGCGCATTCTTCCTGGAAGCCCTAGAAGCCCATCCTGCCTCTGCTTCCCCTCTCCCACTTGTCCCACCAAGGTCCTGGTCACTGATGAGTGTTTCCTGGCTGAGGTCCTCAAAGGCCTTCTACAACCCGTGTTGTACAGTTCTCATTTACACACAGCATCCTCCCCAGCGGCCACGGCTGCCGTGTTCAGACCCAGAACTGATAACACTCTTTTGCCGTGAGCACATCCATACATTTCTTCATTGAGGCCTCACAATGGAGCTTTGAAGAGAACTGTGAGTGTGGACCCATCTTACAGATGTGAAGACAGAGGCACAGAGAGGTCAAGGGTCAGGCTAAGTCTGCATGGATGCGCCAATGTGAGGACTAACCGGGTTAGTGTTGGGACTTGCTCAGGACAGTATAAGGGAGAGAATCCATGCCTGGCTAAGTTTGATTTTGTTTTTAATTTTTGAGATGATGTCTTGCTATGTTGCTAGGTTGGCCTTGAACTCTAGGGTTCAAGTGATCCTCCTGCCTCAGCCTCCTGAGAAGCTGTGTGGGAGCTGCGTACCTGGCTTCATTTTGACTCTAACCACACTTTTATTATTATTACTGTATAACCTGGAGTTTTACCACTTAACTGCTTAATTATACCTCACTTTTCCTCATCCATAGAATGGGTACAGTGGCCCTTCATTATCATGTTACCATGGTACCAGTGTGACCTTAGGCTGTGAAGATCGGCAGGATCCATGTTGTACAAGTCCATTGCCTGCATATCAGGGTGTGACATCCTTTCCACAGACGATGGAAGCTGTTGAAGCAATTTTGTTCTTTAGAAAGATCACAGTAGACAGCCAATGGAGGATGGGAGGGGAGAGAGAAAGCACCAGCCAGAAAGGACAGCAGGACTTGCTCACCCTGGGGAAGGGGAAGGTCATGGGCCTGGGGCATACTGTCCTCTCTCAACACACACCTGCTCAAGTCCCCTGGCGGGAGAATCTACCATCGAGAACCGAGGTCCTAGCAAAGGCCAGGGAACAGCGAGCTATCTGGAGTAAAGACCAGACGACTGGAGAGACCACTTGTGCTGTTGTGCGGGAGCAGGCAGGGTTTCTCCAGGCCTCCTCAGAGTTGGCTTCTGCTCCCTGTGGCCTTACCCTGGACGGCTTCACTTACCAGTTTACTGGCTTGCCCACCTGTTCTTTCATGCATCCACTCATGTCTTCAGTGCCTGCTCGGCAGTGCTGCTGTCTGCTCTGGACCCTGAGCATCCTGCCCGGGCTGCCAGGATGTCCAGCGACCACTGCACACATGCCCTCGTAGAGCTGATATTCAAGTGCAGGGGACGGGCAACACCCCAGTGAACAGATGAAGACATGAAATAATTACACGCTGTCAGGCATGCAGAGGAGAACAAAGAAGCTAAGACAGGGTCCCCCACCCCCCTCTTGTCCCTGTCCTGTCTGTGGCTGAGAAGTGGCTGCTCTCTGCTCACAGGCCCTGTGGTGATGCATGGACGGCATTAGTGGGCCAGCCTGCCTGATTCGTCTCCCTGTCTTCCCTGGATTACTGTCCCGCTTTGGCCATCGCTTCAGCCTCTAATATATTCCCCAGGGCCGGGGAGGGGCCATTCGTTTAAAGATCTTTCTATTGAGTCCTCTGTGGACCCTAAGGGGAAGAAAAATGCCAAGAGTAGAGGAAAAAGGGGAGTCAGAGAGATTTGATGTGAGAGCTGCAAGAAACAGCACAGAGTTTGCTAGGGACAGACTTGCTGGGCCAGCTAAACGCTCTCTCCCCTTCTGTCCTGTCTCCTGATGCTCTCCACATCCCCTCACTCCTCCCTTCCTCTACCTGCATTCCTGTGATCCCAGCCCAGCCTGTTAGAGAGAAGCCTTGGGGTGCACTGGGAGATGGAGTCTCTGATTACAATTCAATTTGCCAGCGTCTCCTCCCTCCTGGGTCTCTGAGGAGCTGTGCATTTGTTGTGAAGGCTCCTGAGGGAGCAGCCTCTCTGTTCTGGGCCTGTCGTGTGCCAGTGGTGAATGAGACGCTGACTGAGCAAAGCAGCAGCCAGAGGCATGTCAAAGGTGCAAGGGGACAGTCAGTCCTGTGTGGGCCCTCTCTGGCACTCGTACGACATGGCTGGGAGTCACCGTCTCTTTGGGACATTGAGTGGCCACTGCATCTCATGGAAGTATTCAGAAGTCCCAAGCTTTGTGGGCAAGCCCCTCACCTTGTGAGCAGCACTGTCAAGGAGAGGTGAGGTTTGGCCTGGGTCACTTAGGACAGGTGTTCTCACACAGCCTGAGGATTGGGCCTCACTGGCTTATACACCTAGAAGTGGGCACTGGCCCTGGGCACTGGGGATGGATGTGCCCATGGATGAAGGTGACCTTGCTGCCAGCCCAGAAAGCCTGCCCTTTACAGCCAGCCCCCCCACCGACAGGGGTCCACTCAGGGCTTCCTGCCAGTCCTGTCTCTCCCTGTCAACAGTGGCCACTGGCCAATGCAGTATGCAAGTCCCCTACAAATGCTCTTGGGTAGCAGCCATTGGGCCCCTATGGTAGTCAGAAGCAGCCTTCATCCAAGATTCTCCAGCCACCGAGGTCCAAATTTCAGGAGAGCCCCTGATCCTTTCCCATAGTTGCAGCTGCTCCATAGCCTCTCATGCGTTTCTCTCCTGTGCTGGCATTTCCTGCCTGGCTCCGGCTCCTTCCCTCCTGTCAAACCTATGAGCTAACTGGGCTCTGCAGAAGCCAGCTCTGAGCTCCCAATGTGCAGATGTGTGGCTGAGTGAGGGGAGGAGGGCGGTGTAGACACGAGCGTAACTTCACATGCACCTGAGCGGGAGTATAGAGGCAGCCCTGTGGAAAAAATGTCTCAGAAATGGACTCATCTGGAATTCAAAGCATTCAAAGCAACTGTTTTCTCCTCGATAAAGAGCTGACAAACTGAAAGAAAAGAAACAAAAGGTTGGACAGCCATGCAGCCTGCTTGGTGGAGAAGCGGGAGATGTGCTTTTGGGCAAAGAATCAAAGCTCATCTCCCTTTCTCACTCAAATAAAGTCATGGACTTTGCAGTTAAATCTTAACTCTTGGATGATGGTAAAATGCCAGGCCAGTGAAGGATGGCTTTAGGGGAGGTCTACCTCGGAGGCAGTGGGCGCACTGAGTTTGGATCGGGGTCACATCATGGAGGCTGTCTAGGCGGAAGGGATTTGGAGCACAGAAGGACAGCAGTGCGCTGGACAGGATGAGAAGGGAGCTGAAGAAGTTATCCATGTCCCCCATCCCCATTGCAGGGCTGAGGACAGATGTAGCCTGCAGTGTGGCCTATTGTGGGAGGTACATTTGGGATGAGGGGGCGGTGTCGGTCACAGATCGACTGGTGTGCTGTAGTAATTCAATTTGCACATCTGTGGAATGGGTGCAGTGATATCCAGTGAGAGCCGGCCTTGCAGAGATGTGAGAGCATCTGAGAGCCCAGAGATGACGCTGTGCAGGCAATGGTGACGTTCCTGAAAGCTAAGTGACTGTCACACAGCTGCCGTGGAAAGGAGACCAGTACGTGAACTCAGCCTGGTCCACCTGGAACTAGCTCACGAAGAAGAGTCTGTGGGGAAACATGGAAGAAGTCTACAAAATCAGCGAGAAGGGGCCACTCTGCTCCTCAGCTAAATCGCTGCCTCACAGGCAGCCCCCTCCCTACCCCAGCCCCCCAACCAAGCTCAGGAGAAGGCAGGTTTAAAACCAATAACAGGAAATCCTGCTGTACTCGGCAGGGAACAAACTTTGAAAATCGTTTCCCCTAGAGGTGATACAGACTGGAAATATAAATTGCTTCCAGGAGGGTTTAGATAAGTTAGTGGATTGTGGAGCCAGAATGGTTCCTGGGCAAAATTAGAATGTGAGGAGGCCTCTGCCCCGTGAAGACGATGTGAGAGAGGGAGTCCCATCAGAGCAGGATGCCCGGGCAGCCATGACTACCTGCTTGTACTGTCTTCGTGCAAGTCTGCAATAAGGCACGCACAGCGTCTTCCCAACTGGTGGGGCTGCCTCCCCTCTCACAGTTCATCTCTGCTCTGAGGCCCCTCCCCACCCCATCCGCTGCCCCCCACGGATACTCCAGCATGCATGTGGAACCCTGTCATCCCCACCCCTACCCCCACCCCCACTCTAGCCCCCCTTGCAGAGCTCTAACCTATGGGTTTTTCCAACCACACACCCGTGCCTGCACTTTCAATGGTGCCGACTTCTCCCCCTCACTCAGCATCACAGGGAGGCCACCGCTCCCTCTGTGCACCATGAGACAGTGAGGACTGGACTCACCTGCCAGGCTCTCCAGGGACTACTATTGGCGTGCAGCCTGTCTCTCCAGCTGCCTTCCTATTGCCTGGCTTGCTTCTCCAGAGTCCCCAGCACAGGCTTCTGGATTGGGTTGCTGTTTGAGCCCTTTGGGGACCTACAATCCTGGAAAGCTTTATGCACCAGGATGGAGACACGGTCATGATGGGAAAACAGGCTACTTGGGTTTCTGCCAGGTTATCTGTCTCCCGCAGAAGGTCTTCTGGGAGTGAGATGAACAGACACAGAAAGGTTATGGAGTCTACTTTCCCACCCAGGTTCCCAAGATGTTTTTAGTTCTTCCGAAGCAAGCACAGAGTCAGTTGGCTGTGAAGTTCGCCGGGACTGGTGCCGTAGTACAATGGACAGTGAGTGGTTCAGTACCTGGACAGCGGGTGGTTCAGTACCTGGACAGCTTCCCGGCCCCCTTTCACTTTTTTTTTTTTTTTTTTTTTTTTTGAGACAGAGTTTCTCTGTATAGCCCTGGCTGTCCTGGAAACTCACTCTGTAGACCTGTTGACCTTGAACTCAGAAATTCGCCTGCCTCTGCCTCCCAAGTGCTGGGATTAAAGGCATGCACCACCACGCCCCCTTTCACATTCTTAAAGCCAGTTTAATTAGACCCATGCTCTGCCCGCTAAGACCTCTGCCAGCTCTTGAGGGGGTCCCTGTCGCCACCCCTAAAAGTTCTCTGGAGAATTCACCCCTGCTGTGTGCCAGATACTGTTGCATAAGAAAGTTACTGACAAGGGCCGTCCGGGGTGGAGACTCATTCAGGAGGCACCCACTAAGTTCTCAGATCCTTTCCCTGATAAAGTGGCTGCTTGAATGTGACCCAAGGGTTCCCAATGGTTTGCATGCTGGTGGCTTGGCTCTCAGTGTAGTAATGAAGAGGGTAACAGGCCCTTGAAGAAGTGGGGTCTGGGAAGATGTCAGATGAGGTTAAAGTAGTATTCACAGACCCCTTGGTCCCCACACAAGGCAGATTGTAAAGAGCACAGCTGGCCCTCCCCAGCGCTCTGGCTTCCTGATGGTGACCTGACCTGTTGTTCCCAGACACACTTCTACTACTGAGATACCAGCTTCCATGAGATCTTCACCAGAGGTTGAACCAGGGACGTCTTTCAGCCTCCACAATCGTGGACTAAGGGGTGGGGAGATAGGGCTCACTGTCAGAATGTCTCCCTAGCAAGTTCAAAGCCTAGAGTTCAATCTCAGCAGTACAAACCCAAAACTGGCAACTGAGAAAACTTCTTTCTTTATAAGGTTAGCCTGCCTGGATATTCTGTTACAGTAACCAAAAGGTGGACTAATACTGTTACCACGTTAACAAACCTGATTCTACTGCTTGACTCTGTTTAAGAGGCTAGTGAGGTGGGAAGCAGGGGATTGTGCGGCTTGTACTGATAGTGCTACGAGATGCCAGGGAGCCAGTCTTCTGCTAATAAAGCCTTCTCTGCTATTGACATGTCATTTACTCAAGTTCCTTTCTGATCTGCCTTGCCAGATTCATCTTCCTGCCTCTCTGCCCATGTTTCAGACTTTCTAGCCAAGCTAGCTTCTCAGCTAAGAATCTTCTGGTTGCAATGACAGAAAACACAACTCAAATGGACTTAAATGGTTAATAGGTGTTACTGATTCTTGCAACGGAAGAACCCACAGGTATAACAGACTGGGGAAAGCCTGATCCCCAGGTGCAGTCACTCTGGACTGTTCTCTCAACTCCCAGTCTCTCAGTGCACTCTGGTGATAGGGTGGCTGCAGCAGCTCCAGCCCTCAATTCTTTACCCCACTCCTAGGATGACACTGACTCCTTTCCATGCCTGTTCAAGTCAACTGCCATCCCCAAGACAAGAGACACAGTTGACTGGAGCCAATCAGGATGCACCTTGGAGTTCTTAAGGCATAGTTCCATCCAAACCACTTGGCTAATTATGAAACAGTGGTGGAGCCCTCAAAGAAAATGGAGCTGCTGTTTGTGGGGAAAGGAGACAGAGGTTAGGGATGCAAATAAAGGAATCTGGTAATGGAACTGCAGTCCCCTTCTCTGTTCCCTGACTGGCTTGCACTGTTGGTCCATCCCACCTGCTGATAGCCAGTGTTCTTCAAAGGAGACCTTTATGTCACCCGCCTCTCTGACATCACATCCATTCTTGAGACCAGCTACCTCACTGGCTCCCATGCTTGTGAATGCTCCTCTGTTGTGGCCCCACCCTTCCTGCATCCTCCAAATCACTTCACATATCTCTAGTGAGATGGACATAAAGCTAGGTTGCTCAGTCGCAGAGGCATCAGAGGAGGATGCTTGGAGCCAAGAAACCCTGAGCAACAAGATCTGCAGGAAGTGAGGAGGGTGGACATGTGTCCCAGGGCTGGAGCGATGGATGGCTGCAGCCACAGTAGCTCAGGCAGAATCAGTACACCCCAAAAAGGTCACTGGTCAGAGAGAGTGGGGCTGTACTGTGCCCAGATCACAGAACCTGGTTTGGATTTGGCCTGGGAGTTCTCGCCTCTGAGGCTGCATGTGGCCATTGGGGCGTGTGTGGCAGAGGTGGCCCAGTCTTTTCCCACTTCCCACTTCTTCCACAGAACTGAATAACATTAGCCCTTGGACTTTCGGTGTCTCTGTGTGGAGGAGCCTTGTGTAAGGAGTCTGTGGGTCTCAAGGAAAAGAAGAGCTGAGTGTCAGAGGGAGGAAGTTGGGGGGAGGGGTAGCTGAGAGGCATCAGAGGGAGGTTGTGAGGGACCTGAGTGAGGACGTGGGGCTGGGTTGTGAATCGGGGCACAGACTGTGAGAGCCGAGAGCTGTTATTCATTCCCACCAGTCCCTAGAGAGGCCCTAAGGAACCTACCCTCCCACTCCCCTCTGAGCTCCTGGGCTCTGAAAGGGGCCACCTCTTCATCTCCTCCCCTGGGGAGGGTCCAGCATCTAGGGGTTGCTGGCTTTGTGCAAGGCTGGAGTGGCAGTGGGCCTTGAGAGGATTCTCTGCCCTGGGAGTCCCGGGAGTGATTCCTAATGGAAGTCAGCTGTAAGAGCAAAGGAGATTCCTCCACCTGACCTCGATTGTCTGTTCCCTGAATCTGAGCCAAGAGGACCAACTGAGTCTAGGTCAACTTCAAGAAAAACAACCTCTTCTGTTTGGGACAAGTGGCAGCAAAGGGGAGACCTGTCCCCATGGCCCACACTGATGGCTTGACTCAAGGGTGCCAGAGAAGGCTACTGCTCTCCAGGCATGCAAAGTGGAAGATGTTGAGTCACACCCCTCACCAGCTAGGAAGCTCCACCCCTTCCTTCACCAGAAATGGAGGCATGGCTTGGCTGAGTGGATGCATCAGGACTTGGTCCTACTTGTCTGGCTATGGGAACACCAGAGGCAGTTTTGACTCCTTAGCTAAACTTGTAGCGTCCTGGTTCAGAGCTTGCAATAACGGTAAACTAACACAGCAGTGTCAGCTCTAATTTACTTCCTTCTGCCTACAGAGGTTCTTAGTGACAAGGCGATTGTGGGGGCCAATGGCAGACCGGGACATGGCAATCTGGCGTGTACTTCTAGCCCTGGGGGAACTGGAACTCTGGACTGGGGCCTCTCACAGCTTCACCCAGCACGAGAGCGCCTCACTCTGGGCCGGACCCAGAGAAGCCGTGGGTGGCAGCAGAGCAGAGGCTTAGAGCAGATTCAAGCCAGACTGTCCCACTCCGCTGCATCTCGCTGTATGACCCAGCACGAGTTGTAGTTTGTCATCTGCAAAATGGGAATAGCGAGAGCCACAGAGCTGTTGAGACAAGTGTCACAGTAAATAGAGACAAAGGGCACTGCAAAGTGGCAGAGTCACTCACGAATTCAGCACCGCAGCCGTGGCCGGCAGAGCAGACACACGGAGATCTGCCCACACCATGAGCTGTCCAGAGACAGAAAGAGTCACTGCATGTGCAGAGAGCAGCCCAGGTGAACCACAGAAGCCAGACACAAAACCCTACATGCTACATACATCCGTTCTGATAACATTCTAGAAAAGGCAGGTGTCACAGGATCGGTGTCTGCTGGTGGGGGTGGGGGGCAGGGTTCTCGCCCCCCCCCTTCCCTGTCTCAGACTGGCTTCCCTCCTGCTGAGGCTGAGAGGTGTTCAGTGACACATTAGCAAGAAAGATGCCACAAGAAATAAAGTTTGTTATGAATTATTCTGTTTGGGGCTAATTATAGGCACAGAGGAGACTGGTGTTTACAGAGGCAGGAAGTGGGGGTGTGGGGAGAGGGAGGGGGAGAGCCCCCCCCAGAGGCTGGAGACAGTTAAGCATATGAGGCTGCATAATGGGGTGGGGTGGATAAGGCACTTTAAAAATAAACACAACTAAACTCAGGTCCAAGGTGACTGAAGTGTCAGAGGACAGATCTGAGCCCCTAGGCGCTGGCAGACCCCCCTGGACAGATCCTGGAATCCCAAGAGACACCAGGATGCAGGACAGCCATGGGATGTCCTCTTCTGAGTAATGATTCTGGGTCTATACCGCCTGCCCCTGTGGGGGTTGGGGGGAGTGCACGGTGCTGCTCTCCTGAGCCCTCCTCATGCCCAGCCTGAGGCACTGGAAAGATGAAGTATCTCCACTCAGAGACACTGGAGTTGTGTCCACCGCCATGAGTTAGGAGGGCACTGAAGAAGACCTGAGTTCAACCAGTGCCCTCTGGTTCCAGCAGGGTTGTGGGAGGGCCAGAGGGATTTTGACAGACGTGGGCCTGCTTGAGGTCCCTTCCATTTCCTTCAGCAGGAAGCAGAAAAGCCATGTTTGGGTGTAGCTGCATGTGGTCTTTCCTGGTTGGTCAGACCCTGGGGTCTAAGGCTAGTGAGCTGTAGCCCCAAGGCCAAGGGGGCTGTACCTACTGTGGAGTCGGGCATCCACAGTTCCATGGCTCAGTGACTTACCCTATCCATAAGGGTTCTTGGCATCAGACCTCAGTGCCAGCTGTGGACTCCCTGACCTGTGCCCTTAGCTGGCAGGCCACTATACACAGGCTCTACAATGGAGTAAGCTGGTGCCTCTGCAGTTTGACAGAGGAACCCCACCCCACCTCCCTCCCTCAACAGTACACGATAGGCTGTTTGTTTATGCCTGGCTGACCCGCCATCGGCTCAGTCAACTGAACAGGGAATGACAGTCGTCTTTGCTCTCAGCTCTGCCTCACCTAGCCTCAAACCTGTGCCCTGATGCGTTGTGTATGTCCTCTCTAGGGCCTGCTCTGTCAGGCAGCTCCCCACTGCCTGCTAGGGGACACTGTCACCCTTTCTCTAGGTCTGATCCCTCTCTGGTCTCCCATGTCCAGTGTCACCTCCTCGCTTCTGCAGTAGCCAGCCTGACAGGTCCACCAACACTGTCTGCTCCCCATACAAGGCCTCTGTGCCTGCCAGTTTATCCTGCTACCCAGCAAGTACCCTGAATCCCACCACAGCCCAGAGCCTGGGGGAGCCCAGGGAGCTATCCATTTCCTTGGCAGCATGGTCTGAGGACCTATGGGTTCTTGGCCATGTTGCAAGTGAGTCAAGCAGACAGACAGCAAAGAAGCAAGCCCAGTGGAGATCCCAGGAGAGGGCAGGCACTGAGGCACGTGGCGGGGGGGGGGGCATTTCTTGAGGAAGTACTGAATGTAGGAGCTACGTGTGTGGGGACATCCTTAGCAAAGAGAACAGCAGATACCAAGGCCCAGAGGCAGAGCGAGCAGCTCAGGGGCTGGGAGAGGACAGGAGAAACAAGAACCAGAGCCCATAGTCTGTGGGATGCCCATTGTTCCCTAAGAACAAAGAGTGGACAAAGAAGAGGGGCCCGGAGGGAGGGAGGAGCCTCAAACAACTGTCAGACCCATAGTACTTTCCTGCCCACCTCCCCATAGATACTGGGAGTGACTTTGTATTGGGGACAAAGACTCCAAATAGTGGTGTTTTGACCTTGAAGGACATCCTCAAAGACCTCTGAGCCTTGTGTCTTGGCATCTTACACAGCCTGGCAGTGCCTGCTACAGGGACCTGCCCAAGGCACCCAGATCAGGTTCTCCAGGGATTTGCTGTTGTTGACCCTGAGCCACCTCTGACAGGGGCTGCAACCTTAGACTCACCACACTGATGATGTGGCCAGGGCCTCTCCCCCACCAATGGGAGGGCTCCAGAGAGAGGGCAAGCCTGATTTTGCCCTGCATGGCGATTCTAAACTGCCACTCAGGGCCCAGTCACCACTTTTGGTGTCAGGAGAAGCCAAGGACAACAGAGAGAGTTAGTAGTCCCAGGGCTGGGGACCAGAGGGAGCCAAGTCTGCTCTGGTGAACTGGACCAGAAGGAGGTCAAGCCGACCTTGAAGCAAGCCAGCCTGTGGCTGCTTGTGTCTGGAGTGCATCTCAGCAGGGACAAACGTGCTAAGGAGTGGGGTGGACACACAGATACACAAAAGTTCTGCCCCTGGCTTCCTTTGGGAGCAGCCTCCAAGCCTGGAAAGAGAACCAGCCCCCCTCCATCCCCTCTCTGCCCTCTCCCCCCCCCCCGCCACACTCCATTTGTGCCGCTCCGATGGCAGTGCCCACATTGTGCTGAGGGGGGCAGATGAAGGTCTCCTTGCCCTCCATCTCCCGCAGCAGCAGGCCCTGGTGGGAATTGTTGGATGAACAAACCATTGTGCTACTAAAGCTGCCCCCTCTCCCACAGCACCTGTCCCTGGGGTCAGGGTTGGGAGATGGGTGGACAGAGTAGGTAGGGCTTGGCTTTGCCCAGTGTCCACACGCAGCTGGGACCAGACTGCTGAGTGTCCCAGGGTGGCCAGCTTGGGGGAGGGGCTCAACCTCTTTACACTTCCCCCATTTCATTAAGACCAGTAAATTTCCTCATTAATATACTTAAAGTTCGTTTTAAGGGGAACAAGCAAGAGATAATTGATAATAAACCCTCTGTTAATGCCCTGAGTTTACTGTAGGTAATTTATATCCATGGGTACTGTCTCTCACTCCCAATTACCCATTTAACTGCAGTGTAATAGCAGTTCAGTCAGACTGATACCAACTTTTAGATATTCCAACCTGATAGTCATAAATACCCGGGGGAGGAGGAGTGTCCCTATCGGGACCACTGCAGGTTTGTATTAAGATTTAAATATCCTTGCAATTATTAGTGATTTATTAAAGAGCACATGACTTCTAGAAAGTTCTAAACCTTCCATCCAAAGAGGCCCTGACCCTCCCTTTCGATGTTCTGCCCCCACGCCCAAACCAAAGCAATGGACTGCTCTTCTGCAACTCAGGTGACATCATAGCATCGCCTGTGTTTCCATGGTGATGGGAAGCAAGGTGAGGCAGAAGCCAAGGATGGGGGACAGACCTGGGAGGGCTAGGCTGCTGTGGGGTGAATCTCCTAGGGAACAAGAGAAAACCAGGTCTCTGCCCCAAGCCTCCCTGGACCCCAGTTGGCATTTAGTGCCCCACCCCTCCAAGATTCCTTCTGTTCTTTTCCTTGACTCTCTTTCTGCCTGTCCCTTCAGGGGCCCTTGACAGGGAAGGACATAGCTCTTGCCACCACCTCCTCCTCCCTCCTTCCTTACATTTTAAAACATTCTACCTTGGTTTCGTGGAGATGAGAGGGCATGGAGGGAGTGAGGGTTCTGGGACTCAAGGCCCAGAGAGGGCAGTGGCTCACCTCAGGTGGCACAGTAAGGATTGGCTTGCTTCTCGCTTCCTCCTCAAGCTCCTTCTCTCCATCTCCTTCTCTTCCAGCCTCACCCAAGACCTCAAGAGCATATAAAGGGTTAGGAAAGATAATGAACCAACCAAGAAAACATGGAAATCGATATTAGGAGAAAAAGTATGGCCGCTGTTAAGTGAAATAAAGAAGCTGGTAATTATTTGGACAGCAGATAATTAAAATGGGGTGAAGGCTCATTACTATATTGTCAGGGGTGATGGCCATGGCCAGACACCCTCTTCTCAGCTCTAAGGTTGAAGCCAGACCTGGGCTCCTTCCCTCCCAGATTGGGAGTATTTTTTAATTGAATCTTCTCTCTGGGGTCTGCAGCTCACATGGCCTCTACCGCTGTCTGCAGCAACCTTCTGCTGGCTCCTTGGTTACCATCTGAAGCCCAGACCGAAGGCCAGGAAGCCCAGGCTGCTCCCTGCCACCTCCTTTCTGGGGCAGAGAGCATCGCATGGCTCATGTGGTCCCTCAGCCTCTGAGGGACAAGGTCTTAGGCCTCAGCTAAAGATGGGCATTAATTAATCCCAATGAAGCCTCGGGAGCCTGTGGGTGGCAGATGAGTCCCCAGCCTCTCCGCCTGTCCTCAGGGCATTTGTCCACCGCAGAGGGAACAGATCCAGAGAGAGTGAGTGCTGGCCAGGAGGAGCAGAGGGGAGGAGGCTGAGCAGAGAGGTGTTAACAGAGCCAGGGTGTGTGGCCAGGGAAGGAACTCCCCCTTGCCCTGCTGTGACCCTAATTTGTAAAGTTTAGAGACCTCGGGCATTGTTTAGTCCGGCTTTGGCCTGCCAGCTTGTTTGGCCAACACAATGTCTAAAATGTTTAAATCAGTTGTCAGCATTTTTTACTGTGGGAGGTTCCACCCCAGTGTGGCTCTCCAGCTTCTCAGACAGCCTGCCTGGCCGTGGCAGTTCCTGGACTGAGTTGACTGGGGATGGGAACAGCACCGTCACCTCTCTCTCTTCAACCTTAGCTCCGATCCATCCTGCTACTGTGACACAGAGGAAATTAGCTGGCTGGGGATCACACAGCCAGGCAGGACAGAGTCGGGATTGTTGTCTCTGGCCTCCAACATCCAGCCCTGAAACAGGACATTGCTGAGACAAGGTGCCTGGGCCTGGGTGTGCCTTCGAGGGTGTATAGTCTGATAGAGGCCATAACCACCTGCACAGCAAGCCTATGGCAACCCATGGAAGGTCCAAGAGCAGGAGGGGTGGCCTACAGGAGGGCAGTGGCGCTCCTGGGATTAATGGGGATGACACCGGGAGTGGGTGGGTGCCCTGTAGGATGGCCGGTTTGCACAGACTGAGCCTGCACAAGAAGGCGTGGGAGCTGCAGGAGCTGGCCTCTGCCCTGTGAGGTATGGTTCAGATCATTTCTGGAAACAACACTGCAGTGCTGTAGCTGAGGTTAGGGAAAGAAGATGAGGTGAACTGGGAGGACTCAGGAGAAAGACAAGACACAGTGGGTGGGCAGAAAGAGACCAGGATTCTCTGAGGTGCCTTGGAGCGGGTGACCCAGCTGACAGGAAGACCTGGGGAAGTCAGGACTGTGTCAGGAGCCCCAGACTGACTTGGAGTGTCTTTCCTGGAAGGAGCCGGAGAGTTAGCTGGGAAGCCATGGATGGGTAGGAGCCTAGCCCTGACAAAGTATCTGGGTTTCCCCTCTGCTCCCTATAGTAAGAGTGAGGTAGAGAATATAACTTCTGAGAGCTGGGGCACTTGTTATCAGGAGGCCTGTGGTCACACTGTCACTGTGTTGGTGTGGGCATGGCTCAGGAGGACAGTGGGCCACCAGCAAATGTGGTTCTGGGAGGCCGTACCCAGGATTTGCTGCTGTGGTAACTAGGCCACTCCCCTGGGGCAAGGCTTGAGCCCAGCTGTGCTCTGCACACTGGATGCAGCAAGACTCGCTGACCGCTCACGCTCTGGTGAGCCACTTGCTGCCTGGTAGGAATCTGTGCTTCACTGCCCTAGGCATCTATGTCTTCACATCAAAGGGGTAGAGTGAAAACAGGTCTTTGCCTCCCTCCTTGTGAGGTTGAAGTGAGAAGGCAAGCCATGTTATGGTAACATGAAGAGTGTGCACAGGGCGGTGACAATCCTGTCATGTCTCTCGGGGTCCAAGGGCTGATGACGGTGACCCACCTTGTGTCTACAGCCTTCGATCTCTTCCCAGAGGTTCCACAACCCCAGAGCCACTCGGGCCAAGCTCTGGCCGAGCTCTGTTAAGCCAGTGAGATATGAAATGCCATCGCATCCAGGACGGGATCTTTAATTAAATTAACTGCCAGCAACATTGTAAAAAACTCTGATGGGGTCATAAACAGCCACGTAGGCGGCAGCCATCCATCAGCCCTGTGCGTCTGCCAGGGGCCACACCTGCCTGCCGTGGGATAGCCACACGGGGCTCTGGCCACATTTTTAGAACTGCTGCCATCTTTACACACCCTGTAAGTCAAGTGTACCTGTTGAAGGTCACAGATGAAAACGGGGAGGGCTTGGGTGCCGACCCGGAAGAGAACGCCTTCCAGCCTGCAGGCCAGTAGAACTGCCTCTAATGCACAGGCAGTCTGCAAATGCCCCGGCTGCTTGCTGTGTGACCTTGAATAGGCATTCTCCCTCTCTGAGTCTGGTTCTTCACTAGACAAACAAGAGGACTCCCTCTTCCCCAGCCTGCCTCCCTCTTCTATGATGTGCCCAGCACCCTCCTGGCCTCCCGCCCCGCAGGGAGCGGTGCCAGCAGCTCTTTTATGTCTCCTTCAGCTGAGGCTGCCGTGGCCCTGGCCAGGCTCCTGTGCTGCCTTGCACTGAATGGTAACGAGAGACCTGCACCCTTCCCTGCCAGGTGACGGGTGGAGGAGGACACGCCGCACACAGGCACACATGCCCTCGCCATCCCTGCCTCTGTGCAAGCCAGACCGAGGCCCACCACCACATGCCACCGGCAAAGTCAAAGCAGGGAAAAGCCTCCTTTCTGCCTCCTCCTTCCCCCTTCTCCCTGGGCTCTGTGACCACATAATTACCCCGGATTCCATTCTATTTAATTGTAGCTTATTAAATTCTAACCAGCCAATTATCAACCACAATTACAGCTTAATTCAGGGACACAATAGCTATTTTATCGTTTGTTAATCAAATGCTTATTTAGACCTCAGTTTTATTAACTATTTCTCTGGCCTGAGGCAAGGCCCCTTGGAAAGGGGGTAGGTTCCTAGAGCAGGGCCCAAGGCTCTGTCCCCCATGACAGTTCCCTGTCCTCCAGAGTTTTCAAGTCCCCTTTGCTGGCAGGCTTGAGAGCTCCCGATGATGGCAGTGGTATCACCCGAAGGATGGGTGCAAGACAGAGTTAGAGCACCTGGGTTAGTTGGTTGGCACATCTGAACATGGCACAACCTATTCCTCACAGATGTTGGCCAGATGCTGCTGACTTGTAGACAGAGAGCAGAAGACTTCAGTCAGTGGTCGGTGCCTGGGGACCAGATAGAACTAGCAGTGGTCACTTGAACAGTGCAGCCATGGGAACTCCAGAGGAGGGGAGACTGGAGCTGAAACTGAGAATCTAAGAGGGGCAGCCATGGGAAATAAGGGCAATGAGCTGCAGATAGAACAAGGCACATGCAAAGGTCCAGTGGTAGATAAAGTTTTGTAGGTTTCAGAAACAGGAATGGAAGGGGAAGTGGTGGGTACAGCAGAGCCGGGCTGAGGTGATGTCCATATTGTAACTGTCTGTCTGTCACTGGTGTCTGGTATGTGGCCAGTCTCACGAAGGCAGTTAGAAGAAGAACAGCCATCTGCCAACAAACACCCAGTCTGCAGCAGCCAGGGCAGGGATGTCTGGCCACACTCCTCTTTGGCAGTTCAGTCTGTCTGCCTGTCTTCATGGTGCTTGTGTCTGTCCTTGTGTCCAAGTACCTGGAGCCCACTGGGGAAGAGGATGACTTTCCTCCAGTCTTGGAAAGGTGGCTCCTGCATCTGTGACACTTTCATGCACATATTACCATGGAAACCAGAGTGTGTGCATGTGACTGTCTGAGAGCAGATCGGAACAGCCATACCTTCTGAGACACTGTGAGGTCTCTCACCTCCTGTCTCCTCTTTGTGCATAATTCTACATGGAAGAGACCACAGTTGTCACCAAAGTCTGGATGCTGACCTGTCCCCGGGGTGTCCTGCATGGCTGGGAGCCATGGCTGGAAGGACAGATGGCCAGTGGGCCACTGCTCTGACCCTGCCTCCTCCTGCAGGGTCACTACAGATGGGGAGATGCTGTTCTTTCTAGGTTGTGCAGGGTCTGCAGCCAGCTTGTGTGAAGCAGTTGGGGGGCAGTGCCAAGGGTTGCTAGGTTTCCAGGGATCGTAAAGGCTCCTGGGGTGTATTCCTGAGCCAGAGGCACCTTGTCTTCACTTTCAGACAAGTTCGCAGTTCTGAGTTGCCACCTGGAACCCCACAGCTCTTCATGTGCCCTGAGACCTGCGGTCTGTAGGGGGAGGGGACTTGCTACCTCCATTCCCTACACTTCTGCTTGTGCTCTGTCTCCCCTCCCTCCTCACCTCTTTCCCCCTCCTCCCAGAATGTATCCTGGATGTTAGGTTCTTATAGTCAAGCTTCCCTATATAGATTTTAAGAAAAATGGACTCTGGCAGCTGTCTCTCCTAAGCCTGCGTGTCTGCAGGCCGCACCAGGCTCCTGTGCCCTCTTACCTCCTCCACCATACCCAGTGGCTTATGGCCTGGAGACTGCTCTCCCTAGAGGAAGTGTCTTCGCTTCGCTGTTTGTTTGAGGAAGTAACTTCTCTTGCAAACTGCTTTGATTTGTTGAGTGATTGGAAGGGAAATCGAGCTGCCCCATAAGAGAGTTTGTGCTCTCTGGTTCATGCCCTTTATCTCTGGGCTCCAGTCCCTTTCCAAGTGATGAATGAGTTCAACATTCATTCGACAATCACTCTCTGGGTACTTGCTATAGGTCAGACACCGGCCTAGCTCTGGAGATGGTCAGGGGATAAAAAACACTCAGTCACCGCTCTCAGGGCTCTAACATGCTCTACACTGGCAATATGGTTGTGGTCTGGGGGCTCCGAGGAGGGTAGCCAGTGCTGTCTGGTGGTCGGGAATGGCTTTTGGCAGAAGGGCAGTTTGAGCCGGTATTACAAGGTGGGCAGAAGTTGTCCAGGAAGGTAGAAGACATGAGCCTCTGTCAGAAGGGCAAAGGGTCCTGACTCCAGATGCCTTCAGCTAAGGAAAGAACTCATTGGTCCCATGGCTCGGAACCCAGCACTGCCCCCAACTCAGGCCTGAGAGGTCAGCCTGCCCCCTTCTGGCCATCTGCCATGGGTGCACCTTGTGTTTGCTTTGATAGCCAAGGCCTGCAGGGCTGACCCCCTGCTGTGGAAGGCCACAGAGTGACTCCAGAGCCACCCAGAGCTCCAGACCTGTCCCCTCATCCTAGCCAAGGTCTTGGGGATCTGCATGTCCAGAAGCCGGGCAGGGTGACTGGCAAGGGAGCCAGGAGTAGGGTCAGCCACATGGCCTGTTGAGTGTTTGCTTCCTTGGAAGAAAATCAGGTGCTGTTAGCCAGAATGTTGGAAGGAGGCAGAGCCTGGAATGGGATGTGCAAATGCTCTTTAGGGATTTCAAGTCATCAAGATGCCACCGAATGTAGAGAGTCCTCTGGGTGAGGCCAGAGGGAACACTCAAACACTAGACCCCAAGGGCATATTTTCCTGCAGTATTTCTCTCTACCTTCCTGGGCATCCATATTGTCTTGAGGAGCTGGGACACCCAGGCCACAGGGACCTGCAAAGAGCTGCCACCTATGAATAAGCCTCTAGGACACGGTACTGGGCTGCTATGGGGACACAGCCTCCCCTCTGCTCCAGTCCCAGTCGGCATTTTTTCATGGGTGTTGAGAAGCAGCTGGCTGTCCTTCCCCAGCTGTGTTCACCCCACGGGGGGTTCTGCAAGGAGGGAAGGAGCAGGTGGCAGGAAGAGGGAGCAGGGTGCTGCTGTGCAGGGAAAAGAGCTGGCTTCTGGCAACAGCTGTGGGAGGCCAGGTGACATCCTGCCCCCACCCCTCCCACCCTGCTGGCTGGGATGAAGCCTTACTCAGTAAATGTGACTTCATTAATAGCTTGATTAATCACACCTCGTATTTTCGTGGCGCTTTTAAAAATAAAACATTTGAAAGCATGTTCACACCCACCCTGGGCCTCTGAGCTACCCTGGAAAGTTGCATGTTCCCTACCGCAGTGAGAAAGTCAGAAGGCTCTGCCTCACACAGAGACACGTCCAGTGCACCTGAGTGGAGCTGGCTATCCCACAGTAAGGGATGCTGTGTGTACCTGTAGCTGCCTGCGGGCTTCTCGGGCCTCTTTCTCTGGGCTTCCCATAGATTAAGAAGGAAGGGCTACCATGCATAGCTTTTAATTTCTAGTATAAATCGGGGTCATTTAGTCATTCAACATTCTATTGCCATCCAAGCCAGATCTGAGCGCCTGTCCACAGGAACCTGTATCCCAGAAGGAGGCTCATGGGATGGGACAGATGCCCAGGTGGGTGACTATCCTAATTTTATTTCTGCTGTGACAAAAGTATGAAGGCAATAAGCATCTTAGGGGAGAGAGAGTTCCAGGTTATATTCCAGTCCATCACCATGGGGGAATCAAGGCAGCAGGAGCTCAAACCGCTGGTCACATCACATCTAGTCAAGAGCAGAAAGAAAATGCACGAATGCATGCTTTACACTCAGCTAACTTTCTCTGCTCTCTCCCAGTCCAGGGTGGCCTGCCAAGGGAATGGTGCTGCCCACAGTGGGCTGCATCTTCCCAGATTAGTAAGTGAGACAATCCCCCAGAGCCATGCCCGCAGACAACCTGGTCTAGACGATCCCTCCCGGAGACTCTCTTCCCAGACAATTTCAAAGTGTGGCAAGTTGACAGTTAAATTGATCACAGTGACAGGGTGCGGACCCAAGCCCTCAGAGGAGCAGGCTCCTTTGCTGGTGCTTCCCAGGTGGACAGAAGGGGGCAGGCACTCACTGTCTACCCGCCCACGCCTACCCTCCCTAAGGCCCTCCCACAAGGTGATGTCCTTGAAGTCTCCCCAAAGCCTGAGAAGTGAAATCCCAAGTTCCTCGTGGGTCCTAACTCTGAGGTGCCCCCCTCCCAAAACACACACACACACACACACACACACACACACACACACACCTCCAGTCCCTCTGCTCTGGCCATGCTGGTCGCAGACAAGCCCAGCTACTTCTTGTGACCTTACTATTTCCTTTTTAAACCTAAGCACTCTTTAGCCTGGGTTTGACATTTAGAGCATTGCCCAAAAGTCCCCTCCCATCTGGATCCCTGTTACCCTACCTTCTCTGAAGTATCACCCCGCCCCACCCCTCTGCCTCTGCTCTCCCACATTCCTGTCAGCCAGGCCAGTGCCGAAACTGGGTTTTGCTTTCCCAGTCCTCTAGGAGAGGGCTATTTACCTGCTCCTGCAGGGTCCCTGGCGCAGAATGGCCTCTGGTGTGCAGTAGCTAGTCAATGTGAGTATGCCAAATTAAAGTGTACATTTTAGGTCACAGAAAAGGTATCAGAGCCCACTTACCTAGGGCTCTCTTGTCTCTTTCTGCCACCTGCCCTGGGGCTTCATCTGGATTTCCCCCTGCTTGCAGCTACCACCTTCTGGCCTCCAGTCTGCCTCTCTAGGTACACACACTTGCACATGCATGTAGACACACGTGCTCACCCCTTATCCCCAAGCAGACAGGGGACAAGAGACTGCTAGGATGCTGCTCCTGTCTTGCTGGGGGCAGCCTGTGCACGGGCACCAGCTTCTGACAAAATGAGCAGCCAAGCTCTCCTGAAAGAGGCAGAGGCTACTTCTCACATCTGACCCCAGCCATCTGCAGACCCAGCCTGCAGTCCCCCCAAGCCATCTGCATGCCCAGTCAACAGTCCCCAGTGACCACAAGCCCAACAAAGCCTCATAGTGGAGTTCCAAGAAGGCTGCCTCATCCTGTGTAGGTAGGGAAAGTCCAGGTGGAGGCACTGGGAGAAACCTCTGGGAAAACTAGGGATAAGTGGGCTTCCAGATGTGGCAGTGCACCCTGTGCTTGCCCTTGCCTATTCTCATACAGCTCCAGGGCCACCAACAGTCACAATATGCCCAGACAGTTTCCTCCTGTGTCTGGCCCTCAGCAATCTTGGGGAGTTGACAGCAGCAAGCATTCATCCATCCCCAGTCCCCACTCTGAACACCTGTACTAAGCAGCTTTGAGACAGTCAGCAGGGACCAGTACTGGGGGGCTGGCTGGTTGTGGGGACAGCAGCCTTGACCACTCACCTATGGACAGAGGCTGCCATGGTAGTGAGGGGTGGGCCCCGGGTGGAGAGGGTAGGATGTGTGATTTTCAGGGTGATTTGAGATGGACATGGGAGGAGGGAAGTCGGTGCCTAAGATTAGGCCTTTCTGCAGCCTCGTGGGATTGGTGGCAGATGCCAGAGTGGAATGAGTGCTCAGGAATGCCAGCTAAGGACCTTGGTCCCATCCTGAACACCACTTCAAGCCACGCAGACAGTGGAAATGGAAGCAACAGGCCCAGCTGAGGCAGTAGAGAAGGAGAGGTTTGGGCCAAATGAAGGACTCTGCTGCTTCGTGCCAGGGTTCGAGGTCATTTGGGACTGAGGTTGCAACCTTGATGACAGAGTTCATATAGAAAGCATGTCTACCATAGTAGCCCAAACCATGGTGGGAAAGGGGAATAAAGGCTTACCATGCTACATACAGTTTTGTTCAGGTAAGAGAACGCTCTGGAACATGTGGGCAGGGATAGCAAGCAGATGCCCACCACAGGGGCTATGGAGAGAGAAGCCAGCTCTGACCACCCAGTCAGCACCCTCTGTCCATAGAGGATATAGCTTAAATTTACCACTCACCCATAAGTGTCCTTGATAGAGGGCAGGGTTGCAGCCTAGAGGGTCCCCCTGGGGCCTCCTGATAAATACCCTCACCCCAGAAGTGGGAGGGAGGCCACAGCAGAGTGGCGTGACGGAGGCCCTGGAGAAGTGAGCTATGTCCCTTATTGGTCACAGTACATTTATTTTTCATTAGCAGTTAAATGCAGACATGAGGGATTGTACTGGGTTCAGCGGGCGGCTGACGTGAGTAGGACTTGCTGCGCTGATCGATAGAGAGGCGGGAGGCTGGGGCACCCACTCTCTGCCTCACATCCCGCAGGGGGATCCGTGCCCATCCAGCTCTGAGCAGAGAGACAGGCACCAGCTGTGATGCTGAGCCTCTTCCAGTAAAGAGGGAGGTGGAGGCAGATCCAGACCCACCCCTTACAGGGCCCTGCCTTGGGGCTAGCTTGTCCATTCTTGTGTGCTGTCCTGGGGACTACTGAGATGCTGTGGCTTGCCTTGTTCATGTCTGGAGAAGCAGCCACGCCCACCAGCATGCATCCTGCACCTACACTATAGAACCGCTTCCTGAGCCACACCCCTCCAGTTCTCCTCTCCACTCTCAAGACCTAGAAGGGCTGTGTGAGCCCTAAGATGTATCAGGGAGCCAGACTAGCACTTGCTTAGCAAGCTCCATACCCTAGGTTCAGTCCCCAACACACTCTCTCTCTCATATACTTTCTTATATTGACACTCTCATACACACACACACACACACACACAAACTCTCTCTCTCTCTCTCTCTCTCTCTCTCTCTCTCTCTCTCTCTCTCTCTCTCTCTCTCATATACACACACATACAAACACTTTCTCTAATACTTTCTCACACACACAGACTCTCTCAGACACACTTTTCCTCTCTCTCTCTCTCTCTCACACACACACACACACACAGAGAGAGAGAGAGAGAGAGAGAGAGAGAGAGAGAGAGAGAGAGAGAGTCATAGAATGACTCTCCAGAGCATTTCCTGACTTCAGGGTCAGAGCCGGGGCTCTGTGATAAGGGACCCCCTATCTGGCAATGGAAGGTGTAGGTTTTCCTCTATCTGTCCAAATCTTCCACATCCCCAAGCCTAACACGGACTCAACAGAGGGTGGTCTGGGAAGGGCATCTCCATTTCCACTGCCTGCCTGTGCACTTGGCCTTCACTGCAGTCTTGCTGGAACATGCAGGGAGTATCTACAGAAACAGTCACGGGAGGGAAGGACAGGGTGGCAGCAGAGGGGGCTGGGAGGTAGGGGAGAGGAAGGGGGAGCAGAGGAACCTGGTGGGTGACCTCTGCCCTCCTGAGGAGTTGGTCTAGGGCAGTCAATCTCACAAGGAATCCGCATGAGTCACTGGAGTGGCCCCATCTCACAGATTTTGGAAAGCCGGCGACTTCACCCAAATTCACCCGTACCAGAGAGTAGCTGCACTTCTGGGGAGTTTCTCCACTTTTTATGCCTAGAGGCCCCTATCAGTTTTGTGTTGGTGGAAAAGCACTAGCAGCAAACCAGCTGGGGCCTGTTTGGTGAGCTGCATTCCCCACACCTTTGGATGTCCTGCAGACAGAGAGATTTTAACTCCACAAAGGGCCTGACAGCCAATTACCCGTGTAATTAGTGACAGATGACGTGGGGGGGGGGTCACTTGTAGGTTTGGATTCAAGTGAGAAGAAAAACCCATTTTCAGGTCTCCTTGAATAGGCAGAAAGAGGTGCAGGTCCTGGAACTTCCATGAGGACTCTGTTGGCATTCACTCTGCCATGTCACCCATCAGCCCTGTCTCCCAGGCCTCCCCACCACATCCCCAGCCCATCACAGTGTGGTTCTGCCCAACACCCCTCAAAACTACATCCTCCCCTGTCTTTCTCCATTCACATTGAATTTTAATACCTTAAATGTCAAGGCCCTTCACCTTCACCCAGATCAGTGGTTCTCAACCTGTGGGTTGCAATCCCTTTCACACGGGTCAACTAATACCGACCATCAGGCAAACACAGATATTTATGTTACAATTCCTAATAGCAACAGAGTTACAATTACGAACAAGCAAAGAAAATCACTTTATGATTTGGGGGGGGGGGAGTCACCACAACATAAAGAACTGGATTAAGGGGGTTGCAGTGTTAGGAAGGTTGAGAACCACTGATCTACTGGGACAAGCACCTACCGGGTCAAACCCCCAAACTTCCCCTGGAAGAATACCGAGTTTCTGTTGACCTCATGACTCCGAGGCCTCCTGAGAGCTGGCACCTGCCTTGGCCTCACTGTGCCTCTCTGCCTTCAGAATGTCATGGGCCCTTTCCGATGCCAACTTGCAGATGAGGACACGGGCTCAGAAAGAATGCCCAGTGGCTTGTTTGTCCAGCTGAGAGGCAGCCGAACTATACTTGCAATTCACTTGGCTCCATCCAAAGCTGGACTTTTCCTCTGCGGGGCCCTTTGTGTGTGTGTGTGTGTGTGTGTGTGTGTGTGTGTGTGTGAAAGAGGGGAGTAGGAGAGAACCCGCATTCTGCCAGAGTTCCGGGTGCTCTGGATGGGCGGATACGGAAGGACTGCCGTATACTTTCCACACAGTCCCGGGTGGGCATCTGGCTGTGTTAAGCCACTGACCCCACACGACGGGTGGTGGACAAGGGGCAGCCCCAGGTACCAAGTTCTCAGCCTCCGGCATCCCACACTGGATACCTCGGAGGAGCTGAGAACAGAATAGGGGCCCTGGGGCGGCACTCAGCCCCAGAGATGAAAGGAAGAGAGGGCAGGGGGAGGGGCGGCACTGGATGGTTCCCACACAGGCAAGAGTCCTTGTTCATGTCAGTGGCTGGAGCACAGGATGGCCTTCTAGTGGGAGGTTAGACGTGGCTTGTTAGGAGAAAGCCTATCCCATTGTTCAAGCACAGTGGGCCTTCATGATCAGAGACAGTCTATGATTATAGAGCTTTATTGTAGAAAGGCAGAGAGCAAGGAGAGAAGGTAGAAAGAGAAAGGGAGAGGCAGGCCATGGCCACATGGAGAGGGGGGGAAGAGAGAGAGAGAGAAGGAGGGCTAGAGAGTAAGAAAGGTAAAAGCTTAGGGGGGGCAAGCAGCCCCTCTTATAGTGGGCTGGGCTATCTTGCTGTTACCAGGTAACTATGGGGAGGAGCACATCTGGCTATAGTCAGGTAACTGTGGGGGTGGAGTCTAGCCAGAATGCCAGAAGCTTGGGACATTGTCTATGTGACTGATAGTCACATACATCTGTGGTGGCTGCGGGAGCAGTAACTTCAACAGGAGCCAGGTGTCCAGGAGACATGATTGAACGCCTTCAGTCCCATGTAGGTGGAAATTACCACCCACCGGGTCCCACGGGGGGGGGGGGGGCGACCAGGGAGGGGGTGGTTCAAGACCTAAGCTTGACTGGAGACCAGGCTGTCTGTGCATAGCCCATTAAGATCTGGCTCACATCTCCCCTTTTTTCTCTTGCAGGTGCCCAGCAGAGTGCCACAGTGGCCAACCCAGTGCCTGGTGCCAACCCAGACCTGCTGCCCCACTTCCTGGTAGAGCCGGAGGATGTGTACATTGTCAAGAACAAGCCCGTGCTGCTGGTGTGCAAGGCTGTGCCCGCCACCCAGATCTTCTTCAAGTGCAATGGGGAATGGGTCCGCCAGGTCGATCACGTCATCGAGCGCAGCACTGACGGCAGCAGCGGTGAGTCCCCTGTAGGGGTCTCTGGGTGGAGGCACCTGAGGGTCTGTGAGCCCCAGCAAGCAGCAAGACCAGGGTGCAACAACCCGCTGGTCGACTGCCTTCGGTATCACCAGGCAAGGCAGACTCCCCCACATTTGGCACCCTATGAATATACAAAGGCCTTCTCTAGAAGAGCCCCCAACATCAGCTTGAGAAGTAGGAGGGGAAACCCACACACACACACTCATCCATTGAAGTGCCCCAGGGTCTCAGCAAAACAGGGCTGCACAATATTAGGGCAGCCTGGCTGGAGGAGCCCTGCAGAGAAACATGGTGGAAGGGAGTGGGTTCCACACAAGAACTCGTTCTCTGACTGTTTTCCGCTTTCTGTTCAAGCATGCTTGCATTACACATCACATCCCCTCTGTTGGGAACACAGTCCCCCCAAGAAGGGCAGGCGATGGAGTGACTTCCCTAGTGAAGGGAGAGCAGAGTTGAGGCTTCCTCGAGGCTCATAGACATTCTGGTCATGGCTCAGAAAAGAAGGTGCATGAGGGATGCCACTGACCTATGGGACTTAAGACCACAGGGTGATGTGACCGGAGCTATGGGTGACACGGGAGCCAGTGTGAAGGCTGACAAGAGAAGCAGACCCAAGAAGACTCTGCTGTAAAGGCCAGAAGGGTTCTAAGGGTACAGACTAAACCAAGAAGTACCCTCCTGTTCCCTCACCAAATCTCCCCATTACCAGCCCTGGTCTCAGGCAACAGGTGTCCGAGGGGCATTGGTAGAGTGCCCTAAATAGGCTTCCAGTACTTCCCAAAAGAAGGCGCACAAAGGCAGCTACTAACACACAGAGCCTCTGGCTAAGTCCTGTGCCTCTTTCCAACAAGACCTCAGCTAGCCTGAGACACAGCACATGCCCAAGGAGACTGCCCACTGGGGCATGTAGGCCACTGGCATGATGCATGAGCCTCAGTGCCATCCAGCCAGGCAGATGGGTGGCACCAGAACCATGCAGATGCTAAAGAGAGGATCCAGAGAGGTGACCCAAAGTGTGGCTGGTGCCCCAGGGAAACAGGAATGGGTGGTGGCTGCCCAGGAAGGAGCTCCAGAGGAGAGGTAGCATCCAGGTTTAGAAGTCCACAGAAGGAGTGTTCCCCCTGTCCAAAGGGGTGGGGTGAAAGGCAGAACACCAACCCTTGAGGATGGCTTGGGGTCGGGTGGGAAAGTGAGCCTGGCATGCAAGCAGATGTCAGGAAAGCTGTAGTCAGGCTTGTGCCGTGGGTGGATCCTGCAGGGCAGATGGCGAGGCTGAGGCCTGGGAGAACAGTTGGAAGCACTCGCTATTGTGAATGCTGAAGAGCCCCAGATTCAGATGGTGCCTTAGTCCTCACAGGCAGGCTGTTTCAACTAAGGCCTTGTCTCTTTATGGAGACAACCAGAGGACTCCAAGCAGGTCTTCTGGCCCACAGAGAGGACACCCATCCCCTGCCACCAGAGTTCACAAGGCTGGATTCCTCCCCACCACTTGCCCCAGCCCACCAGCAGAAGCCCCAGAGCCGGCTCCCCTGACCTGTTTCCTAGGTTAGCGACTCCTGTCTGTGCCCCACACTCCACACTGTTCAGCCGAACCCATACCTGCTGCCTGCCACTTCCTTCCTGCCAACCCTGAGCCATCACCGCACATCCTCATCACCAGGCCAGCTAGGTGCTAAAGCTTCAGCCCCCACGGCTCTCAAACTGCGGATCCAGCTCTTATTCCCACGGGCAAGATGGAGCTAGGGAGCACAGCTCAAGAAAGTCCTCGATAGTATCGGTGCCTCCCAAGATTAGAGATTGTCGATGGCCTAATGACCGTTAAGTGCAGCTCCAGAGCCTGCATTGTCTGGGTGTGAGAACTCCAGGCAACATGGCCCGCCCTGGCCCCGGCTCAATGTTTTTGCCTGTGAACTTGGAGTAAGGGTGTTTACAGGTTGGTGGAGAAACCCTGTAACTGCATAGGCAGAGCACCATTTCCTGTCACGGTGAGCCTTGGCAAGACCTCAGAGAAGGACTGAGCAGAAGGGAGCTACAGCCGAAGCCATCCTGTGGCTTTGGGGACCTATCCAAGCCTCTTGATCTCAAACATTCTGCTGTCATGAGGTCCTAAGTGCCCGGCCCTTTCTGACCAAGGTGCAGTCTTGCACCTTGGTGAAACACACATACTGATAGTCCCCATTTTACACTCCCCGTGGCTCCTGTGATTGTCCCTTCAGATAAGCAGAGATGCAGAATCATGGAGACAAGTCCCATATTGCTACCAAGTCCCTCTTTTACCTTGAACTTCCAGTCTTGGTCCTTCCAGTGGCCAGCGCATCAGAATTCACTGGGTTTTTCTCGCTGCTGGA
The DNA here is from genome assembly GCF_978045245.1 of Mus caroli. NCBI lineage: Eukaryota > Metazoa > Chordata > Mammalia > Rodentia > Muridae > Mus > Mus caroli. The sequence goes on along the minus strand of NW_028227270.1, from coordinate 65,358,787 downwards.
GGCCAGAAGAAGGCTTTCCTCACCTACACAAGAGCATCTTGCAGGTGCATAGACCCCGAAGCAGTCTGGTCAGGCAGGCTTGGCAGGGGTTAGAGTTCATTGCAGACCTGAGCCCCGTTTATTCATGTGGTAAGGGATAGGGTGGCAAAGGGGACTCTCACAAGAGACAAATGCCAATCATTTGCCTTCGCTTCCCATCCAGAAGGCCAAGGGAAGCCTGGAATCTATAAATGCAAGCACCGGCCTCTGGGATGGGCTATAATTTATTACGTTATACCACGTGCTTATTGGAATCAGAGAGGAGAGCTCCACTCTGACCTCAGAGCACCCAGCCAATCCTTCATCTCCCAGAAACACTCAGCACGTCTCCACGTCTCCATTTGTCTACCTCTTCATTCACACACATATTCTGCCCCTAGTCCAGCCACTTCCTCCTTGCTCTCCAAGGCTGGCAACTGCTTGTATTTCCTTGTCGGAAGCTGAGACTGTACGACCCACTTAGAACCAGGCTCCTTAATGACCAGCTGGAGGGCAGGGCAGGGTCTCCCACCTCTGCTCTCAGAGCGTGGGTTATCTCAAGGGTTTCCTCTGCCAAGGTGCTGCCTGAAGCTAAGTCCTCATGAATAAACTTGGCCCCTGTGGAAGGGGGATTGAAGAAGGACTAAACAAAGGAAGACAGTACTTTCGTTTAGTACTGCTGCTCCCAGGCTGAGCCGCCCTGGAATTGTGGGTGACTGCTGCTTGAGGGCCATAAATAGGCATAAATGTGCACCCAGAGGACACTTAGCTCCCCAGGTCAGAATGTTCTAGAGGTTTTCCATCCCTGACCCTGAGACAGGAAGAAGGGAGAGGAGACCCTGCTCCTCTCAGACTCATGGCTCAATCTCAGAGGCTCCATCACGTTCATGCGTGCTTGGCAGATAGCTGGTACCCAGGGCTTTTCTCCTGCACCCAGGCCCTGGAAAGGGCAGCTTGGCTCTTGGCTCCACCCAACCCCACACCCCAGAGAGAAGGAAGACTGGGAGGGGATCCAGAGCAGAGGTGAATAGCCTAGTGGTCATCACCGCCAGAGGCACCCCTAGCCTAACACAATCTGAGAGAACTAGCCAGGGGCCAGCCAGTGCTAAGCTGGAGAGACTCCACAGGCGGGTCTGGGAAGGGGTCAGGGAGCCATGTTAGAAAAATGAAGAAGGAAAACAGTCTCCCAGCTCGACAGGCTCAGCTGGGCTCACTGCTCCTGCAATGCAACCCTAATTGAATTTCTCTGTTAACAATGGAAACACATTGGCGGCTGGCCTCTCTCTCTCTTTCTGATAAGCCAGTGACCCAAGGGAAATTGGGGTCAGGAGGAGGAGAAATTGGAAACAAACAGTCTTTTCTCACTCCTGGGACAGTAGTTTTGGCTGCAGACCAGGGGTGGCAGGGGGCTTTGGGACAGAAGGGCATTCCCCCATTCTGGGTTGTCAGGGAGACCAACCCCCTCCCTCCAAGAACCCCAGTGTCTGGTTCTAGATATTGCAGAAGGTGGAGATCTGAGTGGGGTGGGAGAGGGGTCTCTCCTGGCACACCCAGACCCTCCGACCACCAGAGCCCTTCCCCCCAACCCCTGCCTGCTGACCTTACCTCTTGTACTGTCACCCCCAACCAGGGGGTGAGCACACTTAGGCCACCCAGGTGAGCCCAATGTCCTCATACTGGATTCAGAGCACCCTGGTGCTTGGGGCAAACCTCGTGTTCCTCTGCACCTGCTTCTTTATCCAGTGGAGCACCCCCATGGAGCACGGGGTAGGAAGGGAAGGAACGGCATGGGTGAGATACCACCCTGGCATGTGGGAAACCCTGAGTCCCAGGAGTCTATTCCCATCCTGCCTAGCAGCTGTAATGCTAATAGCTGTTACATTATCACCTGTCAGATCTCCCTGCTGGCCCTCCAGGGAGGCAAGCAGACTTCCCTACCCTTCCTCTCCTAGCTACAACGAACTCACTCAGCCTGTCTGTTTCCCACTTGCTCTCTCAGCCTGATACCCAAAGCTCCACTTGAGAGTAACCACTTTAGAGACCTTCCTACTGGTGACTTCCTTGAGACAGGCCTCAGGTGACAAAGTAGAACAAATGGAACTTTCTAGAAGCCGTACTGCTTACATCCAGGAGATAAGCCAGCAGCATCCCTGGAGTTCCCTCCAGGCAGCGGGAAGCTCACAGTGTCTATAAGCTGCTGTAGGTGGTGTGGGGGCATCAACCATTTGGGACAGGGAGACTCAGTGTGGCCTCTGAACCCAGCAGGATTGCCAACCATGGAGGTCCGGATCAACGTATCGAGGCAGCAGGTTGAGAAAGTATTTGGGCTGGAGGAGTACTGGTGCCAGTGTGTGGCATGGAGCTCCTCGGGAACCACCAAAAGCCAGAAGGCCTACATCCGGATTGCCTGTGAGTACTGGACCAGGCCTGTGGCATCCGGGCATGGTCACTAGAAGGTATCCCCTGAAGAGAGGGCGGCAGGCTTCCTGGAGGTCACAGCCTCACCTTGATGGGTAGAGGCAGTGCCTAGGAACACAAATCACCCCACATTCCCCAATGCACATGGCACCTCCTTCGGGCATGCGTCATGACTTCTGCAGGGCCAAGGGCCAGCTGATCCAGGCGCTGGCTTTCCTCCTCCAGATTTGCGCAAGAACTTTGAGCAGGAGCCGCTGGCCAAGGAAGTGTCACTGGAGCAAGGCATTGTGCTACCTTGTCGCCCCCCGGAAGGAATCCCCCCAGCTGAGGTGAGTGGAGGGTGCGGGCTTCCCAGACCTCTATCCTACCTAAAACTCAGACTCCTGGCTGCCACCTCCCCAGTGGTCGCTCTATACCCTGTTCAGGCCAGCACAGGCCAGCCATGTAGTGTCACTGGCTTCTCCCCCTAGGTGGAGTGGCTCCGAAATGAGGACCTCGTGGACCCCTCCCTCGACCCCAATGTGTACATCACACGGGAGCACAGCCTAGTCGTGCGGCAGGCCCGCCTGGCCGACACTGCCAACTACACCTGCGTGGCCAAGAACATCGTGGCCCGTCGCCGAAGCGCCTCTGCGGCCGTCATTGTTTATGGTGGGTCCTGGGCTCCCCAGACACAGGAAGAGGTACTGAGGTGCCAACAGGGACTTGGTGTGTGGCTCAGAGGACGGAAAGGCGTGGAGCAAGAACCAGGCTAACCAGACAGTGGCCTGACTAGGAAAGAGAGCAGAAGTGTATCTGGGCAAAGGGATGGGACATGTGGGTCACTTGTGAGTGGGGAGCATGGTGCAAGAGACAAGAGGAGGCTCAGAGGGACTTAACACATCAACCTTGGGTGTCTTGGTCCCCGGAATGGGATAGAGAGCCTCAGAATGAGATGCCTCCCTCCCCCAAGAGCAGAAGGAGGTCGGATAGGAGCTGCTCTTCAAGAAGCTGGGTTCTAGCTGGAGGTGCCCTGTGACTTGCAGTTTAGTCTGGCCACCCTGACACTTGCCAAGAGTAGAGTATCTAAAGGCTCTGCCAGCCCCTGGGGCCTGGCAGCCTAGGCTTGGTCCTCCTCAGGGTTTCTCCAGGCACAGGAGCAGCCCACTCACCCCGAGCTTATAGGAACTTTGCCCTCCTGCCCCATCCCTTGGCCCAGCATGTCTGAGGAAGCCCCCGCTCCCTGACCCCAGTCCTTCTCTGTCCGGCCAGTGAACGGTGGGTGGTCGACGTGGACCGAGTGGTCCGTCTGCAGCGCCAGCTGTGGGCGTGGCTGGCAGAAACGGAGCCGGAGCTGCACCAACCCGGCACCTCTCAACGGGGGCGCCTTCTGTGAGGGGCAGAATGTCCAGAAAACAGCCTGCGCCACTCTGTGCCCAGGTACCGGCAGCCACCGACTCCTGCATCGTTCCTCACCACGCCATCTCCGTGGCCTGGCTCCATCGCACCCACCAGCCTGCCCGCCCCCTCCCCCATGGCTCCATCCCACCCGCCTGCCACACACAGGGCCAGGCTCAGTCTGAGGTGGGGATCAGGGTGCAGTGTGGTCAGAGTCAAGGGCTCGGTTTAGGGTCTAAGGTGCAGTTTTAGGACAGGATCTAGGCTCGGCCTGGGGCTGCACAATCCACCTGTGCCTGGACCAGAAGGGCCATCGTGTGACTAGGAGCCCTTACCGCCTCAGGACGGGGACAGCCTCCTTGGGTGGAGAGAGCCGAGCAGGCCCCAGCATCATTGCGTCTCCTTGTCATTAGCATGTGTCATCAAGGCTAGCTGGACACTCAAGGTCCGACCGATCAGAGGGTCTGACCCTGGCATTGTACCCAAGCCCAGGCCCTGCCTGGTCCAGATGACTAGCGGGGCCACCCAGGCCGGCCACCCAGGCCAGCCTCCTAAGCTGACTGTTCCATTCCATCTCTGCCTGTCTCTCTTGTCCAGTGGATGGGAGCTGGAGCCCATGGAGTAAGTGGTCAGCCTGCGGGCTTGACTGCACCCACTGGCGGAGCCGGGAGTGCTCCGACCCAGCGCCCCGCAACGGAGGTGAGGAGTGCCGGGGTGCTGACCTGGACACCCGCAACTGTACCAGTGACCTCTGCTTGCACAGTGAGTCTTCCCTGCCCCAGGGCTCACTCTGTCTGACAGCCCTATAGGCTGTGGTCAGGGCAGCCACTCTCCTGCCTGTGTCTCTCCAAAGCTTGGGAGCGCAGGGGTCCCTTTCATCTCTAGCACACTCTTCCCTGTGTTACACAGACACACCACCTTCCCCCTGAGACACACGCAGATGTGAATCTTGACCCCTGTACACCCAACTGCTCCCCCGCGGCTTTGAAATTATCCCGTCCCCCAAGCTCACACATAAGTCCTGTGGGGGTGCTGGGCTTGTGAGGACTGTTAATTACAAGGCCATAACTAACAATTAAAGATCTCTGTTGGATTTTTTTTTCCTTTAGACTACACCCTCCCCTGTTCTTTCAATTAAAAACCTAATTATCTGTGTCAATTCCTTTCTGATGGACATTTCTTCCATTATGCAAAACCCTTAAAAATCGATAGTGCTTCCTCCAAGCAGTTGGTCCCCCACCCACCCCAGTTTCAGGGCTGGTGGTCTACACAAGGGCTTACACACTGTCCTGGAAACACCTGAGAAACTGACCACCCATGTATCTGCCTATTTTCTATTTCTATAATGAACTAGCAAAAGAAATTTATTAGTTTTAGAGGCTCAAATTCCAAATAGCGTGATGCTGGCTCTGGCAAATGTGCCTTCCACCCCAAGCCACATTGCTCGGTGGCAGATAGTACCACATCAGTGCTGTAGACAAGAGGGAGATCATGTGTCAGGAAGAGAGAAAGACAGACACAGAGACAGGTAGACACGGAGAGATGGACAGCCCCATGGTCTAAGAGCAGCACTCACAATGATGTAATGCCTCCCCACTGGGGCCCACCTCCTAAAAGGTCCCACTGCAGCTCATATTGCCACAGTGGGGACCACACCTGTCAATATGAATCCTTAGGCAGGCATGTGCAAACTATAGCACCATACTTAGGGTCTCCCAGGACTTCACCTTGCCCCAGACACCCTGACCCCCAGCCTAGGAGCCAAGGATATACCACCACTCACTCCGGCGAAGTAGCTCTTCCCCTCCTCCACTCTGCCTGTGAGGGCATGACTTGCTCAATCCCAAGCAAGGTTGTGGTGGGTATAGAACTAGGATGTACCCACCAATACCACGCTCCCTGCCGCGTGCCCACCGCCCAGGGGGTGCTGAGATCCTATTCTCCTGGGGATAAACCATGGGCCTCTCCTCTGAAGCCCCTACATCCCTGCCATTCTCAAGACCACGCTTTCTCTTGCAGCTGCTTCCGGCCCCGAGGACGTGGCTCTCTACATCGGCCTCGTCGCCGTGGCCGTGTGCCTCATCTTGCTGCTGCTGGTCCTCGTCCTCATCTACTGCCGCAAGAAAGAAGGACTGGACTCAGATGTGGCTGACTCATCCATCCTTACCTCAGGCTTCCAGCCTGTCAGCATCAAGCCCAGCAAAGCAGGTGAGGTGCCACCTACCCCTGCTCTCCTGCCTGAGCACCCCCAAGGCAAGGGCTGTTGATGGGGGGAGTCGCCACCTGAATCCATCTTTATCCTGTAGACAATCCCCATCTGCTCACCATCCAACCGGACCTCAGCACCACCACGACCACCTACCAGGGCAGCCTGTGTCCCCGGCAGGATGGACCCAGCCCCAAGTTCCAGCTCTCTAATGGTCACCTGCTCAGCCCACTGGGCAGTGGCCGCCATACGCTGCACCACAGCTCCCCCACCTCTGAGGCTGAGGACTTCGTCTCCCGCCTCTCCACCCAAAACTACTTTCGTTCTCTGCCCCGCGGTACCAGCAACATGGCCTATGGGACCTTCAACTTCCTCGGGGGCCGGCTGATGATCCCTAACACAGGTAGGCCCCTAAAACTCCCCAGGGAGCATGAGAGGTAAGACTAGTCTTGTCATCTTTCCGTCCCAGAGTGCACCAGCCTCGTGCAGGGTGGCCCAGTCTGGCCAGTATAGGAAAGGATGCAGTTGGCGCTATAGCAAAGCTGTGGAAAGGGTCTCCTTGTTGCTTGTGGACACGAAAGGATTGTCTATTCATTTATCACACAGTCAGCCTTACATGTTGATAGGTGCTGCATCGGGCCCTAACACCAGACCCCAGAGGCTCACAAAACAAGACAGCAGAGCACCCCTTAGAACCCGCCCCCTCCCAGCATCCTCAATCTCATCCACAGAAGTGCCTCAGACAGGATCCCTGAGACCTCTCGTTAGAAGATCCACAGACCCTCCAAAGGCCATCTTTGGAGAAATCTCTGCAACCTCTGACAAGGCTGACCACCCCACTCTGACATTCTCTGTTCCCTCTCCTTAGGTGACCCCACATACTCCTGCTCTTGCCCATCTCTGGCTGTTCCGGTATAGGCATTCCTCAGGGATACCCCTCCCCACCCCACCCCCATTTCCGCCCGTGCCATTTCTGAGTGATCTCACCTACTCCTCCGTCCCAGCCCCCAGTTCTTGCAGAGCATTGGAACTCTGCATTCAGCTGCCTCTTGGACAGCTCCATCTGCCTGTCTCACAGCACCTCGGAGTCTTTGTGCCGAAAACAGAACCGTCTCCCACCCTTTCCCTCAGCTACCTCCTCCCTGGCTTTCCCCGGCTCACCGTTGGCACAGTGTCATTGCTTAAGCTAGAAACTGGCCTGGGGTCACCTTGGGCTCCTGCTCTTTCTATCCCCACCCCCTCGCCACGAGTCAGCTGTATCACATGATGTTGCGTGCTCCCCCTTCCCAATAGCTCCTGTCTCCTCCTGCTCCTCATCCTGCCCTGGTGCGTCACCACACCCAGGCTAGTACCTCCCTTACCTCAACCCCGGCATCTACACATTTACTGAATGAATCTAGAGTTGATTATGCCCCCTCCCACTCAATCCCTTCTAAGGTTCCCAGTTACTCTCTACAGAGCCCCAGTGACAAGGCTAATGCAACCCACCCACTGCTGGCTAGCCGCTGTGTGCTTTTCCCTCCTATATGCAGTTCTGTATGTGACAGCCACTACAGACCGTTGGCACCTGAACACATGACACTGTCCCTGGCTCATAAGTAATGGTCTCTCTACCTTTCCTCCTGGCTCATCTGTTGTTGCTGCCTGTGCTTCATACACCCCTCAGGACAGGACATGAGAATTCTCATAGCTCAGTGAAGCGAGCTGGTCCCTGTTAGCTGTAACAAAAAGGCAGACAGATGGTGGGTATTCGGTGGCCCCTGCAGTGTGCCCACCCCCGTGTCCCTCTCTGTTGTCTAGTTGCCTCTCTCCTTGCTGGACTGAGAAAGCTAGTGCCCTTTTTCCTCTTAGCTTTCTGAGTGGCCAGCATGAGTATTCAGTCTTGAATACTCCTCTCCAGCAGGCATTCACACCAGGAGGTGTGTGACTGCCCCCGACTCTGGGCAGCATCAGGTTCTACGGTCAGCACAGGTTAGTGAAGGAAGCAAAAGATGCGAGCACATGGCCACGAGGTTCCCTCTTCTGGGTTCGAGCTGTCTGTGAGACAGTCACCCATCACTCGGTGGTAAGACACCGACAGGTACACGTCGTAGAGCACACTTAAACCACTTGACAGCTTCAGTGTCGGGAGGCTGTGTGACCCTATGGAACCATCACTGTGTGTTTGTAGAGTATAAGTGTCCTTACATAGCCCTTGAACAGCCTGAGAGTCCAGCCCAGCAAACAGTGGAGCTATCTGCTGCTTTAGGGGCAAAGTCACAGAATGTCTCCCCTTGTCCTGTCCTCAGAGCAGGACCTCAATGCTGCTCTCCGTGATGTCTCAGCCCTGCCCTTGCTGTCTCCACCACAAAACTCCCTTTCCTCCACACAGATACCACTCCTGGGGCAGAGGCGCATCAACAGACCAGGATGACATTGGAGCTGTAGATCTTGGCCCTTGAGGGCTGTTATAGACCTGCCCCCCCCCCAGCCCCGCAAGGATGGAGACAGTGACAGGAAGAGACCAGTTCTTAGAGGGGACAGGACTAAGGGGGGAGGAGCTTGAACAAGACCAAAGGACCCTGTTCTGGAACCGCTGAATGTAGCAAAGTTGGGCAGAGGGACCGACTGCTAGGATGACAGTCAAGGGCCTTCCATGGCAGGCCTGGAAGATGGGGAAGGTTTTAAGCAGAAAGTACCCTGGTCCCAAAGAACGGAACAGGAGGTGCGATGAGCTTCCTTGGTGTCTTCTTGCCCTACTTAAGCCTCTAGCTGGGTTGCCTCAGATGTTCTTGGAGTCTCCCTGACTCAGAGTCGTGCCTATGTGGGTGGTGGGACAGTATGGCAGTCCTTGAAACACCTCTGTCCCCAGACAAGGGTATCTGAAGAGGAAACTCATGGATCTGGCTAGTGGCTGGGGTATTGGGTATCTGTAGCCACAAGCCGTGACCCCTCTGCTTTTACAGGAATCAGCCTCCTCATACCCCCGGACGCCATCCCCCGAGGAAAGATCTATGAGATCTACCTCACTCTCCACAAGCCAGAAGACGTGAGGTGTGTGCCCTGCCCTGCTGTGGGGGGGGGGGGCGGGAGGGCACACACCTCCTATCGCTGGAACCACCCCAATCCCTCGCCCAGCACTGCTGTACCTGTTTTGACCTGGCCCGAGGGAGCACAGGGGATGAGGCACACTTAAGCTCACCCTGATTTGCAACTTCCGTCCTTAAGGTGTCAACCACCCCACTGCAGAGTCCATTTCCTAACCCTATAGTCTCTAGGACTGGCCACTGACGCCTTTCCCTCTCCACCCATGTTTCCCCACTTGAGGTTGCCCCTAGCTGGCTGTCAGACCCTGCTGAGTCCTATCGTTAGCTGTGGACCCCCAGGAGTCCTGCTCACCCGGCCAGTCATCCTTGCCATGGACCACTGCGGGGAGCCCAGTCCTGACAGCTGGAGCCTGCGCCTCAAAAAGCAGTCCTGTGAGGGCAGCTGGGAGGTGAGTCGGGAAGAGTACCTGAGGCCACCCTACCAAAACACCGGCCCCACAGCGGGCATGGCCTCCCATTCCTTTGGCAGCTATGTGGTCTCGAGTTTCCCCAAACTGAGCTGAGGGTGGCCCGGAGGCTCTAGGGACTCCTAAGTTGGTTAGGCACTGACCCACGAGGCCCCGCCCACAGGACGTGCTGCACCTTGGTGAGGAGTCGCCCTCTCATCTCTACTACTGCCAGCTGGAGGCCGGGGCCTGCTATGTCTTCACGGAGCAGCTAGGCCGCTTTGCGCTGGTGGGAGAGGCCCTCAGCGTGGCTGCCACCAAGCGCCTCAGGCTCCTTCTGTTTGCCCCTGTGGCCTGTACGTCCCTCGAGTACAACATCCGAGTGTACTGCCTGCACGACACCCACGATGCTCTCAAGGTACTGCCCCGTTGGCGGACCACCCAGCCCTCGGCATCCAACTGCCTTGTCTTGGGGGTAACAGGGAGGGTTTGCTCCTACTGTCGGGCCTTGCTGACCACCCCGGGCACTGCAGGAGGTGGTGCAGCTGGAGAAGCAGCTGGGTGGACAGCTGATCCAGGAGCCCCGTGTCCTGCACTTCAAAGACAGTTATCACAACCTACGTCTGTCCATCCACGACGTGCCCAGCTCCCTGTGGAAGAGCAAGCTCCTTGTCAGCTACCAGGTGAGACCCCGAGCCCACGACCAGAGCGCTCCAGGGGCTGGCGCTGGGCATACTTGACGCCTCCTCTTTGCCCCTCTCCGCAGGAGATCCCTTTTTACCACATCTGGAATGGCACTCAGCAGTATCTGCACTGCACCTTCACCCTGGAGCGCGTCAATGCCAGCACCAGCGACCTGGCCTGCAAGGTGTGGGTGTGGCAGGTAGAGGGAGATGGACAGAGCTTCAACATCAACTTTAACATCACTAAGGTGGGCGACGAGATGGTGTGCTCCTAGTACCGACCGTCCCAGGCAGGCTCCACCTCTGCGCGTAACCGCCCACCAGCCATCGGCCTAACTTGAGCTGCCCCTTCTAGCTTCTTCCAAGTTTCTGGGGACATAGGTGTAGGTGCTATATGAGGAGCGGGAGGAGGTAGAATTGTCCTGGGGGCTCTGGAGTGCTTCCCTAAAGAGGGACTTGGCACCGGGCCCCAAAGGATAAGTAGGTGCGGGAATCTGACAGACTGCAGGGTTGGGAGAAGGCATTTGGGGCAGCAGGCACTGAGCTGAGAGCATAGCCGTGGATGGTCAGCAGAGCAATAGTGTTGGGAGCGGGGAGGCTTTCTCTGTCACCGACTGTGGCCAGGTGACTCCGTCTCTGAGATCCAAAGAGTAAAGCCCTGGTGTACCAGGGAGAGGATGCCCTGCTGCCCCCAATTGTCTGGGGTTACCTGGAAACTCCCCTGGCCGAGGCAGCAGGGATCGGAGTTCTAACTGGTACCTGTTGCAAACATCCCATGATACAGGACACGAGGTTTGCTGACTTGCTGGCTCTGGAGAGTGAAGGGGGGGTCCCAGCCCTGGTGGGCCCCAGTGCCTTCAAGATCCCCTTCCTCATTCGGCAAAAGATCATTACCAGCCTGGACCCACCCTGCAGCCGGGGCGCCGACTGGCGAACTCTAGCCCAGAAACTTCACCTGGACAGGTGGGTGGAGCTAGACAGAGGGAGGCTGGTTGGGCAAGCAAGGTAGACAGGAAGGAGGCCTGTAGGCTCTGTGCCACAGCCTCTAGTGGCGTATTTGAGGGCAGCCTGGAGTGAGGCCAGACTACTGACAGACTGCCTCTTCTTTGCAGCCATCTTAGCTTCTTTGCCTCCAAGCCCAGCCCTACAGCCATGATCCTCAACCTATGGGAGGCACGGCACTTCCCCAACGGCAACCTCGGCCAGCTGGCCGCAGCTGTGGCCGGACTGGGCCAGCCAGATGCTGGCCTCTTCACCGTGTCAGAGGCTGAGTGCTGAGACCAGCCAGGCCGGTCACGCCTACACTCTCACCAGCTTTGGCACCTGCCAGGGACAGGCAAAAGCCAGACAGGGGCCCTACCCCCACACCCGGGGAGAGCTGCTTGGACAGGCCCCCCTCCTGGCTGAAGTTGTCCCTCGATGCTGGTCCTTCAGACCCTGCCCAAACTCCATCCCTCCATGGCCTGCCTGGCCAGGTTGGTTTAGCCACCTGTTCTCGCTCTGCCCTGGTCCTAGGGCCCAGAGTGGACAGTGCCTGGAGCCTGGGCTGAGCCCAGCCCATCTGTGTGTGTGTGTGTATGTGTGTGATGCTACCTCTCTTCCTGTCCCTTGCCAGGGGCCCCGCATACACACAGCATGCGCACACATGCTGGGCTTGGGACATGGCCCCCAGAGCTCCTGCCTGAGGTGGGCCTTATGCAAACATTTCTGTGCCTGCTGGGTAGGGGTCTATTTGAGGGGCCTGGCTTCAAGCCTGGGGGGGCTAAGGGTCCCAGCTGGACAGGGGCTGGCCCTTGGATTCAGGCACACGATCACCACACAGGCGTGTGTTCATGCATGCCTCGTGTGCTCATCTCACACGCACCCCTCTCCCAGGTCATGCAGGACCCCTCCCCCCACCACACACACATCTCATGCTGTGCACCCGGAGGCTGCTCACGTCTCTCACACCCGGTGTCGGTGTCGGTACACATCTGCCTCTCACATGCTGCCCTTCTCCCACCTACCCAGGGACACCCGACGGCTCCTCCCTGATCCCCTGTACCCTGGCCTCGAGGTGCCCTGCCCAGCGGGGCGTGTGAATATGCAATGGGAGTCCCGGGCTGTACAATGGCAAGTGTGTGTGCCGTGGTGTGCCCGTTCCTGGGGCTGGCCAATGCCCCTGTGTGGGGCCTGTTGTGTGAAGCTTGTGTCCTGACTCTGTCTTAAGTGCATTCCTGCACTTACACTTGGCCTTATGTACACAGCCTTGCCCGGCTGCCGGGGCACGTAGGGATTTTAGCGGATGTGAATGTAAATAAATTATATATATATATTGCTAACCGGAGTGTTGCTTCTCTTGGAAAGCCATTAGGTGTGGGCAGACGGCTATAAGGGGACCACGCACGGGTTTCTTTGGGAGTTGTGGGTGGCTGAGGATCAGGGTAGGCTGAAGCCTCAGTCCAGTGAGATTCCTTCGTTCCTGGAGATTTCCTCAGACGTGGGCCATCTGGGTAAGGCGACAAGCAACAGCAGTAACCAAAGCTGCGCCTTTGCCAGACCCATCCTCCGACTGCAAAAAGGTGACGGTGCACTGAGGGGCTAGCTTCCTGACTGTTGCCGACACCAGCCTGGAGAAGCTGTGAGGGGAAGCGGCTGAGGTGAGCCCAGCCCAATCCCGCCCGCCTGGCTGTGCCTCCCGTCCTGACCCACCTACCCAGACTCACTGAGGATGTAGCTTGTAGAGTGTCCCATCTACTCCCACAGACACTGTCAGCTCCTGCAGGCCCCGGTTCTCCCGTATCTTTTCCACCACGGCAGCCACACCTGCCCCACAGAGTTGGGCAGCCCTGCGAGACACAGCCTGGCACACTTCCAGGACCATCAAGGCGTCATCAGATGTCAGAGTCAGCCCCAGATCCTCCAGGATGGCTCGGACCTGTCGCAGGGCCAGGCTGTCACTAGGGCCAGGAAGGAACAGGATAGAGAATTAGTTCCCCACCCCACCCCCATCTCTCAAGGTTTCCCCCACTTCATCCTCCAGAGTGGTCCAGAGTGGAGGGAACCCACAGCATCCAGCATCCTCTGCCAGAAACAAACTCCCTTGCAACACAGGTACCTTTCAATCTCAGAGAGGAACTTGGTCTTAAAGATGTCCCTGGTCTGAAGACGTTGAGTCTTCTGGCCTCGGAAGAGAACTCCGAGATTGGTTAAGTGCAGGAGGACATGGCGGACGATCTCCCCCAGGTACATACCGCTAATCATTTTCTCAAACCTGAATGAAGGCAGGTGTATGCAGGCCCATACAACAGAGGACCCCACTAGCCTTTCTCCCCAGCCCAGTCTACCCGCTACCACCATGGCCTGGGCCTAAGCCATACATACCTCTGTTTGCCTGGATTGATGGATGCCTGGTCCACACTGGTGTCAAAGCGGGTGCTGAGTGTGCCCAGTGAGCCATCATCCCCAAAGGCACCCCACTCCATGTTGATGCACATGAGGCCCGAGTCCCCAGGCACACTTGACACATTTCGGAGCTCTTCCATGTAACAGGCGTTGGTGCCGGTTCCTGTAGACAGGCCGGGGCCAAGGGATGGGGGGCTGCTTACTGATACAGACAAAGCCCTTAGGAGTCATTCCCACACTAAAGCAACAAAATTCAGACTCCTTCTCCTATTTCCCCACGTTCAAAACCAGTCCCTGCTCCTGGTCTCCCTTTCCGACACTGTCAGTACCAAAGCCTCCGAACTCCCTCTGCACTCCCTACCAGAGCTGTTAGTTAGTCTCCTGTGCTACCTGAAAGCTCATCCCTGGGGGGCATGGGTGTGGCTCCATTCTGATGCTGGTAAGATGCTGAAGTTTCCTGACTGCCAAGAATGGCTTTAATCAAAATGACAGGAGTGTGCCAGGAGCTGAGGAGACTGAACACTGGCACAGGGAGACCCCCCACCCCCGTCTGGCCAGAAGTTAGGCAGTGGAGGGTTTTCTCTGATAGTACTTCCACAGGTCCTCATAGAATCAGAAACAAGAGCATCATGGGAGCACTGGGGCACAGGAGGCTTTTTGCCTACGAGACTCGGAAAAGCAGCACAGAGGGAGTGATACAGGAAAAATAGAGAAGAAAAGACATTCCCTCCTCTCTGCATGTCTCCAGCTCTGAGTCGTGAGCCTCTTGATAGCCCCGCCTGGGATCTCTCTAACGGTTTACACCTCTCCTAAGCACCCACTAGCGTCAGAGCCTATGTTCAAAAGTCTCCCATCCATGACAGGCCACCACGCGCTCTAAGAGAAGCTTCCTTCCAAGCTCCATCTCCCACTTGTTCAGGACTAATTCCTGTCTGATCTTAGCCTGTCTGCCCTTGTGTGTGCAGTCAGAGTTAGCTGTATGTTGCCACAGGCTGTTCCGGGCTTAATCCCCTCTGGATGCTCGGTTCTGAGAAGAGAGAGTTCCTTTTCCTTTCTGTGTCTCCTGGCCCCTTTATCCAGACGTCGGATAGCCCCAGGGTAAGAGCTTGCCGATGTCTTAGACTCTTGACATCTAAAGAACATTCCGGGAGTCGCCGACCAGTCATGCCCTCCCATTTCAACACTGAGTATACACCATGACCCGGGCAGTGTACTCTGCCTGGGCACCTTCTCATTCGGTTCTCTGAACCTCTTGACGTAGGTGTTGCCATGCCATACCTTGAAGTGAAGGATCAGAGACTCTAGTGAGTTACCCAAGGTCAGAGAGATGGGAGCAACACAGCCAGTCTCATAGAGATGCGTTTACCAAATGAGCAAGCTGAGGCTTGGAAAGATCCAATGACTTAATGGCTAAAATGGACTAAATGTCTCAGTTCCAGACTTCTAGCTCAGTACAATGGCCCAGAACTCAACTGGGTCATACAGAAAGAATCCCATATCTCCAAGGTCAGAGAAAGGTCCAACCTAAGGAATTAACGAAAGGCAATGAATTATCAGGCACTAGGAACACAGAGGGCAAGACCCTCCTTACCGACAATGAGGCCCATCTCACAACGGGGATCATCATAGCCACAGGACATCATGGTCCCCACCGTGTCATTGACAATGGCAACCACATTCAGCTCCACTGCCTGCATGCAAACGGATGCTGCTAGTTGCTGGGCAACATAGTTGTCATAGCAACCAGCACTGGACTCAGAGGTCTCCATTATAGAGGGCCCCTTTGCTCCCCTCAAGGAAGCAAATGATACTTTGCTCCCCTCCAGGCCTGTCATAGCCCCCAAAGCACCCCTGGAGGTAGACTCCTACCTGTCTGCGCCTAATGGCTTCCCGTAATAGATACACAACATCCTGGCCCTCACAGCCTGATGCATTGAACCCCTTAGTCCAATTCAGGAGGATGCCCTGGGATGGGATTAAGAAGAGAGAAATGTCACTCTGCCTCCCAAACTCTGTATCCCATCAGAAGCATAACGTCTCTGCCCTTCCCATGTAGGAGTCCGTGCCCACTTTGCCCTACAGTTGAAGGCCTTGCTCTCTACCCCTCTCAAGTCCCTGGGAAGCTTTCGGTGTGAAGAAACCTAATAATAACGATTCGACCTATGTCTTCCATTATTAGTTCTGGAATGCTCAGGTGGTCTGAGGGTCTGACTGTTTTAAGATGTTTGCCCAGAAGGAGGGACCCTTTGTAATTGGGTAGGAATAGACAGAGCTGGTAGAATGGTTGCCACATGTAGGAAAAGAGGAAGATGGAGACACTTTAGAGGCTCAAATGTCAGCAGATCCCACCCTTTCAAAGAAAAGGAGTCACTTGGAAGAGAGGGCTTCTCAGAGTTAGGCACAGCCATTTCAGTGTGAGACTCCATCAGTAGTTTTAGGAAGGTAAAGGGTGTGTTGCAAAGTCAGACACCTGGGCAGGATGGGATGGGGTGGGACAGACAGATCTTTATTGAGAGCACCTGGACTTAGTAACTCGGGGCAGAACTCTACCTGGAAAAGGGCTGTACTGTAGGGTTTCTTTGTGTATCTCTGGGGGAGAGGGTAGAAGAGTGTGAATTAACCCCAGCTGTCCAAGGGAAATGGCACTGGGCAGGGCTGTCCACAGACAAGTGTTCAAGGACTGAACTATGTCCCCAGCAAGAAAATGGACTCAACACACAAGGTATATTCAGTTACAAAAACAAAGTGGTCAATTAGGTCACATTTTTTTTGCATACCCAGATTTGTACACACACACACACACACACACGCACGCACGCACACTTGTGTCTTGTGAAGCACAGTTAACAGAAGTGAGCATGGTTTACCAAACAGACTAGAGGAGAGAGGAGAAGCCGCAGCAACACCATCCAGTCCTTCACATCCATGGTGTGAAGGACAGCAGAGAAAACGGCTGTGGTCCATAGACATTGAGACAGAAGCACAGCGGGGAAATAGCATGCTTAGGCTGATGGGTAGATACAGACTGTGGTGGCCAGAAGACAGCCAGGGAGAGAGCAGAGCTCTTCAAAGGCAACAGGCAGTCCCCTCATCAGGAGGTGCTTCCAAACAAACTGGGGGTGTTGAGCTTCCTGGGAGCCTGGACAAGAAGGCCTAAGACTCGCTGTCCCTATGCCAGACTCTGGGGGCATGCGCTGAGAAGCCGGCTATACGTGTTGAAGGACATGATGTGTCCTGAGTAGGTTTGACCTACAACCTATCGCTCTGCTACCTAGATCAGGCACACAGCACTGCGTCAAGCTAAGAAGGAAACACACAAAGAAGCGCGTGACCTCCAGCCTCTTCTGGAGAAAAAACCGAACACTGCCCCCCCCCCCGAAGGCTGAACACCACAGCGGAACATCAGAGGCATGGCAGAACGGGGCAATGCAGCTTCTGGTCAGAACCAAGCTAGACCAGTGCTGTTCTCAAATGCCTCCTCCCCACACATGGGCGTAGCATCCTTGGGGGGTAGCCAGGATTGCGTCCAGTCCAGCTCAACAATGCTGCTCCCCCTACTCAGACGTTTCCTTGACCTCCTGCCCACTCTTAAAGGGCACATGGATCGGGGGCCCTGAGGAATCACTTCTTGAACTTAATTCCCTTACCTGGTCCAGGCCAAGCTGCTTGCATGGGAAAGAGAAGGTGAAACCCAGGGGTAGGCTCTGTCCACTAAGGCCCTGCCTCTTCTGGAAGTCCACGATGCAGTCCACAATATGGTCAAAGAGCTGCAGGAGAGGGCATGACAGGGGGTAGACCCTCTCCCACCTTCCCCACCTCTGACGTCAAGACCCGAACCATGAGTACCTTCTGTCCAGAGCCCTGGGCTACAAACTCAGGAATGGAGTAGACCTGGTTGATGATCTGCACACTGCCCTCGGCCACTTGTACCAACAGGACACGGAAGTTGGTGCCCCCTAGGTCCAAGGCCAGGAAATCACCTCGCTCTGTGGGACAGAGACACTCGGTACCAGGAGGAAAGTGGTGGCTCCAGCCCTAGCACACACTATGACTCACAGGAGCCCACACCCCAGGCCCACACTCAGGTCAGGTGCTCACCGCTGCCGTCGGGCGTCGCTCGGACGTAAGTGGGCAGCATGCGGAGGGAGGAGGCCTCTCCTTGAAGCCCCCTGATCATGGCTTCCCGCATTTGTGCCTGCACCACTGTCAGCTGCTCCAAGGTCAGCTGAAATGGTGCCAGGGTCTCTTCCAGGATGCGCCTGTGAGCAGCCAGGCGGGCAGCCACAGCTGTCACCATTGCCACACCCCGGCCACCACCATCCACAGAGGGGATGAAGGAGACATCACAGTTTGGGGCCAGGAGCATTACCGTCTCCTCTAGGATTTGGAGGAACCTATGCAAACACACCAAGCTCACTCAGCTCTGCATCTGAGCCCGATTTAAAATTTACCATTTTAAATTCTATTTTTTATTTTAATTGGTTATTTTATTTATTTACATTCCAAACACTGTTCTTCTTCCTGGTTTCCCCTCTGCAAACCCCCTATCCCATCCCCACTCCCCCCTGCTTCTGTGAAGGTGCTTTCCCACTCACCCACCCACTTCCACCTCACTGCCCTAGCATCCCCCTATGCTGGGGCATCAAGCCTCCACAGGACCAAGGGCCTCCCCTCCCATTGATGCCAGATAAGGCCATCCTCTGCTGCATATGCAGCTGGAGCTATGGGTTTTAATAGAATTTTATTTTATTAAAAATTTTTAATAAAACAAATTAGCCCTAAACCTGTTCATTGGTACCAACCATACATCCACTGCCCTCCCTGCCCCTCTCACTGGCACATGTAAAAAGAAATATTTTTCTCTTTTTACATGTCTCCAGGCATCCCACAACCTAGACTAACTCCCAACTCTGCCATTCACATCCGCTAGCTCGTACACAGGGTACCAGAGTGCCCTCTGGATGTATATCATAAATGCTCACATCCTATCCTCAGAATACCTGGGGTGTCGTTCAAACACTCGCCCTCCAGTGGCCACAGCCACTTGCAATGTCTTCTGCTCCCTGCTGTGCTGGAGGCGGGAGAGGACTGCAGCCAGGGCAGCCGCACAGAGCTGGGCAGCCCGTGTGCACACAGCCACGCATACACATTGCACCAGTTCAGCATCTGAGGCCCGAGGGCTCAGACCCAAGTCCTGCAGGATGGTGTGGACGCGGGCTGTCCCAGTGGCGGTGCTGCAGAGAGGAGGGTGAAGACACATGGGTGGTGCAGAACCTAGTAGCTCCCCATCCCACCACAACCCCACAGTTACCTTGGAGAGTGCCTTAGCCTCTTCCAAGCAGACCCCCTCCCCGCCACGCCCCTTGGCTAAGCCACGCCCCCTGGCTAAGCTGCACTGCCTCCCTTCCGTACTCCTCCATCTCAGCCACGTGGTCCAGGAGGATACAGCCTTGACTCAGCAACGCAGGAGAGGTGCAGCCATCAAAAAGGACCCCGTTCTGGGTCAAGTGGACCAGAACCAGCCTCACCAGCTCACCCAGGTAAAGGCCTCCAATCATCTTCTCAAACCTACGGTGGAGGGAGAGACTAGACGAAGCCCTGCTTGAGCCCCCAGCCCACTTGAACTCTCAAATTGAAATTGTTTTCTCTGAGGTCCCAGACTGAGGACTCCAGAAGCAAATGGCCTTCCAGGGAGACAAGTGGGTTTACCCTTTCCAACCCTTTGGGGACCTCTTACATGCAGGGACCTCTTAAAGGCAAAAGGAGCCAGGAAAGTAGGTAGACATTTTACCCAGCTCCCAACCCTCCAGGGCTGACGTAAAGGATCAAAGATTGAAAACTCAGGGTTCTAGCATGCTGAGGCCTTCCCCCGTCCCCCTGTCGTCGCCCCCCCCCCCCCCCGACAGGGTTTCTCTGTATAGCCCTAGCTGTCCTGGAACTCACTTTGTAGACCAGGCTGGCCTCAAACTCAGAAATCCGCCTGTCTCTGCCTACGGAGTGGTGGGATTAAAGACATGCACTACCACACCCGGCTACACTGAGGCCTTTCTTTTTGAGTCTAACTTAGAACCCCCAAAAGGCAAGCTCAGAGGGATAGCAAGAGGAAGAGGCCCAAGAGCGGAAGAGGTAGTAGATCAGAAAAGTAGCCGGGCGGTGGTGGCGCACGCCTTTAATCCCAGCACTTGGGAGGCAGAGGCAGGCGGATATCTGAGTTCGAGGCCAGCCTGGTCTACAAAGTGAGTTCCAGGACAGCCAGGGCTATACAGAGAAACCCTGTCTCGAAAAACCAAAAAGAAAAGTAATGTGACAGCCTAAAGCAGTCAGGGAAACCACCGCCGGGCCACCACCTTTGAGCACCAGGAGTCAGGGACTCGCGGTCCAGGGCAGAGTCGAAGGTGGTCAGTACTGGCCCTAGGGCATCTTCGTCATGGAAGGAGCCCCACTCGATGCTGACACAGGTGCGGCCGCGGTCCTCATCCAGAGCGGCCACGTGCCGCGCCTCCTCCATGTAGCACGCGTTGGTACCGGTGTCTGTTGGGAAGGACCCCATCAGAGCCTGCCCACCAGGTAGCTGCCACCCTTCATTCTAAACGGGCCCTGGCTCACCTACAATCAGCCCAACTTCACACGGCCTGGTGCCCAGCTCACAGCCCATCATGGTGCCCACCGTGTCATTCACCATGGCTACCACATCAATCCTGTAGGTCTGGCAATGGAGAGAACAGGGAATCAGAGCCAGTCCCATGCTCGGGGCTCTCCTTCCATCCCCTCTCCCAGCGCAGGTTCTCAGGACCTAGAAGATGGTTCCATGGCTGAGCGCCTCACCCACACCCTGGCCTGGCATCCCAAGATATGCCTTGGAACCTAGATTCTAACCAGTACTCTGGGCTTAGTGCAAAAGCACCTGCCCTTCTAGAGCATGGAGGTTTTGCCAAGGGCACTTCTCTTACATTAGCACTTCTCTCCAGCCTCAGCTCAGACCCAAGGCCCACTGCTCCCTCCCTGAACCCTCTGCTGCTCCTCGAGTTATCGCCACACAGGGGCAATCTTTTATTAAGAATGCTTTCCCTCCTAGAACGTGAAGATCTGTAGGGCTGGGTCATAGGTTTCGTTTTTGCTTTTGTTTTTATCTTTCCCATGTCCTGTCCCCCTCCCAAACCCCTCCCCCAGGGCATGATCATCTTATTTGAGTCGTTCTTACTATGGAAGCAACATTAACCCCAAGGTCAAAATGGATAAAAGCTGTGCACAGGGAAAGAAAGCAGGACCTTCCAGAAACACAGGCATAACCTACAGATGGCAAGGCCAGGCCAGCGGGGGCCGCCCTCCAGCACGCTGACCTGCACTTACCCCCTGCCTCTGAATGGCATCTCTTAGCAACTGGACCACATCCTGGCCTTCCACGCCACTGCACCTAAAACCTTTTGTCCAGGAAATGAGGGTGCTCTGGGGACAGAGAAGCCGGGTTATTTTTTCTCCCTGTGGCCTTCACAAGGGCCGTAGTAGCTTTCTGCTCACTGACCCCATGTGCCCCGAAACCTCACCCTGTCCAAGCCTGTCTGGTGACAAGGAAAAGAGAAATTGAACCCAAGCTTCAGACCCTGATTCTCCACGGGGTACGCATCCAGGAATTCAGAGAGGCAGCGGGCAGCAAAGTCAAAGAGCTATGGGAACAAGAAGCGGGCTTAGCTCTGACTGCCCAGCCAAGTCTCCAGCCCCAGAGGAGGCACCCTGACTGCTCACCTGCTGGCCAGCACCTAGGATCACCTCTTGAGGAATCACGAACTCCCGGCTCCTGGGCTCCACACGGCATTCTTTGGTGCCTGTCAGTGTTACCCACAACACACGTAGTGATGCTCCTGTGGCCCCCAGCTCCAGCACCAGGAAATCCCCTTGCTCTAGACGGCAGACAGGTCATAGAAAGACATGCAGTTGGCAAAGCTGCCTGCCTCCCAGGAAAACTTCCAGAGTCTGAGAGGTCCAGTGAAAAGGGCCTCAGAGACGGTGGACAGAGGTACGGAACTTCCCATCCCCCAGTCAGAGGACATTCCCTGTGTCTGGCCGCCCATCCGAGTCTGCATTACCCACCGGTGCCATGTGGTGTGGACCTCACGTATGTGGGCAGCATCCGGACAGAAGGAGCGGGACTGTCCTGTCCCTTCAGTGCCTGCTCCATGGAGCACAGGAGACTGGCTTGGATCTGCTGCAACTGTGTCATGGTCACCTTGAATTGCTGCAAGCATTCCTGCATGTGGGAAGAAGAAGCAAGCCAACACTGGGGAGGTAGCCACTCTCTAACTTCAGCTGGGACAGGACTGTCCTGCCCAACTTGCCCCCTGCCTTCTTAGGCCCTCTGCTTCCTGGGGGCTGCCTAGCATCCTGCTCCATTCTCCCTAAGCCCCACTGGCCCTCCAGTCCCCCTTCTTTCAGCTCCTCTCACCTCGGCTCGCTTGCTATTCAAAGGCTACTCTAAGCTCCTGCATCCTTCGAGGGTCACAAGGAAGAGAAGCCACCTCCCTCTTTGTGCTCCATATCCTGGTAACTTCCTCTCAGCTCCTGCATTCTCTACCCTTTCATCTAGCTTTTTTTAATGTAAGGTTTGGTGAAGTCTCTCTCCTACCACAATAATTGCTTTCCTGTTCTCCAGGGCAAGAGTTCTGCAGCTGTCTCTTTGTAAGCTAGCAATGAGTGAACAAATAGTGAAGAAACTTCACACTCTAGGACTGGCATCTCCCCACCTTCTCTCAGGGTCTGGAGCCTAAGCAAGCCTACCTCTAGAATACAGAGACCACAGAGCCGAGGCTGGTCTTCCCTTCACTTGGCCACTCTTCCCAACCCAGAACTATTGCAAGCGCAGCCCACCATACAGCTCAAGTCCTGCTCCTGTTTCCTGCTGATTCCCCTGTGGAAGACAGAGTCAGCACTGTCTGGCTGTGTAAGATCCTGGTACTGATGGTGGCTACAGATAAGGGGGAGGCAGGATTAGAACTGTGTGACTTGGGGAGAGTCACATTTTTAGACATGAGTGGAGGACATCTTACAGGTGATGACCTAAGTTGAGGAAGAAAACCGGCCATCTGACATTCTGAGGGAAGAGAATAAGAAAGGTTTTCTCCAGAGCAAGGGGATGGCGTTGGGGGACCCGACTCTGATGGGGAGTCTGAGAGAGTGAGAGAGAGCACAGGCTGTGCCAGAAGCTCACGGAACAGGGAGAGCTCAGAACCTCAGCTCTGTGAAGAAGCATCCCTTGGATGGCCCTCTTGTTCATCCACCAAAAAAGCCCCACTATCAGCTGGCAGCTCAGTAGCTCCATCCTTCCCCAACTTAGATCTTTCTAAGGCCCAATTTCCTGTGGCACGGGAATTCTACTCTAAAGATTCATTGCCCCAGACTGGACCTAAATCTGTGAAGCAACTTTGAACACCTCTAAAGAGAGCAGGGGTGAAAGGTGGAGACGAGATAGACTCGACCCCAACCCCTCTTTATGAAGCTCCGGGGAAGCAGCTCTCTAAGGAGGCAAATAACCTAACTGGAGTCCAAGACACCCTGTTATATGCTTACATTGGGACAGATGTTTCCAGACATTGGGAGTGGTTGTTTCTGTGTTATAAGTGAGGAAGCCTAGGCTTGGAGAACATAAGCCATTTGTCCAGCCCAAGGAGATCTGAAGAGGCAGGGTAGATTGTGAATCAGGTTGATAGTACTGCAAAGATGTTCCCATTCCGATGGGAAGTTTGATAAAAAAAAAATCAAAACTAGTACTTCCTCTGAAAAGAACCAAACATGTGTGATGACATGTGATAACGTGTGGTGACATGTGATGACCAGACAAAAGAAGCAAGAGAAAACTTCAGCCCTCACTCTGCCCAGGACCACAGCGAGCTATGAACAGGTCTCAGGATTGTTAACTGGACCGTTGGGGTGACCTAACGATTAGAAGGGAATATTGCCTACTCCATGTAGTAAGTTCCAGGCTAGTTCAGGCTACACAGTGAAACCCTGCCTCAGCAGGGTGGGGACTGCAGCGTCCATGAAAAGCCGAGAGGCATGGTTCAGATCGGGAGTGTTTTAGCCTTGTGAGAAAAAACTAAGATAAAACAGGGACAAGTTAATGGCTTGGGCGGGTTAATGGTTTTCTTTTCTTCCTCTTCCCCACCTCTCACTGCCCCCACCCCAATCAGAGTGTGATGTTCAAGAGGAGAGACTACGAGATGAGCAGAGCAAATCCTGCCCGAGAGAGAGACAGACAGACAGACAGACAGACTCTGGTGGGGTGTAAACTACCCAGGAGATAACCTCTCTTTTCTGTCCATCTTGGGCTGAAGCCCTTCTCCATGAGAGCAGGAAGAAGGGCACTGGAGTGTGTGTGAAGTCCACTATGGCCTCCGTGCTGACTGTTTAATGAGCTTGCTGTACCAGTCAGCCTGGCTCCCACACACTGGTTACCTGTTTGAACAAGTGACCTCCTCGATCAAGTAACCGAGCAAAGAGAGCAAGGATGCTACAGAGGACTAAGTCAGCACCAGAGCAGTGGCTGACACGAAGGGGTGCTCTGTGGAGGGCTCCCTTCAGGGCATGAGACACAGTCATCCTGGAGGGCCTGATTCTACACCTTTAGGTAACAAAAAGAGACTTCTACAAAGTTCTGATGAGGGACTAAAAGATGTAGCTGGACACTGATGACATGTGATAACGTGTCATGTGATGACGTGATAGCATGTGGTAACATATGATTACATGCGGTGACATGTGATGACCACCCTCCTCCCACCTCCGGCCATGGAAAGGGATTCCAAAGTGAGGTCTGAGTGCTGAGTGCTGTCCCTGGCTGAAGAACATGTGGCATTCCTGGGAAGTCCCCCAAAGCCATAGGAAATTTATTAAACTGCAGGTACATACAACAAAGCCCATGCAGATTTGGGTCTAGGTCGGCGGAGGTGGGGAGGTCTCTGGAGGAAGGGGCGTGATGACAACCAGAGAACAAGCCATGGTGAGGTTATTATTGCTCTTTCCTGGAGCCCAGCTCTGGGCTGAACACAGAGGAAATGTTTACAGCAGGGTCTAAGGCATAGGTTGCACCAAGGTGTGTGTGTGTGTGTGTGTGTGTGTGTGTGTGTGTGTGTGTGTGTGTGTGTGTGAAATTCAGTGTCAGGAAGACCACTGCAGTTGGATATGGAACCTTGGAAGCATAGGTCAGAGGAAAACAGAAAACTACAGAAACCGCAGGGAGTGGTCTAAGAAAGCTTTCGCTGGCGTTGCCTCTGGGCAGGTCCTTTATTTCCAGGTTTTTTGGGGTTTTTTGTTTTGTTTTGTTTTGTTTTGTCTTGTTTTGTTTTAATTCAAGAAGAGCACTCAAATAAGTTATTTTCCTCTGCTTTTCTGATAAGGAAACGGAGAACCAAGAGTTATGAAATGGTTTACCTAAGCATCTCCTGCTCCAGGATGTGGTGGGTGAAGACTTCTAAATCTTAGTCAAGATGAAGGGGAAGGAAGGCTGCTGATGGAGTTGAGTGGCAAACACTTGACTGGCATTCAATCCTCATACCACTAAAACAACACACACACACACACAAACGAAAGAGAGAGAGAGAGAGAGAGAGACTTCTAGGGAAACTCAGCTATTAAGCCTGTGCTGGGTAGGACCCCTGAGACCTGAGAACAATTCAGCACTGCAGTTATCTCTGGTGCCTGACTGCAGGGACCATGTGAGGACACTGCCCCAGAGAGAACCGGAGACATAGGAGAGAAAGGGACTCAAGGACATAGCTCCCAGCCTATAATGTACACGTGTGTGTGCCGGTGTGTGTGTAGATGTACTTGTGCACATGGATGTGCGCGTGTGAATATAATGTTAACATTTAGAAGGCAGGCAATGAAATGGTAGCATTAGATGACAAGGGAGGGTGGAATGCAACCAGAACATATAAATCATGAAATGGGTTATAAAGCCCATTTCTGAAAGTTTCAGTTCTATCGTCGTCTCTTCCTTTTTTTCCCCTTCCTTTTTGTGGTGGATAAGTCTGTAAAAGTGTAATTGATAGTGAAAGTATAAGCTTATTTTATTTTTGAAGAAAATGGGGAGGGTCCATTCTCGATGCATCAGCCCTTGTAGGGCTGGTCCAGCATCTGTGTGGCAAGCTGACAAGAGAGGCACATTTACAGGTGACAATCTTCAGTGCAAACTCTTACATCTGAAACTCAAGTCACTTTACACCTCTAAGCCTTGCCCCCAAACCAATCCACACCTTGCAGTTGTTTGGAGTCTCAAAGAAAAGAGACATCACAATGGAGATTAATAGCTTAGAAGACTGGAAAGAGGCCACAAGGGTGTGAGCCCAGCAACCCACATCTCTACTCATCCGATCCTGGATAGCCTTAAACAAACACAGAATTGGTACCCAGTGCTCTGCTTACCAGTTCTAAGCTACCTGAGGGCCTTGGCACGCCCTCGTGTGGGCAGATTGAGGCTCTCTCTCCAGGATGCAGGCCAGAAGGCCCAATGGTGGCCATGTTTCCACAATGGGTATTGACTACCTATAGGAGAGAAGGGATAACTGGATTCAAGACTGGTGAGTCTACAGGCTCCAAGAGGCAATAACTCAAACTCACAACTTCTTTCCTTCCAGAAGGAACGAAGAATGGAGTAGTAAACGGAATCAAAAACTTCTGACCAGTAAAGAATCCTGTTTTCGAGAAGTGTGTGTAACAATGTTTCCCCTCCCGCCCAGTCCTAAGCCTCTGGAGCCCGTCTGCTCCAGCATTCTTTCTTTCCCTGGCCCCTGCAGACAGTCTATCAAGACTACCCTTCCTGGGTCTTCATCAGTAAGAAACTTCTCCTCCGCCTTTAAATGCATAGGACGGTTTCCAAGCCTCCAAGGGCAACTTTCTGCCTTCCTCTACACCCAGTCCATTTCACCATTAAAACTCATGAGTCGGAGCTCCCAAGTCAAGCACTGACCTAATCCAAATGCCAATCCTAGCAGTCTGTTAGATCCCACCATGGCAGTGTAGCGGTCCCTTGAACACAACACAGGCAGATTCCTTTCTCCACTAGCCTTCCACAAATCTGCCCTCAACTTGGCCAGAAGCATCAAGAGTTTTGCTTAGAAGGGGGCAGTCACTTAGCCCCTAGCTGGGGCTCTGAGAAAGAACTTTAATGCCTGTCCTCTCTTTCTTGTCCCTACAACTACTGACTATTCCAAGAGTCTACCGATATTTCTGCTTCCGCAGGTTGACTCTAGCCCTGCTCACGCTGCCATGGCTCCTCCCACTGTCATGGCTCCTCCCACAGATGGAGCCGAACTCTGTGGTACTACTGCAGGACCCTCATTTGCCCTCACCCCAAGCTTCCTCTTGCTACTCCTTGAGCCTCTAAACTCCACACATGCTGACTCCCTGTCATCTGCTTTTTAGTTTTCACTTAAGTTGGTCCCCATTTCTGAAGGGCTTGCCTCATAACCTTGTGATGTCTGAGTCACCTCTGCACTTCAATTCCGGGACAGGGTTGGGCAAATTTAGACCTGGGGCTCATGCCTGTAAACATAGCACTTGGTTGACTGAGGCAGGAGTATCAGGAGTTTGAGGACAACCTGGGCCACATAGTGAGACCCTGTCTCAAAAGGAGGCAGTAGATTTGGTAAAGCAAGAAATTGGTTTCTGACAACTCTCCCCTAAATTTATATATATCACCACTTGGTTTCCAAATCTGTCAGGAGGGAACGTACATTCCAGTAGTCTGTTAAAGGATAAAATAAGGTACCTGAAGCAACTATGTTTGTTCAAGGCCCAGCTAACATAATCATTCACATACGTGCCTGCTCACACACTCAACATTTACTCCACACATGCCAGACGATGAGGCTTCCTGCAAAGAACCCTAGGATTTAAACTCTAGGTTCATACATTTGGACCTCTCTCTTCTCCCAGTGAGGGACATGTCTCCATTCCACTGTCACCAGAAACCAGTCGAAAGTCTACTCATATTTGAATTAAGAGCTTCTTGGCTTTTCTCATCTGAATGGGCATGGTTCCAAAGTGCTGCTTTTGAATGGTATTCTAGAGACCGGTCCTGAAGCTGGGTACCACCATCACCAGTGAGAACTAATAGCACAGTCTTGCTAACCTCCATTAGCCATAGGATAAGCCAAGGGCTTGAGATGAGGCCTGCAGGAATTAGAGGAAGTGCTTACCTGGGGGATTCAGAAGTTGACCACCTTCCTCGGGGCTCAGCTCTTCTCCCAAATATGACCACAGTGATCCTGGACTAAACTCAAAAGTGAAAACTCTGGGTCAGCTCCCCAAGCTCCACCTTCCTCTGTAGCCACTTAACAGAAATATGCTAATTCAGGAAAGGGTACTTCCCTACAAATCTGCTCTAAAAGGAGCCCAGAGCGGGCAGGACCATGGGACAAACAAGCAAGATGACCACAGGAAGTTGAAGGCCCAACTCAGTTAAGAACTCCAAAATAGTCTCTCAGCAGCGCTAGGAGCTCTGTTCACTTTATACACAAAGTTTTCAAGTGCCAAGATCCTTGGAAAGAAGCGGAGACCAGCCTAGAAATTTGTGGTTGAACTAGGCAACGTGTCAAAATGTAGTAAGCAGAACTGTGTAAGAAGCAATGTAGGAACCCAAGAGGAAGGGCCATCATGACTCTGCAGGAGAGTGGGCAGGGCAAGTTGGTGAAGTCCTTTCACAAAGAAGACAGCATGTATACAGTCAAGAGTCATGTGTGCGTGCGTGTGTGTGTGTGTGTGTGTGTGTGTGTGTGTGCGTGCGCGCATGTGTATGTTCAGCTACCCCCAATATACCAACTAAAGAAATGAATAATAATGAAAAGCAGTGTGCATTTGGGAGAGGGACAGATAGAGGGGTCCAGTGACCTCTAGGACTCTACTTAGAAGAGTTTTATGCTCAAACAGTGAAGGAGTGGGGCAGAGTCAAGAGATACACATAAGTTAGCAGTATTGATCAAGGTGTGCTTCCACCCCTCACTCTCAGCTCTTACCCTGCAAGGTAGTCTGACAAGCTCTTCTGTCATCCAAAGGAGGCCAGTCTGGATACCACACTTGTCATTTGAGAGGAAAGTGCTATCCTGAGAGACTTTGCTGGTCCCAGAATACAAAATGACTGAGGTTTAGGACGTGACTCAACTTTGTGCCTTCAGCCTTGAAGGAAGAGATGGGTCAGAGAGACACACACTCCCCGAGTCATTAGCATGTCCATGCAGAGCAAGCTGTAGTCAGACACAATGCCTAACAAAAGCAGCTTCTAAGTGCCTGTTAGAACTCAGGCAAATTGGTGGGCACAAGACTGCTACTTAGCAGTCATGCTATTATCCAGTTAGTGAAGGCCTCCACAGGACACAGGCGAGCAGAGGTGGCCCCTGTAGCAGCTTTGATGTGATCTGACCTATAAACACGGCAAATACAGCCCTACCTGCAGTTTCCTGGATACCAAGCAGACTTACAAGCTTTGAGAGACAGGGAAGTCAAGAATGATGTAGGGGAAGGCAAACTGACCGTGCTCTACAACACAGCACCATGCTGAGTCTGAGGCTCCAGTGCCTTAACTCCATTTAGTCGAGGGAGATTATGGAACTGAAAGCGAAAGCCTAGCTATGATTCACGACAGCGGCAGTCTCCAGTCAGCATGAGGGTATGCTCCTGGAGGTTATTTCATGACTCTTTGTCCGTGATTCTCAAAGTCCCGTTTTCATTTCACCAGGAAGTGGGTTGTCCTGGCTGTAGTTGTCACAGTGCCGGAGAGCTTCTAAGTCAAGGCCAGGGTTTGACATCTGTGAACATTTTGGTCCAGTCCTGTCTGTAACAGAGGCACAGCACTTGTCAGCGAAAGTCAAGAGGACACAGGATGGCTACTAACCAACGAAGGAGAGTCAAACCCTGACAAGGCTCCCTCAACACTTCCTAGTGCAGCCTGCAGCCACCCAGAAGGAACTGTAGAATGGGGAAAGCCAAACAGCAAAACCAGGATATCACTGCTGGGCTGGAAGGCCAGGTCCTCCCTCCTCCGCTCCTCTCAGCCTACAATGCCCATAGCCAGCTTCGCGATCATCTTCCATACTCTTTATGCTTTGGATAGGCCTCATGGCTCTCACAGGCACTGCCCTGCTTCCGCTGAGTCTGTTCCTATTGATGTGTCTACAATGACCTACTGATATCCCTGGCCTCTCCATCAATTTTGTCCATCCCCCTTTCATCTAAGTTCAGTTAGCAACAGTGGGACTCCCATATCCCAACCTTGACTCCCACAACAAGTAGGCCCAGCTCTGATCCCAGCTGGGAACCAGTCTACTGTATTTATTAAAATCATCTGTGTTTACCTTACCTATCCAACTGTGGGCTCTCATGTTTCTTCCACCTTATGAGACTTGGTAGCAGGTTCTGGATTCTAATATGGAGTAAGTCTCAGTTAACTTTTACTAAATGGAAGAGCTCTCCCTCAAGCTCAACAGCTCCCGGACTATTGAAACAGCAAGAAAGCAGCCTGCTTCTGGTGCACAGGCTCTCAGCACTCTTCAAGAGTGTCGGCGATGTCCCACCTTCCCAATGGCAACCACCAACTTTCCATCAATTCACAACCTCCCTTCTCTTCTCTCCAACTCCCATGGGCTAAACTCAATCTAAGGCCTCATAGGCAAGTAGCCCAACCCAAACTCAAATTTCCAGAGTCATCAACATGGTATCAGACCCAAGTTCAAACTCAACCCATTTTCCCAACTGATTTATGGAAGCTTTCCATTTTTCTGAGTCTAAAGTTTAGGTGGGTTTTGTTGTTGTTTTTTTTTTTTTATTACTGTGTACATGATGTGTGTATGTGTGTGGGGGCGGGCAGTACATGCCACAGTGAACATGTGGAGGTCCAAGGACTTTGTGGATTGAACCTAGGTCATTAGGCTTCTACAGCATGTACTTAACCTGCTGAGCCATCTGGCTGGTCCAGAGTCTGGATTTCCCATGTATAAAACATGGAATTTCTCTGTAGGATTTGCTTTAGACCTGTGAACATCAGCCTTGCTGCAAGTTTATTGGATACCAACTAAGCCATGCAGGCAGTAACATATGATGTTGGGGAGGGCACAATGGCCATCACCCCCACATGTACTGCCCAGCCAGGAGTTACAGTTTCTCAGCTGTTTTATCAAAATATGGAACTGGAACAGGAAGTGAAAGGTCCAGCTTAAGTCGTGCTTATGACAAGCGCTGCCAGAGTCCTTGGGTCTATTTCTGGGTGACCCAATGTTTATCTTTGTCTTGTTTGAGACTGGGCCTTTCTACATAGTCCTGGCTGTCCTAGAACTAACTCACCATGGAGATCAGACTGGTCTTGAACTTACTAGACCCACCTGCCTCTGCCTCCCCAGTGCTGGGATTAAAGGTGTGTGGCAATATGCTCAGATTTTTAACTTTTTAAGTAGACTCAAGATGTCTATTTCTAGGTTGGGTTCCCCAGAAGTAGACCTAACCATTCAGATCATTTCAGAAGGTTTCAAATAGGGCTGGGGCTAGAGTGATGAAAGTGAGACAGAATGCTGACTTAGAGGCCTCTCAGACTCGTCCAGTGCACACCCTGCACTTACGTGGACCCAAGAGTATGGGTCTTATTCCTAGTCATGAGGGGATTTGGATGTGAGTTAGCAGGAGACAGCCAAGACAGTATACATATTGACGCTGTTATGGGCACGATGGTGATCCAACTGTACAAGGGAATCCCTGAGAATATGGTAGAATGTGCCTCAGTTGTTCTATCTGAGACATGAAGAAAATGGGTTACTTCTATATTCCAACTTCTATTTTCATTGGCCAAGGGCTGCAACAGAGCACTGGTTCTTGGCCCTTCTAGCTTGTGCCAACATAAGGCAAGGGCCACCTTCTCACACAGGCACAAGTATCTATTTGAGTAGAGAGTCTGTAGAAGGTAAGAGCCAGGGGAAGGGGGTCAGGCACAACTTCTGACAAAAGGCTCTTTTAAGGACAAAAGGAAGGAACACAACTGTGATGATGTTAGACAAACGTCTCTCCTCCCCCCAGGTTATAGCCACAGTTTAAGCTCATGGAGCTTTAACATTCTCCATGAGCTAGCAATCTTTCAGAACTACCCAGAGGCCCCAGGAGAGCTAAGTGTGTAAGACCCAGGCTCCCAGTGTGCTCACTCCTTAGAGATATGTCTCTTCTTGCTGGAGGCCATCTCTCTGGCCTTTCCACCCCCACTTCAATACTTATGACATATAACAGTACAGTAACGCCACTAACTCACTGCTGCCACTACACATTTGCAGCAAATGGTTGAGTCTTTATAAACATTTTGTCAATCCTTAAAACACTAAGTACTTTTTTCTCATTTTACAGACAAGTAAACTAAGTCCCAGAGAATTTAACCTATATGAGAAGTAGGGTGGAGACCTAGGTTGATCTGACACGATCTTCATGTAACTCTTCACTCTTTGTCTAATGCTCCTCCTGTCAGACTACAGCAAGAGAGAGACCAAGATTGCTATGGGGGTTTCAGTATGCTTGGCCCAGGGAGCAGCACTATTAGGTATGCTCTTGTTGGAGTAGGTGTGGCCTTGTTGGAGAAAGCATGTCACTATGGGGATGGGCTTTGAGACCCTCCTCCTAGCCACCTGGAAGACAGCCTGCTACTGGCTACCTTTGGATAAAGATGTAGAACTCTCAGCTTCTCCAGCACCATGCTTGCCTGAACACTGCCATGCTTTCTGCCATGATGATAATGGATTGAACCTCAGAGACTATAAGCCAGCCCCAATTAAATGTTGTCCTTCATAAGAGTTGCCTCGGTCATGGTGTCTGTTCACAGCAATGGAAACCCTAACTAAGACAACTGGGTAAACAAGGAGCCTCTACTGAAGGCAGCTTGAGTCCCATGTAGGCTAGGAATTCCTGGCTTAGCTAATCCACACCTTTAGCCAATGGCCCACATTCTCTACAGCCTGCTCAATTTTAGGCTAATCTCCCTTTAGAAGCAGTTCTTTCCCTTGACCTCCTATACAGAAATATGAATTATACCATTTATAGAGCTCTCCCTCCTAAGTGAGCACCTAATGAGAGATATGAGTGACTTATACTGATTGGATATATCTGGTACACTTTCCCTTAGAAGAAAACACAAGAAAAGTACTAACGTCAGCGGTACAACATTTTCCTTAGAAATGAAGAGTACAGAACTGTGGCCTCACTGCCACGGACACAGGGGGCTCTTACTTCTTCCTCTTGGTCTGGTTCCTCATCTGAAAGTTGGATATAATGAGTTTCTGGCAGCTAGCAAACAATTGTGGTTTAAACAGACAACTGTACCTGGTACTCCCACTGGTAAATCTATTTTGAAGAAAAAAATGCATAGACACTAATACAACAGTGTTCACTTAAAAATTTCAGGGGAAGAAGGGCAAGTCACACTTCTATACAGCCACAGGTCTTAGCTGAGAAGCCTTAACTGGGTGAGCAGGTCACTGAATGAAAGGGGTAACAGTTAGTGTGGGATTAAATACATTTGGCACAGCCAAAGTGATGTCAGGTTCAGTCAATGTTCAGAATTGTGAAGTGTAATTTAAACGAATTTGAGTAGTGTGTCAAAGACTAGCAATGAAATCCATTCAGGAACACAGCTTATGAGTGAAACTGCCTCTTCAACTGAAATATCCCCACCCCAAAGCTTAAAACAGAAATGAAAAGAAACACTTCCATCTATTGAAATAAGATTTCATACAAAGATAAATATATTTAAATTTTAACTATAAGCAAATTCAAACAGAATAATATTCACAGTTGTCTGAACAGATCTTATAAAATATAAAGCCAGGATACTGAATGGGTGCTGGTGGTGATAACAACAGGGTCAGAACTCTCACAACAAACTAGAGACCACTATACTTAATAAACACCATCAACCCAACGATGTGTGTTCTGGTCAACTTCCAGTCTCAAGAAACTCAAGATTTTCTCCTCCTTCCTCTGCCTGATTTGGTTCGTGACCGGAAAGCAAACTGGTCTTTAAAGTCCACTAAGCAATTTGTAGCTTCTGAAACGGGAATAAAAGACTTGATGGGAGACTCATTTAAGTTGAGCTGTGAGAGGGAACTCTGCATCTCTCTGCTGCAGCTAGCCTCTTCCACCTCTGGTGAGGGCATCCTGGACAGAAAGGTAAATAAATAAGTAATTAGATAGATAGATAATATACAGTGAATTCAAGTGATATATATATATATATATATATATATATATATATATATATATATATATATATATATATATAGTGTGTCTGTTCTACAGATGCTGGGAATTTTGCCTGGTTCCTCTAGAACAGTAGCCAGTGCTTTTAACCACTGAACCATCTCTCCAGCTCCCAGCCTTTATTTAAAAAACAAATTCTCACTATGTCATGACTTCAGAGATCAATCTGCCTCATGTGTACTAGGGTTAAGTTCACTATTAACCTGCTAAGCACCAAGTCTGTGCTATTATATACTATAGTGGGGGCTTAAACTTATATTAGTACAAATAATGTCTGTAATGCTCTAGCCATAAGTACTGCCACTCTGCTGTCACAGCTGAAGATACTGAGTCAGCTCATGGAACATGGAGACGTGGAGTCAGATCCAAATCCCCAAACTGCCAACATCTGCTAGCATTTGGGTTTGGGCAGAAGAGAAAAGAGAAAGAAGTAACATATAGCTCTACTTAAAACATCACCACAGCTATCTAGCCAATTCTTAGTCCAGATATGGCAGGAGCATTAAATTACAGAATTATATTACTTCCATACTGATTTCTATTGTAGTAGTCTGACTATATTCTACACAAAGAGTCCATCAGCAGGCTCACACTTGGCATAGCTGTGACAGCCGTACTTTCAATATATACCTCAACTTACCTGAAGGTTCTTACTTCCGAAGACTTGGGTTTTTTCTCTACACCTGGAGAAATAATAAAAGTACTAACATTAGCAGTCATGGCTTCTCCCGTCTGGTGCTTTTCATCAGGTCTATTCAAGTAGCTCAGATCTCCAATTCTCAGCCAATGGAATATGAGCATTAGCATCCAACAGGCTCAGCTGCAGGTGAACACTTACGAATGAATCATTTCTGACTAAATCAACATCAGATCTAGACTCAGACAATAGGGCTGCCAGGGGAAATCTGCCACCTGAGAGATTTATAACCTGTTGATCTAGAAGAAGCAGGATGTAAGTCTTTTTACAAGTCATCACAAGGCAAAACAGATTTGTTTGGTGGTAATAAAATATAATAACTAGACAACAAGCAAAAAGTTACTGTTCCATTTGCATTTGGTAAATTTTAACAATACAGCTAATAGGAACAATAGGAGCAATAGCACCTAACATCCATCACAAACCCGGGGACATGTTAGGGGTTTACCAGAGACAACCCTTTCAATCTCTACAGTTACGACTCCTAGCGCTCCTCGTGAATCTACTCTAACATTCTCTAAATACTAGAGGCACACAAAGAGGGATTTTAGAATTCTAATTATAGAATTACTTCCTACAATTACTTAGGAGTGTAAATTGGGATGCTGAGCTAAAGGTAACATACGGTGATTTACAAACATTCAGAAGAGGCAGTAGTGTCTGCATGTCCAATTCCCATGACTGTTCCTTTAGAAGATCTGCTTTCTAGCATGTGTTAACTTTTTTGCAATTTTGGAACCACTCCCCAGATTAACAGGCAGTCCTGACTCTAGACTTTATAAAGTGTTACATTAAACATATGAAGAGTAAAACAGGCTATCTCTCCATTCATCTTTGAAAAGAAACAACCTAGATTAAATCTCAAAGACTGGCTGATTGGCTCCAAAAATTCCCTCATCTATCCCCAGCAATCAGCTGCAGGTCAACAGTTGCCATCTTCACTGGACAGCCTAACAGAAACCCTGAAAAGTGGTCCTGGAGTCTTCACCTGTGGTCCTATGCTCAGACTGCTCCAAGAGACTGAGGAGTCGGCCTTGACTATGGCCTTTGTCCTGTGATAGAGAAAAACAGACAGAAGGATTACTTCATGGAAAGATTAAAAACACAACTGACTTAGCCCAGATCAAAAAATTCCCAGAAGAATGTGGTGGCACAGCTGGGACTAGCTTAGTCTTTTGCTTTGTAATAAATGAGAGTAGATGAGAAAAACAGCAAACTGCAATGAAGAGAATAAGCACCCTGTCAGGAACACGCTTCCCAGGTGAAGTGGTGCATACCTTAACCACAGTACTCAGCATGCAGAAGGAGGTAGCAAGGGCAGCCTGGCCTACAGAGGAAGTTCCAGGCCAGTCAAGGCTACACAGGGAGACCCTATAAGAAAGGAAAGAAAGAAAGAAGGAAAAAAGAGAAATAGAAAGAAACTCAAGGATGGTTTCAGCATCAAATCAAATCAGTTCACAAATTACATTAAAAAAGAGCCTCTGGGTGAGAGGGACGGACGGCTCAGTGGGTAAGAGCACACTGCTCTTCCAGAGGACTGGAGATCAACTTCCAGCACCTACATGGTGGCTCACAACTGCCTGTAATTCCAGTTCCAGGGGCTCCCAGGCCTCTAGGCTCTGACTTCCTAGGCTTGGGCAACTGCACTCATGTGCACAGACCCTCACACAGACACAGACACACACATAACTAAAATTAATAAAAGAAAATGTTAAAAAAAAAAAAGAATAGCTTCTGCTCTATGTTAAATTTGAAGAGTTTTTTTTGAAAAAAATGGAAAACAAACAAACAGGCAGCAACGTCAAGATAAACTGGTGGCTTAACATACAGCGCTGGCTACTCTTCCACAGACCCGGGTTCAATTCCCAGCACCTACATTGTGACTCACAGTTGTCTGTAACTCCAGTTTCAGGGGATCTGATGTCCTCTTTCATACTCCATGGACACTAAGTACACGTGTGGTATACAGAGAGACATACATGTGTGCAAAACAATCATACACAAAAAACAAAAAAAAATTTTAAATATAAAAAGAATTTTTTTAAAAGATAAATAAATTGGTTCTTTGGTGCAAGTAAGCACTCACCTATAAAATCCAACTCTAAAGTCAGGGAATAAAGAGCCCCTGGTTCTCAAATGATTCAGAGCACTTGCTTCTCGTCCAGGGGTTTCATTCCCTACCCTCACATAGCCGCTCACAACCTTCTGCAACCCAGTTGTAGGGAATCCAACTCTCTCTTCTGGCCTCTGTGGCACTAAGCACACAAGTGGTACATAGACAGACATGCAAACCAAACACCCATATACATAAAATAGATTTAAAACATCAGGTTCATAGAGATGTCACTTCCTTGTGGCACGGTGGAGAACGGTTTGGTCTCGGCCCTCTGTGTAAGTGGCTCGTCTGCTAATAGCTCTTGAACACACTGTTACTGCTCTATCTTCCTCATCTCATCACAAGCCCAGAAAGCACTTAGATCCATTTCCCACAGACTGGGAGCCTTGCCTTGTAGTTTCTAAAACCTAGAAACACAAGGGATTCACAGTTATCTCACAAATGGTCCTAGAAGTGGGGATATGGATTCCCTACTCTTTCTGAAAAGCAATTAAATGTAATATTTCAAAAGATGTTGAAATGTTCACTCATACTTCAGGAAATAACTGGTAGTTCAAAATTAATGGTACCCCCACCCCCACCCCTGGTTTTTAAATTATCATTATTCTGCTCTGCTTTTATTGTTTTATTGGGGTTATTGTTGTAGTTTTTGTTTCTAAGATAGGGTACACTATGTAGATCATGGTTTAAAACTCTCTATGTACCCAGGACTGGCCCTTAAACTCTCAAACCTCCTGAGTGATGGGATTACAGGAATGTACAGGCTTTAGACTGTTTTAAAGTCTTTAAATATAGAAGGACTGGGAAAATACTAAATGTTTAATAATAAGATAATGATTAAGTGACCATCTATATGATACAAGCATCATTAATAATGTTTTTTTCAGCTTGAGGAACAGGTGATAGAGGTGGAGGTAGGGCTTAGAATTGCCTATATAAGCCAGGATGACCTCAAACTTGTGACCCTCATTAGTGGTGGAACTACGGACAAGCTCAAGCACACCCAGCTAACAGTAATACTTCAACAACAAACCCAGAGATTTACCCTATCCTACAGGGCTTCTCACTCCACTTGGGGCCCCTTCTCACCTGAGAAACCTTTACATGACCTTGGGTATATAGGTATATAAAATCAATAAAACAGATCAAATGTTTATTGATAAAAAATCATAATAAAAATCATTTTAAAACAATTCTATGAAATATATATAATTTTAACCATTTACTAAAGAGAAAAGTAAATGTGCATAATAATGAAATAGGTGTTTGTGGTATGATTTAGTTTTTATTGTTTTGGTTTTTAAGATAGGGTCTCCTGTAACCCAAGCTGACCTTGAACTTGTTACATAACTGGGAATGACTCTGAACTTGTGATCCTCCTGCCTCTACCTCCCAAGTGCTAGAATTGTAAGTGTGTGTCACTGTGCTCAGTATTATTTGGTGCGAGGGCACTCATACCAGGCAATCATCCTACCTTCGAAGCCAAACCCCCAGCCCATACTTGTTTATTTTTACATAAGAATTAAATTCTACCTAAATATCTGACAGTGCAAAAAGCAGGGCAACTTTCTGAGTTGACTGATACTCTGATTTTATTATCATCAGTGCTGAGAACACTGCTTCGCATAAATATATATTACAAATTGGCAAGTATATGTTTAGGGCCACTTTAGAAATTGCTGGAAATTTCTGTCTTAATCCCAAGCCAAAATTCACTACTTTTTAGACAACTCACATCAGCAACTAAAACAGCAATTTTTAAAATCAAACGTTCTCACAGAATATAACCAAAAAGATATACTAATGTGGGGCTAGGATGTCACAAAAGTGCTATGCAAAACAAAAACCTGAGTTTGAATCCCCAGACAAATGTGGAAAGCTGGCGTGACTCTGAGCATGAGGGCTGCAGTACATAAAGGCAGACTCCCAGAGCTGACTGACTAGCTAGTCTAGCGGGCCAATGAACACCAGGTTTGGTGAGAGACTCTGTCTCCAATGTAAGCTGGCCATCTGACATATGCGTGGGTACTTGGATGGTAAGATAATATGAAAATGTTATGTTTTCCATAATTAAACCACTATGTTTTTAAAAGAGTAGAAAACTTTGTATGTACTGCAAAAAGCATAGCAATTAATAACTGATTATAGTCTTGGATCTGAGAGGAGGAGCTTCAGGCAGTATCCATAATCTACAAAAGCCCCAAGTCCAGTGAGAGACCTGTGTAAAAATAGGTGGATAAACCCTGAGGACTAACACCCAAGTCTAACCTCTGGCCTCCATATATAATGTACAATATATATACACGTGCACACACACACACACACACACACACACACACACACACACACCACCTTTACAAGCATAAACAAGGTAAGTAGGAAACAAGGGAGGAGAGAGAGGGAAGGAGAGAAGACAGCCAGAACAGAACTGCAGCTTTTCCTCAGCACTGCACACATACCTTTGGCTTCTTCAGCCGCTGCTGTTGTTTCCCCTCCACAGGTGCACACACCCTTGGTCTCCTCATCCCTTCAATCCCATCTTCTCTGTCAACCTTTGCAAGCTGGAGACAGGCCTCCACATGGCACTGATACTCCCCAAGTGGAACCAGGGACTTACATAGATAACACTTCTCCTTCCTGGGTGAGCAGAAGAGGGGGAGGGGGAAGAGGCAATTTTAAGATTTGCTTTTGCCTCTAGGCTCCTGGAATATTTCAGATTGTCTTTTTACATCTCAAAAATGTCTGCAGAGGAGACTTGTCAACCAACGCAGATTCACTCAGTGGGATCACCAATAAAGCTAACCCCGTGCCAATCATAAGGACTAAGTGATTAGCAGTTTTCCCTGGCTGTTTCTTTGTACCCCGCTGTTGCAGCAGTGGGATGGTAATGAAATCAGCTCTTCTAACCATCTCAAACAATGCTCATTGCTTCTCAGACATAAAACAGTCTGTCAGACTCTTCTGAAATTAAGTGTAATCATTTTTTCAAAGAGAAGTTAAAATTTTGACAGAAAAGGGAGCACTGAAAGCATGAAATCAATAGTGACAGTTTACCACTGTGGATACCTCTGTTTGATTAGTAAGTCAAGTCTGTCTATATGCTAACTTCCTTAACACTATCACCTGAAACATCAACTAGGACGTTACTAAAACATGTGCCTCTGTCAGAAGCGTCTGTATATTACATAGTTATTTTCATCTTTTTATAACAAAATCGTTTGCAGAAAGAAAAAAGTATGTTCTTGATGTCTCAATGAAACCAGAACTGTACGAGTTGGTGAAGAATGCTTATTAACTACTTTCTCTGTAGTCAGTACCTTTCAACTTAATTTCTAAATTAATTCTTCAGCCCCATTAGGAAGGAATTATTCTCCCCAAGGTCCTTACAGCTAATTAATATCAGAACTCACAGCTGATAAGTTCATCTTAAACTTTCTGAAACATGTGATCTTAAACTTCCTTTTCTATTACTACTCAGTAACTATGGCAAGAAATTAGCTCTATGGAAGATTTTCTCTAAAGGGCAATAAAATAACAGAAATAGCCGGGCGTGGTGGCGCACGCCTTTAATCCCAGCACTCGGGAGGCAGAGGCAGGCGGATTTCTGAGTTCGAGGTCAGCCTGGTCTACAAAGTGAGTTCCAGGACAGCCAGGGCTACACAGAGAAATTCTGTCTCGAAAAACCAAAAAAAAAAAATAAATAAATAAAAATAACAGAAATAACATCTCAAACTACTCTCCTGCCTGCAAGAATGAACGTCAAGCTCTGCTTTATGAGGAAAGTTAGATTAGAATATCTTCAAAATTCATCAATTAATGCAAAAGCATTATTAATTCTTACTATTAGATTAGTACAAAAGTAATTTTGTTTTCTACACTGTTGAAATTTGTCATCTGATACTGAAATACATTCTTAAATAAATGAGGTTATGCTGTGCATCATTTTAATGAACATTTTTTACATTTTTTTTTACTAATGACATATTTGCTGTTTATATTTACTTTATAATACAGAAATGATGTGAAACAAAAGCTAATTTTCTTATGTGGCAAAATAGGTGGTAAAACAGCTGAGGCAAAGCAACATCCACAGAAGCAGATAAAAGAGCGTGGAGCACCACAGTGCTTCAAGACGCTCTGCACAGAAGAAGGGCCGTGAAGGTAAGGAGCTGAGGGGCTGGCCACAGGAAGCTGGCAATGAGGACCCGAGAGAGAGCACTCACTGAAGCTGATTCTCTTACTTGACTCAAGAAGTTGCCAAAGAACCTTGCAAGTTGTTGAAGCCAAAGAGGGAAAGTGAAAGGTTTGATAACTAGGTGCCTCATGGTTGAACCAAAAAAAAAAAAAGGTTTGAGCTGTCCTACCTCTTACTCTACAGAACAACAAACCATTTCGTCTTAAGACTGCGACATGCAGTAGTCAATTGTCCATGATCACTAGTAATGACCAGCTCAATGGCTAGACCAAGAAATTCCAGAGAACTTCCCAAAACCAAACTGGTATTCAACAAGGTCATGGTCAGTGTTTGGTGGACTGCTGCTGGTCTGATCCACTGAAGCTCCGGAGTTCAGTGAGACCATTATGTCTGAGATTTGTACTCAGCAAATTAAGAAACACAGCACTGAGAACTGATACCTGCAGCAACACTGGTCAGCAGAAATTGTCCAAATTCATCATTAGGACGCCAGACCACATACTATACAACTAACACCTCAAAAGTTAAACTAAACTACAAAATTCTGCTTTATTTATTTACTTGACCTCCTACCAATCAACTACCACTTCAAGCATTATGACAACCTTTTTGAAGGAAAATGCTCTATAAATCAGCAGAATGCAGAAATACATGAGTCAGTGAGCCTGATGAGCTGAGTTCAATCCCTGGGACCTATATCATAGAAGAAAAAAATCAACTCCTTGCTGTCTGCTGACCTCCACACACAACACATTAGGTATTTAGGAGGTGGAGGGGGTGGGGGTGAGTGGGTGGGAGATTTTCTAAAAGTTCCTCAAATCCTGAAGCATGAAGTTTAATACTACAAAATAAACATTTTTCATCAGCCAAAAAAAAAAAATGCACTGACTATAACAGTTCCCACTTTAATTAATAAAGTATGTTTGGACCTAGTCATGATTTAGAATTCATACTCTAAAACCTCTGGATTAACCTAAAAATGAGTGGCAGCAGCAATATAGGAAGACCTGAACATTTAAACTCAGGACAAGTCTGACTTTGTTACCGTTGGCTACATAACTTGGTTACATATAATTTATCTTTAAAATGATAAGAGAAAAAAGAAAGAGAGAAAGAAAATAAAAAGAGGCTGAGGGCATAGTTTGAATGTTAACTGCCTGCTTAGCACAAACAAGGTCGCAGATTCAATCCCTAGTATTTGATGGGACGGGAGGGAGAAGAGAGAAGACAAACTATGCCACTCCACTGTCCTAAAGTAAATGGAGGGCCTATGGTGATGAGTAACATGCAATATCAGATGCTCATTATACAGCTACTGTCAGTGCTGCCTCACACACAACTTACCAGATGCTACGTATAAACAACAACGAAAACAAGTCTCTCCACCTTAACAGCTTGTCCAAGAACATAGAGATATTAATAAGAATTGCAGCAACGTGAGGGATACAGTCCAAGAGGAAGGTCTACACTAACGTAAGATCACAGAGAGGGAAGAACAGGAAGAAGTCGTTAGTTGGTACTAAGTTACAGATAGATAGTAGTAGGGAGTTCGGGTTTACTACTATATAGCTGGTGATTACATTTTAACAAGCTAGAAGAAGGGGGTTTTAATGTTTTTAACCACAAAGAAATGAAGAATAGATGTTTAAACTGATTTAAACATTACACAGTGTATACATGAATCAAACATTATATGGCACTCCATTAATACATACAGGCTTAAATTTTTCACATACTAGTTTTTAAAATTTAAATCATTACAGAAAATCACAACTACTCAAAATACAGAGAACAGCAGATTGTGGGAGCCCAACCCCCAAAGGATATATCTACACTAAAACTGAACTTCTTAGGCTCAGGAAATACCATGGTAGAGGAAGAACAAATATTTTAAGAGACAAAAGAAAAAAGTCTGCTGTGAGAATGTGTCTTCTAAAAGCTACACCCATAGGTGTATCATATATTGCAACAACATGACACCACCAACAGACATGTTTACCTGGAAAGGGAGAAATGTCACAGGGCCTAGACAAAGAACTTCAACCAAGTAACGACCACTGAGAACTAGAGTCTCCCAGGGATAAGCCCCCTAACTGATATCCAATACCAGTGGTCAGTCCAGAAATCATATATACAAGTAACACTAAACACACTCAGCAGGTTGTATTTGTGTGCGTGTGCATGCACGTGTGTATGCAAACATAACTATAATAATCAAAGAAAAGACATACTTTTGAGAAGGAGTGAGAAAGAGACATGGGAGGGATTGAGAGGAGGGAAAGGGAAAAATTGTGTAATTATATTTTAATGAAAATGAAGTTTTAATGAAGAAGAAAAAAAAAGTAAACAAAAATTTCTGCCTAACAACTCACTATTCTAATGTCCTGTTGGAAACGCCTCTGCTTTCAGGAGGCCACATCTACACCTGACCTCTTCCTCAGAATGTGCTCTTAGTCAAGCTACAAGCCACATCCCAAGGAAGTCTTCTATATTACTCAACATCCTGCAACTCAACTGCTATATTATGACATTGAAAAATGCTCACTGCTTCCCCAAAGCACCAAACACCCATTTATAAATTCAAAGAAAACAGACAGCCTTAGAACAATGCAGAAGCAGGATCATTTTTAACACACTGAAAAAGAACAGATGAGTGGTGTACACTGAAATTATAAGAAAAAGAAATTCAGGCTTTCAAACAATGATGACAGGATGGACAAGCAGAGAAGTACAGGGGCAGGCACGAGTGGCTTCACTTGGTGCAACTACTGCTGTGTCAGATAAGGAACGGAGGGTGCCCACCTACCTGCTGGCGTCCAGAGCTGGCTGTGCAGCTATCCTACCGTCACTCTTGTTCTTGGCCTCTCTTCGTCTCCGAGTCAATACTTCACCATTTAAAAAAAAAAAATGTTAGCTGGCAATAGACTCAGGATATAGAAGACAAAATTTACTAAGAAGAAACAATTTGCCAGGTGTGGTGGCGCACACCTTTAATCCCAGCACTCGGGAGACAGAGGCAGGCGGATTTCTGAGTTGTAGCCTGGTCTACAAAGTGAGTTCCAAGACAGCCAAGGCTACACAGAGAAACCCTGTCTCGAAACCCCCCATCCCCCCCAAAAAAAAATTAAACCTATTCTGTGAGGAAGAAGTTCACTGACTGGGAAACCACAACCATTCTAATATTGAAAATAATACAAGTGACCAAAACTGCTAGCCACAAGATGTTCCCTCTTTGTTGCCAATCCATGAGATATAAAAGTCTAGTTCACTCCAAGGAAGGTTTCTGTGTTCTACCTAAATATCAGTCAATCAAAGAACATATACCAAAATTCTGTCTGGTATACCACAGATCCAATGAAGTACCGTATGAAATGCAGTAATGATAGCT
The DNA here is from genome assembly GCF_978045245.1 of Mus caroli. NCBI lineage: Eukaryota > Metazoa > Chordata > Mammalia > Rodentia > Muridae > Mus > Mus caroli. The sequence continues at coordinate 65,314,565 of NW_028227270.1, read as the reverse complement.
ACAGGTGAGTCCCTACATAAGCCCCAGTCCTGACAAACTTCTCAGTGCTCCACTTCCGAAGTGTGGAAGAGTAGGACAGCAAGCACAGCTGGCCCCTCTACTCCACTAGGACCACGTCCCACTTCTACTGCGGGCATACAAGTGATAGAAGTATCTGCCTCACATCAAAAATATCTGCTTATAAAATCATAATCCCTCTTAATGATCTTGTAGGTTATTTAATCAAGTGTTTTCTAGTCTTTGGCAAACAAAAAGTAAACATTTCTTTTCAAAGTATGCCTTCCTTACACTTAACACACCACAGAGAATCTTTAAAAAGTTACTGAAGTATGAAACAACCTATCCTGTGAATTACTTGAATCTTTAGTGTGTACAATCTGGGTTACACCAGCTATTGAATAAATAAATATCTATTAGGTTGCAGTTAAGTATTTGGCACACAAGCCTAAGGACCTCAGTTTGATCCCTGTGTAAAAACAGGACAGGGTGGCTTTTGTTGTCCCAGTGATGGAGAGACAGAGACAAGAGGATCTCTGAGGATTGCTGGCCAGCCAGTCTGTTTTAATCAGCAAGCTCTAGGTCCCAAAAAAAAAGAGAGAGAGAACAAGAAACAAACAAAAAAAAAATGACTGGAGAGATGGCTAAGAGGTTAAGAGCACTGGCTGCTCTTCTAGAGGTCCTGAGTTCAATTCCCAGCAAACACATGATGGCTCATAACCTTCTTTAATAAGATCTGGTGCCCTCTTCTGGTCTTCAGGCATACATGTAGCAGACTGCTATATAAATAAATAGTATATAATAAATAAATAAGTCGGGAGGTGGGGGAACAGAGTAAATATATAAGAGGAAGGAAAGAAGGAAAGAGGGAGGGAGGGAGGGAGGGAGGAGGGGGGGAGAGAGGGAGAGAGAGAGAGAGAGAGAGAGAGAGAGAACAAAAACATCTCCCCAAAAGGGGTGGGGGAGGGGGATAAATGGCTCTCTCACTTAGTGGATAAAGGGGCCTGCCTTTAATCTGGATTTCGGACCCACACTGTGGAAGGAGAGAATTGATAACTTCTAACTCAAAACACTCATATAATTAATTATGTTGATAGTTCCTAAATGTAAGTCCTTTTTAAAACCCTCAAAACCCAGACATTATTGGGTCCATTTTAACAATGACTGTATTTAAAAAGCTTAGCAGTCTTAAGTTTGTAAATTACTCCTCTGCAACATGATTTAAAGGCAGACAGACTCCAGAGCCAATACTACAATGCTAAAGAACCCCTGTCCCTGCTCAGGCTGTGGTAATTTCAAGTTTAGAGACGAGCTTGCCCACTGTTTGCTTCCTGATGGTGGTGGGGATTGAACTCAGAGCCTCATGAATGTAAGACAAATACTTTACCACTGCTCTACATTCCCAATTTCTCTCTCAAGAGGTGCATTTGAAAGTTCATCTCTTGACTTTAACATGCAATGCTGCTATAGTTACCTCTGTGCCTAGTTTGCTCAGCGTCTTTCCTCATAAAGACACAAAAGTATTCATATAAAAATATTCTTGGGCTGAAGTGCTCAGACATTAAGAGCACTGACTGTTTTTCCAGAGGTCCTAAGTTCAAATCCCAGCAACCACATGGTGGCTCACAACCATCTGTAATGGGATCTGATGCCTTCTTCTGGTGTGTTTGAAAACAGCTACAGTGTACTCACATATACAAAATAAATAAATCTTTTCAAAAAATATATTCTTATCAATACTATCACCCTAAAAATTTTATACCTTGAAAACACACCATTCTATCTATTTGGATTTGAAATCCCAGAACAATTAGATTTTGCTTGTTTGTTTTATTTTTCAAGACATGGTTTCTCTGTGTAGCCTTGGCTATCCTAGAACTAAATCTGTAGACCAGGCTGGCTTCCAACTCACAGAGATCCACCGGCTTTTGCCTCCTGAGTGCTGAGATTAAAGGCACACACACCACCACTGCCAAGCACCACTTAATCATAAAACCATAAAAAGACAACCAGACAGTGTGTGCCTCATACCTAAATTCAGTATGAGATTTACACTATCATCCATGAAACATACTTGAAAGACTCAGAAATGTATAGGACTAATAAGGCCCTCCCAGAGGTTTGATAAACAGTACACAAGGTGAAACTGCTGACAGGTTGGCTAGAGAGCTCCAGGGAGGAAGGCTCTATGAGTGCTCATGCACTTGAGGGTGGAATGTTCCATGATACAAATGCCTATGATTCACCCATGCACCTATTAGGTAACCCTCAAAGCTCACTGTTCACCAGTGTAGACTTGAGTGGGATCATTTCTTTGGTCTGTTGTTGGTGTCCTGTCTGGGGTCAGACCTCTCCAAGAAAATCAAAGTCCCAAAACACTGGTTCTTCAACATCAAAGCATAGTGAGTAGGATAACACAGGTCAGTGTTAAAAACAAGATGAGAAGAACAAAGATACTGGAGATCCTAAGTGGATACGGCTGCAGGCAGACAACAATGTGTTTTATGTTATATAAACATTATCTACACATATTTTCTCCGGCAGCCCACCAGCAATCTCTTTGTGTAGTCAAGGATTGCCTCTACTTCCCAGTACCAGTATTACAGGTGCACACTACTGCACCTGGACTATCACTCCACATATCATACCCATCACCAACTTTAAACTATGGGGTGGCATAAGCCTATAATTCTAGCACTCAGGAAGCTGAGACAGGAGGATTGGCACAGGTTCAATGCCACCCAGGCTTCAAATTTGCAGTCCTCCTGCCTCAGCCTCCACACTCAGCTAAAATGTATTTTTAACACTTGTACCCACAGAGTACAATATATGAAACAGAAATAAACATACAAATAACTTTCAAAGCTGAAAACACATCTTCCCCCAATCTGAATCTGAGCTCAAGCTCCATGTGTCGCTCTCCTTCTGCCCTCCGCACTGCCCAAAGTACCACGTTTAATTGCTGCTCTATTCTGTAGAGCCTTACATGCTTGTATCTAAGTGACTTATGTTATCTTACAGTAGTGCCCCTTGACTTTAAATTTCCAATAATGTTCTCCCCAAAACAGCACAGGACCCTCTTCGTTTAGCTCCCCAAGTAGTTTTAGCATGGTATCACAGCTACTTATGCACACTTCTTGTCTATCCAGCTAAACAATGATCTCCTTGAGACCAGAGCCTATTTCTAATTTGTGTATCTCCCCACACCACCCTAAATCCACATTTTTTTTCTATTAAACCTATCCCATTTCACAACTGCTAACACTTTAAAATATGTACTAATAGCAATATAGCTAATCTACGAATTCTGAGTACTACAAACTCCACACTAATACAAAAAAGATCACTGGAGAGCTTCACAAATTACATTCAGATCAGTCACTAACAGATATATAAGACAGGAAAGGTCCAACTTTGTCTAACTTGAGAAATATATCATGTATGACTCTATACAATAACCATCTACTAAGGCAAAAGTAAACACAGCTGATGCATGTAGCTTCCTAAACCCTACTTCTATGTATCTCTTACTAATTTATTTTTGTTTTGTTTTGAGACAGAGGGTCTCTGCCCAGCCCTGGATATCCTGGAACTCTCTATGTAGACCAGGCTGGCCTTGAACTCAGAGATTCGCCTACCTCTGCCTCCCCAGTGCTGGGATTAAAGGCGTGGGCCACTATACTCCTGGTTTAACTTAGTTTCCTGTTTTGACTTAAGCCTTGATGTCCATCTTTCCCTTACTTGTACCCAACTGACAGCTTATCTACCTACTAAAAACACAGACCCTAGAAATACGACATAAACAGGAAGAAGTAGTTCAAAATTTATTAGATACCTTAGCATAATGCTTTCTATATCTACCATGCACATTACAGAGTGCCTCAGATTCTCATGGCCCTACTGTTGGACTAAGTTTACAGATGAGGAGCCTGATTCCAAAAGAGGTAAATAGTACCCAGCTAGCAAGTACTATGATAACATTTAAATCCCCATATGCCTGGCTCCCAAGCCTACATTCCCTCCACTCTATCAGACTGCCCAAAGCTAAACGCTGCCTCAATTCTCCCAGCTCTACCCTGGTCCCCGTTCTAATAATCTATTATCCAGCAGCAACCTGAGCGACGCTTTTCTTAAAATTACCATTCTCTGCTTAAACATACACTCTTTGCTCAAGTCTTTCCAGTGATTACTCTCAAGAGGAAAAGTCAAAGTCCTTTTTAGAGTCTAGAGCTCTGTGATCTACCTGTGCCTTCCCAATTTTTCTCTAGTCTCTGGTTTATCTCTTTCATTTGCTCGGCTCCAGCTATACTTAACCCTGTTAACGTGTGAGAAGTCTGAAGCTACTTTTTCCCCTTCTATCTCTAACTGCCTTAGTTGGGGCTTCTGTTGCTGTAGTAAGACCTAAAGCAACTTGGGGAGGAAAGGGTTTATTTCAGCTTACAGCTCCATATCACCGAAGGAAGTCAGGGCAGGAACCTGGACAGGAACCTGGAGGCAGGAGCTGTGCAGAGGCTTTGGAAGAGTGCAGCTTACTGGATTACTCTTTATGGCTTGCTCAGCCTGCTTTCTTATAGCATCACCAGCTGAGAAGTGGCACTGCCCACAGTAAGCTGGTCCCTCCCACGTCAATCATCAATCAAGAAAATGTATCAGCAACTTGCTCGAAGGCCAATCTGGTAGGGACATTTTCTCAACTAAGATTCCCTCTTCCCAAATTATTCTAGCTTTTGTCAAGCTAACATAAAACCAGCTAGCATGGTAACATATTCTCTTCTTGTAATGGCTACTATTAGCTGTCAACTTAACAACATCTGGAATGGACTACAATCCAGAAATGGAGAGCATACCTGATTTTTAACTTAGTTTGAAGTGGGTGAATCCACTTCTAGTAAGGATCTTTGAGGTAGGAAGACATACAACTTTGATCCAGATCTTAAGGCAGAAAGATACACCTTTAATCTGGGCTATACCCTCTCCTGCAACTCTATTTAAGGGCACAGAAGAAAGTGTATGCTCTTTGCTTGTTTGCCCTCATCTTGCTAGCACATCTATTACTTCAATGGCATTAGAGCCTTATTCTAGCATATACTTAAGACCAGCTGGGACATCCAGCCTTGTGGACTGAATGACTACTGAATTCTTGGACCTTACATTCACAGCTTGTGCGCTCAGTTAATTCAGTGTGCATGTGCGCATGTGTGTATTAAACACACACATGCACACACATATAAAGAGAGAGGAGAAGGGTGGGAGGGAGAGAGAGGGTGGGAGGGAGAGAGAGATTCATTCTGTAAGTTCTGTTACTCTAGAGAACCCTAACTAGTACACTCTCTCACCTTAAAATTCCCCCATTTCCTTTAGGTCTCTACTCAAATGCCACCTTCCTTTATTATTATTATTATTATTATTATTATTATTATTATTATTATTTTTATTTTATGTGAATGAGTGTTTGCCTGAACATACACATGTGACTTCAGAGGTCAAAGACAGTGTTGAACCCCCTGGATCTAGAGTCATATTTATAAGCCACTATGTGGGTGCTGGGGATCAAACCCAGGCCCTCTGCAAGCACAGCAAGTGCTAACTGCTTAGCTACCTCTCCAGCCCCAAATGTCACTACTATCTTAAACAGGACCTTTCTGACAACTATTTTAAATTGTTACATTGTTACTCTCTATTCCCTTCTTGTGCTTTGTACTTTTTTCCCTAAAATACTTACCACAAGGTAGAGAAACAGTCTAGGCAGTTACCTGCCACACAAGCATGATGGTGTACCCTTGTAATCCTAGCATTAGGGAGGTAGAGACTGGAGGATTCCTGGAGTTCACTGGCTAGTCAGGTTAGTCTTAACTATTAAGCCCCAGGTCCTAGTGAGAGACCTTGTTCCAAAAACGAAGTGGATGGCTCCCAAGGAGTCACAGCTGGGGTTGACCTTCATACATCTGCACACACATGTGCACATGCACACCCACACAAAATCAATTTTAAAACTTTATCACCACTTGACATGCTACTTGCTTAGTTGTTCCGTGGTTTACTTTCCGACACCAGAATGTACACTCCATGAGAGTAGTAACTTCTATATTAATTCAATGTATCTGATATATAGTAGGTAGTAATACATACTTACTGAGTAAGAAGGGAGCTTTATTTTGCCTAAGTGTTTACATAAAATGATCTCCAATATGTATTCCAGGAAATAAATAACAAAGGCAGTTCAGTCTTGTCCTGGTCTAGAACAATGTAGTGAATCTTATCCCTCACAAACAGTCCTTTTAAAGAACATTCTACTTTTTTATAGTTCTGATCAGATAGCCATGCTACTGAATAAACTGAGCACACAAGCTAGCTTAACCACAATGTAGTATTGTAATCAAATAAAACTTACAGCAAAGTTAATCAGACACATCTTTAATGACATGCATAATTGTTATTGTGCTGCACGGTAACTAGGCATAAATGGCAGACATTCCATGTAAATGATGCTAATTACTATTCCTGTTACACAGCCAAACCAAGCATGTCTAGGATCAGCTTCAGGGAGACACGGAGGGAGGGAGAAACCTGGGTATTCAACTGAGAGGTAAGAAACCTCTTACTCTACGCCTCAGGAATTAGATAAATGGTCTCCAGGCTCTGTTTTGTGGCTTATTCCCATTCTCGAGATGGGAAACTTTCCCTCTTTGGTATGAGAAGCCTGCTATCAAGATTTAGAAATTATGTTAAGAGGAACAAAAAACATCACCAATTTCTGCCTCTAACAAGGAAGCCGTGGACATGGGCAAGGTGGCAGAAACTAAGAGATCAGATTTGCTGAGAACCAAGTAGAGGCCACATACAGTAAAGTGTTTCATGTAATTCCTAACTTGACCAGCCTACCTAGATCTCCAAATGGTTCCCGAGACAACAAGAGTAAGCAGACGATGGGATGGTTCCAGTGAGAATTCCCTGCTCCAAAATCTACAAGGCCTAAAATGGCAGCTTTCATGGTCCAGACTGTGACCCCAGTGTCTCTCGGACATGACCCGATTCACTGCTCTCCTTCTCCCACTGGACTCATTTCAGCAGGGGCATTTACTCTAAACAACTATAATTACTTTCCCAATAAGACCACAAACCCCTTGGTAGCAGAAACCTTGCTTTAAAACTTCTCTAGTAACCCACATAAAAGTCTTGCCAACAATTGCTCTAAGTGTTCCGGGGCCTGGAGATGGCTTGGTGATTAAAAGTGTTCACTGCACAACCATAAAGACCAGTACACAGTACACATCTAACAAGTACAGAGTGCACATGTAACAAGTACATAGTATACATGTAACAAGTACACAGTGCACATGTAACAAGTACATAGTACACATGTAACAAGTACACAGTGCACATGTAACAAGTACACAGTGCACATGTAACAAGCTGGTCATCCCACACACAGTGCCTGTAAGCCCATCTCTGATCAGACTGAGTCAGGAGGATCACTGGAGCTTGCTAAAGTCTAGTCTAGCTGAGAAAATGTCAGCCCCACGTTCCGAGACCCTGCCCAGAGGAACAGCTGGAGAGGAGGATACTCAATGCCCTCTTTCTAGCCCTACATCTGTGGGATTCAGGGATCAGAAATAGGTTATCATGTAATAGTACTGCTTCCTAAGCCTGCCCTTGCTCTGAATAATGACAACGAGACTTATTATAAGCTTTAGGTACAATAGCTAGGCAGCCGCGGAGGTGTCTGAGGTTATTCTGATATAACCCGACTATGCTGACCTGCCCTTCTTCCCAGCCATACAGCCTGTTACCTGTCATCTAAATCTCGCCCTGGCTGCTCCTTTTTCTTCTGTCTCTCTGCCTCTCTGACTTTCTTCTTCCCTCCCTCTCTCTCTCTGGGCCCAGAAGCCCTGCCTTTTCCTCTCCTGCCCAGCTATTGGCTACTCAGTTCTTTACTTAACCAATAAGAAGGTGGTGGAGAACAATGTTTACAGAACACTGAGTCAGGAGATGCTTCATAATAATGGCAATGCCAAGGTCCAGACTGCAACCAGACCTCTGGGTACAGAAATCAGCATTTGAATACATAATGCACAAAAGATCTCCCCAACATTATCAGGTATGGTAGCAGATGCCCTTACCCACTGGCCATTTTACCTGCCCTGGGATCTCTGACAGTTATGACATGGGTGGTAAGCAAAAAAATCCAGCAGAATACTAGTCTACGCAGGGTGTCTTTGGGAAGGACAATCTTGAACCTTAGGGTCATGGATGGCTAGACTGACAACTCATGGCTTACCACTGTAGCTGAGCCAAGAGGTCCTTTCTCATCATTTTAATGTATAAAATACTCCACACATATACAATTTCAAATTTAAATACATTTAAGTTATAAAAACCAAGTAGCACAAAGAAGTTTGCAACACTTCCAATTACCTAAGGCTTACATGTCATTTATATGTTAGTTCAGGGAGAGCTAGCTATGTTGACACTATTTTGCTAGATGTTAAAAACGGTAAACAGAAAGGCAGAATCCAGATGTTATATCAAGGGGTATGATTAACAAAAATATTTTCTTGGCCAACATCTCACACTGTATAATCTTAGAAAGGTAACATTAATTTCAGTGTAACTCAGCAGATACATATAGGACAGACATATGAATGAGGGATATTTTTAATAGCTGTCTCTAAGTAGAATGTCTGTTGAAATAAACCACCAAGAGATTTATTTTAAATAAAAAATGGACCACTCTAAAACTTAAGCTTCAAGTTCCTTAAGAATCCCAACGTTTAAACATGTAAGTTGAAAGAAAAGGTCTACTGCATTGCATTGGCTTTTCAGCTATTCACAGTAAACAGCAAATGGAACATTAAAAGAAAAGGCTTTTTCCCTTTACCTTCTCATGAGGAACTTGGTACTAGATAATAGACCTACTAAGGACAAAGAACACGAATGTACTAGAAAATTAACTAGATATAAACAATAGCAACTTTGAGGAAAGAGTTCCTGAACTGTATTATACGGGATTATAAAAGTACCATGCAAACATGTTAGGAGTTATGCTGTCAGCTGGGCATGGTGATTCACACTTTAACCCCAGCATCAGGATGCAGAGGCAGAAGGATCACAGAGTACAAGGCCAGCCTGGTCTACAGAATGAGTTCCAGTCAAGGCTATATAGTAAAACCCAATCTCAAAAAAAAAAAACAAAAGGGGCTGGCGAGATGGCTCAGTAGGTAAGAGCACTGACTGATCTTCCAAAGGTCCTGAGTTCAAATCCCAGCAACCACATGGTGGCTCACAACCACCCGTAATGAGATGCCCTCTTCTGGTGTATCTGAAGACAGCTACAGTGTACTTACATATAATAAATAAATAAATCTTATTTGAAAAGACAGAAAGAAACAAACAAACAAAACTAGGCTCTCCTGAGTTTTTACCTGTTTCCTGCTCCATCAGACCATTGCAGTACATGGCGTGCTGTTCAATCTTTGTGGGAGGAAAGTCTTGGTTACACAGCGGGCAGGATACCCGGGTACTAGATGAGACTGCAGGAGGAGGGCTCTCCTTCGTACAATCTTCCCTATTAGCAACCTAAAGAGCATGGCAAACAGCAACTGTAAGTGACAGCTTTCGTTTATGTCTTTTCCTGCAAAGAACAAGACACATTTCATTTACTTTCCAAGAACCAACACCTATCAACTTTTACCAGATTCAAAACCAAGGACTGAAAGCGAAGACTTAAGTATGTAAAGACCTAGAGAAAAGGCCGTCAGTTTCCTGAAGCCACTTAAGGTTTCTCTCTTGCTCCTGTAATTGCTAGTACCTTGCATACATAGTTTCCAACTATTATTTACTTAGGATATAAGTGAGTTTATTTGTTGTTTGTCCATGCCATATGTGTATACATGTGAAAGTTTGCGAGTTGGCTCCCTCCTTTTCCCTTGTTGAGGTAAGGTCTCTGTTGTTTCTGCCACACTTTGTATTCCAGGGTGGCTGGCTGTCTATTGCTGTGATGAAACACCATGACCAAAAGCAACGTGGGCAGGAAAGGGGTTATGTCACTTATAATTCCCTATCATAGTGCATCATCAAAGACAGTCAAGGCAGGAACCTGGAGGCAGGAGCTGATGCAGAAGCCATGGAGGGCGCTGCTTACTGGCTTGATCTCATGACTTGCTCAGCCTGCTTTCTTACAGAACCCAGATCAACAGCACAGGGTTGGATCCACCCAAAATGAGCTGAGCCCTCCCCCATCAATCATTAATTTAAAAAAACACCCTATAGGATTGCCTATAGCTCAGTCTTCTGGGGGTATTTTCTTAATTGAGGTTTCCTCCTCTCAAATGACTGTAGCTTGTGTCAGATGACATGGAACCTGCCAGCTCTCAAGCTTCAGTTCTGTCTCCACCCCCTCCTTGCCATGGGAGTACTGGGGTTATGCATGTGTATCACCCAGCCTTTAATATGGGTTTCAGGAATCAAACACAGATCATTAAGCTTGCACAGCAAGCATTTTTACCTGCTGAGCCATTTTGCTGGTTTAAACTAATTTTTCTGTAGGAAATCAAGAAATTAAAGTGTGTCTGAAAGTTCTACATGATATTCCAAGGTTAGTCACTAAGTTTCTTACAAACCTAGGTTGTACTATTCAAAGATCTTACAAGGAAATACTATAATGTGCATGCAAAGCTATTTGAGCAAAGAGAGGGAAGCACACACACCCTAAATTTGCAAGCAGTCTTCAGTTACTGAAGGTTAGTGGTTACCAAGAAGCTACTTGGCATTCTAAAGTTCACTAAGCACAAAAATGTGGTATAAAAGGAATGTCACGAGTGCTCACAAAAACACTGTATTTCTTTGTACTCATCTGCTGTTCTATAAAATACAGTGAATGTACCCATAACTATTAATGTATTTAAGAAAAAAGAGTCTTTCTATTATTGTCTCACTGTGATTGAAATGACTTCTAACAACGTTATACAAAACTTGGAATGTTTCTGAAAATTCTTATCTTAAAAATAAAGACATTTCCCTCAGTACCACTGAAACGGTCTATTTAAATATTAACTGCCAGAAAGGCGTTACAGGGCAGAAAGCATGAGCAGAGCACTTTTATTAGGACTATGCAACTGATGAGATTTAGTCTCTAAGAGCTGTTTCTTTTGTTGTAAAATACCATCCAGGCAAGATGGCTCAGAGGGTGAGGATATTTAACACCAACTCTGCTGACTTGACTTCAATCCCTAGAATCTACATGGATGGAAAAAACCCTATCCCCTGCAAGACAAAAAAACAAAAAAATCTATTTCCTGCAAATTGTCTTCTAACTTACACACACACACATACACACACAACGTACGTATAAAATAAATAAGTGAAATACCACACAATCAGATATCAAAAGTGGTACTCAAGACACAGAATTACAATTCTTTGTAGGTATGTTCGATATGTGACGCTCAGGGCACATCCCAGGAGAGCAGTGAACTCCGCCTACTCTATTTATAGATGACAATATCATGCCACTACGTCAGAAAACTGAAAATCTTTTTTTTAGGGGGGGTGATGGGGGAGATTTTGTTTGTTTGTGTTTCAAGACAAGGTTTCTTTGTTGAGTCTTGGCTGTCCTGGAACTCAACTCTGTAGACCAGGCTGGCTTCATACTCAGAGGTCCACCTGCCTCTGCCTCCCAAGTGCTTCTATATGACTCTTAATTCACATAAAAACTTACTAAATTATCGGTTTGTCTTGAAACAACTTCTCCTAACTCACCTGGAAATGGTATCTATGTGATAATACACCTTAAAGAAAATTCTCAGACACAATAGAGAAAATATTATTCCACTATTTACAAAGAAAATTGACTACTGTAAGAAATCAAATTAAGAGAGACTGTAGTTATAAGGAGGATGCTCTCCACAAGTCAGTACTACCAAGCAGCTATCCCCCATTAACAAGCTAATATCACTGAACAGTCATAAAACTTTCAAAGCAGAAAAAACTATTGCTATATATACACTTCTACTTGTGCCAAACCAGTTATATGTTTTATACTCTGTCTAATTTAATATTTTAAGAAACACAGTTTTTTAAAATGTATTTGGGGGGCTGGTAAGATGGCTCAGTGGTTAAGAGCACTGACTGCTCTTCCAGAGGTCCTGAGTTCAAATCCCAGCAACCACATGGTGGCTCACAACCATCTGTAATGAAATCTGACACCCTCTTCTGGAGTGTCTGAAGACAGCTACAGTGTACTTACATATAATAAATAAATAAATCTTTTTTAAAAGATGTATTTGGGGAGCCAGGCAGTGATGGCACATACCTTACATGCAGCACTCAGGAGGCAGAGGCAGCAGATCTCTAAGTTTGAGGCTAGCCTGGTCTACAGAGTGAGTTCCAAGACAGTCACGGCTACACAGAGAAAGCCTGTCTCATAAAATGAAAGCAAACAAACAGAAACTGTTTCAAACTGCAAGGTATAATACATTGCTTTTTTAATCCCAGCACTCAGGAGACAGAGGCAGGTAGATTACAGTAATCGAGGCCACACTTCAACTTCTTATAAAGGAAACTTCCAAGATTAGTGGCATACATAGGCATGAACAGTAACAGTGAAAAGGTCTCATTTGATATGCAACAATGCAGACATGCACATTATAAATTCTAAATAGGGTTTATGTTCTTTGGCCCAAAGAACAGTATCTTTTGTGATTACAGATGGGTATGAAAGCAGCCTTGCTAACTAAAGGCTTGTAGGGCTTCATCTGTATGTAGTAACTATACTACTAACACTCTGTTCTTCATGTATACTCAGTAGATATGCACCAGAAACTAACTTTTCCTCCACTACCATTAAGAAATCCCAGTCTATTACACACCAGGCTCCAAGGAATTTATATATGATTCATGAAATCAGAGGTTCTAACCAATTACCTGCAGTGCAAAAACTAAAAAAGGATCTAACATCTACTGTGAAAGTTGTTTCCAAATATCCCTTTACAGTATAAAAAAAGAATGAGAAATTTAAGTCTCTTTAAAAGTGTTCAGGACCATAAACATAAATATAAGCAAACATTTTACTTCTATAGAAAAAGTTATTCAATCCTCCCTCAAACTGCTTTTTACAGCAACAGAATTACTGGAAAATTACTTAGTCAACTCCAACATGAAAAATACACAGTAGAGGACCCAGAGAGATGGCTAAGTGGGTAAAGTTCTTTCTACTCAAGTATGAGGACCTGAGTTTAACTCCTCAGCAATCATAGATAAGCTAGTAGTGTACACTTGTCACTCCTGCACTAGGGGGACAGGGAGGGCAGCAGAGATGGGTCCTTTTGGGTTTTGTTGGCTAGCCAGTTTAGCCACAATAGTGAGCTCCAGATTCAGTGAGAGACACATTCTGTCTCAAAAGTAAGGAGGTGACTGAGAAAGATAACATGGAATATACACACACACACACTCTCTATAAAAATTTTTGTCTCAAAAAGAAAGAAAGAAAGAAAGAAAAGAAAAGAAAAGAAAAGAAAAGAAAAGAAAAGAAAAGAAAAGAAAAGAAAAGAAAAGAAAAGAAAAGAAAAAAGGTTTTCGGTTTCTCTGTATAGTCCTAGCTGTCCTGGAACTCACTATGTTAACCAGACTAACCTTGAACTCAGAAATGCCTCTGCCTCCTGCCTCTGCTGCCTCTGCTGCCTCTGCTGCCTCTGCTGCCTCTGCTGCCTCTGCTGCCTCTGCCTCTCTAGGGCTAGGATTAATGGGCTCCTAGATCACGTTAATAATCTCAGCTTTATGTTTATGGAAAAGCCTGTGTGGTCAGGGATGGTTAATGATGCAAACATAGATTCATTTATTTGTCTTCCCTTTGTATTTCTGATAACATTTATAAATTAATGTTGTAAAATGTTTGTTATATAGTGATTTCCCCATTGTTCATTTCTGCTACTTATCTGTATGTAATGGAAAATGTCATTATAGATTTAGACACAAATTTATGTTCAGGTTGTAGTTCCATCATTAATAGTAATACACAATAACAAATAACATAAACATTCTAAATCTTTCTTTTCCCATCTCTAACAGAAATAATTAAAGTACTCAAGAAATGGGAAGTGTCCTGTCTTGGGGGTGCACACACTTCATCCCAGCACTCAGGAATCAGAGACAAGTGAATCTCTTTAAGTTTGAGGCCAGCCTGGTCTACATAGTAAGTTCTAGGACAACCTGGGCTATGTAGAGAAACCCTGTTTCAAAAAACAAAAATAAATAAACAGAAGAAATGGTGATATTTTTATAAGCAGTGCTAAACTGATAATTTATAAAAATTTCTGGAATAAGTAGCCCTAAAGTTAAAACCCTGTCACACCAAAAGCTTCTGTATCATCCAGCAGAACAACAGCATAAACAAATGAGCGAGAGAGCTTATAGAAAAGAGTATTCACCTGCTTACCGCTCACTGCCATCCTTACTTCACTGGGGAGCTCTCTGCTATCTGGAGAGCCTTCTCTATTGAGGTCAAGGGGTTCAAGGAAACTTAACTGTGTCTCTGCAATTAAAGAAGAAAAGGAAATACCAATAATTTTCATTTTGCTTCTTGCACTCTAAAGTTTAGAGTATGATAATACCTCACTGACAATACAGACCTAGTTTGTTTCCTCTTGAAGCTTTACTGTGACATAATTTACTTATAACAGAATTCACCATTTTTTTAGCTTGTAATTTGATGACTTTTGACTAATTTATACTATGGAACTACCATCCAATACAGAAAATATGTTTCCAACATCCCATTAAAATCCTCCTGTGCCCTTTGAAGTCAATTATACAAACCTACTGTATGCTCTTGCCATTTTGTCTTTCCTAGAATATAATCTAAATGGAAACAGCCAGATATAAAAGCACATAATGTAATTCTAGCTATTCAGGAGGTTGAAACAGAATTCAAGTTCAAACCTGGGACAAGGCTGTACAACTTGTCTTTTAAAAATGTAAAACTCATACAGTATATAGTCTTTAGTGCCATCTACTACTTAGTACCATGTCACTAAGAGGCAGCCATGCTGTCAGATGTATCAATGATCCATCCCTTTTTTCTGGTACTACTCTATTGAGTGAATATATCACAGTTTATCTATCTACCAGCTCATCTACTTGGTTTATTTCATGGTAGTCCTAGTTTCAAAATCTACTGATTTTGACAGAAACCAAAAATTACCTATATTAGCTCTAAAGTTAAAGGGATAAATAGGAAAAAACATAAAGTAGGGCAAAAAATTAAGAATAAGCATTCATTACAAAGATATGCTATGGGGCTAGAGAGATGGCTCAGAGGTTAAGAGCACTGACTGTTCTTCCAGAGATCCTGAATTCAATTCCCAGCAACCACATGGTGGCTCACAACCATCTGTAATGGGATCTGATGCCCTCTTCTAGTGTGTATGAAGACAGCTACATTGTACTCACATATATAAAATAGATCTAAAAGAGAAAAACAATAAACAAACAAAAATTTTAAAAAAGACATACCATTCTTTAATACATTAAGTACTGTCTATTAGTTCAACAAATATTAATGGAATAACAAGTCCCAGGCATTGTAGTGCCTACTGCTAACTCAAACCTACAGTGAGCAGCAAACTATTGATAGGGTCTGCGCCCGATCCGGCTAGCTGCCTGGTTCTGTAAATAAGGCCTTATTGGAACAAAGCCATACGCACTCATCTATGTACTGTCCATGGCTACTTTTGTCGTAAAACAGAGATGAGTAGTTTTTACAAAATATCTAGCCTAAAGAGCCTAAAATATTTACTAATCTTAAAGAAAAAAAGTTTGGTGATTTAATAAAAAAAGTTTTTTAAGTTTGCTAACCAGAAGTTCTAGGCACTTATCAATATAACAAGCGAATAATAATTAAATTTTAAATGACAACAAATCTGGTAAAGAAATGTTATAAACTCAGTGCCTACATCCCATCTGAATGGAGGATGACATCATACTACCAGTGATGGTGACAGGAAGTGGGAGGCATTTGGTCATTAAGAATGAAGAAATAAAAAGCGCCTTTACATCAGAACACTAGAGAGGGCTCTCACGGTTTCAGATGAAGGTCTAACTATGAAAGCACTTAAGAGCCTTGGTGCCTCAGAAACAATACTGGTAGCATGCTGTGACAGTTAACCTTGATTGTCAATTTGACTGAATTAAGAATCCTAGAGATTCAAAGGCACAGGTGAGTGTGTCTGTGACAGCATTTCCACAGATAATTAGACCATGAAGGCTCTGCTCCAATGAATGGGGTAATCTATTGGAGATTCACAATGATGGCTTTATCAGGTGATAAAGGGAAGATGTGAAGCCTGACTGAAAACCATTGGCCACTAATCTTATGTCCTTAGGGAAGTATCGTGTTCAAATCTCTCTGTTATTTATCTTCACTGCTCTGTACAGCATGAGGGAAAGGAGCATCTCTGCCACACGTGCCCACCAGGACTATGTCCTGCTGGAGTGCAGGGAAAGAAGCAACTACTGACTAAAGCCCCAGAAACTGTGAGTCAAAATAAATGCTGAGGATGTAGAGATGGCTTGGTAATTAGGAGCACTGGTTGCTCATCTTGAGAACCTGGATTTAATTCCCAGCATCCATGTCACAACTATTTGTGAACAGTTCCAGGGGATCAAATGCCCTCCTCTGGCCTCCATGGGAACTGCAAGCAGAACACCCTGTATATGAACAAACAGTGCTAGCTAATGAGAGGGAAAAGTGAGCCCTTCCTAACTAAGGTTAGGTAATGTTTATGATCATGACTTCCTATCATTAGCTTACAGACTAAATTCAATGCTCAGCTGACCGAAACCCCTTCCATGTGGATGCTGGGATTCAAACCTGGGTTCTCTGGAAGAGTAGATAAGTACTGCAAGCGGTGTCTCCAGAGCCTAGGACTTTCTTTTACTTTTTAATTAGCATACAAAACAATGACTTTCATGGTCACATTTCATACATACCTATTTTTATGACTCTCCTCCCTCACTCCCTTCCTATCCCCCTCCTCCCCTACTCACACCCTTCCTTCCCCGGGTAGTCCTCTTTGCCTTTCAGGTCGTGGGTATTCTATTACCTTGTTTTTCCTTAGAAAATCCTTTTGCCCTTCCATGGCCCCCTTTTTAGTTTTATCTCCTATCCCACACCCCTTACACAGTGCATGTAAAAATTAAAATCTATTCACTAAGACTTTCATGATCATTGTCTTTGCGGGTTTTTCCTGAAAGATGCCACAATGACATCATATGCCATCATCTCAAGCAGGTAGATTGACTTCCCAGAAGGATGGCAAAACTCATCAGTTCTACACAAAGAAGGGGACAACGTTTTCTTTTTACAAAGACAGCACCACATTCTAAAGTGCCCTTGCCAAAATCAGAGTGCATTGGTAATGGAGTCTTTTAGTAGGTATCATTAGGCAATAATCCAAATATACCTCAAATGTATTAAGAAACCACTTTGATTAAAAACCAACATTACGGGGCTGGTGAGATGGCTCAGTGGGTAAGAGCACCCGACTGCTCTTCCGAAGGTCCAGAGTTCAAATCCCAGCAACCACATGGTGGCTCACAACCACCCACAACGAGATCTGACGCCCTCTTCTGGAGAGTCTGAAGACAGCTACAGTGTACTTACATATAATAAATAAATAAATCTTAAAAAAAATAAAGTGTGAAAAGCTCATGCTGTATCATCTCTCCTTTCTCTCTCCATCTCCTTTCTTTCTATATCTATGTCTGTGTGTCTCTCTCTCTCCCTCTCCGTCTCCCTCTCCCTCTCCCTCTCCCTCTCCTATAAAAAAAAAAAAAAAAAAAAACCAACATTACTTATATTCTTAAAACAATAAAAACCTTTTTTGACAGGCTGCCAAGTGTTTTAAAGTATTTATAGGATTCTTCCTAGAGTACATGTTAACTAAATTTTAGCTTTTGTGGAAAAAAATTAAAATAGGAAAACTATGAATACTCTGACAGGCTATATATGTTCTAAATGAAACCCAACTATGACTTGAGGTAGCATTGTACAGCACTTATCTTCCAGTGAGGTTAAGTATCAGTATTTCCTTTAACCTCACAGGAATGGCATTCTTGATGAATACATGGGATCTTCTTTTAAAAACAAAAGAAAGATAAACTAAAACAAATATCTAAGAGAATAAAAGTGGTTCATTTAGCAAAATAATTCTTCAAATTATACAATGACTCATCAAAGGGTTCCCTTATACAGTGGCTCTCTTAGTTCATTTTGCATTGTTCTATAGACAGAAGTCCATCCAAATGAAACTCTCAATTAGTATGCCTTATGCCTAATCAAGGTATACACTTCCATCTTTATAATTACAAACTAAAGCATTTAACCAGGTCTTGTCTATGACTAAAACTATCGCTGGGCATGGTGGCACACGCCTTTTATCCCACCACTTGGGAGGCAGAGGCAGGCGGATTTCTGAGTTCGAGGCCAGCCTGGTCTACAGAGTGAGTTCCAGGACAGCCAGGACTACACAGAGAAACCTTGTCTCAAAAAACCAAAACCAAACCAAAACAAAACAACAAAACTATCCCAATCACAGAACTGCATAAAAACTCAGTTCCCAAACTCATAATAACTCATATCAAAACTGACTAGTAAAGGGAAATGCTTAATAATGAAGATGACCTGAGAAAAGCCCAATGTTTTGAAAATACATAAACATTTCACAAGTCCCCTTGGGTCTGAATTCACTGTGAAGTAAGGATTAGTCTTTACTTTTTGTTGCTTCTTCAGATCACATAGTAGACAAGCAAGCAAAGAGTCATATTAATTTCAAAACCAAATCACTCCTAAGCAGAAAATAAGGTTGATAATCAGAACCTGTGTCCACTAGAAACAAGTGTATGAGCGTGAGTGTAATGATAAACACATACACACATAAATCATAAATAACTCGTCTCAGAAGAGTTTCAATAGTCAGAAACTTAACAGGAATAAAAAGGCCGATGAGTAATATCAGAATTCAGTCAAGCTATGGGGCACTCACCAGGGCAAACAGTGATTTCTTCTGCAGAACTTTCCGGCATAAGAACTAAACTTCTCTTACTGGTCAAAGCTGCAATGCTGAAAACAGAATCAAACGACAAGTAAACTCCTCGTAGAATAAAGCAGAGCACAGGCCACAAGCAACACTTTAAATATCTGCAAGTAAACAGATATGTTCTGTACAGTGTCACAGGCAGAAAGCAAAGCACCCATAGCACACGGAGCCAGGTAGAGGGAAAATAAGCATGCTTTCAACTTTGAGTCCAGTGAGATCCATAAATGAAACGAAGCTCCCTTTTGTTGTCTTCACAACAGAAGGTTAAAGGGTAAGGAGTACCAGTAACTATCAGAGAAGACCAAAATTATACTACAGTATAAAACTGTCGAAGGTGTTTTGCAGTCTGGCTACCAGTTACAGCCTTGTGAAGAGAGGAGACACATAAGCGCAGAAAGCGCGGAGCATCTCCTGGCAGCACAGTACTTTCTCCTCAGATTACAGGTAAAGTTTCTCTTTATCCTGAGATACAGCTTTCCAAGCAACAAAAATAAAATAAAATCCCAAACTATCCTACAGCAAAAATCTGCCCACACAAGTTGAGTATCTCTTCTGGGAAAACCTTAATTATGAATGGCTTCCTTATCCAACCTTCTGGTTTTTCCTGCCTGTTTGTTCATGGAGTGTGATCTCTGCCTGACACCAGAACACATGGCTGAGAGATCTGAGAATCTGAAATAGCCCCCTCACGCTTCACAGAGTTTTACGATTAGTTTGATCAAGTATGCAAGGAGACACTTAAAAACACAAATCCTCCCATCAACCAAGAGCCACAGAGAAGAGAGACTAGCCACCACTGAGACTCATGATAAATAACAAAACCATGACAGGAAACCACAAGTGATTTCTCCCTCTAAATAAAACATTTCAGAACATTTGTTATAAACCTAAGCTAGACACAGTTTACGTTGCATGTAACATTAGGACTCTATTCAAAAAGTCTATCACAAGACAATTTGCTGACATTTATAAAATGGGCTAATCAATTTGAAGTCAAACCACATTGTATGTGATTTCAACTCTCTCCTGGTGACAAAGTGTGTGATCATTTATTAAAACCTACATCTGCTCTGCACAGGCTCACCACAGTAACACAGAGAGGCCTACAGGGAGACAAGACCAACGCCAGTTTAGAACATTTCCAAAAGTATCTTAACAGCAAAAGAATCAAACTATCATCATACTCTTCAGCATAGGGACAGATACCTAATACTATCCACCAAAAGCTTAATAAAGACCACTACCTAAATTCCAGCAATGGTAACTGAGCCTTAAACTCCATATGAGAGATGACAGACACTCGATACAAAGATCAGCTCCTGAGAAATCCTCCAAACTCAACTGTCAGACAAAGGGGAAAAGTGGCTAGAAACCTGAGCCAGTTAAGAACCAATTAGCCATTCTCTACTATTAAAGAAGAATGACTTGGAAGATAAAACCCCATCAACTAATCAAGAATGAAAAAAGTAGGCTGGAGAGATGGCTCAGCAGTTAAGAGAACTGACTGGTCTTCTGAAGGTCCTGAGTTCAAATCCCAGCAACCACATGGTGGCTCACAACTATCTGTAATGGAATCTGAGAGCTGGTGCCCTCTTCTGGGGTGTCTGAAGACAGCTACAGTGTACTCACATATAATAAATAAATCTTTTTTAAAAAATGAAAGAAATATGCAAATATAGTATCAGATAAGACTAACCAGACACAATGGTAGAGTACTGAGTCAGGGTGGTACAGAATTTCTGTGGCCTGAATAATACACAATCTTAAGAGGTAAGATTTACAAGGCTGGAGAGATAGCTCAGCAGTTACAAGCATTGGTTGCTCTTCAAAAGGACCTGAGTTCAATTTCCAGTAATCACTCTATCTGTAGTGCAGCTCACAACTATCTGTAATACCAGCTTGTGGGGATCTGATGTCCTCACACAGACATATATACAAGCAAATACCAATGCATATAAAATAAAAATAAAGAAATCATTTAAAAACAGAAAAAAGATTTGGAAATGCACACAGTAACTGCATAGTAAGAGCATAAGCAGATGGTAGTATGGCTGCCTCGTGGAAGCCAGTAAAGGAGACCATCAGAATAAGGAAAATCAGACTGCCAAAACAGATAGAGGGAAAAGCTTTGAAAATCTAACAGGCAAGTGAAAGCATACTGGAGAAGAGCAAGAACAAAGGCACCACGCACACATCAAGCTGAGCACATTAGCTACACAGGTCCTCAGCCCACAGAAGAAACTCAGCAGCCACTTCAAAATGCAAGCCAGATAAAAGCAAGGCAGGTCTACCCCTAGGATAAGTCCCAGTCCTTACAAGCCTCAAATCCAGTTTCAGATTTCCATGAGGCAGTGATTACTCCAGTAGACAGATCTATAGTAGAGACAAATCTCACTTGTGTTATACCATATGGCTTAGAATGCAATGGCCAGGCACCATTTTGGAGGTCAGGGGGAATCTATTGTTAAAAACTGAGTCTGGAGAGGTGGCTCAGTGGTTAAGAGCACTGATGTTCCTCCTAAGGACCTGGTTCAATCCTCAACACCCACATGGCAGCTGCAAATGTCTGGGAATCTGATGCTCTTCTGACATCCAAAGGTACCAGACACAAATTTACATGCAGCTACACACCCATACACATAAAAATAAATAAAAATTTAAAAAACAAAAGACAGAACTACAGTGGGGGCCTGAGGTATGGAACATCTACAAGATAGGAAGCCTCAATATGACCTGCCACAAATCTTTAGTCAGGGAAGCCTCTTAAAAGCAGTCGTGGACAGCAGCAGGGCTGGACTCTGGCCAAAGGGTACAGGCAACATGAGACTGGCTTAGATTGGATCATGTTTAAGGAAAGACAACCCATCCATGCTCAGTGGTTGGGAACAGATCTCATCAACAAAAGCTATGCTGGAGTTTAATAGCTCTGAGCCTTAGGCCAGTAAGCAGATCAAACTTTACAATCACCTACCTAAATTCATTACTGTTAAGCCCAAGAACTCTGAAGTTCCTGGGGTGTAGCGATAGACAAAAAGGCATCTCTCCAGTAGGTGAGTAATATACAGGAGGCCTTGAGAATACCAAGGCAGGTCTTTTGCCTATACCAATCTCAGTGCTGATATGATTTCCACACTTCCAACCCACTCGGGAGGCACTCCTTAGATAAGCAGCCACTCAAGAAGATACAATATAGGCAGGCTAAAGAGGATGCAAAACTCTGTGCAGCCCACAGAATGCAAAGCTAAGTGTATCTAACAAACCCTGGCATGCAAAGAAAGAAAATGGTTGTGAAGAGCGCTCTGGAAGATAGCAATACAGACTCTGTAACAACATAAACCAAAGGAAAGACACACCAACAGTTCACAGTCCAACCAACCCTCCTCCTGACTCCACAAGCATTGTTCAAGCAAGGATCCAGAAAGAAGCTGCCGCAACAGCTCATCTTTTCTTCTCGCTCTGTATTTATGCTGTTCTGTGTTTAGGTGTGACTTTTCTCCCCTACATGTTTAAAGGGACTTTAAATTTCTCATTTGTATTACTTGTGTGCATGTGTACATGCACAGGCATGAAGATCAGAGGACAATTCTTTTCAAGTTAGTACTCTCTTTCTACCACATCCTCTGGGGAGCAGATTCAGGTCACCAAGCTTGGGGAACAAGTACCTTCAGCCCTATTATCCAGGATTTTCCTTGTTTTGTTTTGCTTTTTGAGATAGAGTCTCTCTATGTAGGCCTAGATGTCCTAAAACTCACTATGTAGACCAGGCTGGACTCAAACTCACCAAAATCCTTCTGTCTCTGTCACCCTAATAAAGAATTTTTTTTGGAGGTGTGGGGGGTGGAGTGGGTAGAAGGTATTGTAGTTAGATATTTTTAAATGTTTTTACTTGTTATTTCTCTTCAAACATTTATCTAATTTTGTTTACCCATTTTTTTTTTCATTTAGGGAAAACCTTTTCCCTAGTTTCTTTTCTTAAGATCTCGTTGTGCAGCTCTAACTAAGGTGAACTCATTCTGTAGACTGTAGAGCAGGCTGGCCTCCTGGGAAGAGCTGGGATTAAAATCTCCACCAGCAGGGCTCAGCTTTGTTTTCACTCTTTTCCCCAATGATTCCTTCTTTCCCCCTCTTTATGTCTTGAGTTTATCTTACTGATTTAATGCTCTTATATTTTTATGCTTTTATTCCCCATCCTACATTTATTAAATTTTGCTCTTGAACTTTTCTGTTTAGTGATGCTTTCTTAATTTCCAGCTCTTGTCTCTCCCCTTCCCCCCAATTTTTTCTATTTCTATTTCTTTTTTTAATTTATTCATTTTATGTGTATGAGTACAGTGCCACTGTCTTCAGACACACCAGAAGAGGGCATCGAATGCCCATTACAGATGGTTGTGAGCCACCATGTGGTTGCTGGGAATGAACTCAGGACCTCTGGAAGAGCAGTCAGGACTCTTAACTGCTGAGCCATCTCTCTAGCCCCTTCTTACTTCGTTTCTTCTTCTTTTCATCTATTTAACTTTGCCCCCCACTTTCCTCCCCTTCTCCAGTCTCCTTTTCTCTCACCCATTTCCTCTTTCTACACCTTCTTTAAAGAGTGTTTAACTTCATACCACATTCTACAGCAGAACGGCACTTTCAGTTATATGGTTATTGGTGACTATATATTAATGAGCTGTCATTGACTTTGTGCATTTCCATCTAATACAGTTTGATATTCTTGCTGCTATAGCAGTGTGTTTCCTCCCGAGTGCACACTTTCAAGACTGGGCTGCTAAGTAAGAAGATCCATCTCCACAATCCTGAAGAGCTCGCCAGACCAACACACACATAAGTCCCAACAATGAAATGCAAGCAATGCACAGTCAGGACAACACAACTCCTCTCAAAGACCATAATCCTCAACTATGGAACTTAAAAACACCAAGGTAAGTAAAATGTGCATGAAGCTTTCAAATATTTTCTGGTAAAAATGACTTATGATCTAACATGGCATACAGACATAGAAGAAAATTTCAGAAAGGAAATTGAGATTTTTTTTTTTGAAAGGAAGAGAGGGAGCAAAGGAAAAAATAAGAAGCAAGGGAGAAGCCGGGCATGGTGGTGCACACCTTTAATCCCAGCACTCGGAAGGCAGAGGCAGGCGGATTTCTGAGTTTAAGGCCAGCCTGGTCTACAAAGTGAGTTCCAGGACAGCCAGGGCTATACAGAGAAACCCTGTCTCGAAAAACCAAAAAAAGAAGGAGGAGGAGGAGGAGGAGGAGGAGAAGGAGGAAGAGGAGGAGGGGGGAGGAAGAGGAGGAGGAGAAGGAGGGAGAGGAGGAGGGGGGAGGAGGAGGAGGAGGAGAAGGAGGGAGAGAGGGAAAGGAAGAAAAGTGAGGGAAGGAAGAAGGGAAGAAGAAAGAGAGGGAAGAAGGAAAAAGGAAGAAGGAATTGAAAAGTTCAATGGACAAAACTCCAAGTAGAAGTGCTGGGGAGATGGCTGGGGAGTTAGGGGCACTTACTGCTCCTTCAGAGCACTGGGTTGAGGTCCCAGCATCCACACAGCTGGAGACCATCACAGTTTCAGAGCATCGCAGGCAGACACACATACAACAAAATAACTACTGTTTTAAGTCAAGTGGAGAGCATCGCCAATAGACTTGACTAAGCAGAAGAAAGAGTATCCAGGATGGAGGACAAGTGAGTCAAATATTGCATTCAATTACTAGTGAGGAAAAAAATAAATGAGCATTTCCACAGCATCTAAGACTTCTGGAATAACCAGACAAGGTGGGCTAAACCTTTAGTCCCAGCACTAAGGAGGCAGAGGCAAGTGGATCTCTGTGAATATGAAGCCAGCCTGCTCTACAGTGAGTTTCAGGAGGGCCAGAGATACATAGTGAAGTAAGACCCTGTCTCAAAAAACAATCCATAGGACAAAAGACACAGATACTATGAACTCTAAAAGTATAAACTACTCAATGAAACTACAGCAGAAAATTTCTCAAACCTTTTCAAAGAAATAGGTATTCTGTTTGAAGCAAGAGGCATTTGTAACATAGACATGTTCAGAGAAAAAGCTCTGTATAACATGTTGTAGTCATGAAGTCAAACATACAATGCAGGGGCTGAGGAAACGGCTCACATATTAAAGGGCTTGGCACACAAGTCTAAGAACCAGAGGAGTTCAGATCTACAGAAACCCACTTAAATGCTCCTGGGTGTGGCAGTGACCGTAATTTCAGTCTCATAAGGTAGAAAGAGGAGACCCTCAGAGCTAGCTGGCTAGCAAGACAAACCGCACGGGCAAGCTCTGGGTTGAACTGAGACATTCTGCCTCAGTGAGCATCTTCCTGGCTTCCAAATGCACACCCCACACACATGCAAAGCATGAGTATATACACACATGAAAAAAATACAAAGCAAAGAAACAATATTCAAAACAGTAAAGGAAAAACAGCAACTCACCTATAAAAGCAAAAACATCAGAACAATATCAGTCTCTCATTAGTGCTGTTCAAAGCCAAGGGAACATGGAAAGATGTATTTTAGGGACTGAAATAACTGACACTCAAGGATGTTATATCCAGAAAAGGTATCTTCTAAAACTGAATATAAATAAATAAAATTGAAGAAAAATAATAGCATCTCAAGAAAAGTACAAACTGAGGCAGTGTGTGACCATCACGCAGGCACACAGAAGATATTAAATGAATACTATACACAAAGGAAGAAGAAAAGCAGTCTCAACTACAAGAGCACAGGAAAGAATTAATTTTAGGAGAGAAATGACTAAATGCAGAAGTTCAAGGAAAAACCCATCATACCCAACACTGTAAACCAGCGAACTGAAGATAAGGAAGCAAGAACAAACAGCCACCCAACCAACCACAAACCAACAAAATCATAGGAATTAATAAATATCCCACTATAATAGCTTTAAATATAAAATGGGTTTTGATTCACCAATAAAGAAACACAGACTTATTCCAAAGTTCTGTTGTAGTTTCTAGGAAAAGTCAAGAGATGGAAAACTCCATCAGTCAGAAACCACACAAGGCTGGTAGAGTCATTCTGATGTCTAATAAAGTAGATTTCAAACCAAAACTAGTCAGAAGACATAAAACGTCACTACATATTAAAAGGGAACACTTTACTGAGTATGGTGGTGTATGCCTTTCATCCCAGCTCTTGGGAGGCAGAGACAGGTGGATCTCTGTGAGTTTAAGGCTAGCCTGGTCTATACAGAGTACCAAGACAGCCAGAGGTATGTAGAGAGACCCTGTCTCAAAGAAAAAGAAGAAAGAAAAAGAAAAAGAAAGAGAAAGAGAAAAAGAAAAAGAAAGGAAAGGAAGACACCTTTCAGTTCTATCTCGCTCCAGCCAGAACAGAATGGCTACCAAGAAAGCCAATAACAAATGCTGGTACGGACTCGGGGAGGGTTAAATGTTATAGCCACTATTGGTATAGAGGTTTCATGACAGACAGACAGATGAAAAGGGTGGGAAGAAATAAGGGAGGGAGAGAAAAGAGACAGAGAGAAGGATAGCGACAGAGAAGAGAATTACCATACAATCCAGCTACATTATACCATACCACACCTGGGGATGCATCTGAAAAACTGTAAGCCAGCATACCACAGATATACTTGCACATCCGTGTTTAAAGTCACACTATTCACAACAACCAAGAAATGCAATCAGCCTAGGTTTCCATCAGTGAATGGACAAACAAGGTTCATATATACAATGAAATTCTATACAGCTATAAAAAAAAAAACGAAATCATAACATTTGCAGGAAAAAATGCAAGGTCACAAACAAAATAAGCCAGATTCAAAAAAATAAAGACCACATACCGTGTTCTCCTATGTAAAACCTAGATTTATAGACACTGTATATAAATCTATTATGTAATAGATACATGTTAATGTATATTTGTAGATCATGAACCAAGTAAGGGAATTATGAGGGAAGAGACCTTATGAGAGGGAAGAACACAGGAAGACAGGTAGATCTCTGTGAGTTCAAGGTCAGGCTGGTCCATAGACCAAGTTCTAGGATAGCCAGGCATAGACAGAAAAATCCTGTCTCCAAAAACCAAAAAGAGGAAGAGAAAAAGAAAGAGAGAGACTTATGAACTAACTAGAAGAAAATGGAGCCGGGTGTGGTGGTGCACGCCTTTAATCCCAGCACTCAGAAGGCAGAGGCAGGTAGATTTCTGAGTTCGAGGCCAGCCTGGTCTACAAAGTGAGTTCCAGGACAGCCAGGGCTACACAGAGAAACCCTGTCTCAAAAAAAAAACAAAAAACAAACAAACAAACAAAAGTGGAAATATCTGGTCAGGAGAGGGGACACTGAGAGGACAGTGAGCCATGAGGGAGGCAAGTGAATGAGAGCAATGGAACAAATATATGAAGATGACATGAAACTTATTATTCTGTATGCTAATCTGAATGAAAAAAGAAACATAACCAGAAAAAAAAAAAAAAAAAAAAAAAAAACAAAGAAAAGAGGACGAGCCATAAAGAAGCAGTCTAGGAAGCTAAGATGGATTAGGGAACAGAAAGTAATAAACTGTGAGATTTATGCTAAACTGACTAGAGTGGGTAAGAAAACCTCTCCCAGGCTTCTAAGAAATACACATTTGCAAACTTACAGTGAAAAATGATAGCCAGGCAGTGGTGGTGCATGCCTTTAATCCCAGCACTTGGGAGGCAGAGGCAGGTGGATTTCTGAGTTCAAGGCCAGCCTGGTCTACAGAGTGAGTTCCAGGACAGCCAGGGCTATACAGAGAAACCCTGTCTCGAAAAACCAAAAAAAAAAAAAAAAAGAAAGAAAAAGAAAAATGATTTCCAACCTCCACACATAAAGGAGAGAAAAGTTCCCTGGCCAGTTTTCCATGTATATAATCTTTCAAGAGGTTCCTTTTCCTTCCCCTCATACTGTAGAAAGAGACCTGAGACCCACGGCAGAATACGCCCTCACCTTTGCGTGGTGGGCACAGAGTTGTCTCCTTCAGAACTCTTCAGACCTTCTTCAGAAGTTTCTTCAACAAACAGACCTTGGGAAGACTGGAAAGACACAGGAAACATCTGACTACACAGGAGAACGTACGTTTCCCTTTGTTACTTATTTAGTGCATGTTTACATGGAAACCAGAGGGCAACCCTGGATGCCCTTCCTCAGAAGCTCTAGCCGCCTCTGGTTTTTGTTCGTTTATAACAGAGTCTCGCTCTATGAAGACCAGGCTGGTGCCCAGTTCACAGTGCTCCTCCTCTGGGATTAAAGGCACCACCACCACACTAAGCCATAGCTCCCTTGGGTGTCGCTGTGTTTTGTTTTACATTCATCTCCCTTTGGGGAAGGATACACAAGTCACTGGGGCACATGTGGAAGCCAAAGGACAAGTTGCAAGGGTCAGTTCTCACTTTCCACCATGTGATTTCTGAGGATCAAATTCAGGTCCTTTTTCTTGGTGGTGACAAGCACCTTTATTTTAAAAACACTTCCCTCATTGACCTCACTGACTAAGCTGGATGCTTAGCCCCAAGGTATCCGTCCACCTGTCTCCAACTCTCCAGCCACCACCACACCCAGCCTATTTGACATAGGTTCTAGGGATGGAATTTGCATGACAATCAGTTCCAACTGAATGTTCTCCTCAGCCCAAGTTTCTTTCTCTAAAAATAAAAACAAAATTTAAAAAAATCCAAATTATCACTTAACAGTTAATAATAACAATAAAACAAAGGCCAGCCATAGTAGCCCATGCCTTTTATCCTAGCACTTGGGAAACAGAGGCAGATAGATACCTGGGAGCTCAAGGCTAGCCTTGTCTACATATCAAGCTCCTGGCTAGCCAGAGCTATATAAAGGGCCCTGCCTTAAAACAAAATAATAACCCAGGTATAATGGTACATTAATGCCAGCACTTGGGAGGCAGAGGCAAGCAGATTTCTGTGAGTTCAAGGCTAGTCTGAGTCTACATTGTGAGTCCCATGAAGAAAGCCAGTGATGCCATCTTAAGTGGGCTTCCTGAGGAAGTACCCCGGCTAGGAAGCTTCTTCCAGGGAAAGCTTCTCTGACGACGACTCGGTAACGTGTTCAGGGTTTAACATGTTATCCATACCCTAAGCAAGTTTGGCATCCCTCTATGATTCTAATAAATGATGACATATAAAAGAAGGGGGAAAGAAAGGAGAAGATAAAAAGGAAGAAACCTGAATCTATAATCAAAAGAAAAGTTGTACAGCAGCAACAGGCCAGCAAGATGGCTCAGAGGAAAAGACACTTGCTACCAAGCCTGACAATCCAAGTTCCATCCCTGGGCCTTACGTAGCAAAAGGAGAGAAATAATTCCCCATAGGTTACCCTCTGACCTAAACACACACACACACAACTTTCTAGAAACCCTTGCATTAAAATAACAGCAACAATAAATAATACACCCAACTCTTTAAGTGAAACACTGACACCTAGCGGCCACATAACAGAATTCCGTTGACTTAGGAAAGGAGAGAAGTACCAACCCCAGGTCAAGCAACCGACAGAACTGAGTCCACAGCTGTCTTCTGACCTTCACTCCTGAGTTGTTACAACCGACAGAACTGAGTCCACAGCTGTCTTCTGACCTTCACTCCTGAGTTGTTACAACCTCTCCTCCCCCAGTACATACATACATACATACATACATAAATGTCTTTAAAAGTGTGTTGCTCTTTTTTTAAGTAAAATGCAAAATAACAAAGACAATGTCAACCTCTGGCCTCTAATCTCTAACACGCATGCATATTATGTGTATACACACACACACATACACACACACACACACCAAAAAAACACAAACAAAACAAAAGCATTGCACTAGACATTTTATATAAACTCACTTTTATCCTTACAACTACATAAAGATGGGGCTGAAGAGATGGGTCAAAATTAAGAACACTTGCTGTTCTTGCAGAAGACCGACTCAGCTCTCCACCGACTGACAGCTCACACCCATCCCTAACTTCCTTCTGTATATTACAAAGCATCATATAACTACAAACCCATTATTAAGTATAATTTTTAGAGTATTCTGGGTTCTATTTATTTATTTATTTATTTATTTTCGAGACAAGGTTTCTCTGTGTAGCCCTGGCTGTCCTGGAACTCACTTTGTAGACCAGGCTGGCCTCGAACTCAGAAATCCGCCTGTCTCTGCCTCCCAAGCACTGGGATTAAAGGTGTGTGCCACCACTGCCCGGCTGAGTAGTCTGTTTTATTACTAAAGTTTTTATTACAATTTCTGTTACTAGACCTTGAGTTTTTAGTTTCTCTTGTTACTGTATTTGTTTGGTTTCCTTACAATAAAGATTTATGAAGTGAGAGCTCCTAAAAGTATTCCTATAGTTTTGACTTTTGTGTTTTAGTAATTTTGTATCTTTAGCAAGCCATTTAGTATCAGTTTTTTTTATTAGATATTTTCTTTACATTTCAAATGTTATCCCCTTTCCTGGTTTCCCCTCCGAAAGTCCCCTTCCCTCATACCCCCCCCCTTCCCCTGCTCACCAACCCACCTACTCCTGCTTCCTGGCCCTGGCAGTCCCCTATACTGGGGCATAGCATCTTCACAGGACCAAAGGCCTCTCCTCCCATTGATGCCTGACAAGGCCATCCTCTGCTACATATGCAGCTGGAGCTATGAGTCCCACCATGTGTACTCTTTGGTTGGTGGTTTGGTCCCTGGGAGCTCTGGGGGTACTGATTAGTTCACATTGTTGTTCATCTTATGGGGCTGCAAACCCCTTTTAGTATCAATCTTTACATCTATAAAATGGGAAATAACAATTCCTATTTCTAAATAGTTTAAAGAAAGGTAGAGAAACAAGATACACAATGTCCATACATAATACTATCTAGCCATATTAGAAATAGACTAAGACAGCAATTTAAATGTCCCCAAAAGGAGACTGGGTTCATTAGAAAAAGTCACCAGAGCAAAATTAGAAATATACCATGATGAGAAAGAATAAACTGGGAAACTGTCTTAACTTATATCACAGATTATCTCTGCTAGGATTGTCATGGTGGAGGAAGGAAGCTGACCCCTGCAAGTTGTCTTCTGACCTTGCACACTATGGCATTTGTGCACACAGGACACACACAAAAGAGGGAAGAAAGAGAGAGAGGAAGGAAGGAAGGAAGGAAGGAAGGAAGGAAGGAAGGAAGGAAGGAAGGAAGGAAGACTAAAACACTATATAGAGATTTTTTTCATCTCTATATCAGAAAATATCATTCAGTCTGAATATATCATGCTGGTGCAGGTTTGAGGCGCTAGTATTCATATACCTCTGATGGGAATGCAAGTGTTTGATTTTCTATAGATGACAATTCAGTAATAGTTAACAAAACTGTAATGTAAGCATCTCTAATCCTTGTATCTATAAGAAATTATTCTACGACTATTCAAGGTACTAATACCTTGAATACAGGACTACTTGGCATAGAAAAATATAAGAGACAACTTACATGCTCACCAGCCAGCTACTGAATAAGTTATGATTTATCCAATACCAGTATATCCCATATCTCCAAATAAAGCATGGTGTGTGTGTGTGTATTAAACTGAATATTGTTATAGAATAATCTCAGAATTACTAAACAAAAAAGAACAAAAGAATGTATACAGTAAACTATCATTTGTGTAAATGAAAGGCAGAGAGCTAAAGACATGTCTCAGTGAGCAGTGCTTACCTAGCATGCAGGAAGTCTTGGATGCCATTCCCTGTACTATAGAAAGCACAGGATAAAAATACTTGCCTGTAACCCCAATACTCTGCAGACGGCAGCAAGAGAATCACAAGTTCAAGGTCATCCTTGCTACACAAGTCTGAGGCAAGCCTGGGCTACATGAGAACCTATAGGAACTGAAGTTCCCAGAAAAAAAAAAAAAAAAAAAAAAAGCTACATCTACACGGAGCACTCTACAAGGCTGTTTAAGTGATCAGAACCTCAGTGACTGTGGAAAGACTATAAGGTTGCATGTCTGGAACCAAATTTTCTTAGCCCCAAAACAGCCATTTATTGATTAGCTGTGTGTGTGAATAAACATTCTTTTGACTATCAGGTAATGGAATATATGAACAGACCCCCAGCTCCCACCAACCCAAAAGCTAAGAACGTCATCAGACAGTATCTGAGGCCTATACAGAGATTCCCTCATTTTCACTGCAATCTACCTGATATTCTCACCAACGTTATTTGAAAAATAATTTCTTTTTAAATATATTTGTAGTATTTTTAATTGTGTAAAGGTGTGTGTCGACATGAGGATAGATGCACACTGAGTGCTGGTATCCTCAGAAAACAGAGGCATTCCATCACCCGGATGAAGCGAGTCACAGACGGCTGTGAAATGGGAGTCACACCCTGGTCCTCGGGAAAAGCAGCAAGTGCTCTAACCCGCTGAGCCCTCTCTCCAGCCCCTGAGAAGTGTTTTTAGCTATAACTTTCTTTGTGCATTTACTATAAAACTGATACCTTGCTGGAACATGTAATTTGGGATAACCTAAATCTGTGTTCCCAGCTTATATCAATTCATATATGGCTACAGAATAAATTAATTCTTACGCCTTCTGAGATGAGAGCTGTGCTTTTCACATTGACACTTGTCAAAAAAAAAAATGGGGAAAAGAATATATATTTTTTATATTACATAAAATATCATGGAAGGATACGCTAAAAATTAGTAGCATGGATTGAATCCAAAGAGGGGAAATGTCTGGCTAGAAGGTGTAGCTGAAAGACAAATATATATTTTTAATTTGCATTTCCTTGAATATTTTAAAACATCGTCTGTAGAAAAACATTTTAAAAATAAAAAGTTTGGAAATGAAAATATGGTATACACTAACAAGATGAAATAATGTGTTGATGTATATCGGATAAGTAGAGAAAGATTTCTGGTAAATTATAAAGTAAAAGAAATGAACAAAGTTTGTGCAGAAGAGTCTCCATTTTGCTTAAAACTGAAAATAAAAATAAAAATGTGTTTTATAGGTATAGAAATGGTGATGATTGCCTTTCGGTGGTTGGAGAGCAGAAAACTATTGGGTTTTTTTTGTTTGTTTGTTTGTTTTTGAGACAAGATCTCACAATGTAGCCTAGGCTGGCCAGACTGCTTCACCCTCCTGAGTGCTAGGATTATAGGTATACTACCATACCAAGGTCCTTTTCTTTTCTCTTTTTTTTTTTTTTTGACTTTTCTTATTTTATATAGTGATCATATATTATTTTAATAAGCAGATAGAGGGAAAGACCACAAAAAATAGTTAATTATTATTTTAGCTGTAAATAAATGATCCTTAATTACAACACCACTGACCCTTACCTGACCACGACTGGTTGTTGGTTCTTCCTCCAACAAAAGTTTCTGTTTCAAGCTTTTAATTGGACTTTTTTGAAAATCCTTGGTTTCTGAGTGCCAGACAGATGCCCTAGATTCCTGCCTTTCCTCTTTGGCTTCATCTCCCATATCTTCTGAGATGCCTTCATTTTTGTCACTAGTCTGATCTTCTTGGCCACATTCATTCTGGATCAGAAAAGGAGGTCTAGGTAACACTGGTTCCCCAAACCCTCTTTTTTTAATAAGCTGTCTCTGAGCCATTTTCAGGCTCTTCTGATAAACCTCTAACTGGCAGAGAATGACATTGGTGTATTGATTGGGATCTACTCCAGCAGGGCAGAATGGAATACCCCAGTAGTAGTGCACAGTGCCCCCAGTGTCCTGGAGACCTTTTGTGTCTGCTGGGATAGGAAGGCATTGCCTAGACGTGTCCCCCCTACCCTGGACAGCTTTGGAAAAAGCATAACCACTCCCAGTACTTTCCTGTGGCTTCCCACACTGTGTGTGCTCAGCCAAGTGGCCAGTACATCTGTCAAAACATTTAACGTTCTCATTCTCAAACACTGGCTGGCTTGACTGGTCCCAGCTTCCTGAGCTGCCAGAGACCGGCTCCTCTTCAGTGTTTTCATTGTGGTCCCAGGGCTCCTTTCTTTGCTCAGCCTCGTTTCCCTGACTGACATGTGAGCCTTTACACAGTGATGGAGGTACCAGCTGCCATACGCCTGTAGGTATTTGAGAAAAAGTAGGGCTAAGGACAAATTTGTTTTGAATGAAGACAGCTTGGTAAGCTATCACTTATCGAGAATTACAAAATGTGGCTATGAAAAGCCGTTCTTTGGCTTTAGCCAAGAGTGTTCTTTCCTTGGAGATAAAAGTATGTTTGTTGAATATTAATAAAATTTCAACTATTTCTGTTTGGACTTCTTCAATATCATAACAAGGATTTGGGGCATCTCTATCTCTACTCTCAGCAGAAGTGATATAGTTATACTTGATGAGTAGGAGTCAGAACAGGAAGACATGCCTTCAGTGGTCGCAGAGTCTTTGGTGTTCTCTTGATGGGAATGTGAAGATGGTCCAGTAGCCAGAGGCCGAGATCTGGTAGCAGAAGCAGCAGAAGACCAGCAACTCTGAAACAAGTGATCCCATACCAGACCAGGTTTATTTTTAAAATAGCTGTATATGAAGAGTCACAGGAAGGACAAAAATAGGAGGCCACTGTCCCTAGGAGTTTCTCCTCTTCAGATATAGCTGCTCGATTCAAATGTATTCCCCAATGTAAAGTGAATACCTATATATATTTACTATACTCTTCCTAATATGGAGGGTATATAGTATATAGAATGGTTAGGTTAGAGATATATATTCACATGGTGATATATGCCTCTAGTCCTAAGCTTTTCAGAAGGCTGAAGTCAGGGACTACTTGAACTTCCTTCTAGGAGGCTCAAACAAACAAGCTAACAAGCAAAGAGAATCAAGGATTGCTCAGAATCTGCCACTGGCAAGTATCCTTATATTGTTTAATTTCTATTAAATATATTCACGTCATAATTTAATATTTTTTTCTGGTTTTGTTTGTTGTTGATTTGGTTTGGTTTTGGTTTTTGAGACAGGACTTCTCTGTGTAGCCCTGGCTGCTCTGGAACTTGCCCTTAGACCAGGCTGGCCTCAAACTCAGAGATGTAACTGCCTCTGCCTTTTGAGCTCTGCCTGGGATTAAAGGCATTGTAACCACCACCTAGCTATTTATTTTTAAACTGCCCACTCTTTCTCTCATTTTCTTTGCTGTCCCCACAAATGAGGGGGGAGGGGTGAACATCTGACCCCGGAGCTTTGGGGATTTGGGGTATTCTACAACCCTTCAGAAGCTCTATGATTCTTTTAAGCCACTGACTGAAAAATCTGTGAAGCAGAATCAAACTCATATGGCAACAAAAGCACTCCACCCAGATTAATCAGCAACATGGACTTTAAACAAAAAAAAAAAAAAGGAGTGAGATTTTTTTATTAACTGAAAACCCTATAAACTACCAAAGCTCATTTCTCATACAACTACATCAACCAATAAATAACTGAGAACATTATTAATAAACCCCACAAACTTCCAACAGCATATTTACATTCAGGCTTTCAGCAATGGCTTTCCGCAAGAGCTCCTCTTCTTTCTCCTCCTGGTTGTTCACCTCCCTAGCTTCCTGCTCACTCATCTTGAGAGCCAAAGCAAATTGTTCGTCTTCTGACATGTCTGTAAGAGTGTAAAGAAGGAGAGAATACCACAAACACCAAATTAGCATGAAGGCAAAAAA
This sequence comes from Mus caroli, assembly GCF_978045245.1. Lineage (NCBI taxonomy): Eukaryota > Metazoa > Chordata > Mammalia > Rodentia > Muridae > Mus > Mus caroli. The sequence continues at coordinate 65,278,804 of NW_028227270.1, read as the reverse complement.
GCAGAATCATTAAACTGTCAACTGATAATACTATAAACCATACAGTATGATTTGTACTCTAATAAGGAAGTCACATAAGGTAAGGTGTGGTCAGGATCATTAGTAGCCCCCAAGCATTGGAGGCACACATCTTTATAAACCCTGCACTCTGGAGGCAGAGGCAGGCAGATCTCTGTGAGTTTGAAGCCAGCCTGGTCTACAGAATGAGTTCCAGGACAGGCAAGGATACACACAAAAGCCCTATCGGGAAAGACCAAAACAAACACATTAGTAGCAGTTATAAGAACCATGGGTTGACTAGAGCATAAGCCCCCACAAAGGCATAGTGCTAGCCTATAGTGTTCATTATTGCATCTCTGGCACATGAGAGAGTCTGTCAATCAGTAACTGTTACATAAATAAACAAAAACCATTACAGAGCTCTTTTTGCTAAATACCACACTGCTTTATGCTGAACATTTAACCAGAACAATTTTACTCTTCAGAATCTTTGTGTATTTATGATGGGTCTGATGTAGTCCAGGCTGGCCTTGAGGATGAACCTGAATTTCTGCCTCTAGTTACACTAGGATTATAGCACACATCACCTACTTTATATAGTGATAGAGATTCAACCAGGGCTTCTTTCATGCTAAGCTAAACCACATATATCTCCAGATCTCAAAATCTTCTAATTTATTCAACTTAACAAATCCTTAGTTGTTATTTATTTATTGTTTTCAACTAACAGCAACTGTAGTATACCAGAGAAATGGCTGATTCCAAGTCTAGGTCATGAAATTTCCAAGATAAGCTAAAATACTTTTTATAACAGTTAGCAAAGAATCTATCATACATTCCTAGTATTGTATTAAAAGAACTTAGTAACAAAGTTGGAAAACAAAAACTACTGGCTTAAAATTGAACTGGAATACATTGCATCATCCTTATCGATTAAAACATAGCAAATGCCGGGCGTTGGTGGTGCACGCCTTTAATTCCAGCACTGGGGAGGCAGAGGCAGGCGGATTTCTGAGGCCAGCCTGGTCTACAAAGTGAGTTCCAGGATAGCCAGGGCTATACAGAGAAACCCTTGTCTCAAAAAAAAAAAAAAAAAAAGAGAGAGAGAGAGAGAGAGAGAGAAAGAAAAGAAAAACATAGCAAACATCCCCAAATATTCTCATTCAATGCCTTCAACATAAGGAAACATGAATTAAGTTGGATGAGTTATGTCTTCAGCAGTATAATCATCTTATGCTCTGGTGGAGAGCTCTATACCTACCCTCACAAGGACAGCCCTAGTTAAAAATCAATCTATCTCTGTGATGGTTATTCTTGGTTGTCAACCTGACTACATCTGGAATTAATTACAAACCCAAACAGCTAGTTGTGAGTGATATTTTAGTTAACTGGATCATTTGCGGTAGGAAGACACATCTTAAATCCAGATTATTTGGGGTCAGAAGACCTGGCCTAAATCTGGGCCACGCCCTCTCATGGCAGCCTACATAAAAGACATGGAAGAAGGGAGCTTTTGCCTTCGGCCTGCTTTTCTCACGGCCAAGCTATAACCTGCTGCTGAGGCAGGTATTAGAGCCTTCTTTGGGATTCTGATGAGTACTAAAGATTAGCTGAGACATCCAGACTCACAGACTGAAAGACGATTGGATTCTTGGACTTTCCATTGGAGACACTGTTAAGACTAGTTGAACCACAGCCATAATCCACTCTAATAAATCCTATACTTGTGTACACACACACACACACACACACATATTCATTCTACCAGTTCTGTTCCTCTAGAGAACCCCAACTAATATAGTCACAAAACAAAATAAAAAACAAAAGTCATGGAAGCAGGAGAGGAATTTATAGAGAAAGCAGAATTGATGAGAGTCAAGGATAAGAGAAGTAGGAGTGAATATGATCAGATTGCACATCATATACATGAGTGAAATTGTCAAAAATAAATTTAAATTTAAAATGCTGCAATAAAATTTATCTCCAAAGATGATCTTAACATGTTAAGTTGATGTTCTATTTGCTCCCATAGGCACATAAGGGCAGACAGTAAAAGATGCATACATACACAGGTACCCCCATAGATACATTATGTTTCAAATCAGTTCTTAAATATCCTCCTTTTAAATCTAAGCAATCAAGACAATCTACCAGATACCAAAGGAAAACCTTTAGTATGAAGATCTAAAATCTGAAAATGTAAAAAAGTAGTAACAAAAAATACTAATAATTAATATCCTCCAGAAATAAGATATTGGACACTAGATATCTGAACACACTCAGGATTCCATAAATAAAAAAAGAACACTAGAGAACTACTAAGAAATTCTGAGATTGGCTAGGCTTGATAGCTCATGCCTTTAATGTCCCAGCACTCGAGAGGCAGATGCAGAGGCAGGCAGGTATTTTTGAGTTCCAGGCCAGCCTGATCTATAAAGCAAGTCCAGAATAGCCAGAGCTCTGTAACAGAAATACCCTCAAAAACCAAAACCAAAAAGGAAATTAAAAAAAAAAGAAAAAATCTCTGAAATGAATGAAAATGAAGATATGCATTTTTCAAAACCTATGAGGAAAGCTAAAGTTAGCGATTATACAGCCAAATGTGTGGGTATAGAATGCTCGTGTGAAAGAAAGAGAAACCAAATGTGTGGGTATAGAGTGCTCGTGTGAAAGAAAGAGAAACCAAATGTGTGGGTATAGAGTGCTCGTGTGAAAGAAAGATAAAGATGTAGCTTAGCTGGTACAGAGCTTACTTACAGGAAGCCTTGGGTTCAATTTCAAGCAATGGTGGTATTTTTACATTGTGTTTACTTCTTTATGAGTCTTTGCAAGTTTCATTCACATCATGCACCCTAGTCCCACTCATCTTACCATCCCTCATATCTGCCTTTTCCTCTTGCAACCTCTCCCCCAAATAAAAAGCAAACAAGCATAGAAACCATCTCATCATGGAAGCTGTAGTGTGTTATAGTGGTCCACATATATCCCTCTGTCCATACATCTTCACTTGCAAATGTTCATTGCACTGACTCACTGTTCTGTTTTGAGGTGTCTGACTTCTGTAACACAGTCAATATTGGATCCGCTCAGGACTCCTCCCGGTTATCCTGTTGTTACCTTATGTCATGGAGATCCTACAGCTTTGGATGAACTGGCCCTTTTGTGAGTCCCAACTGTCCACATATGATAGAGATTTCGGGGTGGGTCAACTCAGAGCCCTGGATATGGGTCTGTGTAGTGGCTATGCTGGTCACCCTGCCAGGTTCTCCCTTATCCACACCACCAGGGCAAGCTCTCCAGCACTGCTCCCACTAAGCCACCCAATCCCACCACAGGCAGGAGGCAGGGGCAGCTCTCCTGCTCTGTCCTCTTGCCCTCCTGCTCTCAGGGTTGCTCACATACACACCACACCTCTAGAGCCAGCTCCACTGTGCTGCCCAGTCAAGGCACAGGGCCCACTCTCGCAAGTGCTGCAGCTTGGGAGGGGCTGGGCCAGCTCTCACACTCTTGGGGCCCGCTCACCTGTGCCTTCACCTTCATCTACATTTTTTTTAAGATTTATTTATTTCTATATCTAAGTACACTGCAGCTGCCTTCAGATGCACAATGAAGAGGGCGTCAGATCACATTAAGGATGCCCCCTTCATCTACATTCTTAAGAAATAGCAGTCTGTATTTTTCTTGTGGTATCTCCCATGGTCTTGGTATCACACTTAAGAAATAAGTTGGGTAGCATTCTCTCATAATCTAATATATGTAGACACTTATGAAGAACTACTAATATTTCACTCTCTTTGACAAAGATGACTCATGAAGCTATCAAACCTGTCTTTTTGTTTATAGATACTTTTTGTCATAGCTGTTTGTTAATTCAATTTTTTATTATATTGGTTGTACTTTAATTTCTACTTCTTGAGTCGGTTTTGGTTTGTGTCTTCTTAAGAATTTATCCATGAAGTTCAAGTTATCTATTTTCTTGGTATATGCTTTTTCATACTCTTTTCCTTATATACAACTTAGCTCTCTTTCCTGTTCTTTATTTTATTTTGAAGTATAATTCAGTTTATTTTATATGGTTGTGCTTGTTGTCAACATAAGCAAGAGTTATCTGGAAGAGAGAACTTCACAGAGTAATTCCCTCCATCAGATTAGCTTATAAGCATTGTCTTGATTAATGATTGATGTGAGAGGCCCTGGCCCACTCTAGATGGTGCCAGCTTAGACAGGCATCCCATGTAAAACAACAAGAGGAGCAAGCCATGGGAAGACAGACAGTAAGCAGCAGTCCTCCACAGTCTGCTACCAGTGCTGGCTTCCAAGTTCCTGCTTGAGCTTCTGATCTAACTTCCCTCAATGACAGACTGTGATATGAAAGTGCAAACCAAATAAATCCTTTCTTTTCTCAAAGATGCTTTTGGTCATGGTGTTTATCACAACAATAGAAATAGTATAAGGTACAATAACAAGTTCAGAGATTGTGCTCCAATGTTGGAAGCCATTTCATATGCTTCTGTGATAGCCTGCCTGTCAGGCAGTCAAGGCAGGTCAGGGTCTGCTGGCAGATTTCCTGGCCTGATGATACATGGAACACTTAAGGGGATACACTTGAGGCTCAAGGCAACGGACAGAATGTTCTATTAATCTTGGTGGAAGGAACAGGGAGGCCTCCAGGTAGGAACAGATATCCTGTGTGTACATCAGCCATCGTCTCTCCTAGCTTGTGACTTTGTTTCCCACAGCACTATAAAGTATAATAAGGCTACGAAAAGGAAACTCGAGGCTGGTGTGGTATTGACCTGCAGCCCTCCCGATTTCTAACTTTTGTCTCTGAGTCTTTGAAGTGGAAGGTTAAGGGTTCTTTGGAGTCAGCTGTGTTGCATGGTGTTTTGCTGGGGCAAACACATGAAGGAGTATTTTCCTGAAGAGGACACAGGTCAAAAACTAAGGCAGACTCATGGAGGAAGGTTTCACTGGAGCAGACACAGGACAAAGGATGTTCTGCTAAAGCAAACATGTGAAAGGGCAAGTGATGAAGGAATCTTTGCTAACAACAATTATGTATTGGTCTGCCTTACATTGCATATTTGCACTCCATTTGTACTAGGGCAAGGCACGTGGAGGACACATGATGTTTGGAGGGTATAAATAGGAGTAACGGAGACACTGCTTGGCTTGCTGGTACAGCTAGCTGTGTAATGTTTATGGGACTTCCTTCACTGATCTTCACTTCCCTGAGAAAGGCACAGCTGAGAACTTCTGGTGTTCCTCCTGGTTCCTACTGATGACTCAAGCCGAGGCTGAGGCCTGGCTGTCTCTGCTAGGTAGTGCTATCACTGCTGATTCCTGTTTGCTAACCCAACTCTACCGAACTGGACTGGGGTGTACCTGTAAAGTGTTTGCCAGTGGTTCAAGCTGCCTGCTAACCTGTAAAGTGAACTGCCAATTTCTAGATAACATAGATGGGAGTCTCTCCAAAGAACCTTTCTAAACAGGTCCACTTCTCCACCCCACAACCCCTGTATCCTTTTTTTTTTTTTAAAGACTTATTTATTTATTATATGTAAGTACACTGTAGCTGTCTTCAGACACTCCAGAAGAGGGCGCCAGGTCTTGTTGCGGATGGTTGTGAGCCACCATGTGGTTGCTGGGATTTGAACTCTGGACCTTTGGAGGAGCAGTCGGGTGCTCTTACCCACTGAGCCATCTCACCAGCCCCCCCTGTATCCTTTCTTTTCCACTACCTCTGGTGGGTGGTGGGCTACAAGGGAGGTTAACGTGTTTAAGATCATTAAAAATAGTTTTTGAAAAAATTAAAGATACAAGTCTTCTTTCCTATAATCGTCTTTCCTATAATAATCCTCACTCCCCCCTCAGAGGACTCGACTTCATACCAACAAGTCTAGTGTATTCCAAATACAGTAATGAAAAACTGTAGCTTAAAAATAGGAATGGAGCCAGGCGGTGGTGGAGGCACACACCTTTAATCCCAGCACTTGGGAGGCAGAGGCAGGTGGATTTCTGAGTTCGAGGCCAGCCTGGTCTACAGAGTGAGTTCCAGGACAGCCAGGGCTATACAGAGAAACCCTGTCTCGAAGAAAAAAAAAAAAAAAAAAAAAAAGGAATGACTTGATTTTCATCAACTCCTTAGAGTTGAAACTAACATCTCTTTCTTATGTCCAGAGGTATAAGAGATTGCAGGCTGTGATTCTTGGACAGCAATACACTGCAAAAAAGTCCCCTTTAAGTCGTTTAATTAGGACCAATAATAGTTTTCCTTAGTTTCATAAAAAAGTAGCTGCTCACAAATGTAAGTACTTCCAAACATGGACAGGAGCATACACAACAGTTTTTATATTTCAGATTATATTCCCAAGATATCTCTAGAGCACACAAGACAGAAAGATGGTTGGTCCTAGCCCAGCCTGTACCATAATAGGTGAGAATCTGCCTGGAATCCTGGGTGTCTAGTGCTGTCTTACTTGGTTCTCAGGAAGGCATTCCCTTGCAGTTCTATGACTTTTAATTGCAACTCTTCACTCACACAATATCAGCTCCTTCTCATCAAGCTTGAATCAGAGAACTGCTCATGGAAGCCAGTCTTCAGCTCTTTAACTTGGAAAATGTAGTTTTTGTCATCACTTTTATTCTTAGAAACAAATTTTAGCACTGAAAAATGGCTCAGATTTTTCCTTTTCAAATGGGTTTCCCAAAGATATACTTTTACCAGGAATTAGTAATCTGAATTCTATATCTGTGCAACTACTTAAGGATGCCCTTGCCAAGAACTATCCAATACATTTTTAGATAGTTCAATCAAAAGCCCAAACTTCTGGCCCCATTTCTGTTTATGAGCTGAAACATAGTTCCCAACAAAAGGCAAAAACAAGTCAGTTCCACCTAAAGGTTCATAAAATTATTTTAGCATCAATACTACATCTCAGCCAGCCTGCTGCACACCTAACTCTCTAGTCAAAGAACAGAACTTGCTGTGGTTCAAGGCAGGGAAATGTATCCAGATATGTAGTGGAGCCAATCTGAGCCACTCGTTATATGGCTAGAGATATGATTTAAACTCTGACAGTGACAGGCACAGGCTTAAGCTGAGTCTTGACAAAGCCCTGCCACTGTGGATTTCAGCTTTGCAATAAGTTGTAAAAACACCACCCATGGGAAAATTGCTCATCTAAGCCAACACCAATTTTGACCAGTCCACATTAAACTTAAATTTTTTGTCAGCATAAAAGAGTAAATCATCACCCATCATGCCTTTTGCTGAAAAACAGAGGTCAGCTGAAAGCTGCACTGTCTTCTAAAATTTACACAGCAAGAAAAGGGGGCTAAACAAATGAGTCAATGGTCAAGAGCACGTGCTGCTCTCACAGGGCGCCTGAGTTATGTTCCCAACATTACACAGCAGCTCAGAAGCATGTGTACCTTCAGTTCCAGGAGAACTAACTCTTTCGGTACCAGGCACTTACCAGCACTCACACACATAGCATACAATGTTTAAGAGGTGGGTAGAGAATCCAGAGCTCTAGGAAGGGTGCCTAGCTGTGAAGTCACATTTATAATTTCAATAGTCCTCCTCTAGGAAGGCTTAAAGTAACTCTCTAAGAAATTTTCAAAAGTTGAAAGATTCAGACCAGAGAGGAAGCATATATACCCCTAGAGATTTCTCGTCTCCTAATGAAAACACTGTATCAATTCAATTAGAAAATGAAAACTTACGTGCAACTTTTCTTTTAGCCAAACACTTTGATCTGTTCGACTGTTTTGTCTTCGTTTTCTGCAATCCATTCTCCTCTTTTGTTTCCTGTTATAAACAAAAAATAAGATCAGAGTAGGTGACATTAAAAGTAATAATTTTTCTATTTCTTCTATATTTCCTTTTGGTTAGTAGAAACCTGTGAATTATCAGTGATAACTAATAATGGTATGCATAAGACATAAGAAGGTCCTTTTCTCAATTAAAAAAAGGCATGCATCTAGAACCAATTAGACCATAAAAATAGAAATGTATAATATACTAACATGATTAACTATCATGTTCACAGAAATACATAAAAACTGGCCAATATTCGAAACACTAGTAGACATCCACCCAAGATCAGAGGCATTTGATTCAGTAAGTGTTTGAATCCAATATAGTCATTTATTGTAAATCATTCTTTGGTCACTGGTTGGTTGATGAAAGAAAAAGTAAAATTCTACAAAATCAATTTTTTTTTTTTTTTTTTTTTTTGGTTTTTTCGAGACAGGGTTTCTCTGTATAGCTCTGGCTGTCCTGGAACTCACTTTGTAGACCAGGCTGGCCTCGAACTCAGAAATCCGCCTGCCTCTGCCTCCCGAGTGCTGGGATTAAAGGCGTGCGCCACCACGCCCGGCCTACAAAATCAATTTTTAAAATCTAATATACCAACCCTACTCAACCTCAAAACTTATAAGTAGCACTTGAGAGGCAGAGCAGGTGGGTCTCCAAGAGTTTGAAGCCACCCTGATCTATACAATGAGCTACAGGAGAGCTAGAGTCTTATAGAAAAACCATCTTAAAACAACAACAAAACTTAATAAGTAGCACTAAAAAAAATAATAATAATAATCAAGATAACCAAAAAAGAAACAGAAAAAGCAATTTAAAAAAAAGCTAGGATAAAGCAGATGAGCGAGAATACAGGCAAAGATTTTATATATATACACACACACACATATATATATATACATATACACACATATACATATATATATATATATATATGAATGAATAATTGGGATCCTGAAGAACAAAACAAAATATTAAACTGTAGCCCAAGAAAATTTTCAGGTGGGGAGAGGGATGAGAAATCATAAAATGTCTACCATTCTCTAAGAAAACAGCCTGAGCCGGGTGTGGTGGCGCACGCCTTTAATCCCAGCACTTGGGAGGTAGAGGCAGGCGGATTTCTGAGTTCGAGGCCATCCTGGTCTACAGAGTGAGTTCCAGGACAGCCAGGGCTACACAGAGAAACCCTGTCTTGAAAAACCAAAAAAAAAAAAAAAAAGAAAAAAGAAAACAGCCTGAACAATTACAAACTCATCCTACAATAAATGCTAAGCAAATAAAAAATTCCCTAAAATGTTCAGATTGACAGACATAATAACTGACCTCAAAAATGAAAGTTAAAGCTGGGCGTGGTGGCACACGCCTTTAATCCCAGCACTCGGGAGGGAGGCAAAGGCAAGCGGATTTCTGAGTTCGAGGCCAGCCTACTCTACAGAGTGAGTCCTAGGACAGCCAGGGCTACACAGAGAAACCCTGTCTCGAAAAACCAAAAAAATAAGAAAAGAAGAGAAAAGAAAAGAAAAGAAAAGAAAAGAAAAGAAAGTTAAGCTAGGTAGTAGGGGTGCATGCCTTTAATCCTGGTGGCACTTGGGAGGCAGAGGCAAGTGGATCTCTGTGAGTTCAAGGCTAGCCTGGTCTACAGAATGAGTTCTAGGGCAGCTAAGCCTACACACAGAGAAAGAAAGAAAGAAAGAAAGAAAGAAAGAAAGAAAGAAAGAAAGAAAGAAAGAAAGAAAGAAAGAAAGAGAGGGAGAGAGAAAGGAAGGAAGGAAGGAAGGAAGGAAGGAAGGAAGGAAGGAAAGAAAGAAAGAAAGAAAGAAAGAAAGAAAGAAAGAAAGAAAGAAAGAAAGAAAGAGAGAAAGAGAGAAAGAGAGAAAGAGAGAAAGAGAGAAAGAGAGAAAGAGAGAAGGAGTGGGAGGGAGAAAGAAAGGGAGGGAAAAGAAAGAATGAAAGGAAAGTTAGATATCCTAAAATCAGCTTACAAAAGTAAAAAAACAAAAACAAAAGGTAGTCTACTATAGTAGAAAGCAATACACACATAAACATATAAATATATGTTCTATTTTCTTTTTGTTTTCAATGCATCCCAACCAGTTTCCAGTTTCCACTCCTCCAGTCCCCCACACACACCTCCCCCAGATCCACTCCACTTCTCCTCCATTTCTATCTTCTTATACTGCAGAAATTATGCTATTAATAAAAAAAGCAGAAAGTAAAATATATCGATCAACTACTACATAGATTAAAAGCAAAAGCCAAATAATACTAATCAAAACTGAAAGCTCAGATAGTAGCCAAAATAAGAAAAGACAATAAAAGAAATTATGAAAAGAAAGCTGTGGTGGTTTAATAAGAATAGCCCCATAGACTCACGTGTTTGAATGTTTGGCCCAGAGCACTATTGAGAGGTGAGGCCTTATGGTGGTGGGTGTGGCTTTGTTGGAGGAAGTATGTCACTAGGGGGTGGGCTCAAAAGTTCAAGCCAGGCTTACTGACTCAGTTCACTTCCTGGTGAAAGACTCCAAAACTCCCAAAGGGAGGCACTTACTCAAGCCTCGGGTCAGCCGCGCACCCAAGAAGACACTGAGACCGGTACTTAAGATGTATAGGGAGTAAGATTTAATACAACAACGACAAGAAAGCAAACAAAACAAACAAAAAGCACATATACCAGATATCTGGGGCCGGACCTCATGCAGCCTGCAAGGTGCAGAGGAGATCCGGCCATTAGCCCAAACTTTTCCCAAGCTTTTATAGAAAGGAGGCAAGGGGGGGAGCAGGGCAGGGAAAATACAGGTTTTACGTCACTAAGTGATTCAGCCAAGGGTTTTTCCAAAGTGCTTTTGTAACCGCGTCCCACACTTTGGCCATGTACTTGATTCATTGGAACTGAGGTTTTTACTCACACCCTTATCTCAAAAATGTCCCTGGCACAGTCCTTAGTTGGGAGGGGTAGGACTGGGTTCGTTCCAGGAAACCCTTATCTCAGAAATGTCCCCGGAACAGTTTTCATTTGAGAGGGGGTCTGACTCTGGTGTGAGAGTTCAGAATGTACTCTGGGGTGAGAGTTCTGGTGGTCAGTAATTTTCCTCTTTCACTGGGGCCTGTTGGTTCAGAAGTAGAATTCTCTGTTGCTTCTCCAGCACCATGTCAGCCTGCAGGCCACCATGCTTCTTGCCATGACAATAATGGACTAAACCTCTGAACTATAAGCCAGTCCCAATTAAATGTTTTCCTTTATAACAGTTGCCTTGGTCATGGTCTCTTCACAGCCACAGAAACCCTAACTAAGACACATACTATACAGGTAGTCATTAGATCAGCATATCAAAAACAAACAAACAAACAAACAAAAAAACCAAAACTATCAATATTCCCATTGCTACAAGCCATGAGAACAAAGAACAGTCAGAAAATGAGACTTCAGGAAAAATAATTAAAAGAGAGTGAAGACAGCAGTTGGAAGGCAGAGGCAGATGTCTGTGAGTTCGGGGTCAGTCTGATCTACACAGTAAGTTCCAGGCCAGCCAAGGCTACAAAATGAGACCCTGTCTTAAACAAACAACAGATTAAGGAGCATAGACAAACTCACCCTTAGAAAGTATGGGTGCAGTATTAGGTCCTTCAGATCATGAGGTACAGTAAAGATCAGGAAAGTAAAAGAAACCCCAAGTAGGGCTGTGGGTTGACTGTGAATGTGCTACACACATACACACACACACACACACACACACACACACACACACACGTCTGAATCCTTGTCTCCCAGCTGGAAGCCCGGCAAGAAGAAGTGGGTCGTGGGGAAGGAAGGTCTTGAGGTTTTATAGCCTGCCCTACTTCTTATTCACATTTTGCTTCCTGAGAGTAGAAGAATATAAACAACAACTTCCTGCTCCTGCCACAATGCCTCCTCTACCTGCTGGGATGTCTTCTATGCCACAATGGACTATATGACTTTGGAACAAAAAAACAAATAAACTTTTTCTCCTTTAAGTTGCTTTTGTCCAGAGTACTTTATCACAACATAAAAGCAACTTAAGCTGGACTTGGTGGCACACACCTTTAATCCCAGCACTCGGGAGGCAGAGGCAGGCGGGTTTCTGAGTTCGAGGCCAGCCTGGTCTACAAAGTGAGTTCCAGAACAGCCAGAGCTATACAGAGAAACCCTGTCTCAAAAAAACAAAAATTAAAAAAAAAAAAAAAAAAAAAAGCAACGTAAGACAGAACCTGGTGCTAACAAGTGAGGCCACTGCTGTAAGTCCGTCCATGTGGTTCTTGGGCTAGAAAAGCCCTGAAGTGCTGTAAACAGAACTTAGTGGACTATTCTACTGGGAGCCTGTAAGACAAGGCTGCTGAGAAAAGCATGCACAGTGTGAGCCCAGATCCTGAGTTTTCAGAGAACAGTGACTATCAGGAACTGGGATAGTTTTGATCACATTTTGATCATGAATCTGGCTTCGTTCTACCTGTGTCTTGAGAACCTGAGTAAAGTTGAATTTAAAGACAATAAACAATAAACTAATTTGACGGTAAGAATTTGAAGACAGAATTGTATCTAACATTGAAAATTGTGCTACAATGGACACTAGGAAAGGTGTCCTCCAGGCAAAATCCATTGGCGGCTATCATGTGAAAATCAAAATTCAGTTAAACAAAAAAAAATCTAAACTTGAGGGAATTCCTATTCCTCAAAGCAACTACTTAAGAAAGTTTCTTCAGTCCCAGTACTCGGGAGGCAGAGGCAGGCAGATTTCTGAGTTCAAGGCCAGCCTGGTCTACAGAGTGAGTTCCAGGACAGCCAGGGCTACACAGAGAAACCCTGTCTTGAAAAAACAAAAACAAACAAACAAACAAAAAAAAAGGCTAACAAGTTTTTTTTCCACTAATACCAACTGCTTAATATTCTAAAAGAGTTTTTAAGGATTTTTTAAAAATGCAAAAAATGGTAAATGGGGAGGATAGAGATGTCTCAGTGGTTGAAAGTACTTCCTGTTCTACAGTTCAGTTCTCAGCACCCATATCAGGTGGCTCACAACAGCAAACTCCAAGGAATCTGACACACTCTCCTAGCCTCCTCAGGACCTGTGTTAACATAATATACACTTACAAACACACACATAAACTAAGGAAAGGGCCACTCCAACAAGATCAATGTCTTGCTCATCCATCATCAGAGAAGCTTCCTTCTACAGCAGATGGGAATAAACGGAGACCCACAATGAAACAATGTCCAGAGAGCAAGAGACCTAAAAACACTCAGTCCTAACAATATTTCCTCAGCGTTCAGGGAATCCTGCCCAAAAAGAGAAGGGAAGTGTAAGTAAGAGTCAGAGGAGATAGAGGACACCAGGAAGCCTTTCAAAACACAGCAGGACTGATACACATAAGTGGCAGTATGCACAGGGCCTGCACAGGTCTAAGCTATGTGGGTCCCAGTTCCCAGAGGGAAAGTGGACATAAGCCTCCATCCCAAACCTAGAAGCTACCTCCAATTAACAACTGTTCACAAAGGAAAAACTAGGTCTCAGTGGGTACACAAACCACTTTTTTTTTTTTTTTGGTTTTTCGAGACAGGGTTTCTCTGTGTAGCCCTGGCTGTCCTGGCACTCACTTTGTAGACCAGGCTGGCCTCGAACTCAGAAATCCGCCTGCCTCTGCCTCCCGAGTGCTGGGATTAAAGGCGTGCGCCACCACGCCCGGCTCACAAACCACTTTTAAGGTTAGACCTCATGCCCAGCAGTAGAAGACTAACACAAAAGAAACTCAATAGCATCTTTTGGAGGTACTTTGTCTCATAACGCTTTGTCTGCACACTAATTTTCTTTTCTCCTTATAAGTTTCCAGTGTTGTATTTTTATGAATGTCTATGTGTGAACTTGTGTGTCTCAGCATCTATATGCATTTCTTGTGCTTTTTCTTTGGTTCTTTTTCTTCTGTTTGTTTTGTCCTATTCATTTGTTTGTTTTTATCTTATTATTTTTTAGATGCCAGCTTGTACGCTAATGAGAGGGAGAAAGGACAGGCATTAGAGTGGATGGGGGCTGGGGAGGATTCAAGAAGAATTGGGGGAATGGAAACCAAAATCAGAATATATTGTATAAAGAAAATCTATTTTCAATGCAAAAACTTAAAATTTAAAATGAAAACTAAGGAAAGGCAAAGGAAAGGAAAGCAAATATAGCAATGGGTAGAAAGGAAAACAATAGGAAAGGGACTCTAAGATAGGACAGTTTCTGCAATGATGAATACAGAATAAATTCATGTTATGCCTCTCATGTATGTGAACACTCACATACCCACACACCCACACACATATCTAAATAAACAGTTGCAGTAGGTGAAGTAAAATGTCAGGAGGAAAAACAGGGCAGAAGAGACATTTCAGAGAGTCTACAGCAAAAGTCTACATAACAGATGAACAGACAAAGAAATAGCAATGGAAACAAACTTGAGTTAAACCTAAAGCATGTGGTGACCAATCAGGTATGAAAATGAAAAACAAGAGTCACAGGTGATTGTGTCAGAGAAAAACGAATGCTTCTCCCACCGAGTAAAATAAAGGATGTGAGACACTCTGAGTTGGTTCATAATGCACTGTATCTGATCTAACACACAGGTAAAAAGAAAGAAAGAGAAATGGTAAAGAAAGGGGAGGTTTAAAATCTAGACACTCTCTCTCCTCGAAGCCTTTCCACAGTAACATTGTGTTCTTGGCCAAGCAGGCAGCATAGTCCCTAGCATGCAGGAAGCCTGGAATCCATCCCAGGAAGCTGTCACATTTTCTCTTACCTTTCAAACACAAATTACACTTTCTATTTGATTTTACTCTAACAGTTCTGAAATCACATTGGGTTAACATATTACAAAAACAAAAACTTATCATTCATCCCCAGCCAAATAATATGACCACATGCTCTTTTAAATAATCCACAATGCCCTTTAGAAATCAAAAGAAAATCAAGTAAGATCCAAATGAATTCAACAAGCTAGTAGGAAGGTACAGTCAAAACAAAGCCTTGTGTGTATGTGTAAAGAGGCCTAGCTTGAGACTCACAATTCCATGTCAAATACCGACCTCTCCGTCACTATCAGATATCACTATGAGTAAGTCCTCAAGTCTACGCTTCTTCTTTATACTGACAGAACTGCTTGTTTCCAGATCCTTCTTCTCCAAGTTCTGGCTTTCAGAGGCTTCTTTAATTTTTTTCTTTCTTCGTGGCATCCTTTTACCTAAAATGCAAGTTCAATATTTACTCAAAAAATAAGTTTCTAATCTAGAGATTATTCAATTTGGTCATATAAGAGCAAATGACAGCCATTTAAGGGAAATAAATCTAGACTTTAGAACTTTTCTATTATTCATTAAAATTTTTACTTTTTTCTATAAAGGAATATATACATGTATGCATACACATTTCTATATAAGTGTTGGACATATGTAAATCTGTACATATATACACACAGAAAATGCTAGTGAAATTTCAATAGCATTAAAAACAATTTATCTTGGTTCCTTATATATTAATTTGCACAAGTAGTTTCCTCAAGTATTCAGTAACAGTTTACCTAAAAGGTCTTTTTTAAAAAAATACTAATACTCTTAGTAAGGTGCAGTGGATCCCAGCACATCAGGAAACAGAGGTAGAAAGATCACAAGATAGAAGCCAACCTAGCCATTATAACTATTGTGTCCAAATTTGAGTAACAAAAACAAAAACCTCAATGCCTCAATCCGTTAAGGAATCTCCCCCAAAATCTTATAGTTAATGTTTATGTATTTATGTAATAATTTAGATGGTACACTTGTGGTGATTTGAATGAAAATGGCTCCAAGAGGCCCACTATTAGGAGGTGTGGTCTTGTTGGAGTAGGTGTGGCCTACTCTTATAAACATTTGATTGGGGCTGGCTTACAGATTCAGAAGTTTAGTCCATTATCATCATGGCCAGAAGCACAGCAGCATCCGGGCAGACAAGGTTCTGGAATAGGAGCTGAGAGTTCTACATCCAGATCAGCAGGCAACAGGAACAGAGAGTGCTACTGACCCTGGCTTGAGCATCTAAAACCTCAAATCTTGCCCTGTCACACTTCCTCCAGTATGGAGTATTAGTATTTTTTAAAAAAGAGCTTGGGCTGGTGAGATAGCTCAGTGGTTAAGATCGCTGACTGCTCTTCCAAAGGTCCTGAGTTCAAATCCCAGCAACCACATGGTGGCTCACAACCATCCGTAACAAAATCTGATGCTCTCTTCTGGAGTGACTGAAGACAGCTACAGTGTACTTACATATAATAAGTAAATAGATATTTAAAAAATAAAATAAAAATAAATAAATAAGAGTTTTATATGTTTTGTTCTTAGGTTTAGGCCTTTGGTTCATTTCATGAATCTTTTGTGTATATGTGTGGCAAGGACTTTATATAATTTATTAAATGTATACTTCCAGTCGTCTTAGTACCATTGCTCTTAACCAAAAAGCCACCTCTCCAGCCCCTATTTGGCTTTCTTGAGGAAGTAAACAAGCTGATCCTAAATGAAGAGTCCCAAAAAGATAAAACAGTATTGACCAATAAAGGAACAAACGTGAAAATTCAAACACTCCGATTTCAAAACACGGAAAAAAGAACAGTTAACAAAACATCAAGGCCCTGACACAGAGATAGATACACAGACCAATGAAACATAACAAAGACTCAAAGACACTGTCATCTTGTCAAATAATTATATAGCAGTGTTAATATAATAACTTTTTATATAATAATATTTTCAGTGAAAGAAGGCCTTTTCAAAAAAATGGTACTAAGACAACTGGAAGTACACATTTAATAAATTAAATTATATTAAGTCCTTGCCACACATATACACAAAAGATTCATGAAATGAACCAAAGGCCTAAACCTAAGAACAAAACATATAAAACTCTTTAAGGCATAAACATCAGCATAAGCATAAATTCTTCTCAACTAGGATAATAAACAATGGTATGTTAAATATGAAATATCAAAGCACAAGCTATAAGGAAACAGAAAGACTATATCTAAATTAAAACTTTTGTGCTCCAAACCATAAAATTAAGTATAGCTTTAATGAAAAAGGTACATAAAATTTGTAATCTGAAAACAAAACATTGATCAAAGAAATTAAGATAGGTGGTTGGGGCTGGAGAGATGGCTTGGCTCACAACTAGCTGTAACGCCAGTTTCAGGAGAACCAACACCTTCTTCTGACCCCCACAGGCACCAAGCACACAAATGATGCAAAAACACCTGTGCAGACAAGATACTCATACACATAAAATAAAAACACATCTTCAAAACTAAACTACACAAATGTTGATAGAAGCATTATTTAACAGTACTCTGAAATGGAAGCAATTCAAATGGTCACTAACTGATAAAATATGGTATATATTTTATGACTCACCATAAAAATAAAGCATTAATGATCTAAAGCTTGAAAACATCACAAATGAAAGAAGCTACTTCTAAAGGACCACAAATACTCAAGTGTTTGATTCCACTAATATAAAATATCAACAGCAGTAAATCAAGAGTCTGTAAATAAATAATTATTTAGGACTGAGTTGGGGGAATTGGCAAAGTAGATAGTGATATGACTGAATGGGTGGAATTTTCCTTAAGATAAATTTTACTGCTCCGAATTATGATAGCTACTTAATCCTGTGAATATACTAAAAAACATAGAGCAGATGACAAAAGGTATATACACTATATATGACTTATAGGGCAATAAAGCTAAAATTAACTTCAAATGATCTAAATCAAAACACTGGTTACTAATAAAATTCACTGGGAAGGACAGAATGAAACTTTCAGGGTTGCTGAAAATGTATTATTGCCATTTGGGTGGTAGTTACATATGTACCTTAAGTCACAGTTAACAATGGTTCCTTTCGTCAGTCTGGAGGTTCCTCAGAAAATTGGACATAATACTACCGGAAGATCCAGCAATACCTCTCCTGGGCATATACCCAGAAGAAGTTCCAACTGGTAATAACAACACATGCTCCTCTATATTCATAGAAGCCTTATTTATAATAGCCAGAAGCTGGAAAGAACCCAGATGTCCCTCAACAGAAAAATGGATACAGAAAATGTGGTACATTTACACAATGGAGTACTACTCAGCTATTAAAAACAATGGATTTATGAAATTCTTGGACAAATGGATGTATCTGGAGGTTATCATCCTTAGTGGGGTAACCCAATCACAAAAGAAGTCATTAGATATGCACTCACTGATAAGTGGATATTAGCTCAGAAACATAGTGCAAAACACAAGAAAATCAAGAAAAAAGACCAATGCATG
This sequence comes from Mus caroli, assembly GCF_978045245.1. Lineage (NCBI taxonomy): Eukaryota > Metazoa > Chordata > Mammalia > Rodentia > Muridae > Mus > Mus caroli. Next base: position 65,260,658 of record NW_028227270.1, on the reverse strand, counting down.
GATACTTCATTCCTCCTTAGAATAGGGAACAAAATACCCATGAAAGGAGTTACAGAGACAAAGTTTGGAGCTAAGACGAAAGGATGGACTATCCAGAGATGACCCCACCCGGGGATCCATCCCATAATCAGCTACTAAACCCAGACACTATTGCATATGCCAGAAAGATTTTGCTGAAGGGACCCTTTTATAGCTGTCTCGTATGAGACTATGCCAGTACCTGGCAAATACAGAAGTGGATGCTCACAGTCATCTATAAGATGGAACACAGGGCCCCCAATGGAGAAGCTAGAGAAAGCACCCAAGGAGCTGAAGGGGTCTGCAACCCTATAGGTAGAACAACAATATGAACTAAGCAGTACCCCCAGAGCTCATGTCTCTAGCTGCATATGTAGCAGAAGATGGCATAGTAGGCCATCACAGGAAAGAGAGGTCCCTTGGTATTGCAAACTTTATATGCCCCAGTACAGGGGAACATCAGGGCCAAGAAGCAGGAGTGGGTGGGTAGGGGAACAGGACAGAGGGAGGGTATAGGGAACTTTCAGGATAGCATTTGAAATGTATATAAAGAAAATATCTAATAATAAATAAATAAATAAATATGAATAAAACAGTAAAAAATGGTTCCTTTTACTATATGTAATGATACCTTAAAAACAATTTTAAGCAGTAATATGTGTTTCATGAGTGACTATTCCAAGTCATTCTAAGAAATCTGAAAAGCATGTTGTGTTTATGAGGAAACAAGTTCAGGAAAGTCACTAACCAAACAAGTAAAACACTGCCATTTTTACCTGCTAATCCCAAAACCTAACTCCAATATCTCTGCACAACTCTAGCTGGCCTAGAACTCACTATGTAGAACCCACTGGCCTTGAACTCACAGAGCCTGCCTCTGCCTTCCAAGGGTGGTGATTAAAGGTATGCACAACCATGCCTGACTCCATTACCTTTATAGCACCTCTAACAAGAATTAACACATGGTATACGCACAGAAATATTTGCTGAATGAATCAGTAGCATAAAGTAGATATTTAAATTATTAAATGTTTTATTAAAACGACTGGGGTATAGCTCAGTAGTAGAACATGTTATTATCATGTACAAGGCTTTGGTTTCCATCCTCAGCAGCTACATGAATAAATAAGTAAGTAAGCTACAGAAGGACAAGACACAGGAGGCTATTACCTGAAGGCAGATATGGGGTGGGGGTAATAAAACACGGTGAAGGGCCAGAGATGTAGCTCAGCAGCCAGCCACCCTGCATGTGCAAGGCTCTAGGTTTGATTCAGCACCACCACCACATCAAAAACAAAGAAGCAACCTTTACAGCTAGAAGAGCATATGGCATAAACGTAGGAATTAGCATAGGAGAAACCTGGAGAATTAGGACCCTAGGAAAAATACCCCTAGGAAAATACCCTCTATGAAGTGGCTTCTAACTTACACATTTCCTATTCCTGTTGTATTACTGAAAACAGTATGCCAATAGCAGTCATATCTTCAATACAAGTAATTTTTCTAAAATCTGTAATTTATGATACTTATAGCTGACATCTTTATTTTTTATTATTATTAATTTTTTAAATTTATTTATTGTATGTAAGTACACTGTAGCTGTCTTCAGACACACCAGAAGAGGGAGCCAGATCTCACTGTGAATGGTTGTGAGCTACCTGTGGTTGCAGAGATTTGAACTCAGGACCTCCAGAAGAGTAGTCAATGCTCGTAACTGCTGAGCAATCTCTCCAGCCCTTTTTTTTTTTTTTTTTTTTTTTTTTTTTTTTGGTTTTTCGAGACAGGGTTTCTCTTTATAGCTCTGGCTGTCCTGGAGCTCACTTTGTAGACCAGGCTGGCCTCGAACTCAGAAATCCGCCTGCCTCTGCCTCCCGAGTGCTGGGATTAAAGGCGTGCGCCACCACGCCCGGCTCCAGCCCATTTTTTGATTTTTTGATTTTTTTTTTTTTTTTTTGAGACAGGGTTTCTCTGCACAGCCCTGACTGTCCTGGAACTCACTTTGTAGACCAGACTGGCCTCGAACTCAGAAATCCGCCTGCCTCTCCCTCCCAGGTGCTGGGATTAAAGGCGTGCACCACCACGCCCGGCTCAGCCCACTTTTTATTTTATTTTATTTTTTAAATTATTTTATTTTATTTTATTTTATTTTATTTCATTTGGTTTTTCGAGACAGGGTTTCTCTGTATAGCCCTGGCTGACCTGGAACTCACTCTGTAGACCAGGCTGGCCTTGAACTCAGAAATCCGCCTGCCTCTGCTTCCCAAGTGCTGGGATTAAAGACGTGTACCAGCACTGCCCAGCTTTTTAATATTTTTAAGTGTGTGTGTGTGTATACATGTACACAGGAGTGCAGGTACTAACAATTTTTAATTACTTTTATTTTAAATTTTAAAATAAAATTTATTTTTATTTTATTTTATTTTAAAAAAAATAGCCAGCTGGGCAGTGGTGACACATACATGCCTTTAATCCCAGCACTTGGGAGGCAGAGGCAGGCGGATTTCTGAGTTCGAGGCCAGCCTGGTCTACACAGTGAATTCCAGGACAGCCAGGGCTACACAGAGAAACCCTGTCTCAAAAAACCAGTAATAATAGTAATAATAATAATAATAATAGAGCCTTGAATTCCACCTCTTGGGAGGCAGAAGCAAGAGATCTCTGTAAGTTTGATCCAGCATGGTCTACATAGCAATTTTCAGGCCAGGCAGAACTATATAGTGAGACTTTGTGTCAAAAACATAAAATAAAACTTATAAATGCACAGGGCTCTTGGGGTTGATCTCTAGCACAAAAGAAGAAGTGAGAAAGCTTGATAGATTAAACTCCTTTATCAACTGATTATAATTAAGAGTGATTTGTTTCTGTAACTGAGTAAGGTAAATGCATACCTATAAAATCTCTCTCTCTCTCTCTCTCTCTCTCTCTCTCTCTCTCTCTCTCTCTCTTACACACACACATACATACATATATAACAACAGAATTCAGGGGAGATTATTCAGTGGGTAAATTCTAGCAGGTGGATAGTGAGTAGGGGGATCCCCGAGGAAGCCAGCCAGACATACCAACCAACTCCAAGAGACCCTGTCCCAATTAAGATGGAGAGACATTTAAGAAGATTCCCACAGACATCGGTGTAGTGGTGGAGGGTGGTGTGTGTGTGTGCCCATGTGTGCGTGTGTGTGTGTTCACACCCACGTGTGCCCACAAGTGTGCAAAAATAAGATTTCAAACTCACTCCGAGCAATAAGTTATCACTGCCTGAATCAATAGACAAACTTGTAGGTTTCTCACACTCAATACTGAGGTTGTTTCTCTCAAGAACCCTAACGCGCCCTAACACATTAGGAACTTTAGTAAAAGAGGAGTTGGCAAGTGGCTATGCTGGGAAATGACACTCCAAGTAGACTTTATTTGTGCTACAAAGCACTGTCTCTCCTAACAAACCAAACAACACCCTAACCATTGGGCTCACTTTTTCCGCAGCGTTGCCCGTACATCATATGATGACTACATGCAAGAAGCCTGGAGAGAATCGGTCCAGATTCACACCCAGCTCCATCTCTGAGGGGACCAACGCTCTGGTCCCACAGGTTTCTGACACACCGCCTGTCAACAGCCACGAGAGAAACGCACTAGGCTCGACTGACTATGTTAAGTGGTAAATGATAGATTTCCAGGGGAAATTTTTTCTCGGAAGACTGAGGCAGGAGGATGGCGAGTTCTATAGAAGCCATCTTGGGTACCCTGTGAGTTCAAAGCCAGCCAGGGCTACACAGAGAGACCCGGGTGGTAGCGGTGTCTCGGGCGGGCGAAGAACTAATGAAGCCAACTACCACAAGACAAGCAAAGTAACGTGGGGCAGGCAGCGGGCCTAGGCGGTCCTCGGACGGTCCGTTAGCCGGGCGGGCGACCAGGCTACCAGGAAGCCCGGAGAGCAAGAGAGGGCGCCCCGGACGACGAAGGCCGCCCGCAGAGGGAGGGGGACCCCGGGGAGCGCGAGCGCCCGGGCCGCCCGGCAGCTGCGAGAGCGACCCGGCTGGCATCGGCTTCCGCCCGGCCGAGAGGCCTAGTCGCTGCGAGGCGCGCCTCAGGCGCAGCGGCAGCCGCCCGGCTGGCAGCGGGAAGCAAGCGGCCCCCGACGGCCGCGTACTCACCGAGGATCTGGCAGCGCCGCCCAGCGCCTCCTGAACGCTGGGGGTCGCGAGCGGCCGCAACTCTTTAGAAAGTGGAGAGCGCGCGCGGCGGCTGGAGGCGGCAGGGGCGGGGAGGGGCGGGGCGCGCAGGCGCGGAGCCCTGTGGGCCGCTGTATGCTCACACGTATGCTCACACAGTTCCTGGGTCCCTGAGTGCTGTTAAGAGAGGGGTTTAGGGGAAACCAAGGAAAGCCTATAGGGTCCCCAGACACCCTTCGAAATAAGCTCTGCTACATCAAGCTTCCTCTGGTTACTTTATTTGCATGAATCCAAAATTACGTTCAAATTAAATGTTCACATGACTACTTAGAAACTCTCGGATGGTATAATGTTAATGTCTGATCGACTCAGCAGAATTTAAGCATCCTAAAACACAACTTAAAAATACAGAATCTTCAGCACTCGGGAGGCAGAGGCAGGCGGATTTCTGAGTTCGAGGCCAGCCTGGTCTACAAAGTGAGTTCCAGGACAGCCAAGGCTACACAGAGAAACCCTGTCTCGAAAAACCAAAAAAAAAAAAAAAAAAAAAATACAGAATCTTGCCCAGCGTGGTGGCGCACGCCTTTAATCCCAGCACTCGGGAGGCAGAGGCAGGCGGATTTCTGAGTTCGAGGCCAGCCTGGTCTACAAAGTGAGTTCCAGGACAGCCAAGGCTACACAGAGAAACCCTGTCTCGAAAAACCAAAAAAAAAAAAAAAAAAAAAATACAGAATCTTGCCCAGCGTGGTGGCGCACGCCTTTAATCCCAGCACTCGGGAGGCAGAGGCAGGCGGATTTCTGAGTTCGAGGCCAGCCTGGTCTACAAAGTGAGTTCCAGGACAGCCAAGGCTACACAGAGAAACCCTGTCTCGAAAAACCAAAAAAAAAAAAAAAAAAAAAAAATACAGAATCTTGCCCAGCGTGGTGGCGCACGCCTTTAATCCCAGCACTCGGGAGGCAGAGGCAGGCGGATTTCTGAGTTCGAGGCCAGCCTGGTCTACAAAGTGAGTGCCAGGACAGCCAGGGCTACACAGAGAAACCCTGTCTCGAAAAACCAAAAAAAAAAAAAAAATACAGAATCTTGCTGGGCGTGGTGGCGCATGCCTTTAATCCTAGCACTTGGGAGGCAGCCTGGTCTACAAAGTGAGTTCCAGGACAGCCAGGGCTACACAGAGAAACCCTGTCTCAAAAAAAAAACAAAACAAAACAAAAAAAAAAAAAACCTGAATCTTGCTCTCTGCTAAGGAGAGATTACAAGAGTGGAGGGCAGGTACGAGAGGAGGGGGAGATGAGTGGGATGGGGTACATGATGTGAAATCCACAAAGAACCAATAAAAAGTAAAAAAAAAAAAAAAAATTAAATAATAATAATACTGAAATTGCTACAACATATATTTCCTTGAAATATATGCTCCAGAAAGCCCATTTCCTTGAGGAGGAAAAAAAAGGCAACAGCAGAAATGTCAAAGATGAAAAAAATATGAAATATTCCTACAATAAAATTTAACAAATAAAACTCAACGTTTGGCCGGGCGTGGTGGCGCACGCCTTTAATCCCACCACTCGGGAGGCAGAGGCAGGCGGATTTCTGAGTTCGAGGCCAGCCTGGTCTACAAAGTGAGTTCCAGGACAGCCAGGGCTATACAGAGAAACCCTGTCTCGAAAAACCGAAAAAAAAAAAAAAAAAAAACTCAACGTTTGATAGCTCCTAAAAAATCTTACTAAGCTGGGCATGGTGGCGCACGTCTTTAATCCCAGCACTCAGGAGGCAGAGGCAGGCAGACTTCTGAGTTCGAGACCAGCCTGGTCTACAAAGTGAGTTCCAGGACAGCCAGGGCTATACAGAGAAATCCTGTCTCGAAAAAAAAAAAAAAAAAAAAATCTTACTGAAGAGGCTGGAGAGATGGCTCAGTGGTTAAGAGTACTGACTGCTCTTCCAGAGGTCCCGAGTTCAGTTCCCAGCAACCACATGGTAATCCCAGTAACCATCTGTAATGAGATCCAATGCCCTCTTCTGAAGACAGCTACCGTGTACTCATATACATAAAAATAAATCTTTAAAAATAAAATCTTACTGAAGCCAGGACTTTTATCTCAGAACTCAGAAGGCATTGGTAGGTCGGTTTCCCCACCTCTCCCGAAAAGGGGGTGGGGGTGGTGGTCTCAGCACTTGGCAGGCAGAAGCAGGTAGATCTTTATGAGTTCAAGGCCAGTTGGGTCTACAGAGTAAGTCCCAGGACAGCCAGGGCTACATAGGTCCTGTCTCAAAAATATAACAAATAATAATAATAAAACAGTAACAACAACAACAATAATAATGTAACTAATATTACAGCAATATAAGGTCAGCAGTGCCCCATTTTACCTCATTATCATGTAAAACAGTGTTTTGTTTTGTTTCCTACCATGTAAAATGGAGCAAGATTCCATTTTATAAGCAGCCTGTGACTCCATCTTGAGGGTAGAAGGTAAGTGTACTCCTCAGTGGACCCAAACTCCTATTTGCTCGGCACCACTCATCGGCAGAGATTGATAAACGACTTATTCCTGAGAACAGAGAATGCTACCTCATAAACCTATTGGGAATGAACTGAGAACAAGCCCAGAGAACTTATCAAACACTGCAGACCAAGGAGAAGATCTAACTCTCTCATCCAGACCCCATAAAGTGAAGATGGCCCCAACACTAGCCTCAAATACATCATGATAATTCTCCTGCCTCAGCCTCCAGAATGATATAATTACAGGCAGGCATCACATCCAACCTGATTATTGTCTGGGTTTTTGTTTGTTTTGTGAGTGTGTTTTGTTCCGTTGAGAGATGATCTATTATTGGAGCAGAGGTTTGTCTTGAACTCCTGGTCATCTTGTGTCCTCCAGAGTACTTTGACCACCGCCTTAACTATCTTTTTCTCAAACAATGGTTTTTTTGTTGTTGTTGTTTTTGTTTTTTGTTTTTTTTTTCTCAAATGTGCATTTCTCTAACCTTAGTCTCCCAAATTTTGGAATAGCAAGTATGAGCCACCATGCTCGGCTATTAGTAAGTGCTTTTTAGACAGGGTCTCAGGTAGCCCAGGCTGGCCTCGAGCTCCTAATCTTATATCCTCCACCTCCCGTGTATTGAGACGAAGAGCTTCTACCATTATGTCTGCTTTAATAAGCTAAGTAAAACATTTCTAGAATCTGGGTCTTAGGTTCTCTTCCAAAGAAATGGGAGAAATTGCCGGGCATGGTGGCACACGCCTTTAATCCCAGCACTCAGGAGGCAGAGGCAGGCGGATTTCTGAGTTCGAGGCCAGCCTGGTCTACAGAGTGAGTTCCAGTTCCAGGACAGCCAGGGCTACACAGAGAAACCCTGTCTCGAAAAACCAAAAAAAAAAAAAAAAAAAAAAAAAGAAGAAGAAGAAATGGGAGAAAATTTTCCACATATAACAAAAGGAAATGACAAGTGTCCGTCAGTGGCTCACCGCGAGCAAAGCTGAGAGCCCTGAGCTAAGAACTGATCAACGTGCACCGTTTTTTTTTTCCAATTCACTGGACTCCTAAGGCGCCAGAGGAACCAAAATAAAATGAGCCTCAGGGCCCCGCCTCCTCAGGGCCCCGCCTCCTCAGGGCCCCGCCCCAGCGGGACTCTGCAGAGCCCAAACTTCGCGAGAGTTGCTGGCCGGGTCAAATCCCCGCCTACCCACTGCTGGTGGTAGCAGGCCGCATGCGCACCTCCTTAACGGCGCGTCTTGCCGGAAAGATGGAGTGTCCTGCGCCCGATGCTACGGATGCTGCGGACCCTGGAGGAGCCGGACCGTACAAGAGCTCCGAGGAGCCGGAGGGTCGGGAACCGGACGGAGTGCGCTTTGACCGCGAGAGGGCGCGTCGCCTGTGGGAAGCTGTGTCCGGTGCGCAGCCGGCGGGGAGGGAGGAAGGTGAGTCGGGGGCTCCAGGGTTGGCGGCTGGACCGAGGCGGGATGGGATGGCCCTGCCTCCTGTCACTCCCCTGGCGCCCGCCAGCCTCTGCACGAGGTTCCGGAGCTGCGAGCTCACTCTCGCGAAGGGTGCAGGACCTCGTAACTCGTTACCCTGCGGAATTTGTCCGTCCTCCTTTCCAGGGCGTTCACTTGCGAACAGTTTCCCCCGATTCTAGGTCTTGTCCTCTTGGAGAGCGACAGGACTTTCCCAGGCTGACTCGTAGGGGGAGCCAGCTCCCGTCCCTTCTGTCCTTAATTCCACAACTCCACATTGCTTCTCTTCCCTCTCAAAGCCCTATGGTTCTGACAGATCCGAATAGCTTTTTTTTTTTTTTTTTTTTTGGTTTTTCGAGACAGGGTTTCTCTTTATAGCTCTGGCTGTCCTGGAGCTCACTTTGTAGACCAGGCTGGCCTCGAACTCAGAAATCCGCCTGCCTCTGCCTCCCAAGTGCTGGGATTAAAGGCGTGCGCCACCACGCCCGGCTCCGAATAGCTTTACTTCATTATTATTATATTTATTTTGCGACGCCTCTCACGGTTCCAACTCGTGGTGGATCTCCTGCCCTCAGCCTTCCGAGTGAGAGGGAGGACCAATGTGAGCTCTGGAAGGTCTTCTTGAATCCCAGCTTCCTCCTGGGCTTGATGACTGCGTCCTGGTCTGCCATGTTTCTTCCTTGGTAGGACTTGGCTGGCCTTGAACTTGCATGGGTCTCCTTGCCTAAGTGTGGGCATCCCTGGCTTGCACCACTATGTCCTTCAAAACCGTATTTCTGTGTCTGTTGCCAACAGCTTTTTCCACTGAGGAGGCCCAGGAGGCGGGGAAGCTTGCTTAGGTATTCATCTTGCCTCTGATTGCTTCATCTCACACTCGATGCAGAGTTGTGGAGAACAGTGTATCCTCACTCAGGGTGCACTTCTGGGCTCGCAATGTGGAGTTGTGGAATTAAGATGGCTCTGTTTGACCCAAAACTGGGTGGGTAACAAGGATGCTAGAGGAGTGCAGGGCGAGCTGGCCTCTTTCTCTTTCCAGAGTCCCTTCCAGAGCTAGCTACTTAATACTAACCCAAATGTACAAGAACTGTTATCTGGGTTTCTGTGCTAACCTATCAGGTCTCTGCAGAGAAGGCTTTCCTGGTTATTTTGCTTGCTGAGCAGACGAATCTTGGGAAGTTTAATGTGTTTGTGAACTGCTTGCCCTGGATAAAATTGTTTTGTTTTTTTTTTTTTTTACCATATTCAAGGGAGGTATATTTAAAAATTTTTAACGTGTTTTTATTTTATGTGATGAGTGTTTTGCTTGCATGTATGTGTATATGAATGACAGGTACCCAAGGATATAAGAAGAAGGTGTCACATCCCCCGAAACTTGAGTTACCATTATAAGCTACCATGTGGCTGTTGAGAACCGAACCCCTGGTTCTCTACAAAAGCAGTAAATGCTCTTAACCACTGAACCATCTCTCTGACCCCAAGATACGTTGAATCTAAGTGTATGCATCCCCAATCTAATACTGTTAAGTCTGGCTCCTAATAAATGTATATACCATTTCTGAGTCTCTACTTTTGTACTTTTAAACATTTTTTTTGAGCCAGTTGTGGTATCAGATACATGTCATTTTCAGCACTCAAGTGGTTGAGACGGGATCAGGAATTCAAGCCAGCTTCAGCTATATACCGAGTTTGAGCCAGGCAGTGCTGGCACATGCGTTTAATCCCAGCACTTGGTTGAGTCTCTTAGTTCGAGGGCAGCCTGGTCTTCAGAGACAGTTCCAGAACAGCCAGGGCTACACAGAGAAACTGTCTCAGGGAGGGAAAAAAAAGAGAAGCATGGGATAAACAAGACTCTTGCCTCAAAACAATTGTAGTACAAAGTTGTCTCCTTGACCCAGATTTCCTTTCATGAATTTGACATTCCCAGGGCCAGCTGGACCTCAGAGCCTTAGAGATGAAGACAATGCTGTTCTTACTCTGGAGTAGCTTGCAGTCCGTCCTGGAGGCAAGCACCAAAACAGTTGTATAACTTTCGTTTTTTAAAATCTTACTTTTGGGGCTGGTGAGATGGCTCAGTGGGTAAGAGCACCCGACTGCTCTTCCGAAGGTCCAGAGTTCAAATCCCAGCAACCACATGGTGGCTCACAACCATCCGCAACGAGATCTGGCGCCCTCTTCTGGAGTGTCTGAAGACAGCTACAGTGTACTTACATATAATAAATAAATAAATCTTTAACAAAAAAAAAATCTTACTTTTAATGATGGTTCTTAAATGTTTTAACCTCCCTTGTAACCTACCACCCACCAAAGGTAGTGGAAAAGAAAGGATACAGGGGAAGTGGACGGGTTTAGAAAGGTTCTTTGGAGCAACTCCTATCTGTGTTGTCTGGAAATCAGCAGTTCAGTTCACAGGTCAGCAGTCGACAGCATCTCAGTCCACTTGCAAACGCATCATGGATACACCAGTTCGGTAGAGTCGGGTTAGCAACTGTGGTGACACGACCTAGCAGAGACAGCCAGGTCTCAGCCTCGGCTCGAGTCCACAGGAGGGACAGCAGGGACACCAGAAGTTCTCAGCTGTGCCTCTCTCAGGGAAGCAAAGATCAGAGAAGACAAGAGACCTACAAACATTGCAGCTAGCTGTACCAGCAAGCCAAGCTCTATCTCCATCACTTGATAGAGTCCTATTTATATCCTCCCAACATCACGTGTACTCCACGTGCCTTGCCTCAGCACATGCATCCAATCAGCCAGAGTCTGAGGGGTCCTGACAGATGCAGCTCAACTACACAGTGTAAGGCCAACCAATACATGTGAGTCATTAGCAAAGAATCTTTCATCATGAGTCCTTTCACGTGCTTGCTTTAGCTGAACATCCTCTCTACTGTGTCTGCTTCAGCAAAATGTTCCTTCACAGGTCGGCCTTAGCCTTTCACCTGTGTCCACTTCAGGAAAACACTCCTTCACATGTTTGCCCCAGCAAGACACTATGCAACACAACTGACTCCAAAGAACCCTTAAATTCCCACTTCACAGTTAAATAATGTAAGGGGAGAGGGATGCCTCAGAATAGCAGATGCAGTGGCCTTGGGTGTCACGTACTTTGGTTGAGTCAGTTTGACATAGTGAAAGCTGGGAAACTGACCGATGAAGCAATGGGTTTCAAAGGGAACTCTCTTCCTGAAGTCTGACATTCTTCTCCCCTAATTTTTATAAATCATATCAATCCTCCACTCACCATTAGTCTAATGTATGGATTCACGTGCACTCTATTCAGTATTACCTTATTGTAATGCTTTCTAAGATTGTATTCTAACATAGCTAAAGCCTTTTCCCAGTGTTCTTAGATTCCAGATAGCAACAAGGAGTTTAACCTATTCAATAACCAATTAAGTACTAGTCATTATTTCACCTATCTACAAAAAGAGACTGGAATTCTCACTGAGATAGAAATTCTTATTACAGACTATATTCCGTGCCAACAGCAAATTAAGTAACTATACTGATAAATGGGAATTCTCCAGACATAGATAAGAATTAACAAGGCCTAAAAGTCCTTGACACTACTTTATTCCTGAGGCCAGGCAAGAGTTAATACCCCTCTAGCCCAATTAACTCTAAAGTGCAAAACTCAGCTGACCAGGAGCAGGTGCTATTCTCTAAGATAAACATAGTCCTTTTGAAGTCACTCCTCTTACATCTGGAGGGATGCTGATCCCTAGCTTAAACTTTGCAGTTACTCCCTTTGCACCCGGGAAACTTCAATGTACCGTATCTGTTATGTTTTACTATTGATGATATTCGCTGTAATATAATTAGTCTAAGCTCGACCAGAGAATTACATTCAGATTCAACACCTCTCTTGTGTGTTTGTCTGTCTGTCACGTCCTAATCTTTGCCCATCTACTCTAGAGAACCGTTTTATGCAGGCACGGGACCCAGAGGGTCTGCGGCACTTGGGGAAGTGTGCCCTGGACCTTAAAGCAGAGAACACAGCCGCTGCTTACATACGTGTAAGCATAATAATTAGTGCCCAGTTCCTGTCCCTGTTGAAAGTTCTCCAGTCACACTTCGATACCTCCAGCACTTACATTCTAATTATAGAATGTGTGTGCCCATGTCAGAGTACATACAGAGTACATACAGATGTGTTAGATCCCTTGGAACTGGAATTATAGGCAGCTGTGAACCAACATGGGAGCTGAGAACCAAACTCAGGCCCTCTAGAAGAAAAAAAGCATATGTTCTTATTGGCTAATCATCTCTGCAGCCCCAACTCAGTGACTTTTTTCTTTTTTTATATTTATTTATTTTATGTATGTGAGTGCACCCTGTAGCTGTACAGATGGTTGTGAGCCTTCGTGTGGTTGTTGGGAAATGAATCTTTAGGACCTCTGCTCGCTCCGATCAACTCCACTCGCTCAGTCCCTGCGTGCTCTGTCCCAAAGATTCATTTATTATTATACATAAGTACACTGTAGCTGACTTCTGGCACACCAGAAGAGGGCATCAGATCTCATTACAGGTAGTTGTGAGCCACCATGTCGTTGCTGGGATTTGAACTCAGGACCTTCAGAAGAGCAGTCTGTGCTCTTACCCGCTGAGCCATCTCACCAGCCCCTGACTTTTTTTCTTATGTGTATTTAGAGAGTACGTGGTACCATGGTGTGTATGGAGGTCAGAGAACAACTTGCAGGAGTTGGTTTTCTCCTTTCCCAATGTGGGTCCTGAAGATGTTACATTGGCTGGCTTGGAACACTCTGTGTAGACCAGGCTGAGGCCTCAAACTCACAGAATGCTGGAATTAAAGTTATGCACCACCATGTCTGGCTATCTTTTTTTTTTTTTTTTTTTTTTGGTTTTTCGAGACAGGGTTTCTCTGTGTAGCCCTGGCTGTCCTGGAACTCACTTTGTAGACCAGGCTAGCCTCGAACTAGGAAATCCACCTGCCTCTGCCTCCCAAGTGCTGGGATTAAAGGCATGGGCCACCATGCCCGGCTTATTTCTTCTTACATTTATGTATAAATGTGTGGGCATATGGGTGTCATAGCACTCCTGTGGAGATTAGAAGACAACCTGGAGTAGTCAGTGCTTTCCTTCTTCAGTGTGGATCTCAAGGATTGAACTCAGCAGTTTAGCTCAGCCTTGGCAGCAGCACCCAGCCCACTGAGCCGTGTCCCCAGCTCTTGTGTGTGTTTATAAACAGTGCCTTTTGAAGCACAATCAGCTTCTAGTGCACGAAAGAGCGTGTGGTGCTTGTTTTCTTTGCCTGTCTGCTCTCACTTAAAATCATACCCTGCAGTTCCATTCATTTTGCTGCAAATGACATATTCCACTGTCCTATGTGACTGTAGAGTATTCTATTGGATATCCGTACTGTGTTGTCTATATTCTTTTTATTTTGTTTATTTGTAAGTGCACACTGAGTGTGGACATGGCCACACTGCTGAGGCAGTTTGACACAGTTGCAGGAGCACTCTCCTTTGGTCAAGTGGGCTGCAGAAATCAAACTCGGAGTCTTGATTGGCAACGGGTGCCTTTGTCCCCAAACCATCCGTCTCACGTCTGTGCTCATCCGTGACTGACTTCATAGTTCAGATGGCCAATTGAGCCATTTCACACATGGTCAGGCAGAGGTCTGAACATGCTAGTTTAGTTCATTTCTTTAAGTGTATTTAATTGTTTCCAACAACTCTTGTTGGTATTTTGTATCAGGATAGTTGTACTTGGAGCTGGAAAGATGGCTCAGTAGGTAAGAGCCTGTCTCACTCTTCCAGAGGGACGCAAATGTAGTTACCAACAACCACAGCATGTGACTCTCAACACAATTAAAATAGCAAAAACCAATCTGAAAAAGAAAACAGGTGCTCTGTGAGGTTCTAGTTTTCTGGCCCCAAAGAGACCAGCAGAGAGAAAAACACAAGTCAGGATGTCCACTCATAGGCTCAAAACCTTATATGTCAGTGGCAACTGAGAGAAGCTTTGGAAGACCAGCGTATGCCAGCCAACAGACTAAAGAACTCTCACAGCCAATTATGGTGGCCAGAGTAAAATCCCTCCCAAAACAAAGTTTCAAAATCATGTAAAAGTTTAATGTAAAGAATTAAGGTTTAGAACTGGAGAGATGGCTCAGTGGTTAAGAGCACTGACTGCTCTTCCAGAGGTCATGAGTTCAATTCCCAGCAACCACATGGTGGCTCACCACCATCTCTAATGTGATCTGATGCCCTCTTCTAGTGTATGTCTGAAGACAGCTACAGTGTACTCATATAAATACAATAAAAATTAAGTTTTATATATGAACCATGCAAGATTTCTTAGCACTGATGCAAAGCCCAGCAATGACGCTGCAGTTGCACAAAGTGGAGGGGTGAGTTCCATGCTGCTAAATCAGTGGCAAACAGGCTCCCAGTCCTTCCCCTGCTTGGTCTGTCTGTATGTGTGTCTTTCTCTCCCTCCCTCCATCTATCTTCGCCCTCCCCAGCTATCTCTCTTTCTCCCCACCCATGTGTATGTCTGTCCCAGAAGAAGGAGAGCACTTAGTGCCTCAGCATTAAGGGACACGTGGTCCATTTTGTGAGCAGGGAACAGGGTAGAGATGAGTAAAGTTCTGTCTCGAAGCTGGGCTGAGTGGTAGGAAGCTCACCTGGTATTCACAGGACCCTAGGTGTTGGGAGGTAGGGTATCAGCTGGTCTAACCATTTTGACTTGGTTACATCTGATGAAAAAAGAGAAAAGTAAAGATGAAGTTATTCAAACCACCTAAAACTGAAGGCCTCACCGCTGGGTATGGTTCTTGGTTCGGTCAGTTTCCTGCACTCTTCCTGCTCAGTAGGACTCCCTCCACAGCGCAGTGAGGTTTCCTATAGCAGGAGATTTCCTAGGCTCTACTGGCTCTCAGAGATGCAGACGGATGCTTGTGGAGAGCCAGCCGTATACACTAACCTGAAAGTTACCATCCAAAAGTGAGGGATCAGATTGCCGCTTTCACACTTTGCAATTACTTGGAATGGTTGCTATAGCCAGATGGTGCCCCATACCTTTAACCCCACACTCAGGCATAAGCAGGCAGATCTCTGTGAGTTCAAGGCTAGCCTGGTCTACATAGCAAGTTCCAGGGCTACATAATAGGCTAGAAAATTGGCTCAACGGTTAAAAGCACTGGTTTCTCTTGCAAAGTACCCAGGTTCCATGTCCAGAACCCATTTGGCAATTCACAACTGTCTGTAACCCTGTTTCCCCGGGATCCAATACCTTCTTTATAATGACCTCCATGGTGCACACATATGCATGCAAGCAAAATATTCATGTGCATATGTAGGCTTAGATTTTTTGAAAACCTACTTTAATGAAGGCTCTTAAATGCTCCTTTCTAACCCAGCAACCAAAGGTTGCTGAAAGATGGTTACTAGGACAAGGGGGATGTGGACCTGTTTAGAAGCAGTTCTTTGGGGCGATTCCAATCTTCATTGTCAGGATATCAGCAGTCCAGTCCAACACATCAAACACAAATCAATAGCAGTGGCTAAATGAATTAGAACTCACAAGAGTCCTCATAAGTGTCAGGAAGCAGCCAGAATACCACGAGAAGTTCATTTTTCTCTACAAAGTCACGACAAGGGAATGTCAGTGAAGACCAGCAGAGCATTGCAGTGCAAGTCAATGCACAAGCACCTTTCACTGTCTGCTGGGTTATACTTACACTCTCTGCAAACATCACACAAGCACCTTTCACTGTCTGCTGAGTTATACTTACACTCTCTGCAAACATCACACAAGCACCTTTCACTGTCTGCTGGGTTATACTTACACTCTCTGCAAACATCCCATATCCTTTCAAGTGTCTGCCTCAGCAAAACATCCTATCAATGGACAGCTTCCAGGAAAACACCACATGACACAACCGAGTCTCCAAAGAAACCTGAAATTTCCCCTTGACACATGAATAAGTAATTTTTAACTCAAGTGTTCAGCTGTCTCATAAGGAATGCAAACTCATGCCTTAGGTGTGTACTGTCCTTTTCCAATACCTATCTCTCCTCTAATGCTTAAGTCTATATTAAAACTCTTGTAGATGTCATTGTTATTTCAGACAGGAACTCATTATATAGCCCTATACAGCCTTGAACTTAACTATGTAGACTAGGCTGGCCTTGAACTCAGATTCCTCTGGCTCTGCCACTTGAGTGTTGTTATTTAAAGTGAACATCTCTACATCCTGCTTTAACACCACTTCATAGTCCCCAGATAAACTTTTTTCTAAAAACTGACAGTGCATGAAGTTAGGCAGAAGGATCGCTTGAGGCAGGAATTCATGGGCAGCATGGGACAACCTCATCTCACATAACAACAGTATGACTAGGTAAAGAGCATTGGCCTGTATCAAATGAACAATAATGCAGGAAGTTTGTAAGCATAGCAGGAGTCATGGCACAGTGGAACTGAAGGTCAGATCTGCATATGTGTTAATATGGATTGGTGTCTGATAGATCAGCGACAGTGCTATTGCGATCACATCTGTCAACCTACATGATTTCTTTTCCCTCTGTAGTGGAACACATGATCCAGAAGAACCAGTGTCTCTTCACCAGCACCCAGTGTAAGGTCTGCTGTGCCATGCTGATTTCTGAGTCTCAGAAGCTAGCGCATTACCAGGTAGGCAATTTCTACTGTCTTCGTGCGTTTACCTTCCGGGTCCAGCACCAAGGCCTCGCTTCTTCTGCCTTACACAGCAGAAGCTCCTTCTTGCACAGCTACCACGTTTCCTTCATACATGTTTGCTAGGACTTGAAATTGACTTAGTTTCTGTGACTCTCATCTCTCCTATGCAAGACAGGATCGTTATATGCAGATCTTTCAGTACAATTTGATGCAGTAGGAAATATGAGCTTTGGCTTTACCTAGACCTGAATTTGAAGCCAACTCTGTTACTCATTGTAGGCAAGAAATTTCACTATACTTGGCCTTAGCTTCATCTTGTACAAAATAACAGTATTTTCATAGATTGTTGGAGGCTAAATTTAATAGCATGTAAAGGGCCTAGCACATGGTAGGGACTCGATAAATGAAGTTTTCTTCCCCCATTTTCTCTTCCTTAGAAGTTTTTGTGAGGATGATCAGGTGAGAATCTGGTATGGCCTGATTGTCTTCGCTGTGAAATGATGTTTGGCTATCTTTTTGCTGGGTTCTTGCAGAGCAAAAAACATGCCAACAAAGTGAAGAGATTCCTAGCAATCCATGGAATGGAGACAATAAAGGGGGACGTGAAGAGGCTAGACTCAGATCAGGTAACACAGCTGCCTTGTTGACACTGCTTGCTTCCCGAGCAGGTTTGTGTGGTGTGAGCGTGGGCTTTGGTTCAGACTGACTCGGCTGCAAATCCCAGTGTTGGTATCTAACTTGGGCAAGCCTTATAACTCTTCAGCCTTGATTTCTTCCTCTGTTAAAAACCAAACATACTTCTAAGCATGGTGGTGTGCAAAGCACTTGGAAGTGGAGGCAGGAGGATCAGCAGTAGGAGGTTATCTTAGGCTTCATAGCAAGTTTGAAGCCAGCCTGGGCTACATGACAGACTGTCTCAAGACAAAAAACAAACAAACAAACAAAAAGTATAGCTACCTTTCAGGATTTTTCCTAAGTTGAGAAAAGACTTATAAAACAGCGCCAGACCCAAAATCCGTAATGTAGCAACAGTTCAGTAAATGGACCGTTGTTAGGCTCCGCCCTGCCACCCAGAGGGTTATCGACGTGGACAGAGTAAAGGGACACTGCTGTTCTTGAGCTGTGGAGAAAGACAAAGTTCAGCATTTACCTGACAAATGAGGACAAGAAGTGCCTTCTCAGACACGACGCAGTACACTTACTTTATCTTAGAATTGCTGTAAGAATTACAGAGAAGTCAGTTCCTGAGTGTGCTGTGCCTTTCAGAGTGTGGGCATTCTGCACAGCATGGTGAGAAAGTCGGTGGGCAAGGCTCCTTAACGTATTAGATAGGAGACCTTGAGCAAGTCACCTTACCTCTCGGAAAGTCACTCATAGCTTGCTCATGTTGTGAGGTAAAACTTCAGTACCCAGTAAATGGTCAGTAACTACGAGATTACTCTCCAGACTGCTGGTTCCTGTTACAGTGGCCAGTGGTTTAAAGGGGCCTTGCATGTCCCTTTCAGAAATCACTTCCTGGTTGCCCCTCTGGTTTAGATCCACAGGGGCACGATCATTTCACCTTTCTGCTTCAGTTTTTAGATGACTGAGTAGCTCAGGTGAGATCACAGCACCCACCACCAGCTAGGAATCACCAAGCCCAAACCATCTGCAGTGAAATGTTGAAGAAACACCTTGTTCAGGGGACATTCTTTCTCAGGAAGATTGAAATACACTTTCTAGCCTAACTATAGTAACAAGTGGAACCCACTGACGTGTTTTTTCTAAGAGCCTTGGGTATCTACTGTGTGCTAGACACAGCAGGGTACAAGGGTAGGAAACAATGAGTCAAGTTGTCCATGTCCAGCATTGCACACATAAAAGGCTCCTCAGCTGTAATGCTGTCCGTCAGGCGACAAAGGCTGTAATAGTTGTCTGATACACTCTGGGAACACAGGTGAGGAACAACCTTAACCCTTCCTGGATAAGCACAGCACGGGCCTTGGTGATTGTTTACCAATGTTTTTAAGGTAAAAGTCACTGAATGGCTGATAGCAGACCTAATTAATGCCAGGCAGGAATAAGAGGGAACATTCTAGAGAGTAGGAATAACCCAAGAAAATTGAGGAAGTGACAGAATAAAATGGGAAATTATGCATGGAGCCTGACGAGAAATAGCTGGAGAAGACTCTGTAAAGGTATGTTTCAGTTATGTTGTGGGTAGCATGTGAAGGTGGTCTTAAATGTCCACCAGCCAATGGGCAGTGGGGAACCATTGGAGGTTTTCTGGATGGGCACTGGCATGATCAGACCTGTGTTCTCTCTCCCAACCAGAAGAGCAGCAGAAGCAAAGACAAGAACCACTGCTGCCCCATCTGTAACATGACCTTTTCCTCCCCTGCTGTGGCACAGTCGCACTACCTGGGGAAGACCCACGCAAAGAGCCTAAAGCTGAAGCAGCAGTCCACTAAGGGGGCAGGTACTGCGCTTCCTGAGTAGTGCTTGGGGACCCCCTCCCATCCTCAGGGCACCATTGCCAGCAGTCCACTAAGGGGGCAGGTACTGCGCTTCCTGAGTAGTGCTTGGGGCCCTCCCATCCTCAGGGCACCATTGCCAGGTGCTTCCAGAATGCTCACTGGAGCCTCAGAATGCAGACTGGGACTCAGAGTTTTCAGACTTTTGAGAGCCCTGAAAAATCCAAGTATGAGTTGGAGATGTAAGTCAGTTGGTGGAGTTCTTCCCTAGTGTGCACAGAGAATACTTCCCTAGCTTTCATCCCCAGCCTTTATCAGCCGGATGTGGTACACACTTTCAGTCTCAGCACTCATACAATGGAGGCAGCTACCATATGGAGTTTGAGCAACCTGGATTATGTGAGAGCCTGTCTAAAATACATACATACCATAATAGACCCGGCTTTACTGAGATTGGGCCTCATAACGTGGTTCGCTTTACTTCCTTTTGTGTGATTCTATCAGATGTTATATAGAAGCTTCTTAGCCTATAATTACTGTCCTGAGCAGTAATTGTAACTCAGGAGGGCCAAGGGCCTGCTGCATACTGTGAGCATTCTGCTGCCTGTCTCCCTCTTACTTCTTCCATCGTCCCACCACCCACCTGCTCTTACTGCTGAGAGTTGCCAGTTGACAGCTAAATCCTCATCCTCACGGACTCGGGTTATGCCCTGCTCAGTCTGACCTGCAAAGGCTGCCTGTTCTAAATGCAGGCTTGCCTTCAAAGCAGGCCACTCTAGCAAGCTGTTTGCAGCTGCTGTGAATCCACTCCCCAGCACTGACTTCACATTCAGCTTTCTTTGTTCTCTCGCCGTTAGTACAGCCGTCACTTTCATCCTGTTAACCCCGAATCCTGAGGTTTTCAACCTAGGCTAACTTCAGTTAGTCACGAGTGGGAGGCCTTTGATTTCTGTTTCACTGGTGTGCATGCATGTGGGTGTGTGTGGGTGTGGGTGTATGTTCGTGTGTGTATTATTCTCTAGTTTGGACCAAGACCATGCTATTAATAGAACTTTTGATTCTTTTGTTTTATTTCATCATTGAAGCAAGACTACAGTGTTTTAGAAGGTTTTGGAGATATGATGGAAAATTTTACTCATAGTTGTACCCAAACGTAGTTATTCATGGTCTGAAACAGTAGAATATAGACTGAGTCAGAGCAGCACAGACTTAAGTCAGGCGCTTTTCTTTACCATTTGTGTCTGTACCTCTGCACCTGTAAAGTGTCAGTGCCACCTGCTTTGGAGCTTGTGAAGATAATTATGGCCGCCCTGGCACACATCGCCATTCCAAGCATGGGAAAGTAGAGGCAGGAAGGTCAGGATTCAGTGCCACTTTGGCTGCCAATTTGAGACCAGCCTGGCCTATATGACACCCAAAAAGATAAGAGGCAAACACCCCTCACTCTCAAAAAATGCCTAGGGTACAGCAGATAGTCACTGAACAACAACTGTCATCACTGTTGTTACCATTAAAAAGCCAGTGCATGGAGCCTCTCGTAAAATGCAGTCATTAATCAGGAAGCCACCCTTGCAACCTTCCTAATGCTGTGGCCCTTTACCGCAGTTAATGTATTAAACAGGCCCTCAAGTTGTAGTGACTGCAGCTATGAAATTAGTTCCATTGCTGCTTCATAACTGTAATTTGGCTACTGTTATGAATGATAATGTGAATATCTGTGTTTTCCGATGGACTTAGATGACCCTTGTGAAAGGGTCATTCAGTCTCAAAGGGGTCATGACCCACAAATTGAGAACCCGTGATCTAGAGTCTGCCACAGACCTTGATCATGGTTGACCTGTTGACTATGATGAGTATTGATTGATGTTGTCTACGCTGAGAACCTGTAAACAATAGCACATGACACGTGAGCATTAGGCCAAGGAAAATGATCTTAGCTGAGTTTCTAATGCCACAGACTTAGCTTCCCACAGTGGGAAAATTTGGTGGAATATGACTTCTCCTAATACTTCTGTTCTAAACAGTAAGTTATCTTCCATAGTCACGTCCAGCCATTGCCACATGTAACTTTGTGTTGCAATTAGTGCATCAACCATGTGTATTCTGCTATCACTTTTCATTTAGCCTTATAGTTTAAAGATACATCCATATTGTCCATGGGTTTACTATAACTCCAGTCCTGAAACTGAGCATTTGTGTGCATGCAAGTGAGACAAACATGCTGTAGAAAATACAGAGAAAGTGCAAGGAATTCCCATAACTTTACCATTCCAGGTTAAGTGCTGTTAACCTAGAGTCCTGGGTTCTTACAGCCGTGTGCACCATGTGTGTTTGTGTACCTGCTTGTATTATGTTTGTTTTCTGTTCATCCAGGTTGACTCCATATAGAATATATAATTTCTGTTTCTGTAAAAACGATGCACATATATGAATAATTCTAATTCAACATGCAAAACATTCAAAGAAGCAGACAATATGCCACCCAAGTCTTCTAGGGAGAGCATTGTCAGCAGTGGCTCCTGCTTATAGGCATCCTGGCTACAAGCAAGTTCTAGGCCAACCATATGTTACATGACATACTTCATGTATACATGTACATATGTGTGAAGTGTATATGTGTATGTATAGGTGATATTTTTAAATGCTGGTATACTTATATAGGTTATACAAAAACCTTTTAACACTGATATGACCATATTATTTATAATATATTAAACCTTCCTGTATATTTCTTCATTTAATATAACATTTCCTCATGTTGGGGCTAGAGAAATGGCTCAGGAGTTAGAAATGTGTTATACTCTTGCAGAGGTCCCAAGTTCAGTTCCCAGCAGCAGTGTGGGGCAGCTCAGAAACCCTGGTAACTACAGCTCTAAGCAGTCCATCACTCTGGCTTCCAGGGCACTGCTCACATGTGCACATAGCCGTACAGACACAAAGGTCAGAGACAATCTTTGATAGCACACTTTGTGTATTTCAGGTATTTCTTAAGAGAATGCTCTAGGGCTGGTGAGATGGCTCAGTGGGTAAGGGCACCCGACTGCTCTTTCGAAGGTCCAGAGTTCAAATCCCAGCAACCACATGGTGGCTCACAACCATCCGTAACGTGATCTGGCGCCCTCTTCTGGAGTGTCTGAAGACAGCTACAGTGTACTTACATATAATCAATAAATAAATCTTTTAAAAAAAAAAAAAAAAAAAAAAAGAGAATGCTCTAGCTCTCGCTGGCCCTGGGTGTCTGTCAACAGCTGCTCTGGCTTACAGCTCACTGAGTTCCTCCCCTCCAATGCGGTCTTTCCTTAAGCAATAGTATTTATTTTTATGTATATGGATGTTTTGTCTTCTTGTATGTCACTATGTATGTGCACTGCCCACAGAGGGCACCAAATCTCTAGGACTGAGATTGGTGCTAAGAATTGATCCCAAGTCCTTTGGAAGATCAGTCAGTGCTACTAAGCACTAAGCCATCTCTTCAGCCTCACCCTCTAGAATATTTTAAAGAACAACCTTGGGCCCACAAGATGGCTCAGTGAATCACAGTGTTTGCCACACAATCCTGGGGGCCTGCGTCTGACTCTCAGAACCCATGTGGAAGGGAGAGGAGAGAACTGGATCACAAAGTTGTCCTCTAACTTCCACACATGTACTCTGGCATGCACACTATGTGCACACACCTATGACTGCACAAACACGCACACGTTCAATAATAATAGGTTAAAAATGTTTTAAAGTGGGGACTGGAGAGACAGCTCAGTGGTAAAAACACTGGCTCCTGGTTCAATTCCCAGCACCCACATGGTGGCTCATTACCATGTGTAACTCTAGCCCCAAGGGACCTGATGCCTTCTTCTGGCCTCTGTGGGCACTAATATACATTCAGGTAGACATACGCATAATAAATAGATGAATAAAAATTTCAAAATAATCTAAAAAGAGTAAAAAAACAAAACAAAACAAAAAAGCCAGGCAGTGGTGGCATACACCTTGAATTCTAGCACTCATGGTCTAGAGTTCAAGGCTAGCTTGGCCTATAGAGTGAGTTCCAGAATAGCTAGAGCTACACAGAGGAACCATGTCTCAAATAAATAAATAGATAAGTAAAGAATTTGAGCCGGGCGGTGGTGGCGCACGCCTTTAATCCCAGCACTTGGGAGGCAGAGACAGGTGGATTTCTGAGTTCGAGGCCAGCCTGGTCTACAAAGTGAGTTCCAGGACAGCCAGGGCTATGCAGAGAAACCCTGTCTCGAAAAACAAAAAAAAAAAAAAAAAAAAAAAAAGAATTTGAAGGGGCAGGACGCTGAGAAAATGGCTCAGCAGGTAAAGGTGCCTGCTGATAACCTGAGTTATCCCTGGACTCACGTGGTAGAATCACCATGACAAGACTACGTGCAGGCCAGCCTTTGAATTCCACATGCACACATAATGAATCAATAGACTATAATAAAAACTTAACAAGAAGGATCTTAGCTTTTATTAGTCCCAGCATTTTTTAGGCTAACCCAGGAGGATCTTGCATTAGATATGCTATCTCAAAATAATCATCATCATCATAATATTATTATTATTGTTACAAGCCAGACATAACGGTTCACTCCTATAATCTCATACTTGGGAGGCGAAGGCCTGAGGATTACACTAAGTTTGAGACTGGTCTGGGCTATAAAACAAGACCCTGTCACCAAAAACCCTAAATGACGTATTTCTAGATTTCTCTCAGAAATCTACATCAATTTGTAAGAATAGAGAGTGCTGAAGACACACTCCTCACTCTGTGACTTTGCATCTCCCACACAATCATGCATGGTTTTGTTTTTGTTTTTTTGTTTTTTTATGTAAGTGAAGCTAGGCATACATGCCTATAATTCCAGTATTCAGAGGCAAAGATTGAGGACTGCTGCAGGTTCAAGGCCAGCATGGTCTACATATCAAGTTCTAGGTCACTAGGGGTATATAGTGAGACCCTGTATTCAAAAGGAGAAAGAAAAGCTATATGGTTATGCACTCCTTTAATCCCGGCACTCAGAAAGCAGAGGCAGATGGAGCTCTGTGAGTTCGAGGCCAGCCTGGTCTGCAAAGCTAATTCGGGGACAGCCAGAGCTACACAAAGAAACCATGTCTCACAAAACTGAAAAAAGGAAAAAATGTTTTATAATCTATTTTTTTCAACTCAATACCACAAACTAAACACTCTCATTAACTATTTTATATGTGCTTCACTTTCTGAATGACTTGCTGAAACAGAGTCCGTGGCCAGAGAAAATGTGTCGTGAGTGTTGTCGCCTGCTACAAATCCTCAGTGGTAAGGGAAATGGTAAGAGGTGGCAAAGGACCTAAAAGCCCTTTATGAGCTCTGCTCACCTGCACCCTTCTCTCCCACGGCCAGGACCAGGGGTCTGGGCCCTTCATGTCTGCAGTAGTGGCTGTAAGGTTAATACCATTCAAACTGACCACACAAATTTGTTAGTCATGGCATCTACTCTGGAAAGCAGCTATCTGGCCCGCTTTCAACATTAGCACCAACATCAGCACTCAGACATACGCCCATACCAGACTCTGATTAACTGGTTTCAGTTTAAAAAAACAGATTCATCTTTATTTTTAAAAGTGTGTGTGTGTGTGTGTGTGTGTGTGTGTGTGTGTGTGTGTATGTATGTATGTATGTATGTATGTATGTGTTTGTGTATGTGTGGCCTGCGAAGGCCAGAGCAATTGGATACCCCTGTGCTGGAGAGTTAGAGGCACTGTCAAGCCACCTGACAAGGGTGCTATGAATTGAAGTCAGATCCTCTGGAAGAACAGTAGGCCTTCTTAACCACTGAACCAAGTCTCTCCATCCCTTGACTAAGTGACTTCTCTGAGCAGGATTCTGAAGGCGAAATTGTCAGTGGTAGCCGGCAGATCCACTTGCTTCTGTCTTGAGCCTTGGGGTCCCACGGTCTAGAGGTCTCTCACTAACTTGGTGATCTTGAGCAAATCAGTTTTGCTGTCTAAGCACTGGTCTTCCCTGTGATATGGCAAAATGGTACCTCCTTCATTGGAGTACTTCTGAGAACCTAAAGGGAAACTGTGATTACAAAATGTGTTTTGTCCCTCACATTGGCTAGAATTTAATATGGTCTAACAGGCATCTTGGCCAGGTGTGGTGACACACACTTTAATCCCAGCCTGGTTTATATCTTGAATTTTAGACCTCCAGGGAGCTACATAGTGAGACCCTCAGAAAAACTATATCTAAATAAATAGTAAAAGGCATTCCTAATCTGCTTGCCTGCCTTTGTTTGTACAGGCTCAGAGCTCCAATGCCTACTTCAGCTTTATAATAGGTATTTGAGGATGGAGATGAAATATTCTTATCCTTCTTATCCTACCTGCTTTGAAATTCCATGGAATTCTGAGGTCTAGAGACTGCAAGTATACAATCAGGGAACTAAATAGCACAATGAGAGCCTCTTCAGAGTATGAAATCCTTAGGGCTCCTGTGCCTAGTGCTGGTGAACAAGTCAGTTGTTCATGGAGCTCACTGAGGTCTTGCCACTGTTGCCACCCAGAGCATTCATGGTGTGACTATTCACAGCGTGACTTTGAGGCAGTGTCTCATCCCTCAGTGTGGTGAGTGGCACTGCCTTCCTTTCTCTTGAAGTGTACTCAAAACCTGGGCGCCTTCTGGCTTGTTGTTTCATTGTTTCTGTTTGAACTCTCTTACCACAGCTTTGTCGAAACACCTTACAAATCCTTTCCTTGTGGCCTCCACCTTAGCCTTGCAGCAGAATAGAGAGATGCTAGACCCAGACAAATTCTGCAGCCTCTGCCATTCAACATTCAACGACCCTGCCATGGCTCAGCAACATTATATGGGCAAGAGACACAGGAAGCAGGAGACTAAGCTCAAACTCATGGCACACTATGGGCGGCTGGCGGACCCTGCTGTCTCTGACTTAGCAGGTGAGAAGGCCCCACTCCTGTGCAGAGTTGGACCGGGAACTGAGCACTAGGTTCCCTGCACGCCCAGAGAAGCACTGTTGTTGCATAGTCTAAAGCAGGGTTTGCACGCACAGAGAGCAGACAGGCAAGCCAGACTTGGTGGTGTGTACGTAATCCCAACATTTGGGAGGTTGAGGCGGGAGGAGCAAGGTCAAGGACAGTCTGGAATACATAGTGGAACATGTCTTGAGAGGATGCAGGAGAACAAGCAGAAATGGGATGACATGGTCCAGAGACAGCATGGGCAGCGGAAGAGGGTTAGGCACTCCTAGCCTACACCGATGTTGCTACCTTTCAGTCTTCAAAGTTCTGTGGAAGCCAGGCATGGTGGCACATGATTAGTGTCAGTACTCAGGAGACAGAGATAGGTAGATTTCTGTGAGTGTGAGGCTAGCCTGGTCTACATAACACAATCCAAGACAGCCAGTACTACATAGAAGGACCCTGTCTCCAAAACAGAAAAACCAAAACAATAGAAACCCAAATTTGTGTGGGAGTTTCTTGTGGTTTCATTATCATTAGCTCCGTTTCAATGCTGGGATGAAATCTAGGGCCTTGTACATGCTGAGCAACCATTGCCACTGAACTACAGTCTCCACTAAGATTCCTCTTAGTTTTCAATGTATGACTAAAGTTTAGAAATTTTAAACTCTGAGTAAAACCCTCTCTATAAGTCAGATTTTGGTCAAGAGTACCAGTTTTTGTTTGTTTGTTTTGTTTTGTTTTTAGATTTATTTATTTATTTTATGAATACACTGCCATTCTTCAGACACACCAGAAGGGGGCATCAAATCCCATTTTACAGATGGTTGTGAGCCACCATGTGGTTGCTGGAAATTGAACTCAGGTCCTCTGGAAGAGCAGTGCTCTTAACCGCTGAGCCATCTCTCTGCCCCAAGAGCTACCAGTTTTTAATCTCTGGTTTGAAGGAGTTTTGGTTTTACTTTTTTGTAATTTATTTTTTGGCCAGTTAGTATACACTTATATATCTTAGCAGAGGCAGGTGGATCTTTGAGTTCAAGGACAGCCTGATCTTCATACCTGGTAGGGCTACATAGGAGGCAGGGGAGTCAATTTTAATCCTGTGTGTCTGTGGGTTCGTAAGTGCAGGTGCCCAAGGATGAGAGAAGAGGGTGTTGGCTCCCTGGAACTGGAGTTAGAGGTGGTTGAGCCATGTGACATAAGTGCTGGAAACTGAACTCGGGTCCTCTGGAAAAACAGCAAGTAATCTTAACCTGCCTAGCATCTCCCCAGCCCTGACCTCCGATCCAAGCTAGGTTACATCCACATTATAGACTGAAGGCCTCAACAGCCTTACCAGAGTTTGAGCATGTTTAGGGCATCTCTTTCCACAGCATTTGATACCTGTATCCCTGGAGTATCACGATGAAGGAAGTGACCATCCTAGATTCCTTAACCTCAAAATGTCACTTGGTGGTGCTGGAGAGATGGCTCAGAGGTTAAGAGCACTGACTGCTCTTCCAAAGGTCCTGAGTTCAAATCCCAGTAACCACATGGTGGCTCACAACCATCTGTAATAAGATCTGACGCCCTCTTCTGGTGTGTCTAAAGACAGCTACAGTGTAGTTACATATAATAAATAAAATAAATCTTTTAAAAAAAAGTCACTTGGCATCACAAGAGTGGGCATTCATAATTAGGGGACCTTCTTAGTATGTTTGGGGTTGGAAATGTCACTCCATTGCTGGAGCATTTGTCTAACATGCACACAGAGCAATGCCTTCACTGGCCAGCAGCACATACCTCTAATCCCACATATGTAAGCAATCAAATCAATAAAAATGTGACCTGGTCTACAAAGTGAGTTCCAGGACAGCCAGGGCTACAGAGAAACCCTGTCTCGAAAAACCAAAAAAAAAAAAAAAATGTGAAAGCAAGCTGGGCGTGATGGCGCACGCCTTTAATCTCAGCACTTGGGAGGCAGAGGCAGGCAGATTTCTGAGTTCGAGGTCGGCCTGGTCTACAGAGTGAGTTCCAGGACAGCCAGGGCTATGCAGAGAAACCCTGTCTCGAAAAAAAAAAAAAAAATACCCATAGTACTGTAAAGTGGTTTGTGTATTTAGAATATTTCCAGATGCCAGTAACAGTAGAAAAATGCCCTGTAGTGTGTATGGCATCACATGTGACTTCCAGCAGCAAAGGCAGTCTTGAGAAAAAAAGAGCAAAACTTGAAGCATTGTAAATAGTACAAAGTTGTATTGAACCGGGCATGGTAGCGCTCATCTTAATCCCAGGACTTGAAAGATCAGAGGAGGAAGATTGGGAGTCAAAGGTCATCCTTGGCTGCATAGAGGATTCGAGGTCAGCTGAGTTACATAAGACCCCCAAACTGCCCATCATCTGTAATCCAGTACTTAATAGGTATAGGCAGGAAGATCAGGAGTACAGTGCCAGTTTTAGCTGGCCAGAGTACAGGCCAGCCTGGGCAACCTAAGACCCTATCTAAGCAAAGGGAGGTTTTCGCCTACAAAATACTAGACTTCACTGTGACATTTTTATACACAAATCATTATAATCCTTTAATCCTCCTTGCATGTACCAAATACTTTTTCATTTTCTGTTTTATTTTGTTGTGGGGTTTTTTTGTTGTTGGTTTGGGGGGGGGGGTTGTTGTTATTTTTGAGACGGGGTTTCTCTGTATAGTCCTGGCTGTCCTGGAACTCAGTCTGTAGACCAGGCTGGCCTCGAACTCAGAAATCCACCTGCCTCTAATCCTGTGCTGGGATTAAAGGCGTGCGCCACCATGCCCGGCTATTTTGTTGTGTTTTATGGGGCAGAGTCTTATACAGCTCTGTATGTCTTGGAACCCACTCTGTAGATGAGGCTGCCCTCAAACTCACAGAGATCCACCTGCCTCTACCTTCCAAAGGCATGTACCACTTCACCTAGCTCAAGTGACTTTTTTTTTTTTTAAATAATTTTAGACTGTTGAAACAAATAGTAACAGTAATGCATTTTACATACCTGGAACTCAAATCTCAGAGACACTCCATTTTCACTCACAAGAGAAAGTAAGCTGTGTGCACAGGAATCTCAGCACAGAGCTGTGAGGTTGAAGGTGACAGGTGGCTCAAAGGCACCAGAGCCACGAGAACCTTCAAAGATACCTGAATTCTGCTTATCCTACACAGCTAGCCCTGGCAGGCCAAAATAAGCCCACCATTCATATAATTGGTCAGGTTGGCTACTTTCTACCCTGTCCTGTTTTTTACATATATATTTTTTCTATTCCATATATATATATATGATGCAGCTTCTATTCTCACAGGATGTGAAATAAGCTAATCATGATAGTACATGCTTGAAATCTTGGCACTTGGGAGGTAGAGGCTGGGGGAACAGAAGATGAAGCCTAACCTGAACTATATGAAATGCCATCTGTAACTTTAATTTTTTTTTTTTCAAAAAATAACTCTGGCAAAGTTTTATTAAAGGAAAACATTCTTGTTTTCTTCTCACCAGTCTGCTCTGGCGTGCTTCTAATAATATCAGAATTACCTGGGTCAATGATAGCCCGTGTGCGTACGCTGTGGTGTTTTCCACACCCTGTGCCCAGTTCAATATTATTGCCACTGTAGTGATGGACACCAGTTTTAGTCCACATGGCATAGAACTCTATTTCAGATTTCCTCACAGCTGGGCAGCTGTTGGTGAGGATAGCCAACTTTGCTTTTCCTTGTCTGATCATCTGCAGAGTCTGTTTGTTCCCTGGCACATACTTTCCACTTTTCATAACAAACTGGAGCCTAGAATTGACCGACTCCAGAGACTTTTTCATCTTCTTTGTAGCCACCATCTTCCTGCCTTAGGTGCGGGACAACCCCCAACCAGGATCAGCTGCCAAGACGGCTGGGGAGTGAGAAAGGAATTTTTTTTAATTGTATTTTTAATGATGGTTCTTAAACACTTTAACCTCCCTTGTAACCCACCACCCACCACAGGTAGTGGAAAAGAAAGGATACAGGGGACGTGGACCTGTTTAGAAAGGTTCTTTGGAGCAACTCCCATCAGTGTTGTCTGGAAATCGGCAGTGTAGTTCACATGTTAGCAGCTCGATCCACTTGAAAACACCTCAGGGATACACCAGCAGTCCAGTTCTGTAGAGTCGGGTTAGCAAACAGGAATCAGCAGCAGTGGCGTGAGGCAGCAGGAGGGACAGTAGGAACTCTAGAAGTTGTCAGCTCAGCAAAGATGCGAGACCCACAAACATTGCACAGCTTGCTCTATAAGCAAGCCAAGCTCAGCCTGTCACTGCTTGTCAAGTCCTATTTATACCCTCCAAATATCATGTTTGGGTCTTGCCTCAGGATATGAGTCTGTCTCAGCTGGCAAGAAACTACAGCACACCACCAGAAGTTTTTTGATGTGTTTCTCACTATGGAGTCCTGACAAATGCAGATCAACTACTCAGTGTAAGGTGGACCCATAACATGCATGCCATTAGCGAAGAATCCATCACATGTCCTTTCATGTGCTTGCTTTAGCAGAGCATACTTTCACCTGTGTCTGCTTCAGGGAAATGTTCCTTCATGAATCTGCCTTAGCCTTTCACCTTTGTCCACTTCAGGAAAACACTCCTTCATTTGCCCCAGCAAAACACCATCAAACACAACTGAGTTTCCACTTCAACTATCTCAAAAGAAATTGTAAGAAATCCATTGACAGACATTTGATACATAGTAATTGCTTTGGCCTGGCGTGGTGATGCGGGCCTATAATCCTAGCACTCAAGAGACCAAGAAAACAAAATCACCATGGCTTTAAGGCCAGCCAGAGCTACATAATGTAGTGAGACCTCATTTCACAAATAAAATAATAAGAGCCCTAGTGAGATAGCCACCACTTGCTGGCATTACAGAGGACCTGACTCCCACACCCAGGTGGCTTACAACCACCTCTAACTCCAGTTCCAGAGGATATGACACTCTTCTGACATCTTGGGCACTTGGACATATATGTGTATACAAGCAGACAAACACATATGAATCAAAATTTTAAATCCCAGGGCATGACTATTTTACCCTAAGTATTCTGAGTATAGAGAGTATAATAAGTGGGACTGGAGAGATAGCTCAGCTGTTAAAAGCACTAACTGTTCTTCCAGAGGTCCTGAGTTCAATTCCCAGCATCTACATGGTGGCTTCTTCTATAGTTGGATCTGATGCCATCTTCAGGTGTGTCTGAAGACGACTAACTATAGTGTACTCATATACATAAATCTTTTTTTTTTTTAAGATATAATAGGCTTATGGTTGTGAAAAGCTTAGCATTGGGGAGAAAAGGATTTAGTCAAGTTACATGAAATGGCCAGGGATCCAGTCTGACCTACTCCTGACACACTATTAGAGCCATATGACAAAAGTCCACCATGTCACTGGAGGAAACCCAGTATAAAGAGACAGACTGAGTCTCATAACAGTTTGTACCCTTCAATTGCTATTAGTGCAAGCCCAAGGAGAGTAGACCATCCAAGAGATCTCTCGGGGCTGGAGAGATGGCTCAGTGGTTAAGAGCTCTGACTACTCTTCCAGAGGTCCTAAGTTCAAATCCCAGCAACCACATGGTGGCTCACAATCATCTGTAATTAAATCAGACGCCCTCTTCTGGGGCATCTGAAGACAGCTACAGTGTACTTACATAAAATAAATAAATTAATTTAAAAAGAGAGAGAGAGAGATCTCAGTGAAGGAGTGCTCTTAATGAGGCCACTTAGCAAAGGAAGAATTGAAGCAACCATCATCTTTGTTCTGTGGTTGTTACTATTATATTTATTTGTGTTGTTGAGGCAGGGCACACATTGTGGCGCACATGCAAAAGTCAAAGGAGTCAGCTCTGTCCTTGTACCGTGCGGGTCCAGGCACTGAGCCCAGTTCGTCAGGCTTAGATGTGCTTCTGCACCCACTGAGGTACCTCAGGAGCTTATTCTCCATCATTCTTTCCCTCGCTCAGTACCATCGAGTGTGGTTGTTTGCTGGGACCTCTGACAGGGATTACTTGAGGAGAATAAGGAGCTGCCCCAGGGATAGTGTTACACGGTCTTGCTTCCAGAGCACCCAGGCCTCTCAATTCCAAGCCATCGGTCCTCAAAAGGGCTTGTGCATGCTCTGTGCAAGGCAGCATTCCTCTGGTCCCTTCCTGTTGGATGACTAACTCTCTTCATTTTGATGTGTGTTTCAGCTGGGAAGGGCTACCCCTGCAAGACGTGTAAAATAGTGCTGAACTCCATAGAGCAGTACCAAGCTCACGTCAGTGGCTTCAAACACAAAAACCAGTGAGTAAAGTCCTTTGGAAGTTCACTCCAGCAGGAGTCTAGGGTTTCTGAGTCAGGTCCTTCCCACCATAGATGGACGGACTCTGAGAGCCTTCTCAGTCAGTCACCAGGGTGTCTCATGGGTCTCCTCCATCAGCCCTTCAGCTAGCATTTGCACTGACTGAGAGCTGCGGGAGAGATGCATATGCGATTTCCTTTGTGCTTTCAAACAGTGCCTGGATTTCCTGGCCTGCTGCAACTTGAAGAGGAAAGCATGGTTACCCACACTGGTCTGGGGCCAGGCTGAGTCACATGTGAGCCTGTCTAAAAACAAGCATGGAAAAACCTTCTTTGCATAGTCAGAATTATTATAAAGAAATAGGTGGGCCAGGTGGCACATGCCATAATCTAATGCTTGGCAAGTAAACACAAGAGAGCCAGAAGTTCAAGGCCAACCTTGACTATGTGGTCAGTTAGGGACCAGAATGTGGTCCATGAGAACCTGTCCCAGAAAACAGAATTTAAAAAAAAAAAAAAAAGAAAAGAAAAAAACCTGAGCAGTGGTGGAGCACATGTTTAATCCCAATACTCTAGAAACAAGCTTCAGGACAGCCAGGGCCGCATGAGAAGAGAGGAAGAGAGAAGAGGAGAGGAAGAAAAGGTTCAGGCAGGAGGATCAGGAATTCAAAACCACAAACTCAGATGTGCTGGGCTGTGCTCAGCATCCCCACACTGCGAAGGCAGAGCTGTAGCTCCCTGGGCTCACTGGGCAGCCAGTGCAGCCTGCTTAGCAAGTGCTAGACCAGTGAGACAGACCTTGTCTCAGAAGGACTTAAGCACCTAAGCAATAACACCTTAGGGCCATCCTCAGACCTACACATGTGTGCACACACACACAAGAAATCATGTTTGATGGAGAGTACATGGATCCCAAGATCATCATGTTAAGCAAAACAAGCCAAAACGCATAAAAGTCATGGCTTTCTCCCCCTCCTCTGCAGATCCTAAATTTCTTTTCTTTTTCTTTTTTTTTTTTTTTTAAGATTTATTTATTATATGTAAGTACACTGTAGCTGTCTTCAGACACCCCAGAAGAGGGCATCAGATCTCATTACGGATGGTTGTGAGCCACCATGTGGTTGCTGGGATTTGAACTCAAGTCCTTCGGAAGAGCGGTTGGTGCTCTTAACCACTGAGCCATCTCTCCAGCCCAGATCCTAAATTTCTAAATAAATATTTTAAGCTAGTCGATTAAGCTTTCTGAAGTTCAGCTTCATATGGAAAATGAGAGTGGTCTCACCATGCAGAATTGACTTGAAGTTGAAATGAGATACCCTAGTATCCAGGGATCCTCCATAAGAGGGAGGCCACCATGCCATTGTCCCAGCATATGAGGGAAGCCATACCACCATTAGAACAATCTACTGAGTGTACCCTCATGGCCATGCCACACACTCACCTTGTGTCTGTGTTTTCAAATTACAGGTCACCCAAAACATTAGTGACACTCGGGAGCCAGACGCCAGTACAAACACAACCCACTCCAAAGGACTCAAGCACAGTGCAAGACTAAAGCTGTCCCTGCCTGGTCAGCCTGCTGGGACAGCCATAAGCCAGTTCCTGGTGACTGCTTAGCCGTGGCTCCTTCCTCCTCTCTTATATCCGAAGAATGTGGAGGCCTGAGGCCAACTTGGGCTGCAGATCTGCAGATAGCCTGACTGTGCCCAGATGCAGCTCCTCCTGCCCGTCTTGAGCATGGCCCTATAGGCCATGGCAGGAGACAGGGCTCTGAGAAGACCTGAGGTGAAATGAAGGTTGAGAGGTTGGCCTTCCCCGCCCTTCTGGGTGTATGTCGTACAGTCCCGATGTCTGTTTTTATTCTCAAGGTCAGTTGGGAGCAAGGTCCTGCAGAGAAGGGAGAGCACTGTCTCTGGGTTCCAGGCAGCTTGGTGTAGAAATGTGGAGCTAATGTGTCATTTCCTGTCCCTCAAGTGTGCAGGCTTGCTAGGTATAGATCCTGCCAACCATGAAGTGTCCCAGAACACAGAGTCTCTGGCAGAGCACTGCCATCTCCGCTGCCTGCTGTCTCTCCAGTTCCCACATGGTGCTAGGCAGCTGCAGCAGCTCGGCATCAGAGGAGACTTGAATGCCCACTGGGTTCCTGAAAGGCACCTAAGGGGGTGCACCAACCCAGGGCCATGTGAGAAAGTCTCCTACCTGCTATGTTCCTTGATTCTGTGCCCTTGTGGTAACTGCTTCCTGCCAGCCTACTAAAAGGTCACTTGGTGTTAGCTCTGTGCCCTTGTGTAGTGGGCAATCCTACCCAGTTGCTATGGTGCTATCCCTCCCTTGACCTCCTCAAGAAGATTCCGGGGGAACTAAAAAGGAATTTAGAACTGGTGCAGGTTCTACAGAGAGCAATAGGGTCCCCAGACCCTAACCTGAGGAATTCCTTGTGGGTTTGTGTCCTGGGATCCACTGCAGTGGGTTTTTACATAACTGTGGGTGGAGCAGGTCTTCCAGGAAGTATTCCTAAAGCCTGTCGAGATAAAACAGCTTCCTTGTTAGTGTCATTGGGTACCAAGTAGAGATGGGGCAGGGCTTAAACTCTTGTTCTTTGGTCATTCAACCATCCAAAAAAAGAATTTCTTCTTGAGTCAGGCTGTAACCCCAGGGCTGAGGTTGATACTGCTGTGGCATCCCCACACAGTCGGCCCCAGTGTCCTTAATAACGATCTTACCCAGGAAAGGTCTCCCTGATGCCCTAAGCCCAACCCAGTTCATCCCCCAGCTAAGGGATTGATTCTTGAGATAGTCACTCTGGCTACTGAGTGGGGGACTGCGAAGAGGCCAGTGTGAAAACTGTGTCCATACTGCTGCTGGTCTCAAGGGCACTCCCTTCAGGGTAGATGTCCAGGGTGTTGTCTTAAGTGCTGGATGTGTGAGTGACTGAGTGGCAGTGCTGAAGACAGGTGTCCTTTCCCACTCCACTTAAAGAGCTGTCAGAGTTTTCCTTGAAGTCCTCCTAGGCCAACTGGTCCTTGGGAGAGCCTTTTATTTGACTCAGAAGTAACAGGACAAAGAGCGTTACGGCTTAGAAACTGATGCAGATGGGCCAGGCCAAGCACCACCAGCCCCAGGTCCTTGTAGCACACTGCTCTGGGCACCAGTGGCCCCTAGCTCCTGACTTAAGCTCTTGACTCCTGGGGTCGGTTCTCTGCTTTCAGCTTCCCAACTGTAGGCCTCCTCAGCAGTCTTCCTAGAAGTCTGTGCCAGAATTGGTGTCAGAATTAGTAAAGAGCATGAAGTAGGGAACCGAAGGGTAAGGCCCTGAATGGGCTGACTGGCCATTAGCCCTTGTCTTGGAAGACCTCTGTGTTTAAATAGATTCAGGAGTCCCTACCAGCTTCATGTCCAACACTGCGAGTGTGGAAACCCTAGAAGTAGCTAGCTGTTGCCCTTTGGAAGCTTACACACTTAAAAATCATGATTTGGAGAGTCTCGTGGGGCAAGTGGGAGTGTCCAGGACACAAGCACTAACATCGTGGAGTAGAAGGCTGAGAGAGAAATGCCTGGTCTCTGTGGCTTTGTTTCATGTAGCCCAGGCTGGTCTCAGACTTGTCATCTGGGAGGCTAGCCTTGAGCTGCTTGCTGACCCTCCCACCTCTGCCTTCCTGGTTCTGGGATGGCGGGCACATGCCCCCATGTCCCACATCAGCTTTCATCCATGTTATTGTGGGTTTGGTTGCTTGGTTTGCTTTGGTTTTTCAGGACGGGGTCTCATTGTGCAGCTCTGACTGTTCTGGAACTCACTCTGTAGGCCTTGAACTCAGATCCACCTGCCTCCCTCCCAAGTGCTGCGATTAAAGGCGTGTGCCACCATGCCTGACTGAGAGGTTTTTTAATACTATCTAGTAGTCCTTTATTTGGATCAGTCACAACCTAGCTTTGTACTGTTGAAACCGTATTGTTTCCCCTTGAGGTTATCTTGAATAAAGCTGCTGTAAAAACTGTGTCATCTGATGTGTGCGCTCCTCCATTCAGAGATGGGGATGGACACTTCTTACCTTGTTCTTTTTTTTTTTTTTTTTTTTTTTAGCCAGTGGTTCTGGTGTTGTTCAGATCGTAAGAGCCCCAGTTCCTACTATTTCCAATTTTCAAAGTTAGTTGTTCTGATGGCTCTGATGGCAACCCAGAAGTTGTACCCAGGGACCCAGTCTTTTAATAAAGAGCATTCTTATTTCAGCATTAAAACAAACAAACAAAAAAATAGTCTGTCTTAGTATTGTGGCTGTTCTGTAACCTGTTAAACCTGCAGATATCCACCTGCCTCTGCTTCCTGAGTGCTGGGATTAAAGGCACATGCTAGCTTTCAGCATTTTTTTGTAAGATCATATGTGGAATTCACAAGCCTAGAATGGTGTTGGATATCAGAGCACGGGCCCCACACAGTGGGGGAACATTAGAGAGAGCTCCTACCCCACAGTTCTAGTAGCCAGGAAGGTCTCACAGGGGCCTGGGCCCGGGCCCTGGAGAAACAGTCTAGGATAATGGCAGGGAACTCAGACTAGAGAATCAGCCAGGGCTCTGCTATCCGGTCTGCCTTCACAAGGCCCTGTGATTTGGGTTAATTAGCTCCTACCCGACCCCCATGTGAAGCAGTGCCTACCTCAGAGATTCTGCCTGTGCCATGCCTCAACTACAGAGAACCACACCCGCTATAGCACTCTCCAGGTCACTGTAAATGCTTTCAGTCGTTCCAAACATGTGAACATGGGCCAACTTTACCTTGCAGTGACCCATGATGACCACTAGGTGGAAGGCACTCCTTTTTTTCACCCTCTTTTTTTTTTTTTTTTTAATTGAATATTTTCTTTATTTGCATTTCAAATGTTATCTCCTTTCCCAGCTCCTTCTTCCCCCGGAAACCCTCTATCCCACCCGCCTTCCCCTGCTTCTGTGAGGATATTTCCCTCACCCACTCCTGCCTCCCTGCCTTGGCATTCCCCTACACTGAGGCATGGAGCCTTCACAGGACCAAGGGCCTCTCCCCCCATTGATGCCCAACAAGGCCATCCTCTGCTCCATATGCGGCTGGAGCCATGGGTCCCTCCATGTGTAATTTTTTAAAATTGGGCAGAGTACACCAATCCCAGGACAAAAGGAATAAGGTGAACTTCTAAGTCTCTGTGTTTGATATTTCACTTAGCCCTCAAGGCAACTGAGAGAAGCCAGTTTCACCAGGAAAACAGGAGCCATGTATCAGGGGACCTTGGAAAGAGCTGACCCAGTTAGGTCCTTCTTAAATATTAGCTTTATTTATTACTGCTGTTATGGCCATTTGGGCACATGTGTGCCCCTGCGCATACGTGGAGGTCAGAGGACAACTGGTAGGAATTCTCCTCCTCTCATGAAATTTGGGGGTCAAGCTCAGGTCAGTGAGATTCTAAGCTTGAAACATCTTCAGCTAGCTTCCAATTCTTTCTTTACATAAGTTGCCATCTGTAGTTTCAATGCTGCCTCACCCACCAACCCCCTTTCCTCTGTTTTTTTTTTAAAGATTTATTTATTAATTTTATATATATGAGCACACTATAGCTGTCATCAGACACACCAGAAGAGGGCGTCGGATCCCACTACAGATAGTTGTGAGCCACCATGTGGTTGCTGGGAATTGAACTCCAGATCTCCAGAAGAACAGTCAGTGCTCTTAATCGCTGAGCCAATTAATCTCTCCAGCCTCAACCCCCTTCTCTTGAAGGGCTGCAAAATTAGCCACCTGCCTCTGAGCAACCTGATGTTTGACTGTCTTGGGATCCTCTCTTATTTTACTTTAGGTTATACTAGGGTCTCACAGCCTGAGCTGCCTCCCAGATGCCATCTGCTCTTTATATTTTGTTTTATTTTATTTTTTTGTTTGTTTCTATTGAGATAGGATATCACTATGTAGCCCATGTTGGCTCCAACCTCACAGCAATCCTCCTGCCTCAGCCTCCCAAGTACTAAAATTCCAGTACTGAGCCACCATGTGGGCATCTGTACCGTTTTGACCCACCACCACCACCCGGGGCGCATTTGTGCTGTGGTCCTGGGGTGGGTTCCCACTCTATTCTGGAGAGTGGCCCTGTCATCCAGTCTAGGCAGTCAGAACATCAATTTGGAGCTGTTGGTGACTGAAAATCTGCCTGAGAAAGCATCACAAAGGAAAACAGCCAAGAAGTGAGAAGAAACCGGTTTCTGGTGAGTGCCCTTTTTTTTTTTTTTTTTTTTTTTGGTTTTTCAAGATAGGGTTTCTCTGTGTAGCCCTGGCTGTCCTGGAACTCACTCTGTAGACCAGACTGACCTCGAACTCAGAAATCTGCCTAAAGGCATGCGCCACCACTGCCCCAGGACTTTCTAATTGACTTTTCCTAGAACCTATTTGCCTTCAGTTCCGATCACTTTCAATATAGAGTTCTGCCTGGGGCCTGAAGACACACCTCGGAGATACAGCACTTAACTATTGTGTAGGAGAAGCTCTGGCTTCAAGCTACTTAGCTGGGGACCTGAGTAAGGAGCAAGGTGTGTTTCAGTGTTGTGGTATTAAGGACCGAATCAAAGGCTTAGCTACCACTGACTTAATAACCCTAACCCAAAAAGGTCATCTTGGACCCTCAGCATAGACAATCTCCAGTATAAGCAACCCTGATGCAACCCCAGAGCCCCAAAGCTGAGCCTAGCTAATCCTCAGAATTGCAAATCAAAATTGTTTAAGGTCTTAGGGTTTCTTTTGCTGAGATAAAACACTGTGACCCAAAGCAACTTGGGAAGGAAACATGCTTTATCTTAGCTTCCGTTTCCAAGTGACTCTGAACGAGGTCAGGCCAGGAGCGGGACCAGGGCAGGAGCCTGGCGGTGGGAACTGAACTAGAAGCTATGGAGGAACTCTTGTTTACTGGCTTGCTCTCAGCCTGATTTCTTATAGACCAGAAGCCCAGAGATGTCACTGCCCACAATGGACTGGTGGACTGGGCACTCCCACATCAATTACTACAGCCTGATATTTCTTTCTTTCTTTCTTTGTTTCTTTGTTTCTTTCTTTCTTTCTTTCTTTGTTTCTTTGTTTCTTTCTTTCTTTGTTTCTTTCTTTCTTTCTCTCTGTCTTTCTTTCTCTCTCTGTCTTTCTTTCTCTCTCTTTCTCTCTCTCTCTCTCTCTCTCTCTCTCTCTCTCTCTCTCTCTCTCTCTCTCTCTCTGTGTGTGTGTGTGTGTTAAAGAACCCAAATTCCACAACTCTCACTACATCCTCCTGCCTCCACTTCCTGAGTTCTGTGATTACAGGTGTGCATCACCCAACCAGAGAATGCATCTTGACTACACAGTTGAGTTCCTGGGATCTAGCTATTCTTGAAACCTGAGCCACAGCTGGACACTAAACCTTCCAGGGCCTATACTCTTATCGTTTCCTGTGAGCGGATGTGAGTTGGATTATTTGTTACGTGCAGCTGAGGACAAGCGTTCCCTGAAGGTCAGAGGGTTTGACGGGGACTTAGCAGCTTCAGAAATCTGACAAAGGGGAAGGACTGAGGAACATGGATGCTTCTTTTACCTCAGCACCTACAGTATGCAGGACCTCAGAGTTCCCTGGCTACCACTGTGATAAAACACTACAAAGAAAAATCCCAGTGTAGCCAGGGTGTGTAACAGGAGAGAAAAATTACTCAGTGCTGGGACATACCAGGTCTCCTTGAGGAATTAACTTCTTTTGTCTGGGGATGTGGATCAAACCCAAGACTGTGCACGAAAGCCTCTGTTCTGATACTAAACTCCGCTCCAGCCCAGAAAGTAACATTCAAACTGGTGCTGGGATGTAATTTAAGTTGGTAGACTGCCTACCAAGCCCAAACACAGCCTGAGGTCCATCAGCAACTGGGTGTGGTGATACAAGCCTATAAGGCCAGCATTGGGAAGGCGGAGGCAGGAAGATTGGATGGCCAAGGTTATCCTCAGATACATAATAAAGATGAGGCTAGATTGGCCTTTATACCCTGTCTCAAAAACTAAAGCAAAATGAAACAAAATAAGATACAAGTTGGGCCATACATAACTGTATATGCCTTTAGTCCCAGCACTCAGGAGACTGAGCCAAGAAGATCACCAATTTAAAGCCAGTCTGTGCTTAATAACAAGTTCTAGGCCCGCCTGAAGTAGTTTAGGGAGACCCTATCTCAAATTAATTAATTAAATTAGGCAGGAATAAACTGGAAGTGTAGTTCAGTAACAATGAGCCACTTAGCATATACAAGTCCCTGGCTCCATTCCCAATACAACAAACAGGGTTGGGGAGCTAAGCTTAGAGACCAATCAGGACATGAGTGGTTGGACAGCACCTGCCAAGCAAGGACCCCAGGCAAGAAAGCATAGGTCTCCTTGGGAAGCAGACCAGATAAAGAGAGACTGGTGGGAGTCAAGTCCCTCAGGACATGTCAGCCAAGGCCAAAGCAGCTATACAAGCCTCATGGCCAATATTTAGACTCCAGGAATCCATGCAAAAGCCTAAAATGGGGCTGGTGAGATGGCTCAGTGGGTAAGAGCACCCGACTGCTCTTCCGAAGGTCCAGAGTTCAAATCCCAGCAACCACATGGTGGCTCACAACCATCCGTAACAATATCTGGCGCCCTCTTCTGGAGTGTCTGAAGACAGCTACAGTGTACTTACATATAATAAATAAATAAATCTTTAAAAAAAAAAAAAAAAAAAGCCTAAAATGGTGACTGCCATAAGGTCTGACTTTCACACTGTCTTAAGTCAGGGTTTGTGGGCTGGAAAGATAGCTCAGCGGTTAAGAGCACTGACTGTTCTTCCAAAGGTTCAAATCCCAGCAACCACATGGTGGCTCACAACCACCCATAATGAGATCTGACGCCCTCTCCTTGTGCGTCTGAAGACAGCTGTAGTGTACTTATATATAATAATAAATAAAACTTTTTAAAAATTCTTTATTTAAAAAAAAAAGTCAGGGGCTGGTGAGATGGCTCAGTGGGTAAGAGCACCCGACTGCTCTTCCGAAGGTCCAGAGTTCAAATCCCAGCAACCACATGGTGGCTCACAACCATCCGTAACAAGATCTGGCGCCCTCTTCTGGAGTGTCTGAAGACAGCTACAGTGTACTTACATATAACAAATAAATAAATCTTTTTTTTTTTTTGGTTTTTCGAGACAGGGTTTCTCTGTGTCTTGAACTCAGAAATCCTCCTGCCTCTGCCTCCCAAGTGCTGGGATTAAAGGCGTGCACCACCATGCCCAGCTCCAAATAAATAAATCTTTTAAAAAAAAAAAAAAAAAGTCAGGCCGGGCGTGGTGGCGCACACCTTTAATCCCAGCACTCGGGAGGCAGGGGCAGGCTAATTTCTGAGTTCGAGGCCAGCCTGGTCTACAGAGTGAGTTCCAGGACAGCCAGGGCTATACAGAGAAACCCTGTCTACAAACAAACAAACAAACAAAAAACAAAAAAAAAAAAAGTCAGGATTTGTATTCCTGCACAAAACATCATGATCAAGAAGCAAGTTGAGGAGGAAACGGTTTACTCAGCTTACACTTCCACTTTGCTGTCCATCACCAAAGGAGGTCAGGACTGGAACTCACACAGGGCAGGAACATGGAGGCAGGAGCTGATTGCCACAGTGTATACACACACACACGAGACACATAAATAATAAATAAATACATTTTTAGAAGATGAAAGCAGTACCAGGAATAAACCAGGAGGAGCTTTAAGTTCAGAGAACTGTCAGCAGCGCTGAAGAACAGGACTCAAACTACATGACAGGGATCCTAAATATTTCACGGAGTTCAGCCGTTCTCCCTTGCAAAAAAATTATCCCAGCTGGCGCGTTGACTGTTAATATCCCCTCATGGTGGGGAGGGAGGTGTCACAAGATCCTCACCCAAAGATCCAGATACTCCCTGCTATCTATTGAATGCAACCCTGCTCGAACCCTGCATGTGCTCTACAGTATAGACTAAGACCCCTTCTACGCAAACAAGGAAGCCGAGGATGCCGTCGTCCCTGCTGGGTAGACTTTCTGCTGTGGCCTTTCCAGGGTGAGCACTGTCACAGGAGTACTCTCAGATCTAGAGGAGAGCTCAGAAGACACGTACCCATAGATAGGGTGCTATAAGCTTGGGCAACAGTGGGCCGTACAGAAGTCAGTGTCCACATGCCTATCCTTTCCTCCCTCCCTTCCTTCCTTCCTTCCTTCCTTCCTTCTGTCCGTCCGTCCTTTCCTTCCTTCCTTCCTCTTATCCTCCCTCCCCCCCCCCGTCTCTCCCTCCCTCCCTCCCTCTCTCCCTTCCTCTCTTTTCTCTGAGATGGTAACCCAGGCTGGAGGGTTAACCTCAGTTCATGAGGAACCTTCTGCCCCAGCCTCCCAGGTGCTGGGATCGCAGGGGTGGCCATGGTGCCTAGAAGCCAGGCTCTCCTACTTTCATCTTTGGCGGTGCTGCAGCTCCAACCCAGGGCTTTGCCTGTGTCAGCCAGCTACATCTCAGCCCCCACAATGTTTTTTACATCCTTCTTTTCAAGATGTCACCTCGGAGCCGGGCAGTGGTGGCACACGCCTTTAATCCCAGCACTCGGGAGGCAGAGGCAGGTTGATTTCTGAGTTCAAGGCCAGCCTGGTCTACAAAGTGAGTTCCAGGACCCTGTCTTGAAAAACAAAACAAAACAAAACAAAACAAAAAAAACAAAAAAAAAAAAAGGAGAAAGAGAGAGAGAGTCTGAGTGTGTTTTCAGCTCCCACAGGGCAGTTCACAGCAATCTATGACTCCAGATCCCACCTTCCAGGGGATCCGGCCCCTTTGAACTTACAAGCATTTACATGATGCATATACAAATGTTCAGGCAAAATGCTCATATAGATAAAAATAAAGTAACTCCATCTAAGATATGTTTTAAATGGCCACAGTGTGATTCTTGATGTGTGTTTAACAGCTATTGCAACCAGCCACCTTCTCTCTCAGACTTCTGATGCAGGGACACCAGCCAGAATGTACTGAGGACCCTAAAGTGGCCCAAGAGGAAGGCACTCAAGGAGAGTTATTGGCGCTCCTGCCAATAACTAAGATTCTTAGTGTACACAGGCTCCAGTCCTTCTACTAGCCCATCTGTGCCTCTCCTTGTAAAATCCAGTCTTAGCAAAGAGCTCTAGGAAGTC
This sequence comes from Mus caroli, assembly GCF_978045245.1. Classification (NCBI taxonomy): domain Eukaryota; kingdom Metazoa; phylum Chordata; class Mammalia; order Rodentia; family Muridae; genus Mus; species Mus caroli. Next base: position 65,216,955 of record NW_028227270.1, on the reverse strand, counting down.
AGTTTGTCAAGAATACCCTATTCCCAGTGTCGACTAACCAGGCTACTTACCCTCCTCCGACTCCCTACCCACTCACTGTCCACCCTGACCCTAGGAGTCTGATCAATATGGCAAGGTGTGTCTGCGGCAAGATTCCTGCTAGGCCCATTGAACAGAATGCCCCTTATCCCTCATGTCTCCTCTTTGTCATTTTTTGTCCCAGGGGCCCTTGGCTCTAAGATCTCACTTATCCGTGTTGCATTTGGAGTTGCCCCATCTTTGTCCCCCAGTATAAGACTCTGTCCCTATCACAGTGGCCTTAAATGAGGTCTTCCTCATTAATCTGTACCAAATATGTCTGCCATGATTTTTGTTGTTGTTGTTGATTTGGTTGGTTGCTGTTTTGTTTAGACACAATCTCATGTAGCCTAGGCTGGTCCCGCTTTACACCTGGAAGAAACAGAAGGATCAGAAGTTCAAGGTCATCTTTAGGTGCTGTGCTCAAGGCCAACCTAGATGGACGACGAGATACCCTGTCTCAATTTAAAAAAAAAAAAAAATGCAAACCAGCACTGGACAAACCTGTCTCCTTTTATTCCTTCCTCACCACACACAGGTCCATGTGGAGAGCACAGCCCTTCCTTCCTACCACCTCCATCTGCTGCTCTCTCCTGTCCAGTCTGTCACCTCTCAGTGACCCTTTGTTTACCTACTGCATAAAGCTCCAGATAGGCCATCCAGAATCCACCTGAGCAGTTCCCACCCTGGCACCTCTGCACCTGCTGCTCTTATGCCTAGCAATAGCCCCCCTTGGCCATGCCTGCCTCTCTTTCCCCCTGCCCAGATGTCCCACCAGATTCCTGCCACTCAGCGTCCTGAACTTTCCCCTCAACTTGTCCTGAACTCGTTCCCTCTTAGGCCCGCTGACCATTCCTGACTACACATGTCTCTTTCTCTGTTCTTTGCTGGTGCCCTGGTCCTCCTGTCTATGTGAATTCTCCCTGTCTGTTGTGGAGTCCATGTGTCCCAAGCCAGCCATGTGTGGTGGCTCCTAACTAATCCCAGAACGCAGGAGACTATGAGGATCAAGAGGAGGCTAGCCTGGCCTACACTGTGAGTCCAGGCAAGTCTGGACGATATGGTGAGAATCTCTTTTGTAAAAGAGAAGGTGGCCAGAGAGATGGATCTGTGGTTAAGAAAACTTGCTGGGTTCAGCTCCTAGCACCCCATGATGATCAAGCATCTATAGCTCCAGTTCCAGAGGATCCTATGTCTTCTTCTGGCCTCCCTGGTGCCAGGCACACACATGGTACACATATGTGCATGGAAGAAAGAACACCCATACATGTAAATAAATCTCTTGGGCTGGAGAGATGGCTCAGCAGTTAAGAGCACTGACTGCTCTTCCGAAGGTCCCGAGTTCAAACCCCAGCAACCACATGGTGGCTCATAACCATCTGTAATGAGATCTGATGACTTCTTCTGGGGTATCTGAAGACAGCTACAATGTACTTAGATATATTAATAAATAAATCTTTAAAAAAATAAATAAATCTCTTTTGTTTAGTATTTGTTTGGTTTTGGGGGGATAGTGTCTCACCATGTAACCGTGACTGTCCTGGAACTCATTATGTAGACCAGACTAGCCTGGAACTTTCAGAGATCCTTCTGTCTCTGCCTCCCAAATTCCAGGCTTTAAGGCATGTGCCACTACACCTGGATAAATCGTCAAAAGTAAATACATACATACATACATACATACATACATACATACATACATACAGGAGAGGTGGCAAGATGGTTCAGGAGTTAAGTCAAGGCACTGACTGCCGAGCCTGATGACGTGAGTTTGACCTCCAGAACCTCCTTAAAGGTGGGAGCAGAGAACTGACTCCACAGAGCGCTCTTCTGGCCTCCACATATCTGCTCTGTGGAGCACAAGTCCCCCAATAATAATAGATTTAATTTAATTTATTAAGGAATATTCTGTCTCTCTCTTGGGGCTATTGTGATTTACTTAGAAATGAGCTTAAGCATAAACCCTAAGCATGGAACCATCTGGGTCCTGTGCTGGGACTAATTAAGACTCTCCGGGGAGCTGTAAATGTGGAAGCCTAGAGCAGCTTGGGAGAGCTGCCTTTGAAGAAACCAAAAATTACCGCCCCACCTCTTTCTGTTTTGTTTGGATTTTGATCTTTTTTTATTTTTTTAAATAAGCCTGACTGATTTAAACCTACTATGTATAGCAAGCTGGCCTCAAACTTGTGGGAGACCCCACTTCCATTCTGCCTCCTATACACTGGGACTACAAACCTGTACCACCTCACGTAGCCTACCATATAGACAAGACTGACCCTACAGGATCACGGCATGGGCCACTGTGTTGGCTCCTTGAAGTCTTTTCAAGTCGCTCTTGGTCATAAGAAGCCCGTCTCCATTTCTGGGTGACCATTGAGACTAAAGTGCCTGTGTCACATTGAGCATGCTTTGCTGAGCATAGACCTTGTGCCAGCATCTGTCTCAGGCCTCTCACACTGTCACAGTGGATCATTATGAAAGCACCAGACTTCACAGAAAGTAAAGGAGGCTTGGAAATAGTCCCCCATGGCCACATAGTTGATTTTCAGATGCAGCTTTTAAACAGCCATCCATGGGGCTGGAGAGAGAGCTCAGTGGTTAAGAGTGCTTCAAAGGTCCTGAGTTAATTCCCAGCCACCATGTAGCAGCTCACAGCCATCTATTATGTGATCTGATGCCCTAGCACTCATATAAATAAATATTTTTTGTTGTTTGTTTTTAAAGATCTATTTTTTTTTCATACACAGTGTTCTGCCTACATATATGCCTGCATGACAGAAGAGGACATCAGACCTCATTACAGATGGTTGTGAGCCATTATGTGGTTTCTGGGAATTGAACTCAGGACCTTTGGAAGAATAGTTAGTGCTATCAACCTCTGAGCCATCTCTCCAGCCCAATAAGTAAATCTTTAAACAGCCATTCAGTTGCTATAACTGGCCCCTCTATTCTGATCAGTGCACCAGACCTCCTGATGCCAGTAAGAGGAGTGGTGGGAGAATGCTCAGTGGTTAAGAGCACTGACTGCTCTTCCAGAGGTCCTGAGTTCAATCCCCAGCAGCCACATGGTGGCTCACAACCATCTGTAATGGAATCTGATGCCCTCTTTTGGTGTGTCTGAAGATAGCTACAGTATACTTATATATAAAATAAATAAATTAAGAAAGAAAGAGGGAGGGAGAGAGAGAGAGAGAGAGATAAACTAGGATCGACACCACGTGTCTTTAATCTCAGTATTCCAGAGACAGAGGCAGAAGGATTGCTACAGGCCATCCAAATCTACCTAGCAAATTTCAGGCTAACCAGGCCCTCATAGTGAAACTGTCTCAAAAGTAGACAAACAACAATGACAAAAAGAAGCTGAAAAAAAAGTAATAACAATCCCTTAACTCTGAACATTGGTGATACACACACACACACACATGTATACATATATGAATCACTCTGTGTCCTCTTCTTTATGTGTACAGTATGGGCCATGCCTATCAGTGCAGCAAATGCATGCCGTGCCCTGGGAGGCCAGAAGAGAGCTGTTAGCTGCCACGTGGATGCTGGGGCCTGATCCCGCTCCTCTTCAAGAACAGCCAATACTATTAAGCCATGAGCCGTCTCCAGCGCTGCCCTACGTAGTCTTTCTGTAACGCTTCATTCACTCAAAGAAATATATATGGTCTTCGGCCATGACTCATTATCATTATTGTGTGAACATTTTGAACGAATATGCATGAATTGTATTGTACAGCCTATGCTACCTGTTACATGTATGTGGTACATGTAACTCTTAGACCACAAACCTATGTAGCATATTATTGAACCGAATCCTGTAGACAATTCTAACACAATGTTGCTTGTGTCTCCCTCCAAACATACTGAAGCACAGGGAAGGAACAGTGAAGTACTCGCCATTCGACTTTTCTCTCCACTCTAATCTTATGAAACCACCATTGAGTACGTGGTCTATGGTTGACTAAAACATCTAGTATAACATGGGACTGTACTTTAAAACCTCTCAAAAAAAATAAAAAAAATTGCTTAAAAAGAGAGAAATGAAACAAAGAAGAAAGATGAGGCCTAGGTCAAAGGATGGGATCAGAACTGAGGCCAGAGAACTGAGGCTGGAGTGGGGCCCAGGCAGGGGTTGGGCTGGCTCAGTGGCAGCTCTTCCACACAGAGCCCAGTGTTTCCCGAGCCAGGCTCTGGGCCAAGAGCAATATCACTGGCACCAGACAGCCTCTGCCCTTGCCCCCCAATAGCTGTACCCCCAGAAAGTCGGGGATAGGTGAGGACTGGCCTCCAGAGACCTTCCTCCCGCTGCATGACACTGAGGGACAGCGTCTGTAAAGTTCTGCCCATGGTATGCCACAGGGAGAGAAACATCACCCCCAGCTCCCACATTCCTTGTCTTCTGGCAACTTCTAGTGAGTCTCCACCTTCTAGGAAAGGTCTCGAGCCGAGAAGCCAGTGTGGTGACTCACACCTGTAATTCATGTACTTGGCCTGAGGAAAGAGAGTTACTAAAAGTTCAAGGCCAGCCTGAGCTACAAAGTGCATTTCAGAACAACTGGGAGTGTGGTGTATATAGCCAGATATTGTCTCAAAAGAAAAAGAGGAGGGAAGGAAGGAAGGAAGGAAGGAAGGAAGGAAGGAAGGAAGGAAGGGAGGGAGGGAGGGAGGGAGGGAGGGAGGGAGAGAGAGAGAAAGGAAAGAAAGAAAGAAAGAAAGAAAGAAAGAAAGAAAGGAAGGAAGGAAGGAAGGAAGGAAGGAAGGAAGGAAGGAAGGAAGGAAGAAAGAAAGAAAGAAAGAAAGAAAGAAAGAAAGAAAGAAAGAAAGAAAGAAAGAAAGAAAGAAGATATAAGATCCAGAAGAGCTGGAGAGACCACTCAGTGGTTAAGAGCACTGACTGCTCTTCCAGAGGTCCTGAGTTCAAATCCCAGCAACCACATGGTGGCTCACAACCATCTGTAATGGGATCCGATGCCCTCTTCTGGTGTGTCTGAAGACAGCTACAGTGTGTTCATCGTGTATACAAAATAAATAAATAAAATCTTTTTTTCAAAAGGAGAGAGAAATACCAGAGATGGAGGATGATGTCCTCCCGCCCCGCCACGCCCTCTTCCTGTCTCCTCCCCTCCAGTAAGTAATCTTACTTACCTGCCCAGAGGTGGTGTCTGCTGTACAGCCTTACCCATGGAATTTAAATTAGTTCACGAAGTCAGGGTGTGACGGCTCACCTCTCCCAGCACTGGACAAGAGTGAACACAGGAAGCCAAGTGACCCCGAAGTGAACCCGGTCCCACAGAACAGGGCACAGTCACATAACAAACCTTCAATAAAATACTTGCCAGTCGATTGACTGACTGACTGACTGACTGTTCCTGTGAGAGTGTGAAACCATTCAGTCAAGAGATTTAGAGAGCATATCTTTGGGACGGGGTGGGGTGGGGAGTGACAATCTGAGGGCCTTGGGGACCTAGGAAGACGGTGGGGTACAGGAAGTTCTTACTTCATTAGCAAGGGCTCAGCATACACCCCAGGACTGGAATGTCATCTGTGTTGTAGGGTCTAGCTCCTGTTGTCAGCTCATCAAGGACCCCAAGGACTGTATTTAATAAGTGGAGTCCATGGAGGACCAGGAGAAGAGAGGTCCTGGCATTCTGAGGCAATCTCTCTGCAAAGCAGGTCCTCCAGCTAGACACCTCCTTCCTCCTGGACACTAGACTGTTGACTGGTGGATCAGGTGGATCATGCTAGACTTTTTTTTTTCTCTCCCCCGACCCTGAGTGTATACATGCACGTGTGTGCATGCATGTGTTTGGCACCCATATGGTATCTCACAACCATCCATAACTCTAGTTCCAGGGGATCCAAGATCTTCGGGTCTCCAAATCATCACTGCATGTAGTACGTGCACACAGTCATACGTGCACACAGAATAATGAAATTAAATTAAAGTGTAAATAAGGTTAAAAGTCAAGATATGAAAAGAGGAAGGGAGAATTGGTTTAGAGCGTGCTGTTTCTTCCCGGAGTCCACACTGATAGTTCATGATGATGGTAACACATGCAAGCACACTCATGCACACACATGAGCACACACATATGCACACAATAGATTTTTTTTTTTTTTTTTGGTTTTTTGAGACAGGGTTTCTCTATATAGCCCTGGCTGTCCTGGAACTCACTTTGTAGACCAGGCTGGCCTTGAACTCAGAAATCTGCCTGACTCTGCCTCCTGAGTGCTGGGATTAAAGGCGTGCACCACCACAGCTGGCTGATTTTTTTTTTTAAAGGAAAGGAAGCTACTGCTTCCTAGGCAGGCTCTCATTCCTGAGTGATAGCTAGGAGCTATGCAGATGACCTGAGTTGAGCTTTTTATTTTCCAAAACGCTTCATAGAGGCAAACATCTTGGGACTTCGGGTGAAATTTGGCCTGGCTGACTTCATACCTAAGCTACAGTCCATTCGATTGACAGAAGTGCTGGTAGATGAGATAGACCTGAGCCAGGTGGGGGTGGAGCTCTCTGGAGGCACCTGCTGTGTGCCAGGCACTTGAGATACAAAAATGAAGTCCACTGACTCAGTTCCTGGCTTCCGGAAGCTTAGTGGTCCCCAGCTGCTTACATGAATAACAACTATGCAACTGCAAGCCTGCAACTATGTAACTACAGCCTGCCAAGTGAGAAGAAGAAAGAATGGCTGTTAGTGCTCACAGGTCAGATATGAACATGTGAATTCTCCTTCCAGCAAGTCTCTTCAGCAGCCTACTATCATTTAGTGATTTGCTGAGGAGCAAACAAAGACAGAGACAAGGCTGATAGACAGTACTGAGATTCAGGGCTCATTCCTTTCTCCATCCTAACAAAGGGGACTTGGCAAATCCCCAGGGATGTCCTGGGGCCTTGAACGGAGACCAAAGTGCCAGACCAATAGAGAGCAGGTTAGACTAGGAACAGGGGATGGGTGAGCAAAGGCCCAGGGATAGGAATGGGAGCAACACAGGAGGAGGGAGGTCTGTACATGTGGACCAGACCACCATGTCATCACAACACTATCTATGTAAAAACCACGAGGAAGTATTCTTCTAAAGCATTATTTATTTTATGTATGCAAGTCCACTGTAGCTGCTCTCAGACACAGCAGAAGAGGGCATCGGATCCCATTACAGATGGTTGTGAGCCACCATGTGGTTGCTGGGAATTGAACTCAGGACCTCTGGAAGAGCAGTCAGGGCCGGGCAGTAGTGGCACACGCCTTTAATCCCAGCACTTGGGAGGCAGAGGCAGGCGGATTTCTGAGTTCAAGGTCAGCCTGGTCTACAAAGTGAGTTCCAGGACAGCCAGGGCTATACAGAGAAACCCTGTCTCGAAAAACCAAAACCAAACAAAAAACAAAAAACTTTTTAGAATGAAAATTTAAACTTTTAAAAATAAAAGCACAACTTTTTACAAATTAAAGTTTAAAGTTTCTCTCTCTCTCTCTCTCTCTCTCTCTCTCTCTCTCTCTCTCTCTCTCTCTCTCTCTCTCTCTCTCTCTCTTCCGAGACTGGGTTTCTCTGTATAGCTCTGGCTGTTCTAGAACTCACTCTGTAGACCAGGCTGGCCTCGAACTCAGAAACCCGCCTGCCTCTGCCTCCCCAGTGCGCCGCCGCCACCCCAACCGACTGAGATGTATTTTAAATATCCTCTGAAGGTCGCTCAGGCCAAGGAGAGGTCAGGTCTCTCTGATGTACTGTGATTTCACGGAAAACCAGAGAGCCTGGTGAGTGCCAAATTGAGGAAGAGCAAAGGATAGAGCAAGGTAGCAAGTTAGACCTTGCAGGTTGGACGTGGGGCCCCGGAACGACTGAGAGACTGAGACTGGGCGATCCAGTCCCAACGGGGAGCTCCCGACCTAGGGTACCGGGCTGACATTTGCCGGGTCTCGGACCACGCCTCTCAGATCAGAAGTGGTCCAGGAGGGGCGGAGTCCGAGGTGGGCGGGGCAGGAGGGGGCAGCCCCCCGCCACGCTGCAGTTGCAGGGACATTCCTGGCTCTTCGGCCCGGGGCGGAGGAGCTCCCGGCGGGTGAGTGTGCCAGCCCTGCCGGTATCGTGACCCGCGCGCGCGGGAACCGGGCGGCGGAGGAGCCAGGTGAGCCGGGCCCCTGCGCCGGGAGCGGAGCCGTCTAGCTCTGGGCGAGTCGGGCCACACACGGTACTCCCGACCGCCGTGGGGACAGCGGCAGTGGAGCTCCCGAGCTGCCCCCTCTGTCCCGGGGACCTTGGCGCCCGCGCGGCGGGAGTGGTTGGGTGGAGGGGGCGGTAAATCAGTAACCCGCAGCGCACACAGGGCCTTTTGTCCCCCTCCGTTCAAAGAGCACCCTGGTCACCGCTCTGGTTACTTATTGCCCACCGGGGCGGGGGCGATGGGCCAGCTGTCTATGCAACTCCGCACGGGGACCGCTGACGTGCACCTCCCTCCGAGAGCGACGGGGTGGGGGCATTAAAGTAAGAGCACTGTCGCCCTTGGGCGGGTGACAGACGCACTCTGGCAAAAAAAAAAAAAAAAAAAAAAAAAAAAAAAAAAAAAAGTAACGCTTGCAGTCACTTGCACCGAGCACCTCATCGCATGAGTGCAGGAGGGTGAACAACTTAGCGCTCTCTGATGACAGTCCCAAGTGCTAGCGATCCTAAGGGGCCAGCCTTGGTGACAGACTAAGAATTCTGTGGTTGTGAGTTCAGGGTAACCTGTGAGTGGGAATCAAACCTCCCCGGACCTGTCCGCCCCAACCCAAGCTGGAGATGAAGCATGGCCTTCTCTGCTTTGCAGGGTGTAGTAGGAGTCTTTTGCAGATGGGCCGAGCAAACTAGGGAGTAGGGGACAGGTCAAGGTTTTAAGGCGATAGAGGAACACGGAGGTACAGGCAAGGGAGCAAACGTGTCGGCGTTTAGAATTTACAGAAGGGACAGACTGTGGGAGTTACAAGGTTGACACTGAAGTTTAAAATGAAGCCTAGAAAAGCTGGGCCCAGCACATGGGCCTTGATGGGTACTAGCCAGGCTGAGGCAGGAGCCTCACCATTTGTAGACCTGCTTGGTTTGCAGAGTGAGTTTCAATGCCAGTCTTCCTGGTCAACTTTAGTGAGAACTTGTCTCAAAATAATAAAAAAACAAATAGAGGGGGCCTGCAGTTAACCCTTAGGGGCTTGTAATCTGGGTGACAGGGAGAAAAAACAAAAACAAAACAAAAAAACTACTGGGCGGTGAAGAACTAAGGTTTGCCAAGATACCAAGCGAGAAATGACCATGACCTAGTCTCTGTGGGGCAGGGGAGCTGAGAGACATTGAGGTCAGTAGACTGATTAGGTCTGCCTGAGTCTTCCTCAGCAGTGGGCTGAGAAAAACCCTGGGCAGGGTTCCCAGTTTGGTAAAGTATGGAATGCATCTTCTAAGAATCATGCTGTTTTCTTCAACTGTCACTCACTAACGTTGGCCTGATACGGAGATTAGCATGGCCCCTGTGCAAAGATGGCGCACACACTCACAAGAGCAGGGCCCCAAAGAAAAAGAACACTGATCCAAAGATGCTGGTGACACCTCGCTGTTATCCAGGACTAGGTAACAGCCTGTGCATCCCTGGGACTCCACTGGTTCCCTGGTCAAGTTAAGGCTTAGGTCTGAGTCTTCCTTTTGTGAAACAGATGCTCCACTACAGCATGTGGACAAGTCTGTGTATCAGACTTAATAGTTCCATATCAGAAGTAGAGACTGAGTCAGGTCAGACAAACGGTGCCGGTGCACACTCAGTATGGGGACTGGGAGAATGTCTCACCAATGCCTGTGTGTGCCATCCCTCCATGTATGGTCCCTTTTTGTCCCCGTAGCAACACTATGATGATAACAATTCAGAAAGAGACAAAGGTAGGTAGGTCTTGGCAGGAATCAGGATTTGAATTTGTCGGTACCAGACATGTAAAACCTGTGCCAATTACAGAGCCAACTAGACAGGAAGCTCAATGGCAGAGGCTTTGCTTAGCATGCAAGGAGGTCCTGGGTTCAACCCACAACTCTGAAAAACAATAAACAAAGCCAAACAAGCTCCTAGGCTGTCTTAAGATGAAAGATGAAGCCAGAGGGGATAAACCACCGGAAGTGTCCTCAGGATGCTTGTTCGGCTCGGAACGAGGAAGAATGTCCTTGATTTGGACTGCGCCTCGTGACAGCACACACCGCTGGAAGCGTCCCAAACTGGGCATGGAAGTGTCGGTGATGCTAACGAGTGAGGTCCGGTTAGATGGTGTCCAGATGCTGAAGGCTGGCCTTGTTATTGGGTTGCCCTTCTCTTCTTTGAGCCTTCAGCAATGAATTCATTTATTCAGCAGAAAAAATAAATGATGTGCAAAGGATAAGTCACCATCTCTGCTTCCTTCCAAGAAAAGAATCCTGAAACTGCTCTCTCTGTGAAGGCATGCCAGGTCACAGTAGGATCCAAGGCAGCAGGAAGTCCGCACATGCCCTGCAGAACCTCCTTAAGGGAGGCTGTGGCTCTGCCTAGCAGTGCTGGCTTTAGTTTCTGCCTTGTGGGGTTTGGATGAGCCTGCTGGCTGCTTCCTGTCTCTGGGTCTTCATCTGAAAAACAAAGAATGGGACCTGCACATGACCATGACCGGAGCTCTTTCCCCCCCTCCCAATCTCCCTCTGTTTTAGGAAGGTGGTCAGTGGGAAGTCTGGCCCTGGTCCTGAGATCAACTGGAAGGAAATGTGGCTGCTCCTGGCCCTATTGAGCATCTTTCAGGGGACACCAGCTTTGTCCCTTGAGGCCTCTGAGGAAATGGAGCAGGGTATGGCCTCTAAGGTGGGAGAGGGTGGCAGGGATGTCAGGGACAGGCACCAGAAGCTGGAGAGGATCCTGGCCCTTGGCCCCAAGAAGGAGGCAGCGGGGCAGGGCGTTGCGATTCACTGTTTCCCTCTCGGCAAGCACACACCTATCTGTATGTCTACAAGAGAGGATTAGCCTTACAGGGCACAGAGCCTGGGCTAGGCTGCAGAGCCAGTGGTGAGCCCCTTGGCTGTGTATGTATGTGTGTGGTTCTATGCACTGGGTGTGTTGGTTGGGAGGGGCAAGCAGCATGTGTGATGTATGAACCAAGTATAGTGGGCTTCAGAGGTGTGGCGGGTGCCCTGTATGTGGCACCTGTAGCATGTGCCTTGTGTGTATATGTGTGTATATCTTGGGTAATGGCATGTCTAGCATGTGTGCCAAGTGTGTGTGTGTGTGTGTCTGTGTGTGACAACTCCCAGGAAAAATGTGACACTGGCCCTGTGCAAAACATTTGTAGCATGTGGTTACATGTGGGGGAACAGCATGTATCACAGGATTGTTGTGTCCCATGTGTGTAGCATGTTCTCTGTGGGGGGGGGGGCGCTAGCCTCCGATGGAGCTATGGGTATCAATGACTCCTGCCATCTGCCCTCAGAGCCCTGCCTAGCCCCAATCCTGGAGCAGCAAGAGCAGGTGTTGACGGTGGCCCTGGGGCAGCCTGTGAGGCTGTGCTGTGGGCGCACCGAGCGAGGACGTCACTGGTACAAAGAGGGCAGCCGCCTAGCATCTGCTGGTCGAGTACGGGGTTGGAGAGGCCGCCTGGAGATCGCCAGCTTCCTTCCTGAGGATGCTGGCCGATACCTCTGCCTGGCCCGTGGGTCCATGACCGTCGTACACAATCTTACGTTGCTTATGGATGGTAAGAGGGTCTGGGCAGGGCTTTAAGGGTCCCTTGGGAGAGAAACCCCTCTTCTCTTGGATTTCAGATGTCTTCCTTTGTCCCTAAATAGACTCCTTAACCTCCATCAGTAATGATGAAGACCCCAAGACACTCAGCAGCTCCTCGAGTGGTCATGTCTACCCACAGCAAGGTCGGTGCCTCCTCCCAAGGTCTCTTCTCCACCACCCATCTGGTCACTAAGGAGAGACTTGTGTGGGAGCCGAGCTCACCTTAGGGTCTTAATTGCTCTTTCTTTCCTCTCTAGCACCCTACTGGACACACCCCCAACGCATGGAGAAGAAACTGCATGCAGTGCCTGCCGGGAATACTGTCAAATTCCGCTGTCCAGCTGCAGGGAACCCCATGCCCACCATCCACTGGCTCAAGGACGGACAGGCCTTCCACGGGGAGAATCGTATTGGAGGCATTCGGGTGAGTCTGGACTTCTCAAGTCCATCTACTCCACCATTTTCATTTTTCCCCACATAGCCCCTCATGTAGGTCGATAGATGGTGAGGAATGTAATTCCAGAGCCCCAGAGCATGAACATCTCTGGTTCAAGTTCTTACAAAGTGCAACCTCTCAGCCTCATCAGAAACTAACTCCTGTTATGTTCTGGTAGGGGTTTTCATTGTTGGCAATGACGTTTATGGCCCAGGGGCACTAAAGGATTATTTTAATTATTTTTATTTATGTGTAAGTAAATACCATGCACATGTGTGCATCCGATCCCCTGGAGCTAGAATTACATAGGCAGTTGTGAGTTGCCTGATGTGGGAGCTGGGAACCAAGCTCAGGTCCTCTAGAAGAGCAGCGAGGGCTCCTAACCACTGAGCATCTCTCCAGCCCTGATGATGCGGGTCTTCTCTTTATGTAAACCTGATGGTGCTGGATCTCACTATGTAGACTAGGCTGGCTTTGAACTCACAAGGAACTAACCTGCCTCTGCTCTGACTTCCAAGTGCCTGGACTAAAGGCATCTGGGGTGATGATTATTTTTGTTTTTTTAAGATATATATATATATATATATATATATATATATATATATATATATATATATATGCCGGGCAGTGGTGGCACACACCTGTAATCCCAGCACTCTGGAGGCAGAGGCAGGCAGATTTCTGAGTTCAAGGCCAGCCTGGTCTACAGAGTGAGTTCCAGGACAGCCAGGGCTACATAGAGAAACCCTGTCTCGAAAAACAAACAAATACACACACACACACACACACACACACACACACATACATATACCATAACTGTCTTCAGACACACCAGAAGAGGGCATCAGATCCCATTACAGATGGTTGTGAGGTAACCGCTGGGAATTGAACTCAGAACCTCTGGTGCTCTTAACTGCTGAGCCATCTCTCCAGCCCCCATGCTGGTTCTGACACAGGATGTCAAAACAGAGTAGAGGCTATCTCCAACTCCAACCTCCTGGGTAGCATCTCCTTTAAGGTGGGGAGAAACACTGAGCTACTAGGATTTAGCTTGCTGTCAGGAGGAAACTAAGACTCAGAGCCAGCAAAGACTACACAGGGAGCAGTCCTGGGTAGGGTATAGCTAAACTTGAAAGACTCAATCCAAGGCTTAGACGTTGTTTTTGTTTTGGGTTTTTTTTTGGGGGGGGGAGTGTTTTGTGGTGTTTGTTTTGCTTGTTCTTTTGACCCAGGATATCACTCGAGTGGTTTAGAACTCCATCTGTAGACCAAGCTGGCCTTGAATTCATGGCCTCTTGCCTTTGGCTGGCTTCCAAGTGTGGGATTAAGGTGTACACCACCGTGCCTAGTCTTCAAACATCATCACCACCACCACCACCACCACCACCTTCTATTTCTTCTTCTTCTTCTTCTTCTTCTTCTTCTTCTTCTTCTTCTTCTTCTTCTTCTTCTTCTTCTTCTTCTTCTTCTTCTCCTCCTCCTCCTCCTCCTCCTCCTCCTCCTCCTCTTCCTCCTCTTCTTCTTCCTCCTCTCCTTCCTCCTCTTCCTCCTTCTTCTTTTCCCTCTTCTTCTTACTACTACTACTACCACTTCCACTTATTATTATTTTTTAAGATTTGTTTATTTTATGTGTGTGAATATTTTGTCTGCATGTATATATGTGTGCTGTGCACATGCTCAGTGCCTGCAGAGGCCACGAGTGTCAGATTCCCTAGGAACTGGAGTCACACCTGGTTGTGAGCCACTACCATGCAGGTGCTGGGAATCAAATCTGGGACCTCTGGAAGAATGTCAGTCTTCTTAACTCCAAAACAATGCCTCCAGCCCAACAGAGACACTTCTTACAGCCTCTTTCTCTGTCCAGGAGTCTCTGGCTTTGCCCCAATCCTCTCAGGGGCTAGGAAGATTGGGAAGAGGCCCATAGACAGATTCTGTCCTCTCCCTGTCCTGGCTTTACTGGGTCCCCTCTGGACATTTCCTCTACTCCTGCCTGCTTCCAGCTGCGCCACCAACACTGGAGCCTGGTGATGGAAAGTGTGGTACCCTCGGACCGTGGCACATACACGTGCCTTGTGGAGAACTCTCTGGGTAGCATTCGCTACAGCTATCTCCTGGATGTGCTGGGTGAGTGGATGAGCTGGGCAGGTAGGACAAAGAATTTGGCTTATCTTCAGCTCAGTCAGTCCTGCAAGGGTGGGTATCTTGTCTTATCTTGTGTTGGAAACTAGATGAAATCAGTTTCAGATGAGCAAAATAAGCCCAAGGGTCAGCAGGAAGCAACGGGGTGGCGGTGGGCTGAAGGAGCAGAAGTCTGCCATAGGGAACGGGAAAAGGGGGTCCAGGCAGATGGCAAAGGCTGAATTCAGCTCTTAAGAATGTAGTGCAGGGGCTGGTGAGATGGCTCAGCGGTTAAGAGCACTGACTGCTCTTCCAAAGGCCCTGAGTTCAAATCCCAGCAACCACATGGTGGCTCACAACCATCTGTAATGAGATCTGACACACTCTTCTGGTGTGTCTGAAGACAGCTACAGTGTGATTTGTGGGCAGGTATATGCCATGGGTGCACAGGGTGTGGACATTCTGAACGTGAATCTGAGAAGCTGTCCTAGCCCAAAGACAGTAAAGCCATAAAACGTTGAAGGAAGGTAAACAGAAGATAGACAAGATCTGAGCTGTGTGTCCAGAAGTCCTTCCCCTGATCTAGGAGCAGGGCTGGGGGCAGGTAAACTGGGTGATTTCGTGGGTGCCACTGGTCAGGGTTGACGGCCTGGCCCGGCCCCCAGAGCGGTCCCCGCACCGGCCCATCCTGCAGGCGGGCCTCCCAGCCAACACCACAGCCGTGGTTGGCAGCGATGTGGAGCTACTCTGCAAGGTGTACAGCGACGCCCAGCCCCACATACAGTGGCTGAAACACGTCGTCATCAACGGCAGCAGCTTCGGCGCCGATGGTTTCCCCTACGTACAAGTCCTGAAGGTGAGCTTCCTGCCAGCGCCCAGGCCGGGGCCCCATCCTTTCCCCATTAGGGTGGGATGATACCCAACTACCCTCCCAGCTGCAGTGTGGCCCAGAACCTCCCGTGACCTAGTGTGTCCGCTGCTTCAGACAACAGACATCAATAGCTCGGAGGTAGAGGTCTTGTATCTGAGGAACGTGTCCGCTGAGGATGCAGGAGAGTATACCTGCCTGGCGGGCAACTCCATCGGCCTTTCCTACCAGTCAGCGTGGCTCACGGTGCTACCAGGTGAGGGCCCTGCTGAGGAAGAGGGGGTCGGGGAGGGGGGAGATCCTGGGAGAGACTACAGGATTCCTCTCTGGTCCATTGAGGCCTGTTAGGTAGGCAGTTTCCTTGGCCAGTGTGGGTATACAGTATTTGTTCTTTGGCACTGTGAATGCTCTCACTGAATTCAGCAGGGATATGTATTTGATTTAACGAGACTGTCCATGTGACCCTCGGGGATATAAGACTATATATATATAACTGCGATTTTTCTTTTTTAAAGATTTATTTATTTTATTTTATGTATGTGAGTACACTGTAGCTGTACAGATGGTTGTGAGCCTTCATGTGGTTGTTGGGAATTGAGTTTAGGACTTCTGCTCTCTCTGGTCAACCCCACTCGCTCCGGTGGGTCCCACTGACTCCAGCACAGAAATTTATTTATTATTATTATTATATATAAGTACACTGTAGCTGTCTTTAGACACCCTAGAAGAGGGCATCAGATCTCATTACAGATGGTTGTGAGCCACCATGTGGTTTCTGGGATTTGAACTTAGGACCTTCGGAAGAACAGTCAGTGCTCTTACCCCTGAGCCATCTCTCCAAGCCCGTAACTGTAACTTTTTCAGTGTGTGTCCTTATATGTGTTAGTAACTATGGGGACCTAGGCTGGGGGCGGGGGGGCGGGGGGGGGGCTGGTCAATCTGACCACTGACTGACTGCTGTTTTTCTCTGTCTATGTTCATCTAACGAGCAGAGGAAGACCTCACATGGACAACAGCAACCCCTGAGGCCAGATACACAGATATCATCCTGTATGTATCAGGCTCACTGGCTCTGCTTGTGCTCCTGCTGCTGGCCGGGGTGTATCACCGGCAAGTCATCCGTGGCCACTACTCTCGCCAGCCTGTCACTGTACAAAAGCTGTCCCGTTTCCCCTTGGCCCGACAGGTACTGCGCCTGTTCCCCAGCCCCCACCCACTGTACAGCTCTCAGCCTGACCCCAGCAGGCAGAACGAATCTCTTACTTTGCAGTTCTCTTTGGAGTCGAGGTCCTCTGGCAAGTCAAGCTTGTCCCTGGTGCGAGGTGTCCGTCTCTCCTCCAGCGGCCCGCCCTTGCTCACGGGACTTGTGAATCTAGACCTGCCTCTCGATCCACTTTGGGAATTCCCCCGGGACAGGTACACTGAGCAGGCTAAGACTGAGGGTGCCAGCTCAGGAGTGGTACCCACAGTCTGAGGCACGGGTCTTCTTGGCCTCTAGGTTGGTGCTCGGAAAGCCCCTGGGTGAGGGCTGCTTTGGGCAAGTGGTTCGTGCAGAGGCCTTTGGTATGGATCCCTCCCGGCCCGACCAAACCAGCACCGTGGCTGTGAAGATGCTGAAAGGTACACATGGCAACCTGGGCAAGGTGTGCTGGGGCTACGCAAGGGGCTTACACGGACTGCCCATGCTGGGGCCACGCAGCGGGCTATAGGGATAGCCGGTGCTAGGGCCACGCAAGGGGCTACACAGACTGCCCGTGCTGGGACCACACAAGGGGCTACACGGACTACCCGTGCTAGGGCCACGCAGCAGGCTGTAGGGATAGCCTGTGCTGGGGCCATGCAAGAGGCTATACGGACTGCCTGTACATGAGAAAGGCCCCAGATTTTCCACCCTTGGGCCTGAAGCCCAACCCTGCTGTTGGCCCTGGCAAGTGACTTCCAAGCCTCAGTTTCCTGTTGGGACTCCGTGGGGATGACTAAAGACCCCTTACCTCTCAGGGTCGAAGTTTATAGATGTTTCTGATAAACCGTGGCTTAGTAAATTTTTGGTGTAGGGTTTGAAACTGGTTTACTTTTCTTTCATTCTTTCTTTTTTGTTTGGGGTTTTACTTTTGTTTGTCTGTTTGTTTTGTTTTGCTTTTGTTTTTGACACAAGAGTTTCAAGCCGGGCGTGGTGTTGAACGCCTTTAATCCCAGCACTCAGGAGGCAGAGGCAGGCAGATTTCAGAGTTCGAGGCCAGCCTGGTCTACAAAGTGAGTTCCAGGACAGCCAGGGCTATACAGAGAAACCCTGTCTCGAACCGCCCCCCCCCCAAAAAAAAAGAGTTTCTCTGACTGTCCTAGAACTCACTCTGTAGATCAGACCAGCCTCTGCCTCCCAAGTGCTGAGATTAAAGGCGTGCCCCACCATGCCCGGATGGGACCGTTTTGTTCTGTTTTGAGGCTGACCTCGAGGTCACTCTGTAATCTAACCCTGCCTGGAACTCATAGCGATTCTCCTACATCAGCCTCTCGAGTACTGGAATTACACCTGACTGGCTCAGTAAAGTTTAGCCACTGGGTGATGATCCCTATGAGATTTGTGGTGATCGGAGCTTAATATCCCTCCCCTGTTAGCTCTCGGCATTTATCACCTTATCACCCTCCACATTTAGTGCCTCATCCCCATCAATTCCACTAAACAATACACCTTCAACACACATTCCTCCCAGTCCTTAGTAGAGAACAGTCTCAGGGCTGGAGAGATGGCTTAGCCAATGAGAGTGCTGGATGCTCTTAGAGCGGACTCAAGTTCAATTCCCAGCACCAACAACATCTGGCAACTCAAAACCACCTGTAACACACACACACACAGAGAGAGAGAGAGAGAGAGAGAGATACAAATACAAAAATAAATCTTAAAAATAAAAAGTCCCAGGTTCAAGCTGGGTCTGGTGGCACAAGCCTGTAATCTTGGGTACTAAGACAGGAGGATGGGAAAGTGAGGTGAAGTTACAGATGGAGCTCAAGTGCTGTCTGGACAACTTAGTAAAACCCTTCCCCAAAATATGAAGAGGCCTGGCTGAGTGGTAGAACACTTGTCCAACATGTGCGAGAGCCACTGTGTGATCCCCAAGAATAATGGAGAGGATAAGGAAACCCAGACCTCAGGCGATGTCCCCAAAGTGTCCTGCAGGTGCTTGGTGTGTGCTCTTGGAACTTCTTTTATATTTGTCTTTTCTTTTCTTTTTTAAGTTTATTACATTTTCAGACATGGTCACACGATACAGTCCTGGCTGGCCTGGAACTTCTAGACCAGACTGGACTTGAATCTGCAGGGATCCACTTGCCTCTGCCTCCCAAGTGTTGGGACTTAGGGTGATTATTGTGTTGTGTGTGTAAGTGTGAGCACACATCATAGCTTGTGCATAGAGCGGTCGGAGAACAACTTATGGAGTCAATTTCAGGGGTCAGTCTTGTCATCAGGCTTGTGCACCACGCCATCTTGCTGGCTCCTTTATGTCTTCTTCTATGTGTTTATTATCTGTCATTTTGTTCTGTGTAAATCATATCATCATATCATGCTTACTCAATACCTTGATGTTTACCAGCATACCCTTGGGTCCTGGCTGTCTTGCCGGTCCCCCGTAGAATCTGTTGCTATGGTCCCTGTTGCTGCCGTCCCTAGCATTCTTCCCTTCCTCGCTCCCTCCACTCTGCACAGCTGGAGCCAGCTGGCACTTTCTGTGAGGCAGCGATTGTGAAATAGGCTTTTCCATATTGATGTACGGCTAGGATAAGTTATGTCTTTGTCCCAAGGTCACAGGTCAGCCCTAGTCCCTGGTCCTTAGCCCACTCTTTCCTAGAGAAGTCACAGAAGTATCCTCTAATGCATAACAAAACCTCAGGACACTTCTTGCCCCTAGGGACTGTTACCCAGGGACCAGTTAACACAGCTTCCTTTCTGTCTGGAGCTTCTGCCTCTCTCCTGTCCCCTGGACCTGCTTATGGGAAGATCAGTTCTTTGAGAGTCTTCATGTTTTGTCCTTGCAACTTTTGTGGGAGGTGTTCTGCTGCATATAAGACGAGTCTGAGATTCGAGAGGTTGAGAGACCATGAGTATGGATGCCAGGTGTATGTGTGTGTGGATATAGACATAGGTGTATGTGCATGTATAGGTATAGGCATATGTGCATGATAGGTGTAGGTGTATATGCATGTATAGGTGTATGTGCATGTAAAGTTGTAAGTGTGGATATAGGCAAAGGTATATGTGCACATATAGGTGTAGGTGTATGTGCATGTGGACATAGACATAAGTGTGCAACATCAGGTGCCTCCTCTATCACTCACCAGCTTCGTTTTTTGAAATAATCTCTTGCTGAACCTGGGACTTGCTGTTTCAGCTACGCTAGCTCACCATCTAGCAACCCCCCTCCTCCACCCTGTGTGTGCCCTGAGTGTTAGGGCCACAGCCGCTGCACTACTCCACCCAATTTTTACATGCATGCCAGGGATCCGAACTCAGATCCTTGTGCTTGTGCTGCGGGCACTCCATTCACTGAACATCTCCCCATCAAAACAATTCTTTAAGCCAGACATAGTGGCACACATCTTTTTTTTTTTTTTTTTTTTTTTGTTTTGTTTTTTTTGTTTTTCGAGACAGGGTTTCTCTGTATAGCCCTGGCTGTCCTGGAACTCACTTTGTAGACCAGGCTGGCCTCGAACTCAGAAATCCACCTGCCTCTGCCTCCCGAGTGCTGGGATTAAAGGCATGCGCCACCACGCCCGGCTAGGCACACATCTTTAATCCCAGCAGCCAGGAGGCTGAGGCAGATAGATCTCTGAGTTCAAGGCCAGCCTGGACTACAGAGCTAGTTCTGGAACAGCCAAGGCTACACAGAGAAACAAGATCTTAAATAAGTTTTGTTTGTTTGTTTGTTTGTTTTTCGTTAGGGTCTCTCTCTATATAGTCTTCCTAGATCAATATGTAGACCAGACTGGTCTCAAACTCATGGAAGACTAATGGTGTGCTCCACTACTCTTGGCCTGGAATAATTTTTTTGTTTGTTTGTTTTTTGTTTTGGGGGGTTTTTTGTTTTTCAAGACAGGGTTTCTCTGTGTAGCCCTAGCTGTCCTGAAACTCACTCTGTAGACCAGACTGGCCTTGAACTCAGAAATCCGCCTGCCTCTGCCTCCCAAGTGCTGGGATTAAAGGCATGCGCCACTACGCCCAGCTGGAATGATTTTTTTAAAGCATCTACTTTTTTGAGAGTTTCATACATGAGAACGTATTTACAACATTTCCACCCCATTCTCTCATCCTCCAAATCCTTCTATGCTCCCTGATCCCTCTTTAAACACACACACACACAAACACACACTGTTTTTAGTTTGTTTGTTGGTTGGTTTGTTTTTGTCTCCTGTAGCCCAGGCTGGCCTCATATTCATCAAGTGCTAGGATTAGACGTGGGCTCTACCCCGCCCAGTTCTATACTGTGATGAGGATAGACCACAGACTTCATGCTAGGCAAGCACTCTACAAACTGAACTACATCCCTAGCCCGAAAGGCTTCTTCTGAGGCACACGGCCCAGCAGGGTTTCACCCCAGACTTCCATGACACCCGCACCCCCTCCAACTCCCGTGGAGTTGGAGGGCAACTTCCTCAGCCCAGCTGTTGTTTTGTAGACAATGCCTCCGACAAGGATTTGGCAGACCTGGTCTCTGAGATGGAGGTGATGAAGCTAATTGGAAGACACAAGAACATCATCAACCTGCTGGGTGTCTGCACTCAGGAAGGTGCGGCAGGAGCAGGGATACAGATGCGCAGTTGGGATGCAAAGGACCAGTCTTACCAGACTTCCCATCCCCTGGTCCACGGCTTCCCTCTTTAGGGCCCCTGTATGTGATTGTGGAATGTGCCGCCAAGGGAAACCTTCGGGAATTCCTCCGTGCCCGACGTCCCCCAGGCCCTGATCTCAGCCCTGATGGACCTCGGAGCAGCGAAGGACCACTCTCCTTCCCGGCCCTGGTCTCCTGTGCCTACCAGGTGGCCCGAGGCATGCAGTATCTGGAGTCTCGGAAGGTGTGGACAAAGGACAGTTGTGCTGGGGTCTCCACACCTTCTTGCTGGTGGCACTGAATGTCTCAGCAGCCCCCTTGTTTCCAGCTCACAGGTCTATCCTTTAACCATCACTCCCATACGTTTGTAGCTAACCCTGCAGATCCCCATCTGTAACCCCACAGGTCCCCATTCTCTCCACCCATTCTTTTACCTGAGGGCAAGCATGGCTCAGGCGTGGGCTCTGAACAAATGTGCTTCTTTCTTTTTCTCTTTCTGGTTCTGGGGATTCAGTCCAGGCCTTTGCCCATTCCATTTCTCATCTGTTCCGGGGCTGAGTGACTCTGGCCCCTGGGCTTGCTGTGAAATGATCAACTGTGTCTTGATATTCCTAAATCCCTACCTGTCCTCAGTGCATCCACCGGGACCTGGCTGCCCGAAATGTGCTGGTGACCGAGGATGATGTGATGAAGATCGCTGACTTTGGGCTGGCACGTGGTGTCCACCACATTGACTACTATAAGAAAACCAGCAACGTGAGGGGCACCTCGGAGATGCACGGGAGCGGGCCTGGTCTGAAAGGGATAGGTCCTGTACTACTCACACCACTGTCCCCGCCTTCTTCCTCCAGGGCCGCCTGCCAGTCAAGTGGATGGCTCCAGAGGCGTTGTTCGACCGCGTGTACACACACCAGAGTGACGTGTGAGTCTGGGAAATGGGTTCTAAGATGGCTGCTGCCTGTCTTCAAGTCGTCATCCCCTCTAAAAGGGCAAGGCACTTGCCAAAGTCACAAGATCTTAGGAGTTCTGACACTCCAAAAGAAAGGAGTGCCCCTCCCTATCCCCAAGGGTGGATCTTGACTGCAATAGCCTTCACTACAGCTTCAAGGAGGAAGGAAGGAAGGAAGCTGGGCCCTGCTGAGCCACAGTTCTGCCTCCAGGTGGTCTTTCGGGATCCTGCTGTGGGAAATCTTCACCCTCGGGGGCTCCCCATACCCTGGCATCCCGGTGGAGGAACTCTTCTCACTGCTGCGAGAGGGGCACAGGATGGAGCGGCCCCCAAACTGCCCCTCAGAGCTGTAAGGTCACCCTCCTTGCCCCAGTGGTCAGACCTCATCTGCTGTCCTGACTTTGACGTCAGCTTTTGGCCCTGACTGTCTCAGTCATAGGTCCCTCCTCTTCTCCATGGCTCACGGTGCCCTGGTCCTTGTTTCTACTCTCCCACTAAACTGCCCTGCGCAGCCCCACCCCACCCCATCCCCAGCCATGCCCCCCACACCTCAACCCTAGGGAGCGCACAGTCCTCACTTTGCCCGGCCTACACACAAACCTCTTTGACCCGTTCCCAGGTATGGGCTAATGAGGGAGTGCTGGCACGCAGCCCCGTCTCAGAGGCCTACTTTTAAGCAGCTGGTGGAAGCTCTGGACAAGGTCCTGCTGGCTGTCTCTGAAGAGGTACTGCCCATTCCCGCCTCGTGCCCTCTCTCTGCCCGCTCCCATGACCTAGGGATATGAACACGAAGCATCCTGTCCCCGAGGCTGGAAGCTGACCAGCTCTGTTCCTTGCAGTACCTTGACCTCCGCCTGACCTTTGGACCCTTTTCTCCCTCCAATGGGGATGCCAGCAGCACCTGCTCCTCCAGTGACTCGGTTTTCAGCCACGACCCTTTGCCCCTCGAGCCAAGCCCCTTCCCTTTCTCTGACTCGCAGACGACATGAGCCAGGGAGCAGCAATGTTGTACAGGCTACGCAGCCCGTGGGCATGGCATGGGCCTCCTCGCTGAGCTGCAACCTGATGCATCGACATTTAATGTTGGCAGTGTCAGGCCTCTGACTTGAGATTAGTGCTGTCCCAGATCCAATCTCTGGCCCTGTTTTGGGGAGGGCCATTCTTGGTCCTAAGGTTCATAGTTGAGGCCTTCTGTTCTAGCCTTATGCTCCCATCTCAGAATTCAACTCTCATCTCAAGATCATGGCCTTGCCCTTGGACTCATCCTCAGAGAAGTTAAGCATTACGGCCTTGGCACGCAGCCTCTGTCTCGGGGGATCTCTGGGCCTAGCTGCAAAATGTATGCTCTAAACATTTCTAGTTCCCCCAAACAACCTAGAGGCCTCGGGACTTGACAGCCCCCAGCCCACAAGCCTCACCACCCCCTGCCCATCCCCCCTCCATTGCTTGTTCCAGCATCTTGGTGAAAGGGGCATCAGCTCTGGTGTCCCTGAGAGACGAGAAGCCTGTGGGAAAGATAGAACATGGCATTTTATAAATTATTTTTTTGAAATAAATCTCTATATGCCTGGTGGCTTCCCTGTGTGGCAGGGCATAGGGTGGGAAGATTTTCCACATTGGGAGTTTCGCCTAGGTGGCACAGACAACTGGGGAGGTGGGTGCCAGGCCTTCAGCTGGCTTCTGCCTCCAGCTGTGCTATAGCAGACTCAGAAGCAGATACACGCACCCTTGCCTTTGTCCGACTGTCCTACAGAACCATCCTTGTGTATGCCACGGTTGGTGAGTGAGTGCTCGAGGGCAGATGAGCCCACACTACACCATCTGTAAGGCAGGCATCCATGGTTGGCCCAAGACTTGTCCCCAAGGGAGCTGGCGTCCCCTCCCCCATCTGCTCAGCATTAACCAAACTGACCGTTAACACAGCACGAAGGAAACGTGAAATCAAGCCTCCAGCCGCTGCCTGCTCCCACGGTCTGGATCTGCCCGCTCAGGCTCAGGGCTTATGGGGGCTGTGCCCGCCCTGCCTGGCCCTGGCCAGTCTCCCAGGCAGCAGCTGGTTACCGCCTGGCTGAGCTGCAGCTGTCCCCACTTGCATGATCCTCCCTGGAGGCTGTCACAACCCTGTTCTCAGCCCCCACCCCAGAGAGATCAGCTTCCCAGAGCTGTGAGCCTGGAAACGGTACTGGACTCCATTGACAGTTTCAGCTGCTCCCTAACCCTGAACCTTAGGGTGGGCAGGGAGAGGCCAAAAGTGGTCCCAGACTTTCTGCTTCCTGGTTCCCACGAGCTCTCTGGGAGTGAGGACTGCAAATGTATTTAGGCTTCCAGAGACTCATGTACGAATTTAAGGGTAGCTCTAAAGAGATGGCTCATTGCTTAAGAGCACCTGTAACTTTCCCCAGGGACCTGGTTTTGATTCCCAGCACCTACTACTACTACCATGTGTGCCCTAGTTCCTAGGCAATTAACATCCTCTTCTGATTTCCATGGGTACCGGATACACAGACACAGACATGCAGGCAAAAAATTCACATATGTAAAAAGAACACAAAAGTAATTAGATATAGATATAAAGATAGATAGGTAGGTAGGTAGATAGATAGATAGGTAGATAGATAGATAGACAGTTGGCTTCCTGTATACATACCATACATAATAACCAAACATTCTGATGGCCTAGTCAGTCATCAGTGGGAGGAGAGGTCCTAGGTCCTGTGAAGGTTCTATGCCCCAGTATAGGGGAATGCCAGGACTGGGAATGGGAGTGGGTTGGTTGGGGAGCAGGGGAAGGGAAGAGGATAGGAGATTTTCAGAGGGGAAACTAGGAAAGGGGGTAACATTTTAAACGTAAATAAAGAAAATATCCAATAAAAAAATTCTTTTTTTTTTTTTTTTGGTTTTTTTCGAGACAGGGTTTCTCTGTATAGCCCTGGCTGTCCTGGAACTCACTTTGCAGACCAGGCTGGCCTCAAACTCAGAAATCTGCCTGCCTCTGCCTCCCCAGTGCTGGGATTAAAGCCATGTGCCACCATGCCCGGTCAAAACCAAACATTCATATTGAGACCTGCTTCCAAACTCAGTTTCCCATTAGAGATTACTAGTCAGTGACTGAGTCCTGTCACCACTCCAGGTGTCCGTCTTGAGGCAGAGTCCTTGGGTTTGCCTGGGTCAGGAAAAGATTGGGAGGTTGGGATGAGGTAAATGGACCAAGAGATGCAGATCAAAAGCCCCACTGTGCACAGTTCCACTGCTGGGCCATGGCTACTCTTGAGTCACTTGATGGTCTCTGCACAGCTTTACCACAAAGAGGCTGTTCTCCCTTCTGTGAAACCAAGAAATGTGTCTAGTGCCATATTACCCACCTATAGTCCAAGCTACTAAGGAGACTGAAGGAAGTTTAATCTCTCAAATTCAAGAACTGGGGGTATGGCTGGAGAGATGGCTCAGTGGTTAAGAGCGCCCGGAGCACATGCAGAGGACCTGAATCAGTTCCCAGCATCCCCTATGCTTGGCTTACAATCAGCTCTAACTTCAGTTCTAGGGTGTCTGGTGCCCTCTTCTGGCCTCTGCCGGCACCTGTATGCACCTATTTATTTAAAAATAAAATATATTTTTTTTAATTAAGAGTTTGAAATCAGGCCTGGATACATAGGGGGTTCCATATAGAGCTGAGCTGACACCCTGGGCTCTCAATAGGCCCTGCCTATGCATATCAGAGGCCAGAACCTTCTTGTTCAGAGTCATAGGGACAGCTCTGCCTGATAATTTCTGGGTTCCAGGAGCGACATAGTGAGACTGCCTCGAAGAGGAAAAGAAAGACTCCACTCAGAAAGCTAAGCAGGTGGGTCCGCTGGATTTGGAGGCCAGCCTGAGGTAAAGGAACAGACCTTATCTCCAGAAATAAATAAAAAGTCGGGAATGTCGGGTTCGATCCTGTAATCCTCACTCAGAGTGCCCAAGGCAAGAAGATCCCCTCACATTTGAAGCTAGCCTGGGACACAGAATGAGTTATAAGCCAGCCTGAGCTACAGGGTGAAACATAGTCTTTAAAAAGAAAAAAAGATTAAAATCAGAGCAGGCCAGACATGATGGCACATGCCTGAAACCCTACAGAGCTACAGAGATCTCCATGAGTTTGGGACCAGCCTGCTCTACATAGTGAGAGGTCCAGTCAGACCAAGGCTAAGGAGTAAAAGCCTTGAAGCAAAAACTAAAAACAAAACAAGAAACAAAGAGGAGTCTGATTTGATTACCAGTACTGTGAAGACAGGACAAAACAAAAAACAGGGTTCCCTAGAACAGCCGAACAGACACCCCGAGTTCTCGGCAGGCCCCGTGCATAACAGCCCAGAACCAGGCTGCTTAGAGTGATAGGAACAGCTGCTGCCTGGTAATTTCTGGGGTCCCGGAAAGCTTGGATGGCCTGCCCGCAGCCCCTCCCTGCCAACGTCCCTGGCAGGCACACAGTTGCTGGGGCTGTCTCACATTCCTGATGTCCCATGTCAGGACACAGATGCTGCTAATTCCCCAGTGCAAGCTTTGCTGCTCCGTCAAGCCTGCCCTCCACAGCCGACTCTGGGCAGCATGGCAACAGCTGGAGCCTGGCCCCTTAGTGTCTCCCGGTTCTGAGCAGCTTCCAAGCCTCTGAAAAGCACTGGGCTCCTCTCCAGCAGGCCACTGGCAGACTCTGCTGAGAGGGACAGACAGACGACACTCGGATCGGGGAGGCTCCAGCCCACGTACATCCGTGAAGCTAACAGGAGCACCTGGAAGGAAGAGTCCGGGATACGAGGGGGTAGCAAGGTGGCCAGTTGCCCTCTGAGTCTGTTTCCCTGCCTGTAACAGGGATGAAGGATGACACCTGCCAACCAGAGCCCTGAGCCTGAGTGCTTCGTAAACATCGGCTGTTATTGCATGGTGATTAAGGCAGGGCCTCTAGGGCAAGCTGCCGCGCTGGGGTGGGGGTGGGGCACTAGCCCGTTCCCTTCTCTCTGGGCAGCCCTTCCATGAAGGCCTTCTCACCCGGAACACTTTCCTGAGGGGGAAACTGAGGCTCAGAAGTTGGAAGCAATTGGACCGTATCCCGTGCAGCAGAATAGAGGAAGTGGGACGTCAGACAAGTTGTCTATTCCCTTCTGAGCTCATTTCCATGTCCTAGGTGGCCCGATAAGTTTTAACTGCAGGGCTGGTGAGATGGCTCAGTGGGTAAGAGCACCCGACTGCTCTTCCAAAGGTCCAGAGTTCAAATCCCAGCAACCACATGGTGGCTCACAACCATCCGTAATGAGATCTGGCGCCCTCTTCTGGAGTGTCTGAAGACAGCTACAGTGTACTTACATATAATAAATAAATAAATCTTAAAAAAAAAAATGTTGCTCTGCAAGCATGAGAACCAGAGTTCAAATCCCAAGCATGCATTTACAAAGGCAGGCAGCAGACAGACAGGAGGATCCCTGGGACTTGCTAGCTGCCAGCCTAGCTCCAGATTGAACAGGAGACTCTGTCTCAAGGGAATAAGGCAGCCAGTAATAGAGCAGGGTACCTGTGGCCTCTACAGACACATGCATAGGTGTATACATGGGCACGAACCACACACACACACACAAACACACACAAACAAAGGCAGCCCAAGCCTGGGGCTAGAGTAGAGCGCTGAGATGCTTGCTCAGCCCATGCAAGGGCTCGTCACAGGCACACCAAGACTTCAATGAGAAGCAACCTCTTCCCCTTCGTCCCATCCTCTCTCCATATCCCTGTCCCTTGCTTGCATGACCCTTGATCCTGTTAAGCTATAACCATTCTTGTTTACACCCCTAAATCCCAACCCAGGGCACACATGGCAGAAATGGGGCACAGTGAAGCAGCATGAAGGAAGGAACAGGGACAGAGGTGACCCATTCCCACGCCTAGGCACCGTCACATGTGTATGGCCAAGCCCATACATATGCAGTTACCCCTTGCTCGCTACCTCCCACACCACTGGGCCTCTAACTGGGAGCCTCCGTGTCACCTGCTGTGGGATTTGGCCTAATCTAGGAGTATGTGCTGAGGAGGCAGCTGCAGCTCTCCCCTCCGGAGGAAATATCCTTTTTATTCCCTTACCGCAGAAATCTGACCTTCGTTGGCACCTGGGCTTCACGACTGGAGCCTGTCCCCAAGAAGCAACAGAGGTTGGGGCATGAAATCGACAACAGCTGGACATCACCAGCTTTGCCCACATCCTTTCTAGCCCCGTCAACGTTCACATTCCATAGCACCAACTCCTTCCCGGTCCCCGGATGCCAGGTTAACACTGTCCTCTTGATGCTGTTAGAGCATCAGTCTGACCTGACCCTGAGGCTATGGCTTGAGCTCTTCATAGCTCTAGAACCTCCAAGTCACCCTTGCACACCCCAGGGATCAACTCAGTGCCCCCTCCCTTCAGAAAACATACCACCTGTTCTGACCTCACAGCATGGCCTAGGCATTCCATGTCTGCACACATCTGCACACATCTGCACCCACTGATGTCTACCTCATCCAAAGCAGGGTTCTCATGGGACTCACCTCTGTGATCTCTGGCCCAAGGAGGAGCAGACCACCCTGAAGCTTTTCATTTTTAATTTTTTTCTTTCAAAATTAACATTTTTTATTAAATCAAGTTTAAAAATGTTCATTGCAGAAAAGTCAACAAGGGTATTAAGAAAATCAAAATATGGGCTGGAGAGATGGCTCAGCGGTTAAGAGCACTGACTGTTCTTCCTAAGGTCCTGAGTTCAAATCCCAGCAACCACATGGTGGCTCATAAACATCCATAATGAGATCTGATGCCCTCTTCTGGTGTGTCTGAAGACAGCTACAGTGTCTTATATATAACAATAAATAAATCTTTTTTTTTTTTTTAAAAAGGATTGCCTTTAAAAAAAAGAAAGAAAATCAAAATATACCTTTTTTTTTACAATATGTATATTAGCAGCAAAACTACTTCAGAGTTTTTCTTTTGTGTTTATTTTTTTTTTTTAATTTATCTATTGGTTATATGTAAGTACACTGTAGCTGTCTTCAGGCACACCAAAAGAGGGCGTCAGATCTCATTACGGATGGTTGTGAGCCACCATGTGGTTGCTGGGATTTGAACTCTGGACCTTCGGAAGAGCAGCCGGGTGCTCTTACCCACTGAGCCATCTCACCAGCCCTTATTTTTATTTTAAAGAAAGCATAACAGTGCTATGTTAGCATGGAATGTCAGAATCCCCCTTCATCGTTAGCGTGGAATGTCAGAATTTCCACCTTCACCCTTTACTCAGAGGTACCAGTCTTTCTTCATGGAGGCAGGAGAGGAAGGTCAGCTGATAGGAGAGAGACAACCATACCCATAATGAACAGCAAGGCTGCCTTCAAAACAGGGCATAGGCCGGGCGGTGGTGGCGCACGCCTTTAATCCCAGCACTTGGGAGGCAGAGGCAGGCGGATTTCTGAGTTCGAGGCCAGCCTGGTCTACAGAGAGAGTTCCAGGACAGCCAGGACTATACAGAGAAACCCTGTCTCGAAAAACCAAAAAAAAAAAAAAAAAAAAAAAAAAAGACAGCTACAGTGCACTCATATAAATAATAAATAAAACTTAAAAAAAAAAAAAGCTAGGCGTGGTGGCGCACACCTTTAATTCCAGCACTCGGGAGGCAGAGGCAGGTGAATTTCTGAGTTCGAGGCCAGCCTGGTCTACAAAGTGAGTTCCAGGACAGCCAGGGCTACACAGAGAAACCCTGTCTCACAGGAAAAAAAAAAAAGTGCTATGTATGCGTATGATCTGAGCACACCACACAGAGGTCCTGATGCTATGACCTTTTACCTTGCATTGTGATGACCCCACAACCACAAATTTATTTCATTGCTGCTTTCTAACTATAATTTTTTTACTACCATCATGAATTCTAATGTAAATATCTGATATGCAGGATTTTATATTCTATTCCCGTAAAATGGTCACTTGATACCCTCCAAGTTGAGAGCCATAGGTTGAGAACCAACGGTTTAGAGCCTTCAACAAAGGGCTCCTCTGCTCAGATGAGGGTGCGCACCCCAAATCCCAGCGCTCAAGAGGAAGGCTCAGGAGGCTCCCTGTGAAATTGAGGTCAGCCTGCTCTACAGAGTTCCAGCCAGGAGTACACAGTGAGGCCTTGTCCCAAGCAAAAACAAAAATGGGACTGTTGTAGATGTTCTGATAGTGGATGCCGTTTAGTGAGGTCCTTGCATGCGATCTACATTGGAGAAGAAAGGAAGGGAGGGAGGGAAGGGAAGGAAGTCTTTGCGGGACTGTTAGGAAATGACCTCAACCTTGTACTTCAGAATGGAAAAAGCCAAGGTGCTGGGATGTAGCTCAGTTGGTAGAGTGCCTGCCTAGCATGCACAGAGAACCCTAAGTGGGTGTTTGCAGTGACTTAAAAAAAAAAAAGATTTATTTAGTATTATAAATAATAATAATTATTATTATTAATTAGTCAGATCTCATTACAGGTGGTTGTGAGCTACCATGTGGTTGTGGGATTTGAACTCAGGACCTTCAGAAGAGCAGTCAGTGCTCTTAACTGCTGAGCCATCTCCCGAGCACCTTTCAAGGGCTTTTTAACTTAGGAACAGTAAGCAGGTAATGACTGGGACAGCAGTTGTATCCTCCTGGGAGGGAAATGAAAAAGGATCGGGAGTTCAAGGCCACCTACGGCTCCATAAGGCCCTGACTCAGGTCAGAGAGGTGATTTACCAGAGAAAGGCATTTGTGAGCTAGCCTCATCACCTGAGTTCAATTCTCTGGGACTCAAATGGTGGAAAAAAAGAGTACCAACTCCCATAAATTATCATCTGACCTTTACATACACATACATGCTCACAAAATGCATAAAGTATAATAAAAAGTTTTAATAATAATAATAATGATAATAATGATCCTGTCTGAAATACTGAAAAAGAAAGAAGGGGTGTGTGTGAGATGACTTAAGCCTATATTCCCAGTAGTTAGGAGGCTGAGAGAGGAGGATTGCTGTGAGTTGGAGGGTAACCTGGACTACAAAGTGAGTTCCAGGTACAATTTTACCTCAAAACCAAACAAAAGGAGAGAAAGCCGGGCGTGGTGGCGCACGCCTTTAATCCCAGCACTCGGGAGGCAGAGGCAGGCGGATTTCTGAGTTTGAGGCCAGCCTGGTCTACAAAGTGAGTGCCAGGACAGCCAGGGCTACACAGAGAAACCCTGTCTCGAAAAACCAAAAAAAAAAAAAAAAAAAAAAAAAACAACAACAAAAAAAAAAAAACAATCAAAAGGAGAGAAATACAAGACCAGTTTATTGATGCTTCTGAGGAAGTGACCTCAGTGCCCCCAATGCCTGGGAGTACTCTCTCCACCAGCCATTGTTTCAGTCACTGTGCATGCCATGAAGATGGCCTGGTCCCTGTCCGCAGGGGTGAAGACAGATAGATAGTGCCCCCCCCCCCCCCGCCAGAAGTTTAGGTCAACCACTTGACAATCCTGCAAGACATCGTGATGAGCCTTCGGGAAGT
The DNA here is from genome assembly GCF_978045245.1 of Mus caroli. Taxonomy (NCBI): domain Eukaryota; kingdom Metazoa; phylum Chordata; class Mammalia; order Rodentia; family Muridae; genus Mus; species Mus caroli. The sequence goes on along the minus strand of NW_028227270.1, from coordinate 65,185,431 downwards.
GCTCCATGAGGGAATCAGACTTGAGTTGCAGGCCAGTGCCTGTCTTGAGAGAGTGGGAGGGAGACCATTCCAAAGAGAGGGAGCAAGCTCTGCAAAGGCCCAGAACACGGCAGGCAGGGACAGGGAGAGCTCCAGGCCACTCATGTAGACAGAGTGAAAGAGAACAGGACGTCAGATGAAGCTGACTGTACCAGGCCAGTGAAGAGCCCAGAGAGCCCAGTGAGGTGGTTGGTAGACTGTTTATGCCTAGAGACACAGCTGGGAACTGGGACATAACTTCCTCTGGAGACAAAAGCAAGGAGCCAGAGAGTAGTTTTGTTTGTTTGTTTGTTTGTTTGTTTGAATTTTATTTATTTAATGCATGAGTGCTCTGCTGCACATACACCTGCCTGCCTGAAGAGGGCATCAGATCCCTCATAGATGGTTGTGATCCCATAGATGGGAATTGAATTCAGGACCGCTGGAAGAGCAGTCAGTGCTCTTACCCTAAGCTGCTGAGCCATCTCTCCAGCCCCAGAAAGGGCCACAACTCACTCCCTCTCCCATCCCCTGGCCTGAGGCCTATACCTCCCGAATTCCAAGGCTCCTGCTTGGACCAGGAGTTTCCAAGTCAGGCATAAAGAACTTGACAAAAGGAGCCTTTAGTCCCAGTATCCTTGAGGCAGAGGCAAGAAGATCTGTATGACGGAGTATGAGGCTAGCCTGGTCCACATAGTGAGTTCTAGGCCATGCAGGGCTACGGGCAGGGATGTGGGACAGCTCAGGACTACAGCATTTGCTCAAAACTCACAGGGCAATGTGAGTGATTTAGGGGCCTGTGGGGCAGATGATGGTGAAAACCGAAAAACACATCCTGGGTTTTGCCCCTAGTCATTTTCCTTACCCGCCCCCCAACCCCCACCCCATCCCCTTTTCTTCTCCGGTCTCTGGTTTATGAAGGCAATTGGAACAGAGTCAAGGGTGACATACTGGAGTGTTGGTGCCACCTCCTGGTAGCCACAGGAAATGCAACATCTTGTTTTGGCCTGGTTCAGAGGTGGTTTGTATTGTATATCCAACTTGTGGTCATCAGGACATTCTTGGAGAACAGTTTTCTTTCAACTGTTTGTTTATTTTATTTCACGTGTGTGAATGTTTCATCTGCTTGCATGTATGTGCGCTTTGCAGAAGTCGGACGGGATCATCGGATCATCTAGGCACAGGATGGAGCCCATGGTCCCCAAGCAAGAGCAGCAAGTGCTTTTAACCACTGAACGCTCTCTCCAGACTTCCCTGAGAGACAGTTTTCTTCAGAAACAAGTTTCTAATCCATGCTTGGGGGAGCTGCTAAGCAACTGCCTCTACTCAAAACCCTCCACTGACTTCAGGATTGGGGTCCATGGCCCTTAACATGACTCAGGATTTCAGTCTGGTCCTCCTCAGCCCCAACCCCCTGCATGGGTCCTCCCACATGGTGCCTCCAACCAGAAATTCCCTGTACCTCTGCAATAGCCATGGATGTTGTTGTGATTTGAACTGGTATGGTCCCCATAAAGTTATGTGTTTGACTGTTTGGCCTAGAGGGTGTGGCACTATTAGGAGGTGTGGCCTTGTTGGAGGTGTGGCCTTGTTGGAGGTGTGGCCTTGTTGGAGGTGTGTCAGTGGGGACAGGCTTTGATGTCTCCTATGCTCAAGCTACACCCAGTGTGGCACACAGTCTCCTGTTTCCCGAGGAACTCTCAGCTCAGTCTGTATGCCTGTCATGTCTGCCTGGATGCTGCCATGCTTCCGACCATGATGATAATGGACTGAACCTCAGAACATGTAAGCCAGCCCCAATTAAATGTTTTCCTTTATAAGAGTTGCCTTGGTTATGGTGTCTGTTCACAGCAGTAAAACCTTAACTAAGACAGTGGGAAAAAGTGTCTCACAGAGTGGGAACAGCAAGTGCAAAGGCCAAGGTATCTCTAAGGAGACAGGAGAAGCCAAGGACTGGAAAGAAAACCAGAGTTGCCAGAGCTGTGCCAACAGATCTCAGGGGCTTTGGCGAGGGGTTGAGTATCTGGCAAAGGGTAGAAGGTGGGGTTTTCAGCAGCAAATGTGATGATAGCGCATATGTTTGGAAAGAGTCCCACAGAGCTGCCTGGTACGAGCTGGCAGTTTAGGTGGAGCTGGCAGGGACACATGGGAGATAGAAGGTGGAGGCGTGGATTCTTGAGACCTTACACCAAGCTGGTTCTGCCTGCATTAGGGCTCTCAATCTCTGGCTTTAGCTTTTCTGGAGCCAAGGATCAGGCCTCTGACTGACCTCCTTATGGAGAACTTCTTCCTCCTCCTCCTCCTCCTCCTCCTCCTCCTCCTCCTCTCCTTTATTTATTTATTTATTTATTTATCTTATGAATATGAGCACACCATTGCTCTCTTCAGACTCATCAGAAGAGGGCATCAGATCCCATTACAGATGATTGTGAACCACCATGTGGTTGCTGGGAATTGAACTCAGGATCTCTGGAAGAGCAGTCGGTGCTCTTCAGCCCAGGGGAACTATTCTTACTTGTGTGTGCTATGCCAGCTCTGGTTACATTCCAGGCCTACCCCACCAACATCCAACTTCCCAGCTCCTGGTAGGAAGCTGAGCTGTGAGACCTGCCAACCTACTTCACGGAGGAGGAGGAGGAAGCTTAGATGCAAAGTTGGGGAGCTAGCTACCAGAGGAAGAGGTGAGCTTTGAGCCAAGGTCTCTGTGCCCTCCCACCATCCCAGTTATAAGAACGGCCAGTTGTGGAGGCTGGAGAGATGGCTCAGAGGTTAAGAGCACTGACTGCTCTTCCAGAGGTCCTGAGTTCAATTCCCAGCAACCACATGGTGGCTCACAACCATCTGTAATGAGATCTGATGCCCTCTTCTGGTGTGTCTGAAGACGGTTACAATGTACTCATAACATATATAAAATAAATAAAATCTTAAAAAAAAAAAAAGAACGGCCAGTTGTACCCAGGCCTACCAGTTATAAGCAGAGCTCTGTCACCCTGTGTGACTCAGCATTCTCTCCTGCAAGATGGGGGAATACCAGTTTCTCACTGCTGTGACAGAAGCAAGCAAGTAGGGAAGGAATGGTTTGTTCAGGCTCACGGTGGGAGGGTACAGCATGGCGGCAGGAGCGTGGTCATGTGGCACCCACAACCAGAAAGCATCAGAAGATGAACGCTCGTGTTTCTCACTCTCCATCTTTCTAGGAACAGCCCTGTAGACAGACCTACAGATGCATTTCCATGGAGTCAAGTTGATGTTGTGAAAGTTTCCTCCAGGATTGAAACATTCCACTATGCAGGCGAGATCATGTTTTCTTTTTTTGTTTGGTTTGGTTTAGTTTGGTTTGGTTTGGTTTGGTTTTTTCGAGACAGGGTTTCTCTGTATAGCCCTGGCTGTCCTGGAACTCACTTTGTAGACCAGGCTGGCTTCGAACTCAGAAATTCGCCTGTCTCTGCCTTCCGAGTGCTGGGACAGCCAGGGCTACAGAGAAACCCTGTCTAGAAAAACAAAAACAAAAACAAAAACAAACAAAAAAAGAGTTGCCTTGGTCATGGTGTCTGTTCACAGCAGCAATACCCTAAGACATCTCCCCATGAAAAGCTTTGTCATACAACAGTTGACAAAGAGGATTAACATGACCATCTTAATAACCTGCCTACTAGTATCTGTAAGGTAGATGGAACGGGTACCCATCCCACCCAGGACAGCACTGGCGGCGTCAGTAACATGCATAGGAACGCTGTTGCAGTAACTTGCTCAGGAGAGCTCTGATAAGGAAGGAGGAAGCCGAGGCTTCGCCAAGTCACCTGAGTCCAGTCAAAGGCGCCCAATGCAAGCAGTGTTTCATTTCCCATTTGCCAGGGTTTTTGTTTGTTTGTTTTGTTATTTTATTTGTTTGTTTGTTTGTTTTGTTCTGTTTGGTTTGCTCTTTTTTTTTCTTTTTCCTGAGACAGGTTTCTCTGGGTAACAGCCCTGGCTGTCCTGGAACTCTCTTTGTAAACCAGGCTGGCCTGAAACTCACTGAGATCCTCCTGCCTCTGTCCTCCCTGAATGCTGGAATTAAAAATGGTGACTCTTGTCCGTTTGTTTTTAAGATAGAGTCTCTTATAGCCCAGGTTACCCCTAAAGTCACAATGTAACCAAGAATAACCTAGAACTTCTATTTGAGTTAGTCCTACTATGTAGTCCCCCCCTGGCCTCAAACCACAGAGATAGGCCTGACCCCACCTCCCAGATGCCAGAAAGTGTGCACCCCCACACCTAGCTGACCTTGAACTTCGGAGTCTCTTCACTTTTCACCACCAAGCTTACAGGCTTGCACCTCCAGACCTAGTTTTTTTGTTTTGTTTTGTTTTTCCTTTCTTTTTAATTAATTAATTAATTTATTTATTTATTTATTTATTTATTTTTGATTCTTCAGCTGACAGCAAGAGTATCTATTGTACACGAGTTACACTTGGTCACAAGTGAGAACAGAGCTAGTCCAGAATGGCAGAGAGCCAGCCGGACTGTTTTGGTTGTAAGAAAGGCAGTCATTTTCCCAGGTGATCTCGGCCAGATCACATTCCAGGTCCACTGAGACTTATTACCGACAGCAGCATACAGATTAACAACTTGTTCCGGTGTCCTGGCCTTCCGCATCCCTTACTTCTCTGCTCCTGCAGGCTTCGTGGGTGCACAAGCTAATTTACTTGGACCTCTGCCTCTTCTTTCTTCTCTTCTCTTGCGCCTCAGCCTGCACATTCGCGTTCTCTTCTTCCGCCACTTCCCTCTCGTGGCGCAGTTGTTTCAAAGAAGATGGCGCTAAGGCCGAGCCAAACCTAGTTTTTATAAGGGGCCTTGAATGCCACTACATTCTAGAGTCCTAAAAAGGCACAACAAATGCCCTGAGCCCAGAAGCAAGCTACTCTCTTCTCAGACGATGACAGCTCAGGGTTTGGGAGCCCGGGAGACGCCAGACAGACGAGAAGTGATGAGAGCCAGGAAGCCCACGCTTGCAGTGAAGGAGTCCAGGGCTCCTTCCCTCCATGAGAACTCCTCTATGTAATTCCAGTGCTTAGTCACATGGGGGTGACAGTGCGTCAGGGAGGCTCTGCTCCTCTGAGTCAGCAAAAATAAAAAAACTAAGTGGGGCTGGAGACAGTGGCTAAAAGCAATGAGTGCTCTTCCAGAGGACCTGGGTTCAATTCCCAACACCCACATGGCAGCTCACGATTGTCTGTAACTCCAAGATTTGATACCTTTACCCAGACATACCAATGCACATAAAATAATAATAATAATAATAGTAATTAATAAGCAGGAGCTAAAGGAGGGCTGGCTTACCAGGTAAAGATGCTCACCGCCAAATCTGATGATCTGAGTTGAGTCACTGGAACCCACACATTGGAGGGACAGATCAGACTCCTGAAAGCTGCCCTCTGATCTACACTGGTGCACACTCCCCTAAAAGAATTAAATAAATGGTTTGTTTTTACAGCTACATAGTAGTGTCTTTAGGTGACTCAGAGATCTACTGAAAATTCTTTTTTTTTTTTTTTTTTTTTTTTGGTTTTTCGAGACAGGGTTTCTCTTTATAGCTCTGGCTGTCCTGGAGCTCACTTTGTAGACCAGGCTGGCCTCGAACTCAGAAATCCGCCTGCCTCTGCCTCCCGAGTGCTGGGATTAAAGGCGTGCGCCACCACGCCCGGCTTCTACTGAAAATTCTTACCACATCCCAGTGACGGACAGTCCATTCAAATTCCCAACTGACAAGTCAGACAGCCTGCCCAAGATTACCCAGCCAGAATATGAACTTGGTCAGGGTTGCTCCCAATCCGGCTGCAGCAGCTTCTGATCCTAGGCTCACAGTCCAGCTCCAGCCTCTGTCTGCCAGCATCTGGAGGCTAAGCTGCTTCAGCTGAGCTGGCAGAGCAGAGTTTTTCCTGGGGAGAGACAGGCTTGCACAAGAGGTGGGGTGAGAGACTGTCTGTACCTCTGTCGTAGGAAGGTTGGTCTGAGGGATGAAGCCTTTGCTTTCCCTCATATATACAGCTATGTGTGTTTATATATGTGTATACATACACATATAATATATATGTGTGTATATACATATATGTATGTGCATATGTGTATATATGTGTTGTGCATACATATATGTGTGTGTATATATTATATGTATGTTATATGTTATGAAACAGGACTGTCTCACTATACAGCCCTGTAGTTGTCTTCAGGCACACCAGAAGAGGGCGTCAGATCCCATTACAGATGGTTGTGAGCCACCATGTGGTTGCTGGGATTTGAACTCAGAACCTCTGGAAGAGCAGTCAGTGAGCTTACCCGCTGAGCCATCACACCAGCACCCCAACTCCCAGCCCAAGGATTCTTTATCCTGTATTTACTACACTCACTGTGCTTGTTACAAGAGGCCAAAATACTCAAGCAACTAACATGCCTCGTGAATATGTATTTAGATATATGAAAAACAGGGACACAGCTTTAACTGAGGATGGCTCCCAGGGCCCAGAGCATGCTAGCTGAGCGCTACAGAGCTGAACTACACACCCAGTCCCCAACACTTACTAAATGTATGGCTTGCATTGAACCTGTACCCATGAAACATACATTCAAGCAAATCTGGGATAGAATGAGCTCAGGCGTTGCCGGGGCTTAGGAGGAGCAAGAGTTGATGAGGACCCCACCCCGACCCGCAGGAAAAGGAGACGCTGTGTCTGGATGTCTGGGAGAACACAGACGTGTCTCCCGGAGGTCATGGTGGGGAAAGTGAAGGCAGGCCAATCTCATGGAAACCTCACCTAAGAGGGGATCAGAAGAAGCCAGGAAGCCCTGGAAACCCCACTGTTTTTATAGTCAGTGTGGCTGGAAGTGAAACAAAGGTTCTCAAAGGCCAGCAGATTCACCACAGTAGCACTATCAGAGATCTGGAGCCAGATTACAGTGGGGACAAAGGCCGCCTTGAGGGAAGGGCAGGAGACAGGAAAAGAGGCTGGGCCTGGAGCCGGTTTAAAAAAAAAAAAAAAAAAAGGTGGGGTGGAGATTGCGGGAGAAAAGAAAAGAGGGGTAAGAGTTGGTACGCTAGTGGACTAAGAGGCACAAAAACTCAAGGAAGCACGAGGTCCGACAGGAGCCCAGGATCCTCCACTGGGAGCGTTGCTATCAGGGAGTGGCAAATCCAGATAGGTGGGCACCGAGCGACAGCTGGATCCGGGGCGAACTGGTCCGGACAAGAATTGGCAGTCTCTTCCCGGCTCCGCCCAGCTTGCAAAGCTCACCTTTTCCCAAGGCTCCTCAACCCGCACCAACGTCATGGCCTTGGCTGGGGTGGCCGCCAATTGGCCCGTGGCAGCCATGTGACAAAGACGAGTCTCAGCCACCCTCTCCCGATTGCAGTCCCATGTGCGGCCGCTATGGCCGCGTGGTGTTGTCCGCAGCTTTATCGCGCGTTTGCAGGGCGCGCTGCTGGGGAGCAGAGGCTCAGCCTCCCCCGGTCCTGTCCCGCTAACTGAAAGAAGCGTCCCCAAACTTGGTGCCAGGACACTGTGTCCTTTTGCTGAGTCTTACGTGGTTGTCAGTTATGATCCCACCTCTTCACTGATCCAAGGCTGTGTGTGTCTTAAACTGTATTGCGGTACCTCAGGCCTGTAACACCTTTGAAAGGATCGTGAACTCAAGACCAGCATTGACCAGACAGTATGGAGACAGCTCAGCACCAGCATTGACTACACAGGATGGAGACTCTTTAAAAAGAGACGGAAGCAGGGATAAGGAGGGAGGAAAAAAAGAGGGAGAAGAGGTAGTATTTTAGATTTGGGGGTGGGGGTGGGGACTAGTTCAGATGCTAAGGGGAGAGCATAAAGACCTGGGTTCTAGCTGTAGAACCCACCTAAAGAGCTCAGTGGCCGCCAGTAATGCAGAGTTGGGGTGCTGGCTGTCAGTGAGCCCAGGTCCAAGGTGAATGGCCCTGAGGAAAGACTTGGGAGTACTCTGGCCTGTGCGAACACACATAATAAAAATATAATAATAGAAAGAAAGCAAAAGGTGGTTTTTTGTTTTTGGTTTTTGTTTTGTTTTTTTTTTTTTTTTTTTTTTGGTAAGTAGTTGTGATGGTTTGTATATCCTTGGACCAGGGAGTGGCACCATCTGAAGGTGTGGCCTTGATGGAATAGGTGTGACCTGGTTGGAATGGGTGTGTCACTGTGGGTGTGGGTATAAGATCCTCACCCTAGTTGCCTGGAAGTCAGTCTTCCACTAGCAGCCTTTGGATGAAGACATAGAACTCTCATCTCCTCCTGCGCCATGCCTGCCTGGATACTGCCATGCTCCCACCTTGATGATAATGGACTGAACCTCTGAACCTGTAAGCCAGCCCCAATTAAATGTTGGGTTTTTTTTATAAGACTTGCCTTGGTCATAGTGTCTGTTGACAGCAGTAAAACCCTAACTAATACAGAATTGTTTTAGGTCTCAGGGTGTGGCTAGGAGCTTATCAGTTATAATTGCCAGCAGTATAAAAAGTAAATAAATAGCATTTTAGAGACTTGGAAGCCAGCACATCTAGCTAAGATGAACTGTCCACCATGTGGCCTAGGGCAGATCTTCAGTTTGATTGATCCTCAGATTCCCTATCTATGAAAGAGGATTACCCAGAGCTCCTAAGATGGCTCAGTGGGCTAAGGCACTTGCTGCCAATCCTGTGACCTGAATTCACTCTCTGGGCCCATATAGTAGAAGGATCGACTTGTGCATGTCTTCCGACTTCTACAAAGACACAAGCCTACCCACAAAACCACCACACTCACATCCACCCATAAAATACATTCATATAGGGGTTTTGTTTGGTTTTGGTTTTGGTTTTTTGAGACAGGGTTTCTCTGTGTAGCCTGGCTGTCCTGGAACTTACTTTGTAGACCAGGCTGGCCTCAAACTCAGAAATTCTGCCTCCCGAGTGCTGGGATTAAAGGCATGCACCACCACGCCCGGCCATATAGGGTTTTAAAAGCCAGGGGACTGGAGTGAAGGCTCAGAGGTTAAGAATGCTTGTTCTAGAGGGTGGGGGTTGAGTGTGTATGCTCAAGTTTGATCCCAGCACTCAGGAGGCAGAGGCAGGCAGATCTCTGTGAGTTCGAGGCCAGCCTGGTCTACAGAGTGAGTTCCAGGACAGTCAGGGCTACACAGAGAAACCCTGTCTTGAATCGCCCCTCACTCTCTTGTACCCTCCCCCTGGTTACTGCTCTATCATAAGCATCAGTCAGGGTGGTCACACAAACCTGTAACCCCAGCTGCAAAGCATCTGAAAGGGATCGGCACACATATGTGCATATGCACTCACACATACCTAAGTAATGAAAATCTTTTTTTTGTTTGTTTTTTGTTTTTCAAGACAGGGTTTCTCCTTATAGCCCTGGCTGTCCTGGAATTCACTATGTAGACCAGGCTGGCCTCGAACTCAGAAATCTGCCTGCCTCTGCCTCCCGAGTGTTGGGATTAAAGATGTGTGCCACCACACCCAGCTAGTAATGAAAATCTTAAGCACACACACACACAAACACACACACACACACACACACAGAGGCTCTTACTTCCTCATGTTGGAAATCTCTTGTATGTGTATGTGCATACTCATCAGAGTTTCCCAGTGTGTGTACACATGGAGGCCAGAGGTAGATGCCGGGGTATCTTCTTCTATCACATGCCAATTTTACCTTCTGAGACACTATTACTCAGTTACCCTGGACCTTGCTGTTTTAGCAAGGCTGGCTGGTTTGGGAGTCCCCAGATTTTGCTTGTCTCTGTCTGTGCTTGGCTGGATTGGCAGCAGCTGCTGTGCCACCTCTCTAACTCTAGTTCTTGGTTGTTTGTTCGGGTTTTATGGTTTGTTTATTTGTTTTGTTTGTTTTGTTTTGTTTTGAGACAGGGTTTCTCTGTGTTCTCTGGCTTGGCTGTCCTGGGACTTGTTCTGTAGACCGGGCTGGCCTCAAACCCAGCTCTGCTTCCTGAGTGCTGGGATTAGAGGCCTGAGCTGCCACCACCCCACTTAAATCTTTATTTTTCTTTTTTTTTTTTTTTTTTTTTTTTTTTTTTTTTTGGTTTTTCGAGACAGGGTTTCTCTGTGTAGTCCTGGCTGTCCTGGAACTCACTCTGTAGACCAGGCTGGCCTCGAACTCAGAAATCCACCTGCCTCTGCCTCCCTAGTGCTGGGATTAAAGACGTGTGCCACCACGCCCGGCTCAAATCTTTATTTTTCATTTGCATATATCAACAAAGTTGGAGCAAACATGTCATTTTGATTTTGGTGATTGTTGAATGCCCAGCACTGTAGACCCTGGGATGAACACAACTGGGCTGAGGAAGATCCCATTGTGGACCAGCAATATGGCCTAGCAGGGAGGTACTTGGTGACAATCCTGCTGTCTTAGTCACTGTTCTATTGTTGGGAAGAGACACCATGACTAAAGCAAGTGTTATTTAAAAAAAAAAAAGACTTAGAAGCTTGCTTATAGTGTCAGAGGATTAGCTTCTTATCATGGCAGGAAGCAGGGTGGCACAAAGGCTGAGAGCTTACATCCTGGTCTACAGGTCAGGTTGGCAGGGAGGGAGAGGGAGAAGGAGAGGGAGAGGGAGAGAGAGACTGAGGACTGAACCCTGACTCAGTCTTTTAAAACCTCAAAACCCACTGCCAGTGACACACCTACTCCAACAAGGCCACACCCCCTCATCCTTCCCAAACAGTTTTACTAACTGACCAGGAAGCATACAAATACATGAGCCTATGCAGGCCATTCTCAAACTACCACACCTAACACTCTGCACTAGATGCTACATGGTGATAAGAGAGAACCAATTTCCAATTTCTTCAAGTTGTCCTCTGACTTCTACAGGTGTGTGCCTACACGCACGAGAGCACACACACCACACACACACACACACACACACACACACACACACACGGGATAAATCAATGTAATTCAAAACGTAAAGAAAGGCTCCCCTAGCCGGGCGTGGTGTCACACGCCTTTAATCCCAGCACTCCGGAGGCAGAGGCAGGCAGATTTCTGAGTTTGAGGCCAGCCTGGTCTACAAAGTGAGTTCCAGGACAGCCAGGGCTATACAGAGAAACCCTGTCTCAAAAAAACAAAACAAAACAAAAAAATGTTCTGGCACGGTGTGAGGAAACAGAGTGCCTCAGTCGGGGCCCATGCCAAGGCATCCCTTCCCCCTGAGAGATCAGACACACACCAGTATAGAGTTTATTTAGGACATTGAGAGGGGAATTAGGAGAGTGGCAGAGGCAGAGAGAGGAGAGAGGTAGAGGCCAGCCATGGTCACGTAGAGAGAGGGGGGAAGGGAATAGGGAGAGAAGGGGAGCAAGGGGGCAACATGCAAGGGAGAGAAGCAGGAGTAAGAAAGAGAGGAGGGGGGGCAAGCATCCCCTTTTATAGTGCCAGGCCTACTGGCCGTTGCCAGGTAACCGTGGGCAGGAGTATACCTGGCTGTTACCAGGTTACTGTGGGGGTGGAGTCCAGACAGAATACCAATACACTTGGGCAACAGAAGACAAGACAGAATGGGTGAAGAAGATGAAAGCCATCAGTGACTTCCCAGAGGCTGCAATGAATACCCCTGCAGGGAAATATACAGGAGATGGAGATAGTTCATCCAGCCAGGGATCAACCAGATGTGGCTGATGGAAATGCAGGGGCCACAAAGCTATCCCAGAGCCTTCAGAACCAGGGACTGGCCTCCAGTGGTGGCCATGACAGGTCAGAGCATGGCATGCTCCCCTTTGGGCCTGAGTGGAGCTGAGCCAGTGCAGGCTAGCCCTAAGACCACTGGGAATGTGGAAATGTACATTGGCCCCACGGCAGCATCGACACCCCAGGGTGAAAGGGCTGTGTGCCATGCAAATGGCTGGATTATGGGCCAAGTGAGGTAAATCTGTCACTTTGCCTGATGGATGCCTTTTCCTGGAGGGAAGTGTCTAGACATAGTGACAAAACCAAACCAAACCAAACCAAAACAAAACAAAAAACCCAAAAACCAATTTCACAGTAGTCTAGCTTACTAAACTGGTAAGTTCACTGAAATTATTCACAGGAGTGCAGGCAAAAGGTTACTGGAAGAACCCGGAAAGGCAGCTGTATCCTGGGAGCTCCTGCAGAACCTGCAGGCAATTGTCTGGGGCCCTCTTCCTGGTTCAGAACTTCAAGCACCTTGGGCAAGGGCCTTGTAAAATGTACAACTTCCTAGCTCTCTGAGTTGGGAGAGCTTCCTCGGCTTCCTAAACCTTCCACTGATTTATTTTAAAGGCAGGTTTTCACTGTGTAACCCTGGCTGGCCTCAAATTCAGAGATTTACCCACCTCTGCCTCCACAGTGCTGGGGTGGCAGATGCTTGTGCCCCCATACCAGACAGCTACATTCCTAAGGCTGCTGAGCCTGTCTTCCCTCTCGTGAGGAAAGGTGCAGCTCAGAGGAAAGAGGTTCTCACAGGAGCTCAGCTGTTCTCTTGACAAAACAGTTGATACCAGTGAGGGTCCTCTGAGAGCTATAACTGGTGCTGCTGCTCAGAAAGCATCTATGCTGCTCACACCAAATGGTACTTGCTTGGAATGAAGAACTACAGGCCTTTAGAGATCTTGCTCCCTTCTGTACAAAGATTAACTTCTGTAACACTAACCCCGCAGTGGCTTACAGATTTGGAAAAGCAGCTAGAAAAAAATATTAAAATAACCATTAAGAAGGGTTTTGTTTTGTTTTCATTTAAAAAGAAAAGATTTAGCCAGGCGTGGTGGCGCACGCCTTTAATCCCAGCACTCGGGAGGCAGAGGCAGTCAGATTTCTGGTCTACAAAGTGAGTTCCAGGACAGCCAGGACTATACAGAGAAACCCTGTCTCAAATAACAAACAAACAAACAAAGAAAAAGAAAAAAAGAAAAGATTTAGGCTAGGCATGGTGGCACATGCCTTTAGTCCCAACACTCAGGAGGCAGAGGCAGGAGGATCTCTGTGAGTTTGAGGCCAACCTCATCTACAGAGCAACAGAGAAACCCTGTCTCAGAAAGGAAGGAAGGAAGGAAAGAAGGAAGGAAGGAAGGAAGGAAGGAAGGAAGGAAGGAAGGAAGGAAGGAAGGAAGGAAGGAAGATAGATAGATAGATAGATAGATAGATAGATAGATAGATAGATAGATAGATAGATAGAAAATTGAGGCTGGGGGACAGTGGTGGTGCACACTTTTAATCCCAGCACTCAGAAAGCAGAGGCAGGCAGATCTCTGTGAGTTTGAGGCCAGCCTGGTCTACAGAGCAAGTTCCAGGACAGCAGGGCTACATGGTGAAACCCTGTACAAAAAACCCAAACCCAAATCAAAGCAAAATAAAAAGATGTGTTTACTTTGGGTGTTCATTTTGTTCTCGTGTGTATCTATATGCCACATCTGTTCCTGGTGCACTCAGAAGGCAGAAAAAGGAGAGAGATCCCCAGGAACTGGAGCTATGGGCCACCCTAAGGTGACATGTGGATGGCAGGATGAAAACCCTGCCTTCTGAAAGAAGAAATGTTCTTATCCCCTGTGCCCTCTCTCCAGCTCCCTGTAAGGAGTTTAAACAAACAAACAAAGAAAACAAAACAAAACAAACCCTGAGTGAGTGGGAAAGGGGACACCTAGATACATAAGTTCCACAGGTCAGTTACATTCTGATGAGTAGGTTATAAAAGACTGTTGCTTTTAACAAAATCTCAAACATTCAATGTTGCCAATAAGGACTCAGGAGTCAGACTCAGGAGAGGCAGAGAAAGCACCCAGATGACCTTCCTCCACAGCCAAGGTCCCAAAAGGCAGTTCTCCATACTGTCTTAAAGGAGCTGGTGAGATGGCTCAGCGGGTAAGAGCACTGACTGCTCTTCCAAAGGTCCTGAGTTCAGATCCCAGCAACCACATGGTGGCTCACAACTATCCTTAATAAGATCTGATGTACGTACCCTCTTCTGGTGCGTCTGAAGACAGCTACAGTGTACTTAGATATAATAATAAATAAATCTTAAAAAAAAAAAACCGGGCTGGTGAGATGGCTCAGTGGGTAAGAGCACCCGACTGCTCTTCCGAAGGTCCAGAGTTCAAATCCCAGCAACCACATGGTGGCTCACAACCATCCGTAACGAGATCTGGCGCCCTCTTCTGGAGTGTCTGAAGACAGCTACAGTGTACTTACATATAATAAATAAATAAATCTTTAAAAAAAAAAAAAAAACCTTCAAACTATATGTCCCTCCTTTCTACTTCCTGTGTGTCTCTCTACCCAGCCTCCTGACTCTCTCTTATACTCTATGTTCACTTCCTGTCAACTGGGGACTTGCTCCACCTCTTGACTTTATTTAATCCAGTTTACAATATTAAAGCAGAAAGCTCTCAATTGAAAGGTGTGTGCTAGGGCTGAGCCACACCACAGCTAAAAAGGTTTATTCCAGTCAATAACACAATCTTGAGGCTCCCAGCCTGATCAAATATCCTGCAACAAAAGCCTCTTGCCTTTGGTGTTGATTGTACATGTACTATGGTAGCCATTCTTGGTAGTTAAGTCGACTACATAATTAAAACCCCAAAATAGAGAGGCACACCCTTGAAAGATTTTTGCTTAGTTAGAAATGGGAAGATCTTCGCCGGGCAGTGGTGGCGCATGCCTTTAATTCCAGCACTTGGGAGGCAGAGGCAGGTGGATTTCTGAGTTCGAGGCCAGCCTGGTCTACACAGAGAAACCCTGTCTCAGAAAAACCAAAAAAAGAAAGAAAGAAGGGAAGAAAGAAAGAAGGGAAGAAAGAAAGAAAGAAAGAAAGAAAGAAAGAAAGAAAGAAAGAAAGAAAGAAAGAAAGGGGAAGACCTACTTCTAATCAGGATCTTTGAAACAGGAAGACACATCTTTAATCCAGATCTTTTGAACTGGGAAAACCCAGCTCTAATCCAGGTCATGTCTTCTGCTTGAAGGACATGAAGGAAGGACACTTTCTTTGTTAGCTCTTCCCTGTTAGCGAGTCCATTCTTTCCCTGGCGTTAGGACCTACTTCTTCAGGGCTCTGGCATATCCTGAAGAAAACTGAACCATCCAGCTGCCTGAACTGAATGATATTGGATTCTTGGACCTTCAACCCATAGGCAGCCATTGTTGGATTAGCTGGACCCCAGCTTATAAGTCATTCTAATAAATCACATCTCTATCTAAATGTATCTATAGATATAAATATAGATATAGATAATATAGATATTCACTCTACAAGTTCTGATACTCTAGAGAACCTAGAGGAATACAGCTACTACTGAAGACATTTAATGGTTTAGGCTGACATCAGGTTCCTGGGTAGAATTGTTGCTAATTGTCTTGCTTGGTTTCAGATCCTATGTGCTACAGAAACAACACACTTGGTGTCTTAGTCAGGGATTCTATTGCTACAATGAAACACTATGACCAAAAAGCAAGTTGGGAAGAAAGAGGTTTATTCATCTTACACTTCCATATTGCTTTTTATTCCCGAAGGAAGTCAGGACAGGAACTGAAACAGAACAGGAACCTGGAGGCAGGAGCTGATGCAGAGGTCATGGAGGAATGCTGCTTACTGGCTTGCTCCTTATGCCTTGCTCAGCCTGCTTTCTTATAGAACCCAGGACCCCAGTCCAGGGATGGCCCCACCCACAATGGGTGCCTTATAGCTGGATCTTATGGAGGTATTTCCACAATTGAGCCTCCTTTCTCTCCAATGACTTTAGCTTCTGTCAAGCTGACGTACAAACCAACCATCCACTAGGCAAAAGGTATGTAACTGCTATAGGACAGTCAACTGCTTTCTGATCGGATTGATGCCTGCACTGAAAGAGAGAGCTCACCTTGATGTTGTTATTGTTTTGAGTCAGAGTCTCACTTTATGGTCTTAGCGCTGGACCTTGTAAAGATCCACCCACTTCTGCTCTGTGTACTAGGGTTAAAGGACGTGACCACCATGCCATGCATTTGGTATTGTAACCCAGCCATGAACCCAAGGTGAGGGGAAATGCCTCAGCAGGGAAGCAGCTATTATTTCCTGTTAAATGACTATGACGCAGACACCCTCTGCCGTCCATGTCCACGCGTTTGTCCACACCATGGGTTGCTGGTGCCATCACTCTTTCTTTTCTTTCTTTCTTTTCTTTTCTTTTTGTTTTTTTTTTTTTTTGTTGTTTTTTTGTTTTGTTTTGTTTTCGAGACAGGGTTTCTCTGTGTAGCCCCGGCTGTCCTGGAACTCACTCTGTAGACTCTTGAGTTTTGAGGTAGACATCTTTTTTTCTCCTCAGCGGTTAGTGGTTGCTATAGAGACAGCTGATCAAATTCCTTAGTTTAAATGACTATTGCTGCAATACAATGGGGAAGGGGGGTGGTGGGGAAGCCAACTCTCCAAGGTTCAGGAAACATCACAGAAGCACTTTGGAGGCAGAGGCAGGCAGATTTCTGAGTTCGAGGCCAGACTGGTCTACATGAATTCCGGGACAGCCAGGGCTACACAGAGAAACTCTCTCTCGAAAAGACTAAAAAAATAAAATAAAAATAAAAAAGAACTGGAGCCGGGCAGTGGTGGTGCACGCCTTTAATCCCAGCACTTGGGAGGCAGAGGCAGGCAGATTTCTGAGTTTGAGGCCAGCCTGGTCTACAAAGTGAGCTCCAGGACAGCCAGGGCTACTCAGAGAAACCCTGTCTCGAAAAACCAAAAAAAAAAAAAACAAAAAAAAAAAAAAACCAGAACTGGGGTTACATAAATGCCATATTCCTACTTAGAGCAGAAGCATCTTATTTGTGTGTGTGTGTGTGTATACTAAAATGAAACCCAAGACTTTGCACAAGCTAGGCAAGTGCTCTCCCACTGAGCTGCATTGCTTTTACTCCCACCCTTACCACCACAGTAATTCATTTTTAGTTTCAGAAAGATACTAAGTTGCCCAGGCTGGCCTTGACTTTATGATCCTTTTGCTTCGCCTCCAGAGTGACTGAGGTTACAGAATTGCAACAAACCTAGGGAAAGACACATTCCTGCCAAACACTTTTAAGCCCCGACTCCGTGTCCACTTTTCAGAAAGAGTAGGAGACAAGAGAAAAGTTAGATGGCACTTTAAGGAAGTGGCAGCCTACTTCAGAACTTGGGACCTGCTGAGTAACTGGTCTAGTCACATTGAAAGTCAAGTCCTGACTGGGTGTGGTGGTTCACACCTGCAGTTCTTGCATTCAGAAGGCTAAGGCAGGAAGAGAGCCATCAGCTTCAGCGGAGCCCAAACAACACAGCAGGACCCTGCCACCAAAAAAGCCAGAAGACGTCCAGGTGTGCTGACTCCCTAGAGCTTAGGACAGAGGTAGGAGGGGCTTTCTGCAAGTTTGTGGTCAGTCTAGTGTAGATAGTGAGTTCCAACACACATGGGGATACATAGTGACATCCTGTCGAAAGAAAGAAAGAAAGAAAGAAAGGAAGAAAGAAAGAAAGAAAGAAAGAAAGAAAGAAAGAAAGAAAGAAAAAGGAGGGAAGGAAAGAAAGAAAGAAAGAAAGAAAGAAGGAAAGAAGGAAAGAAAGAAAGAAAGAAAGAAAGAAAGAAAGAAAGAAAGAAAGAAAGAAAGAAAGAAAGAAAGAAAGAAGACAAAAAAGAAAAAGAAAGAAAGCCCAGCCGGGCGTGGTGGCGCACGCCTTTAATCCCAGCACTCGGGAGGCAGAGGCAGGCGGATTTCTGAGTTCGAGGCCAGCCTGGTCTACAAAGTGAGTTCCAGGACAGCCAGGGCTACACAGAGAAACCCTGTCTCGAAAAACCAAAAAAAAAAAAAAAAAAAAAGAAAGAAAGCCCAATAAATTCTAATGTGCTTGTAATTCTAGAAGTCATGAGGTAGAGGCAGAAGGGTCTGAGTTCAAAGCCAGGAAGCTTGAGATTCAGTATGGAAATGACTAAGGGGGTGTATGTAATTGGGCAGCAGGGAGCATGGGCTTCTGATCCCACCTCTGCCTAGGCTGAGGTGGGAAGATTGACATGAGTTTAAGGCCAGCCTGAACTACACAGTAGGCCCCTGCCATAACACAGAGAGTAGATGGGCATGTTAGTATATGCATACTTCCAGCACGAGAGAAAGAGAGAGAGAGAGAGAGAGAAGGCAAGGGTGAGGTAGGAACATAGATATCCTGAAGATTCAACAATAAGAAACAGATTTCCCAGTTTCTTTCATTTCATTTTGAGTCAGGGTCTCAAGAAATAGCCCTGGCTGGTCTAGAACTCAATCTGTAGAACAGGCTTATCCTAAACCCACTCACAGGAATCTCCCTGCCTCTGCCCACTGGTGACTTGAATTAAAGGTGTGAGCCAGCATACTTGGATCATTTATTGTTATTATTATTATTAATTAATTAATTTAATTTTACCATAGGGTTTCTCTGTGTAGTCTGGAACTTGCTTTATAGACCAGGCTGGCCTCAAACTCAGAGATCTGCCTGCCTCTGCCTTCTGAGTGCTGGAACTAAAGGTGTGTGCCACCAGCACCTGTCAAATTTCCCAAACTTTTAACAATGAGCAAAGACTGTTAGCAAAGATGTCTTCAAAAGGGAACTAAAACATGCCAAAAGCCAGTAAGAGGTTGTGTGTGGTGGTACATCCCTGCAATAGCAAAGCCTAGGGTCACAGCATTTTTGGACCAGGACTTCATGGAGGCCAGCCTGGGCTATAGGAGGCTAGCCTGGGCTATAGGAGCTCCTATCTGAAAAACTTAAAAAATAAAAACAAAAACCAGTCAGCATTGAAAAGATGCTCAACATCATTAGTCATCAAATAAATGCAAATTTAAGCCATAACGAGGTGCCACTTCACACCAAAGAGGCCTGGGGACTCAGAACCCTCACTTATAGCTCCTGGGAGAGCAAACAGTCAATGCACCTCTGGTGAGCACGAAGCTGTGTTTTCAGCCAACAGAGCAGTTCTTTTAGGTACACACCCACAAGAACCGTGGTGTATGTCATGTGGGCATGTAGACATGGGGAGCAGAGATCTGGTTCAATTGTTAAGAGTGGGGACTGTGCTTACAGAGGACCCAAGGTTGATTCCCAGGACTGGATGCAGGCAGCTCACAACTGCCTGTCATTCTATAATTCTAGTTATGGGGAGATCTGATACCTTTTGTTGGTCTCCAGGGACACTGTACTCAAGTGCGCAAACCTCCACTGAGACACACACACACATAAGAAAAAAAAAAAACAGGCTGTATTATGGCTAATTTTGTTCATTATATATTCAGCCAACTGATGCACCTTATAAAAACTAAACTTTTGGGCCAAGTTAAAAAGCAAGTAAGCAAGCGAGCAAACAAACAAACAAAAAAAGCTAGACTGTGGTGGTACATGTTTTTATCTGCATGTGGAGACATGCAGATCTCTAAGTTCCAGGCCAGCCTGATTCTACAGAGTGAGTTCTAGAACAGCCAGAGCCACACAGAGAAACGCTGTCTCTAAAAACAAAAACAAGGGCTGGAGAGATGGCTCAGCAGTTAAGAGCACTGATTGCTCTTCTGAAGGTCCTGAGTTCAACCACATGATGGCTCACAACCATCCATAATGAGATCTGATGCCCTCTTCTGGTGTGTCTGAAGACAGCTACAGTCTACTTACATATAATAAGTAAATAAATATTAAAAAAAAAAAAAAAAAGAAGTGTGTACAAGAATGCTCACGGCAACATTTTATGTGGCCCTGAAGCTAAAGCAAAGCCAATGGGAAACACGTCTGTCAGAGAAGACATGAGGAGTCAGGAGTCAGGACACAGCACTTAGGTAGACCTGGAGAAAGCTTTAAAAAGCATCAGGCTTGATGACTTACGCTTGCAATCTCAGCTCTGGGGAGGCTGAGGGAGGACAAAGTGTGCTATAGAACAATTAGTTTGATGCTAATGAGACTTTGTCTGGAGGGGGGAGGGGAGCGCAGAGGTAGGGACAGGAAGGAAGAGGAAGAAGAAAAGAAGGCTAAATTAAAGAAGTTGGTTATTAAAAGCCTTACACTTGTTTTTGTGGATTATTTTATTTTGTTGGTGGTTGAGGGTTTTGTTTTGTTTTGTTTTGTTTGTTTTGTTTTGTTTTAGACAGGGTCTCTCTATGTAGCCCTGGCTGTCTTGGAGGTTGCTATGTAGACTAGGCAGGAAGGACTGAGACTCCCAGAGACCCTCCTACCTCTGCCTCTCTAGCTCTGGAATTAAAGGCATGCATCAACATGCTCAACCTAGTTTTTTGTTTTTTTTTTTTTTTTTTTTTTTTTTTTTTTTATCTTGAGATAGGATCTCATTATATAGCTCAGGCTGGTCTCAAACTTTTACAGCAATCCTTGTGCCTCAGCTTCAGTGCTTGTATAAGAGACATAAGTCAGGAGATAGTGGCTCACACCTTTGATCTCTGCACTCAGCAGGCAGATCTCTGTGACCAGATTGGTCTACAGAGCAAGTTCCGGGACAGCCAAGGCTACACAGAGAAACCTTGTCTCAAAAAACTCAACTCCCAGCACCCACATGGCAGCTCACAAGTGTCTATAACTTCAGTTCCAGGGCTTCCATCACCCTCATGAACACGTACAAGAAGACAATCCACAAATGCAAATTAAAATAAAGCATTAAAAAAGAGACAAGGGCTGGAGAGATGGCTCAACGGTTAAGAGCACTGACTACTCTTCCAGAGGTCCTGAGTTCAAATCCCAGCAACCACGTGGTGGCTCACAACCATCTCTAATGGGATCTGATGCCCTCTTCTAGTGTGTCTGAAGACAGTTACAGTGCACTTATGTACATAAAATAAATATTTTTTTTAAAAGAGAGAGAGACGCAAGCCACCACTCCTTGTTTTGTGTGTCTTTATTGTTTGTGTGTGTTCAGAAGACAAAACTGGATGTCTTTCCTTATATACTGTCCACCCCTTTCTTCCTTCCTTCCTTCCCCCCTTCCTTCCTTCCTTCCTCTTTTTCAGGACAGAATTGGGGCCAGTGATCCCCCCCCCCAAAGACTTTCTAGTTTCTGCCTTCTCTATACTCAAGAGCACACACTACACCCAGCCTTTATTTATTTACTTTAAAAGCATAACTTCTGGAAAT
Organism: Mus caroli; assembly: GCF_978045245.1. Lineage (NCBI taxonomy): Eukaryota > Metazoa > Chordata > Mammalia > Rodentia > Muridae > Mus > Mus caroli. The sequence goes on along the minus strand of NW_028227270.1, from coordinate 65,164,311 downwards.
TGAACATGTTCTTACGCCTGCAAGGGTAGCAGTTTACTGACTATCTTCCTAGATATTCTCTCTCTCTCTCTCTCTCTCTCTCTCTCTCTCTCTCTCTCTCAGTGTGTATGTATTTGTGATATGGAGGTCAGAGGTTGAAATAAGATGTCCTGTTCAGTTTTTCTCTATCTTCTTTCATTTAATTAGAAAAATATTGTTAGGCACGGTGGCACATACTTAATTCTGGCATTTGTGAGGTAGAGGTCTCTGTTTGCCTCTGTGAGTTTGAAGCCCACCTGGTCTATTAAACAGAAATGCCCTTTAGTCGATGTCTAGATCCCTTATAAGAAAGAAAAACTAGACAAGAAATCAAATCGAATCACCAAGGGCTTGGGGGAAAGGGCGGGGAAAGGCAGGAGTTAGTCTAGAAAAGGTTGGGAAGGAGAACAACTTCTGAGATGTCAGAAATATACAAAACCTCGTGGAAGGTTTGTGCTAGGAATGCGGCCGAAGAAGCCCGGAGTCCAAGGGGCAGGAGGGCATATTCAAGGATGCAAACACAGAGGCCACGCATGCGCAGCTCTGACTCTGCCTCCCTAAGGTAACACAGGTTCAAGGATGGTGCAGAGAACAGAGCAGAACTGTTTTCCCAGGAGCTTTAAAGTGGCTAACAGGCACTCTAGAGGTGGAGGCAGGAGGATTTCTATGAGTGGAAAAAAAAAAAAAAACAAATATTCTTATCACTCTGGGGGCAAATGGTGTGTGTGGGGGGGAGGGGTGCAGAAAGACATTATAAAGTTGTTTTTCTCCGTTCACCTTTGGTAGCAAGCATTTCACTTGCTAACCCAGCTCCTTTTATTTTATTGTTATTTTTGGGACAGAGTCTCTCTGTGGAGTCCTGACTCGCCGAGAATTAGCCAGGCTGGACTCCTCGGGGCTGAGGTTAAACACATGCATCACCATACCTGGGCCATGTATTTTTATTTATTTATTCTTTATTGGGTTTTGTTTTGTTTTGTTTTTGTCTTTGTTTTTGCTTGTTTGTTTGTTTTTTGAGATAGGGTTTCTCTGTGTTGTCCTGGTTTTCATGTAACACTCTCTGTGAGGCGGGTCAGTCTTGAACCCAAAAACCTGCCTTTCTCTGTCTCCTAAGTGTTGGGTGAAGTCTCATGCTGTCACGCCCTGACTCATCTTGGCTTTTCAGAGAAAGTACCTGGCTAAAACTGGAGGTTGTGAATTTGCCTCACTGGCTGGTGAGGAGGATCTCTGGGTCTCCTGTCTCCTCTCTTCTTGGCTGGAATTACAGGTTAAGTTTTGATTTCCTGGGATTTTTATTTATTTTTTATTTTTTTATTTCTATTTTTACGTGGGTGCTGGGGCTCAAACTCAGGTCCAAATTCCTTTAGTGAATTCTTTCCCAGATCCTAGAATGTTTCCATTTCTATGAATTGTCCAAAACAGACTATACGTCTATAGAGACAAAGATTAGCTTGGTAGATGTTACATGCCCGAGGAAGGAAAGGAATGAGGATTGAAATTATAATAATATGTCATTTCTCGTTTCCCTTTCCTCCCTCCAAACCTTCCTGTATACTCTCCTTGATCTCTGTCAAGCTCATCTCTGTTCACTTAGCTGTTGTTACATGCATATCTATGTATAGGCATGTGTATTTCTGACTATAACCAGCTCGGTCTGCACAATGTCACTCCTGCGTATGTTTTCAGGGCTGACTACTGGGCATTGGATAACCAACTGGTGTCCCTCCCAGTCTCAGCCGTCCTTGGCTGCTTGTGGTTCTTTGTGTAGTGTTGGGACCTCCTGGGCTTTCTCCTTCCACTGCTGGCTTTTTCTATTGTTGTTGATGTTTTGACACAGGGTTTCTCTGTGTAGCCCTGGCTGTCCTGAAAACTCACTTTGTATAGTAGGCTGACCTTGAACTCAGAAGTTCACCTGCCTCTGCCTGGAAAGAAAAGCTGGCATTAAAGGCATGCATCACTACCGCCTGGCTTCCTGACCTTCTCAGCACAAAAAGCACCACTCCACCTCTTACAGGGCTGGCCTCCTGCAGGCTGCTTCTCTGCCTCTGCTTTCATTTCTTGTTGAAGGGAGGCAGATGGTGGTTGGGTGAGTTGTAAAATCAACTCTTCTACAGACTAAAGGGACAACCCTATCCTGGCTCTTTGCTGCGTGTTGTGGACTTCTGCCTTTGTCTGAGCCTGTCCCCCAGGCTGCTCAAGCCTGGCATTCTCCCACCACCACCCAATGGAATCAGGTTAGGGATGCGTCCAACAAATATTTTTGCACTTTAAAAGGTTATGATTGGGCTGGAGAGATGGCTCAGCAGTTTAAGAGCACTGACTGCTCTTCTGAAGATCCTGAGTGACACCCTCTTCTGGTGTGTTCGAAGACAACTAGAGTGTACTTACATATAGTAATAAATAAATAAATCTTTGGGCCAGAGTGAGTGGGGCTGGAGTGAGCAGACGTCTTGAGTTCAATTCCTTGCAACCATATGATACCACGCAATTATCTGTACAGTTTCAGTGTACTCATATACATAAAATAAATAAATCTTTAAAAAAAAATCATGTACTTAGTGGACAGCTTTGGCTGTCCTGCTCAACCTAGTGCCAGGCTTGTCTGTCATATACTTTATCTTCCCATAGATTTTGTAGGTATCTGTTTTGTTGATCTGGACTCCTTTGCACATTGCAAAGGTTGTCTTTGTATCCCAGAATGATCTTGAACTTCTAATCACCCTGTTTTAACACCAAGTGTTAACATACAGGTGTGTGCCTTGAATGAAAACCTTCAAAACAGGTAAGATCCAGGCTGGGGATGAGGAAGGGATAGAGCGGAGTTTGGGATTGTTTTCTGCTGTTCTTTGAGCCTCACTGATTTGATGTTAGTCACTAGAAGCCAGAGAACCGTGTGCCCTGTCCCTTGTTGTAGGAGTTCTGGCCAGGACCGGACTGAGAAGCAATAGCACCTCAAGAATCATGCTTTTGGGGTCACATGCAGGGATTATAGGTGTCCTAGGACAGCACCAGGGAGATCTCTAAGAGGAAGTATTTTCTACATTGATATGATCTTGTGTTTGCCTGACTGACAGGACAAGGCAGAGAGACCAGCAGGAGTATTGAGCTGAGGGAATGTGGCCTATCTTGGTGCCAGGCCACATCCACAGGACTTTGCAGAGTATATTTGAGGGGAAGGAAACTTGTCAGTGGAGTCCTTGGAGTTAGAGCTATAGATATGGGACAGCTTAGAGACAGTTTTTGGTACAGGAAGGCGACTTTGCTACAGGGCTGCCTGACCTCTAATCTGGCCTTGGCTGGTCTTGATTTTCAGTGTAAGTTAGCTCTGGTGAACCCCCTGGGTGGTGATGTGAAGGAAGCAACTCATGAATTCCCACAAAGGGGTGGTCACTGTGTCCACTACCTGCATTTGGAGCAAATTACCAGAGGCCTCATTGTTTCTTCCCAGCCCCAACTGAGAACAAAGAGTATGAACTGGGCAGGGGAGGGAAGTTTGTCTTTGTGCTCTTCATGTCTGCAAGATGGAAAGAAAAAGAGTGTCCATCCCGACAGTGTCTTGGATGAGGATAATGTTTGTGGAATACAACAGTCATGGCCTGTACCAGAGGCAAGGTCCTTTCTGGGCTTGGCATGTGTTTCTAGTGCTTTCAGAGAATAGCAGACTGTTTTTACTATAAAGGCGAAATCCCATCATCATCCTTCCACGGCACCATAGTTTCTACCTTCCAAGGCCCTGCATGATCAGGCCTCTATGAGTTTTCCTGTCTTCATTTCAGCCTCTTTTTTTTGTTTGTTTGTTTTTTTTTGTTTTAAAGATTTATTTATTTATTTATTTATTATATGTAAGTACACTGTAGCTGTCTTCAGACACTCCAGAAGAGGGAGTCAGATCTCCTTAAGGATGGTTGTGAGCCACCATGTGGTTGCTGGGATTTGAACTCCTGACCTTCGGAAGAGCAGTCGGGTGCTCTTACCCACTGAGCCATCTTACCAGCCCTCATTTCAGCCTCTTCTTGCACTCCCAGCCTCAGGCCCCATGTTCTAGATCATGGTCATGCTCAACTGTGGTCGGCTCCTCCAGTCTGGTGCTTCTCTGGGTTTTTCTGCTGGAATCGCTACCTGTGTCCTCCCTCCCTGACGATTCCTTTATATCCTTCAGAATCTGTCCTTTCTAGATCTTCTGGGTGTTCTCTAAGCACATCTGCACCCACCTTGCCCCCCAAGGCTCTTAGCATCCTCAACAAGTATTTGCTGAGCTAACAAATCAGAAGGAAACAGTTCTGAAAGAGGCCGCTGTATGGCCAAGAATCCATGCAGGTACCTTGCATCAGGGTACCTGATAAAAGATCCATGGATTACAGAGGAAGAAATGGGGGCTGAGGTCTTTGCCTGACAGTTACATCCCCACACACCTGTGTGTCTGACAGGCCCAGCATTTCATGGCATCCGTTGGGCGTGTCGGCTCACACAAGGATGTTGCCCACCCCACCTGTGAAAGTCATGGTCCTGAGAATGTGCACAAAGGGCTTGACCTAGTCCTTAATTCTTTGCAGACTAGTAAAGGGTTAAAGGAACAGATGTGTGTAAAGCGCTCAGTGGTGTCTAATGCATGATACCCGCTCAACAAGGATTTGTTCTCATATGTCTGCAGGTGAGGTGTGCAGGCCCAGAAAGGTTCTTGAGTTATGATCAGTAGAGAAGAGCTAGGTCTACACCCCAGAACCCAATCCTACAGGAAAGCAGCCCCGTCTCACTTGAGGATTCAGTATCCTTCTGAATATAGAAGCTCAGCTCCATAAGCACTCTGGTTGAGTCACTGTGGTAGACAGTTTTATAGTAGGAGGAAGGGAGGAGCCCCAGGGGTTACCTAGGGAAGTCTGATATTTCCCTGGGGTCTCAGTCTTGTTTCTGTCAGTAACTAGGTCATCCTGAATGGGGGTGAGGAGGAGGTAGGAGGTTAAGGAGAGGGTCCTGCAGAGCAGTAATGTGCTTACATCAGCTAGTCTCTCTCAGTACCCTTTTTTCCCCAAGGCCACAGGTTGCCTGGCACACTAGCTCCCATTTTGCTTCCCCAGAGCCTGGTGCATTGCCTAGACTGCAGGAAATGGTTGCTGAAGGAAGCAATGAATTACATTTCAGTATTCGTCAAATATGTCTGTAATTGTTAAGGACAGAGTGTAGCCTGTTTCAGGATCCTCCCAGATGCCTGTGACTTGGAGGCCACAGATGAGGAAACAGAGGCTTGGGGCTGAAAGATAACTTCTTCAAGGCCCTCCAGTGGCAGTTCCAAGTACCTCAAAATGGCTAGGCACTGGGAAGGACTGTGGAGTGATTAGCATTGGGGTAAACTGCCAGTTAGAAATGACCGGCTCAAATGATTACTTGTGAAAAAGGATCCAGTGAGAGCTTTCCTACTGAATTGCCCGAAGGTGTTAGCAGGAGTTATTCCTTCGTAGAACAAAAGGCCGGTCTCCATGGGAGAGGGCCCCAGCTTTTTTCAGGCTAGTTTTAGCGCAGGGAAAGATGCCAGTCAACTTTGCATCTGGAAACTCCTTTAACCTAACCGGAGGGACCTGAGGTCACAGTAGCCTCTTCACTCTTGCTTCAGCTGGGCACCTTCTCTCAGGAAACCCACTTGCCCTCTTGGCAGGGCCAGGGCTCCAGCATTACTGATGGTATGCTGAAGGCTTAGCTTTGAGCCTCCTTTAATGGATTGTGGGTCTTGGACAGCAAACAGCTGGAAGCATCCTAAGCCGCTGCTTGCTGGACACAGTCACGAGGTGAAGGGTAGGGAAGGATGGAGTTTGGCCCAACCATTGCAGATCCCCAACCAGTACAGATACTTGGCAGGAGAACGCTGAAAGTGACTGTTCTCCCAGGTGGGGGTCTAGTTACCAGAGGGTCTCTACTGGGGCAATAACTATGCACATTTACTAAGCCTCTGGAGGAATGGTGGTCACGTGGACTTCGAGGGCGGCGCCCTCGGCTTTAAAATGAACTCCAAATCACCGAAGGCTTTCTGGAAGAGGCGGGAATTCTCGGGGCCGTCCAATATGGCTTTCTCTCAACAACAAGGATGCGCTTAACGCTCTAGGGACCAAGTCATGCCTGAGGTGAGCTTCTTGCGGTGAAGCAAACCCAGGAAGCAGCAGGGTCCGGGAAGGGAGAAGTGCCTCAGGGGACTGGAGTAGCTGGACCAGGCCTGGTCCCGTCCCTGACCTGTCCTTCCACTGTCTTTGAAGAATGGACGCGCTACAGCCCTACGAGGTCAGGGCGGCGGGGCCCTGGTGCTGAGTGCGCGCCAGCAGGGCCCCGTCATCCTAACGCAGAGCCTTCCTAACCGGGGGTTTGCGCCTTTCATGCTTGGCCAGCCCGTCCAGCCAGTCGGCCGTCCCCGTGCAGTCGCACAGGGGTCCCGATGCCTGGGCCTCAGGGGCGAAGCGCGCTCGAGAGGGCCATCTGCCTGGGTGCGGAGAACTGCAGCGTCTGCGGTGCGAGGCGCTGCCCCTCCCGGCCCCCAGCCCCGCGCGCCCGCACCTCTCCAAGGCCGCCAGCGCCCGCAGCCCCGGGGCCGCGGTGCCAGGCCCAGACCCAGACCCACAGTAGGCGCGGGAGGCGGTGCAGGGATTAGTGGACCCCTCCCCCCGAGCTCCCCTCGCCCCGCCCGGGGCAGCGAAGACCCCTGGGCCTGAGGGTGACCGAGGAGCTTCGTCCCCGCGGGGTCTGGACCGGGGGCTCGGCCTCGCTGGGCGGGGGCTGCACGGCGACAGGCCGAGGTGCGGGCGCGCCGTTAGGCTGCATCCCAGAGGCTGGGGTGCGGGGCGTGGGCTCAGGGTTGCGGGGTCTCTCGGCCTCGGGCCCGGGTTGAGGCCACGGTCCTGCGGCCAGTACCCCGGGGCGGGTCACCCGATCCTGCTCCCCGGAGCCGCTCACCCCGCACGGCCCGGTCTGGGGAGGGAGAGGGAAGAGGGAAGGGGGAAGGGAAGGGGTGGTGGGTGAGGGGCCGTGGGGACCGCAGGGCCGAGTCCCCGGCCCGCCCGCACGCGCTGCTCCAGGGCGGCTGCCCCAGGCTCCCGGGAGGAGCCAATCCCCTGCCTCGCGGGCGTCGAGCCTGCGGCCGAAAGGGAGTCCCAGGGCTGTAGAGGCTTGGCTCGGGGAGGCAGACCCGAGCTGCTGCTGCCTCCATTTTGTTTCCTGTTCAGCTTGGTCTGTAGTGGTGGTGGTGGTGTGGGTTTGGGGTGCGGCTGGGCAAGGGGGTTCCCCTGCGGCCACGTCTGCTCGGGGCCTCGAAGACCCCCATGCCAACTCCCCCCCAGGTGAGCCCTACAGCGAGACGGGGGTAGCCTCGGCCTAGGGTCGAAACCAGCGGGGCTGAGGGCAGGTGCCCAGTGGATGGGGAGCCCGGGCTGGAACCTAAGATGGAGGCCGGGGCTGACGCGGGCCTGAGCAAGGCCGGCGGGCCAGGCCTCAGCCAGGCACCATGGTGGCTCCAGGGTTGGGGTTCAGGATGACTGGGGTGCAGTTAGCCGTGTGCAACCAGGGGCTGGCGCGGCGCCCCGAGGTAGGTGAAAGGATCGTCATGCCACCCACGACGCCCGCAGGCCCCGACACTCTGGGGAGGCGCGCGAGGCCCCCCAGGAGAGTCCGCCTCAGGCCCCGCCCGGGCAGCTGGGCCGACCCGTAGGCCCGGGGCCCTGAGCTGGCGCCCAGAGGGAGGGGAGGGGAGGGGAGGGGGCGGCAGCAGCAGCTCCGCTGATTGGGCCTCCCGGCCCGGCCGCTCGCTCGCTCGCTCGGGAGCCCGACTTCACCCGCACTGAACCCCGAAGAGTGAGGCAGGCGTGGGAGCGCGCGCAGGGTGTGTGTGTACTGGGGGGGGGCACGGGGACGGGATGGGTGCGCGCGCAGGAAGGAGGGGTGGTGCGCGCGCCGAGGGGGTGAGTGCGCGCGCACCGGGGGGGGGGCTCGGTCGCTCGCACGCGGGCCGGTGCGCGAGGTCCTCTCCTCAGCACGCGCCGCCGCCGCCGCCGCCGCCGCGGGGGCGCGCGCGGTGGGGGTGTGAGGAGGAGGAGGAGGAGGAGGCGGTGGCGGCGGTGGAGGAGGAATAGGCCGGGGCGCAGGTCGCGTTCGCTGCCTTCTCGCCCGGGGAGAGACAGACGAGGGGGGGAGGGGGGCGCGGCGAGCGTCTCCTCTCTCGGTGTCCTCCGCTCCGCACCGCTCGCGCCCCGGTGTAATGAGGGTCACCCCCTCCCCCCAGCTGGCCCGGGAGGGGGCGCGGGGCACGGTAACTAGTGCGCAGGGGTGGGCGACGGGCGCGAGGGGGTGAAGGGAGGGAGGGAGGGAGGGAGGAGACAGCGGGGCCGGGAAGATGGTGGTGTGGCCGTGAGTGAGGTGAGGGGACTCGGTGGAGGGCCGGTGGCCGAGCAGGGTTGGCGGCCCGCGGTGCTGCAGCCGCGGCGGCGCCCTCCCCCTCCTCCTTCTCCTCCTCCATCACTACCAGCGGGCCTCGGGCCTAGCTGGCCGGGCTGCGGCGAACTTCCTCCCGCCGCGGCCCGTGCATCGCCGGCCGTGTGTCGCCCCCCCCCCCAGCCCCGCGCGCACCTCGGCCTCTGCTTGCCCTCAGGTAGCTTGGCTGGGGGTGCGGGGGCGCGGGGGCGGCCGCCCTCCCGCAGCAAACTTTGCTCGCTACTGAGTGTTGATGAGCGCCGACAGCAGCGCTGCCGGGAGGTGGCTGCCGCCGCGGCTGCGGGAAGGAGCACGGCCCGGGCAGGCGGCGTCGGCGTCGGCAGCAGCCATGTTTGTCAAGCTGTAGTAGCAGCTGCTGCTACCCTGACTCGGCTCTCGCCGGCCGATCGCCTCGGTTTCTCTCCCGGCCCGTGGCCCGGGGTCTCGGTCCTGGCGGCTGCGAACCCAGTATGTTTTCAGCCAGGAAGGCGAGCTTCGGGGCACACCCGCCTCGGCCAACTCGCTTGAGGCCTGCGCACGATAGCTGCAAAAGGCTCCGGCGCCGGCTGGGCGCGGGGTGCCTCGCTATTGTGACCGCTGCGCCCAGCTTGCGGAGGAGGACGAGGAGGAGGAGAAGGAGGGGGATACCTTTTTGTGCAACGCTCAGAAGCTGCCTCCCGAAACCCGCAGCCCCTTCTCTTTCAAGAGATTTTGGCTGTCGGACCTTGGGCGTGGGTTGGAGACGAGGGTTCCCGATTGAGATCTGGGAATTTTGACTGCCAAAGGGTTTTAATTTTAGTTCAGCCCCAGTGTCCACCGGCCTGCAGTGCAGGGAAGAGGAACGGGCTGTTTCCATGTGGCAGGATTTACCCGGCTCTGGGAAGATGTAGTTCTCACTGAGGCCATTTTCCTGTGTCAGCCTGGAGAACTTTTCCCGTCCTTGGAAGTGCAGCTTCGGAAAGGCCACTAGGCCTTCAGAAGTGGCTGCCATTTTGAAAAGAAGAGTCAGATGGCTTGTTAACTCAGATTAATTGCTGTGTCTTTTGGATTCCAGGTTGATGCAGGCACATTATGGATCGGACTTGTGAATTATCTAGAAGAAATTGTCTGCTGTCCTTTTCTAATCCGGTGAATTTAGATGCTCCCGAAGACAAGGACAGCCCTTTCGGTAATGGTCAATCCAATTTTTCTGAGCCACTTAATGGGTGTACTATGCAGTTACCGACTGCTGCCAGTGGAACATCCCAAAATGCTTATGGACAAGATTCTCCATCTTGTTACATTCCACTGCGGAGACTACAGGATTTGGCCTCCATGATCAATGTAGAATATTTAAGTGGGTCTGCTGATGGATCAGAATCCTTTCAAGACCCTGCAAAAAGTGATTCAAGAGCTCAGTCGCCAATTGTTTGCACTTCCTTGAGTCCTGGTGGTCCAACAGCACTTGCTATGAAACAGGAGCCCACTTGTAATAACTCCCCCGAACTCCAGTTAAGAGTAACAAAGACGACCAAGAATGGCTTTCTGCACTTTGAGAATTTTACTGGTGTGGACGATGCAGATGTAGATTCTGAAATGGACCCAGAACAGCCAGTCACAGAGGATGAGAGTATAGAGGAGATCTTTGAGGAGACTCAGACCAATGCCACCTGCAATTATGAGCCTAAATCAGAGAATGGTGTAGAAGTGGCCATGGGAAGTGAACAAGACAGCATGCCAGAGAGTAGACATGGTGCAGTGGAACGGCCATTCTTGCCGTTAGCTCCTCAAACTGAAAAACAGAAAAATAAACAAAGAAGTGAAGTGGACGGAAGCAATGAAAAGACAGCCCTCCTCCCAGCCCCCACCTCACTAGGAGACACGAACGTTACCGTAGAAGAGCAATTTAACTCAATAAATTTATCTTTTCAGGATGATCCAGACTCCAGTCCCAGTCCATTAGGAAACATGCTAGAAATACCTGGAACTTCATCACCATCCACTTCACAGGAATTGCCATTTGTAAGCAGCTTTTGGTACAACTTAAATATATACTTGAATGTATATATACAAGCCACGTAAAGGGAAACTTAATTTGTCTTTGGTTCCAGTTCATAGGTGGAAGCTAACGATGAGCTTTTTTAGGGAAATTTTACTTTGATTTTTAAACCATATCTCTGATGTGTGAGTTCAGTTCTTTATAGTTTACCCCAGATTGCTTCATTGAGGCTTGGCTAAGTTAATGCTCTAAGGGCGTCTGACTGAGGTCAGGTTTACATTTTCAAGTTACAGGTAGGTATACATTTGGTTCGCTTTAAAAAACAACAAAACAACAACAACAAAACTAAAAACTTATGGTCTGCTGATGCCTTAGCAGGGGACCAGTGTGTGGCTTGGAGTCCTGTTTCTGCATAAAGCGTGGGCCAAACTTGCTGCAAGTTGAAGTGCATTTTTGGCATAAATTTAACTTCACTCAGATGGTAAATTATCATGGCCAGTGCTCAAAAGTTAAGTTAGGTTAGTTTTTTTTCTGAACTACTTGTAAAGTGACAGTGGGCTACTCCTTTGATGGCTGCCACAACTAAATTAGGCTTGATAAGCTTTTCCAGTTGTAAAACTTGAAGTGTGTCTGTAGATATATGTCTTGTGTGCGAGCATGCAGGAACGTATAGAGCTGGAGAGGAATGACTGAGTCCCTCAGTGCTCTGTAGTATTCCTGGAGGGCGATCGTTCC